>NC_141137.1:114194749-115593916 GCF_053477565.2 Lygodium microphyllum
CTGGCAACCCAACAGTACCCTCCTGGCATTTCTAGTCGGGAAAGGAAGAAGCTCATGCTAGAATCAGCCCCATACACCCTACTAGGCGGTGCACTGTACAAGAAAGGCAAAGATGAAGTGCTCCGAAGATGTGTTGCAGGAAATGAGATTGGGATTGTTTTGAAGGCTTGCCATGACGAGCCATGTGGAGGTCACTTTGCAGGAGAAGCTACAGCTAGGAAGGCTCTACTAGCAGGATATTGGTGGCCTACCATTCACAAGGATGCCTATGATTACTATAAAAGATGTGATGCTTGTCAGAGAATGGGGAAACCCACGAAGACAAGTGCCATGCCACTACAACCTATCCTTCCCTTAAAGCCGTTTGAGAAGTGGGGCATCGACTTCGTAGGTCCAATCGATCCTCCTACCAGAAGGAAACAGAATCGATACATCCTCGTATGTACGGATTATGTCACAAAGTGGTGTGAAGCTAAAGCCCTAAAGTGGGACGATAGTAACAGCGTGGCCCTGTTCATGTACGAGAATATCATCACCCGTTTTGGCAGTCCCTTAGAGCTGGTAAGTGACAGAGGCACTCATTTCCTCAACAAAGTCATGGAAGAGTTGATAGAGTTGTATAAGATCCGCCATCGCAAGTCCACTCCTTATTACCCCAGAGCCAACGGCCAAGTCGAAGTCACCAATCGCATCCTCTGCTCGATTCTGACAAGAATGATTGCCGCACATCGTCGTGATTGGGACGATTGACTTACAGAGGCCCTCTGGGCATACAGAACCTCCCATAAAGCAGCAACAGGACAAACACCTTTCCAGCTGGTGTATGATACAGAAGCTGTTTTCCCTGTTGAACTGGAATTACCTTCTTTGAGAGTGGCTATCAAAGAGCGTTTGGGGGACGATGATTCACTGCAACGCCGTCTCCTGCACTTGGAATGTTTGGAGGAAATTCGTAGGATGGCTCTCCAGTGCATGGAAGCCACGCAAGCTCGACGTAAGGCTTACCATGATAGCTTCATCAAGCGCAAGGAGTTCAAAGAAGGTGATTTGGTCCTAGCCTATGATTCACAATTTGGCAAGTTTCCTGGAAAGCTCCAACAGCAGTGGATGGACCCCTATAAGGTACTTGCCGTCAACCCTAATGGCTCTGTCCAAGTGCAAACCGTTGATGCCTCTGATGATCCCTTCCTGATCAATGGATATCGCCTGAAGAAGTACTTCCCTCCTTGGGGATCTTGACAATTACGGTCACTTGATCTTTTCCCTCATTGGCGCGGCACTATACTTCTTATGATGCTACTTTTGATAGTCGTTCTTCAGTCGCTCCTGATGAAGTGGATGCAACCCTCTGTCCCCTCAAATCCCCCCTCCAGCCTTGATCTCTTATCCTCTATTTTCCACCAGCGACAGTGGCGAGGTTGGTTCTGACAAATGGTCTTTCTACCATTCCCTTGCTCAATTCGAAAAAAAAGAAAAAAAAGAAAAATATACATATCGGTCATGGGAGAAAAGGACTAAGGTCCCTGTCATGCCGACCTATTCTTTGAGAAAAGGTGGAAACACCCTCGGGAATAGGGGGAAAAAAAAAGGAAAAAAAAAAAAACAAGTCTGTTATGAGAGAAAAGGAAGCAATTCCCTATCATAGCAGGCCTCGTTCCAAGAAAAGGTGATAAACACCCTTGGGCGAGAAGCTGGCTGTGGAAAAGGTGGCAACACCCAGTAGTCCAGAAAGTGGATCATTGATTGATATCCCTAGGATCCAATTTTGAAGCTACCTCCCTTGGTACGCCGTGTCCTGGGTCTTTCTGCAAAGCGTCTAACTGTCCTCTAAGTAGATGCCATGTTCCTATCCAACACAATGTTCGATTTGATGGCTACCTCCCTGGGTACGCCTCTTCAACAACTGACGACGCGATCTTCATCGACAGACGTGAGCTTTCATCCTAACCGAATGGGGAAGTGAGTAGGGTTGCCCTCTGTAACTATCAAAAGAGAGTGAGACAGAGGGTGGGGCGAGTGACCAGTCTTTCCCCTTCAAATCAAATGAGAGGTGAGTAGTGTGAATGAAGTGTTGCACGCACGGGATGGGCCTCTTAATGCACAAAGCACAATTTGTTATGTGCACTGCACCATAAGGCTCCCTGGCCTTCCTTCTCGCACCGTATGCCGGCACAGGAAGGGATGCACAGTTGCACCATCGAATGCACACAAGGCATACAACCTTTGCACAAGTGCTCGTGAGGATTACCTCAATGGGTTTCAGGAAAAGGCTGCCCTCCTGTATCTATCAACAGAGCGTGAGACAGAGGGTGGGATGAGTGTGACTGGGGTTTCTTCAATCAATTACCAAGAGGTGAGATTGAGGGACGTTACGATATTTGGAATTAGGTATGTTCCTATTTCCCTATGCACCCCGGGGATGGGTCTTTGCCATCATCACAAGACACATCACCCTGTTCTGTACACTGCACTATAAGGCTCCCTTGCCTTCCTCCTTGCACTTATGCCAGACGGGTTGGACCCACTAATGCACCATCAACTGTGCACCCTGGCATACTCCTTCTGCACCATTCTCCCCTTGTCGATTCCTCAACCTGGGTATGAGATATGGGTTTCAATCCTTATTCCTCGAGTGATATTAGTCATGGGGCGAGTGACTGTTCTTTCATTTCATTTGAGTGACTGTGAGTGGAGTGTAGTATTCCTCATCATCGACAAATTTCCTATGATTCCTTCCATCAGCTACCTCCCTGGGTGCTGCCATATGGTCCCTGCCATGACGGACGTGTGCTGAGAAGATGCCTTGGTACCTCCAGAAGCCGACAACAACACAGGAAGTGCCATCGACACTCAACCTTGCTTCTTGACGAAATGGGCCAAGTTTTTCTAACCCTCCCACTTTGGTTTCTTTGTGACAGTCATGTTTTAAGTGTGGGGACATTAGTGGATGGTCTGTGGTGTGGTCCTAGGTCCCTGTTGCTCGGTTAACCCTATCTGTTAAGGTCTTAAGTGTGGGAATGCGTCCCTGCGCGTCTACATTGCATACCCCTCTGCATATGCCTTAACCTGCTCATGCATGTATGTCATGACTTTTTGTTACCCTGATGGGGTCCCTTCCCATCCGATCGTTCATTTTCCACCCACCCTTGGGGCTGTTCCCTTGCAGTTTTCCTTCATTCCTTGATTTTGAGGTCCTGTCATGTGAATGCACCCTACAATCACCGAACTCCACATCCAACCTTATAGCCATGTTTCTCCCTCTGACCTGACCATTTTTCCTTTTTACCTACCCCTGTTTCGGTGCACGGTTTTAGAGTTATTAATTTTTGGAGTATTTTGTGCAAATTCGCCGATTTTCCATATGAACGCGCTTTTCTTGCTTCGCAACCGTGATCTGACGTCATAGCCCTGACAACCACTTTTCCCTTGATATTTTTCCTTTTTATTCCGAGTCCTTCCGATACATGGTTTGTCCATTATTAATTTTCCGGTTTTTTACGACTTTTTCGTGCGTCTTTTTGACATTTTTCCATGTGAACCTGCCCTGTTTGCATCGGAATTCCAATTTGATTTGACTGCCGTGTCCCCGTGTCTTCCCCCACCTTTTTCCTTTTTCCTCCCCCCTCTTTCGACTTTCGGATTTTTACTTATTAAATTTTCAATGAGTTTTTTGGTGTATTTTTGGAGTTTTTTGCATGTGAACCCCTCCTACTTCCACCCGAACTACAATTCAACATGACAACCCTATGCCACTCCTTCCTGCAGACATTTTTCCTTCTTACTGCATGTCATTCCGACGAACGGTTTGTCCGATATTAATTTCCGATCCCATTTTTGGGGTTGTTTTTTGGGTTTTTCCCACGTGAATGCATCTTATCTCAGTCGGAATTATGTTTTGATGTGATAGGATTGTCGGGCCCGTCTTTTTGCACAGTTTTCCTTTTTTCTACACCTCATTCCGATGCACGGATCTCCCGCTATTAATTTTTAATTGCATTTTTTTGGTTCGTTTTTTGTGTTTTTTGCACGTGACCGCCCTTTACCCCTCCCGGCACCTCCGTCGCATTCAATTTTACGCGTTTTAATGCGCCCCGATTGCATACACGTTTCTTGTCCCTATATCCGGGCGCCCTTTTAATCCCGTCACGACAAATTTTTTTACCCCGCCCCGCGCACGTGCGCGGGACGGGGGTCCGCGTCCCTCTTGGGCCCCTACCTACCCCATGACCCTTAGCCCTACCTTCTCCCTTGGGCACCCTACCCCCTGGGCTCCCCTACCCCACCCCCCCCTTGGGTGCCCTTACCTCCTCCACACCCTTCCCTATCCCTCCCTACCCCGATCCTTTCCCACCCCAACCATCTCTCCCCTCCCTCTCCCTCTGCGTGCTCCCCTCCATCCCTCCTCCTCCATTTTCTCCCCTTCATATCTTCTCCTCCCTCCCTCCTCTCCTGCCTGTCCTCCTTTTTTTTTCCTCCCTCACGCCGTCCTCCCTCCTCCTACTCATCTTCTCCTCCCTCACTCTTCTTCTCCACGTGGCTGTGCCGCCCGCGCCTCCTCGCCTTGTGGCCCGAGCCCCCGCTATTCGCTGACGTGCCCGACGCCTCCGCCGCCCTAACGAGCCTGCCGCCCATCCTCGCCGTCGTCCTCTGCCACCCCGCCACGTGGCGCCCCCGTGTGCCCGCTGACGAGCCTGCCGCCGCTGACGAGCCCGCCGCCCTGCGTGCCTCGTCAGCCGCCCGCCCCGCCCGTCGCAACGGTCGCCCCCTCGTCGCCCTTCGTCCGCCCATCCTCGCCGTCGTCCTGTGTCGCCCCGCCACGTGGTGCCCCTGTGTGCCCGCTGACGAGCCTACCGCCGCTGACGAGCCCGCCGCCCTGCGTGCCTCGTCAGCCGCCCGCCCCGCCCGTCGCAGTGGTCACCCCCTCGTCGCCCTTCGTCCGCCCGCCCACGGGGCCGTCAGCAGCCCGCCCCGCCTGTCGCAGCGCCCGCCCCACCGTCGCAACGCGCTGCCTCCTGCCACCTTCCCGCCTTTCTCCCCTCATTCAAACCCTCCCCACTAACCCCCCTTCCTACCCGACATTCCCCACCCCCCATTCCTACACCACCTCCCCACTAACCCCCCTTCCTACTCGACATTCCCCACCCCCCATTCCTACACCACCTCCCCACTAGCCCCCCTTCCTACCCATCATAACCCCACCCCCATTAACCCCCCCCACTAAACCCCTTTCCCACCCACCCCCCTATCCTTCCCCCAACCCACACATAACCCCACCACCTCCCTTAATCCTTGTTCCTGCCCCCCGCACCCACTACCTCTCTTACTCCACACTAGCCCCCTTTCATACCCCATTCCCACACGCACACCCCCCACCACTCACCAGGCCCTCTTTCCCTCCACCTTTGCACACATCCAACCCCCCTATCCTTTTGTAAGTCCGCTGTCCTACCCCAGCAGCCTCGCAGCACCTGAACCCTCCTTAACCCCCCGATACGCGGCACCTCGCCCATCGCCCCATCTGCACGCCGGATTTCCTTCGAGACGTCGACACGCGTGCGGGTGTGTACGTGCGCGTGGGAGCTTGTAGTTGCTCGTGCACTTGTTCCTGCGCGGCTCCGGGATTTTAATCGTTGGTTGCTGCCACGCAGCTTATTGCTGGGTATTTTCGCAGCTTTTTAATTCACACACCCGCAAACCCTTTTACAATTAAAAAAAAACAAAAAACAAACACAAACATTGAAAAATACAAAACAAATCATTAAAAACTACTTTCAATTCTGAAAAAAAACATCCCGAAAAATCTAGAACACTTTTCGATTATTTTTGCAACCCATGGCCTTATTTTTCTAACCCTGTAAATTTCACAAAAAATATTTTTGCCTATTTTTAAAATTCCAAAATCTTTCAAAATACCCAAAAATATGATAAAAATTCATTAAAAATGCTTTAAAAAAATCCAAATTAATTTCTGAAAAATTCCTAACATTTTCCTTAATATTTTTATTTATTTTTGGCATATTTTTCTTAGCTGTCATAATATTTCCTTTCACACCTAAATTCCTCGCAAATTAAACCAAAACAAAAACAAAATATCAACAACACCTTTTTCATCCAACACCAACTAACCGTCTAGAAAAAATCCAGATATTTTTGGATTGAGGAGAGCGCATTTTTTGCATTTCCATACACCCACTACCAGGTATTTCCCTTTTATTTGTTATGTTTTTTACCAAAATAATAATAATAATAATAATAACAAAAGCTCCCCCACAACCCACGGTTAATATAAAAATACAAAACCCAGACACGAAAAAACGAAACACACAAACAAACACCCAAATAATTAACATAAATGAAACCTACACACCACCATGGCATGCGCATTCGTGCTCAACACACCATATTTTTTAATTAAAATAAACCCGCCGTTCACTTAGCACGCGCTACGTGCACTACAGAGGCCCTTTAATTTTTACTTAAAATGAACCAGCCGTCACATGTGTACGCGCTAGCAAAAAAGCGCTCCACATCACCTTAATTTGTAATCAATGAACTTGCATTTAGAGACCCAGTCTGGGTATCGAAGTCCGGGATTCGAATTAAAGCACCGTTTTCACCTAATAATTTGTAATTAAATTTATAATAAGGAACCGCCGTTTTCTTGCTAAGGTTTATCACTTAATAAAACTTCACCCATTTCTTAATAATTTCTTAAAATAAACCCTTCATTAACTTAATGTCCCCCCATTGCACTTAATTCCCCTTTTTAACGAACCGTTTCGTGGGATGGGTATGTGCAGTCATTGGAGTTATTTCCATGGTCAAACACTGGTTTATCAATGATGTAGTCTTGATATGTGTCGGATGTGGTATTATTTTGGTTTCCTGTCGTTGATACGGTTACGGGTACGGTATGCAGTTTTTTCTTTTCTTGCCTGATACGGGGTTCTGGGTGTTTGTCTGATGCATAGCATGAAGCTTTCAGTTGCATATGTCTAGAGGTCATGTCGAATTTTTTCTAGGCTGTGGTTTGCTTGGGGTTAGTTGGTCGAGTCACGTTTTATTGTTTTGGTTGTTCTCTTATCCTTGGATTTTTGTCTGTTGCTTTGCAGGCATTCTCCTTGATTGTCTGTGTTTGTGGTGTGTGTGTAACCATCTGAATGGCGCCTTCTCATGCTCCTCCCCCTATCCAGTATGTCCCACTAGTTAGTAGGGATTACTCTTCCCTACTTACTTTTGAGCCTCTCATGAAGGCGGGACTCACTACTTTTGTGGCTACTTCTTTTCCATTGCTTCCAAAAGATCCGTCTTTATGTGATGAGTTTCTGGCCTCTTACAGCAAGAAGACAGGACTAGTCCACGGAATTTCTATGACTTTGACACCTCGAGGCTTAGGGAAGGCTCTGTCTCTACCCTCCAAAGGTGAACCTTTTGTTACCACTCGTCAGCTTTTCTCTAATGAAGAGATTCTAAAGCTGTTGCAAAAGCAGACAAGGGAAATGCTGGATGCTAAGAAGGTGATCAACTCTTCAGGAGTTTCCTTTTCTATGATCACTGATCCCGTATGGAAGATGATCTGTCAGTTTCTCCAGGATAGTTTTATGCCTGCCAAAACGCCATCCCAGTACTTGTCCAAAGAGCTTTTTACAGCTTCCAGGATGGTGTTGAAAGGAGTTGTTATTGATTGGAGCACTTACCTCCTCACTAAAATGGATCAACATTTCGTCAAAGTCACCAGGGGTAATGTTACCAATGTCACATATGGATCATATTTATCTGCCTTCTTGACCTATTCAGGTTTACAGAAGACTGTGCCTCCACCTCCTCCATCAGATCCCGTACCTCCTCCTCCACCTTCAGATGAGTCCGAACCCATTGATATAGAGGATGATGATTCTCCACCTCCCCTGGTCATCCAGCGCAAACGCTTGAAGCGGGTAGCGGATAAAGCTCCTTCCGTACTTCCTTCAGTGCCCATCCCTGCTACCTCTGGCAGTGATCTCCCTGGGTATCTCACTTGTAATAACCTGTTCAGAGCACATCGTGAAGGATCATTGGACGTATCAGTTCCCTCACTGCACAGTCTAGTCTCAGGAGATGCAATTCCTTTCCTCTGTAAAGACATTCAGAGCTCCATTGAATTGTCAGTGACAGCCTGTGTTCAACAGTTGTACGCGTCTTTTTATGAAGAGCTCATGCAGTCTAAGGACCAGTTGCATAAGGCAACATCCGAGTTAGCTTCTGCTAAGGATACCCTAGCAAATTTGTTTCAGCAAATGGAACAACAAACCCAACTGGTTGCCACCCAAAGCAATGAGATCTCTTCTTTGAAGATCCAGTTACTAGAGGCTCAATCCTAGGTTACTAGCCTTTCCGAGGAGAAGGAGAGGATGTCCAGGGAAGCGCAGGGGCTCCAAGCTCTCTTAGTATGACAAACTTTCAGCTTTACAGATTGCTAATGACATAATGGCATCCCAAGCCTCCCAAATCAAGCAGTTGCAAGATCAACTGGCAAAGTCACGCTCTGTTCCTCCAAGCCCTAATGTTCCCTTGATTCCTTCTCTTTCACAGCAGGACTTGGCTGCTCTTCAGAGATAGGCTACTTTGTGTCCTCTATTCCAAGCTAAAGTGGAAAGATTGCAGTCCAGAATGGACTTGTTATGGTCTACATTTGAGCAGTTTCAGAAATATGTTCCACCAGACCATTCTTTCTTTGTCCACTACCACTTACAGAAGTTGGTCTTCTACATGAAGCTTTCCACGATGGATTTACCTCTTCCAGAGGATGGATGGAGTGGGGCTTGGTCTGCTGAGTTGTTGATAGAGGTAGTAAGAATGGTGTTTGAAGATTCTGTCACGCCAGATACCATGTTGATGTCATACATGTATCTAGGAGGAGACTTGTTAATTCCAGATGAGGTGGATATGGCATGGTATGTGGGGGATGTGGTATTACAGGTTGTTTTGTATGTCAACCATTTGGAGTTGCGGATAGCTGACCTGTTCCAGAGTTACTCCTCCAAAGTGGCTGATTGTCATGATAATTCCTGGCATCCCATGATTGATTCTGTGGTCCTGAATCAAAGACAAAATACAACTCCTACCTCTGCCCAGAGTACTAATCAACTGAGGATGGATCTCTTAGCCTATCTTTCAAAACATAATCCGTTTGATTCTACCTTCTTTGATGCCTATCATAGACGATCTCTCTTAGGACCTTCTGTTCCTACCCTCCTCTATTACCAACAAATGGCTCACCGCTATGCTATATATCTTTCCCTTTGTCAATCTAATTCCACAATTATTTTACCCCTTCTTTTCCAACCTTCATTTTTCCCTCAAATTTTCATTTTTACATACTGTTCCTTTATTGAGGATAGGGTATTTTCCCCTTCTCCACCCTGTCCTTCTCCCTCCATTCATGTATCCTCCACATTTCCTATTTATCAGTTAACACCCTTCCTTAGTGATTCCCTCCAAATTTCTGCCACTCCTTCTTTAACATTTTCTTCCTTTTATGATTTTGCCTATCCCTCCCTTCATCCACTTTTCCTTATTCCACTATCCTCTCCTAACACTTCTATATCTCAACCACCTCAGTTGGTTAGTGACTGTGACGGGTTTGATAATCAGATTTCCAGAAGACGGGGATGGAGTTCGGATGATTCCTTTACAGGACCTCAAATCAATTGGCCAGTAATTCCAGGAGAATGGACAGCTTCCAGTCAAGCTTATCAGAACTATGTTCATTTTGCTCAGCAGTATTCATAATCTGCAGATCCCTTAGTGAGATTAACTGCTCACTTTGCTTGGTACTTGGCGTATATGCATAGGCACTCTCATAATGATTCCAAGCCTATTCCAAAGTTGTGCATGAATGTCAATGTGAGCATTGATTCCCAGCAGGTGGATATATTGTATTTTCATGCCCTTTGTTTGCCTAGTAGATACCTGGTCCTGTTGGAAAGGATGTGCTGTCTCCAGTTTTTTCAAAATCCTCCCAAAACCTTTGTAGATGAATCCTTGTCTATGGATCGTTTCTGAAATCATCAATCTTTTAAGAGGGATCATCTTCATTGATACCTTTTCAATGTATGGTGGATGCTTTTTAATGAAAAACTCTCTTTCTGACGGAGTCATTCAGATGGTTGTGTTGTATTAGTGTTTGTGTTGTGAGTTCATTTATGTAAAATGAGCGTGGTGGTTTTCTATTGGATTGGATTTCGTGTGCGAGCTACATTTTGGAGAATTGTGGTGATGGGGTCGTGGATGGAGAGTTGAAGCTGATGCTGATGAAGAAGAAGATAACTCTTATATCCTTTACAAATTTGTTGTGATTTTCTAGTTTGATAAGAGGTGTTAATGTAAAACGGGTTTTCCTTTCTTTGTATTTTTATATCAGAACCAGGTTAAAAGTTGGGGTCGTGGTGAATGGATTCTTTTTAAAACGATATTGACGATCAAAGTTGCGCTTTTCCGTGAACTTGTATTTCCTTTTTCCTGGGTCGTGAGGACGCTTCCTTATTAAGTGTGGGGATATGTTGAGTGTTGAAATGACTTGTTTTTTGGCTGATTTTTGTTGTTTTTGAGAGCTGAATGGTTGATTTTATGGGATGATTGATTGGTTTGGAAGTGGTTTGAGAGTGTTTTGGATGATATTGATTGTTTTTTGAAAGTTCATGATGTTTATTGGTGGTTCTGTGATGTTCTGATAGGTTCTGATTGGTTCTGTATACCTTCTGTTTTGTTCTGTTTTGGTATGTTTTGTTCTGATTGTCTTCTGTAAGGAGGGATGGAGTATTGATTGATGAAGATTGAGATATTGTGAAAGCTTATTGAATGGTTTGTGAAAGTTTGGAATGGTTTAAGAAGGAGTTATGTGGTTTTGATGACCTTCTGTAACCTTCTGTAGGTCTTATGTAGAGCTTCTGTTCTGTTCTGTTCTGTTCTGTACTGTAGCTGTTCTGGTACTGTTCTGTGACTGTTCTGTATGCTTCTGTATGTGTTCTGATGGATGAGAGTGTAGCTTGGGAAAGTTTTCTAGCCTTGGAAAGAGGTAAATACAAGTGCAAAAGAGCTGAAAGAAGTGGAAGAAGTAGCTGCTGAAGACTCAAGTGAAGACTGAAGTGAAGTGACAGTAGTGAGCTATGAAAGGAAACTGTAGTGGCTCTAGTGACTCTTCATATCAGACATACCTCTTGGGAGGGGTATCCACGACCTAAGAAGGATTATTGAGAGTGATTGTGAGAGATTGTAGTGAGGATACGATGTATTATTGATGGAGTGAGAGAGAGAGTCAGAGATAGCCAATTCTACTCAACCAGAGTGATTGTATATGAGAGACTGAGAGAGAAGACTATGAAGATATTGAAGATGAATACTATGTGATGTATTTCCATTCAAAGATGGTGTATTCTTTTGCTTTCTTTGTTCTATTGATGGATTTAATGAAGATATTGAAGAATATGGTTGATTCTATCAAATCCGTGGGAGATCTACATGATGCTGTATGAAGATTTGTTGTGCCTGGTGTTCTTTTCTTCATTGTGATCATATGAAACATGATAAACAAGCTTGTTGATGTTACAAGATAGATTTTCTTGCAAGAGAATTCCCTTTTCCTTGGTGTTCCTCTCGGGGCTCCATTGAAGAGCTTCAAGATGCTTACTTGTTAGATGATCACTTCAGCCACATATTCCAGAAATTAAAACATGGGGGCATGGCTAAAAAACTCCAAATATAAGCTCAAGCATGGCCTTATTTGGTCCCATGGCAAGATTGTCATTCCATACATTTTCCCCTTCACGCGTAGAAGATTATAGAAGAGATGCATTCTTGCCCCACTGCTGGTCACTTGGGTGTTTTTAAAACATATGATAGAATTGCCAAGAGCTTTCATTTGAAGGGCTTATGGAGGGCAAGGACTTTGTGACCAAATGTGTTCCATGCCAACAAAACAAGGACAATACACTCAGGCCTGCTGGCCTCTTACAGCCTCTCCCTATCTGATGGGATCTAAAATAGGCTGGCACTCGCTATGGCACTAGCCAAACCTCATGCTCATAATAAACAAACACACCCTCATGGCCTCACAGGCCAGGAGTGTCTATCTACAGCTAAAGGACAAACTGTCCTAAAGCCCAATCTATGCGTTTATAGTTTTGTAGTCCAACATTTCCCTTTCGATAAACTCCATAGAGGGAGAACCCATACACATTGGCAATGAATACCACGATAATCACATACATGGGAGGCAACCTCTTGGTGGAATCACCGCGGCCCCATTGCAGCTCTCCTATATCGTAGGGATTGGCCCCTTGATACGCTGCTCAACATATAGAAAAAACGAACAAACTCCACTCTTTCATTTCAAACATATTCTATGAGATACCATGTGTCCTTACCAAATAATTTCCCAAGAAACGAGCGTCTATCCTACGGCTTAGGTTGCCTCTCCACACTCAAGCATGGGTCATAGTCATCGAAAACATGTGATATGCATCCAGTCCTTTTATTCTGCCACCATGGTTAGCATGCACATGCAAAAGTGAATGATCCTAGAGTGCTCAAACATAATTTTAAATCAAACACGTGTTGTGCACAACCAGGCTTTATAATGCATTTACTAACCCTTTGCGGCGATGTAAGGATAGCACCGAGACAACACTCGTGCTACTATCCTCTTAATTAAAATACGCCAAACTCCACATCATGATGTGCATCAGAAAATCAGCAACAACCAGTACGCAAATCACACCATTCAAACATCCCAACCCCCTACGTTTAGGTATTGCTTTCGTTGCATAGGTGACGAGGTTCATTTTGTCATGTTTTGATGTATTAAAAGCGATAAATCACAAACTTTGATAAGGAGATAGGAAAAATTGAGGCCAAAAATCATACTTTGCCACTACCATACATCCACAAACAATCATTATATTTTTTCCTATTTTTGTGAGACGTTTTTTTTTTCCCCTTATTTTTCCCATTTTATTGATTTATTTAGCAATAAAATATGTTATTTTCTGGTTTTTCTTGTTTCAATCACTTCAACATACTAACATTAAATTTATCTTCCATTTTTCCCCATGGGAACATATTTCACCCACCCTAAACGAAAGAACTACCATTTTACCGCTTAGAAACCGCATTTTGGGTTTACGGGAATTAAATAACACATGTAAATCATTGCAAATTCAATATTTTCTGATAAACAAAAATTACTCATGATGTAGCCAGCACACAAACAAATTTTCATCCAATAAGAATATAATTATCATCATAAACTATTAAAAATCCTTCATTTTCTTCATAAAAATGGTCATACCGTGTTTTTACGTAACCTGAGACGCCTTGAATGACTGCATAGCCAGCAAACAGAGCCTCCATTGCTCTTAATCCAATGTTGTACATCAATCTTCAATATCTCCATCAATCTCCATCACCGCTTCCTTCATTCTTCCACCTGGTTCCTTCTTCAAGAGAGTGCACATGAACAACCCATAGAGAAGAGAGAGAGGGAGGAGAGAGAAATACTAGATTATGACGTCTTCATCCAGACAGCCATATCCCGTGTGAAGACCGGTGATAGAGTCAGACCAAAGGGAGAAGTTGAGGCCCAATCTTTATTACATGGGGTACTTTCAACCTAGAAATCAAGATCCATGAGGGGAGGGCGAAATTTGCACTGTGCTGCTCCACGCCATTTTTTCATACCATGTCCACGAATTCTCTACAAAAAATGAGCCGAGGGGGGGGGGGGGGGGGTGGGGGGGTTTTGGGGGGTGTTAAAAGTCCCAAACGGCAACCCCCCTTTGGTCCTAAATTTTGTCCACGTTTTCATATCTTGGCCAGTTTTTGGTCTCTTCCTCGTTCGGACTCCGTTTCAGCCTCTGAAAAATCCTCTACGCGTCCGTCTCGGCATTCGGCACTGGACTGGCAGCTCTTGGCATCCTGTATGGCAGTCGAAAACATTATCAAAAATCCACAAGTGTCTCTCGGGTGCCTTTTAAAATCCATCTTTCACTTGGTGCTTAAAATTGTCCTAGCTGGAACCGCTGCCTTCGATGTTGAATATTTTTCCCCTAAATTCTAGATTTTTTGGCAAAATTTAGGCACATCCCAAGCTCAAAACTTTGCTCTCATTAGCGACCATGGGATAGGGCGACTCAGTCTGTCGAATCCCACAACAGATTTGCACAAAACAACCAAAGGAAGCATCAAGCTAATACAAAATAGATACATATTAAAACACAGCACAATGCTCACCCTACCCCCTGACAAAACCAAGGCATGAAATCCACAAGGAGTAGGCCTAGCATAATCTGATAGAAGATCTGAAGCTAGTCACTAACCGACTGCTCCAACACTACCAAACTAAAAAGAACTATAAAAGAAGTCGCCCTAAGTGGTGGTCTGAACTACCTACCTAACTAAGGACAACACAACTTGGAGCTCCTACTAGATGAGGACTCCTATAGCCTGATCAAGAAGTATTTTCTTTTAGCACATTTCTTCTTTTAGGTATTTATTTTCCATACTCGGGCATGTAAAAAGGAGGGAGCTGAGCGTAGTGACCCAAGGAGAACAGGGCATCAACCTCAGGTCCTGTCTCAGTACCAAGAACCTACCAAGCCCCCACAAGGCGACACTCAATCCTTTTCTGATGCTCACTTTTATTCTCGCTCCAACCTTCCTTACTTTCTTCTTTTCCAGCAGGACACCACCCCTAGGAAGACAAGGCATCGGCCCCAGGTCTAACTCGTCCCCAGGAACCTACCAGGCCTTCACAAGGCGATGATCAACTACTTATAAATTTTTCTTTCTTTTCTTTTCTATTTTTATAGGGGTTAGAACCCCTTTTTACACACCTTTGTATATATTTATTGTCTTTGAGATATTGAGGGTTTTTTTTCCTCTCAATCATCATTTTCCTTCCGGTAGGCTTCTCTAAGTGCCTCATAATTAAGCAAGAACTCCTAGAACGGCTGCCTAGCAGGCTAGCAGAACAAGGTCACTAGGACTACTTTCTGAAACAAGTCTCTCGATGCCTGGCAATGTCTTTACAGGAGGCAACGACTACTCAGCCCTCCCTCAGACATACCTAACCTAAACCTGGGACTTCATGCCTTGAATGCCGGTGGTGCACAGATCGGATGCCGTAAGTGCGCGTAGTGAGCATCAGAAGGTCCCCAAGAACAAAAGAACTCTACTTTTTGCACACAAATCAATATAGAAGACTTGCACGACATGAACAAGAGACCAATTGGGTGCAATCTCCCCCCATGCCTTGTGTGAGCGCTCCACAAAGCATGTATTTTATGTATTAATCATCTTCAAGCTCAAATAATAGCCCAAATTACAAAATAGCACGCTTTTGGCTTTTGAGATTGCTTTTGTGCCAAATAGAAATAAAGCTAATGGGTGCCCAAGAAGTCAGGCATACCCAAATACAATGTCCAAATACAAATATCTAAATCGTGCACCCATGCGCATACAAAAATAATAAATAAATATCAAACGCCTTGATAAATAGGCGCGACAAAATATAGGTGCCATGCCTAAGGTATGCGCCCATCAAAATATTGACGAAAACTTGAATACACACTATCCTCCAATGCTTTCCACCGCCACTGCTGCTATCTCTACACATAAACTAAAGCATTCACAATCGTTAGTAAAATAATACAATTAAACCGAAAAAAGTGAATACCTAGCAGTCTTCAGCTACATAAAATAAATTGGTTAGAAATCAATCCTAACCTTAATTTATCACGAGTGCACACTCTAAACTCATAAATATTTATTAATTTAAATATGTATTTTGCGGAATCACCCACTATGGAATCACCCATATACACACTAAATTAACAAAACGCCCGAGAAGGATAGGCATCCCCATCGACTTCTCACACAAAGAATTCACTTTGTGTATGAGCCCCGGTAATAAAAGTTTACGGAATCCACCGTAAAACCTCATGAAATCCACCGTGGCACGGAATCCACCATGTAATATGCCTCTTGGCATCATGCCCCCGAGGTGGGATAGCAATTGTCCTCAATTGCTATTAGCTCAATGTGGAGCTAATAGAGTGGGGAAAGCATTTAAGTCTCTAGTGTGCATCCATTGGGCCTCTTCAACGGGATGGTTTTTAAACTTGATCAAATATCTAGAATATCTATGGCCAGTTCTAGTGGTCATAAAGTCTGTATCTATAATAGCTTCAGGCTCAAGGATTTCAGTCTCTTCTTCTAACAAAGGTGGGTTTTCATAGACAGAGTGTACAGGTAATTGGCCTCTAAAGGGTCGTAATAAATTAATGTGAATGGTGTTGTGAATTTTTCAATGTTGTGGTCGTTCCAGTTTAAATGCATTGTCATTGATTTTGTGTATGATTTTGAATGGTCCATAGAATCTAGGTGCTAATTTCACAACTGGATGTTTATCTACACTTTGTAATCTACGTTTTTCTATGCATAACCAAACATAGTCATCAACTTTGAAATTCATGGCGTGTCTTTTCTTATTGGCTTGTTTTGTATATGATTGCTTGGCTTTGGCAATCATATCTTTAACTTCATCAAAAATAGTAGCGTGCATGTTAGCAATATCATCAGCAGTTTGAATTTTATTTGATAATGAAGCAACAGGTGTAGACAATCTATATCCATAAATAACTTCAAATGGTTCTTTGTTTGTAACTGTGTGTGGTGTATTATTATATGCAAATTGAAGTAAATGTAGATGTATATCCCATATGTGTGGTTTTAAAATAGTGTAAGCACGTAAAAGATCTAAAATAGTACTGTTAGTAGCTTCTGTTTGACCATTAGTTTCAGGATGAAATGCAGATGAAAAATCAATCTTTGTTCCTAAGTTAGCAAACAAAGTAATCCAAAAATTATTACAAAATCTAGAATCACGATAAGAAATAATAACTTTTGGTAAACCATGATTAGTAAACACAATTTTCAAAAATAATTGAGCTGCTTGAGATGCAGTTAAAGTTTTCTTGCATGGAATGAAATATGCTTGTTTGCTAAACTTGTCTACAACAGTCCAAATCATATCATGGTGAGCTTTAGTGTTCGGTAAACCAGTAATAAAATCCATAGAAATTTGTTTCCATGGTCGCGATGAAATAGATAATGGCATCAGTAAACGATACTGTTTACCATGGTGTCTTTTAACTCTTTGACAAACTAAACATTGAGAAACAAAGTTAGATACATTAATGTCCATATGTGGCCAATAAAAATCTTCAGTCAATGTACGCAAAGTAGATATAATACCTCTATGACCTTGATATGGAGGACAATGAATTTCATGCAAAACAAAAGATCTAAATGGAACTGTATCACATAATCTCTTTTCATAAAACATGAATCCATTATTGTAAGACAGTGAATCAATAGGAATCCAATTACTTGCAACTAATTTATTCCAATCAGATTGAAAAGTAATATCCCGATGATAAGTATCTTTCATAGGGATAAGGATATCAAATGATATGACAGAAATATTATGAATTGTTGGTCTTCTACTTAAAGCGTCGGCTACCACATTCTCTTTTCCTGGTTGATATTGTATAAGGGGATGAAAACTTTGAATGAAAGTTGCCCATTTAATATGTTGGTCAGATATTTGGGGTTGACTAAGGAGATGTCTAATACTTTGTTGGTCAGTTTTAATCATAAACTCGGAACCCATTAAGTAATGTTTCCATTGACATAAAGCACAAGCTTGTACTACAGCTAGTAATTCTTTATCATATGTAGAATATTTAAGTTCGGATGGTTTCAGTTTATAGCTAGAGTAGGCTATGGGATGATTATCTTGCATAAGTATGGCTCCTATTCCAAATCCACTAGCATCAGTAACTACTAAAAAGAATGGTCTATTGAAATCAGGTAGTTGTAATACAGGAGCATGGGTTAATGCATGTTTCAATAAATCAAAAGATTGTTGTTGATTATTAGTCCAGTTATAAACAATACCCTTCTTTAAAAGTTTAGTCAAAGGTAAATCAAGTAATGAGAAATTTCGCACAAACTTTCTGTAAAAACTAGCAAGACCTAGAAAAGAACGTAACTCATGCACATTTTTGGGTACGAGCCAGTTTAAAATTGCTTCTATTTTTTTAGGGTCAACCTTAATACCTTCTGATGAAACAATGTGACCTAGATATTCAATTTTTGTTTGAAAGAATTTACTCTTTTTTGGATTAGCATACAATTGATTATCTTTTAACAACTTGAAAACTAAAGACAGATGTTCATAATGCTCATTCTCATTTTTACTGAATATTAATATATCATCAAAGAATACTATAACACAATGCTGATATTTCAGAAATATGTGATTCATCATTCAACTAAATGTAGCTGGTGCATTAGTTAAACCAAAAGGCATCACTAGAAATTCATAGTATCCAAATTGTGTTCTAAATGCAGTTTTAGATTTAAAAAAATTTATCCAATCTTACTTGATGATACCCAGATTTAAGATCTATCTTACTGAATATGACAAAACCTTGTAGTTTATCCATAAGATCATCTACCCTAGGAATTGGATATCTATTCTTAACAGTAATTTTATTTAGGGCACGATAATCAATGCACATGCGATAAGTATTATTATTTTTCTTTACTAATAAAACAGGTGCACCAAATGGAGAACTACTAGGTCTAAATAATCCTCTGTTTAACAATTCCTCTACTTGATTTTGAATTTCTTTCTGTTCAATTTGGTTATGCCTATATGGTGCTTTACAAGGTGGTTGTGTACCAGGAATTAAATCTATTTTGTGATCTTCAGGTCGTGAAGGTTGTAGTCTAGGTGGTAAATCATCAGCAAAACAATCTTTAAATTGAGCAAGAAATTGTGTATGCCTAGGATGCATATGTTTTTCTTTAGTTTGAAGTTCATTTACCCAAATTAAATAAGATTTACTACATTTACATAATGCACATTTAGCTTGAGTATGAGTAAGCAGTGAAAAATTATTGGAGGCGTGCATACCATGCAATGTAATTTGTTTTCCTTGAAAATAAATTTTAATTGAATGCGTGGAATAATCTATGTCAGGATTATACTGATGACGGCAAGGCATACCTAAGATAATATCACTAGACTGCAAAGGTACAACTAAGAAATTCCTTCGTTCAGTATATTCACTAATTTTAATTTCTAAGTTATACACCTCTTGTGTTCCATTATATCTTGTGCCTAAGAATGCTTCTTTAATGTGATAATATATAGAAACAGTTTATAAATTCAATTCTTTCACTAACTTTGCAGAAATAAATTCATGTGTGCTACCATCATCATGCAAAATAATCTTTTCTTTACCATGCACAAAACATTTCATTGTCAACAAAGAATGTGGAGTTGGCATACCTGGCAAAGTATCCCAAGTAGTACCAATGTCGTCATCATCTTCTGTAAAGTCAGGCATTTCCTCACGTTCTTCATCTTCCATTGCTCCAAGATAATTGATATGGACAGGTGGCTTTTTTGATTGACAATTGGCTGCTAGATGTCTAGGTTGATGGCATTTGTAACAAACTATTGGTTTGGCTTTGGATACATTGTTTGCAATGTCTAGGTTGATGACATTTGTAACAAACTATTGGTTTGACTTTGGATACATTGTTTGCAATGGCATGAAGTTTAGGAATATTGAGATTTGGCTGTGAGGATGGCTTAAGGTTTGGATTGGTATTTGATAGCAAAGCAGGTGGTCACATGTCCAAGACTTACGGAATGAAAATGGAAGAAAATGGCTTTGATTGAATCTTCTAAAATTTGAATTGAATTTCTTGGAACCATAGTTACCATTAGCTTGAAATTGTTGTGGATGCTTGTCTCTTCCTCGAATCTTGTCTTCAGTGTCATGAGCCAAAGAAATTGCATCTTCAAGGGTTGTGAGAGCGGAATTTAGGTGACGAAAAGTGCTTAAAAATAGCTAAAATTTATGAATATCAAGGGAAAAATATTCACCGTCAAAGGTGGCGGCTCGATCTAGGACGATTTTAAGCGTCAAAGTGCTTTAAAGGCGCCCGAGCGACACTTGTTGATTTTTCATAATTTTTCAGACAGTCGTGCGGGTTGACACGAGCTACTGGCCAATGCGGGATGCTAAGCCGGACGCCCAGGATTTTTCAGAGCTCGATTCCGAGTCCGGACGGGGAAAAGGCCACAAAGTGGTCAAGATTTGAAAAGGTGGACCAAAGTTTGGCCAAATGGGTAAGTGACCCTTGGGGCCAAAAATGAAATGCCACATGAAATGCAACAACCAAATCGTGGAGAGAGAAGAGATGAGGAAGCGTGATCAACATGGCGCCGAAAATTGCGCCCCATTGTTGATCAATGGAGATGGCAGCCTGCAAACAACCCCCCACAATGATTATGGGGCTTCATTCCCCTCTGTATCCTGACTCTATCGCTGCCCTTCGCTCACGCAATGATGCCCTCTTTGAAGATCTCTGATTTCAGTCTTTCTCTCTCCTCCCTCTCTCTCTTCTAAAGGCAAGTTCATGTGGGGAGAAGAAGGAAGAAGAAAGAATGATGGAGGCTTGTCCGGCATGGATCAGATTGCTCCACGGGCTAGAAATGGTGATTGGTGATTGTGCTGGACATGAAGTGCTGCTGGTTTTCAAATTTACAGCCATGGACATGAAACCCGAAACACGCAAATAAGCGGTAATTTAAAATTTTCAAAGGAAATTTGAGCTTCTATAGCTTTTAATTGATGAAATGTTGTTCATGTGGGATACAAATTGTTCATGTTGCTGTTTTCTATGAGTTCTTGCTGTTCCTAATAAAAAAATCAGAAAAATATGCATCTTGTGGTTCAAAATAATACATTAAAACACGAAAAACATGAAAAATCAAGGGAAAATGAGGGTTTTTGGCATAAAAATGGAA
Organism: Lygodium microphyllum; assembly: GCF_053477565.2. Lineage (NCBI taxonomy): Eukaryota > Viridiplantae > Streptophyta > Polypodiopsida > Schizaeales > Lygodiaceae > Lygodium > Lygodium microphyllum. The sequence continues at coordinate 114,215,679 of NC_141137.1, forward strand.
AAGTAAATAGGAAAATCAACTAAACTTTCATTTTTCTGCAAGAAGGAACTAAGGGCCACAGCCCATAACCTATTCTTAATTTTCAGTAATTAAATAATGCAGGAAAATAAGGGAAAATACAAGAAAAGGGTGAAAAAACCCTAAAAAATAGAGGAAAAATGCTTTTTTGGGGTTCAAAAAATAAGGATAAATAAGAGCAATGTTTGTGAATGTTTGTGGGGACTGAAGCATGAGGATTTGCCTCAGTTCAACCCCACTTTCTTGTTCTAGTGTGGTTTTTCTCGCTTTTTATACATAAAATGATGTCAAAATACCCTATAAATCCATACAACGATACAATATTTAAACGGGGAAGGGTAGAGGAGTTGAAATATGTCTAAATACCATGTGAAGATGATGGGAAAGTTACTGATTTCTATGCATAGCATTTAGGACGGATGATAATTAAAATTAAGAGCTTAGTAGCACGAGGATCACCTCGGTGCTAGGCCCATGCAACGAAGCACGAACGATAGTTGGAAACCATTAAACGAATGTTTTTGCACTTGTGCACAATACTGTTTTGTTAAATGTTTGAGCACTAGGCATCTACCAAATGCATAGAGCATGAAAATAATTTAAAAGTATTAGTGATCAGCTCTTGGACATGCATTGCAATTGGTTTATTAGGACATGACCTACGTTGAGAGGCAGTGAGGTACCCATGCTGTAGGTAGACGCGGGTCCTAAAAGGGGAGATCAAGTGAGGACAATGGTACATTCCTGGACACGCTTATTTGGTACCTTGAGCGACTTTTGTGCGATATGTCTATATGTTGAGCGACGCATCGAGGGGCCAATCCCCAAGGTGTAGGAGAGTCGCAGAGGGTTGACGGCATTCAGCCGTAGGAGGAACCCCATGTGTATGTGATGCGAGCCTTTTGGCTATGTGAAAGGGACTCCCTCTGAGGAGTAATATTGGGTTAGGATCAGTTGGACTACAACGTATTACAAACACAATATTTAGGAAGGTAGAGATTTTGATAGACGCTCCTGGCCGCGAGGCCGAGGGGTTGTCTTGTGCGTAGTGACGAGGCCCGGCTAGTGCATGAGCCAGTGCCGGCCCGTTTTTAGGTCCATCAGGTTGTTGGCTTGAACATATTGACTTTAATATAGTAATGTCCAAGTAGGCCAGACATAAACTTGCGTTTGTGAGTCACTTCAGGCACATCTTCGAGCATGCGTAATTGCAGTAGGGCATTCCAAAAACGTTCAGTGTATTGGGAAATAGGTTCACGATCTCTTTGCTGTAGAAGATCCCATTGCTTTATGGCATTTTCATGGAATTGAGGAGGAAGGAAATTCTACAAAAACTTCTTTTGGAAACTCTCCCAGGTAGTAGGACAATCAATGCTCTTGCGAACCACAGTCCACCATAGGGATGCTCGATAGACTAAATGATTAGTGACACATTTAATTTTGTCTTTCTCAACATATGTCTCTTCATAAAAGTAATCATCAAAGTGATTGATAAATGCAAGTACAGTCTTTCCATCTCAAGATCCATTGAAAGTACGAAATTTGAAGTTTCTTTTACTTATCTTTGTTTCTTTGCGAATGGATTGAGCTTCAAGCGTCGTATCAATGGTACGTCGAATAAGATCTTCAGGTTGTTGTGGTCCATCTTTGTCAGTGGTAGGTCGTTGTAAATTGGCCAATTGAACTTGCAAAGCTTGTTGGGGGCTCTTCGTTCTTCATCAAGCTACATCATAATCAAATCCAATTTTTGTTCCATTGTTGGTTCGAGAAGATCGCCTTCAACCATTAAATCATCCATGTTTTGTTCCGTCATCCTATAAAATCTAAAATACCTCACTCTCTCGAAATCTGATTAGCGAGATGAGCGTAGCTCAAAGTCGGGTATACAAGGCTTATAAATGTTGTTTGGCTTTTACGGTCTTTGTCTTTTGCGGTTGCAGGATTCATTATCTTCGAAAAATGGCATATAATCTTCGTATGACCTTCTACGTTTGCTCAAATTGGTTTCAGCAAGTCTACATGTGTGAATAGAGTCTTCCAGAGAGCAATTATGTGATTTTGTGCTTCTGCGTGTGAACAACCTTTATGGGAATAGTTGGAGTAAGTCTTTGTTGACTTCTGTGGACTTGCAGGACTTGCAGACATAAGCAAACTTGAAAAACTTAGATGATTAAGCTTCTTTTAAGCTTAATTGACTTAAGCTTTAGAAGACTTAAGTCTGCTTGCCAACGAATTCGATTTAGGAGGGGGGGTTGTTTTTTGCCGCCATCTCAGACAAAAAGATGCTGCTGCCATCGATTATGAAATTATTGGCTTAAGCTTTCTTATTAAGCTTATTACTAAGCTTAATAAACTTTGAGATTAAGCTTTTTAACTTTGTAGCTATGGAGCTTACTGTTGACTATTGAAAAAAAACGTCTTGAAGAAGGAGATGTAGAAGTGGTCCTCCACCTCCTTAGGCCGGTCCTTCACGATCAAAGGCTGCAGATAGGGGTTCTTGATCGCCAGGAATTCACACGTATTGACTATTTGCGATGAAACTGACTGTAGAGCTCGATCGTTCCAGGAGCTCCGCCTTCGCGCAAGATGGTAAGCGATTGGAATCTCTTGATCTCAACTTCGCTCCGATACCATTGGTGCACAAATCGGATGCCGTAAGTGCGCATAGTGAGCGTCAGAAGGTCCCCAAGAACAAAAGAACTCTACTTTTTGCACACAAATTAATGTAGAAGACTTGCACGACATGAACAAGAGACCCATTGGGTGCAATCTCCCCCCATGCCTTGTGTGAGCGCTCCACAAAGCATGTATTTTATGTATTAATCATCTTCAAGCTCAAATAATAGCCCAAATTACAAAATAGCACACTTTTGGCTTTTGAGTTTGCTTTTGTGACAAATAGAAATAAAGCTAATGGGTGCCCAAGAAGTCAGGCATACCCAAATACAATATCCAAATACAAATATCTAAATCGTGCGTCTCTGCGGATACAAAAATAATAAATAAATATCAAACGCTTGATAAATAGGCGTGACAAGATATAGGTGCTACGCCTAAGGTATGCGCCCATCAAAATATTGAAGAAAACTTGAATACACGCTATCCTCCAATGCTTTCCACCGCCACTACTGCTATCTCTACACATCAACTGAAGCATGCACAATCGTTAGTAAAATAATACAATTAAACTGAAAAAAGTGAATACTTAGCAGTCTTTAGCTACATAAATAAATTGGTTAGAAATCAATCCTAACCTTAATTTATCACAAGTGCGCACTCTAAACTCATAAACGTTTATTAATTTAAATATGTATATTGCGGAATCACCCGCTATGGAATCACCCATGTACACACTAAATTAACAAAACGCCCGAGAAGGATAGGCGTCCCCATTGACTTCTCACACAAAGAATCCACTTTGTGTATGAGCCCCAGTAATAAAAGTTTACGGAATCCATCGTAAAACCTCACAGAATCCACGGTGGCACGGAATCCACCGTGTAATATGCCTCCTGACATCAGCCGGTCCCCAACAAGAAAAGGAAATCCCCTACAAGTACACAGACACATATAGCATAAAAAACATGGTACTCATAAAGGAGAGATATCACCTGGATAGGGCCACGAGAAGTCTCTGCGCAACAAAGGCTCCTTCCAAGCTCTTCTTCGAATCTGTGTGGCACAGAACTAAAACAAGAAACCATTAACCACACCTGTACAAAATAGACGACTGGCCCTCTTAGCCTAATGAAATAAAGCATTTCACTACAAAAACTGATTGGCCCTCTTGGCCTAACGAGATCAAACAGAATAGCACCTACACATCCCTCCCCAAAATAGTACAGATATATAATAATATGCTCCTTTCCAAGGAGGAAAAATAGAACTCACAGCCCTAAGCTAAATGCATAAGATTATGACCCATCCCTCCTGCATATATAACAAGAGGCGTATGTATAACATGTTGTCTAATTAGCCTATGGGTCTAGGATAACAACGGCAGATCGATCTCGGCTACTCTTTGCATCACTCATATCAACCATTGCCTACCATATATTGCATGCTCTGATAACATTCCCCACAAGTGGTCGGGACCTTTCTCATTATTGATAGCAATATCCAAACTAGGACCACAGTTGAAGAAAAGGTCTTCTTCATAAGGAAGGTTTGCCAGTGAATCCGAAAACTGATTCCAGTAACGTGGAATCAACTGAAGAGACACTCTCTCAAACTCCTCAAGTAGGGTCATGGCAGTTCAATGATACATACAAAGGATGGGATTCTGCATTGTGTATGTCCCATTTAGCTGATTCAAGATCAACTGGGAGTCCCCTTTTACTAACAACCGTCGAATACCACCTTGCTTGGCAATATGCAATCCCATAATCAAGGCTTTATACTCCACCATGTTGTTAGTGAATCCTACCCCGAGATAAGCAGCTAACTTCATCGTAACTCTACGTCGGGGATCTCGGATGACTACTCCAACACTCCCTTTTTATTAGGGCCCCTAGATGCTTCGTCAAAATATAATGTGTATGTCCACAATGGGTTTACACAACTTGCCATCATGAACTCCTCTATTCATAATTATGATAGTCAAAAATTAGCATGTTTAGAGGATGAACTGACAACTCCATCCCACCTTCTTCATTAAACTCAACAGGATACTTGTCAACACTCGTAAGCAGTGATGACAGAAGACTTTGATCTCCCACACAAAGGTTCCGTCTTCTTGCTCAATCACTTTGTATCCTTTGCTCCACTAGATGAGTTTCCCCTGATGGTATCTTTGCTCCAGATATGGGTGCTCCAAATAAGGAATTAACCACCCCATCAACCAGCTTTAAGCTCTTTTGCAGGTCTCTAATCAGCCCCAGCATAGACCTGCAACGCATTTTCCTGTATTAGCATACTTAGAAATAATAAGGTTTAATTTTATTAAGATTAACCTGTTTTTTCAAATTCTACTCCCTGCAGATCAGCTAGTAGAGCCGTAGACCTATTTTTTCCTATCCTGACAATCTTGTAGGGGCCATCCCATCTAGGTTCCAACTTCCCTGGAAGCAGCTCCCTACGCACATCGTAATATAGAACTAATTGCCCTTTTTTAAAGGTATAATTCATTTCTTTAAGGTCATGCAACTGCTTCATCCGACGTTTAGCTACCTCCTGGTGTAATAAGCTCTACAATTTCAGTTCATCCAAGTGGGCCATGGTTGTGAAACGTTCAAAGAGTGCATCCTCATCTCCCAAGGAGTGGTTAATTGCAAACCGTATAGTTGGCAACTCGATTTCGAGGGGTAACACACACTCTTTCCCATAAACTATTTTAAATGGAGTATGGCGGGTAGCTCATTTGAACATTGTATTGTATGCCCATACTGCCACATACAGCTTCCTGTCCCAGTCTCATTTCTTCTCAGAGAGTATTTTAAACAAGATACCCACAAGCTACTTATTAGTACTTTCGACTTGCCCATTGGCTTGCGGATTATAGGGGGTCATTTTGTTATGCTTGATTTTCCAAGCTTCAGTCAGGCTTTTGATCACTTTATTCAAAAAATGGGTTCCATGATTCGACACTAGTTCCTTTGGTGGACCGAAAAGGCATATAATCTGCTCTAAAAGAAAACTTGCAATCTCTTTTGCATTGTCCTACCTCGTCGCCCGCGCTTCTAACCATTTTGTAAAATAATCAGTTGCTAGTATAATGTATCTCTTCTGAGTAGTAGACGACGAGGTGATAGGACCCACAAAGTCAATGCCCCACTTCTCAAATGGAAGGATAGCCATGATAGGCGTAAGTGGGCGTTTCCTATTCTCTCTGCTATCATGTCTTTGATAGGTATCACATCTCTTAATGTACTCAAAGGAATCTTGGAAGATGGATGGCCACCAATATCCAGCTCTTAAAGCTTTCTGTGCTGTCAACCGTCCAGCGAAGTGCCCTCCACATGCAGAGTCATGGCACTCTTCCAAGATGAAAGGAACCTCGTCAGGCATCATACATCGGCAGTAGATATCATCAACACCCTGCTGATATAGTGTTCTTGCGATCAAGGAAAACTTCAAAGCATGTTGTTTGATTTTCCTCTTTTCAGATTTTGATAAACCAATTCCAAACTCTCTCGTTGATAGATAATGTGTGATAGCAGCATACCAAGATGGGATAGAAGCTGTGTCAATTTTAAACATTTCTTCAATATCAGTTCCTTCAGCCAAGGTCTCTTTTGGCTCCCCAAAATCCACAAGGCATTCCACAATACCCTGCATCCTCAGTGCCTTACTCTTAATCTCATAATCGAACTCTTGCAAAGTGATTAACCACTTTGCCAGAGGATCAGGCGGTTGCAGCTTGTTCATAAGCAATCTAAGCCCTTCTACCTTTGTATAGAAAACTACCTTCTCATAGAGGATGTAGTGCCTGAATTTTTTAGTCGCAAAGACCATCGCAAGGCACAACTTCTCCATGTAGGTGTAGTTAATTTCTGATATGCCCAATTTTTGACTAGCAAAAGCTATCGGATGATACCACTTTTCCTCCCAGATTTGGGCTAAACAGTAGTTGATACTATGCATGGTGGCTACTGAAAATATGTAAAATACCTCGCCTCTTTTAGGTGCTTTTAAAATTGGTGCTTTTACTAGCTCCTATTTCAAATCCTCAAAAGCTACCTTACAAGGGTCACTCCATACAAATAGACAGCTAAAGGATAATAAGTTTGTTAATGGCAACGTCCTTTTTGCCAAGGCATTTATAAACCTCCGATAGTACCTTATCGATGACAGAAAGCTATGTACCTCTTTCGGAGTGCATGGTGGACTCATAGCGACTATAACCTTGATCTTTACAAGGCCAGTTGCGATCCCTACGGAACTGACCACATGGCCTAGCAATAGTCCATAAGGCACTCCAAAGACACACTTCCATGGGTTAAGAGCGATACAAAATTGTCTGCAGCACTCAAAGCACTTTCTTAAGATAATCAACATCCTTTCCCTTACAGTGGCTACCCCAGGTCATTGATAAATACTTTCAACACATCTGGGGAGATGTCACCAAAGGTCTTATCTGATGTTCGTTGTTGCCATGATCTAGGTGCATTGCACAATCCAAAGGCCATCACATGGTACGGAAAGTACCAAAGATAGTAATGAAAGTTGTTTTCAACTTGTCCTCTTCTGCAATTGCCATCTGGTTGTATCCCGCAAAGCAATCCATAAACGAATATATTTCCCTACCCGCCGCTAATTGATAAAAAATCTAGTCAATAAATGGCAACGGGTAGTAATCCTTAACCGTCTGCTTATTCAACTCTCTAAAATCTACACATAATCGGATCTGGTTGTTTTTCTTCTTCTTGATGACAACTGGTGAACACTATTCTGTGTGCTATACAGGGAAGATTAAACCAGCTTTCCTTAACTTCTGTAACTCCTCAAACAGCTCGTCCCTCAATTCTAAAGGCATGTGCCTTGCCTTCTGTTACACAGGACGACTGCCTTCTTTTACAGGAATATTATGAACAGCCAGGCTAGGAGGAATGCCTCTTAGCTCATCATAACTCCAAGCAAAGATATCGCGGAACTCTTGAATCAAGGACACATAGTCCTCCCTTTCTATTGAACTGAGCATGGAACCTAATTTAATTGGCCGCGAATCATTCGGCATACCAAGGTCCAACTCAATCACATCCGCATCTCTTATCCTATCTTGTGGGTCTATCGGCTCATTTAGAGTTATATGATAAATATCCTCTGTAGTGGACCCTCTTTAGATTCATCAATGGATGATGTCTCACTACAAAATGGATCATCTACTATTTCAAATTCAGTAGAGGATAAAGGAGCTCTCTCACTCTGAGGAGACTCAGGGTAAGCATCGACTATTACTCAATTAGCACCTCTACCTAGAACCACTTGACCGGTGGGTATATCGACTTAACAATCTGTTCGTAAGATCCAAGGCCTGTCTAGCAAGACTCAATAGCTTAGACGTCTTGCAAATCTTATTACCCTAAAGTCTAAGAAGCATTCTACACTTGCAACTGTAACATGGACTTTAGTAACACAACCTTCTGGTTGCCTTAGACTATCATCAGCCATTCTAAGAAGGGTGGAGCTATCTTTTTGGATGCCTAGACCCAACCTCTCCATCAACTCTGAACTCATGATATTGACAGAGGACCCAGTGTCTACGATAACATGCTCCACTAATATTCCATCCACATATGCTAGAACCCTAGGGCAATTCTTTTCAGTATGATCAAACCAATCTTCTCCTACTCGTGCTATGCCCAAAGGTTCTACAATATACCCAATACACAAGATCTTCTTAAATTCCTTGTGTACTCCTGGAGATAATTTAATCAAGTGTAAGAGGTTTACATCTAGTTTGACTTCGCAAAGAGAACTAGCTAAATCAAAATCATGATAGGTAGCCAAAGCTCTCTTTTCTCGCCAAACCATTCTTTATTTTGGTCTCAGAACCGGCTTTGGTGCTTCTTTTTTAGCTCTTGCCTTCTTTCTTGGCACTTCCTCATCCTTCTTAGGATCGATTTTTTTGTCAACAGGCCTTAGAGGTCCACCTTCCACGTCAGGATTCAGGACTTGCGTCCCCTTATCCCCTTGCTTAGGGTTTTCCTCGACCGGTTTTACATTATCTTTATCACCCTCTTTAGCCTTTTGGCCTCTTGTCACGGCTCGTAGGTTAGAGGTTTGAGCGCCATTGATGCATACAGCCTTGATAAGGCTCACTCCATTGCCTTGTGGCAACTCCTCTATAGTGGTCTTTCCCCTTTGCAATATTTTTCTTGGTCCATCATTTTGTTGGAGGTTACTACCTTGCGCTCTAAACACAATATTAGTGAGTTTGGGAATCTCCCAATTCCCATTTTTTGAATACTAAAAAGGTGGCACCCAGATAGCATGCCCATAAGTTTCAGAAATTCATATGATGTGACTATCATTGGAAAGGGCTTCAAAAATGGAATCTATTGAGCTATAGAGCGCTTGATTTGGAGTTATAGTGTACAAGTTATGACAAATCCAAAGATTTGACCACGTCTCCTAAACTTATGGAAAATTCCCATATTCCCCAATATGGTGTTTCTATGATTAACTGGACCTAGCTATTTACTCCCTTGTTGGAGGGAACTAATCTTACTCTAACAGGTAGCGGCTAAATGGCCCGACTTCCCACAAATATCACATTTAACATTTGGATAGTTTCTAGGGAAATGTTGTTCGCCACACCACTTACAGCTGAATCTTGATGGTCCACCCTCTTCAGGGCATCGACTCCCTATCAGATTCTGCTGCTTCTTCAGGAAATTGACGTCAATAGCTATTTGCTGATATTGTTCAGAAATCATGTCAGTGTTGTGCTTCATCATATCCTTCACTTCGCCAAGGACATCAAAGGCACTCGACTCATAGCCTTAATCATCTAACCGTCGTTCCATTGGCCTAACAATTTGATTTGGCATTGGTTGTTGACTCACAGGAACAACATTAGGGTTCGAAGCTTGGCCTCTAACATTTGGTGGAGCCAACTGACTAGCCATAGGCATAGTCACACTGGGAGGAGCTGGCAGCAAAGGTACATTTTGAGCCATGCTTCCTCTCCCATTAGGGTTATTCATAGGCATCCGTTGACTTCCATTTATCAATGGTAAATTGCCTCCAGGTACTAGACCCGCATTAAGATTTATTCGAGAGGAGTAGGCCGTTTGTAATCGTGACTCTACTCCTTCTGCCCGCGTGATGGCGATGTCTATATCAGCCAAAGCCACACTACACAATTGTACCTAAATATTAAAATCTAATCCATGCAAGAAGTATTGCAATTGGGCAACCGGCGGAATGGGAATGTAAGTTTGTAACTTACAAAATACTTCCTTAAACTTCTTGGCATAGGCTTTCACATTCTCGTGGGGGTCTTGGTGTGTTACATTCAAAGCATGCAACCAGTATTGGCCACCTCTTTCAGGGGCATATTCTCCTCAGAAAACTGCAAAAAATTGGTTGATTGTAGTGATGGTTCCAGTCTCTATGCTATGATATCACACTGCAGCCCTTCCTTTTAATGTCATGTTAAAGAACATCATAAGATGTCCCTCATCTTGGATGTGGTAATTAAACATTAATCTTTGGAATTCACAAATGTGAAACTCCGCGTCTTCTTCGACAAACCCATTAAAAATGGGTAAAGGAACTCCTAAAGCTGGCAAATCCGGCGTCCCTGCAGGAATTGCAATGGGTTGTGCCATGATGACAATCGGATTGACAATAGGAGTTTGGACTGATGCGATCACACCCCCACTTGAAGTGGGTTGACTTGGTGGAAGAGAGAAAAAACTTGCACTTCCTTCTACACCTAAAGGACTATGTGTAGCAGTTGGGTTACTAAGACCACTGCCTTTTATGCGTATCGGGCTACTCCTTTGAGGAGAATAGCGACTTACAATCTCCAACCGCCGTCTAGCCCTCTCAGCATGTTCTACTTTTTTTATTTTGGCTTGACGGTCTTGTCGACATAAACCAACTTTTTGGTCCCTAAAAACCCTAGATTCGAGAACCACCACTTGTTGGCAGCTCCCGGCAGATGCACCACTAATGGGACTAAAATGGGCCGGCACTGGCTATGGCACTAGCCAGACCTCATGCTCATAACAGACAAACACACCCTCATGGCCTCGCGGGCCAGGAGTGTCTATCTGTTGCTAAAGGATAAACTGTCCTAAAGCCCAATCTATGCGTTTATAGTTTTGTAGTTCAACGTTTCCCTTTTGATAAAGTTCACAAAGAGAGAACCCATACACATTGGCAATTAATATCATGATAATCACATACATGGGAGGCAACCTCTTGATGGAATCACCGCGGCCCCACTGCAGCTCTCCTACATCACAGGGATTGGCCCCTTGATGCACTGCTCAACATATAGAACAAACGAACAAACTCCACTCTTTCATTTCAAACATATTCCAGGAGATACCATGTGTCCTTACCAAATAATTCCCCAAGAAACGAGCGTCTATCATATGGCTTAGGCTGCCTCTCCACACTCAAGCATGGGTCATAGTCATCGAAAACAGGTGCTATGCATCTAGTCCTTTTATTCTGCCACCATGGTTAGTATGCACATGCAAAAGTGAATGATCCTAGAGTGCTTAAACATAATTTTAAATCAAACACATGTTGTGCACAACCAGGCTTTATAATGCATTTACTAACCCGTTGCGGCGATGTAAGGATAGCACCGAGACAACACTCGTGCTACTATCCTCTTAATTAAAATACACCAAACTCCACATCATGATGTGCATCAGAAAATCAACAACAATTAGCACGCAAATCACACCATTCAAACATCCAACCCCCTACGTTTAGGTATTGCTTTCGTTGCATAGGTGTAGAGGTTCATTTTGTCATGTTTTGATGTATAAAAAGTGATAAATCACAAAATTTGACAAGGAGATAGGGAAAACTGAGGCCAAATCTCATGCTTTGCCACTACCATATATCCACAAACAATCATTATATTTTTTTCTATTTTTGTGAGACATTTTTCTATTTTTCTCCTTATTTTTTTCATTTTTTGATTTATTAGCAATAAAATATGCTATTTTTTGGTTTTTCTTATTCCAATCACTTTAGCATACTAACATTCAATTTATCTTCTGTTTTCTGCCCATGGGAGCATATTTCACCCACCCGAAACGAAAGAGCTACCATTTTATCACTTAGAAACCGCATTTTGGGTTTACGGGAATTAAATAACACATGTGAATCATTGCAAATTCAAGTTTTTCTGATAAACAGCAATTACTCATGATGCAACCAGCACACAAACAAATTTTCATCCAATAAGAACATAATTATCATCATAAACTATAAAAAATCCTTCATTTTTTTCATAAAAATGGTCATACCGTGTTTTTATGTAATCCGAGACGCCTTGAATGACTGCATAGCCAGCAAATAGAGCCTCCATTACTCTCAATCCAATGTTGTATATCAATCTTCAACATCTCCATCAATCTCCATCACCGCTTCCTTCATTCTTCCACCCGGTTCCATCTTGAAGAGAGTATACATGAACAGCCCATAGAGAAGAGAGAGAGGGAGGAGAGAGAAAGACTAGATTCTAATCTCTTCAGCCAGACAACCATATCCCACGCGAAGACCAGCGATAGAGTCAGGCCAGAGGGAGAATTTGAGGCCCAATCTCTGTTGCATGGGGTACTTTTAGCCAAGAAATCAAGATCCATGAGGGGGGGGGGGGGGGGGGGGGGGGAGGGGGGCGAAATTTACGCCATGCTGCTCCACGCCATTTTTCTATGCCATGTCCACGAATTCTCTACAAAAATTGAGAAGGAGGGGGGGCGGGGGGGGGGGGGGGGGGTTAAAAGTCCCAAAGGGCACCCCCCCTTTGGTCCTAAATTTTGTCCACCTTTTCCTATCTTGGCCAATTTTTGGCCTCTTCCTCGTCTAGGCTCTGTTTCAGCCTCTGAAAAATCTTGTGTGTCCGTCTCAACATCCCGCACTTACTGGCAACTCTCGGCATCTTGTACGATAGTCGAAAAAATTATCAAAATCCCACAAGTGTCACTCGAGCGCCTTCTAAAAGCCGTCTTTCACTTGGTGCTTTAAATCGTCCTAGCTGCAATCGGCACCTTCGATGTTGAATATTTTTCCCCTAAAATTTGGATTTTTTGGAAAATTTTAGGCACATCCCAGGCTCAAAACTCCGCTCTCACTATCCCTAAAGGGAAATGGACTCACATCATAATGGACTTTATGATAGGCCTTCCCACGACCAAGAAAGGGTGGAACAGTATCTATGTGGTAGTTGATTGCCTCAGCAAAACCACCCACTTTATCCCCACTAAGACCCAATACACTGCCTCTCAGGTGGCCACTCAGTTTATGGAAAATGTCTTCAAGTTTGATGGCTTACTATAAGTCATAGTACATGATCAGTATGCAAGTTTTATGAGCAAATTTTGGTAGACAAATTTCATCTCCATGGGGACCAAGCTTGCTCCCTCCACTATATACCACCCTCATACTAATGGCCAAACTAAAAGAGTGAACAAATGGCTTGAGAAATAATTGAGGCACTTTTGCCATGATGTACAACACAGTTGGGATATGTGGCTCCACTTGGTTGAGTTTGCATATAATAACTCCACACACTCTAGCATTGGAGTTCCCCCTTTTGAGTCCTTATATGGGTATAAGATTCCCCTCCCCACAGTCTTATTTTATGATAAGATCAACCCTCAGAGTCAGGCTGAGTTGGATCGCATGCAAGCCTTACTTCAACAATGTAAAGTGAATCTTCAAAAGGCCCAAACACACATGAAATTCTATGATGATAAGAAGAGAAGGCATTTGGAATTCCAGGAAGGGGAATTGGTCCTTTTGAAAGTGCCTAGTGCAATAGTAACAAGCTTGCCTATCATTTCTATGGCCCATACTAGATTGTGAAGAGAGTTGGTGACTTGTCCTACCACTTAGAACTTCACCTACCACCAAAATACACAATGTGTTTCATGTCAGCCAGCTGAAAACCTTCATGGGCTCCTCTGTGGACTATGTGGAAGAACTTTCTCCAATAGATGAAGAAGGCATCACTCAATGTATCCATGAGGCAATCATTGGGCAGCGAGATAAGCACTTACAGTTTTGATCCATTAAAGAATACCTCATCAAATGGCAAGGCCTAGAATCCTCTTGGCACCCAAAAACCATTGCCAATGAATTTCCCTACCTCTATGAGGCCCCACGGCTTGAAGACTACCCGATCATGCCCCATTTGACCACGCTCTACTGTGTGCAAATTGCACACTTTTTTAGAATAATTTTGTACTTATCCAAATCTCATGAATGTGCATCCTACACATAGGTTGAAAGTACTTTTCTCATCAGCTCTATTTTGACATGTGGTACGCCCTATTTGGAGTATCCTATCAAAAGTTATGACATGTTTACTTCAGTAGACCAGTCCTGAACAGTAGCATGCTGTCCCTAGTTTTTATCCACCCAATGTTCATTGTGAAAGGGCTTAGAGTAGTACTCTACAACCCTCCCTTAGCCCACCCATCACTCCCCTCTACTTCTCCTTGTTTTTGAGGGCAAAAATCTTTAGGGTGGGGATGGATTGTAACAAGCGGGATACACATCGACTAGGGGTTAGATACCCAGTCACACTGATCGGGGTATATAAGGTGTAAGAGTCCCAGATTAGGGCAACCAATTATTATCAAGAATATAGGCTTCACCTTCATCTCCAGATTCCATGGCTTCCTCCTTCCTTCTCTCCTCTTTTTTGTCTTTCTCTCTCCTCTTCTAGTCTTTTTTCTCTTCTTCTTGCTCTCTTTCTCTCTCTTCAGCTCTTCTCCTTTCTCCTTTCTCCTCTCAAATTCATTGATTACATTGCATTCCTGGTGTCGAAATCCACTTAGGAAACTCTAGCTCTTGACCATCCACCACCATTCAATTTTGCATGAAAATTTGGTCCTTGACGCCTCAGCCCTTTTTCAGCTCCAAGAATGGGCTCAAAGGCTTCAAAATGGGTCCCAAAACCACCTCTCATTGGCAACACAGGATAGGGTTAATCAACCCGTTGAATAATTCGATGAATTGATCCACACAGACATAACCACAAAAAGCATCAATTTATGAAAGAAAGAAACAACAACACATATCACAACTCTCGCCCTTTCCCTTGACAAAAATCATGGCATGAAATCCATGAGGAGGAAGCTAAGTAGTATCTGATCAAGAGGTCAAGAGTCAATTGTCAACCAATTGCTCCAACATAGCCTAGCTAAAAGGAACCATCAAAGAGATCATCCTAAGTGGTTGTCTGACCTACCTACCTACCTAATCGATGACACCAAAACCAGGAGCTCCCACTAGACAAGGGCTCCTATAGCATGATCTCATTTTTTAATTTATTTTTCTTTGTATTTATATTTCTTTTCCTTCAGAACCTTATACTCGAGCATGTAAAAAGGAGGGAGCTAAGCGTAGTGATCCAAGGAGAATATGGCACGGCAGGCTCAAGTCCTAAATCGGCAGCCCCAAGAACGTACCAAGCCCTCGCAAGGTGACACTTAATCCTTTTTTAATGCTCACTTTTATTTTCACTCCACCCTTCCTTTTTCTTTTCTTTTGTAGCAAGATGTCACCCCAAGGAAGGGCAAGGCATGACTCATCTCCTTAGGAACCTACCAGGCCTTTGGAAGGCGATAGACAACTACTCTAGAACTCTTTTTTCTTTTTTTTCAGTTTTTATTTGCTAGGGGTTAGAACCCCTTTTTACACACCTCTATATACTGGTTTTTCTTAAGATTTTTCTTTCTTGAGCATGTAGTTTTGGGTAGGCTTCCTAGCTGCCTCACCACCACCACTAATAGAAGCTCCTCAAAATAGATGCCTAGGAAGCTAGCAAGACATGGTCACCCAAGACTTCTCAAAATGGCTCTTTTAATGCTAGACAATGGCTTCACAGGAGGTGGCCAACTGCTCGAACCTCCCCCCCGGATATACCTAATTAAACCTTGGGACCTCATGCCATGACTTTTCAGCCCCCAATAAAATAAAATAAAACCCCCACAAATACATTTATATAAACAGCTTAAGGGGAAAAGCTCAAAAAGGTGATGACATTGCCTGGATTGGCCACCAGAAGCTCCCACACAACAAAGGCTCTCTCCAAGCACTCCATTGAACCTGTTTGGTACAACACCAAAACAAAAACCAATTAAAAGCACTCGCACTAAACAATCACAAAGGCCCTCTTGGCCTAAAGAGATATAACATTCAGCATCTAAAACTCGGCCCTCTTAGTAGCCGAAAGGCATGTAACAATGTAACTCATAGAAAAAACTCATTGGACTAACATTGATAGACAACAAGACGCTCCATTCCAAGGAGAAATTTGGACTCCAAGACCTAAACTAAGTGCACTAAATTGTGGCCCATAACTCCTGCATAGATAGCAAGAGGCGTGCACAAAAATTATTGTTTGACCAACCTATGGGTCCAAGATAATAACGGCAAATGGGTCTCAACTACTCTTTGCATCACCCATACTAACCATCACTTTCCATATAGAGCATGTTCTAATAAAAGTCCCCATAATTGATTGGGTCCTATCTCTCATCAATAAATTTATCCAAACTAGGACCGAAATTGAAAAAGAGGTCTTCTTCATATGCATAGTTAGCTAATGAATCAGCAAACTGATTCCAATTTTGTGGAATCAACTGAAGAGACACTTTCTCAAAGTCATCGATCAGGTTCATGGCAGCACAATAGTACACACAAAGAATAGGGTTTTGTACTGTGTATATCCCATTTATTTGGTTCAAAACAAAATGGGAATCCCCTTTTACTAACAATTGGCAAATACCGCTCTTCTTCACAATGTTCAATCCCATAATCAAAGCTTTGTACTCTGCCATATTATTAGTAAAGCGTCTATCCCAAGGTAGACAACTAATTTTATCATGATTTTATGTTGGGGATCCCTAATAACCACACCTATACTCCCTTTCTTGTTGGGATCCCTAGATGCTCCATTGAAGTATAATGTATACGTCCACAATGGGTTCACACAATCAGCCATCGTCATCTCTACTCATAATTATGATAATCAAAATTTAGCATGTTCAAAGGATGTGCCGAAGGCTCCATCCCACCTCCTTCATTGAATATAATAGGGATACTTGTCAGAATTCGTAAGTAATGATGAAAAAAGACTTTGATTTTCCAAACAAGTGATCGGTTCTCTTGCTCAATGATTTATATATCCCTTACTCCACTAGATAAACTTTCCTTTGCTCCAAGTATGGGTGTTCCAAGTAAGAAATTAGCCGCCCCATCAACCAATGTTTTCTCTTGTAGGTTCAAGCATGGACCTGCAAGGCATAATTCTCATTAATGCATTTAGAAATAATAAGGTTTAATCTTATTAAGATTAATATTATTTTTAAACTCCACTCCATGTAGATCGCCTAGTAAAGATGTGGACTTATTTTTCCTATTTTGACTATTTTGTAAGGACCATCCCACTTAGGCTCTAGTTTCCTTGTTGGAAAAAACTCCCTACATGCATCATAGTATAAAACTAATTGCCCTTTCTTAAAGGTATACTTCTTTGCTTTTAAATCATGCAACTAGTTCGTTTGATGCTTAGCCATATCCTAGTGTAGCGGACTCTACAATTTGAGCTCATCCAGGTTTGCTAAAGTCATTTTGCGCTCAAAGAGTGCATCTTCATCCCCCAAAGAATGGTTAATTATGAATCTTATGGTCGGTAACTCAATCTCTAGGGGTAATATGCATCACTCCCCATGAACTAACTTGAATGGGGTGTGTCATGTGGCTCATTTAAACGTCATCTTATATGCCCATACTAACATATACAACTGTTTCTTATCTGATACTATCTTTGACAAAATACCGACAAGCTGTTTATTAGTACTTTCAACTTGCCCATTAGCCAGCAAGTTACAAGGAGTCGTCTTATTGTGCTTAATATGTCATGCTTTAGTTAGGCTCTTAATCACCTTATTTAGAAAATGGGTTCCACGGTTCGACACTAGTTCCTTTGGCGGACCAAATTAGCATATAATCTGCTTAAGTAGGAAGCTAGCACTCTCATTTGCATCGTGCTTCTTTGTTGCTTGTGCTTATGAACACTTAATAAAATAGTCAGTTGCCACTATGATATATCTCTTCTATGTAGAAGACAATGGGGTAATAAGACTCGCAAAATCGATGCCCCACTTCTCGAATGGTAGTATAGCCATAATAAGAGTCAGTGGTGGGTGCCTATTCTCCCTATTGTCATGCCTTTGACATATATCACATCTCTTGACATACTCAAATGAATCTTGGAAAATGGATGGCCACCAATATCCAACTTTATGCATTCAACCGCCCAACAAAGTTCCCTCCACAAGTAGAGTCATGGCACTCTTCCAAGATAAACAGAACCTCGTCAGGCATAACACATCGGTGGTAAACATCATCAACCCCCTACGGATATAGTGTTCCTGCAATCAAGGAAAATTTCAAAGCTTGCTGTCTAATTTTCCTCTTTGATTTGGATAAAGTGACTCCAGTCTCTCCTGTGGATAAATAGTGTATTATAGTAGTATACCAGGATGGAATGGAGGCCGTATCAATTTTAAAGAGTCCCTCAATATCACTAATGTCAGCCAATATTTCCATTGGTTCCCTGAAATCCACAAGACATTCAATGATGCCTTGCAACTTCGTTGGCTTACTCCTAATTTCATAATCAAACTCTTGTCCAGACGGATCTCGAATCTGAGTCTGTTTGCCCCCTCAAATCTGAAATATCCACTTGCGGGATAGTGTGAATACAAAAAGATGAACAATGGTTCTTTTAATGTTTAAACCTTAGGCTTAATAAGAAGCCTCAAATTAAAGCAAAAACTGTTAAATAGAGAGGAAAGCGTCAATGCGCCTCCTCAAATTTTCTCGATGCCTCTCTGATACACATCCATTTGGAGAGAGAGGGAGATTCTCGATCAGGACAGAGAGAGGAACCAGATGGCTCTAAGCTTGCCCGTTTTAATGGAGAATTTAAAATTTTGATTTTCTAGTATTTTCCTCTCCTATCTCCTGTCTCTTGTCTCCTCTCTCCTCTTAACAGCTGTTCATATGCATTAATAAAAGAGAGAAGGGGGAGGGGGTGATGACGATTTTGAAGCAAATGATGATGATGGATTAGTAGAGGATGTAGATTGGGGCTAGAGAGCATGTCAGCGGCAAGAGGGAAACGTCAGTGACTTCTCAATCTCGGGATACGTGCCTTGAATATGCGGGTTTCAAACAATAAGTGGTCTTTGTCTTTGTTTGATGAAAGATAATTGAAGGAAATGATTGATGATAATTGATTTTGTTGTGTGTGCTGAATTATCTTTGAAATGAAAGAAAAAACCAAAAATTTTGATGACATAATAATTTTTCCTCAAAACACATAAAGTCTGCAAAGTGTGGTTTTTAACGAAATCATGGAAATTGGAGGTTTTAGTGTGTGTTTTGAGTTCCCATGGAGTAAAAATGAATATAAAAATGGGGCTGAATGCTTTTGATCAATGGGAGCTCAAAGTACAAATTTTCATACTTTTTGAAGAAAATAAATAGAAATAAATAGAGAAAATTGGAAAATTTTAGATTTTTTACAATAAATAATTAGGAAAAAATATGATTAATGCTTGTGTATGTGTAGCAAGGTTGAGGCATGAGGATTAAGCCTTAGATCATCCTTTTTTTAATGTATTAGTGTGTTTTTATTGCTTTTCATATGAAAAAAATGACATACAAATGAACCTTAAACCTATGCAACATGGCAAAACCTAATCGGCAAGGGGAGAAAGAGATTGTAAAAGTGAGAGATTGTTGAAAATATATAAAATTTTTATTTAGTTGGTTTATGTATAGCATATAGACCGATAAAATTTTAAATTTAAGGAGACTAGTAGCACGAGGAAACTCGGTGCTAGTCTCTAGCAATGCAAGAACAACGAGTAGATAAAAAATCATTAAAGGATTGTTTTGCACACCACATGGCTGATTTCTAATCATAGAATGTTTTTGCAAAATGGTCATATACTTTTGCATTTTGCATACCACATGGTATAAAACTCGGATGCATAGCACTTGATTGTCTAATAAATTACTAACGTGGAGTGTGTGAGGATTCCTAGTTGTAGGATAGATGAGCGGTTCCTTGGGGTAAGTCTAGTGAGGAAATATCAACTCTTGGATCGTTCGATATAAAAAAGAGTGGAGCTTGTACATTTGTTCCCTATGTTGGAGTAGTGCATCAAGGGGCCAATTCCTGAGATGTAGGAGAGCTCCATTGGGGCTGCGGTGTTTCAGCCAAGAGGTTGCCTCCTATGTATGTGATACGTGGTATATTATACCAATGTGTATGGGATCTCCCTCTGAGGAGTAGGGGAGGGAAAATGTTGGTCTGTGTCCTATTACAAATGCAAAATTGATATTAGAGTTTAGTGTAGCGTGTGTCTTAGATGCTCCTCTGGCTGCGAGGCCGTGTGGTGTGTCTTGTGTGTCTTAGAGGTTCAGCCAATGCTAGAGAGCTAGTGTCTATTAGAAGATCGGCATAGGAACCCACTATAAGAAAGGGTGCATAAGGGCATATGAGTGTGAATAGCCTTAGGGGCAAGGAAAACCGTAACCCTATCTTGGTAGAGGTTATATAAACAGCCTATGGGTCAGTATCATGTGTGGGAGAGTGTACCCAAGTTGTAATTGTAAGCAACTTAGTAAACAAGATATTGTTCTTGTACTTTGAGCTCTCTTCTTCCTGTTCTGCACACATTCCAATGTTGAAACTCTAGTTTCTCACATGGTATCAGAACCTCCTCTGATCCCCTTGGCTTCCTCAAATCTTAGCTCCACTAAGTGCACAAGACAATTTCCATCTCTCTCATTTTGGACCTTCAAACTCCATAGCCAGCCAGACCCCCTGACATTGGAGGAGCTGGTGTGGGCAATAGAAGGGGTTTGAGTCTCTATTTTCTTCTGGAGATCTTCTCCTAAGAACTAGGCAATTCAGCGTGGCACATCAATCCCTGACATTGGACATCGTGGTGAGCAGTTCTAGGCAGGTGGCCAGTTCATACTAAAGTGTGTGCTGACAAAGACGCATTGAAGGTGGCCACCATAGGACTTTTGTAGCCCCCCTAGTGAGCCATCTACTTATGAGAGGGCTCTGGAAAATTTGACCTCTATTGGCTACTATAAGCCAAACCCTACCTGTTAGCCTTTGGCAGCCATAGCCAAGAGCTTCAAGCTTCTTCCATCTTCCAATGTTTGGTCATCAACAGTGATTTTAATCACTAAGTTAACTCTTCCAGAGTGAGTATGAACCTAGGAACTTCATTTTAGAGGTTCCTCTACTCAGAGTGAGTATGAACCTAGGAACTTCATTTTAGAGGTTCCTCTACTCAAAGGTTCATCATCAAGCTCATTAAGACCGACATTTACCATCTCTAGCAACATGAGCTACAGATGAGTGCTTGTAAGCACTAAGGCACATTGCGTAATTATCATTGCTGATAATACTTACATAATCTGAATGTTTTTCATCAGGAAAATAAAACAACTAAGTACCTTGCTTCAAGTTGTAAGGCTATGTGTATAACTATAAACACACTGACCATTATACATTAGAAGTGTATTGCATATCTTGAGTGATTTCTTCTTAAGTATGTTGATCAATGAAATTAGAGGTATGATTGTCTTTGTACTCTCCTCAGAATCATCAGCAACAAGTATTAAAATCATAGACCATCCTTGTCCAACACAAGGGTAATCCACTGAGCCATACCACAAGGAGGAGCTCGAAGTCCAGTCTAGGTTCAAATCATTGAAGCCTAAAAAGACCATTAAACCTTGGAAGAAGATTGCTCTTAAGAAGGGACCACCAAAGTCATATTTTGAAATATTACATATATATGATTTTCAGTCTTTCTCCTCATTACAACTTTGAATTTCTTCTGCATTTAGTGGCAAACTTGTAAGGGACTAGACACTGCCCTTGTTCTAGCAAGTGGTAAGACCTTTCCAATGGCCACAACATATGCTGATGTCTGTCCTCAAATTTGAAAATTTGATGGCAAAGATTTCCACCCATGACAGGTACTTATCAAGTATAAGATGATGGAGAGAGGGTATTGGCCTCTCATTCAAGGCACTAGAGCTTTAAACTCTACAAATCTAGTTGATATAGAGGATGACCAATGTGCCTAGGCAATCATTATGTTACACTTAGATGAGTCATTGATTCATCATGTTGATCAACTAAATATTGCTAAAGAAAAATGGGATGAGCTTGAAAATCTCTATGGAGCCATTGGTAAAAATACTAAAATCTTCCTTAAAATTGAATTCTTTAGCTTGGAATATTGATCAGTAGAAGACTTTGAAAAATTCATCTCTCACATGAAGGGACTTATGGCACATCTTGCCTCAGTACACGCTCCAATACATGAAGAAGATGCTATTGCTCTTCTCCTAAAAGCTATAAAATAGGTGTTTCCTACACTTGTAACCACTCTTACCAACATTCTAGATCCTACATTGGCAAGTACCATCCAATCCTATTTGGATGAAGAAAAGAGGAACCACAAAGAAGGCAACAAGAGTCAGACATCTTCAACTTCCCATGATCAAGTATTGGTACATACAACTCTCATTAGATGTTTATTTTATAAGAAAAAAGGACATCTTGTAAACAACTATTGGAAGAAGTATCCCGAGAAAATGAAATGTAACAAATGCAAGAAGACAGGGCATATCACTAGCAAATGCCCCAACACTCCTGATGTACCCAAAGAAATGGTGAGAGTGGAATTTTGATGCCAAGAAATGCTTAAAAATAGGTAAAATTTATGAATATCAAGGGAAAAATATTCAACGTCGAAGGCGGCAGCTCGATCTAGGACGATTTTAAGCGTCAAAGTGCTTTAAAGGTGCCTGAGCAACACTTGTTGATTTTTCATATTTTTTCAGACTGTTGTGCAGGTTGACACGAGTTACCGACCAATGCGGGATGCCAAGCCGGATGCCCAGGATTTTTCAGAGCTCAATTCGGAGTCCGGACGAGAAAATGGCCAAGAAACCGGTCAAGATGCGAAGGGGTGGACAAAATTTGGCCAAAATGGGCAAGTGACCCTTGGGAGCCCAAAATTTAAATGTAGCATGACATTTCACATGAAATGAGGATGAAGAAAACGTGGAGAGGGTGTGAGCAGGAGGGCGCCGATTTTTGCGCCCTCTTGTTGATCATGCCTCTCCCAGCCTGCAAATAACCCACATCAATGATCATGGGGCTTCAATCCCCCCTGGATGCTAACTCTATCGCCGTGCTTCACTCCTCCATTGGCGGTCTCTGTGAAGAATTTTGATTTCAATCTTTCTCTCTCCTCCCTCTCTCTCCCCTAAAGGTAGATTCATGTGGTGAAGAAGAAGAAGAAGAATGGTTGACGGATGCTTGTCCAATGAAGACCGGATTGCTCCGTGATGCAAGAGGAATGAAGATTGCTGATTGTGGACTGTCATGAGCATTAATGGCCATTGGAAATCAGTCCTGAGACATGGCAAATAAAAACCCGCAACCCGCAAAGAACGGTAATCTCATTTTTACAAAGGAAATTGATGTTTTATGCAATTTGCTTCATGAATATTTGTTCCCATGGCATGATTATGCATTATAATGTTGTTTGCAATGTCTTCCAACTTTTTGAAATTAGAAAATCAGAAAATCATAAGTGTTGTGGATGAAGTTAATAGTGTAAAACCGGTAAAATACACGAAATATGGAGAAATTGGGTGTTTTTGATATATCAATGGAAAATACAGTAAGACACACCAACTAAATTTGTGTTTTTGCTGCAAATGAACCTAAGGGCCATAGCCCACAACTCATTTTGAATTTTCAGTCATTTAATATTGCAAAAAAATACAAGAAAAATAGGGAAAATGGGAAAAATAGGAAAAAAATAGATTTTGAGTGCTGAAAATTAAGGAAAAATAAGAACCATATTTGTGGATGTATGGGGGATCTGAAGTATGAGGCTTAGCCTCAGTTCAGCCCTACCTCTATGTTTTAGTGAGTTTTTATAGTTTTTAATGCAATGAAAATGTGGAAAATGAGCCCTAAACCGATCAATAATGCACAACCTAAACGAGTGAGGGGATAGAGTGTATAAAACGTGTTTAAATGCTGAATGAAATGATGAAAAGCCTATTGGTTTTTTTATGCATACCATTTAGGTTGGTCGATAATTAAAAATTAAGAACCTAGTAGCTCGAGGTCTTCTCGGTGCTAGGTTCATGCAACGTCGTATACGAGCGATAGTTAAATTCATTGAAAGAATGCTTTTGCACTAAGTACAAATGCTGATTTTCTTAATTGTTTGAGCACATGGACATTCACAATTTGCATGAAGCATAAAATGATAAAAGGTATCAGACAATACCTCGTGGATGCATAGCGCCTGTATTCTCTAGATCGTGACCAACGTTGAGTGAGTAAGGTTGTCCAAGCTGTAGGCTAGGCGTTGGGTCTAAGGGGAAAGAAAGTGAGGTATGGGACATTCCTGGATATGATCAATTGGTACCTTGAGTGGAAATATGTGCGATATTGTGTTTTATGTTTAGCGACGCATTGAGGGGCCAATCCCCAAGATGTAGGAGAGTCGCAGTGAGGTAGTGGCAGTCAGCCGTGGGAGGACTTCCTATGTTTGTACTTCGTGCTATTTGGCAATGTGCTAGGGATCCCTTTGAGGAGTGTTAATTGGATTAGAGTTGGACTACGAGACGTGATACAAACGCAAGATGTTTAGGAAGGCAATGTATGTGTCATCAACGCTCCTGGCCGCGAGGCCGTGGGGTTGTTGAGCGCATGATAGAGGTCCGGCTAGTGCATGAGCTAGTTCCGGCCCGCTTTAGGTCCCATCAGTGGTGTGTCTGCCAAGAGCTGCCTATAAGTGGCGGTTTTCGAATCTAGGGTTTCAAGGGACCCTAAATTATCCATAAAATGGGGTTTGTTCAAGGACGGAAAAACTTGGCTTTCCCCATACAAAACTTACTAGTGGACTTAGTTAGTTATGTGGAGCATGAGTCCTCTGCAAAAGATAATCTATGTGATGAAAAGAGTAGTCAATTAGTGGTTACCCCATCCTCTAATATGATGGCATGGGCCGAGGTTCGCTTTGGTGTGGTCTCTACCCAAGAGAAATCATGTTTAACCATCCATTAACCTAGAGGACATGAAACAAGCATGTTGGAAACTAGGGTAGTTATGGCATCAGCAGGTCATCATGCTAAAACCATAATGCCATGGGAAAGTGCTGATATACGATGGAATATGCTTGTGGTTAAGACATCCTATGTAATGGGCCACCATGACGACATAGTAGGCATCACAAGGATGTTAGAAGCCCTAGCTGTCAAGGGAAAACCGTTGCTTAAAAGGCACGGTTCCCAAGTTTTAAGAAGTGGTAATGATAAATCTGTTTTAGATAAGGACCAAAAGCTCTTATATAAACCCGTTATGGACTTTCCTTTTAAAGGGAAAGGTATGGAAGACCCTCTAAGAGGGAATCAAAAGGACTCTAAGAGGGAATCAAAAGGACATGTTGAAATTTATAGGACTCCCTAGACCACTCAGTGAGTTGGCAGAAAGGGATGTCAATGAGGATATTAACCCCCCTACACCGAAAAGGGTGGGGATGGAAGAGGTTAATGTTGAGAATCAGCAATCACACTCAAACAGCCTCTTTGTATGGAGTCTCAGGGTCAAGGACATGCAGGCTAACTTATCCCATATGCACAATGGCGCCTACTGCAGTTTCCTACTTTCCTATAAAGCATTGTACTTGCTTCCTTTCTTAAGCAATGATAGTACTCTTTTCATTTCAGTAAAGTGTCAATGTCATTGTCCACATACACAAGATTGTGTTTATGAGTCCAAGTCTCAATCTTGGAACCTAATTCACTTGTGTAACAAACAGTGTCCATTCCATCATGAGTCTACACTTCTCCTTCCATCCTCCATAGCTTCCGGTTATGTCATGCTCTAGATCCCGCATTTCTAACATGGTATCAGAGCCCAGTTGGGCATGGCATTGCTTCTCCAGCCTCTCTTGATTCTTCTGAACCTCCATCCAGCTCAGTGTCAGTGTATGACTTCTTTTCTCAACTCTACTCTCACTGAAGCTTCCATGGCAGCCATAGCCAGCAGCACCCTGTCAAATTGAACTGCTTATATCTCACTCCACAGGTCAAATCTCTTGGAGCTTCCTTCTGGAAAAGTATTCCCCAACTCATAAAGCTTCTCTGTATCACATCAATCTAGGACATTGGACCATCTGGAGCTCAGCATTGTGAAAATCCCCAATCTCTGCTCTGTGTCTGCCATAGCCAGACAGGACCTACCTTGCTTGGAGCTTCCATAACTCTTCAACCAGGCCATTTCAGCCCATGATTTCTTCTGGAGAGTTGTTCCTCTGCTCAAGGCGCTTCATCTTGGCACAATAATCGATGACATTGATGCTCCCTGGCTCGAGCATTGCAGAAATTAACTGTCGCTGTCTAGATCTGCGCCGATTCTGTTCGTGGCCTCTGCGTGCGCCGTACAGCCCGCGATTTGCACAATCTCCATGGGGCTTTGGTAGCCCATGACATAAGCTTCCTAGATATGTAAAAATTTTTGAAAATGATGCACTGTAGCTCCTGCAATAAGCAAAAAACCAGGCCCCTGTCTCAGAAACCCTAATTCCACCATAGCCAAAAGCTTCAAAATCTTGACATTTTTCACTGTTTCTCTCATTGAAGTTATCAACAGTGATTTTAATCACTGAGCAATACTCTCTGAAGTTCGTTAAAGTACTGTCACTCAGATCTGAAGACATCAGCATCAAATCAAGAAGGGGAAGATCACTTGGAGTAAAAGACTTTTGCAGATTTGGTATTCATTGACACTCAGTTAGTGCTTTTTAGCACTTGTGTCTCTCAATCAATTCTTCTGTTGCTCAAATCTAATAAAGTCTGAAGTTGATTTGCTACTGTTCCCGTAAATCTAACATGGGCAAAGACTCGCCAAATGCTCGATTCAAAGGAGTCGGATTCCACACTTGGCAAACCCGCATCAAGCTCATCCTGATGAAGAAGGGTCTCTGGGCCATCACAAATGGCAAAGAGAAGAAACCGCGGGACGCGGACCTTGCAACTACTTGGCAAAAGAATGATGACAGAGCCCAGGCCATTATCAAATTGGAGCTAGATGACAGTTATATCCATCACGTGGATAACTGTGAGACCTCACAGGATACATGGAAAAGACTTGACACCCTGTTCGGTGCACAATCTAAATCATCAAAGTATGGTCTCCTAATTGAATTCTTCAGGCTTGAAATGAAGTCCAGCACATCACTTGCCACACATCTTAATTACATGGAAGGACTCCTAACCCAACTTGCAAGAATCAACATTAAAATGGATGAAGATGTTTGCATCGGTGTTCTACTTAAGAGCTTGCCTCCTGAATATAATAACGTATCAACAACTTTAATCAACATGCCAAATCCTGAACTTGTTGATATCCAGGCATCACTGTTAGAAGAAGAAAATGAAGCAAAGGAAGAAGAAGATGAAGATCACCAGGATCGGAAGGACAAGACTCATCAGTCCTTGTACTCTCATAATTCTGATAGACTGTTTTAATAGCCTTGTATTTTTCCTTGCCCTAATGCTTCCTGCCATAAGCTATGTAAACTCCTTATGTAACTTGGCATTACAGTCCCTGTACACTTTGTGAGGCCCCTGTTACAGCCTCTGGATGTCCACCATGTTTATGGTACCCACACTTATCTTTTTCTGCGACAGCCTTTGGTGTTTTGCCATGTCTGTGGTATACCCACACTTTGCAGGTGGTTCTCATTACAACCTCTACACACTTTGTGCCTTTCCTAGTTGTGATTGAGGAGGGGTGTTGAGAATCAGCAATCACACTCAAATAGCCTCTTTGTATGGAGTCTCAGGGTCAAGGACATGCAGGCTAACTTATCCCATATGCACAATGGTGCCTACTGCAGTTTCCTACTTTCCTATAAAGCATTGTACTTGCTTCCTTTCTTAAGCAATGATAGTACTCTTTTCATTTCAGTAAAGTGTCAATGTCATTGTCCACATACACAAGATTGTGTTTATGAGTCCAAGTCTCAATCTTGGAACCTAATTCACTTGTGTAACAAACAGTGTCCATTCCATCATGAGTCTACACTTCTCCTTCCATCCTCCATAGCTTCCAGTTATGTCATGCTCTAGATCCCGCATTTCTAACAGTTAAAGATCCTAAGAGGTTGGATCTAGATCATCATGAATATGAAGATTTTAATGACCCGGTATTGATCCCAAAAGGGAGGAGTAAATGTCCTCCTCTTTATAGGGATCTCCTAGTGTTTTATGGGTTGCGAGATGTGGATCCGATGATTCATTTAAGAGAATATGACCTAACTTGCATTGCAAGTGGGTTCGAGGATATACATCGGATGCTTGTATTCCCAAGTACCCTAAAGGGAGAGGCAAGGAAATGGTACTGGAGCCTCCCAAGAGGATCAATCAGATCATTTGAGGAGTCTTGTGATAGATTTCTAGATGAGTATGAAAAACAGCTCCCTATGATTCAGGTCTTAGGGCAGCTTATGCAGTATGAAGATTTTAATGACCCGGTATTGATCCCAAAAGGGAGGAGTAAATGTCCTCCTCTTTATAGGGATCTCCTAGTGTTTTATGGGTTGCGAGATGTGGATCCGATGATTCATTTAAGAGAATATGACCTAACTTGCATTGCAAGTGGGTTCGAGGATATACATCGGATGCTTGTATTCCCAAGTACCCTAAAGGGAGAGGCAAGGAAATGGTACTGGAGCCTCCCAAGAGGATCAATCAGATCATTTGAGGAGTCTTGTGATAGATTTCTAGATGAGTATGAAAAACAGCTCCCTATGATTCAGGTCTTAGGGCAGCTTATGCAGTTTAGATAGGAGTCTTATCTTTCTGTTAAAGAGTATGCTAGAGCCTTTGATAGTACTCTTAGGCTTTGGCCAAGAAGAGCCAGTGCACTACCAGATGATGCGCTATGTGAGCTCTTTCTAAATGGTTTAGAGATTAATATGCAAATCCAAGTGGACTGCGGAATCCTAAGTCGTTAAGGGAAGCAAAAATGCATGCCATCGATTATGAGGGTCATATTCAGAAATGTTGGGAAAACTTTTGGAGTTTTCCCCGCTCAGTACAGGTGCATCCCAGCTTCCAATCATTTCTGTAAGGAGACAACTCACTTGTTGATACCAAGGCAGCCTATGAGGGGAACCTTGGTGGCCAAAATCTCAAAGCAGAAAATGGCCATCCTATGAGTAGTAATGATATGCCTCTCAGTGAACAGGTTCCAAGCCATGTAAGTCCCATTAGGGCTTGCAACACTTCCACGAGAGATAGTTGTGATGGAAATATAGATCGCACCAATGGGCCTATGAGTGTTGATAAGAATTCTGTGTGTGGTTCTAATTTTGTTGCTAGTAAGGCTCTTGAGAGACCTTTGGTATTGGAATCATGCTTCCGGGTGGATGTTGTTCCCTCCAGTGAAAGCATGGTTCTTATGGAAGAAATGTTGCAGTATGGACGTAAACAAGTAAAGACATCTTTTGTAAAGAGGATGCAAAATGCTAAATGTCCACCTGTGCTTCACAAAGTTCATAAGGATGTGAGGCCATTTGGCCATAGGGATAAGTTTGCATTGAGTTTGTTAGACCAGTGCAACAAATTGAGGGAGTGCAAGAATATTAAGGGAAATGTGAGATGGGTTTGGAGACCCAAAATCTCCAAAAGTGTGGCAGGAATGTCGGATGCAAGGCCAAGGATCCTATCTGGATATATTCTGTTGAACCCCCAAGAGGATAAGACTGGATATACATCTGACAATATACACTGCCTTGGGATACACCCATGTGATGTGCCTAGGCTTGAAGCTCTACCTAGTTTGGGTTGCAGCACTGATTTATGTGAAAACCCAAATAGATGAGGTTCAAATGAGTACAAAGCTACGATTATTTCTCCCAAAGGAGCCACTTAGCCGCTTGAATGACCAGTTTATTCGGATTACAATAAATGTAGGACATGCAAGCCCACTGAGGCCGTTCATTTAGCTCATAGTGCCCAAGAAGGGATCGGCCTTATTGATGAGTTATTTGTGGAAAGGCTTGGACTTGTAACTCTACAGGAAGAAAACCCTAAGATAAAAAAAAGGAAAAAAATACAAGATCAAGCTTTAAGCTAACTTGCATGAGTAGCATGGGGTTAGTCGACCTATGATATGCTATCCTTGGCACCCTGGGTAGTTTGATAGGGTGTGATGTATATGCCAAGAATATCAGCATTACGTGGACTAAAATGACCTATCTAGTTTTAAGCTAGGAAGGCTAGCTGCTTTGGATATTACGTCCAGATCTCGTAAGGCCAAGAGGGCTAGTGCTGCGAGGTTCTGAATGTTGTATTTCATTAGGCCAAGAGGGCCCATTGTCTGTTTAGTGCAGGTGTGGTTAATGGTTTCTGGTTTGAGTTTTGTGCTAGACACGTTTGAAGAAGAGCTTGGAAGGAGCCTTTTGTTGCGTGGAAGCTTCTTGTGGCCCTATCCAGGTGATATCTATCCTTTATGAGTACTGTGGTTTTTATGCTATATGTGTTTGTGTACTTGTTAAGGGGTTTTTCGGTTTTTGTTGGGGACCAACGTCCAAGGCATGAAGTCTGGAGGTTTAGGTTCATTATGTTTGAGGGAGGTCTGAGTAGTTGTTGCCTCCTGTAAAGACATTGTCAAGCATCAAAAGACCTGTTTTAGAAGGGAGTTCTAGTGACCCTATTCTGCTAGCCTGCTAGGCAACTATTCTAGGAGTTCTTGTTAGTTGTGAGGGAGATAGAGAAGCCTGCCAGAAAAAATGATAATGATAAGAAGAAGGAAAAACCTTGAATATCTTAAAGGAAAAATATATACAAAGGTGTGTAAAAAGGGGTTCTAACCCCTATAAAAACAGAAGAGGAAAAGAAAGGAAAATTTATAAGCAGTTGATCATCGCCTAGCGAAGGCCTGGTAGGTTCCTGGGGACGAGTCAGACCCGAGGCCGATACCTTGTCTTCCTAGGGGTGGCTTCTTGTTGGAAAATAAGAAAATAAGGAAGGTTGGAGTGAAAATAAAAGTGAGCATCAGAAAAGGATTAAGTGTCACCTTGCGAGGGCTTGGTAGGTTCTTGGGTACCGAGACAGGTTCTGAGGCTGATGCCCTGTTCTCCTTGGGTCACTACGCTCAGTTCCCTCCTTTTTAAATGCCCAAGTATGTCAATAAAATAAAACCCTAACAGAATAAATGTGCTACAAGAAAAGACTTTTTGATCAGGCTATAGGAGTCCTCGCCTAATAGGAGCTCCTAGTTGTGTTGTCCTTAGTTAGGTAGGTAGTTCAGACCACCACTTAGGGCAACCACTTTGACAGTTCTTTTTAGTTTGGCCATGTTGGAGCAGTTGGTTAGTGACTAGCTTCGGACCTTTTATCAGATTATGCTAGGCCTACTCCTTGTGGATGTCATGCCTTGGTTCTGTCAAGGGGTAGGGTGAGCATTGTGATGTGTTTAGTATATATCTACTTTGTATCAGCTTGATGCTTCCTTTGGTTGTTTTTGTGCAGATCTACTGTGGGATTCGACGGGCTAAGTCACCCTATCCCGTGATCGCCAATGAGAGCGGAATTTTGATGCCAAGAAATTCTTAAAAATAGCTAAAAATTATGAATATCAAGGGAAACATATTCAACATCGAAGGCGGCAGCTCGATCTAGGACGATTTTAAGCGTCAAAGTGCTTTAAAGGTGCCTGAGCGACACTTGGTGATTTTTCATATTTTTTCAGACTGTCGTGCGGATTGACATGAGTTAGCGTCCAATACGAGATGCTGAGCTAGACGCCCAGGATTTTTCAGAGCTCAATTCGGAGTCCGGACGGGGAAATGGCCAAGAAATCGGTCGAGATGCGAAGGGGTGGACAAAATTTGGCCAAAATGGGCAAGTGACCCTTGGGACCCCAAAATTTAAATGTAGCATGAATTTCACATGAAATGAGGATGAAGAAAACATGGAGAGGGTGTGAGCAGGAGGGCGCCGATTTTTGCACTCTCTTGTTGATCATGCCTCTCCCAGCGTGCAAATAACCCACATCAATGATCATGGGGCTTCAATCCCCCTTGGATGCTGACTCTATCGCCGTGCTTCACTCCTCCATTGGCGGTCTCTATGAAGAATTCTGATTTCAGTATTTCTCTCTCCTCCCTCTCTCTCCCCTAAAGGCAGATTCATGTGGTGAAGAAGAAGAAGAAGAATGGTTGACGGATGCTTGTCCAATGAAGACCGGATTGCTCCGTGATGCAAGAGGAATGAAGATTGCTGATTGTGGACTGTCATGAGAATTAATGGCTGCTGGAAATCAGTCCCAAGATATGGCAAATAAAAACCTGCAACCCGTAAAGAACGGTAATCTCATAAGTTGTTTGCATTATAATGGAGGAGCGAAATAAAAACCCGCAACCCGCAAATGAGTTGTCCTGCATTATAATGTTGTTTGCAATGTCTTCCAACTTTTTGAAATTAGAAAATCAGAAAATCATAAGTGTTGTGGATGAAATTAATAGTGTAAAACCCGTAAAATACACGAAATATGGAAAAATTGGGTGTTTTTGATATATCAATGGAAAATATAGTAAGACACACCAACTAAATTTGTGTTTTTGCTACAAACGAATCTAGGGGCCACAGCCCACAACTCATTTTGAATTTTTAGTCATTTAATATTGTGGAAAAATACAAGAAAAATAGGAAAAATGAAAAAAAATAGGGAAAATTTGGATTTTGAGTGCCGAAAATTAAGGAAAAATAAGAACCATTTTTGTGGATGTATGGGGGACTTGAAGTATGAGGTTTAGCCTTAGTTCATCCCTACCTCTATGTTTTAATGAGTTTTTATAGTTTTTTATGCAATGAAAATGTGGAAAATGAACCCTAAACCGATCAATAATGTACAACCTAAACGGGTGAGGGGGTAGACTGTATAAAAGGTGTTTAAATGCTAAATGAAATGATGAAAAGCCTGCTGGTTTTTTTATGCATACCATTTAGGTTGGTCGATAATTAAAAATTAAGAACCTAGTAGCACGAGGTCTTCTCAGTGCTAGGTTCATGCAACGCCGTATATGAGCGATAGTTAAATTCATTGAAAGAATGCTTTTGCACTAGGCACAAATGGTGATTTTCTTAATTGTTTGAGCACATGGACATTCACAATTTGCATGAAGCATAAAATGATAAAAGGTATCAGACAATACCTCGTGGATGCATAGCACCTGTATTCTCTAGATAGTGACCAACGTTGAGTGAGTAAGGTTGTCCAAGCTGTAGGCTAGGCGTTGGGTCTAAGGGGAAGGAAAGTGAGGTATGGTACATTCCTGGATACGATCAATTGGTACCTTGAGTGGAAATATGTGCGATATTGTGTTTTATGTTTAGCGACGCATTGAGGGGCCAATCCCCAAGATGTAGGAGAGTTGTAGTGAGGTAGCGGTAGTCAGCCGTGGGAGGACCTCCTATGTTTGTACTTCGTGCTATTTGGCAATGTGCTAGGAACTCCCTTTGAGGAGTGTTAATTGGGTTAGAGTTGGACTACGAGACGTGATACAAACGCAAGATGTTTAGGAAGGCAATGTATGTGTCATCAACGCTCCTGGCCGCGAGGCCGTGGGGTTGTTGAGCACATGATAGAGGTTCGGCTAGTGCATGAGCTAGTGCCGGCCCACTTTAGGTCCCATCAAATGGTGTCCAATTATGCCTCCAATTCATCTGAAGATCAAATTTTTTGAGTCTTTAAACCATCTATCTAAAAACACTCTTGTCGCTTGATTTATAAGGGCACCCCAGTTGTTTAAAGGGGGGGACATCTTACATGCCTTGTAATCCAATGCCACCCTAGTATTGAGCGGGGATGTTAGAAGATAGGCATAGGAACCCACTGTAAGCAAGGGTGAATAAGGGCAGATGGGTGTGAATAGCTTTAGGGGCAGGGGAAACCCTAACTTTAGCTTGGCAGAGGCTGAATAAAGAGCCTATGGATCACTATCATGTGTGGGAGAGTGTATCCAAGTTGTACTTGTAAGCAACTTAGCAAACAAGATATTGTTCTTGTACTTTGAGCTCTCTCCTTCCTCTTGTGTACACATTCCAATGTTGCAACTCTAGTTTCTCATAGTGTCAAGCATGTTTTTGGTCTTGAAAGGTGGTGCATTTGCTGAGAGTTGCCTATAAGTGGCGGTCTTCGAATCTAGGTCATGAAGGGACCTATGTTTATTGTGTCGATTAGGAGTGTGCTAAACTGCCCATAAAATGAGGTTCATTCAAGGATGGAAAACCTTGGCTTTCCCTATAGAAAACTTACTGATGGACTTAGTTAGTTATGTAGAGCATGAGTCCTCTACAGAAGATAATTTAGGTGATGAGAAGAGTAACCAGTTCGTGGTTACCCCATTCTCTAATGCAATGGCACGGCAGGCCAAGGTTTGCCTTGGTGTGGTCTCTACTCAAGAGAAATCATGTATAACCATCCATCAACCTAGAGGGCATGGAACAAGTATGTTGGAAGCTATGGCAGTCATGGCATCAACAAGTGATTATGCTAAACCCGTAGTGCCATGGGAAAAACTTGCCATACAATGGAGTGCAATTATGGATGAAACATACCATGTGGTGGGGCATCATGTCAAAATTCTAGTTATCACAAGGATGTTAGAAGCCCTAGCTGTAAAGGGAAAACCATTGGTTAAAAGGCACGGTCCCTAGGTCCTAAGTGCTAAGATAAGTTTTCTTTTGACGAGGGGCATGTGGGAGCTCTCGCTCCACCGCCAAGACCCACGGACCACTTATTGTTTCAAGTGTTCCAAGCGAGCTCTAATGGCTACCTCTCACATAGCCAACACGCCTTCAAATTTACGAATGTAGTGAGCTTACCTCAATGCCGAAATGATTTTCCTCCTCCTTTGCACACACCGATAGCTCCACGATCCTAGATGCTAGCTCAAGCATCCTCAAGCCTCCTCCATCAAGCTCCATCCACCATAGTCATGCATGTGCGAGAAAAGAGAAGAGAGGAAGAGAAGAGGAGATGGTGAAGAGCTTCACCCTCTTGATCCCTCACTCCCACACACTCACTCCCTCACACTCTCACACTCCATCTCTCAAGAGCACACACACAAAAAAAGATAAGAGAAGAAGAGAGGCCTCCTTTTAGCCACACACCAAAGAATGAGCTTTCATTCACTTTTTGAACCTCATATACAAGCCCTAGATTTCCATGGGCGTCAATCCCTTTTTACATGACCGGCCTTTCTGGCAAGGTCCTTTTTTCTATTTCCCTTTTCTTGCCTCATGCCTTAAGCCTACACTCGTCTATTCCTTTACAAATGGCACTAGAGGGAGCCTGGCACTCTTTTACAAGAGTTTTTAGAGTTTTTGACGTGCCTTCTATTTAAAATTGCCCTTTTTCCTTATCTTATCTTTTAGAAGCTGCCTCTGCGCCTTTGCTCTTTTTCTATTATTTTTCTAATTTTTGCTTCATTTTTTTGCCATCTTGAACTAAGGTTAACATTACCCCCTCCAAGATGGGTTCCAGTCCCATGGCACTTCAAGGTCTCTATTGTTGTGGAAGGATGGAGTCTGGGCTAGGGCTGGGGGACTCGTTTGATTGGGAAGCTTTAGCAATGATTTGGATGGAGGACCCAAGGTGTGTCGAGTGGATGATGGGGGCCTTTGAAGTTGGTAGTTTGCAGCATCTTGTTGTACCTGGAAGGAGAAAGTGCTTGACCTAATGGGACTGCCTACCTTGTTGTGCGGTGCTTGGTGCTCATGCTAGTGGAACATGGAGTTGGGTCTAACCCTAGGTAAGCTTGGGTGATGTCCCGCACTTGAGAACCCTATTCATGCAAAGGGAGGTGTAGTGTGTGTAGCTTAGGTTGACAGGTCTAACCATAGGCAAGTGTTATGTCCTTAGGTGTGTCCTGCCCTTCGGGTGCCCTAAGCATGAAGTGGGGAGGCAAAAACAGCTAAGGGGTTAGGAACACGGCCAGCCAACTGAGGTCACCAGAGGTGCCTAACTTGAGGACCCCTAGGTGTAGTGATTGTGAGCTATGTGCTGTGACTTATGTGTGGACATGTCGCGGGATGTTTTTTTAATTTAAAAAATAGCCCTGCTGAGGTAGAGGATTTGGGCAACAGCTAATTGGTAGTTCTCGTCATCATAAGGTGGTGATGAAGGGGATTTAATGGAGTGGCTAAAAAATTGTCAGTTGTGCATGAAACCCTTAAGGTTCAACCAGACCTAGAGAGGGGTGGTGGAGAGGAATGGGTGGTTGCAACAGGTGAATTGGCTGTCACTCATGTCTTCTAGAATAGCGAGGAAAAAGAAAGGTAGAAGGCTGGCTCCCATCATTAGACGGGTCATCACGCAACTATCAATGGCATTAGGGTCAAAAAAGAGAGGGGAGAGGCCATGTTCTACGTGGGTGGGGTCGTGCCTAAGTAGGATTTTTAATAGCCTAAGATAGTTTCATGTGGTAATTAAGGTAGGATCTGGATAGGAGGAGAAGTCAGCAATAAAGCAAGTCATGGTGGCATCTAGGCTGTCAGAGGTGAAGGTGAGGGCTTGGGCTAGGGTGGTAGTACATGGGTTATATATGACGGGGAAGTTGTAACGGCCATGGGTATTTGCATCAAAGTCTACCTCTACCCTACGAGGATATGCCATGTAAGTGGGGATGTTCAGCAGGGAGGGTATTACAAAAATCCATCCATAGAAACACATTGTCATTGCATATGCGTCTCTACCAGAGTGGCTGGCACTCGTATCCGGGCATGGATCCAAGCACTTCAAAAACCTTATTTTGCCAGTACTCCACATCCTCAGTGCCCCAAAGGGTGGGATTCTTCGCTCTTTCTTCTAGCCATTATTGGCTTAGTCGGCTTCCGGTGCCGATCACCTCATCCATTATTTTAGGGGGAAGGACGCTGCGCAGGGCATTGGGGATGAGAAAGCTAAAGTTGAAGGGCTGTTTCTCTTTTTCTTGTCTTTCCCAGACTATGAGCTCCGCATGAAAACTGGTCAGCAGGTCATTTGGGCATGGGGGGTATACACAGCTGTGCCATAGGGTTAGCCCTAAATCTTTGTCTTGCTTCTTCCACCATCTTCCTTCTCTTCTCCCTCATGGTGGTTTTTCTTTCTGTGGACGTGTCTGCTGGCTGCCCCTGTCCTCAGAATGTAGTGAAGGGGGTTGTGGAATCACTTCTTCTTCAAATCTACCTAGGTCAAGTTGCAGTATAGCTTCACTTCCTAGGCACTCTTCCTATTGTACCTCCTCTACGAACCCCAGAGCATCAATCTCTTGGGGGGTTAGGTCGGTCAACAACAGGTATTTATGTTGTTCATCAAGGCTCAGCCCAACTGCAATGGGTTGGGAGGGCATGTGTAGCCTTGCTTGCAGAGCTCTGCATTCTATGCTTAGCTTTCTTCTTTACCACCTCCAAGGACTCCCCTTCCTCTTTGTGAGTGGCATCCATCAGGGTATTTAGGAAAATTTGTTGTTGAGTATTGAAAGCCACTTGGGCTGCCTCTACTTTGCTTTCTGCTAGGACTTTCTCTTTTTCCACAAGAGCTAGGCGACACACCAAGGTCTTCACTCTTCCTTCATTTTGGCGTGCCCACTCTTCGGCTCTCTTTTTCATTTCCTTCATACCTTCTCCTTGTCTTTGTACTGAGGCCATGAGTCTCTGCTCCTGGTCTTCCAATTCCCTGCTCATTCTCTCTAGCTCCTCTCTTTCAAGACTGAACTTTTCGATCATGGTCTCCATTTCTCTGTGGTGTTGTTCCTCTTCTTGCTTCCTTCCTTCTTCCCCTGTGGCAAACTCTTTCATGCCCGTTCAATCCGACCTATTTCTGCTGCAAGATCCTCATGTTGCATGATTAGAAGCTTATACTCTCTCTGCATTTTCACTAGCTTGTGATTTTCATCTACGAGCTATTGCCGCTAGCTTTTCTCCCTTTCTTCTTTGGCTTTTAGTTCTCATTTCAGATCAAGGATTCCTTTTGTTGCATAGCCATTTTTGTCCTCTTTTTGAGCTGGAAGGCTA
Source organism: Lygodium microphyllum (assembly GCF_053477565.2). Classification (NCBI taxonomy): domain Eukaryota; kingdom Viridiplantae; phylum Streptophyta; class Polypodiopsida; order Schizaeales; family Lygodiaceae; genus Lygodium; species Lygodium microphyllum. The sequence continues at coordinate 114,253,548 of NC_141137.1, forward strand.
CCACCGTCTCCTTTTCCACTTCCAACTCAGCCACCGCTATCTTTCTTTCCTCCCTTGCCTTTGCCTCATCTTTTTGAGCTTGAAGGCTACCACCGACTCCTTTTCCACTTCCAACTCGGCCACCACTGCTATCTTTCTTTCCTCCCTTGCCTTCTCTAATTGAGAGAGAAATTCATCCATATATTCATCATGGTTTGCTGTTGGTGTCATAGTGGTAGGGATTGGGGTGGTCAAAGCTTCCATCTTTTGGTGTTTTGGATCTTGCCTAGACTCATCATCTGTGGCCAACCTTTTCTACCTGGTGGCCATATTCTCCCTGCTCTTTCCTTCTACTAGTTCCTTATTGATGAAATATTGCATCCAGGCCACAAAAATGCTCACATCGGTGCTGATCGGGATGCTTGGGGTGATAGTGGTTACTTCGCTGGCAGGCACTAAGAGGGACGGGATGGGATGGATGGGAGCCTTACCCTTGCCTTTGATCACCACGAGCGGCATGAATTTGGGTATGTGAGCGCTTGAGTCGGGTCTGTCCTCCTTAGGCAGACTTAAAGTGCCTAGGCCATTGAGTCATCTTTGTTGTTCTATGGATTGGCAATTTGCTTCAGCCATGTCTTCCTCCTCCTATCTCCTCAACTCCGCTTCCTTTTCCACAGCTCTTCTTTCTCTCTCTTCCTCTATTTTCCTTGATTCTTCTGCCAACTTTTTAGCTTCTTCCTTCTCCTTCTTTTTCCTCTCCGTCGCCTCTCTTAGGGATTCCATTTTGACTCTCTCTACATCTTCTTTTTCCTTCTTCCTGCCCCCATTCTATTTCTTCTTCTAAGCTATCTTTTTAGTGGGTTTCTTTGTTTTTTCCCATCTGGATTGAGCCTCCTTCTCCTCCTTCTCTATCTCAGTTTCTATCCTGTCACTCGATGGATCTTTCCCTTGGTGGATCGGTGACCTATCTAGGGTATCATCTACTCCTTCATTTCCTTGTTGGGCTTTTTTTACATCCTCCTAGATGATGACCGTCAGCACACTTCCATACCCGATGAAGGAGGTTTTCGAGGAAGGTTTTTTCCTCTCTGTATTTTTAGAGGCTGGGGATTCTCCGCCTGCTATCTGCTACCCAAGGCTAGTGCTTTGGCTGCTTGGTCTATAGTCTTGCACATGTAGCCATTCCAGTCCACCTCATCCAAGGTGTGGGCTACCACATTCTCCAGCATAGGCACACTGATTTGGTGCATGAGGGAGTTATAACGTTGGCTAGAGAAAAGTGAGTACACCAACTTTGCCTGCATGTGGATCTCAACATCGAGGATATCCTATATCTTGATGTCGTCGTTTGCCAAAACATCCTCCCTCTTCATCTTCAGCATAGCATACACATATCTTTTACGTTTCTTCTCCACCTTAGGCTCCAGCCCCAGTGCCTTCTACACCAAGGCCTGGTTTAATGGCACCTTCACCTGTCGAGCATTGTCCCCTCTTCCCACAGACATTGTTCCACATTCTTGGTCGGGGTTGTACGTTCTTAGAAAATCCACACACTTCATGTGGTCCTTCATGTGGTCAGGTTCCTGCGCAAACTTCTCTAGGTACTTGGAGAGGTTACATTGTTCCACTACTCTCCTTGCGGCCTACTCCTTGGCTACCACCTTCTCAAGGTTGTAAATGCTAGGGAATTTCAGTTGACTTTAAGTGTGGTTTTCTAAACTAATGCCGTACTATGTTCTCTCCTCCTCCGTGAAAGGGAGTCAATGAGTGTGATCTTGCTGCAACATCTTTCGTTCCTGTCATGAACCATCATTTCAATTAGTGCTTCCGAAAGAGTTATTTGCTGAAAAGAAAGGCTTCATGTTTGTTGAATGAAAACATTTAAGCTCCAACATAAACTTTCCTTTCATACTTTTTCACCCTTTAATTCAACATTTTCGTGACATTTTTCCTCAATTGCAAATTAATGTGTTTCTTTTCTTCCTACGTTTAAATGTTGACTGAGGTTTTCACAACAGTGTGTTTTCTCCTTATGTGTTTATGCATTTGCTTGATTATGATTGGTTCTGATTTGACTCACCCACCTTACCTTATCCCCTCCCCTTCCTGATTTGGGGAGAATCCTTCATAGGATTGAAAGCTAGTAGGCCCAGGGCTGTTGGCTTATGGTCGAGTGTTTACTTTTGCATGAGCCAAGCATAGAAGTCTAGATTGTACACTCCAACTGAGCGTCACGGTCCAAATCGAAGGGTCGGCTACCTATGTGTGTGATGTAAGTAAGGACATATGTTAGGATGTCACTGGAATCAATGCAACTAGCAACATGTAACTCTTTCTCTGTCAAGAGGCAATCAAGGTAAGAGTGTCCTTTGATGTGCTCTTCTAGGGTTCGATCACAAATAGTTGGAGAAACATAAGCTGGGTCATATTTTGATATCTTGATGGCACATCACTGCTCATCATTGGTCATTATTTGGCATCCTTTGAGTTCCCATTGCAATTGAAGAGCATACCAGCTCTGTAAGAATGGGGATTCGATTTCAGCAAGATTTTTCAACTCCTCTAATTCTTGATCAGTGATAGCAAAAGAGGCTCACTTATCATATGATGTGATGAGACGCCATTTGATGGCTTGCTGTGTAGATATCTCAGTGTAGAGCAACTCCGCAGTAGCTAAGTGGGGTGCTTTGATGAATGAAAATTCTAGTGTGTCCCATGAAAAAGGCATTGTATGAACTTCTATCACAAAGGGCTCTTGCAATAGGTCTAAGTCCAAGCAATCGTAGCTCAAAGGAGCCAACGACATGAATGTGGCATCTAAGCCTGAGGCAAGCAATGACATCATCCCCTGTGTCTTTGGCTAGATCTACGGCCAGTGACAAAAATGATTTCCTCTCATAGGAGGGTCTAAGGCCTGTGGGTGGTTGAGGTTTGACAGAACTAGAGAGTTTGGCAACAGATAGTTGCGGGCTCAATTGTTCCTGAGATTACGGTTGGGTCACTTGCCCAATGGGTTGGGATGACTAGACTGTGAATGGGGCATCACTACTTGTGGATGTGGCATCCTGAGTCTTGATTGAGTTGCGTGGGACTGGTTTGAGAACAACAGGATAAGGTTTGGGCCGGTAGACTTGGTCGGTCTTCATGTGCATAATCAGTTTTGAGTCAATGTGCTTGGTGTCTCGAGTCTTCGATGGCATTAGGCCTTGATACATTGTATGGTGGGGTATGGTTATGTGTGAGGGTGGCACTTGATTGGTGCTCTTGGCTACTTTATACTTAGGGATCCATATCTAGGCATTACCCTCATAATAACCTTGCACTTGCAAAAGGGTCTTAGGAGCCCATTGCGGCTTGACCACCCGTTGCTATTTGTAGCTTTGTTTTGGCCTCCTAGGTTTTGAGGTTGTGTTGTTAGCCTTGTGAAGGCATGGCTGATTGCTTTTCGGTGGTAGATTCTAACATTTAGGCACCCGCCTTAACTGGGGTTCATGGGCATTGACCTTGGTTTCAGCAAGTTGCTGACATAGAGGCTTGGGAGGGTGTAACAAATCACAACCCTTCTCCTTAGACTTGGCTGAATGTGTGTCTACCAGTGGCGTTGCGGGTCCGGTGGGAGTCACGTAGCCCTTGCTAAAAGCCGCCACTATGCGAATATTGCCAATGGCTGAGTGGATACACTGTGAGAGGTTTGACCTAGTAACGATTCGGTGCCTACATTTTCAATGTTTGGCAAAGCATAAAATGTCATTGGTATGCTCTCAGACTCAACAGAAACTGTGGCCTTGCATTTCCCTAGGAGTGCAAATGATCGACCCCCATATGGGCTTAATTTGGTGATAGTGGGCTATAGTTGTGGTTTGCCAATATGGGTCCAATGATCATGGGTTAAGATATTCTCCCTCATCGATCAAGGCGTTGACAGTGCATGTTTGCTTGGCAGTGATTGTGATGCAGAGGTAGGCAGGTTCTACGGTTTCCTCATTTTCATCGTCAATCTTCATGATTGTGGCTACTCGTACTTTGATTGGCAATCTTCGTGATTGTGGCTACCCGTACTTTGGCTGGCAATTCTAACATTGATGGTTTGTGCAAGGGATGAGTGGGGGATAATACTTCTTGATGCGACTGCCATTGAAAAATCTTATGCCCTCGCCTTCCAAAGTCTCGAGTTTAACATTACCGGTTCGGGTTGATGACACAAACCTTGAAGTGTCCTAGACCTTTAAACTTCATTTTGTGTTTATGCCCCTTAACAGAGTACAAGAGCGCTAAGTCACCTTGTTCAAAGTCGCGCTACTTAACATGCTTATCAAACTAGCTTTTGTGTCATGCTTTCTTGCATATAAGTGCATGAGTAGCTAGGAGGCGAGTTTTTGAGAGGCGTTCAAGTTCAATTAGACATTTTGTCCATGCTTCCTTCCCTTCCCATCTTTCGTGAAGTGTGATCCTCAAGCTAGGAATGAAGAACTCTACAAGTAGAATTGCTTCAATTCCATAGGTCAACCTAAAAGGTGTTTGTCCTACAACCGTTTTGTAGGCTGTGCTCTAAGCCCACAATGCTGCCATCAGCTTGTTATCCCAGTCACTGCACGAAGTAGAGACTACCTTGGTCATGACATTTACTAGAATTTTATTGGTGGATTCTGCCTGGCCGTTTTCCCGAGGACAATATGGTGAGGATTTCTAATGGATAATTAGAAAGGTGGATAGAAGATGCTCAATCACTTCATTAATGAAGTGTATGCCTTGGTCGCTAACCAGTTTGATGGGGTAGCTGAATCATGAGATTACCTACTCCCATAGGAACTTGGTAGTCATTCTCACATCATTCGTTCTCATAGCCCTAACCTCTGCCCATTTTGTCAGATAGCCAATGGCTACAATGACATACTTGGCCTGAGAGTATTGTGCCGCAGGACTAATAGGTCCTACAAAGTCAATTCCCCACTTCTCAAAGGGTTGTCGTGCAATTATCACGATAAGCTCCATTTGATCCTTGTGAATCGGGACCTTTGTCTGTTGGCACTCGTCACAATGCTTAACGAATTGTGCCGCATTGTGAAAGAGCATGGGCCACCACAGTTGTGATTGCAACACCTTGCGGGCTATTGTTTCTCTGCTAAAGTGTCCTCCAGTGAGTCCACTATGTGTTTCGGAGAGTACCTCATGCATCTTGTACTCGCATATACATCTGTGCAACAATCCGTCTTGCCATAGCCTATACAATTGACCTGCTATGGCAAGACAGATTGTTGACCTACTATCAGCTGATAGGGTTGGATCTTGAGGATGAGCCGTCTAAGTCGGGATTTCTCTATTGGTCGTTCAAGTAATCCATGCTATCAGCCTATACAGTTGACCTACTATCAGCTGATAGGGTTGGATCTTGAGGATGAGACGTCTAAGTCGGGATTTCTCTATTGGTCGTTCAAGTAATCCATGCTCAAGCGCCCTTGGACTATGTCATCTGCCGAATATGGCATCAAGTTGGCTCAAAATAAATTTCTCTCACTAGATAGGTTAAACAAGTGCGTGTTTGGCAAATCATCCACGATGCCTCGTCCAACGGCCTCTCCCATGGGGATGCGTGACATGTGGTCGGACATGTAGTGATGTTTTCCTTTTCGTACAACCATGGAGAAATTGAATTCCAAAAGAAAAAGGAGCCATCAAGCTATGCGGTCTACAGCACAAGGTTTGTTTACTAAATATAGCAAGGCTTGATGATCCACAAAGAAGGTGAAAGGAGTGGCTAACAAATAATGCCAAAATTTCTTCACAGAAAATACCATGGCCCAACCTTCTCTTTATATTGTCGAATAGTTCATCTCGGTCTTAGTGAGTTGTGTGCTAGAAAAGCTCACTAGATAGTCGAGATTTTGTTCGCCAGGTTGGCACAACACTATCCCTACAATGAATTTCAAAGCATCAATATGCATGTGGAAGATAATGGTCCCAATCTGGGGCTCATAGAATCAGTGCTGTGGTTAGAGCTTTTTTTAGTTCCTCATATGCATGTTGGCATTATTCAGTCCATTTGAATATAATCAATAGCTTGTAAAAAGGTCTAGCAATCAATGTGTAATTTAGCACAAACCGTCGATAATACCCCGTATGGCTTGAGAAGAATTGCACTCCCTTATAGTTGGTTGGGGGTGGAAGATCAACAATGACCCTGACTTTCGAAAAGTCCGTGGCAATGCTGTTTCTTGACACCATGTGCCCTAGGATACATCTGCGCTTTACCCAAAACTTGCACTTTAAGGCATTCAGAGAGAGGTGATATAGGCGACACCGTTCTAAATGTTCTCTCCAGGTCGAGTGAACACACAAGTCATGCATGAAGACCTCTAACTCTTTCTTGAGCATGTCTTTAAATATAGTGCACATAAGGCGTTGAAAGGTGACTGGAGTGTTTGTCAACCCAAAGGGCATGACTATGTAGGCAAAGACACCCCACTCAATGGTGAATGCAGTCTTATGCCTATCGTGAGGATGCACCTATACCTGATTGTATCCAAAGAAGACATACATAAAACTGTAGGCCTCTTTAGAGCATGTGCTCGGTGTATGGCAATGGGTAGTTGTCCCTCTTAGTTTTATCATTCACCTTCTTGTAATTGATGCACACCCTAATATTTCGTTCTTCTTTATTACAATGACTATGGGTGATACCTAGTCTGTGTGCTCAATTTCGTAGATGAATCCCGCTCTCATCTCTTCCTTAACTGCATGAGCATGTTTTGGATTCATGGGGTACGGTCTTTGCTTGGCCAGTGTTGCGTTTGGCATCATGGGTATGTTATGAGTCACTACACTTGGATCTACCCCATTGAGTTCTTCTAAGGACCAGGCGAATACATCTATATACTCTCATAAGAGGACAACGAGATGTGTCTCCTCCTCCTCCTCCATCGGGTCATCGGCAATAAAGATAGGTCGGGGTGTCTCTCCTTCCTGGGCTAGGTTCACTTCCTCAATGGGTTCACTTGTTTGCCCTTGACGTTTGGCACCGAGCAAGATCACTACCCTATCTCCCTTTTTAAACTTCGTAAATCTCTTGGGGAGGTCATGTGGTTTTTGTTGTTTGTCCGCTCTTGCATCCTTAGACTATTTTACTCTTTCTTCTTTCAAGCGTCTCCACCTCAGGTGGACGGGCAGGTCCCCCTTGGTACGTCTAGTCTTGGTATGCCTTGGTATTTCTGGGTCACTTTCTGAACTCACTTCCGACTCAGAATCGAACTCCCCATCTTTGCTATAGATGAGTTAGTCTCCCCCGGTGGTCGTAGCTTAGAGGATGACTCTATTCTAAGCACTAGTGTGTTACCTAGTTGGGTGCTTGCTCTAGATCTATGGCTCTTACACGTTCCAACCAAGCGTGGTCACAATCAACGTGCATGACCCTTTGCTCTACCCTGAAGGTGTTCTTTCTCTTCAACCTGGAATCTATCCATATATGTTCTATCACTTGTCCTTCAGTGCCATATTCTATGGTATCTATCTCATCCTCACTCTCGTCCCTGTAGTAGCACGGCAGTCCTTGTATTCATCATTGAAAGCATCTTCGCCTGACCGCTCGTCATCTCCTAGGTCTTGGTATGTCTCGTGTATTTGATCGGGGACTAGGGCCCAATTGTATTTGAGGTTTAGGTCATGCACCTTGGCTCATTGCCACCTTGGTTCATTTAAGAGATCTTGGAGTGGCTTGAAGTTTGCTGCTAGATTGCATGCTAGCTTGCCAGTCAAATACTCTAAAACCCCCTGGAGCTCCCTCCAGTTGGTTGGCACTTGGAAGGTAACAAGGTTAGGTCTTCTACGAAGGTTTCCTGCCATCATGTAGATTGGTATTGAGGGTGCACCCTTGGGCTTGCTGATCATCGTAATGGCCTATTCGTACTCCTCATCATCCGAGAATGGCAGGTCGACGGTAGCAAGGACATGCATCTAGTCTCGCTTGTCTTCAGGACATGGGATATACTTCGTTAGGGGCCCATAGGATTTCTTGATCTGGGTATCACCCTTGAGCATCATGGAGATGGCATCGAGGTCAACTAGTGCAGTTTTCTAGCATTCCATCTCTACCCCTTGCGGCTTCTGTTCTATTGCCTAGGAATATAGGACCATTCCCCCAATCTTTGATCACTTTGACATTGCACATCCAAGGTCGGCCCAATAGGACATCATAGTCCACTCCCTTCATGACTATAAAGTCGACTGAGAATTGGACTCCAACAATTTTCACTAGCCATCTTTTTAGCACCTCAAATGGCTTCACTTTCATTCTGTTAGCTAATGTGATATTGAACCTAGCAGTCTTGACAGGTGGGTTGCCCCAAGTCTGGAGCACTACATGGCTCAGTACACTAACTCTCACCTGTGTGTCTACAATCCCTTTCCTTGTTATGTCACCTAGGGCTAAGACCAGTAAGACTGCATGCATCTCGGTGCCTTCCCAAAAAGCATTAATGTGCAAGGATCTAGGCATGGAGTGCAACGCCAAACTCGATATCTGCATCTCTGCATCATGTTCTTGTAGGCCTACAATAGCTTGCTCTTGTGATCCTTCAACCCATTGCTTCAAGTCCCGCCATAGGATCCGATGTTGCCTAAGTAGATCTCCCAATCTTAACATCACTCGGGTGGTCACTAGAGTGGTAAGGAGGTCATTGGATGCTCGTCTTTCTCCTATTCTTCCGGATTGTCTTGGCCAGTGGTCCTGACTAGGTTGTTGGCCTATAGAGTTAAGGCTTTGCCTAAGTGGTATTTCTTGTGGCACAATCGCATCTCTCGGTTTCGGTGGAGGGGGTGAGAGTGGCATGCCGATGCTAGAGAGATCCTCCATCTCATCCTCTAAGATGGGCTCAGCATCTTTCAGGTGTTCTTGAGCCTCCTTTACCCATTCCTTCACCTTTTTGATGGCCTCTAGCTGGCGCTTTGGGTTGGGGTACTCCCCTACCCTAGCACTTCCCTTTTCAGCCATCTTTGGAGATGATGTCTTTGCCTCAACGTCAGTGACTTTCTTTCCAGTAGGTAGAGTTGTGGCACTCTCAGTTTTAAGCACGACTTTAGCTTCGGGTCTCTTCTTCCTTTGCCTATGGCTCTTCTTCCATATCGAGGCTGCTGCATCAACATTGCTAGGACCTGGTAGTGATATGCCAACCTACTTTATTTGTGCACGGTTCATGACATGCAATGGGATAGGTGTAGCCTCCCCATCCAAATTCTCAACACCGAAGAGTCCTAATGGGATGGATGGCATGTTAGCTGAGCTTGAGAATGGTTTTGGCTTTGGACAGCCAATGAAGAGATGAATGATTCCACACTCAGGACACCTTAGGTCAGTCTTGTCTCTATTTTTTTGCTCCCTTTTGAGGCAGCATGATGAGATGCGTCCTCGGTGACTGCCAACACATGATTGGATCTTGGGTCTGCCCTCCTAGGCCTCTACCTCATCCCCTATCTTACGCCATCACTGGCACTGGTCTGTAGTCCATAAGGACTATGTTGCCCTCATCGTCATGCGAGACGTAAGGGTATATGTAAGGCTCTTCCTCATTTGGCTATTCCACATAGTGGATTAGAGTGTCACTCGGTGGATGTGTCATGACAGATGAATTTTGATGCCGAAAAATGCTTAAAAATAGCCAAAAAATCCAAATTTCATGGGAAAAATAGACTTCGTCGAAGGCAGCAGTGGCAATCAATATGATTTTAAGCGCCAATGCCCGAAAGTGCTTAAAAGACCCACTAGATGACAGTTGGTGAATTTTCATAATTTTTTGGCATTGCCGACGAGACCTTGGGGAGATGCCCGGCAGTGGAAGACTTCAAGATAGATGCCTAGGATTTTTTGGATCAAGAATCGGGTACTGGACGATGAAATGGGGATGCTCGGGAGTCCAAGTCTAAATGTCAAGTGTGAATAGGACTTTAGGAGAGTCCAAAAGGCATGCCTCTTGGGGGATCCCTTTGGGGAGCCCAAAAAAAAAAAAACATGGCGCCATCATCCATGATTGAAGAGGGGATTCAATCTACGCTTCTAATCGCCGGTCTCCGCTCCTCCATTGGCTGCTTGGTTGTGGAGATCAGAATTCAGTCTGTCTCTCTCCTCCTTTCTCTTACATAGAGGCACTTCATGTGGCAAGAATCAAGAAGAGAATCAAGTGATGGATGCTTGTCCAGGAGGCACCGGATTGTTCCAAGAGGCTGAGGAGGCTAAAGGATGAAGATCTATGCTGAAATCCATGGTTGATTGGTCGATACACAGTCCCAATTAGTTATTCAGAAAACTCGAAACACGCAAAAAGGTGGTATGCTCTATTTTATGAAAGAATTTTACTTGTTTTTGATCGTTCATGGTCTAAATGGTGTGCAAATGGGCTGAAATTTCATTTGAATGTTCCTTGCATTATGTTTGAGGGCTGCAATCACTGTTATGCACAACCTATAGTGATTTACAATAATTATAAATTTTCAAATCCCGAAAAAACACTAATTTTGATGGAAATTTATAGTTTCTTTGATTTTAAATGGAGAAAAATGAGTGGATATGGGATAAAATAAGGAAAACTATTGACCTTTAGTTCCAATAATTATTCATCAGAAAAAAACCAAAAAATACATTTTTCTATTAAAAATAAATAGGCAAAATAGAAGAAAATGAGAAAAAAATCATTTTTTGCATTGTAAAAAAATGAAAAAATAAGATTTATGTATGTGAATGTCTAACAAAGCTAAAGCATGAGGTTAAGCCTCATTTCGGCCCTTTTCCTTTGTGTTAAAGTGCTTACTTATTGCTTTTACATACAAAAAATGACATAAAAAATCCTCTACACCTGTGCACCGCAGCAAATTTTAAACGGTGAGGGGGAGGATGATGTTATACAATAGTTTAAACATTGAAATAATACAAAGTCTGATTGTTCTCTTTATATATAACATTTAGGATGTGATTTATTTAGAAATAATGGATCTAGCAGTACAAGGTTTGCCTTGGTGCTAGGTTCTTACAACAAGGCATTGAGTATTAGCAAAAATTCATTAAAGGGGCTATTTTTGCACGACACATAGGCTGATTTTAAACCATAATTGTTTGTGCACAATCATCCACTTTTGTATGAATCATATACACATGGTATCTATTCCTAGAATGCATAGTAATTGGTTAAAGTATAAATGACCCATGCTGAAGAGAGTAAGGCACCCAAGCTGTAGGTCTAGACGGTGGGTCCAAGGGGACAAGTAAGTGAGGACTGGTACATTCCATGGAATGATATAATATTGGTACCAAGAGTGGATTTTGTTTCGTATGTGTTATATGTGTTAGTGACGCATCGAGGGGACAATCCCCAAGGTGTAGGAGGGTCGCAGTGGGGTTGCGGCAATCAGCCGAGGGGGGCCTCGTATGTTGTTCTACGTGGTGAATTACATGAAAATGTGTAGGGTTTCCCTCTGAGGAGTCTAAGGAGGTTAAGAGTTGGACTACAAAGCACGATACAAACACAAAATGTATGTATGATGGTGGCAGGGCAAGGTGTCCTATAGACCCTCCTAACCGCGAGGCCGTGGGGTTGTCTTGTGCATGTTAGAGGTCCGACTAGTGCTACAGACAGTTCCAGTCCATTTTAGGTCCCATGAGTGGTGCGTTTGGTGGGAGCCGCCAACAAGTGGTGGTTCTTGAATCTAGGGTTTCTAGGAACCAAATAGTTAGTTTATGTCCTCTAACAAGGACCGTCAAGCCAAATTACAAAAAGCAAAACGTGCTGAGAGGGCTACAGAACAGTTGGAGATTGTGAGACTCTACTTTCCTCAAAGGAGAAGCCTATTACGCATAAGCAATAGTGGTTCTAGCAACCTAAGTGTCACGATTAGCCCTTTGAGTGCAAGTGGAAGTCTTGGTACTTTCCTTCTTGCAGTTAATCAACCCACTTCAACTGGGGGTGTAGTTGCACCTACACAAACTCCCATTATCAATCTGATTGTAGCCATGGCACAACCCTTCACAATTCCAGTAGGTACACCACCTTTTCCCATTTTCCATGGGTTAGCGGAAGAAGATGGAGAACTCCATATTAAGGATTTTCAAACACTCATGTTGAATTATCGGATTCAAGATGAAGGAGACCTAATGATGTTCTACAACATGACCTTAAAAGGAAGAGCATCGGTATGGTATCATGGTCTAGAAGTTGAAACCATAACTAGCAATGCCCAATTCTTCATGACCTTTCGAAGAGAGTTTGCTCCTGAGAAGGGTGGACAGTATTGGTTGCGTGTCTTGAATGTAACATGCCAAGAGCCAAATGAGAATGTCCAGGCCTATGCTAAGAAATTAAAGCAAGTTCTTCACAAACTTAATAGTTATATTCCCATTCCAGCAGCTGCACACTTGCAATATTTCCTACATGGATTGGATATCAATATCCAAGTGCAGCTTAGTAGTGTTGCTTTGGCCGACATTGACACTGCTATTATCCAAGTAGAAGGAGTAGAGTCGCACTTGCAAGTGACTTATGTTTCAATGATAAATTGGAATGGAAATAATTTGGCCTTAACCAATGGGAGTCAAGGTGACCCCATGTTAAACATGAATGGGAGAGGGACTATCATGCCAAATTTTCCTATGTTACCAACCCCTCCTAGTATGACTATGCCTATGGCTAGTTAGACGGGTCCACTAAGTGATGGAAGACAAACAATGAATCCTAATGTTGTCCAAGTAGGTCAACGGCCAATTACTAATCAAGTAGTTAGGCTGATGGGACGACATATAGATGATCGCGGCTATGAGTTGAGTGCCTCTAATGTCCTTGGCAAAGTTAAGGACATGATGAAGCACTATAACAATATGATTTATGAACAATACAGACAAATAGTTGTGGATGTCAATTTTCTTAAGAAGCAACAGAATTTGATAGAAAGTCAACGCCTTGAGGAGGGTGCCCCCTCAAGGTTCAATTGTAAGTGGCATGGTGGAAAACATTTCCCTAGGAATGTTAAATGCGATATTTGTGGAAAGTCTGGCCACTTAGCTACTACCTGCTGGAGTAAGATCAGTTATATCCAATAAGGGAGTAAAAAACCAGGTCGAGTTAACCATCACACACAAGGGAATAATCTCCAACAAAATGAGGAACCAAGACAAGTACTGCAATGAGGAAAGGCTACTGTAGAGGAGTTGCATCATAGCAGTGAAGTCAGCCTTATTGAGGCTGTACGTGTCAATGATGCTAAAAATTCTAATGTACGAGCCGTAACAAGAGGTCAAAAAGTCAAAGAGGGTGACAAAGGAATTGTAAAACCTGTCGAGGAGGGAAGCCCTAAGCAAGATGCTAGGGAAAAGCGAGTCTTGAATCCTGATATGGAAGGTGGACCTTTAAGACCTGCTGGTAGTAAAGTTGATCTCGAGAAGGATAAAGGATTTCCAAGAAAGAAAGTAAAGGCTAAAAAAGAGGCATCAAAGCTGATTGAAAGACCAAAGGAGAGAATGGTTTGGAGTGAGAAAAGAACTTTGGCTAACTACCATGACTTTGACCTAGCAAGCTCTCTTTGCAAAGTTAAACCAAACGCAAATCTCCTACAATTGATTAAACTTTCTCTAGGAGTATGCAAGGAATTCAAGAAAATCGTGCATATAGGATATATTGTAGAACCCTTTGGGCATAGCTAGAGTGGGAGAAGATTGGTTCGATCATGCTAAAAAGCATTGCCCTAGGGTTCCAGTGTATGTGGATGAAATATTAGTGGAGCACGCTATCGTGGACACTGGATCCTCTGTCAATATCATGAGTTCAGATTTGATGGAGAGGTTAGGTCCAGAGATCCAAAAAGACGGCTCCACACTTCTTAGGATGGCTGATGACAGTCTAAGACAACCGAAAGGTTGCATCACTAAAGTCCACGTTACAATTGCGAATGTGAAATGCTATCTAGACTTTAGGGTGATAAGGTCTGCAAGATGTCCTAGCTATCTAGTTTTGCTAGGCAGGCCATGGATTCTACGAATAGACTGTCAAGTTGATATACTCACTGGTCGAGTGATCCTAGGTCGAGGTGCCCATTGTGTAATAGTGGATGCTTACCCTGAGTCTCCTCAGAGTGAGAGAGCTCCATTATCCTCCATTGAACTAGAAATAGTAGATGATCCATCTGGTAGTGAGACGTCATCGAGCGATGGATCTAAAGAAGGGTCCACTATGGAGATATTTATCAGATAACCTTGAATGAGCCGATAGAGCCTCAAGATTGAATAAGAGATGCAGACGTTATTGAGTTGGACCTTGGCACGCCTAATGATTCGCGGCCAATCAAATTAGATTCCATGCTCAGTTCGAAGAGAGAGAGGACTATGTGTCCCTGATTCAGGAGATCCATGACATCTTTGCTTGGAGCTATTATGAACTTAGGGGTATTCCTCTGAGTCTGGCTGTGCATACCATTCTTGTAAAGGAAGATACCCGCCTTGTACATTAGCAAGGTTTATGCCTTTTGAACTAAGGGACGGGCTGTTTGAAGAGCTTTAGAAGTTGCGAAAGGCGGGTTTGATCTTCCCAGTTCAACATACTAAATGGTGTTCGCTAGATGTGATTAGAAAGAAGAATAATAATCAAATCTATCTCTGCCATTTATTGACCAAATTTTGGATCAATTGACCAAGTAGGAAAATATATTCGTTCATGGATTGCTTTGCAGTGTATAACCAAATGGCAATTGCTGAGCAAGATAAGCTAAAAATGACATTTATCACTGTCTTCGATACCTTTGCGTACCATGTGATGGCATTTGGGTTATGTAATGCACCCGGTTCATGGGAAAGAACAGCCAACAAAACCTTTGGTGACATCTCCCCAGAGGAGTTGAAAGTATTCATTAATGACCTGGGGGCAACCACCGTAAGGAAAAGGAAATTGATTATTTTGTGGAAGTGTTTCGAACGTTGTAGACAATTTTGCATAGATCTTAACCCGCGGAAGTGAGTCTTTGGAGTCCCTTATGGGCTATTGTTAAGCCATGTGGTCAGTTCCATAGGGATTGCGACTGACCCTAAAAAGATCAAGGTCATAGTCACCATGAGTCCGCCAGGTACTCCAAAGGAAGTGCACAGCTTTCTATCATTGGTAGGGTATTATTGGAGGTTTATCAATGCCCTAGCAGAAAGAACGTTCCACTGGTGAACCTATTCTTCTTTAACTGTCAGTTTGCATGGGGAGTGATGCTTGCAAAGTATCTTTTAATTATGCGAAGCAAGAGCTTGCCAAAGCACCTGTTTTAAAAGCACCTAAAAGGGGCGAAATGTTCTATATATTTTCAGCAGCAACCGTGTATAGTATTAGCTATTGCTTATCCCAAATTTGGGAGGAGAAGTGGTACCATCCGATAGCTTTTGCTAGTTGGAAGTTGGGTATATCAAAAATTAACTACACTTATATAGAGAAGTTGTGCCTTGCAATGGTATTTGCGACCAAAAAGTTCAAGCACTACATTCTTTATGAGAAGGTGGTTTTTATACGAAGGTGAAAGGGCTTTGATTAGCATTGAATAAGTTATAGCTACCTGGTCTTTTAGCAAAGTGGTTAATCACTTTGCAGAAATCTGATTACGAGATTAAGAGCAAGCCACCGAAGCTTTAGGGCATTGTCAAGTGTCTTGTGGATTTCGGAGAGGCAAAAGAGGTCTCGACTGAAGGAAGTGACATCATGGGAACTTTGTTTAAGATTGATATGACATCTATTCCCTCCTGGTATGCTGCTATAATGCACTATCTTTCTACAGGAGAGACGGGAGATACTTTATCAAAATCAAAGAAGAGGAAAATTAAATAACAAGCATTGAAATTTTCCTTGATCACAGGAACACTATATCGGTAGGATGTTGATGATATCTATCGTCGATGTGTGATGCCTGATGAGGTTTCACTTATATTGGAAGAGTTCGATGACTTCGCTTGTGGAGGGCACTTTGTTGGGTGGTTAATAGCATAGAAGGCTTTAAGAGCTGGGTATTGGTGGCCATCCATTTTCCAGGATTCATTTGACTATGTCAAGAGATGTGATATATGTCAAAGACATGATAGTAAAGAGAATAGGAAGCGTCCACTTACGCCAATTATGGCTACCCTTCCATTTGAGAAGTGGGGCATCGACTTTGTGGGACGTATTACCCTGTCATCTACTACTAAGAAAATATACATTATAGTAGCAACTGATTACTTTGCAAAGTGGTCAGAAGCACGGGTGATGAGGTAGGACAATGCAAAAGAGATTGCTAGTTTCCTACTTGAGCAGATCATTTGCCATTTTGGTCTACCAAAGGAAATAGTATTAGACCGTGGAACCCATTTTTTTAACAAGGTGATTAAAAGCATGACTAAAGCATGGAAAATTAAGCATAATAAGAAGACCCCCTATAATCTGCAGGAAAATGGACAAGTTGAAAGTACCAATAAGCAACTTGTGGGTATCCTATCCAGAATAGTCTCCGAAAAGAAGCAAGACTGGGATACAAAATTATATGTGGCGGTTTGGGCATATAACACGACGTTTAAGCGAGCCACTGGTCACAACCCATTCAAATTAGTTTATGGGGAGGAGTGTGTCTTGCCTTAGAAATCGAGTTGTTGACCATTAGATTCGCAATCAATCATTCTTTGGGTGATGAAGATGCCCTATTTGAGCAGTTTACGACTATAGCTCACTTGGATAAACTTAAATTGCAGAGTCTATTGCACCAGGAGGTGGCTAAACGTCGGATGAAGTGGTTGCATGATCCAAAAGAAAAGAAATATACATTTAAGAAAGGGTAGTTAGTTCTATACTACGATGCACGTAGGGAGCTATTTCCAGGAAAGCTGGAGCCTAGATGGGATGACCCTTACAAGATAGTTCGGTTAGGTAAAAATAAGTCCACGGCTTTATTAGTTGATCTACAGGGAGTGGAATTTAAGAATAAGGTTAATCTTAATAAGATTAAACCTTATTATTTTTGAATATGCTAACGCGCTAAATGAATTGCAGGTCTATGCTAGGGTTGATTTGAGACTTGCAGGAGAGCTTAAACTAGTTGATGGGGCAGTTAATCCCTTATTTGGAGCACGCATATCTCGAGAAAAGATATCATCAGGGGAAGCTTATCTAGTGGAGCAAGGGATACAAAGTGATTGAGCAAGAAGACAGTACCTTTGTGTGGGAGATCAAAGTTTTCTGTCATCATTGTTTGCAAATTTTGACAAGCATATTTGTTGAGTTTAATGAAGAAGGTGGGATGGAGCCGTCAGTTCATCCTCTCAATATGTTGAATTTTGACTATCATAATTACGAATAGGGGAGTTCTTGATGGCTGGCTGTGTAAACCCATTATGGACATATACGTTATACTTTGATAGAGCGTCCCGGGGGCCTAATAAAAAAGGGAGTGTTGGAGTAGTTACGTGAGATCCCTAACATGGAGATGGAATTAAATTAGCTGTTTATCTTGAGGTAGGATTCACCAACAAAATGGCAAAGTGTAAAGCCTTGATTATGGGGCTGAATATTGCCAAGAAAGGTGGTATTTGGCGGTTGTTGGTAAAAGGGGATTCCCAGCTGATCTTGAATGAGCTTAATGGGACATATACAGTCTAGAATCCCATCCTTCGTATGTATCATTGCACGACTATAACCCTACTTTATGAATTTGATAGTGTATCTCTTCAGCTCATTC
This sequence comes from Lygodium microphyllum, assembly GCF_053477565.2. Classification (NCBI taxonomy): domain Eukaryota; kingdom Viridiplantae; phylum Streptophyta; class Polypodiopsida; order Schizaeales; family Lygodiaceae; genus Lygodium; species Lygodium microphyllum. Next base: position 114,271,227 of record NC_141137.1, read on the forward strand.
CAAGTTATTGGAATTAGTTTGCGGATTCCTTAGCTAATTTTTCTTAGGACCTCTTCTTCAACTGTGGTCCTAGTTCGGATGTCACTTTTGATAATGAGATGGGACCTGGTCGCTTGTGGGGAATGTTATGAGACCACACGTTATATGGCAGGCGATGGTTGATATGGGTAATGAGAAGAGTGGCCGAGACCCATCTACCACTATTATCCCGGACTTAGAGGTTTATTGGACAACATGTTATGCGTACGCCTCTTGCTATATATGTAGGAGGTATGGGTCACAACTTGATGCATTTAGTTTAGGGATGAGAGCCTTATTTTTCCCCTTGGAATGGAGCGTATTTTTGTATATCTGCCTTCTTCCAAGGAGGGATCTATATGAGCTGGTTTTCTTGATTTCTTTAGGCCAAGATAGCCAATTGTTTTAAGTTTTTAATGATCTATTTCTTTAGGCCAAGAAGGTCAGTTAGTTTGCAGTGAAATGTGCTATTTCTTTAGGCTAAGAGGGCCCCATGTCTATTTGGTGCAAGTACAGTTAATGGGTTTTTGTTGTAGTGATTGCATCATACAGGTTGATGAAGTCATTGGAGGGATCCTTTGTTGCTGCGAAGGAGCTTCTTGTGGCCATTCCAGCTAGTTTTGCCCCCTTTCTGAGTCTTTTCCCTTAAGCAATTAATTATATATGTGCGCGTAAGGGTTACTTTTTTTGTTTGTTGGGGAATAGCACCCGAGACATGAAGTCCCAGGTTTAGGCTCTGTGTGTCTAGGGGAGGTCTGAGTAGTCATTGCCTCTTGCAAAGAACACAATATTAGTGAGTTTGGGAATCTCCCGATTCCCACTTTTTCAATACTAAAAAGAAGGCACTCGGATAACATGCCCATAAGTTTCTCAAAACCATATGATGTGACCTATCATTGGAAAGTGCTTGAAAAATGGAATCTATTAAGCTATAGAGCGCTCGATTTGGAGTTACAGTGTTCAAGTTATGATAATTCCAAAGATTTGACCACGTGTCCCAAACTTATGAGAAATTCCCATATTCCCCAATATGGTATTAAAGGCATTATCAGGCATTGAAAGACCTGCTTTAGAAGGCAATTCTAGTGACCCTGTTCTGCTGACCTGCTAGGCAGCCGTTCTAGGAGTTCCTGTTAGTTGTGAGACAGCTAGAGAAGCCTACTAAAATAATGATGGAAAGATGCAAAACCCTAAATATCTGAAAGATAATATATGAATATACGGAGGTATATAAAAAGGGATTCTAACCCCTCTAAAAATAGAAAAGGAAAGAAAGAAAAATCCTTGAGCTATTGTTTATCGCCTTGCAAAGGCTTGGTAGGTTCCTGGGGACGAGACAAGACCCGGGGCCGATGCCTTGTCTTCCGAGGGGTGGCATCTAGCTGAAAAACAAAGAATAAAAGAATGTCGGAGCGTAAATAAAAGTGAGCATTAGAAAAGGATTAAGTGTTGCCTTGCGAGGGCTTGGTAGATTCTTGGGTATCAAGACAGGACCTGAGGCCGATGCCCTATTCTCCTTGAGTCACTATGCTCAGCTCCCTCCTTTTTACATGCCTGAGTATGGAAAATAAGAGGCTAAAAGAGCAATGTGCTAAAAGATAATATTTCTTGATTAGGCTATAGGAGTTCTCACCTAGTAGAAGCTCCTAGTTGAGTTGTCCTTAGTTAGGTAGGTAATTCAGACCACCACTTAGGATGACCTATTTGATAGTTCTTTTTAGCTTGTCTATGTTGCAGCAGTCAGTTAGTGACTAGCTTTGGACTTTCTGTCAGATTATGTTAGGCCTACTCCTCATGGATTTCATACATTGGTTGTGCCAGGGGATAGGGTGAGAGCTGTGATGTGTTTTGTTGTGTATCTATTTTATATTAGCTTGATTCTCTTTGTGGTTGTGTTTATGTGCATATCTGTTCATGGGATTCGATGGGCTGAGTCGCCCTATACCGTGGTTGCCAATGTTAGATGATTTTTTATGGCGAGAAGTACTTAAAAATAGCCAAAATTTTCAGATTTCAGGGAAAAATAGACTTCATCGAAGGCGACGGTGGCAATCAATACGATTTGAAGCGGCAATTCTTGAAAGTGCTTAATAGACCCACTAAACGATAGTTGGTGAATTTTCATAATTTTTTGGCGTGTGGGACGAGACCCTGGGAAGATGCCCGATAGTGGAGGACTTCAAGACGAACACCCAAGATTTTTGGACCAAGAATCGGTACCAGACGATGAAATGGGAATGCTCGGGAGGCCAAGTCCAAATGTCAAGTGTGAATAGGACTTTAGGAGAGTCCAAAAGGCATGCCTCTTGGGGGATCCCTTTGGGGAGCCCAAAAAAAAAATTTAAAAAATGGGGGGTGCCATTTTTTTCGAGCGCATTCTGAGAGAGGGCACCATCATCCATGATTGAAGAGGGGACTATGGGGGCTGTAGACAACCCCCCAACTGATCTTAGGCTTGATCTATATTCAATCTACACCTCCAATCACCGGTCTCTGCTCCTCCATTGGCTGCCTAGTTGTGCAGATTATAATTTAGTATTTCTCTCTCCTCTCTCTTGCATAGAGGCACTTCATGTGGCAAGAATCAAGAAGAGAATCGGGTGATGGATGCTTGTCCGAGAGGCACCAGATTGTTCCAAGAGACTGAAGGTTGAAGATCTATGCTGAAATCTATGGCTAGTTGTCATCCCAATTAATTATTCAGAAAACTTGAAATATGCAAAAAAGCGATATGCTCTATTTTATGAAAAAATTTTGCTTGTTTTTTATTGTTCATGGTCTAAATGGTGTGCACATGGGCTAAAATTTTATTTGAATGTTCCTTGCATTATGTCTAAGGGCTAGAATCACTGTTATGCAGAAGTCGTAGTGATTAATCGTAATTATAAATTTTTAAAACCCGAAAAAACACTAATTTTGATGGAAATTGATTGTTTCTTTGATTTTAAATGAAAAAAAATGAGTGGACATGGGATAAAATAAGAAAAAATGTTGAGCTTTAGTTCCAATAATTAGTCATCAGAAAAAACTAGAAAATACTTATTTTCTATTAAAAATAAATAGGAAAAATATAAGAAAATTAAAAAAATGATTTCTTGCATTGGAAAAAAATAAAAAAATAAGATTTATGTATGTGAATGTTTGAGGGGGCTGAAGCATGAGGTTAAGCCTCAGTTTGGCCCTTGTGCTTTATGTTAAAGTGCGTATTTATTGCTCTTACATACAAAAAATGACATTAAAAATCCTCTACACCTGTGCACCGCAACAAAATTTAAACGGTGAGGGGGAGGATGATGTTATACAATTGTCTAAACGCTGAAATAATACAAAGTTTGATTGTTCTCTTTATGCATAACATTTAGGATGCGGTTTATTTAGAAATAATGGATCTAGCAGCACGAGGTTTGCCTTGGTGCTAGGTTCCTACAACGAGGCACTGCATATTAGCGAAAATTCATTAAAAGAGCTATTTTTGCATGATACATAGGCTGATTTTAAACCATAATTATTTGTGCACAATCATCCACTTTTGTATGAATCATATACATATGGTATATATTCCTGGCATGCACAGCAATTGGTTGAAGTATAAATGACCCATGCTAGAGAGAGTAAGGTGCCCAAGCTGTAGGTCTAGATGGTGGGTCCAAGGGGACAAGTAAGTGAGGACTGGTACATTCCATGGAATGATATAACATTGGTACCAAGAGTGGACATTGTTTTGTATGTGTTATATGTGTTAGCGATGCATCGAAGGACTGATTCCCAAGGTGTAGGAGGGTCACAGTAGTTGGGCCATGGCATTTAGCCGAGGGGTGCCTCCTATGTTGTTCTATGTGGTGAATTACACCAAAATGTGTAGGGTCTCCCTGTGAATTACATTGTTCTACGTGGTGAATTACACCAAAATGTGTAGGGTCTCCCTGTGAGGAGTCTGAGGAGGTTAAGGATTCGACTACAAAACATGATACAAATGCAAAATGTACATACGATGGTAGGGCAATGTGTCATGTAGACCCTCCTAACCGCGAGGCCGTGGAGTTGTCTTATGCATGTTAGAGGTCCGGCTAGTACTATAGCCAGTGCCGGCCCATTTTAGGTCCCATCATGTCACATAGGGACCAGGTGGTCTGGGTATTCCAGTAGGATTTATATCCATTTTTATATCCATTCTAGGAATAGCTGGCTTAGCATCGTTTGGCACAAGAAGGGCCAATGGTGCTCCCCTTCTGAAGAATTATTACGGCCTATTCGCTAGGTGATGTTGATCGTATGGTTGTGAGTACATAAGTCTCCTAGGTAGTCTACAATGCGCACCATCGCGACCAAACCTATCGCAATTAGCACAAGGTCGTGACCTGGGGTCTTGAAACTACAGGTGGTTTTCGCCACAGTACACGCATTGGACATATGGTCACGTTGGTCATCTTAGAATTTCTTGAATCTTGGCTATTTCCATTTTCATGTCAGTTAATTCCTGGTTGGTGTTTGTAGCCTTTTCCTTTTCTTGGGTACTTGCACTTGATCATTCGCTAGATGCTGAAGCTCTCTCCAAACTTCTTGAGTTGGTCTCTTCTTGGTTCGATTTTCTAGAGCTCCTCTCCTTCAATTGGTCGTCGATTCGAATGGCCTCTTTGAACAACCTAGATTGCACGACTCGGTGCAAGCTCAAGTTGCCTGTCCAGGCTTTATAAAGCTCCTCATTTTGAATTCCATTCATGAATACCGCCAACACTGCTCTTTTGGTCGTTAAGATTCTCTTGAAGAGACTCCTTATGTGGGTCACATAGTCACGGATGTCCTCTTTTTCCTTCTGCTTAATGTTTATGCAGGTTGTCAACATATCTAGGCTCACAAAATCTCTTAATGAAGAGGTTTTTCAATCCATTGAAGTTCACTCGCTTTGCGGCGTCTAGACTTGTGTACCAAGTCCGACCCTTGTTGCCTAAACAAAGCCTGAATGCTTGAGAGCATTGAGTCCAGTTGATGAGACCGTTGGCCTCGCAGACCTGCTTGAATTGCTCTATAAAGCTATATGGATTGTCTTCCGGCTAATACTTATTGAGCTACTTAGTGACAACTAGTATCTTAGGCTGGCTCTTGGAGCCTTGGTTTACCCCTAACCCTGCTAGTATTAACGTGGCTAATGTTGCAGCGCTCTGCTCTGCTGCTGTGTTGTCTAGCAATCCCTTCATGAGAAGCTCACTTAGCGTCAAATCTCCTTCTAGCACTCTCTCATGGTCAGTTCAATTCCTGTGTGCTAGGTTCAACACTTGCTATATCTCTCACATCTCTACGTTTTGCCTTAAGCTCCTAGTCTGTTGATCTCAGTTGTATTCCACTATGCCTTGTAGTGCTTTGTGGGCTAGTTTCCTTTCCTCCTCTAGGTCATCTATGATGGCTTCTACCGTGGTGCTCATACTGAGTGTGAGAGTCATAGCTACTCACCAATTGCTGGATCACTTCTGGAAAAACTCCTAAGTTAAATTCCTCGTTCTCCCTGCGGTTTGATTTTTCCTCTGACATGGTTGTGTTCTCTTGCTCCACTAAGCTATGGATAAGATTAAGGGGGTCGAGTAGATCCACGTCTCTATTGCTATTCGCTTAGTCCTATGTTAGGCTCCACTTGCCCGTCTATGTCTTGGGATCGCCTTCTATTGGTGGGTTCCTTCACATTCTTTTATCTGAGCGAGTTCCTTAATTATTGCATACAATCCTCAAGTTACCTCCACTCAGCGAGTGTGTTATTTTTTGTGCACTTGTGCTCAATCAAAATTTCGGCTTTCTTTAGGTGTACTACAAGTGCTGGAAGTCAAGGTAAGTGCAAAGAGCAAGTTTCTAAGTGGCTTGCACACTCTCGTCTTGTCTTAGGCCTGATGGGCTTGTTCGATCAATTTTCGACCGTCTTGGTAGGTTTTAGGGTTTCTTGTTGTGCCGTCTTACTTGGTTTAGGTTTGTTTGGGGTCTAGATCTCCACTAGCTATCGTTAAGGTGCTAACTCTCTCAACAACCTAATCAAGTTGCTACTGCATCTTGTGAATTTGCCTATTCCTTGCGCTAGAATCAAGTTTTGGGCATCAGGATGGCTCACAAAAAGGTTGGTGCCGTTGAGATCTAGTTGGGTCTAGTGCAAACTTCCACAAAATTTGCAAAAGTCTAACTCCGCCCAACTCGCCCGAATTGCAAGGGCCAAGTGGTAGACTCGAATGGGCTGAATAGGAACACCGACCAAACTTGTAGCTCGGACTGCCGAATAGATGTGGCGGAGGGTCGAGTGGTCCGAATGGGTCCGAGGGCCGAGTCGCATTAGTGGGCCAGGTCGAAAAGGGTGGAGTCAAGTTGGCCGAGGCCTAGTGGTCTGAGTGGTTTGAATGGTTGACTCGAACGGGCGGAGGGATACGTGTCCGAGGGACGAGTCACATTAGTGGGCCGGGTCGAAAAGGGCCGAGTCAAGTTGGCCGAGTCACATTAGTGGGCCGAGTCAAGTTGGTCGAGGCCTAGTGGTCTGAGTGGTTTGAATGGTTGACTCAAACTGGCTGAGGGATACGTGTTCGAGCGAGTGGTCCAAGTTATCCAAGGGCCGAATGGATTGAGTGGTGCGAGGGCTAAATGGTCTGATTCTGGGACTTGTCCCAAAACAAAGCCACTTGGACGGGTTGAGTCGTGCACAACGATGGATGCGCCAAGGATGATCTTGTTGAATCCAACAATCCACGCAATCACCAAGCATGCCGATTTCTAGATCACAACAAATACATAGCATGAAGGTTTTGATATACCTGAATTGTGCGGCAAACTCCCCGATGGCAAGATCAAACCAAATCAATGATGGAAACTCTCTCTCTCTCTCTCTCTCTCTCTCATTGCTAGGGTGAAAAGTGAGCTCTTCTATGGTCTCCTGGCCCTTAAACCCCTTCCTGAGCAAGGTATTGCTATCCCCAATCACTCCCTTGCTGGCATTAATCATTCCAACCAATCTTTTTTTCCATTTACCATGATTTGTGCCTGTTTTACCCTATTTTACAGCAGTAAACCCTATGCTTCTCCAATTTGACATCTTAATCTTGACATATGCTAAATGCAACAAGAATCAAAAGTAAATAACTGAAATGATCTCCCCTTCTTTCCCAATCATTAAACAATGAAAATAACCAAAATACTTACTTGTATTATCGAAGATCAAAAGCCCCAACTTCCTACCTATCTCAAGCTCCGGTTTGAGGACGAATCCCTTACTTTGATGCTCGATACGAGGCACACAAGTTCTCAAGCTTGAATCCATTGGTCCTGGCAATGGAACCAAAATGTGGAAGCTCTCACTCAACTGCCAAGACCCACAGACTGCTTATTGTTTCAAGCATTCCAAGCGAGCTCTAATGGCTACCTTTCACATAGTTGATGTCCCTTCAAACCTATAAATGTAGTGATCTTACCTCAATGCCTAAATGAGTTGCCTCCTCCTTCGCACACGCTGGTAGCTCCACAATCCTAGATGCTAGCTCAAGCATCCTCAAGCCTCCTCCATCAAGCTCCATCCACCATAGTCGTGTGCATGCGAGAAAAGAGAACAAAAGAGAAGAAGAGAAGAAGAGAAGAAGAGAAGAGGAGATGGTGAAGAGCTTTACCCTCTTGATCCCTCACTCCCACACACTCACTCCCTCACACTCTTATACTCCCTTTCTCAAGAGCACACACACAAATAAAGAGAAGAGAAGAAGAGAGGTCTCTTGTTAGCCACACACCAAAGAATGTACTTTCGTTTACTTTTTGAACTTTATATACAAGCCCTATATTTCCATGGGCGCCCATCCCTTTTTACATGACCGGCCTTTGTGGCAAGGTCATTTTTTCTATTTCCCTTTTCTTGCCTCATGCCTTAAGCCTACACCTATCTATTCCTTTATAAATGGCACAGGAGGGAGCCTGGTGCTCTTTTACAAGAGTTTTTAGAGTTTTTGAGGCGCCTTCTATTTAAAATTGCACTTTTACCTCAGCTTAGCTTTTAGGAGCCACCTCTCTTGAGATATTAGCAATCACACCTAATGTAGCCTCTTTGTATGAGGTAGTTTGGGATGAAGACATGTAGGCTGCAAGAATCCCATATGCACAGAAATGGAAAACTGTACCCATCCAACAACTATAAAGCATTGTACTTGACTACCACTTTTGATAGATGAACGAATACATGATGATGCTTTTCTTTACCAGTTAGTGTCAATCTTGTACTTGTCAATCCTACACAAGATTGTGTTTATGAGTCCAAGCTTCCATATTAGAACCTAGTTCACTTGTGTAACAGTTGGTCTCTCCTTGTCTATGTCGACATGATTCTTGTCTTCATCTTCCATCCTCCATAGCTCCTGCCATGCTCTAGATCCGCATATTTCACATGGTATCAAAGCTCAACTAAGCATGCCCCAACTCTCCTTTCACTCCTCTTAGCTCCTTTCCATCTCTACTCAGCTGAGTTTGAGTACTTGACCCTATCTCCAACTTCATTTGCATTCCTACCTTCAATGAAGCTTCCATGGTAGCCATAGCGAGGAGCACCCTATCAGCTTGAAGCTTTCATATCTCTCTCCTCAAGTCAAATCTCTCTAAAATTCCTTCTAGACAAGTTTTTTTCTACTTCCAAAGCTCCTACTTGGCATCTCAATGATTGGGCAACTATAGCTTCAGTATTGCCTCTTTTCAGAGTTGCTGCCATAACTGTGTCTGTGGACATCACCTACCTACCTCTGTTGGAGTAGTCATATCTCATCAACCAAGCCATATCTCTTTGAGATTTCTTTTCAAGAGTTGGTCTTTAGGTCAAGGTGCAACTTCTTGGCACAAAAATTAAGGAGATTGATACAAACCATGCTTGAAATTTGCATTTTTCCAAATCTGGGCGCAGTTTTGATAGTGACCACTTTAAAGGCTTAGATCTCTCAACTCGGGCAAAATGAGTACAAACCCTCTTAGGGGGAGTTAGGCCCACTAGTGAAGGTCCTCCATCTCAAAGGGTTTGAGAATATTCGACCTGTGGATTTACTGGTCCCTGTTTTGACAGGACAGCCATAGCCACTTACCTTCAAGCTCATTTTTCCTTCATTTTCTCTCTCCTGCCACTTAAACCAAGCCAAGGCCACTCTAATCTGAAGTTTTCAGCAAATATTAAACCATCAAATCAGCAAGGAGAGAAAGCTATGAAGAGTTTTTGAAGATCATCAAGTCAAACTCAAGCAACAAACATCAAATTTCAAACTAGTATCTTTTGATACTTCGCTGCCATTGCTTGTGTCTTTTGACACATACAAAGATCAACTCATTGCTGATTATTCTCAGTCATTTGAAGCTACTTTCTATCATTGGAATGACAAAAATTAGGTCTTTTATGAAGATTCTTCTCATGAAGAGTAACATTACTCTTGTTGCTCAATTCAACTACATGGAAGACTTGTTTATCTTGCTTACATGGATGGATGGATTTACTTGTTTTGAAGAGTAATCGATGAATTTATTTGAAGATTTTGAAGACATTTCTGCTGCCTCAAAGACAATGATACCTTTGCTTGAGGGGGACATGGATATAAAGACCGATGCAACTATTGCAAGCAAAGTCAATGAAGAAGTAGATCAAGAGGACCAAAAGAGCAATAATAATAAGAAGAAGTAGAAAAATCATGAAGTCTTTGAAGAGAAAAACAAAGTGAAGTACAAGTACAAGAAGCTAGACAAGAAGAACTGCAATGAATTGAAGATCTATGTCAAAAGAAATGCTAAAAACCGCAAGGGCCTCGGTCCTTGATCCTATTTTTTACTGACTTTTTTAGCCTTGTAATGTCTAGCCCAAATGTCTTTATCATAAGCTTGTAAAACTCCTCATGTAGCCTTGTACTACATCCTCTGTAAGACCCCTGCTACAGCCTCTGGATGTCCATCATGTTTGTGGTACCCACACTTAACTTTTTCTGCGACAGCCTTCTAGTGTTTTGCCATGTTTATGGTGTGCCCACACTTTGCAGGTGTTACTTTCACTAAAGCCTCTACACACTTTGTACTTTCTGGTTGTGATTGAGGAGGGGTGTTGAGATATTAGCAATCACATCTAATGTAGCCTCTTTGTATAAGGCAGTTTGGGATGAAGACATGCAGGCTGCAGGAATCCCATATGCACAGAAAGGGAAAACTATACCCATCCAACAACTATAAACCATTGTACTTGACTACCACTTTTGATAGATGAATGAATACATGATGATGCTTTTCTTTATCAGTTAGTGTTAGTCTTGTACTTGTCAGTCCTACACAAGATTGTGTTATGAGTCCAAGCTTCCTTCTTGGAACCTAATTCACTTATGTAACAGTTGGTCTCTCCTTGTCTATGTCAACATGATTCTTGTCTTCATCTTCCATCCTCCATAGCTCTTGCCATGCTCTAGATCTACGTATTTCACAACCTCTATGCTTTTGCTCTTTTTTTTGTTATTTTTATTCTTTTTGCTTCATTTTTCTGCCATCTTGAAGGTTAACAGGGCACAAGCTCCTAGATAAAGCCATCATGGGCAAGATATGGAATATCCTCCAAGAAAGTATTGGAATGACATACTAAGAGATATAGGCCTACCTAGACCACTTTATGAGTTGGTAGAAAGGGTCGCTTAGGATAGTATTAACCTTCCTACACTAGTAGAGGTATAGGCCTCCCTAGACCACGTTATGAGTTGGTAGAAAGGGTCGCTTAGGATAGTATTAATCTTCCTACACTAGTAGAGGTGGAAACAAAAGAGGTCAGAGACCCTAGAAGGTTGGAACTAGATCATGACAAATATGAAGATTTTAATGACCTAGTGCTGATCCCAAGAAAGAGAACTAAATTCCCTCCTCCTTATAGGGATCTCTGAGTGTTTCATGGGCTAGTAAATGAGGACCTGATGTTGCACTAAAAGGAATATGGCCTAGCATGCCTTGCAAGTGGGTTTGACGACACACATCGGATGCTTGTGTCCTTTAGCACCCTGAAGGGAAAGGCTAGAAAATGGTATTGGGGCCTCCCAAGAGGGCCGATTAAATCATTCAAGGAGATGCATGATAAATTTCTAGATGAATATGAAAAGAAGGTGCCTACTATGACCCAGTTTTAGGGCAGCTTATGCAAATAAGACAAGAGTCTTACCCTTATGGTAAAGAATACGTTGGAGCCTTTGATGATATCTTGAGACTTTGACCAAGAAGAGCTACTATGTTGCCTAAGGATGTGCTATGTGAGCTCTTTATGAGCGGCTTAGAGATTAATATGCAAATCTAAGTGAGGATGCGAGATCCTAAGTCATTAAATGAGGCCAAGAGGCATGCAATTGACTATGAGCACTATATTCAAAGATGTTGGGAAAACCTTTGGAGTTTCCCCCGCTTGTTGCAAGTGCATCCAAATATCTAGCCAATTTTGCAAAGAGGAAATCCTTTCACTAATACCAAGACAACCTTAGTGGGAGATCTTGGTGGTAAAAATCTCCAACTACGAAGTGGCAATTCTATGAGTAGTGATAAGATGCCTCTTGGGGATAAAAAGATTCCATGCTTAGCAAGTCCCATCAAGGCTTGCAACAGTTCCACGAGAGGTAGTTGTGGTGGCGGCATTGATAGGACCATCGACCCTATGAGTATGGATAAGCGTGCTATGTGTGGCCCTAGTTGTGCTCTTTGTAAGGGTCTTGAAAGACCTTTCCAATTTATGGATGAATCATGCTTTTGAGTAGAGACTATTCCTTTTATTAAAAGCATGGTTCCTATGGCTAAACAATTATTGTAGAGTGGACAAAGGCAAGTAAAGACATCTCGTATGAGAAAGATGCATGACGCCAAAGGTTCCCTTGTGCTCAATAGTAGTCTAAAGGATGTGAGGCTTTTTGGATGTGTGCTTTGAGTCCATTAGACCAATGTGGCAAAATGAGGCAATCTAAGAATATAAAAAGGAATATGAGATGGGTTTGGAGACCCAAAATTTTTAAATGCGTGGTTGGTGTGCCAAATGAAAGGCCAGGAATTCCATGTGGATATGCCTTGATGATTTTCCATGTGGATGAGGTCAACGGCCATAATGACACATCTAACAATAGGGACCACCCTGAGATGCATCTATGTGATGGGTCTAGGGTTAAACTCTGTCTAGTTTGGATCGTATCATTGACATATGTAATGGTCCAATTAGAGAAGAGTTGAATGATCACAAATTCATGATTGTCCCTCTAGGAGGAGTTACTAGAAAGTTAGGACAAGCAAACCATTTGAATGATGACCAAGAAGATGAGATGGCCACTATTACTGAGATATCAATAGAAAGGCTTGGGCTAGTGGATCTACAAAGATCAAAAATCAAGCTTTTAGCTGACTTGCATGAGTAGCATGAGGCTAGTCCTCATATTTTATGCTATCTTTGGTATCTTTGTTAGTTTGATAGGATGTATGCCAAGAAGACCATGTATTTCCTAGATTAGAATGACCTATCCATTTTAGACCAAGAGGGCCATTTGTTTGTTTAGTGGGTTGCAGTTAACATTTTTTGTTTTAGTGTTGTGCTAGACAGATTTCCTACGGAGGAGCCTTTGTTGCGTTGGCACTTCTCGTTGCCCAATCTACGTGATATGTTTCCTTTATGAGTACCTTGTTTTTATACTATATATTTCTGGTTACTTGTGAGGGATTTCTTTTCTCGGGGAAGTTACTATATGCATATCCTCTACATCACGTGCGTTCAAGGCCTATTTATAAATATCCTTATCTGTGAATTTTTCTTGAATAAAACATAACCCTTTTCTATTCAATCTATAAACAATGCCTTTATATTAGACCCTTATGTATGTAAAAAATGGTATTTTAAAAATACCTTATTTTGAACCCACGTGATGCACACATATATTCATGAGTAGCTTACCTGAGTTTCTTTTCTTTTGGAGACTAGCAACCAAGGCATGAAGTCCTAGGTATAGGTTAGTATGGCTATGGGAGGTCTGAACACTTGTTATACTATATATGTCTGGTTACTTGTGAGGGATTTCTTTTCTTGTTGGGGACATGAAGTCCCAGGTATAGGTTAGTATGGCTGTGGGAGGTCTGAGCACTTGTTGCCTCTTGCAAAGGTGTTGTTAGGCATTGAAAGACCTATTTTAGAAGGAAATCCTAGTGGCCCTATTCTGCTGACCTGCTAGGCGGCCATTCTAGGAGTTTTTGCTAGTTGTGAGGCAGTTAAAAGAGGCTGCCATAAGAAATATATGCAAAGAAGAAAAATCATGCATGGCTAAAGGATAAAAATATACAAAGGTGTGTAAAAAGGGGTTCTAACCCCTATAAAAATTGAAAAGAAAAGAAAGAAAAATCCTTGAGCATTTCTTCATTGCCTTGTGAAGGCCTGGTAGGTTCTAGGGATGAGTCCAGACCTGGGGTCGATGCATTGTCTTCCTAGGGGTAGCATCTAGCTGAACAAATAAAACTACGAAAAGGCTGGAGTGAAAATAAAAGTGAGCATCAGCAGAGGATTAAGTGTTGCCTCGTGAGGGCTTGGTAGGTTCTTGGGTACCAAGACAAGACTTGAGGTTGATGCCCTATTCTCCTTGGGTCACTATGCTCAGCTTCCTCCTTTTTACATGCCCAAGTATGGAAAATAAAGGCCTAAAAGGACAACGTGCTAAAAGACAATATTTCTTAATCAGGCTCTATAGGAGTCCTTGCCTAGGAGGAGCTCCTAGTTGAGTTGTCCTCAGTTAGGAAGGTAGTTCAGACCACCACTCAGGATCACCTCTTTGATAGTTCTTTTTAGCTTGGCCATGGTGGAGCAGTTGGTCAGTGAGTAGCTTTGGGATTTCTGTTAGATTATGCTAGGCCTACTCCTTGTGGATTTCCTGTCTTGGTTTTGACAGGGGGTAGGGTGAGAGTTGTTATGTGTTTTGTTGTGTATCTATTTTGTATCAGCTTGATGCTCTTTATGATTATGCATGTGCAGATCTATTTGTGGGATTCGACGGGTTGAGTGACCCTATCCCGTGGTTGCCAATGAGAGTTGGATTTTAGGAGCCGAAGTGTCAAAGACCAAAGTTTCATGAAAAAACAAACAGTGTGGCGGACGGCCGAGTTGGAGTTTTCCTAGGTGTATTTCGACATCAAGAATCCAACGGAAGTCTCGGTTTGTCAATCGGAGGTCGCTTGATCCCCCATTTAATCCCCGCAAGGTTTGACGTTGTAAAGTAGCTACTAGATTCGAGAGCCAAAAAAGTGTGTGACAAAGGCTAGGTTTATAGATTTCGATGCTACGAAGCTGCCTGTCCAAAAGGATCTTGAATCCGAGTCTGTTTGTCCCCTCAAAATAGAAATATCCACTTGTGGGACAGTGTGAATACAAAAAGATGAACTGGTCATTTTAATGTTTTAAACCTCAGGCTTAATAAGAAGCCTCAAATTAATGCAAAAACTATCAACAAAGAGGAAAGTGTCAATGTGGCTCCTCAAATTTACCCGATGCCTCTCCGCTACACATCCGTTTGGAGAGAGAGAGGGAGATTCTCGATCAAGACATAGAGAGAGAAACGAGATGGCTGTAAGCTTGCCCGTTTTAATGGAGGATTTAAAAATCAGATTTTTTAGTATTTCTCTCTCTCCTCTCTCCTCTCTCCTCTTAGCGGCTATTCATATGCATCAATGAAAGAGAGAAGGGGGAGGGGGTGATGACGATTTTGAAGCAAACGATGATGATGGATTAGTAGAGGACATAGATCAAGGCTGGAGATCACGTCAATGGCAAGAGGGAATCATCAGCGGCCTCTCAATCTCGGGATGCGCACCTTGAACACATGGGTTTCTATGAGTAAGTGGTCTTTTTATTTGTTTGATGAAAGTTAATTGAAGGAAATGATTGATGATGATTGATTGCATATGCTAAATTATCTTTGAAATGAAAGAAAAAACCACAAATTTTGATGACATAATAATTTTCCTCAAAACACATAAAACCCGCAAAGTGCGGTTTTTAACAAAATCATGGAGATTGGGAGTTTTAGTGAGTGTTTTGAGTTCCCATGGAGTAAAAATAAATATAAAAATGGGGCTGAGTGCTTTTGATAAGTGGGAGCTCAAAGTCAGATTTTTTATAATTTTTGAAGAAAATAAATAGGAATAAATAGAGAAAATTTGAAAATTTTAGATTTTTTGTGATAAATAATTAGAAAAAAATAACATTAATGTTTGGGGATGTGATGCCAGGAGGCATAATTCACGGTGGATTCCGTACCACGGTGGATTCCGTGAGGTTTTACGGTGGATTCCGTAAGCTTTGATGACCGGGGCTCATATACAAAGTGAATTTTTTGTGCGAGAAGTTGATGGGGACGCCTGTCCCTTTCGGGCATTTCATTAATTTAGTGTGATCATGGGTGATTCCATAGCGCGTGATTCCGCAAAATGCATATTAAATTAATAAACGTTTATGATTTTAGAGTGCGCACTCATAATAAATTAAGGTTAGGATTTATTTCTAACCAGTTGATTTATTTATGTAGCTGAAGACTGCTAGGTATTCACTTTTGTCGGTTTAATTGTATTATTTTACTAACGATTGTGAATGCTTCAGTTCATGTGTAGAGATAGCAGCAATGGCGGAGGAAAGCATTGGAGGATAGCGAGTATTCGATTTATGGATTATATTTTGATGGGCGCATATCTTAGGCATGATGCCTATATTTTGTCATGCCTATTTATTGAGGCGTTGGATATTTATTATTATTTTGTATGCGCATGGGTGCATGATTATGTTATTTCTACTTGGACATTGTATTGGGCATGCCAGACTCTTTGGGCACTACCCTTTAGCTTTATTCCTATTTTGTGTTAAAGCAAACTCAAAAGCTAAAAGCTTGCTATTTTGTAATTTGGGCTATTATTTGAGCTTGAAGATGAATAATACATAAAATACATGCTTTGTGAAGCGCTCACACAAGGCATGGGGGGAGATTGCACCCAATTGGTCTCTTGCTCTTGTCGTTCATGCTTTTTACCTTGTAATTTGTGCAAAAAGTAGAGTTCTATTGTTCTTGGGGACCTTCCGGCATTCACTACGCGAGCGTACAGCATCCGATCTGCGCACCAGTGGTATCAAAGCAAAGCTGAGATCAAGAGCTTCCAATGGATACCCATGTCGTGCGAAGGCGGAGCTCCTGGAACGATCGGGCTCTACGGTCAATCTCGTCGCGAACGGTCGATACAAGCAAATTCCTGGCGATCAAGAACCCCTGTTTCCTTCATCAAACTGTGAGGGACCGGTCTGCAGAGGCGGAGGACCACTCCCAACTCTTCTACATCAAGTCGTCAAGAACAAAGATAAGCTCTCTCTTAATCCCAAAATTTTAAGAGCTAATCAAGCTTTAAAAGCTTGATAAGCTTAACTTAAGCTTTAATAAGCTTTAAAAATTACAAATTTTCGTGGCGCCTCTGAGGATGTCAGCGCAAATCTCGCCGGCTGAAAAAACGCCCCCCCCCACGATTTTCGCCGTTGATAGATTGATTAAGCTACCAAGCTTAATCACCTAAGCTTTAATCAGTCAAGTCATAACAAACTTTAAGTCACACACAACCAATCAGATTCAGCAAGACTATCAAGTCAAAAATCTACAAGTTCCATAAAGCAACCAAGTTTTGCAAGTCAATAAACTCTACAAGTCACATTAGGCTGGTACTCTGCAAGTCAGCCAAGTCAACTGGAGTCAAAACTGACTTCTGTTCAAAACTCATAGAAAGACTGTTCCTGTGCAGAAACTCCGAACTGCAAAGTTGTTCATTGGAAGGTACTCTACGCATATGCAGGTTTGCTGAAGCATTTTCATCATATGACGAAGGATAAAACGCAGATTTTTCGAAGATTGTGAAAGCCACACCCAAAAATACATAAGCCTTGTATTCCCGAACTTGAGCTATGCTCATCCCGCTAACTTGATTTTGGGTGAGAAATGTCTTTTGAGTTTTGCAGGATGACGGAACCACATATGGATGATTTAATGGCTGAAGGCGACCTACCTGAACCTACGATGGAGCAAGGACTTAATTATGATGCAATTGGATGAAGAACGAAGGGCTAGGCAAGCATTGCAAGTTCAATTTGGCAAATTTACAAAGATCATCTACCGACAAAGAAGAACCTCTATCTGAAGATCTTATTCAACATACCATCGATGCGACTCTCGAAGCTCAAACCATCCGCAAGGAATCAAAGATGAGTAAAAGAAATTTCAAATTCCATACTTTCAATGGCACTCGAGAGGGAAAAATTGTTCTTGCATTCATTAGTCAGTTTGACGACTATTTTCATGAGGAAACCTATGCAGAAAAAGATAAAATCAAGTGTGTCACTAATCATTTAGTGGATAGAGCATCTCTTTGGTGGACTGTAGTATGCAAGAGTATAGATTGTCCCACTACCTGGGAAAATTTCAAGAAGAAGTTTATGCAGAATTTCCTTCCTCCACAATTTCATGAGAAAGCCATTAAGCAATGGGATATTCTTCAGCAACAGGAACGTGAGCCTATTCCTCAGTACACAGAGCGTTTTTGGAATGCATTACTCCAGTTACGCATGCTTGAAGACGTACCTGAAGCGACACACAAGCGCAAGTATATGTCTGGACTCCTTGGGCATTACTACGCTGAAGTTAACATGTTCAAGCGTGCTACTCTTGAAGACGCCATTTCACTAGCTCACGACACTCAAGACAAGCTGCAATGCAGAGACAGACATCCACAGCAATTCCAAGCCAATGGTAATTATGGATCTAAGCAATTTAACTCAAACTTTAGAAGATTTAATCAAGGTCATTTCACTTCATCATCTTTCCGTAAGAATTGGGCAAAACCTCCTGCTTTACCATCCAATGTCAACCAAAACCCCAAGCCTATTCCACAGCCAAATCCTAATGTCCCTAGACTTCCTGCCATTGCAAACAATGTAACCAAAGCCAAACCAATAGTATGTTATAAATGCCACCATCCTGGACATCTAGCAGCAAATTGCCATTCAAAGAAGCCACCTGCCCATATCAACTACCTTGGAGCAATGGAAGAAGACGAACATGAAGATTTCACAGAAGATGAGGACGATACTACTACTCCTTCGGATACTTTACCAGGTATGCCAACTCCACATTCTTTATTGACTATGAAATGTTTGGTGCATGAAAAGGAAAAGATTATTTTGCATGATGACGGTAGTACTCATGATTTTATTTCAGCAAAGCTAGTAAAGGAATTGAAGTTACAGACTGTACCTACGCATTATCACATTAAAGCAGTATTCTTAGGCACTAGGTATAATGGTACACAGGAAGTGCATGACGTAGAAATTCAAATTGGTCAATACACATAAAGAAGAAATTTTCTAATTGTTCCATTACAGTCGAGTGATATTATTTTAGGTATGCCTTGGCGTCATCAGCATAACCCAGATATAGATTATTCCACACATTCAATGAATATTAATTTTCAAGGAAAACTTATTACATTATATGGTATGCATGCATCTAATGTTTTTCCACTGCTTTCGCATACTCAAGCTAAACGTGCATTACGCAAGAGTAGTAAATCCTATCTCATTTGGGTACATGAACTGCAAGTCAAAGAAAATCATATGCACCCTAGGCATAAATAATTTCTTGCACATTTTCAAGACTGTTTTGCCGAAGATCTACCACTTGGTTTACCTCCTTCACGTCTAGAAGACCATAAAATAGATTTGATTCCTGGCACACAACCACCTTGCAAAGCACCATATAGGCATAACCAGATAGAGCAAAAAGAAATTTAGAGTCAAGTTGAGGAATTACTAAATAGAGGATTGATTAGACCTAGTAGTTCTCCATTCAGTGCACCTGTTCTGTTAGTCAAGAAAAAGAATAATACCTATCGTATGTGCATTGACTATCGAGCTTTAAATAAGATCACTGTAAAGAATAGGTATCCAATTCCTAGAGTTAATGACCTTATGGACAAACTGCAAGGATCTGCTATATTTAGTAAAATAGACCTTAAGTCTGGTTATCATCAGTGAGACTAGATAAGTCAGACATATTCAAGATTGCATTTAGGACACAGTTTGGTCATTATGAATTTTTAGTGATGCCATTTGGATTGACTAATGCACCTGCTACATTTAGTAGAATGATGAACCGTATATTTTTGAAATATCAGTATTGTGTAATTGTATTCTTTGATGATATTTTGGTGTTTAGTCAAAATGAGAAAAAACATTATGAGCATTTGTCATTGGTTTTCCAGTTACTAAAAGATAATCAACTGTATGCAAATCCTGAAAAGAGTGAATTCTTTAAAACAGAAATTGAGTATTTAGGACATATAGTATCATCTGATGGAATTAAAGTTGACCCTAAGAAAATAGATGCAATATTGAATTGGCCTGTATCTAAAAATGTGCATGAATTACAATCATTCGTTGGTCTTGCTAGTTTCTATAGGAAGTTTGTACGTAATTTTTCATTACTTGCTTTACCATTGACTAAACTTCTGAAGAAAGGTATTTTCTATCATTGGTCCGAAAATCAACAGAAATCCTTTGACTTATTGAAACATGCATTAACCCATGCCCCTGTCTTACAGTTGCCTGATTTTAATAGACCATTCTTTCTAGTAGTAACTGATGCTAGTGGATCAGGAATAGGAGCTGTACTAATGCAAGACAATCATCCTATAGCCTATTCTAGTTGTAAGCTGAAACCCTCTGAACTAAAATATTCCACATAGGACAAAGAACTATTAGCTGTTGTACAAGCATTAAGACAATGGAAACACTACTTAATGGGTTCAGAATTTATGATTAAGACCGATCAGCAAAGTATTAGACATTTACTTAGTCAACCCCAAATATCTGATCGACATATCAAATGGACATCTTTTATCCAGAGTTTTCATCCTATCATTCAATATCAACCCGGTAAAGAAAATGTAGTGGCTGATGCATTAAGTAGAATACCTGCCATTCATAATATTTCTGTTATATCTTTTGATTCTTTGATTGCTATGAAAGATACTTATCATCAGGATATTACTTTTCATGTTGATTGGAATAAATTAGTTCAAAATAACTTGATTCTTATTGATTCACTATCATATAATGATGGGTTTATGTTTTATGAAAAGAGTCTGTGTGTTACAGTTCCATTCCGATCTTTTGTTTTGAATGAGATTCATTGTCCCCCATATCAAGGTCATAGAGGTATCATATCTACTTTACATATTAACTGAAGATTTTTATTGGCCGCATATGGACACTGATGTATCTAACTTTGTTTCTGAATGTTTGATTTGTCAAAGAGTTAAGAGACATCATGGTAAACAATATGGATTACTTATGCCTTTGTCTATTCCATCTAGACCATGGGAACAAATTTCTATGGATTTTATTACTGATTTACCTAATACTAAATCTAACCATGATATGATTTGGACAGTAGTAGATAGATTTAGTAAACAAACATATTTCATTCCATGTAAGAAAACTTTAACAGCATCATAGGCAGCACAATTGTTTTTGAAAACTGTTTTCACTAACCATGGATTGCCAAAAGTTATTATTTCAGATCGTGATTCTAGATTTTGTAAACTTTTGGATTACTCTGTTTGCTAACCTAGGCACAAAAATTGATTTCTCATTTGCATTTCATCCAGAAACTAATGTACAAACAGAAGCCACTAATAGCACTATTCTAGATCTTTTACGTGCTTATACTATTTCTAAACCTCAGACATGGAATACACATTTGCATTTATTACAGTTTACATATAACAATACACCACACACATCTACAAAGAAAGCACCGTTTGAAGTGATTTATGGTTACATGTCAAGATTGTGGGAGAGAAGGAAGGAGTCTCACTTGTAGCTTTCTTGCTTGCACAATGGGGGAATACACACAAAGGTGGAGGTTGAAAACAGTTTTCCTCTTCTTAGTTATGTAAGCCAAAAAGAAGTCTCATACAAAGAAATAGAAGAACCCTATATATGGGTCTCAAACCAAAGACAACTAACTAAGGTGGCATACTAAGTGAGCCACGAACTAGAGTAGATAAGGATAGCTGTCATCTAGCTATTATTCATGGGCGGTGTACCAACTGCATCTACAACTGACAAGTCGATGACATAAATGCACAACGGTCACCCTGGCATATCACGAGTGGAGCTCGATATCTCAACACTCCCCCTCGAGCTCAATCCCAATTCCTGCACACCAAGCAGGTCTCTGAACTTGCGCAGCTTCTCTGCGCCCAATGCCTTCGTAAATATGTCAGCTACCTGATCCTATGTGCTGACATAAACTAGATCAATAAGACCTAGTAAAACCCTCTCCCGCACATAGTGATAATGCACCTCAATGTGCTTTGTTCTAGCATGATAGACTGGGTTATTTGCCAAGTGTATATTGCTCATGTTGTCACAATAAATGACAATTGGCCCATCTGTAGGCTGATGCGTATCATAAAGTAGCTTATGCAACCAAGCTACCTCACATGCAGCCATTGCTGCACCCCTGTACTCGGCCTCTGTGCTCGACAAGGCAACTGTAGGCTGTTTCTTGCTGCTCCAAGTGATTGCAGCACTCCCAAAAGAGAACACATATCCACTAGTAGATCGTCTATCAGAAATACTACCAGCCCAATCAGCATCAGTGTATCCATGCAGCTGTATCTGAACCCCAGTCTCATAAAATAGTCCATGCTGCAATGTGGACTTCACATACCTGAGTATGCGTCTAGCCGCATCCAAATGCGGTTTCCTTGGAGCCTGCATAAACTGACTTACCAATCCAACAGCATAGCTCAAATCTGGGTTGGTAATAGTCATATAAATCAAACTTCCTACTATGCGTCTGTACATAGTAGGGTCTTCCAGAAGCTCACCTACATCTGTGCTAAGCTTCACATTCTGCTCCAAAGGAACTGAAATAGGCTTACAGCCTATCATCCCATATTTGGACAGCATGTCCAATCTATACTGCCTCTACAACAGCTGTATCCCACTTGGTGATCTAATCACCTCAATGCCCAAGAAATAACGCAGCTCTCCCAAATCCTTGATCTCAAACTTTTGCTTCAATAGCATTTTCACATGAAGGATATCTTCATCACTGTCACCTGTCATAATCAAATCATCAACATAAATGTCAAGTAGCATAATACCTTTCTCTGTTTTTCTCACATAAAGTGAGAAATCTGCCTTGGAAATCTGAAAGCCAATAGTGACAAGATATTTTCCTATCTTGTCAGACCATGCTCTAGGTGCTTGCTTCAAGCCATACAAGGCTTTCTTCAACCTGCAAACAAACTCAGGATGAACAGCATGCACATAACCTGGTGGCTGCTCCATATAGACCTCTTCTTGCAAATCACTATGCAAGAAGGCATTCTTTACATCCATCTGATGTAAAGACCATTCCTTTGATGCAGCCATAGCAATGACTGCTCTTACAGTTGCCAACCTTGCAACCAGACTGAATGTTTCTTCATAGTCAATGCCATATGTTTGTGCATACCCCTTGACTACTAATCTTGCCTTGTATTTGTTCACATAGCCATCTGCATTGTGCTTCACCTTATAAACCCACTTACAGCCAATTGCATTTTTACCTTTAGGCAAAGATACCAACTCCCATGTAGCATTTGCTTCCAAGGCATCCATTTCTTCATCCATGGCTTTCTCCCATTTTTCTTTTCCCATGGCTTGCTCAAAAGAAGTGGGTTCTGGTTCCTGTATCACTTTGACCATATATGCATACTGAATGGCTGTAAATCCATCGTATTTCAACCTATCCATAGGATACCTAGCTCTGGTAGACCTGCGCAAAGTAGGTTCACTCCCAGGTGCTCTCAAAACATCCCTGTTCTTCCTTACTCCAGGTGTAACAATAGAAGGAATACCCAACTCATCATCAATGCTCTGTTCTGAGCCACTGGATTCACCATCCATATACGAGTGACTTGCATTCACATCAAACATGGGCTGATCTACCTTCTCTTTTCCTTTTCGTGATACCTGCATACCACTATCTGCATTGCTTTGAGAAGATTCTCCTGATCTCAATCTGCCTGTCCATGGCAAAGAATATGAACCACTGCTAGAGGACGCTCCAGGTCCACTGATATCTTGTGACTGCTGCTGTGAATTCTGTGCAGCATTACCATTTTGTGCATCTACATTATCAATCACATTTAGTGGTTTATACCAGCTACTCATCTCATAAAAAACAACATCTCTGCTCACTGTAAACTTACGAGTAGAAGGGTTATAGCATCTATACCCTTTCTGCTGCAAAGAGTAACCAATAAAGATGCACTTCTCATCTTTTGGATCCAACTTGGATCTCAACTCATCTGGCACATGAACATAGGCAATGCAACCAAAAATTTTCAAATGAGAAATATCTGGTTTCCTACCAGTATACCTCTCCTTTGGAGTCACCCCATGTATTGCTGCAGTGGGAGTCCTGTTCATTATATAGACTACTGTAGCAACTGCCCTAGTCCAATAAAAATCTGGCAGGTCTTTTTCATTGAGCATAGCACGAGATACCTCTCCAATATGCATGTTTTTCCTTTCTGCAATTCCATTTTGTTGTGGGGTATGACTACATGAATATTGTTGCTTTATGCCATGCTCCTGTAAGAATCTTGCAAACTCATTTGAGAGGTACTCTCCCCCTCCATCTGACCTTAGGCATTTTATTTGCAGGCCTGTTTCTTTTTCAACCATAGCTTTAAGAGTTTTGAAATGCCCAAAAACTTCACTTTTCTTTTTTATAAAATACACCCAAATTTTTTTGCTATAGTCATCAATAAAAGTGACAAAATAATGACAGCCTCTAAGAGATGTAGCTTTATTAGTCCACACATCAAAGTGGATTAATTCCAATGGCTTCTCACTCTCTTGAACATGTCTAGGAAATGATTTCCTTGCCTGTTTTCCAAATTGACAGGCTTCACATACCTTATGCATTTCTGCAACCTTGAATTTAGGCAATCCTGCAACAATATTTTGGGTCTGCATTGATTTAAGTCGATGTACATTAACATGACCAATGCGTTTATGCCAGATATCAATATCTACAACTACACCGGTCCCATGTGCAAACATTGCTGCACTCAATTCAAGCATGTCTGCATCCAACGTAAACATTCTGCCCTTCTTCTTTCCTTTTGCTATCAAGCGACCTTTATTTTTCATATCCTCAAGAAAGCATCAATGAGGATTAAATGTGACCTGCAAGCCCTGCTCAACCATTTGACCAACAGAAATTGCGGACATGAAATACATCAGATATGTATTTCTTTTTTCCATCCTGCATAGAAAAAGGAAATTTTCCAATCTGCACAATAGGATGTGCAGTATCATCACTAGTCTCCACAAATCCTGGTTTTTCCTTTTTCCTTGCATCCTCCATCCATTCTGCATGACCTGTCATGTGGTTTGATGCACCTGAGTCAACATACCACACATCGTTGCTTTCTTCTACACTTGTCACAGAATTGTTCATGTGCTGCACCATAAACAGATGCTCATTTCTGTCATCACCCTGTCTACTAGAAGATGCATAATTCCCTTGTTGCAATTTTCCATTCATGATGTCATTCTGGTTTTTATAGCAGTCTTTAGCCATATGACCCATTTTACCACAGTAGTAGCATTCAACATTACTGTTTGCATTTTGGCCTCTTTGCCATCCACCACGACCTATTTGGCTCCCCCTGCCTCTAGAGTTACCACGTCCTCCTCCATAGGACTAGTTTTCTTGAGTTTGCTACATATTCTGATTTCTACCACGGCCTCCAAATCGGCCTCCTCTACCTCTGCCTCTACCTCTTCTAGCATTTGAGTAGAAGACAGCTTCCTTTGAAGTTCCTTCTAAAGAAGATGCACCACCATTTCTCTGCTCCTCAGAAATTAGAAGAGCAATCAACTTCTCAAAATCACGAAATCTTTCACAAACTGAAATGGATGTCCGAAACTGTGCATAATCCTTTCCTACACCATTTAAGATCACAGAAACTAAATCATCATCTTCCACTGGCGACCCAATGGAAGCAAGTGCATCTGCAATCTTCTTCACCTTCATGTGGTAGTCATTGATGCTCATACCTTCTCTTTGCACATTGTGCAACTCTTGCTTGAGCTGCATTTTCCTGGCTTGTGTATTTGTGCTATACATTTTTGACAAAGTATCCCATGCCTCCTTTGGCGTACTTGCATCTTGAATATGCACAATCATAGAGTCCGAAATGCTGATAGACAGCCAGTACATAACTTTCCTAGCTCTCTCATGCCATGCTTTAAATGCCTACATTTGCTGTTGATTGGGAACATCAGGAAGAACTGGTTCTTCTTCATTTCCTGCAACAAATTCCCAATATCCTTTTTCCATAAGGAAATTCGTCATTCTAAACTTCCATGCTTGGAAGTTGTTCTTGTCAAGCTTTTCAGTTACAATCTGTGAAAGAGAATCAGACGCCATTACAGAATACTGCAAAAAATTCTGTCACTACAGAGAACACAACTTCAGCCTCACAAGGGCAAATCTGCAAAAGTGACGAAAGTGGTATTTAACCACACAGTCACTTCCTAGTGACGATTTTGCATCAACAAGCAACAAGGATGATTCTGTAACTCCCAATGTCTCTGCCCACAGGCATACGATGCAATTTCTATAGTAACTTTTCACCAACCTATAGAACAGTGGTCGCACAGCATAAAACTGGGCATTTTCCTGAGTGCGTGCAAAAAACTTCCGCCTGCAAAACAGGCCCCGAAATGGCCTCAAATAAAAAAAATAGGGTTACCAAGGGCTAAAGCCCTTACCTGCATTATATACTGCCCTCTTGCTTCACCGCGAAGGGCGTCTCAACCTGAGGCAATGCACTCTTGCAATTTCGGGTTGTGCTACCTGCAGAGATCTGCTCCCAAAACAGAAAATGAAAGCAACAATGCTCCTCTTACCAGAACACCGCGATCTTGGCTTGCTTTCTTGAGCTCCTTACCACAAATAAGGCTTTGATACCATGTCAAGATTGTGGGAGAGAAGGAAGGAGTCTCACTTGTAGCTTTCTTGCTTGCACAATGGGGGAATACACACAAAGGTGGAGGCTGAAAACAGTTTTCCTCTTCTTAGTTGTGTAAGCCAAAAAGAAGTCTCATACAAAGAAATAGAAGAACCCTATATATGGGTCTCAAACCAAAGACAACTAACTAAGGTGGCATACTAACTGAGCCACGAACTAGAGTAGATAAGGATAGCTATCATCTAGCTATTATTCATGGGCGGTGTACCAACCGCATCTACAACTGACAAGTCGGTGACATAAATGCACAACGGTCACCCTGGCATATCACGAGTGGAGCTCGATATCTCAACAATTGCTAGTATGCATAACACTATTTTTGATGAGGTTAAAGATATGATTGCCAAAGCCCAGCAATCATATACCAAACAAGCCAATAAGAAAAGACAAGCAATGAATTTTAAAGTTGATGACTATGTTTGGTTGAGAATAGAAAAACGTAGACTACAAAGTGTAGATAGACACCCAATTGTTAAATTAGCCCCTAGATTCTATGGACCATTTAAGATCATTCATAAAATTAATGACAATGCATTCAAGTTAGAATTACCACCTCACTGGAAAATTCACAACACATTTCACATTAGTTTATTAAGACCATTTAGAGGCCAATTACCTGTACACCCTGTTTATGAAAACCCACCTTTGTTAGAGGAAGAGACTGAAATGCTTGAACCAAAAGCTATCATAGATACTGACTTTATGACCACTAGAACTGGCTGAAGATATTCTAGATATCTAGTTAAATTTAAGAACCACCTGTAGAAGAAGCACAATGGATGTACGCTAGAGACTTAAATGCTTTCCCCACTCTGTTAGCTCCACATTGAGCTAATAGCAATTGAGGTCAATTGCTATCCCACCCCGGGGGTATGATGACAAATTGCATATTTCACGGTGGATTCCGTGCCACGGTGGATTCCGTGAGGTTTTACGATGGATTCCGTAAACTTTGATGACCGGGGCTCATACACAAAGTGGATTCTTTGTGCGAGAAGTTGATGGGGATGCCTATCCCTTTCGGGCGTTTCATTAATTTAGTGTGTACATGGGTGATTCCATAGCGGGTGATTCTGCAAAATGCATATTAAATTAATAAACGTTTATGAGTTTAGAGTGCGCACTCGTAATAAATTAAGGTTAGGATTTATTTCTAACCAGTTGATTTATTTATGTAGCTGAAGACTGCTAGGTATTCACTTTTGTTGGTTTAATTGTATTATTTTACTAATGATTGTGAATGCTTCAGTTGATGTGTAGAGATAGCAGTAGTGGCGGAGGAAAGCATTGGAGGATAGCGAGTATTCGATTTATGGATTATATTTTGATGGACGCATACCTTAGGCATGACGCCTATATTTTGTCACGCCTATTCATTGAGGCGTTGGATATTTATTATTATTTTGTATACGCATGGGCGCACGATTATGTTATTTCTACTTGGACATTGTATTGGGCATACCAGACTCTTTGGGCACTGCCCATTAGCTTTATTCCTATTTTGTCTTAAAGCAAACTCAAAAGCTAAAAGCTTGCTATTTTGTAATTTGGGCTATTATTTGAGCTTGAAGATGAATAATACATAAAATACATACTTTGTGGAGCGCTCACACAAGGCATGGGGAGAGATTGCACCCAATTGGTCTCTTGCTCTTGTCATTCATGCTTTTTACCTTGTAATTTGTGCAAAAAGTAGAGTTCTATTGTTCTTGGGGACCTTCCGGCATTCACTACGCGAGCGTACAGCATCCGATCTGCGCACCAGGATGTGTAGCAAGATTGAGGCATGAGGATTAAGCCTCAGCTCATCCTTGTTTTTATGTATTATTTTGTTTCTTTTGCTTTTCATATGAAAAAAATGACATACAAATGAACCTTGAACCTATGTAACATGGAAAAACCTAATCGACAAGGGGGAAAAGAGATTGTAAAAGTGAGAGATTTTTAGAAATATATAAAATTATAATTCATTTGGTTTATGTATATCATATAGACCGATAAAATTTTAAATTTAAGGAGACTAGTAGCACGAAGAAACTCGGTGCTAGTCTCTAGCAACGCAACAATGAGTAGATAAAAACTTTATTAAAGGATTGTTTTACACACCACGTGGCTGATTTCTAATCATAGAACTTTTTCACATAATGGTTATACACTTTTGCATTTTGCATGCCACAAGGTATAAAACTTGGATGCATAGCACTTGATTGCCCAATAAATGACCAACGTGGACTATGTGAGGATTCCTAGGCTGTAGGATAGACGAGTGGTTCCTTGGGGTAAGTCTAGTGAGGAAATATCAACTCCTAGATCGTTCAATATACAAAAGAGTGGAGCTTGTACATTTGTTAACTATGTTGGAGTAGTGTAGCAAGGGGCCAATCCCTGAGATGTAGGAGAGCTACATTGGGGCCACGGTGTTTTAGCCAAGAGGTTGCCTCCTATGTATGTGATACGTGGTATATTACCTGCAATGTGTACGGAATCTCCCTTTGAGGAATAGGGGAGGGAAAACGTTGGATTGTTTCCAATTACAAACACAAAATTGATATTAGAGTTTAGTGTAGCGTGTGCCTTAGACTCTCCTAACTGCAAGGCCATGTGGGGTGTCGTGTGTCTTAGAGGTTTGGCTAGTACTAGAGAACCAGTGTTGTCGGGCCCATTTTTGGTACCGACATAATACTAGTTGAACCAACCACATGACCCAATAGCAATACATAGGGCACTCCGAAGATGCACTTTCTTGGGTTAAGAGTGATGCAAAACTGCATGCAACACTCAAAACACTTCCTTAAAATAATCAACATTCTTTCTCTTATGGTGGCTACCCCCAAATCATTGATAAAAAATTTTAGCTCCTTGGGAGAAATATCACCAAAAGTCTTATCAGTTGTACGTTGCCAAGAACCTGGTGCATTGCATAATCCAAATGCCATCACATGATATGCAAAGGTACCAAATACAATAATAATTGTCATTTTTAGCTTATCTTCCTCTGTAATAGCCATTTGGCTATATCCACCAAAGCAATCCATAGACATCCCTACCCACTAACTAATCTAGAATTTGATCAATGAATGGCAAGGTAGATAGTAATCTTTAACTATCTGTTTATTAAGCTTCCTAAATTTATGCAAAGCTAGATTGGATTACTCGTCTTTTTCCTAATAACCATTGGCAAACACCACTCCGTGTGTTGTGCAAGAAATATCAAGCCAACCTTACATAATTTTTGTAACTCCACAAATAGTCTGTCCCTTAGATCAAAAGGCATATGCCTCATTTTGTGTCACACAAGATGGCTATCTTCCTTCAAAGGAATAGTATGCACATCCAAATTGGAAGGAATACCCCTCAACTCTTATAACTCCAAGCAAATATGTTACTGCATTCTTGGATCAAGGACACATAGTCCCTCCTCTCTTCTAGACTGAGCGTAGCCCCTAATTTAATAGGTCATGGATCATTCAACGTTTTGAGATCCGCATCTCTTATTCTATCTTAAGCTTCAATTCACTCATTTAGATTCACCTGGTATATATCCTTTGTAGTGGGCCCCTCTTTTGATTCATCGCTTGATGAAGTCTCATTGCCAAATGGTTCCTCTAATGCATCTAATTTTGACGAGGATAAAGGAGCTCTCTCACTTTGAGGAGATTCAGGATATGCATCTACTACCACATGACTAGCACCTTTGCCAAAAATCAAATGACCAACAGGTATATCCACTTGATGGTTGGACCGCAAGATCCATGGCCTTCCTAACAATACTTGATAGCTTGGCCATCTTGCAAACCGAATGATCCTAAAGTCTACAGTGCTTTCCATACTCACAATAGTCATATGGACTTTGATAATGCAAACTTCATGTTGTCTTAAACTGTCATTAGCCATTTGAATAATTGTGGAGGCATCCTTTTGGGTTTCTAATCCTAGCATTCAATTCCAAACTCATCATGTTGATGGAGGATCTTGTGTCAACAATAGCATGATCCACTAATATTCCATTAGCATATGCTACTGCCCTTGAGCAATGTTTTTCAGCATGCTCAAACCAATCCTCTCCCACACGATCTATTGCCAAGGGCTCAATGATATACCAAGTGCGAAGAATCTTTTTAAATGATTTATGCACTCCTGAAGATAACTTGATCAATTGTAGGAGATTCCATTAGGGGGGTTTTGAGGTCTTGAAAATGGCCTCTAAGGGATCCTAGAGAGAAAGTATTTTAGGAAATTAAATCATTTTTTTTATTTTTAAAAAATTGTATATTTTGGTAAGTAAATATATCAAAAATTGTTAATAAGTCATAGTCGCGACATTCTTGTGGTCACATCAAACCTAGAAATCTAGGCCACTATAAAGGTGAAGATCTTACTCATCCTCATTAAAGTGAAAACTAACATTCAATTTGAATTATGTTCCACATTTGATTACTTCCCTCCATTCTCACTCTCTTCTTTCTTTCCCATCCTTACTAGTTTCCTCTTCATTTTTCTTCTTGTCCAATATTCTAATTACATCCTTAGCTATAGATCACTCATCCAAATTTGATCTCTGTAGCTCTAGTAAAAGACCTCTCTATCATCTTCATATTGAGTTGGATAGTGAGTATGAACCAATAAGGAAGAGAACAAAACCCATTACTATTACAAATTCTATGAAACATATACTCAGGTTTGAAGGAAAGAAGAATCTTGATCTTTGGTTAGATGGCAAGCTATATCCCATAGATCCTAACAAAAATAGCACTCCAACTTTCTATAATTGCTCTTCATTGGTAAGGTTCATTGGTGATGGTTATAACCCTTAACTTGTTGTAGAAAAGGATGTCCTCAAATTGGATAACCATCTTTTATCAAAACATAACAATGAGTTATTGCAAAAGCTAAAGGGCTATCAACAAAGGATTCATTCATTGGAGAAATGCATCAAATCTTATCAACGAAAGCAAACTATTTTAGGCCTTTGAACTTGAAAAAAGGCTCTTAGAAATATTGAGAGTCTCAGATGAGGAGGAGGTGGTTGTAGTGAAAGAATCCAAGCAAATATGACTTTGTTTATAATTAATTATATTGATTTGTGATGTTGATTTTGTTTAGGTCTCTTCTTCAACCAAATGCAAATGAAAGAGATTCTTTGAAAGCAGCTCAGTTCTATTATCATATTCTTCCTTTAGTAGTTTCAAAAGATATTTTGGAAAAGAAGAAAATTAAAAAGGAAAATAAATAATGCTTGGAGTCATTTATAAAGGATCACTCTTTGGATACTAAGTTAATGCAGAAGACACTAGATAATATTGATAATATTGGTATAAGTCAAGATACAACTTTTCCAGCTTTTACAGTCAAATATGAAGCAAGGACAAGTATGTAATTGCATACTTCCAAGGCAATATTTGGTTAGAAATATTAGACAAAGAGTGAATAACAAAGTGATGGAGATTTTGGGTTAGCCTTTCCATATCAAGGCTAGCTTCAAGGGCAAGAAAAATGAAGTTTTATTAAATTAATTTAAAAATATTTTTCTTAACTTGCCCACCTTGGAATGTTTAATGATTAGATTCTATGACTTGTCACTAGAAGAGGCACATGGAGTGGCTAGATGAAAGTGAGATTCTAACATGTACAAAACTAGAGAGGGTCTCTATTACCTTGATGAATAGAGAACTTTCATCAAATCATTGCAATCACTCAATGTCATTTAGTGTTCAATTGGAACACAACATTTGGTAGCTAAGAGAATTTGAAGTAGATATAGAGGATTTTGATGTATTGTATTGGGTTTTTCATCAAACACTAATACTTGATGTTACTAAGAGACAACAAGTAGGAGAAGAGGTGTTTGTTAAAAGATTTGGGAACTTTAAGATTGAGTGGCACATAGCTCGTGACTTAAAGACACTTAAATGTATATATAATGTATCAAAGGGATCCAACTCTAGATCTCCTTGCCTATATTGCATGCCCCCAGCCATAGAATTGAGCTCAACCAATTGGAATGGAGCTCCCTCTAGGCACAACAAGGATCCACAATTTAAGCTAGTCCTAGATATTATTTTAGTGAATGTCCATATCTATACACTTCATATGCTTTGTAGGATAATTGAAAAGCTTGTTCATCTTTATATAAGATTTACATGAAAGTTAAAGCCATTATTAGCTAGAACAGATGCTATAGCAAAGATTGAAAAAGTCTTATCTACAATTAGTTTGCATGGTGGCAATGTTGTTATTGAATTAGATACAGTCTGTGGAAGTGCCTACATAATGTAGTTAAGGATCATGCTGATACTGGACAAGCTCAGAATAGAAAAGCTAATGTTTGGGAAACATTAGAAAAAGTATTCTTTTATTGTGATAAAATTGAGTGGAATGATGATGATCTCAAAGACTTCTAAAACCAATTGAAGCTTTTTAAAATGGCAATGACAGAAGATTGGGGTAATCAACACTTCACTCACTATATGGTAAGAAGTTTGCATATGTATATCTCTTTATTGTCGGACTCATATAGGGTTTTCTAATTGAATTTCTTTATTTGTTAACCATCTAGTCACAGGTCTTGAAGATGAGCCCCAGCTACTAGAGGATAGACCTCCAATATAGGATCAATTGAAGACACATATGACATGGTTGGAAAAGGCTAGCAAGGTCTTGCATTGGCAGTCCTTATGTGTGTCAGACACAAAACCTATGTACATTGCAAATTGTACATCACCAAAAGTCCCTTGGGACTTGCTGATGAAAAATTATGGCCATGTCACTCATGCAAGAAAGACACAATGGAAGCAAAAATTCAGCCATATATCTAGAAATGGAAGGTCTATTGAAGACTGTGTGAGTGAGATTAGAACCATTGTAGAGCAACTAGGCTCAATTGGAGGTGAAGTTGAGAATGATGATTTGGTGGCCACTACCCTCCATGGTCTTGGAGAGGAGTACAAGTAGTTTGACACTTCCATCTCAATGCATCAAGAGCATCCTGACTTTGATGAACTTGTGGCACTTCTTTTGCATGAAGAAGTGAAGCTTGGACTTAATACAAGTTCCAGTGGGCAGGAACAATGTCTACTCAAATCAAAGGGGTATAGGTGGAAGAGGAAGGTCAAACTTTAGAGGAAGAGGAGTTGGAAAAGCATATGCAACCCATGGACAACAAGGTAGTGGGTGGAAAAATAGGCAGCCTCAAGCAAATAGAGGTGTCTCTAATGCTCATGGAAGAGGGGGTTTACTCATCTAGAGGAAGAGGTACTTGGAAGCAGCCCCAAATGAGCCATGGATAGCAATCAAATGCAGATAAGGATTGTCATTATTGTGGCAAATATGGGCATGTAGCTAAAAATTTCTACAAGAGGTAGAATGATAAGAGCACAAGAGGAAGGCAACATGGTAATTATGCCTCTTTTAGTGGTATGCAGGAGGATGATAGGTTTTTTGCTATGCAACATGTGAAGAATGGGTTGCCTACATAAGGCAAAGGAGATGATGTATGGTATATAGAATCAAGGTTATCTAACCAAATGACTCCTCATGGAGAATGGTTTGAGACATTGGTAGAAGGTGCTCATGGATATGTTTGCACAGGGGATGATACGCAACATAATAAAAAGAGTCTATATGATGTGTTTGAGACATTGGTAGAAGGTGCTCATGGATATGTTTGCATAGGGGATGATATGCAACATGACATTAAGCATACAGGTACCGTTCCCTTGATTATGCATGGTGACAAGAAAAAGAGTCTATATGATGTGTTACATGTACCCTCCATTACCAAAAACTTGCTTTCTGTGGGAAAAAGGACTGAACAGAATCTACAAGTTAGATTCAATAGAGATGGATGCTACCTTGAAGAGTATAGTCAAGGATGCAAATTCATTGCTAAAGGTAGAAGAAATGGCAGAATGCTTAATTGGATACCAAAATTTCAGCCTTAAACGTTGCTATGTATTCACATGATAATGTTGCAATAAGGGACATTAAGATATGGCATAAAAGTATTGGTCATGTAAATGTTCAAAAGTTGAAAAATATGCAACATTAGCAAGTTGTACTTGGACTCCCTAAGTTCAAGCATGTGGATTTGGGACATGTATGTCAATCATGTCTATTTGGGAAGCAATCAAGGCTTCCATTTATGAGGCATGTAAGCACCACTACTAGACCATTACAGATTGTACATTCTAATGTATAAAGACCCTCATAGAATGCACATCTTGGGGGATCATGCTATTATGTGCCATTCATAGATGACTATAGTAGTGACACATGGTTGTATGTGTTGAAGCACAAGAGTGGTGTCATGAATGCTTTTCAGGACTTCAAGAGACATGTGGAGAAAGAATTGGCTTGTTACATCTCACGCTTGAGATCTGATAGTGGTGGAGAATATGTCTCTAAAGACTTTGATCACTTCTTGAAAGCCCATGAGATAAAGACGCAATTGGCTTGCAGGTACACACCACAACAAAATGGTGTGGAAGAAAGGAAAAACATGGTGATCATGGAATCATTCAGAGCCATGTTGAATGAGAAGAGCCTACCAAATGCATATTGGGTAGAGGCTGTAATATGACTGCTATGTATGTCAGGAATCATACACCAAGAGCAGGGATACATGAGGTGACTCCTCATGAGAGGCTTTATGGGATAAAGCCTAACATTAGCCATGTTAAGGTCTTTGGATGTTTGGCATATGTACATGTTCCAAATGAGAAGAGGAAGAAGCTTGATCCAAAGGTAGAAAATGCCATCTTTATTGGGTATGCACAATATAGGAAGGCTTACAAATACTATAATCCTTCTACTCATGAGACATTGGTCTCAAAAGATGTAGTATTTGATGAGCTGAATTCATGGCATGAGAAGAATACCATTTTGATGGATGATGATGATATTTGTCAGGAGACTTATGTGCATGAAGGTACAAATGAGAGTGCATAAATTTTTGGGCCTTATAAAGATGCTACTACATCAATTAGACAGGTAGATTGAGGAGATTAGCATCTTTATCTACTAACATGGATATTTCAGTGAGGGGTAGAAATGTGGATAAAGGCAAAGGCAAACTTGATGATGTTACAGGAGGGCCACTCAATTTTGGTTATGATTCACCTAGCACTGACTGACAGCTTGGATAGTGAGTTTGGCATTCCAGTAGTTGTGACTTCTAGTGTGAGAAATAGATATGTACCACCTCATGAGAGAGGAGAGTCTCATACTACACCTCAATTGAGGAGATGAGAAAGGTTCAGAAAGCCTGTGGATAGGCTTACATACAAAATGAGGCACTATGCATGTATGGCAAAAGTCACTAGCTTCAAGGAACCCACAAAGTTTTCTGAAGCTATTTTGGATGATCATTGATGCAAGACAATGGATGAGGAATATTCAACACTAGATGAAAATGACACTTAGGATTTGGTTGATTTTTCTGAAGGAAAAATGCCTATTGGTTGCAAATGGTATACAAGGTGAAATGAAAATTATATGGCACATTGGAAAGATACAAGGCAAGACTTGTGGCAAAAGGATATGCACACCAATATGGTCTTGATTATGAGGAGACATTCAGCCCCCTTGCTAAAATGGAAACCATGAGAAAAATGATTGCATTGGCAGCATCTAGAGGATGGAGTATATATCAAATGGATGTGAAGAATGCTTTCCCCAATGGTGATTTGGTTGAGCAAGTATACATGGATCAACATGAGGGCTATGTATATCCCGATTTTCCTACACTCAAAGAAGACAAGGGATGGTTATGTGATATTAGTCATCTATGTGGATGACTTGATCATTATAGGTGATGATGCCAATGGGAATTGGAAAGATCGAGAAAATGTTACATGTTGAATTTTAGGTCAAAGATTTGGGTGAACTGAAGTATTTCCTTGGGATTGAGGTTGTTTCTACACCTCATGGTACTTGTTTGCTACAAAAGCAATATGCACAAGACATGTTAACCAAATATGGTATGTTGGATTGCAAGCCTTTGAGAACTCCATTGGAGAAAAATGTTAAGCTACTTGCATATGTTGGTCATGAGATTGAGAATGTCACTATGTATAGACATATGGTGGGTAGCCTGATTTACCTTACCATTACTAGACCAGACCTTAGCTATTCAGTTGGACTAATTAGCCAATTCATGCAAAAGACTAAGAAGCCTCACTTGGATGCAATGAGGAGGATCTTGAGATATGTGAAGGATACATCAAATTATGGTCTATTCTATAAGCATAGTAAGTCTTTGGAGCTTATAGGATACATGGATGCTGACTAGGCAAGAAGTACCTATGATAGGAGATCTACTAGTGGGTATGCATTTTCCCTTGGTAGTAGTATGGTCACCTAGAGTAGTAAGAAGTAACCTAGAGTTGCACTCTCTAGTACTAAATTAGAGTATAGAGGCGTTGCACTTGTTGCATGTGAGGAAGCATGGCTCATGAAGCTTCTTGATGATTTGGGTTACGCTTGTCACACTCTATTGTGACAACATGAGTAGTGTGCTCCTAGCTAGTAATCATGTTTATCATGCTAGGACTAAGCACATTGAGGTACATTATCACTTTATCAGAGAAAAAGTGATTGCAAGTGACATTGATTTGGTCCATGTGAGGATAGAAGACCAAGTTGCAAATATCTTTACCAAGTCATTGGGTAAAGATAAGTTTGGTCATTTCAGAGAGCTACTTGGAGCGAAGTACCACACTTGAGCTTGAGGGGGAGTGTTGAGAGTGAAGCTCATGTAAATTTGGTTTTGGTTTGGTTACCCTTTTAGAATAAGGTTTGGGTCATACTGGCTCCAACCATGGTTACATCTAGGCTACTTTACTTCTGTATGTTTGGTTATATACATTGTAAGTGTGTGGAAGATAATGAACTAGATAGGGAGGATGGTAGCTCTCCTTCTTGCCTGACCTTTGTTCCTCTCTCTCTCTCTGATTTCTTTCACATTTGGGATCTACCTTTCACTTTTAACCCCTTTTTTGTATGCTCAAGAATGCATTATCTATGTGTATGTATACTCTTGTTTCTTTATCTCTCTCTTCTCTTATTTGCTTACATAGTATCAAAATGGTCCGATGGTTGTGTGGAGCACAATCAAAGGATCAAATGAAGGTGATAGAGAGTAAAAGCAATCATGCAAGCAATACGTAAGAAGCTCCTCTATCTTGCTTAATTTACATAGCTTGCAAGAGGCTCCTAAGGCTAGCAGGGCTATAGTCTTTGATTGTAGTGAGATTTGATGAGTAAACAAATTAGTGTATGTACTACAAATAAACCATTGGGAACCATTCTAGCCTAGGGAGCATGGCAGCTCTCCTTCTTTCCTGACCTTTATCCCTATCTCTCTCTAATTTATTTCACACTTGGGATCTACCTTTCACTTTTAACCCCTTTTTTGTATGCTCAAGTCTCCATTATCTATGTGTATGTGTACTCTTGTTTCTTTATCTCTCTCTTATCTTATTTTCTTATATAGTATCAGAATGGTCCAATGGTTGTGTGGAGCACAATCAAAGGCTCAAATGAAGGTGATAGAGAGTAAAAGCAAGCATGCAAGAAATAGGTAAGAAGCTCCTCTATCTTGCTTAATTTACATAGCCCGCAAGAGGCTCCTAAGGCTAGCAGGGCTATAGTTTTTGATTGTAGTGAGATTTGATGAGTAAACAAAGTAGTGTATATACTACAAATAAACCATTGGGCACCATTCTAGCCTTATAGATTGATCAAAAGTAATTTCTAGATATATTATAGATTCGGTTATGTCTATTGTTTACAAGTGTGCACATGTTACAAATTCAAAATTTGTAAGGTTTTAGGAATTTGTGCTAGGTTACAAACATAGAGAAAATTTTCATATGGATTGCAAATTATTGTTATTATTGTGTAGTTAGTGAAAATGACTATATGTTTTGAT
Organism: Lygodium microphyllum; assembly: GCF_053477565.2. Classification (NCBI taxonomy): domain Eukaryota; kingdom Viridiplantae; phylum Streptophyta; class Polypodiopsida; order Schizaeales; family Lygodiaceae; genus Lygodium; species Lygodium microphyllum. The sequence continues at coordinate 114,309,310 of NC_141137.1, forward strand.
TATAGTAAACTCATATTGGATTGTCACAAGTTAGGGTTTTGCAAGTGTAACGTGTCCACCTATCGACTTGTAGGATACATCTTAGCAGCCCATCAGGAAGAGAGTCCAGAAAGCGCCGCCCGGGCACTCCCACGGAATGTCACGGGGCTTACAATCTAGGTATTTCCGAGTCTGCCACGAAGCGGAAGCATTCCAACCGTTCCCACTTAGGATCGACCTGAATCAAGCTTTCCCTAATGGTCAAGTCCCTTCGGGGTAACCAGCGTCACACTACTTTACACAGAAACATTAGGGTCGAAGAGGATTTATACTGCACTTGGTTCAAGAAGAATGGGAAACGAGAGGGATGCGAAGCTTGACCTCTCTGCCCATAAGGCATAGTCCCATTCCGTTCCCCTAAAATAGTATAAATTAGGACTCTAACTTCCTAGATTCTAGGTCACTGTTACCTCGCTGTTGTTTTCGTTAAGAAAAGTTCCTGGCCAACCGAGACCACCCTTCTGTAGGACGGACCCATGGTCACATCTACCGCACTTTCCTCAGGTTTCTTTAGTTATCTAATTACCTACCATATTTAGTTTGACAAGCAAAAATAGCTTCCTTAATTAACCAATTAATCACTGGTTCCTTCACATAACTTAGGCACTGACATAGAAAAACAATGTCAAACAAGTTTCTTTTCAACAATTGATCTTATTTATCAGTCTTTGGAATACATCATATAATCCAGCTCGAGCGCTATTCCATTATCTGCTCGAAGGCGATTCCAGTAATCCTCAGGGATCGCCATTCCAAGTTTTTGCCCGTAGACTAGTATGCGGGCCTCGAGATCTAATCTCGAGTCACGTCGGCCTCTTGTGCAGGGCCCGGAGGCAAGGAATTTATGGTCAAAGCCCCCTCTGGCAACCAAGCATCCTCCTGCTCCAAGTAGCACCCAAAGAGAGACCTCTCGCAACACATTCCGTCCACGTACCAAACGCGGCTAACAACCCCCTTGGATAGGGTCAGGCAGACAGTCGGGGGTAACTGATGCTGCCTCTCCCTCCAGGCCTTCAACCTAAAGCATTATTTATTTTCCAGCATTAGTTCCTTGAGAAAAGAAGAACAAATAGTGCTCCTAATTGTACAAACACAATCAATCTAGTGGTCGTTTGTACGGCCAACTGCTAAGGTATAATTCATTCTCTCCGAATACATCCAGCATTTGATCCGGGACCAATTTGGACTTGGCAAATTCCCCAAGGGTTTCTTAAGCTGTGTTGCTAGTTTACCCTCTTTCCTTGGGTTAGGGTTATACCCTGTTAACCCAAATTAACAAATACCTTAGGTTTCCTTACATTAAGGTCAATAAATCATGGACAACCTCATTGTCCTCACTTGATTGGTCAATTTCTTGCTAGGTAATTCATAATTTCCCTAACTTGGAAAATCAGCCCCAAGGGAAGGTGATGTAGTAGGGACTACTCATCCTCAAGATAATTTGACTTGTACTTAGGACTTGCCAACCTCATTCCAAGGAGTGGCAATACTATTTTGTGATCTAGACACAAAACCATGTGACGTTGCAATTTGTTGCACGGGACAAGTGTCGCACCTAACTTATGGGATTATTCCTCCCATCACACAGTATTCCTTGGTCAAGAATACCTTTGGTCAAGATGTAGGGTTTGGGATTCCTCTTGATCCAACCCAACCCTAAACCTACTAGGCTGACAACATTTGGCCCTAGGGTTTCTAAATTCAAACAGAAGTCTAGTATTTGGTCAATTGATCCTTAGGGTAAAAACCCTAGATCGTTCTTGCATGGGCGTTTAACTAATCCTAACATTCTTTGAATGTGGGTAGGACCTTTGAGGTCGGAAATATTAAGTCGGTTTTCCAAGTGCGATACTAGGCAGAATTTTATCGCGGCTTAGCTCTACCTATTGAGGTGATCATCATTTGAGTTACACCATTACAAGCAACTTACCTAATTGATCTAATTGTCTTGCGACAAGAGGTGATCTTTCCTTAGAAGAGATGCAAATACTTTTCCTAAGAGGTATAAGTAAATTCAAGATACAACATTCCATGCAAATATGTGATTTATAGCCTTTTTCCTTCGATGCAACTATAAGATTTACAATGACCATTTCTTTTCCTTGCCTAGGCTATAATGATTGACAATTTAGAGCTACTTGTATAAACCCTACGTTGATTTACATCAAGAACTATGCCCATAAACCCTTCGTTTAATGCTTTGAATTCAAGCTTTAATATGAAAATTGCATCCTTTCCCAATCCAACTTCGATAAAAGAAGTCCATGCATGAGAGAATGCCATGAGTCCAATAATGATTTAACCATCGTTTAGAACTTAACCCATCTCAAAATGAACTATCATCGCATGCAATTTACAAGATCATAAACTCCTTTCCATGCATTGCAACTATTTTGGACAACATTCAAGGGCGTCTAAGATTATCTCATGCATGAGTCACGACTAGGAAATTGTTACCTAAGTGCATTATGCACTATTCTTTTTTGAAAGGCAATCAAGGATGCATTTAGACAAATCCACCTTTTTTTTATGCAATGTGCGTTCAGGATTGCAACTTGGACGTGCATGCAATTTCAAATGCACGACATACACTAACTTTGTAAACGAATGAATAAATGCATCTAAATTTTCCTAAAAACCATCATGCTTAACGCATCCCTTTCATGCGAGAATACAATTGGAACCTGGGTATGAGGACTCGTAGCATTGTCCACGTGTGAACTTGGGTTGGAAGCTCCCGTGTGTGCGCCTCACGTCTTTAGCTTTGGAGCCATTTATGTAGTGTATTTTGTCGCAGCAACTCTCCTTGGATTACTCACATGTCCCGAAGTCTCACAGTCTGCGATCTCCCACTCCCACGCAGGACACGGGCCTTGGACACTTGGGTTTAAAAGCTCAGGGAATGACGGGAGAACGGGGCTTAAGGAGGCTTAAAATTAGAAGCTTCCAAAGAAGCTTCTAAGCTTTGGCTTCTGACAGAAGTTGTGGAGAAGATGGTGATTGGGAGAGGGATGAGGATGACGACGAAAGAGGTGAGGATAATGACTATGATAATGATGGCGATGGTGATGAGGGCATGGGGCCATAGCATGGCGATGGCATGGCAACATGGCGTGGCGGATGGCGGCGGCCTGGGGCAGCATGACGTCTCCATGATTCCTCCCTCCCCCTCCCTCTAGCTTGGGGAGGGGTCATATAGAATGAAGGGGGGAGGGGATAGCCACACACCTGGCTATTGCATGCTCCCCTCCTTCATGGTTCCTACTCAAGCCCTCTCACACTTCCTCTCTCCGCCATGCATCGGCTGAGGGGGAGGGTTATTGATAAAAAAAGTTGCCACAATTTTAATCATTATTCCCTTTTTCCCGGTGGAGGGTGTTCGTGTGTGGGCTTGCCATTTCAAGCCACGGTCTTCCATACATGACACATAGCTAGAATTCATCACTGCACGTAGAGTAAGCACTTAGCCACCAACATTTTAGGATGCGGGAGATTACTTTGGGTTGCATTTTTATGCGGGGTATGCGGGGTTTAGGGTCGATTAATATTTCAGGTGAAAATATTACATTCTCTCCCCCTTAGAGGAATCGAGCGAGAAGAACTAGGGGTATTGTTGGTTGAGAGTACTTTCTTCCATCCAAGTGGCATCCTCTTCGGGGTAATCTTTCCACTGGATGAGGTATTCTCTCAAGGTTCTTGATCTCAAATGCCTCTCCCTAACATCTAAGATCTTGTTAGGCCGTAGCTCAAGGACTCCTTGGCTAGGCATTACAACTTGTTGATCATCAAGCATGTGACTAGGGTTAGGTACATACTTATTCAGTAAACTGATATGGAATACATTATGAACTTTTAGGTTTTCAGGGAGTTGCAATTTGTAAGCATTAGGCCCTAGGCACTTGAGAATCTTGTAGGGTCCACAATACCTTGGACTTAGCTTTTTGCATTCACCCAAGGATAGGGAACTCTCCTTTGGATGTACGTGAATGAAGACCATGTCACCTTCAATGAAGGATCTATCTTGACATTTCAGGTCCACGTAAGCCTTCTATTTGTCCTTGGCGGCTTGGATGTCCTATCTTATTGACTTGATTTGGTCATCCATGTCTTCCATCATCTGCTTTGAAGCTTCAACCCTCAAGGTTGGATCCGAAAAGTTTAAAGGACTACGACAATCGTGCCTATACAATGCTTGAAAAGGGGTCATCTGAATGCTTTGTTGGTAGGAAGCATTGTAGGCAAACTCAACCAGTGGCAAATATTGAATCCACTTTTTGGGTTTGCGACAGTAGTGTGCCCTTAGTATATCCTCGATAACTTGGTTCACTTGCTCCATTTGACCATCGGTTTGGGGATGGTAAGCTGTACTGAAACAGAGTTGAGTCCCAATGTCCTCGAAGATAGCCCTCTAGAAATGTGATGTGAAGAGAGAGTCACAATCGCTAATGATTCTTCTGGATAACCCATGCAGTTTGAATATTTCCTTGATGAACAGCCTTGCAATGTCCGAGGCTTTATAGTTTGTCTTAACAAGGATAAGATGTGCAACCTTGGTAAGCATATCCACCACAACCATAATGAAGTTGTATCCTCCCTGAACTTGGGGCAGGCCAACAACAAAATCCATACTAATGAATTCCTATTTCATTTGGGAAATGTCAAGTGGTTGCAATTTCCCTGGCATTTTGACATATTCGGCCTTAATGCATTGACAAGACAAATACTCAGTGATGTATTTGAGAATGTCACCTTTGAGCCTCTCCCAATAATAGCTCTTTCTGACTGCATTGAGGGTCTTGGCATAGCCAGGATGTCCTGAAAAAGGGGAGTCATTGGCTTCCCAAAGTATCTTGTACTTGAGTGAATGGTTTGCCGGTGTACATAATCTCATTCTATAATAGACAAGTCCACTATTGATAGAGAATTTTTGATACTTTGCTTGTAGCTTTGGGTCTTGATCCTTGATAGGGATCTCCCTTAGCAACTTCTGATAGGTTGGATCATGGCATGCCTCTTCTCTAGCTAGCTCAAGAATTGGGTTTTTTGGCATGGATACCTTTGTGTCTAAAGATCTTGCTGTTGATGGATCTTGCAAAATCAGAGAATTCAAAAAAGCCTTGTGACTGAGTGCATCGACAACTAAATTCTCCCTTCTAGGCTGATATTTGATTTCAAAATCATATTCCTCTAGCACTTCAATCCATCGACGTTGCCTCATATTGAGCTCATATTGGGTAAAGATCCATTTGAGACTTTATGATCCGTCACTAGGGTAAACTTCTTAACAAGTAGTGTCTCCAAAGCTTGAGAGCATGGATGACAACCAACAGTTTCAGATCATGGGTAGTATAGTTCCTTTCATGGCTCTTCAGTTTCCTTGAAGAGTATGCTACTGGATGACCTTCTTGCATAAGCACACATCCTAAGGCAAGTGTGCTAGCATCAGTTATAACTTCAAACTCCTTACTAAGATCCGGAAGTTTTAGGATGGGTGCTGATACCAAGCTTTGCTTTAGTTTATCAAAGCTGGATTGTTCAGCACATGACCATGCAATTGATACTTGCTTCTTCAGTAGATCAGACAGAGGCACTGCAATCAAAGCATAGTTTTTGATAAAGACCCTATACCATTGTGTCAATCCAAGAAAACTACGTATCTCTTTGATAGTTGTTGGTGTTGGCCACTCCAGAACGTCTTTGACCTTTGCCAGATCCATTGAAATCCCTTCCACTGATACAATTAATCCTAGATATTCAATCTATCGCTTGAAAAACGCACACTTCTTCTTCTTGGCATAAAGCTTGTGTGCCCTCATTGTCTCAAGGACGATGCGAAGCTGGGGTTCATGATCTTCTTCCTGTCTGGAGTAGACTAGGGTATCATCAAAGAAGACAAGCACAAAGTCATCAAGATAGGGTCTAAAGATATCCTGCATTAACCTGTTGAAGGTAGCAGGAGCATTAGTCAGCCCAAATGACATGACTAGGAATTCAAAGTGTCCATATCTTGTGCTGAATACCGTCTTTGGGATATCTTCTTCCTTGATTCTTATCTGGTAATATCCAGACCTAAGATCTATCTTGGAGAAGATTTTCGCACCTTAAGGACAGTCAAGAAGTTCATTTATTCTTGGAATGGGATATTTGTTCTTAATGGTTGTTTGATTCAACCCTCTGTAGTCAATGCATAGCCGAAGCGTTCCATCTTTCTTCTTTTGGAACAGCACTAGAGCTCCCCATGGTGAACTACTAGGATGGATGTAGCCTTGGTCTAACAGTTGCTTGAGTTGCTCCTTCAGCTTAATCGCTTCTAGGATGGACATTCTATATGGTCTCTTTGCAATTGGTGCAGCTCCTGGCGCTAGCTTGATTTCATGATCGACTTCCCTTTGAGGAGGAAGTTCTGTGAGCTCTTCAAGAAATATGTTTGCATATTCCTTTAGCCATGAAGGTTCTTCTCTAGAATCCTGATTCTGATCTAGCTTATTTAGCTTAATCAAATAGACATGTAGCCCCTTTCTAACTTATTTTATTATCCGAGATGCATTGTCCAGTTGAATTTTTGGCTTCCCAGCCTCTCCTTGAGTTGTGCCCCTTTAGAATTTTGAAAGGAAACTTGGCCCTTCCCATAGTGAATGTGGGCATAATTAGGTTTAAGCCAATCCATTCCGAGTGAACACTCGTGGATACCTAGGTTCGTAACCCTAAATCTGACCGAAGTCGACTTTCCACCCAGTAGGAATTTCACCTTAGCATTTTGCTTGGCACAAGTGACCTCATGACCATTTGCTAATTCCACAAGTAAGGTAGGTGCATCTATTGTGGCTATTCCCAATCTTTTTGCACAGACTGGCGAAATGAAGGAATGTGTACTGCCACAATCAATCAAGGTTTTGAATCTTTTACCTTGATAATCAGATGGAGTTTGAATCATCAAAAATTGGTGATTCGGGCCTTTCTTGCGAAGGGCGGCATGAACCATTTCCCTCTCAATGTTTGCTTCCATGGATGGGTCTTCTTCATCACATAGCTCCTTGTTGGCAACACTAGAGGTTCTCCCTCTAGCCATGACAGTGGCTCCTTGTCCATGGGTGGTTCCTTGGAATGGCCCTTGATATTGTCCTCTGTTAAGCTTGGGGCATTGCTTTTTAAAGTGACCGAGCTCGTTGCAATGGAAGCAACGGAAATTGCGGCCATTACCTTGGGTAGGCACAAAATTGTTGACAGAGTTAGCCCTGGATTTCTTCCTTTGTCTCTCATTTTGGCCTTGCGTTCTCTTAGCCTGGAACCTATACACTCCTTTGTTCTGATCCTTGTAAGACCAAGTCTTGTTATTTCTTGGCCTGGTCTGCACCTCCTATATTATGGGTGTAGCTCGAATGAGCACATCATGTAGATCTGTTGGCCGCATTGATTCCAAGCGGGTGTTTATGGGTGAGTTTAATCCGACACAAAACTTTGACACCTGTTGTGTCATGTCCATTTGCGGTGCGTACTTCAAAAGAGAGACGAACTTTGAATAGTATGCATCAAGAGATGGTCCACGCTACTTCAGTTCATAGAACTCATTCATCTTCTGCGTGCAATTAGGCAGGTGGTAGATATCTTCCTCGCACAGCTCTTTTTAGCTTCTCCCAAGTAACTAACAGGGACAAGTGGTAGATATCTTCCTCGCACAGCTCTTTTTAGCTTCTCCCAACTAACTAACCCTTTCGAGATCCCTTGGTCTCTGCACCATTGTTTCCACCAAAGCCTTACTTTGCTAGTAAGCTTCAGCTTGGCGAGCATAGCTTGGTTAGTGGGTGTAGTACCTGCTGCTTTGAAATAATCCTCCATGGATTCGATCCAAATCTCGGCATCAGTTTGGACAGTCCTTCCCTTACCATCGAATTCAGGTGGTTTGATCTGCTTGAGAAGGAACTTCTTCTCTTGGATTACGACTGTACTTGGTGTAGGGGTCAGACTAGGAATCTGCACTTGTAGTTGCGCCTAGGCAATAAGATTCTTTACGTTAAAAACTTGCTAAGCGTTTCTCTCATTACATTACATGCCCAGTTTATCTTTTAGCCAAGTGACCTAATCACTTAACTTCTTTACCAACACTTATAGTCAATACATTCATTGATAAAAAGTCTATTTCATTCATATGGGCATAGCCCTTTTGAGTACAATTATTTTTGGGAACGTAAAGCAAGCTGATACATTAGTTTGGGGAGAATAAGATTGTGTTACATTCAGTTACGGGAACTAAGTAATAATATGGATTGGAGTCATGGATTTTCAAGAATTGATAGGTCATAGGAAGATTGGGGTATCCTTTCCTTTGATACCCGTTCTTCTCATAAATGTCCCAACACCTTGATTTTGTCGGCAGGGATTACTCGAGTTACTTCCTGGTGCACATATTTGTTTTGCTTGACCTTTCGACCACCGACATGTAGGGTTGTGTTTGCATGAGTCTCAACAAAGATAAATAGCTTCACGATCTTTAAGTCCTCCATCCACTTGATTCTCTTCAAGTTGGTCCGAAGGTACACAAGTCGGTGGGCAGCTATGTAATAAACTCCAGAATCACCCCTCCATCTCCGTTCCACGTACAGGGGTGAAGGATTGTAGATGCGGTCTAGGATATTCATCATACCTAGCCTTCATCGATAACATTCCATGAATGTGGGTAGGACCTTTGAGGTCTAAAATATTAAGTCGGTTTTTTGAGTGCGATAATAGGAAGAATTTTATCACGGCGATCATCATTTGAGTTACACCATTACAAGTGACTTACCTAATTGATCTAATTGTCTTGCGACAAGAGGTGATCTTTCCTTAGAAGAGATGCAAATACTTTTCCTAAGAGGTGTAAGTAAATTCAAGATACAACATTCCATGCAAATATGTGATTCATAGACTTTTTCCTTCTATGCAACTATAAGATTTACAATGAACATTTCTTTTCCTTGCCTAGGCTATAATGATTCACAATTTAGAGCTACTCGTATAAACCCTACATTAATTTACATCAAGAACTATGCCCATAAACCCTTCATTTAATGCATTGAATTCAAGCTTTAATATGAAAATTGCATCCTTTCCCAATCCAACTTTGATAAAAGAAGTCCATGCATGAGAGAATGCCATGAGTCCATTAATGATTTAACCTGTTCTTTAGCACTAAACCCATCTCAAAATGAACTATCATCGCATGCAATTTACAAGATCATAAATTCCTTTCCATGCATTGCGACTATTTTGGACAACATTCAAGGGCTTCTAAGATTATCTCATGCATGAGTCACGACTAGGAAATTGTTACCTAAGTGCATTATGCACTGTTCTTTTTTGCAAGGAAATCAAGGATACATTTAGACAAATCCACCTTTTTAACCTATGTAATATGCATTCAGGATTGCAACTTGGACGTGCATGCAATTTCAAATGCACGACATGCACTAACTTTGTAAACGAATGAATAAATGCATCTAAATTTTCCTAAAAACCATCATGCTTAACGCATCCCTTTCATGCGAGAATACAATTGGAACTTGGGTATGAGGACTCATAGCATTGTCCACACGTGAACTCGGATTGGAAGCTCCCACGTGTGCACCTCGTGTCTTTAGCTTTGGAGCCATTTATGTAGTGTATTTTGTCGCAGCAATTCCCCTTAGATTACTCGCGTGTCCCAAAGTCTCATAGTCCGCGATCTCCCTCTCGCGTGCAGGACACGTGCCTTGGAAACTTGGGTTTAAAACCCCAGGGAAGGCATGGGAGAACGGGGCTTAAGGAGTCTTAAAATTAGAAGCTTCCAAAGAAGCTTCTAAGCTTTTGGCTTCTGACTGAAGTCGTGGAGAAGATGGTGATTGGGAGAGGGATGAGGATGATGATGAAGGAGGTGAGGATAATGATTATGATGATGATGGCGATGGTGATGATAGGGCGCGGGGCTGCAGTGTGGGGACTCCGTGGCAACAAGGCGTGGCGGATGCCAGTGGCCTGGGGCAGCACGACGTCTCCACGATTCCTCCCTCCCCCTCCCTCTAGCTTGGGGATGGGTCATATAAAATGAAGGGGGGAGGGGATATCCACACACGTGGCTATTGCATGCTCCCCTCCCTTATGCTTCCTACTCAAGCCCTCTCATAGTTCCTCTCCCCGCCATGCATCGGCTGAGGGGGAGGGTTATTCATAAAAAAAATTGCCACAATTTTAACCATTATCCCCTTTTTCCCTGTGGAGGGTGTTCATGTGTGGTTTTGTGGTTTCAATCCATGGTCTTCCATACATGACATGTAGCTAGAATTCATTAATGCGCACGGAGTAAGCACTTAGCCACCAACATTTTATGATGCGGGAGATTACTTTGGGTTGCATTTTTGCGTGGGGTGTGCGGGGTTTAGGGTCGATTAATATTCTAGGCGGAAATATTACAATTTTGCAAGATTGCTTATCTTATCAAAATTTTTGATAATTTGAACCAAATTGTCAGTGAGAATCTAGGAAGAATAATTACCCTGCTTGGTAGTTTTGAATGAATTTTTTCTTGAAAGATGAAGGCGTTTAGAATTGCTTGGAGACATGGGAGTGGCACTCAAGTCTCTTAGTAGAGTCCTACTATATAAAAAATAAAGGATAAGAAGGCTTGTGGTGGGCAAAAGAATAGTAAAGTAATATATTGGCTATCTATGAGTGTTACAAATAGTATGGTGGGGTGTTTGCAAGAATCTCAAACCCTTGGTATTATATGGAAGCATCTGGAAAGGTTATTTGAGGTAAACACAAAGGCCATAAATTTATAGCTCAAGTAAGTTAAATGAGGAAATCTATCCATCTATGCCTATGCATTAAAGATTAAGAGTATTATAGAAGCTCTTGGATGTAGCAATGTAGTAGTTGATGATGATAATGTTATGTGAGCCTATTTAGATGGACTTAGAGATGAGTATAAGAGCTTCAAGCTATCTGTGAATGCCAAGGATGATATTATTGACTTTCAAAATCTAACTTATATATTGATATTTCAAGACAAGAACCTTGGCCTGGATTCCTCTTCTTAAACAAGTGGTTTACTCTACTAGTAGAGGTAGAGGTCATGACCAACTAAGGACATAGTGCTAGTCGTGGTGGTCAAAGTTATGATGCACAATAAAGTAGGAGAGGACATACCCAAGTAAGGGGAAGACAAAGAGGGAAAGTTATAAATTTTAACCAATGGAGGATTAGAGCGATTGCTTCAAAAATAAAGTTGAAATTAGAAATGGAAAAACATAGTAAGATAATTATGCTTCTACTAGCAAAAACAATGATAATAGAAGTGAGAAGCTCTTATCATGTAACACTTTATAAATAATATGCCTATTGACGATTGACTTAAGAACAATGGATGATATGTATAGACTTAGGTACCACTTCTCATGAGATTACTTTAGAGAGATGCATACTAACAAATCTCCAAGTTATGTGGAGACATGTAATGATATAATCTAATCCATTAGTCACATTGAAACTGTCCCCTTGAGTATGTAGAATGATAACACAAATTACTTGGTTGATGTGTTGCATATACCACACAAGCAAGAACCTAGTTTCTATTGGTTAGAAAATGGAAGAGGGATTAGATGTTCGATTCATGTCCAATGATTTTTATATGGAGGACCTTGAAGGTCATTGTAAATTGATGGCAAAAGGTAAGCATGTTTGTAGATTATTCACACTTGATATAGGATTGTTTGAAATAGATGTTGTTATGTTTGCATAATGTTTATGTATTGTGACTGATATTGATATTTGGTATAAGTATATTTGTCATGTAAATGTGTAGCATTTAAGATATATGTAGTGATCAAAATATATTGTGGATGGCTTACCGACTTTTAGAGTTGATAAGATGAATAAACTAAATGCCTCATGTCAATTTGCAAATGTAGAAAGGCATATATTTTCACATGAAAATTATGTATATAAGAAGTCACTTGCTTTGATACATTTTGATGTGTAGGGTCCTACAAATATTGTAACAATGAGTGGCTGCAACTATGATGTCTCCTTCATTGATGATCATACTTGAAAATTATGGGTCTATTTTATGTGCCATGAGAAAAGTGACATTTTCACTCACTTTAAAATCTTTAAAGATTTGGTACTCACAAATATTGAGGGGGCCACAAGAGTCTATAGACTCATCTATGTGTGTGAGAGTATGCTTGTGTAAGGAATAGGTTAGTAATCTCATAGGCATTGAGTGGGCCATAAGAGTCTCCTAGTCATGGGTTTGTTGATGGACCTCATAGTGATAGATTTACGTCATTGAAAATAGACAAGAGGGAAGAGAGGTGAAGAGACCAAGAGCACACACACAAAAGTAATGGAGGCTTGAGCACACACAAAGATAGGGTTGAAATCTTCTTCTTCTTCTTCTTTCTTTTTTCACACAAAATAACTAAGTTTACAACATGACAAAATGCCAATATGAAAGTACCACAACATATGTACACATAGTCACAGTGTGAACTTACTAAAAAAAGAAGAGGTGGCACAACGAATATGGCGTGACCAAAGGAGAACATAAAACCATTGGTAAACCTACTATCTAAAACACTACCAGTCCAATATGCATTTGTATAACCATGCAAATCCAATGGTACACTTGCATTGTAGTATAAGACATTATCCAATGTGGACTTGACATAGTGCAATGTGCATTGCAATGCACCCAAATGTAGCTTTCATGGAAGTTGTGTAAACTAACTCTCCAAAATAACTATATTGTATTTAGGTCTAGTCTAGCAATCGTCAAATAGATAAACCTTCCCACAATCTTTTGATACTCAGTGATATCCTCAATCAAGTCACTCTCAAGTGCACTAAGCTTTGCATTAATATCCAAAGGTATAGAAATAGGCTTGGAACTAGCCATACTATACTTCTTGAACATATCCAATGCATACTACCTCTGTAACAATCATATACACTTTGGAGTCCTGATTATCTCAATGCTTAGAACAAAGCATAGCTCTCCCAAATCCTTCATCTCAAATTGAGCATTGAGAAGACCCTTCACATTGTAAATTTTGTCTCAGTATCACCCACAATGATCAAATCATCCACATTATAGTAATGGCCATAATACCTATATCACTTTCATATACATAGAGTGAGTGATTGGCCTATGCTCTGTGAAATCCAATGATGACAAGGTATTCTGCAATCCTATCATACCATACCCTAGGTGCCTATTTCAGCCCATACAAGGCCTTTTGAAGTTTGCATACATAATCTAGATGATTCTCATTCACACTCGGGGGGTTCACTATATATATATTCTCTATATAACATGCGTTCATGTCCTATTTATAAATATCCTAATCTATGAATTTTTCTTGAATAAAACACAACCCTTTTCTATTCAATCTGTAAGTAACCCCTTTATATGACACCCTTTTGTATGTAAAAAATGTATCAAAATGGTGTTTTAAAAACCCCTTATTTTGAACTCACGTTATATATACATATATTTATGAGTGACCCCCCTGATCATTCACATAACCAGGTTGTCACTCCATATAAACTTCCTCTTGTAACTCCTTGTACAAGAAGGCATTATTAACATCAATTTGATGCATGATCCAACCTTTTGATGCAACCCCTACTATGGTAGCCCTTATAGTGGCCATTTTAGCCACTAGAGCAAAGGTCTACTCATCATCAATACCATGAGTTTGTGCATACCCTTTGGCAACCAGTTATGCCTTATAGTGCTAGTATACCATGTTACTTATTACATTCAGTATTATCTAGGCTAGTATACCATGTTTGTCCTTTGTCTCTTAAGGAAAATTTCGAAGACTTGTGCGTGTTGAGCAAGGTCTGTGAGGCCATTCGCCTTGCATACTTGCTCAAATTTCTCTACAAAGCTATACATGTTATTGTTGGGATGATACTTGTCAAGTTGCTTAGCAACTGCAGGTATCTTGGTTTGGCTCTTAGAGTTCGAGGTCCTTCCTAGCCTCGATAGCAATGTAGTTGCTAGGGCTTCTCTGCTCTACTTTACAATTTTATTATAAGTCACTTTGTAAGAAGCTCGCTCAACATAAGATCCACCTCTAGCACTCTCTCTCTCTCTCAGCATTTGGTATTGCCCTAGTTCTGTGCCAAGTTGCATTGGACCTTGTGCATTTCTATGTCTTGTCTCAACTTCTTGGCTCATTGGTCTTGTTTGTAGGTGGCTATTCTTTGCAGTGTCTTTTTTTCCAACTTTCTCTCTTCCTCGAGATTGGCGACGATCTCCTTGGCTAGTATATCATGATGCACGATCTTGGTTGTAGGTCATACTGGTTTACAAGCTGTCGAATATCGATAGGGAATTCCCCCAAGTCGAGTTCATCGTCTCATGGGTTGGTGCTAGTTCCTAGCATAATGAGGTTTCTTGAGCAACTAATATATTAATTAGGTTGATTAGATCAGATAAAACTACACCAATAATCATGTCGATCTTTGTTGCTCCCTAAGTGGCTTGATGACTCAAGCCTCTCAGTCTTCAGTGAATTGGTTTTCTTGGTTACTCATTTGGTGTCCGAGGGTCTTCTCCTACTAGTGGGTTCATTGATTTATGTTATTTGGCATGAGTTCCTTGTTATTCAAAAAATTTCTCGATGTTACATGCACTTAGATACTTGAGTGGTGCTTATCCATGTGCACTATGCAAAATCAGACTTTCTCCTTTTCTGATGCACTCCAAGCGTTCAAGTGATGTGGTGTGCTAGTTCAATGGAAGCAATGTAGATCACAATCTTTCTAATCAATTTCAGCTAATTACAGCTTCTTTATATGAGTGATGATCAGTCTTCATGGTCCATTCTGATCTCTACTACGTTCGAGATGCATGGTTTGGCTTAGTTAGCCAGTTCGGTCTGTAGCATGATAAGTGATTAATGGTCGATGACCGTAGTCATTTTTGGAGTGTCAAGTCATGATTCTTGAGTCTATTAGTCTATGAGTTGTTCTATGTGTCTGGAGGCCTACGAGGGTGTCCCTAGCCTAGACTCAAGATCTACTAGGGATGGGTTTGAATGCTGGAATTGCTATTCTAGAAACTCCTCGAGTTGTAGTATCCAAATTGCAGAGTCAAACATCCAAGTCCAACTTATCCAAGTCTGGAGTGGTCTTTATCCGAGTCCGAGTGGATGGCCATCCAAGGCCACTGTCTAAGGCTGAATTAGGTGCAGGTTCCAAATCTGCCTCAAACTTGGATGATTTTGTGGTTGTTAGAGTGGACTTATGACTCCCACATGTTGCAGTCGGTTGAGGCCTATCTGAGGCTCTAGATGATGTTTGAGTGCAATGACTGGGGATCCAAAATGGTGAAAGATTGATTGAATGCTCCTTGCACCTACTCTAGCATTGCAAAATTAGGACTCTAAATATGATCAATGAGCATCACATGGCACTCAAAGCATCCCTGTAGGACTCACGGATGTGGGAATGTAAATTGGTGAACAAATATGTGCTCCTGTCATGTATCTTTCTCTCTTTCTCTCTCAAGCTCTCTCGAGTTAATACATACAAATGAGCTCTCTGCCCCTCTTCTTGGCCTCTTAAACCCCTTCTCTCTTGCTATGCTACTTCCCCCTTACTTCTCTTTGCTCCCTTAATGTATTTAAGCCATTTTTCTCCCTATTTCACTCTTTTTTATAGCGCCAACCCTATTGTTTGTTTCCCTTCTTTTCCTTGTTTCTTCCTACCTTAATGCATCCAAAACAGAAAGCAAACACCTACACTACTCAAACCTACTCACCTAAGTCCTAAAAGCCAAAAAATTTACTTGTAAAGAAGACCGAATGCCCTTTGACTCCCTCGCTTCCTACCTAAGAAATGGAACCAAAATGTGGGAGCTCTTCCTTGATCGCCAAGACCCACGGACTACTTATTGTTTCACGCATTTCAAACCAAGTGCAATCTCTAACGTGTCCACCTGTTCACTTGTAGGACACGTCTTTATAGCCCATCAGAAAGAGAGTCCAGAAAGTGCTGCCCAGCACTCCCATGAAATATCACGGGGTTTGTGATCTAGGTCTTTTCGAGTCTGCCACAAAGCGGAAGAATTTCGTCCATTCCCACTTAGGACGACCTGAATTAGGGTTTTCCTAGTGGTCAAATTCCTAGAACAGTAGCTAGCATTGAACACTAGACAAACTACTTTACGCAGAAACGTTTTAGCTAGGATCTTTGAAGAATCCATACATGTAGATGACATGCTCAAGGAGAGAAGCTCAAGAGCCACAACCTGAGATAGTACTGCCTCTAGATCCTCAGAGAGAGCCACATCCACTGGTGAAAGACTTATCAAGCCAAAGCACACAAGACAAGGGAAAGAGTATCGACCAAAACTAGGAATTGGTGGATATGAAGCTAGAGTTGGCTACGCTTCAAGAGATGACGAGAGGACCCACACGACCTCATGAACAATTCATGCATTGTGGAGGAAATCACCTTCCAACTGCATGCTTAGATCCTACATTGAGACCATATGCTATGTGTGGTAGGTTTGGCCACGATGTGATATATTGCAGATTTTTGAGATGATTCCCATACCTGCAACCATATAATCTGCAATATATGGCTTTGAGTTGTATTCCAATCCCCAACAAAGGAAATCCCTCACAAGTACACAGACATATGCAGCATAAAAATAAGGTACTTATAAAGGAAAGATATCACTTATGGATTAGGCCACAAGAAGCTCCAATGCAGTAAAGGCTCCCCCAGGTTCCACATAATCTATCTAGCATGACACTACAACAAAAACTTGTAAAATGCACCCGCACTAAACAGACAAATGGCCCTTGGCTTGAAGGAAATAACTCATTCGTTCCACCCAATAGATGGCCTGCTTGGCATATACATTACATACTAACCATAATACTATGGATAGCATAAAAGATGAGGACTAGCCTCATTCTACTCATGCAAGTTAAAATTGACAACTTGATCTTGGACTTTTGTAGATCCACTACCTCAAGTCTTTCTACTAATATCTCAGTAATAAGGGTCATCTCTTCTTGGGCACTATGAGCTGAATGCATGACCTCATTGGGATTATATATCTCATCTCCTTGGTTGTCATTCAAACAAATCAGTCATCTCAACTTTCCAGAAACTCCTTCTTTGTGATCATTCAACCCTTCCCTATTTGGATCATTATATGTATCAGTGGTACAACACAAACTAGGTAGAGCTTCACACCTAGGCACATCACATCGATGCAACTTAGGGTGACGCATATTGCCAAATGCGTCCTTATGGCTGGTGATCCCATCCACTTGGGATATCATCAAGGCATATCCACATGGAATTCCTAACTCCTCATCTGACACACCAACCATACATTTAGAAAATTTGGGTCTCCAAACCCATCTCATATTCCTTGTTATATTCTTATACTATCACATTTTGCTACATTGATCTAATGGACTCAAAGCGGACTTATTGCTATAGCCAGATAGCCTCACATCCTTAAGACTACTATCAAGCATAGGTGGACATTTAGCATCATGCATCTTCTTCATATGAGATATCTTTACTTGCCTTTGTTCACACTGTGGCTTCTTATTCATAAGAACCATTCTTTTACTGATAGGAATAGCATCTACTCAAAAGCATGATTCATCCATAAATTGGACAGGTTTCTTAGGAGCCTTACTAGGAGCACCAGTAGAACCACTGATGGGACACTCATCCACACTCATAGGCCCGATGGTCCTATAAATTTTGCCATCGCAACTACCTCTTGTGGAAGTGTTGTAAACCCTGATGGGGCTTACTTGGCTTGGAATCTTTGTATCCCCAAGAGGCATCTTATCCCTACTCATAGGATTGCCATTTTTTTCTTGGAGACTTTGGCTACCAAGATCCCCTTCCAAGGTTGTCTTTGTATTAGCAAATGAATCTTCTCCTTGTAGAAAAGGCTGGATATTTTGATGCACTTGCATTGAATGGGGGAAACTCCAAAAGTTTTCCCAACATCTTTGGATATATTGCTCATGGTCAATTGCGTGCATCTTGGCCTCACTTAATGACTTAAGATCTCACATCCTCACTTGGATTTGTGTAATAATTCCTAAGCCGCTCATAAAGAGCTAACATAGCACATCACGTGGCAATGCAGTAGCCCTTCTTGGCCAAAGCCTAAGAATATTGTCAAAGGCTCTAGCATATTCTTTAGCGGAAGGATAGGACTCTTGTCTAATCTACATAAGCTATCCTAAAACCTGGGTCATAGGCACATTCTTTTCATATTCATCTTAAAATTTATCACATAGCTCATTGAATGACTTAATCGACCCTCTTGGGAGGCTCTAGTACCATTTCCTAGCCTCTCCCTTCAGGGTGCTAGAAAATACAAGCATCCGATGAATACCATCAAACCCTGCAAGGCAAGCTAGGCCATATTCCTTTAAGTGCAACATTGCTTCCTCATTTACCAGCCCATGAAACACTAGAAGATCCCTATAAGGAGGAGGTCATTTAGTCCTCCTTCTTGGGATTAGCACTGGGTCACTAAAATCTTCATATTCATCATTACCTAGTTACAACATCTTAGGTTTTCTCACCTCTTCTGTTTCCACCTGTACTGGTGTAGGAAGGTTGATACTACCCTCAACATATGTTGCTACCCTAGGATAATGCTTTTCAACATGCTCAACCCAATCATCTCCTAAATGCACTATATTTAAGGGATCCATGACATACCCAATGTGTAGAATCCTCCTAAATTCCTTGCACACTGCTAGAGATAGCTTAATCAAATACATGAGATTTACATCTAGCTTAACCTCACAAAGAGAACTTGCTAAATCACATTCATGCTAATTAGCAATAGCTCTCTTTTGTTGCTAGACCATTCTCTCCTTTGGTCTTCAAAGAGGCTTTGATGCCTCTTTCTTGGCCTTTGCCTTCTTCTTTGCAATTCCTTATCCTTCTTGGGGTCTGTTTTGCTATCAATAGCTTTTAGAGGTCCTCCTTCCATGTTAGGATTCAGGACTTGTGTCCCCTTATCATCTTGGCTTAGGATTTGCCTCGACAAGTTTTACGTTGTCTTTATCACAGTCTTTACCCTTTTGATCTCATGTAATGACCTATATATTAAAATCTTTAGTTCCATTGACACATACAACTTTAATAAGGCTAACTCCACTACTACTAGGTAACTCCTCTACAATAGCCTTCCTTCTTAGCAGTATTTTTTTTGGTCCCTCTCCATGGTGGAGATTATTCCCTTGTGCTCGATGGTTGACTGGACCTAGCTGTTTACTTCCTTGTTGGACAGAGCTAATCTTGCTCCAATAGGTACTAGCTAAGTGGCCAAAATTGTTGCATATGTCACATTTGACATTTGTAAAATTCCTAGAAAAATGTTGGTCAGCACATCACTTACAACTGAATCTTGAGGGGACACCCTCTTCAAGATGTTGGATCCCTATCAATTTTTTCTACTTCTTATAGAAAAGTAACATCTACGTATATTCGTCTATATTTTTTGGTGATTATGTCAGTATATTGCTTCATCATATCCTTAACTTTGTGGAGCCCCAAGAGGAATACCAAGGAAAAGGGGGTTCTACTGCAAGAAAATCTATCTTGTAACATCAACAAGATTTTATTTCATTCTTTTGATGACCAAAACAAAGAAAACAACAATTCTTCACGCAGCATCATTGTAGATATCTCCCACGGATTTGATAGAATCAACCATGATCTTCAACTTCTTCATAAAATCCATCAATAGAACAAGGAACATAAAGGAATACACCATTTTTTAATGGAAATCAATCACATAGTATTCATCTTCAATGTCTTCATAGTTTTCTCTCTCAATCTCTCATATACAGATACACTGTTTTTATAAAAATTGATTATCTCTGGCTCTCTCTCTCTCTCTCTCTCTCTCTCTCTCAATAATACATCATATCCTCACTAAAATACTTAATAATAACTCTCAATAATCCTACTTAGGTCATGGATGCACCTCCCAAGAGGTATGTCTGATGTAAAGAGGCACCAGAGCCACTATAGTGTCTCTTCATAGCTCACTACTGTCATTGTCACTTCAGTCTTCTCTTCAGTCTTCAGCAACTGCTTCTTCCATTTGTTTTAGCTCTTTTGAACTTAGATTCATCCTTTCCAAAAGTTAGAAAACTTTTCCAAATTCACACATATATTCTACAAAACACTTACAGCAGATGTACAGAATAGAACAGAACAAGAATAGAGCAGAAACAGAGCAGAGACATAGCAGAGATAGAACACAGACAGAGGCTCTACAGAAGGTTTACACAGGGTTACAGAAGGTCATCAGAGAACAGTAGATCCTCATAACTCATATTAAAACCATTCCAAACTATCAAAAACTATTCAATAAGCTTTCAAAAGATTTCAACCTTCATCAATCATCAATCTATGCTTCATACACAGAAGAAAATCAGAACAAAATAGAAGCTATATAGAAGGTATCAGAACTAATCAATACCTTAACAAAACCTGTGAGATCATCACAAAGCTTCATATTTCCACTAAAAATCATCATGAACTTCCAAAGCATAATCAATATCATCCAAAACACTCTCAAACACTTCCAACACTTCCATTAACAACCATACATCACTTTAAATCCATCAAAAATCAATCATTCAGACCTCAAAAACAACAAAAATCAATTAAAAATTCAATCTTTTTCCACTCTCAACATATCTCCACACTTAGAAAGGAAGCATCCTCACAACCTAAGGAAAAGACTAATATAAGTTCACTAAAGAGCTCAATTTGATCTTCTTTAGTATCTTCAATAATCACCCAAGCACGACCCCAACTTATCACCTGTATCTCTAGATAAGAATACTACTAAAGGAAAACTTCGTTATTCATTAACACATCTGATAAAAAATGAAAAGTCATAATAAATTTGTGAAGGATATAAGAGGTTCTTTAGCTTTCCATCGTAGGCTTGCCATCCACCATCACCATCAATAGTTGAAAAGAGAGCTCTTAAGCAAATTATTCAACCAACATGAACTCATGACATAGAAATTATTACAACACACACAAACACAACCATCTGAATGGCACCTCCAAAAAAACTGTCTCATTAAGAAGCACAAAAAATACATTCAGGGGTATCAATGAAGATAATTCCTCTTGAAGGCTTGATGATTTCCAAAGCGATCCAAGGATAAAGACTCATCTACAAAATATTTTGGAGGATTCTGAAAGAATTGAAGGCAGCACATCCGTTTTAGCAAAACAAGGTATCTACTAGGTAGACAAAGGGCATGAAAATATAGGACATCCAACTATTGGGAATCAATGTTCACATTGACATTCATACAAAGCTTTCAAATGGCCTTTTGATCGTTATGGGAATGTCTATGCATATATGCTAAGTACCAAGCAAAATGGGCTGTCAATCTCATTGAACAATCTAGAGATTGTGTAATTTTGGTATGCTTGACTAACAGTTGCCCAGTCCCTTGGAATTTATGGCGAATTAATCTATGGTCCCGTGAGAGAATTAGTTGAGCTCCATCCTCTTCTTCTCGAAATCTGCTGATCAAATCATTTGTACCCACTAACCAATTGAGGGGATTAAGAAATAGTAGTGGCAGGAGATGGAAGAGGAATAAGTAAAAGAGGATGAAGAGATGGGTAGGAAAAATCATAAAATGAGGGATAAGCTAAAGAAGGAGTGGCTGAAAATTTAAGCGAATTAGTTAGGAAAGGTGTCAATTGATAAGTAGGAAAAGTAGAAGGTATATGGATAGATGGAGAAGGACATGGTGGAGAAGGGGAAAAGACTCGATCTTCAATGAAAGAACAATAGGTAAAGGTGGGAATTTGAGGAAAATCAGAGGTTGGAAAAGGAGAGGTAGGATAGCTGCTGAGTTGGATTTATAAAGGGAAAAATAAGCATCATAGCGATGGGCTATTTTTTGATAGTACAATAAGCTAGGAATAGAGGGACCTAAAACAGATCGTCGATGGTAGGCATCAAAGAAGGATGAATCAAAATGGATGGTTCTTGGAAAGATAAGCTAGGAGATCCACCCTCAGTTGGTTAGTGTTCTGCACATAAGTAGAAGCTGTATTCTGATGTTGGTTCAGGACTACAGAATCAATCATTGAATGCCATGAAGTGTCAGGGCAAGTTGCCACTTTAGAAGAATAGCACTAGAACATGTCATCTATCCTCAACTCCAAATGGTTGACATATAAGGCAGCTTGTAAAACCACATTCCCCACATACCAAGCCAGATCTACATCATCTGAAATTAACAGATCACCTCGTAGATAGATATAAGACAACAACATGGTATCAGTCATTTACGAAATCTTCAAAGACCATACGGACAACTTCTGTTAGAAAATTAGAAGATTAAGCCCCACTCCAACCATCCTCTGGAAGAGAGAGATCCATCATTGAGAGCTTAATATAGAAGGCTAACTTCAGCAGATGACAGTGGACAAAAAAGGAATGGTTCGAAGGAACATACTCCTAAAATTTCTCAAATGTAGACCATAATAAATCCATCCTGGACTGCAATCTTTCCACTTTATCTTGAAACAATGGACATAATGTGGCCTGTCTCTCGAGAACTGCCAAGTCTTGCTGAGATATAGAAGGAATCATAGGAACACTGGGGCTTGGAGGAATGGACCATGACTGCGCCAGTTGATCCTACAACTGCTTAATCTGGAAAGCTTGGGATTCCAATGTATTATGAGCAGTTTGCAAAGCTAACATTTTTGTATCTAAAAGAGTCTTAAACTCTTGAACTTTTTTGGACATTTTCTCTTTCTCTTTCGAAACTCTAGTGACCTCTGACTGAGCTTCTGCTGACTAAATTTTCAAAGAAGATATTTCTTCTCTCTTGGTCTCAATCATTTGTGTCTACTACTCCATCTGCTTAAACAAATCGGCAAGAGTGTATTTAGCAGAGGCTAACTCTGTGGTTGCCTTATGTATCTAGTCTTTGGATTGCATCAATTCTTCATAGAAAGAAACATATAACTGTTGAACACAAGCTCACTGAGAGTTCAATAGAACTCTGGATGTCGTTACAAAGGAAAGGAATGACATCCCCTGACACTAAACTGTTCAGTGAAGGAACTAATATTTCCAAAGAACACTCTCGATGTCCCCTGAATAAGTTGTTGCATGTGAGGTAGGCAAGAAGGTCACTTCCAAAGCTAACAGGAACTATTACTGAAGGAATGACTGGGGAAATTTTCTCTGCTACACGCTTTAAGCGCTTCCGCTGAATGATCAATGGAGGAGGGGAATCAAGATCCTCTATGTCAATGGGTTCTGAATCCTCTGAAGGTGGAGAGAAAGGGACTAGATTAGATGGAGGAGGGGGTAGCACACCCTTCTTAAGTCTTGAGTATGTCAAGAAAGCATATAAATATGAACCATAAGTTACATTGGTAACATTCCCTCTGGTCACTTTGGTAAAATGTTGGTCCATCTTTGTAAGAAGGTAAGTACTCCAATCAATGGCAACCCCTACTGTATCATGTTGATATCATATATGTATCTTATATGTATCTACGAGGTGATTTGTTAATTTCAGATGATGTAGATTTGGATTGGTATGCCCTATCTGATGAGTTTCTTGTGTCATACAATAAGAAATCAGGCTTGGTTCGTGGTACCTCCATGATTTTGACACCTAGAGGGTTAGGAAAGGCTTTGTCTCTTCCCTACAAAGAAGAACCCTTTGTTACAGCCAGATAGTTATTCTCAAATGACAAGATTCTCAAGCTGTTACAGAAGCAGACTAAAGAGGTCCTTGATGTCAAGAAGGTGATTAAGACTTCAGGAGTGTCTTTTTCAATGATCATTGATCCTCTCTAGAAGCTAGTCTGCAAATTTCTCCAAGATAGGTTTATGCCTGCCAAGACACCATCCCACTATTTGTCCAAGGAGCTCTTCATAGGTTCTAGGATGGTGTTAAAAGGGCTTTCCATTGATTGGAGTACTTACCTTCTTATGAAGATGGACCAACATTTTGTCAAAGTGGCTAGAGGGAATGTTACCAATGTAAGCTATGGTTCATATTTATATGCTTTCTTGATATACTTAGGCCTTAAGAAGAGTGTGCTACCCCCTCCTCCATCTGATCTAGTACCTCCCTCTTCACCTTCAGAGGATTCAGAACCCATTGACATAGAGAATCTTGATTCCCCTCCTCCATTGCTCATTCAGCAGAAGCACTTGAAGCAAGTAGTAGAGAAAATTCCCCCAATCATTCATTCAGTAACAATTCCTACTACCTCTAGAAGTGACCTTCCTGTCTACCTCACATGCAACAACTTATTCAGGCACATCGAGAGGGTTCTTTGGAAATATTAGTTCCTTCATTGAACAGTTTAGTGTCAAGGGATGCCATTCCTTTCCTTTGAAATGACATCCAAAGTTCTATTGAACTCTCAGTGGTGATAGCTTGTATTCAACAATTATATGCTTCTTTCTATTAAGAATTGATGCAATCCAAAGACCATATGCATAAGGCAACCACAGAGTTATCCTCTACTAAAGACACTCTTGCCGATTTGTTTATGCAGATGGAGCAGCAGCAGACACAAATGATTGAGACCCAGAGAGAAGAAATATATTCTTTAAAAATTCAATTAGCAAAAGCTCAGTCAGAGGTCATTAGAGTTTCAGAAGAGAAAGAGAAAATGTCCAAAGAAGCTCAAGAGTTTAAGACTCTTTTAGATACCAAACTATCACATTTGCAAACTTCTCACAATACATTTGAATCCCCAGCTTCCTAGAGTAAGCAGTTGTTTGGAGGACCAAGTGGCGCAGTCAAGGTCCATTCCTCCAAGCCCCAATGTTCCTATGATTCCTTCTATCTCTCAGTAGGACTTGGCAGTTCTCTAGAGACAGACCACATTATGTACATTGTTTCAAGATAAAGTGGAAAGATTGCAGTCCAAGATGGATTTATTATGGTCTACATTTGAGAAATTTTAGGAGTATGTTCCTCCAAACCATTCCTTTTTTGTCCACTATCACTTGCAGAAGTTGGCCTTCTATATTAACCTCTCAACGATGGATCTCCCTCTTCCAGAGGATGGTTGGATTGGGGGTTGGTCTTCTAATTTGCTGAAGAAGTTGTCTGTATGCTCTTTGAAGATTCTGTGATGACAGATACCATGTTAATGTCTTATATGTATTTATGAGGTATTCTGTTAATTTTAGATGATGTAGATCTGGCTTAGTATGTGGGGGATGTGGTTTTACAAGCTACCTTATGTGTCAACCATTTGGAGTTGAGGATAGATGACATGTTTCAGTGCTATTCTTCTAAGCTGGCTACTTGCCCTGACACTTCATGCCATTCAATGATTGATTCTATAGTCCTGAACCAACGTCAAAATACAACTTCTACTTATGTGCAGAACACTAACCAACTGAGGGTGGATCTCCTAGCTTATCTTTCAAAGAACCATCCATTTGATTCATCCTTCTTTGATGCCTACCATCGACGATCTATTTTAGGTCCCTCTGTTCCTAACCTATTGTACTACCAACAAATGGCCCATCGCTATGATGCTTATTTTTCCCTTTATAAATCCAACTCAATAGCTATCCTACCTCTCCATTTTCAACCTCAGGGTTTTTCTCAAATTCCCATCTTTACCTATTGTTCTTTCATTGAAGATCGAGCCTTTTCCCCTTCTCCACCATGTCCTTCTCCATCTATCCATATACCTTCTAATTTTCTTGCTTATCAATTGACACCTTTCCTAACTGATTCGCTTAAATTTTCAACCACTCCTTCTTTAGCTTATTCCTCATTTTATGATTTTTCCTACCCATCTCTTCATCCTCTTTTACTTATTCCTCTTCCATCTCCTGTCACTTCTATTTCTCAACCCCCTCAATTGGTTAGTGGGTACGAAGGATTTGATCAGCAGATTCGGATAAGAAGAGGATGGAGCTCAACTAATTCTCTCACGGGACTACAGATTAATTAGCCATTAATTCCATGGGACTGGACAACTGCTAGTCAAGCATACCAAAATTACCTCCATTTTTCTCAACAATATTTACAATCTCTAGATCCTTCAGTGAGATTGACAGCCCATTTTGCTTGGCAGTTAGCATATATGCATAGGCATTCCCATAACGATCAAAAGGCCATTCCAAAGCTTTGTATGAATGTCAATGTGAACATTGATTCCTAACAGTTGGATATCCTATATTTTCATGCCCTTTGTCTACCTAGTAGATACCTTGTTTTGCTAGAACGGATGTGCTGCCTTCAATTCTTTCAGTATCCTCCAAAAACTTTTGTGGATGATTGTTTATCCTTGGATCGCTTTCGAAAACATCAACCCTTCAAGAGGGATCATCTTCATTGATACCCTTGAATGTATTTTTTGTGCTTCTTAGTGATACATTTTTTTTGGAGGTGCCATGCAGATGGTTGTGTTTGTGTGTGTTGTAATAATTTGTATGTCATGAGTTCGTGTTGGTTGAATAATTTGTTCGAGAGCTCTCTTTTCAACTATTGATGGTAATGGTGGATGGCAAGCCTATGATGGAAAGCTTAATAACCTCTTATATCCTTTACAAATTTGTTATGACTCTTTATTGTTTATCAGATGTGTTAATGAATAATGAAGTTTTCCTTTAGTAGTATTCTTATCCAGAGATATAGGTGATAAGTTGGCGTCGTGCTTGGGTGATACTAAAGAAGATCAAATTGAGCTCTTTAGTGAACTTATATTCTTCTTTTCTCTAGGTCGTGAGGACGCTTCCTTTCTAAGTTTGGGGATATGTTGAGAGTGGAAAAAGATTGAATTTTTTATTGATTTTTGTTGTTTTTGAGGTCTGAATGATTGATTTTTGATGGATTTAAAGTGATGTATGGTTGTTAATCGAAGTGTTTGAGAGTGTTTTGGATGATATTGATTATGTTTTGGAAGTTCATGATGATTTTTAGTGGAAATATGAAGCTCTGTGAGATGATCTGATAGGTTTTGTTAAGGTTCTGATTGGTTTTGATACCTTCTGTATAGCTTCTATTTTGTTCTGATTTTCTTCTATATGAAGCATGGATTGATTATTGATGAAGGTTGAAATCTTTTGAATGCTTATTGAATAGTTTTTGATAATTTGGAATGGTTTTAGTATGAATTATGAGGATCTACTGTTCTATGATGACCTTTTGTAACCCTTTGTAAACCTTCTGTAGAGCCTCTGTCTCTGTTCTATCTCTACTCTGTCTCTGCTCTGTTTCTACTCTATTCTTTTTCTGTTCTATTCTGTGGATCTTCTATAAGTGTTCTGTAGAATATATGTGTGACTTTGGAAAATTTTTCTAACTTTTGGAAAGGATGAATATAAGTTTAAAAGAGCTAAAACAAATGAAAGAATCAGCCTTGCTGAAGACTAAAGAGAAGACTAAAGTGACAGTGACACTAGTGAGCTATGAAGAGCTAAAACAAATGGAAGAAGTAGTTGCTGAAGACTAAAGAGAAGACTGAAGTGACAGTGACAGTAGTGAGCTATGAAGAGACACTATAGTGGCTCTGGTGCCTCTTCGCATCAGACATACCTCTTGGGAGGTGCATCCACGACCTAAGTAGGATTATTGAGAGTTATTATTAAGTATTTTAGTGAGAAGATGATGTATTATTGAGAGAGAGAGAGAGAGAGCCAGAGATAGTCAATTTTATAAAAACATTGTATCTATATATGAGAGATTGAGAGAGAAAACTATGAAGATATTGAAGATGAATACTATGTGATTGATTTCCATTCATAAATGGTGTATTATTTTATGTTCATTGTTCTATTGATGGATTTTATAAAGAAGTTGAAGATTATGGTTGATTCTATCAAATCCGTGGGAGAGATCTACTATGATGTTGCGTGAAGATTTGTTGTTTTCTTTGTTTTGGTCATCAAAAGAATGAAATAAAAGCTTGTTGATGTTACAAGATAGATTTTCTTGAGGTAGAATCCACTTTTCCTTGGTGTTCCTCTTGGGGCTCCATGTCTTTCGTGCGCAGCAGGGGAAACTTGCCATCAACAAGCATCAGAAGAGGCTGAAAATGAAGGAAATGGCATTACCAAGAAGAGAAGAATTCAATGGATGCTTGCAAAGTTCATTCTTCCACTGAAGAGTTGGAGATTCTTATTGCCAAAGCAACTTTCCACAAGAAGCTCATCCCACAATGGCAGAAACATATTACCATCATGATGCAAGCTCTATGCAGTGGACTATTTCCTCTTCCTGTTGAGGCAATAGAAACTTGCATCTTGATGGCAAATTGTTTGGGAACAAACTAAAGAACAGAGAAGCAGAGAGAATGAATATCCATGGAAGATTTGGTATTCATTGAGAAGTTTTTGGACATCATCAAGTGGGAGATCGTGAAGAAGCTTCAGGAGTCATGGTTTATGGAAGTTCGTGAAAACAAAAAGAAAAAGAGTTGAAATTTGTTCGTGGATGCTTAACAGCAAGATACGTGGGATGCTTTGTGGACTGACAATCTTTGTCCAATTAGCAACCCATTGGAAGTTGGTAGACAGAGTGTTTTTCACAACATACACTGTTGAAACCATCAAAAGCTGGCATTATTATAATGATGGCACAACAGCGATCCTAAGAAGAATGAGTTTTGATACTTTCAAAACGGAATATCTCCCCCTTTGTAGTGGTTTAAAAGCCAAATTCAGAGATGTTGAAAAGAAGGAAGTAGAGGAGATCTTGGCCAAAGAATCCCCTAGAGACTGAAGCCCCTCTCTAATTTTATTCTGTTGAGTACTGAACAATTGGTTGGAGCCAAGCCCCTGATGAATGACGCAATCAAGAGGCAAGTATTAGAACGACTCTAGAGCTACATGAGAAGAGAGAAGGGAAAAATCAAAGCTAAGAACAAGCTCGCAGGAGAAGCCTCCTTTGACGCCCTAAAAGCCCTCTTTACAGAAGTCCCCATGGCAACTTAAGGTCCCCTTCCTAGTCAGATTTGTCCTGGAAATATTGATGGCAGGCCAACAAATGTAGTCCCATTGCCAATTTTTAAGGGAGAGTACAATGAAGACCCTGATCTTCATGTAGCAAAATTTATGGTAGCATGTGTGGCTAAAAATGCCAGAACCCCTGAGCATTGGTTAGCAATATTCCCTGCCACTTTCAAGGGCGCGGCATTTCAGTGGTATGAGAGACAAGAAGTGTGAACTTTTGGCACATGGGACAACCTGAAGTTGGCCTTCCTGACTAAATTCAGGCGTGAAGGTTTTGAAGAGCGGATGTAAGAGGAGTTCATGAACCTAACTCAGTCCTCTGGAGAGAGAGTAGAAGCTTATGTCTCGCGAATGGAATCCATCCTGAAGAGATGGACTAACCATCATTTGGACGAAGGCATTCAGAAAGGAGTGTTCCTTAGAGGTCTACAACTAGAAGTTTGCAAGTTCTTGGATTTGAGAAGATTAGTCAATCTACAAGATGCAGTGGAAGGTGCAAGATTGTATGAGGAAGTTGAAGCAAGGCTGTCAATGACTCCAGGAAGAGGAGTCTTACCTACTCCCATGCCAGGAATGGTATGCTCACCAATGCAATCCTAGGGACAGTTCCCTACCCCTATCCCTAGATGCAAACAATGCTGCAGTATAATGCACCTAATCCACTATGGTCAGCAGAGACGACAGTGCCTCAAATGATGGTTCAACCACAACAACAGTGGCCTCAAACAATTCCTCCAATGGCAGCTCAACAATAGTGGAACCCTACCAACTGGAATCAACAACCCCAAGTCTTAGCAGGAGCTCTAAATCAGAACCAGAATAGAGGACCTTCTGGATCAAATGAACCAGTGTATGCAATAATTATAGAAGCTTCTCAAAACCCTACTACAAGTACTTC
Organism: Lygodium microphyllum; assembly: GCF_053477565.2. Taxonomy (NCBI): domain Eukaryota; kingdom Viridiplantae; phylum Streptophyta; class Polypodiopsida; order Schizaeales; family Lygodiaceae; genus Lygodium; species Lygodium microphyllum. The sequence continues at coordinate 114,339,279 of NC_141137.1, forward strand.
AAGAGGTGAAAATCTAAAGGACCACTTATCCAACTCAATTGCAAGTATCAAGAAAGAGCTTATGGATGTGATTATAGAGCAGCTACCGACGCTAAAGGTGAATACCGCCAATATATCCACTCCTATGGTAGCCGGAAGAGATGTGATGCTCTCTAATACATGGTGCAAAAAGTGTCATCAAGTGGGACATTTAGCCACTGAACGTACCCGAAAACCAACCATTCCTGGAGCCTTATGTTCCTATTGTTTGCAAAAGAACCATACAGAGGATATTTGCTCTTTGAAAGAGATGCACGAACGATGACGACAGAAGGATGAAAATGCAAGATTCAACTTGCTAGAATCCAAAATGACAACATAGGATATTGGACCAAAGCCTAGGGAATTTGGTCCTAATTTTGGTCCAAGGAGGTTTCCCTCTCAAAGTTATAGAGGACGACAGTCTAGCAGTGGTCAGAGATCCGAGGTGGAATGTTACAAGTTTGGAGAAAAGGGTCCTATCTCATGAAATTGTCCAAACCCTAGACGATCTGTGGATTACAAGCCCTTATGTAGCCGATGCAAGGGAGAAGGCCACACTGCAAAGGACTGTCCAAGTCTAGCCCCTGTGAAGGCCAATGCCACTGATAGCCAACAAAAGGCACAAGAGCCTGCCTCCAATTTGGTAGAATTGGAAGTTGCTGCTATCACGTGCACCAAGAAGAAGGAACCAGTTGTTCAGAACGAAAATAATTCTCCTACTAAGACTAAGAAGTTCAACCTCTCAACAGAGGGACAAAGTAGTACAGGACAGACCAGTGCAGTACAGAGCACTGTAGTGCCACAGAGAGTCATAGAGATAGTCCCAGAAACAAGACCAGAGGTCCAGGTGATAGACGATATAGAAGCACTTCCAGAAACATAGGAAGTTCCGATGCTGCCATTGCTAGAAGGAAAAGGAAATATGAAAATGGGTGTAGCCCCATTCCCCAGCAGATTGGAGAAGCCCGTGGATCCTGTCAAAGAATATAACTTGGTAAAAGACCTAGACACTTTTAAACCAAACTTAACATTCAGACAGTTTGTTGATGTTGTCCCCTAGTTGTCGAAAAAAATTCTAAAGCATCTTAACTTGAAGAGGTGGTTTAAGGATTGCTTCCCCAACAACAACAAAGTCCAACAAAGCCTCAAAACCTGTGAAGGAAGTAGATGTGGTTAACACCTTACTAGATCCTGGAACCCGAGAGATTAGTATATGGATAGAAGGATGCTTTATTTCAGATGCATTGATTGATGGAGGCTCATCAGTAAACATAATGACGGATGTGACAATGAAGGACTTAGGGTTGCAAGGAATTCAACCTACGCAGTGGCTTATCAGATTGTCAAACCAAAGTAGAATTAGAACGTTGGGCATCCTCCCATACCTAAAAAACAACCCTTGTAGGAAGAGAGGGGCAGGACGGATTGGTTCAAAGGAACCCTAATCCTAGGCAAAGGATCCAACAAAGTGGTGTTGAAATTATAAGGATCACAAAAAGGCAATGGATCCACATCCATCGAAGTCCTAAGTGACTCCTCCAACGAAGTAACAGATGGTTCATCAGGAGACGAAGAGGCTGTTAAGAAGATCTTTCCCAAGAAAATAGACCTTGGCTTTTTGAAGCGAGGGGCAGGATGGACTGGTTCAAAGGAACCCTAACCCTAGGAAAAGGATCCAACAAAGTGGTGTCGAAATTGTATGGATCGCAAAAAGGCAATGGATCCACATCCATCGAAATCCTAAGTGACTCCTCCAACGAAGTAACAGATGGTACATCAGGAGACGAAGAGGCTGTTAAGTAGATCTTTCCCAAGAAAATAGAGGCACAATCCCTAACAGTGGGCACTGTAAGCCAACTACCAAGGGAAGCAAAGTCCTTGTCCATGGGAGAATACCTCCTGCCTCAACTAGAATTGACTTCTGAAATCACCTCTGACAGTGAAATAGAAGCATGGATGTATTGTTCTCCCTATTACATGGCACTCACAGAGACTATAGCAGAGACAGAGCCAGAGACAGAGGCAGAAGCAGAAATAGACACAGAGGTAGAAGATCTGTTCTTCTCCTACAAAGCCTCTATAGAAGCAAAGACAGAGCCTCCAGAGGAAGAGGATGAAAATGATGAGGAAGAAAACAAAGCAGGTTATAAAAGTGTAGATGAAGAAGATTCTCCAATAGTGGATGATCTTATTAATGGCCCTACAGAGACCTGAGAGCCCGAAGATCTCAAGGTGTTGGATGGAAGGACCATGGTTCCATTTGGGTTGACCAATGGACCACAAAGTATGCATAATCTGCATAAGAAATGGATCAAAGGCATAAAAATTAAGTTCACCATTGGCTCTTGTCACCCTGACCATTTATTCTAGAGAAAAGTTGATGATGATGCCCCTTGTCAACAGAAGCCAGAGCTATCAAAGCCACGGCTTCTGGAAGGTCCATACTATGTGACATTCCTAGACACATCCTCTGAAGAAGAATCCCTAAGTCTAGAAGAAATCACCACTCACACAGAAGCAAACAAACGTCTGATAACCCTTCCATCAATCTCAATAGACAAATGAGTCATCTGTTCAGAAGGAGGACACTGGTTCTAGTGGAACATCAGACGAGGACAGTACTTCCTTGAAAGAGTCAAACCTCTATCCAAAAGCAATCCATGGGACATTTATCCGCAAAGTGGAAGATGAAAGGCAAGTGACGTTGCTGGATATTGACGGTAGTGAATGCTACCTGAAAGTGGGTCTCAATCTTCCATAAGAAGAACTAGTGGTCCTACGAGCTCTATTAAAGGAGAACTTAGATGTGTTTTCTTGGTCGTACAAAGACCTAAAGGGGATTGATCCCACACTATGCCAACATCACATTAACCTAGAGCCTGATGCCAAACCAGTGAGACATAGACCATGGCGTATGAATCCTAATTATTATGCTCTGGTGAAGGAGGAACTATTGAAACTTCTTGAAGCCGAGTTCATTTATCCCGTGGCTAACAATGAATGGGTTTCGCCCATTGTGGTAGTACCCAAGAAGAATGGGAAACTTCGAATATGTGTGGACTTTCGAAAGCTCAATTCAAAGACGAAGAAGGATCATTTCCCTATCCCTTTTACAAACCAATTGTTGGACACAGTGGTAGGCCATGAGCTCTATTCCCTCTTGGATGGATTCAATGGATATAACCAAGACCAAATTGCAGAAGAGGACCAATCCAAAACAACCTTCACCACAAAATGGGGTCCTATGCCTATAGAGTGATGCCATTTGGGCTCTGTAATGCTCCTGCCACCTTTCAACGAGTAATTATGGCTGCCTTCCAGAATCATCTTCATGATTTCATTGAGGTATATCTTGATGACTTTTGTGTCTATAGTTTGATCCGTGAGCACTAGGGACACCTAGAGCAATGTTTTGACATATGCCGAGAGTATGGGATTTCTCTCAACCCCAACAAATGTGTCTTTGGCATCTCATTAGGAGTTCTTTTGGGCCATATTGTCTCTGTACAAGGGATTGCACAACAGACCTGGCAAAGATTGAGAAGATTGCCGCCTTGATAGCACCAACAAACCTCAAGCGATTGAGAGGATTTCTTAGCCATGTGGGCTACTATAGAAGATGTATTGCACATTTTGCAACTAATGCAGCCCCTCTACACAAGATCCTAAGGAAAGATGCAGATTTTCTTTGGACTGATGAGACTATGAAGGAGCCTTTAATTCCCTAAATAGTGCCTTATCAAAGCACCTATCTTACAACCTCCTGACTGGACAAAGGAGTTCCATGTTTTGATTGACCACAAAATCAAGAAAAATACCTTTAAAAATACCTAAAAACACTTTAAAACATTAAAATTTTCATAAAAAATCAATTAAAAAACAAAAAATTTACTGAAATTTTTATTCCTAAATTGGATAGTTTTCTAGTTGATCTTGCTGAGTATAATATAAAGAATTAATTGTCAAAAAAGTAATAATATTTAAAATCCTTTTGAAATTCACTAAAAAGTGAGAATTTTTCATTAAAAATCCCTAAAAATCAAAATTAAATTTTAAAAAAATAATCAAAATTTCCATCAATGCATTTGATTGCTTTTGGAATATTTTAAAATAAAATATATACCAAAAAAAGAAAGAGAAAAAAAGCACAAAATACAAAATCAAAACACACCTAAATTATAATTTTTTAAAAAATAATAATAACAATTTCATCCAAACACTAATCAACATTGCCTAAACCAAATGTGATCCCCCTAATATTTCTTTGATATTTATTTTGTTTTTTAAAAAATAAAAATACCAAGGTGTTTTATTTTTTCCAATTAGTGGTTTTTCCTTTTTTGTTGGATTCCTTGCATTTGGGACTACTCAGTGCGCCCTCACTCTCTTGCATACACACCCCTACCAGGTATCTATTTTTCGTGCTTGATTTATTTTGGTCATCCATTAACCATAATTAATTGTTAAAATGAACTTTATTCACCTACTTTTCCACACACGCTCGCGCTAAACAAACATTTTTCTAATAACTTAAAATCAACCCTCCGTTCACTTTGCACGCACTGCGTGTGCTTCAGAGGCACTTTAATTTTTAATAAAAATGAACCAGCCATCACAAAAATTTGCACGCGTTGAAAAAGAAGAGCGCTTCAGACACATTAAATTTTTAAATGAATATGCATTTAGAGACCTGAGTCTGGGGATTGCAGTCTGAGTTTCGTTAAAAGCACCATTTCACATTAATAAATTATAACTAACAATGTAAAAATAAACTGTCGTTTTCTTATTAAGGTTTACAACCTAATAAAATTTCAACCATTGTTAATAATTTATTAAAATGAACCCTTCATTAAAAATCATTCCCCTCACTGCACTTTTTTCCCTTTTCAATAAATACGCTTCCTAGGATGGGCACGCATAGTCCTTTAAGTTGATATTTGTTTATCAAAGTTTTGGTTATGTCCTGATTAGGTTTTTGAGGTATTATGGTTTGATTATGTGATACGATTACGAGTGCGTTCTGTAGTTTTTTTTTTTTTGCCTGATAGGGGGTCTTGGGTGCATGATTGTTGCATAGCATGAAGCTTTCAATCGCATATGTGTAGGGGTAATGCTGAATTTTTTGTAGGATGTGGGTTGTTTGGGGTGGTCAATTGGTTTGTTACATCTGTGTGTGCTTATTTTGATTGATTTCTTTTTTATAGCTATTTTGTTTTTTTGTAGGCATTCTCTGTGATTCTCTATGCTTGTGGTGTGTGTATATTTCATCTGAATTGCGTCTCAAGCTCCTCCTCCTGTTCAGTATGTCCCATTGATCAGTAGGGATTATTCTTCCCTACTGATCTTTGAGCCTATCGTGAAAGCAGGCCTTGCCACTTTCGTGGCTGCTACACTTCCTTTGATTCTAGATGATCCAGTCCTATGTGATGAGTTTCTTGCGTCATACATTAAGAAATCGGGCTTGGTTCATGGTACTTCCATGGTTTTGACACCTAGAGGGTTAGGGAAGGCTTTGTCTCTTCCCTACAAAGGAGAACCCTTTGTTATAGCCAAACAATTATTCTCAAATGACGAGATTCTCAAGCTATTACAGAAGCAAACTAAAGAGGTCCTTGATGTCAAGAAGGTGATTAACACTTCACGAGTGTCTTTTTCAATGATCATTGATCCTCTTTAGAAGCTAGTCTGTTGATTTCTCCAAGACAGGTTTATGCCCCCCAAGACACCATCCCACTATCTGTCCAAGTAGCTCTTCACAGCTTCCAGGATGGTGTTAAAAGGGCTTTCCATTGATTGGAGTACTTACCTTCTTACGAAGATGGACCAACACTTTGTCAAAGTGACCAAAGGGAATGTTACCAATGTAACCTATGATTCATATTTATATGCTTTCTTGACATACTCAGGCCTTAAGAAGGGTGTACTATCCTCTCCTCCATCTGATCTAGTCCCTCCCCCTTCACCTTCAGAGGATTCAAAACCCATTGACATAGAGAATCTTGATTCCCCTCCTCCATTGGTCATTCAATGGAAGCACTTGAAGCATGTAGCAGAGAAAATTTTCCTATTCATTCCTTCAGTAACTGTTCATGCTACCTCTGGAAGTGATGTCCTTGCCTACCTCACATGCAACAACTTATTTAGGGCACATCGAGAGGGTTCTTTGGAAATGCTAGTTCCTTCACTGAAAAGTTTAGTGTCAGGGGATGCCATTCCTTTCCTTTGAAATGACATCCAAAGTTCTATTGAACTCTCAGTGGTGACAGCTTGTATTCAACAATTATATGCTTCTTTCTATTAAGAATTGATGCAATCCAAAGACCAGATGCATAAGGCAACCACAGAGTTAGCCTCTACTAAAGACACTCTTGCCGATTTGTTTATGCAGATGAAGCAGCAGCATAGCAGACACAAATGATTGAGACCCAGAGAGAATAAATATATTCTTTAAAAATTCAATTAACAGAAGCTCAATCAAAGGTCACTAGAGTTTCAGAAGAGAAAGAGAAAATGTCCAAAGAAGCTCAAGAGTTTAAGACTCTTTTAGATACAAAACTGTCAGATTTGCAGACTGCTCACAATACATTTGAATCCCAAGCTTCCCAGAGTAAGCAGTTGTAGGACCAACTGGCGCAGTCAAGGTCCATTCCTCCAAGGCCCAATGTTCCCATGATTCCTTCTATCTCTCAGCAAGACTTGGCAGTTCTCCAGAGACAGGCCACATTATGTCCGTTGTTTCAAGATAAAGTTGAAAGATTGCAGTCCAGGATGGATTTGTTATGGTCTACATTTGAGCACTTTTAGGAGTATGTTCCTCTCGGTCATTCCTTTTTTTTCCACTATCAGTTGCACAAGTTCGCCTTCTATATTGAGCTCTCAATGATGGATCCCCCTCTTCCAGAGAGTGGGGCTTGGTCTTCTGATTTGCTGACAGAAGTTGTCCGTATGGTCTTTGAAGATTTCGTAACGATGGATACCATGCTGCTATCCTATATGTATCTACGAGGTGATTTGTTAATTTCAGATAATGTAAATGTGGCTTGGTATGTGGGGGATGTGGTTTTACAAGCTCCCTTATATGTCAACCATTTGGAATTGAGGATAGATGACATGTTCCAATTGTCAAGAATCGCGTGGTGGGGAGACTTGCTCAAGATGCTGTGCCAAAAACACACAGAATGCACAAGGAGAAGCTCACTCAAGAGACAAGAAGAGAGATGGAGGTCAAAAAAATTTATTGCTGGTTTTTTCTTCTTCTTCCACACTCTTTACAATGTATACAAAGTATAGATAAGATACACCATAAAGGAAAGTGGTCTACTAAGTCAAACAATGTATAACCGACTACACTAGTCGACTGGCGCTATAACTATGCCAATTGTAAATATGTGTAACTACCTGAATATAATAAGTAATGAGTTAGTGGCCATGTGAGAGGCATAATGACCATCGACGTGCTAAGTGTAGACATGTGGATCCATCTAACCAAGTGGTCCATCATCAATGTCTGCATGTGTTGAGCTTGTCATCTCAACACTCCCCCTCAAGCTCAATTGCATCTCTGCAACTCCAAGTAAGCTTCGAAACTTTTGAAGCTTCTCTATACCCACTGCCTTCATGAAGATGTCAGCTATCTGATCCTGTGTGATGACATACACCAAGTCAATCTCACCTGCTAGTACCTTCTCTCTCACAAAGTGGTAGTGTACCTCAATATGTTTTGTCCTGGCATGGAACACAGGGTTCCTAGCCAACTGTATACTGCTCATGTTGTCACAATAAATGACAGCTAGACCTTCCACCTGCACATCCAAATCAGCCATTAACTTTTGTAGCCATACTACCTCACATGCTGCAACAACAGCACCTCTATACTCAGCCTCTGTACTCAACAAAGCAACTGTAGATTGCTTTTTGTTGCTCCAAGCAACTGTTGCACTACCAAGAGAGAATATGTATCTGTTGGTAGATCTTCTATCAGACATATTACCAGCCCAATCTGCATATGTGTATCCAAACACCTGTACATCTGTACCTGTCTCATAGAAAAGTCCATAATGTAATGTGGACTTCACATATCTCAATATGCGTCTGACTGCATCCAAATGTGGCTTTTTAGGTACTTGCATAAACTGACTCACAAGACCAACAACGTAGCTCAAGTCTGGCCTTGTAATGGTCATGTAGATTAAACTCCCCACTATCCTCCTAAACATGGTAGGGTCTTTTATCTCATCCCCAACATCAGTACTCAACTTTACATTCTGCTGCAATGGGACTTAAAGTGGTTTGCATGCTATCATACCATACTTGGACAACATATCCAAGCCATATTCCACTATCACTATCACCTGTAATAATCAAGTCATCCACATAGATGACTATGATGACCAAACTTGCATCTCCCTTTCTCACATAAAGTGAGTGATCAGTATCAGAAACATAAAAGCCAATATTGACAAGATACTCTTTGATCTTGTCAGACCATGCTCTAGGTGCTTGCTTGAGCCCATAGAGCACCTTCTTCAACCTGCACACATACGTGGGATGCTCTAAATCTTCATAACCTGCTGGTTGATCCATATACACTTCTTCCTGCAAATCACCATGCAAGAAGGCATTCTTCACATCCATTTGCTGCAACCTCCAACCTTTGGTTGCTACCAAAGCAATCACACATCTGACAGTTGCCATCCTAGCAACTGGACTGAAGGTTTCTTCATAATCTATGCCATATATTTGGGCATAGCATTTTGCAACCAGCCTAGCTTTGTACCTACTAATAGAACCATCTACATTGTGCTTAATCTAATAAACCCACTTACATCCAATAACTTTCTTGCCCTTCGGCAATGATACTAGATCCCAAGTCTTATTGGCCTCTAATACAGCCATCTCCTCATCCATTGTTGCATCCCAATGAGCATGACCAACAACCTCCTCAAAACATGTGGGCTCAACATCCTCAACTAGTTTCACCATATAAGCATAATGGTGAGCTGCATAACCTTCAAAATCAAATCTTTTAATAGGGTATTTGACCTTGCTAGATCTACGTACCACCGGATCACTCAATGGAGCCTTTACATTACTATGAGCTCTCTATACAATTGGTGTCTTGACAGAAGGAATACCAAGCTCATCATCCAAGCTCTCTGAGCCACTGGAGTCTCCATCAAGAACTGCGTCAATGCCATTTGACACTTTATTCTTTCCTTTGTCTTTACCTATAGTGCTACTAGATGCACCTGAAGATGTAGAGGTACTCCTTAGTCTCCCAAACCAAGGACTACCAAATGATGTCTCTGGTCCACTAAGAGTCCTTGATTCTTGCTTTTCAGCCTACACATGAGTGTCATGATCATCATCATCATCCAATGCATCACCACTAGATGCATACCAACTGCTCATTTCATCAAAGATGACATCCTTACTCACTCTGAACTTACATGTGACAGGGTTATAATAGCAATACCCTTTCTGCTCTAAAGAGTATCCAATAAAAATACTTGTTTTTTTCCTTTGGATCAAGCTTCTTCTATAGCTCATCTGGCACATGAACGTATGCAACACAGCCAAATACCTTCAAGTGTGATACATCAATCTTCTTGCCAGTAAAGCATTCTTCAAGAGTCATTCCATGAACTGCAGTTGTGGGAGTTCTGTTCATAATATAAACAACAGTATGAACAACCTCAAACCAAAAATGCTTAGGCATATTCTTTTCAGCCATCAAGGCACGTGCAACTTTTGCAATATGCATGTTTTTCCTTTCTGCAACCCCATTTTGTTGTGGGGTATATCTGCATGTGAACTGTCTCTTTATCCCATGAGACCTCAGAAAATCACTGAACTCATTCGAGAGGTACTCTCCCCCTCCATCTGACCTCAAGCACTTTACTTTCAAGCCTGTTTCTCATTCAACTGCAGCCTTGAAAGTTCTAAAGTGCTCAAACGCTTCACTCTTTTCCTTCATAAAATATACCCACAGCTTTCTAGAACAATCATCAATGAATGTGACAAAGTATGAACTGCCTCCAAGAGATACATTTTGTGTAGGCCCCTAAATGTCTATATGCACAACATCAAGGATATTTTTTCTTACATATCTGTTATTGAAAAGGGTTGTCTTGCCTGCTTACCAAACTGACATGCGTCGCATACCTTATGAAATTCTGCAACTCTAAATGTAGGAAAACCTGTAACCAACCCTTTGGACTGCATTAATTTCAGCCTTTGTACATTTGCATGTCCAATGAGTTTGTGCCAAATTTCAATATTTGCAACAATACATTTTCCTTTAGCATACATAGCAGCATTCATAGTAGGAATTCCACCATCCAGAGTAAACATACGTCCAACTCTATTTCCCTTTGCTACCAACCTACACTTGTCATTGAAGTCTTCTACAAAGCAACCCTTTGCATTAAATCTGACTTGCAGCCCTTTCTCTACCATTTGATTGATTGACACCAAGTTCTTTGTAATAGATGGCACATGTAATACATCTGAAAAACTCTTTGTATTACCATCATGCAAGGACAAGGAAACTTTTTCAATATGTGAAATTGGGTGACATGAATTATCACCCGTCTGCACATAACCTGCATTTTGCAAATTCTGCATCTCTCCAAACCATTCTACATGGCTGGTCATATGATTGGATGCACCTGAATCAACATACCAAACATCATCATGTGTTCCCTTTCCTATAACAGCATTCAGCATATGCTTCATAACAAAGAGACGTTCATTTTTGTCTTCATTCTGTCGTGAAGACGATGCATAGTTTCCTTGCTGCAACTTACCACTGCGAATATCATCTTTCTTAGCATAAGATTGGGTTGCAATATGACCTATTTTGCCACAATAGTGACACACAATACCAGAGTTGTTAGAGCCTCTGTTCTGCCATCCACCTCTTTCTCTAAAGCTCCCCCTACCTCTAAAGTTACCACAAGCTCTTGAAACGTGCATATCGCCAAATTACTGATTCAATCTATTTTGATGGTTGTCACTACCACGTCCTGTACCACAGCCTCTTGAAGAGAACTTGCCACGTCCCCTTCCTGAACTGGAGTAGAAATCTTGGACCTGTTCACCACTTTTCTCAGATGTCTCACTCTGCATGTTGATCTCTTTAGTGATCATAAGGGAGACTAACTCATCGAAATCTGGAAATGGCTTTTTGACATATATGGAAGTCACAAAAGACTTCCAAGCCTTTTCATTGTTAAGTCCACCCAAGGTAGACGACACCAAATCATTATCATCCGGCATTGCATCAATCGCTGCCAAGGCATCTGCAATGCTCCTTACCTTCAGTGCATACTCATTGATAGACATCTTCCCTTTCTTCAATGTATTCAACTCTTACTTGAGATGAATCTTTTGTGCCTTTGTATTTACAGAAAACATACTTTCAGGTATGGTCCAAGCTGTATATGAATTCTCTACATTTTTTATATGTCCCAGCATATTATTGTCAATTACTGCAGACAGCCAATACATGACCTTTTTATCTTTTGCATTCCATTCCTTTCGTGCCTTTGTCTCTTCTACAGTTGGAGGATCACTCACCTCCGGCTCCTTTTCTTCACCTGATGCAAACTCATAGAGGCCTTTTCCAATAAGCAAGTTCGTGACATGGAACTTCCATGAAGGGTAGTTGTTCCTGTCGAGCTTCTCAATGATGGGGCTTCCACTGTTCTCTACCATTATTACAAAACTAATACCAAACAGAAAGCAAATCTTCTACAACCCTCGACCTATAGTGCAGAGCAATACATCAGATAGCCCTTTTCACTGTCTGCTCAACAATACATGCAATCTGCAACCTGATTGTAGATAAACCTTATGTTTTCTTCCTGAAAATACCTCAAGAATTACAGATTCGCAATATGTAACCTGCGCACCCACTTTCGATCAAAACAACCGAAATCATACTGTACCCTGAAACTGCTGTCCGCAACCTTGCGGCTCTAAAACGGCGCTTGAAACGGCCTTAGATGCCCAAAATAATTGCGGATAATCCCTAAGGGTCTATTTGCAGAATACACAACACTCTTCGCGCACACCAAATCTCACTGCAATCTGAGATTTTTGCTCTGCCCTGCTTTCGGTGCCTCCACAAGCACTATCCAAGAGAAAGAGTGGAAGGATGGGAGAGCTTCTTACCCATGGCTTGCTTGCTCAAACCTTACTTCTTCTCCTTCACTTCAGCCTTCGAAATCAGCCTCTCTCAATGGTGCGGCTTTGATACCATGTCAAGAATCACGTGGTGGGGAGACTTGCTCAAGATGCTGCGCCGAACACACATAGAATGCACAAGGAGAAGCTCACTCAAGAGACAAGAAGAGAGATGGAGGCCAAAACGTTTTCTTGCTGGTTTCTTCTTCTTCTTCCACACTCTTTACAATGTACACAAAGTATAGATAAGATACAACATAAAGGAAAGTGGCCTACTAAGTCAAACAATGCATAACCAACTACACTAGTCAACTGGCGCTATAACTATGCCAGATGTAAATAGGTGTAATAACTTGAATATGATAATTAATGAGCCAGTGGCCATGTGAGAGTCATAATGACCATCAATGTGCTAAGTGTAGACTTGTGGACCCATCTAACCAGGCAGTCCATCATCAATGTCCTCATGTGTTGAGCTTGTCATCTCAACACCAATGCTATTCTTCTAAAGTGGCTACTTGCCCTGACACTTCATAGCATTCAATGATTGATTATGTAGTCCTAAACAAACGTCAGAATACAGCTTCTCCTTATGTGCAAAACACTAACCAACTGAGGGTGGATCTCCTAGCTTATCTCTCCAAGAACCATCCATTTTATTCATCCTTCTTTGATGCCTATCATCGACGATTTGTTTTAGGTCCCTCTGTTTCCTAGCTTATTGTACTACCAACAAATGGCCCATCGCTATGATGCTTATTTTTCCCTTTATAAATCCAACTCGGCACCTATCCTACCTCTCCTTTTCCAACCTCAGGGTTTTTCTCAAACTCCCATCTTTACCTATTGCTCTTTCATTGAAGATCGAGTCTTTTTCCCTTCTCCACCATGTCCTTTTCCATCTATGCATATACCTTCTACTTTTCTTGCTTATCAATTGACATCTTTTATAACTGATTCCCTTAAATTTTCAGCCACTCCTTCTTTAGCTTATTCCTCATTTTATGATTTTCCCTACCCATCTCTTCATCCTCTTTTACTTATTCCTCTTCTATCTCCTGCCACTTCTATTTCTCAACCCTGTCAGTTGGTTAGTAGGTACGAAGGATTTGATCAGCAGATTCCTAGAAGAAGAGGATGGATCTCAACTGATTCTCTCATGGGACCACAAATTAATTGACTATTAATTCCAGGGGATTGGACAACTGCTAGTCAAGCATACCAAAATTACCTCCATTTTTCTCAACAATATTCACAATCTCTAGATCCTTCAATGAGATTGACAGCCCATTTTGCTTAGTACTTGGCATATATGCATAGGAATTGCCATAACGATCCAAAGGTCATTCCAAATCTTTGTATGAATGTCAATGTGAACATTGATTCCCAACAATTGGATGTCCTATATTTTCATGCCCTTTGTCTACCTAACAAATACCTTGTTTTCCTAGAACGGATGTGGTGCCTTTAATTCTTTCAGAATCCTCTAAAATCTTTTGTAGATGAGTCTTTATCCCTTGATAGCTTTCAAAATTATCAACCCTTCAAGAGGGATCATTTTCATTGATACCCCTGAATGTATTTTTTGTGCTTCTTAATCAGACTGTTTTTTTGGAGGTGCCATTCAGATGATTGTGTTTGTGTGTGTTGTAATAATTTGTATGTCATGAGTTCGTGTTGGTTGAATAATTTGTTCGAGAGCTCTCTTTTTAACTATTGATGGTGATGGTGGATGGCAAGCCTACGATTGAAAGCTGAAGAACCTCTTATATCCTTTACAAATTTGTTATGACTTTTTATTGTTTATAAGATGTGTTAATGAATAACGAAGTTTACCTTTAGTAGTATTCTTATCTAGAGATAGGGGTGATAAGTTGGGGTTGTGCTTGGGTGATTGTTGAAGATACTAAAGAAGATAAAATTGAGCTCTTTAGTGAACTTATATTCTTTTGTTCCTTATGTCACGAGGACGCTTCCTTTCTAAGTGTGGGAAAAGACTAAATTTTTGATTGATTTTTATTGTTTTTGAGGTCTGAATGATTGATTTTTGATGGATTTAAAGTGATGTAGGTTGTTAATGGAAGTTTTTGAGAGTTTTTTGGATGATATTGATTATGTTTTGGAAGTTCATGATGATTTTTAGTGGAAATATGAAGCTCTGTGATGATCTGATAGGTTCTATTAAGGTTCTAATTTTCTTTTGTATGAAGCATGGATTGATGATTGATGAAGGTTGAAATCTTTTGAAATCTTATTGAATATTTTTTGATATTTTGGAATGGTTTTTGTATGAGTTATGTGGTTCTGATGCTTTCTATTGACCTTCTGTAACTCTCTACTGAGCCTTTGTGAGCTTCTATAGGCCTTCTGTATGCTTTTGTATGCCTCTATATGTGTTCTATTGAATGAGGGTGTAGCTTGGAAAAGTTTTCTAGCCTTGGAAATAGGTAAATCTAAGTGCAAAAGAGCTTAAGGAAGTCAAAGAAGTTGATGCTGAAGACTCAGGTAAAGACTGGAGTGAAGTGAGAGTAGTGAGCTATGAAGAGACACTATAGCGGCTCTGGTGCCTCTTTGCATCAGACATACTGAGAGTGGAATTTAGGTGACGGGAAGTGCTTAAAAATAGCTAAAAAATATGAATATCAAGGGAAAAATATTCACCGTCAAAGGCGGCAGCTCGACCTAGGACGATTTTAAGCGTTAAAGTGCTCTAAGGACGCCTGGGCAACACTTGCGGATTTTTAGTAATTTTTCCATGCGCTTGTGGCGGTCAATGGAGCTATCAGTCAGTGCGGGATGCCAAGACGAGCTCACAGAAATTTTCAAACTGCGATTTGGACATCGTACGCGCGAGAGCCAGTAAAAAGGCCAAACGGCCGGTCAAGAAAAGGGAGGGTGCCCAAAAATTGAGAAATGAGGGGGTGCCTTTGTGAAGGGGCACCCCCCTTCTCAAAATTCGTGATGGAGGGGGGGCGGTGGCTGTTTTTCAGCGCCGAAAAAAACGGACCCCCCCTCCACAAATCGAGATGCAGGCTCTCAAGTAAGCCATGGATTCAATCATAGCAGGCAACAAGATTCGATCTTCGCTCCGCATCGCTCCGATCCACGCAAGGAATGGTAGACTGTAGAGAGAGAGAGAAAATCAGTCTTTCTCTCTCCTCCCTCTCTCTCCTCTAAGAGGGAATTCATGTGGGAAGAAGAAGGAAGAAGAAAGAATGATGGAGGCTTGTCCGGCATCGATCGGATTGCTCCACAGGCTGGAAATGGTGACTTGTGATTGTCATGAGCATGAAGTACTGCTGATTTTCAGATTTGTAGCCATGGACATGAAATCCGAAACACGCAAATAAGCGGTAACTCAATTTTTTCAAAGGAAATTTGAGATTTTATGGCTTTTGATTGATGAAATGTTGTTCATGTGGGCTAAAAATTGTTTATGTCGCTGGTTTCCATGAGTACTTGTTGATCATAATCAGAAAATCAGAAAAATATGCATCTTGTGGTTCAAAATAATACACTAAAACACGTGAAATATGGAAAATCAAGGGAAAATGATGGTTTTTGGACATAAAAATGAAAAAATGAATAGGAACACCAACTAGATTTTCATTTTGCTGCAAGAAGGAATTAAGGGCCACAGCCCAAAACCTATTTTGAATTTTCAGTAATTAAATAATGCAAAAATTAAGGAAAAATAGAGAAAAACCACAAAAATTAGGGGAAAAATGCATTTTGGGTGCGGAAAATTAATGAAAATTAAGAACAATGTTTGTGAATGTTGGTGGGGACTAAAGCATGAGGATTTGCCTCAGTTCAACCCCACCTTCTTATTCTAGTGTGTTTTTCCCGCTTTTTACACATAAAATGATGGCAAAATACCTTATAAATCTATGCAACAATGCAATATTTAAACGGGGAAGGGTAGGGAAGTTGAAATATGTCTAAATGCCATGTGAGATGATGGGAAAGTTGCTTATTTGTATGCATAGCATTTAGGACGGATAATAATTAAAACTAAGAGCTTAGTAGCACGAGGATCACCTCGGTGCTAGGCCCATGCAACGAAGCACGAACGGTAGTTGGAAATCATTAAAACAATGGTTTTGCACTTGTGCACGATACTGTTTTGCTAAATGTTTGAGCACTAGGCATCCACCAAATGCATAGAGCATAAAAACAATTTAAAGGTATCAAAGACCAGCTCTCCTGGACTTGCATTGCAATTGTTTTATTAGGACATGACCTACGTTGAGAGGCAGTGAGGTACCCTTGCTGTAGGTCAACGCGGGTCCCAAAGGGGAAAGCAAGTGAGGAAGAAATGGTACACTCCTGGACACGCTTATTTGGTACCTTGAGCGACTTTTGTGCGATGTGTCTATTTGTTGAGCGACGCACTGAGGGGCCAATCCCCAAGGTGTAGGAGAGTTGCAGAGGGTTGACGGCATTCAGCCGTAGGAGGAACCCCATGTGTATGTGATTCGAGCCTTTTGGGTATGTGAAAGGGACTCCCTCTGAGGAGCAATATTGGGTTAGGATTAGTAGGACTACAACGTATTATAAACACAATGTTTAGGAAGGCAGAGATTTTGATAGACGCTCCTTGCCGCGAGGCTGAGGGGTTGTCTTGTGCGTAGTGGCGAGGTCCGGCTAGTGCATGAGCCAGTGCCGGCCCGGTTTTAGGTCCATCACATACCTCTTACGAGGTACACCCATGACCTAAGTAGGATTATTGAGAATTATTATTAAGTATTGTAGTGAGGATATGATGTGTTATTGAGAGAGAGTGAGAGAGAGAGAGCCAGAGATAGTCAATTTTTATAAAAACAGTGTATCTGTATATGAGAGAGTGAGAGAGAAAACTATGAAGACATTGAAGATGAATAATATGTGATTGATTTCCATTCAAAAATGGTGTATTACTTTATGTTCCTTGTTCTATTGATGGATTTTATGAAGAATTTGAAGATTATGGTTGATTCTATCAAATCCATGGGAGATATCTGCTATGATGCTGTGTGAAGAATTGTTGTTTTCTTTGTTTTGGTCATCAAAAGAATGAAATAAAAGATTGTTGATGTTACAAGATAGATTTTATTGCAGTAGAATCCCCTTTTCCTTGGAGTTCCTCTTGGGGATCCATGTCATTGGTGCGCAGCCGGGGAAACTTGCCATCATTAAGCATCAGAAGAGGCTAAAAATGGAGGAAATGGCATTGCTAAGAAAAGAAGAATTCAATGGATGTTAGCAAAGTTTCTTATTCCACTGAAGAATTGGAGATTCTTATAATCAAAGCTACTTTCCACAAGAAGTTCATCCCACATTGGCAGAAACATATTACCATCACGATGCAAGCTCTATGCGATGGACTGTTTCCTCTTCCTATTGATGAGCAGAAGTAGAAAGAATGACTATCCATGGAAGATTTGGTATTCATTGAGAAGATTCCAAACATCATCAAGTGGGAGATTGTGAAGAAGCTTCAAGAGTCGTGGTCTGTGGAGGTTCACAAAAATAAGAAGGAAAAGAGTTGGAATTTGTTCATGGATGCTCCACAGCAAGATACATGGGATGCTTGGTGCACTGACAATCTTCTGTTTGTCCAATTACCAACCCATTGGAAGTTGGTAGACAGAGTGTTTTTCACAACATACACTGTTGAAACCATCAAAAGGTGGCATTATTATAATGGCAGAACAATGATCCTAAGAAGAATGAGTTTTGATACTTTCAGAATGGAATATCTCCCCCTTTATAGTGGTTTGAAAGCTGAATTCATAGATGTTGAAAAGAAGGAAGTAGAGGAGATGTTGGCTAGAGAATCCCCCAGAGGCTGAAGCCCCTCTCTGATTTTATTTTGTTGAGTACTGAACAATTGGTTGGAGCCGAGCCCTTGATGAATGACGCAATCAAGAGGCAAGTGTTAGAACGAGTCCAGAGGTATGTGTGAGAAGAGAGAAGGCAAGAATCAAGACTGAGAATGAGCTTGCAGAAGCAAAAGCCTCCTTTGACGCCCTAAAAGCACTCTTTATAGAAGTCCCCATGGTGACTCAAGGTCCCCTTCCTAATCAAACTCATCCTAGAAATATTGATGACAGGGCAGTAAATTTAGTCCCATTGCCAGTTTTTAAGGGAAAGTATAATGAAGACCCTGATCTTCATGTAGCAAAGTTTATGGTAACATGTGTGGCTAACAATACCAGAACCCTTGAGCATTGGTTAGCAATATTCCCCGCCACATTCAAGGGTGCGGTGTTTCAGTGGTATGAGAGACAAGCAACAAGAACTTTTGGCACATGGGACGACCTGAAGTTGGCCGTCCTCACTAAATTGAGGCATGAAGGTTTTGAAGAGCGGATGCGAGAGGAGTTCATGAACCTAAGTCAGTCCTCTAGAGAAAGAGTAGAAGCTTATGTCTCACGAATGGAATCCATCCCGAAGAGATGAACTAACCATCATTTGGACGAAGGTATCCAGAAAGGAGTGTTTCTCAGAGGCCTACAACTAGAAGTTTGCAAGTTTGTGAAACTATAGAGACTAGTCAATCTACAAGCTGCAGTGGAAGGTGCAAGATTGTATGAAGAAGTTGAAGCGAGATTGTCAATGACTCCAGGAAGAGGAGTCTTACCTCCTTCCATGCTAGTAATGGCATATCCACCAAATGCAGTCCTAGGGACTGTTCCCTACCCCTATCCCCAGATGCAAACAGTGTCGTAGTATAATGCACCTAATCCACTGTGGTCACCATAGATGACAGTGCCTTAAATGATGGTTCAACCACAACAACAGTGACCTCAAACAGTTCCTCCAATGGTAACTCAACAATAGTGGAACCCTACCAACTGGAATCAACAACCTCAAGTCTCAGCAAGAGATCTGAATCAGAACCAGAATAGAGGACCTTCTGGATTAACCCAATTGGTGTATGCATTAATTACAGAAGCTTCCCAAAACCCTACTACAAGTACTTCAGGAGGTGAAAATCTGAAGGACTACTTATCCAACTCAGTTGCAAGTATCAAGAAAGAGCTTATGGATGTGATTACAAAGCAACTACAGACGCTGAAGGTGAATACCGCCAATATATCCACTCTTAGGGGAGCTGGGAGAGATGTGATGCACTCTAATATATGGTGCAGAAAGTGTCATCAAGTGGGACATTTAGCCAGTGAATGTACCTGAAAACCAATTATTCCTAGAGCCTTCTGTTCCTACAATTTGCGGAATAACCATACAAAGGATATTTGTTCTCTGAAAGAGATGCATGAACGAAGCCAGAAGGATGAAAATGCAAGATTCAACTTGCTAGAATCCAAAATGACAACACAAGATATTGGACCAAAGCCTAGGGAATTTGGTCCTAATTTCGGTCCAAGGAGTTTTCCCTCTCAAAGTTACAAAGGACGACAGTCTAGCGGTGGTCAAAGATCATAAGTGGAATGTCATAGGTATGGAGAACAGGGTCATATCTTCTCGAATTGTCCAAATCCTAAAGGATCTGTGGATTACAAGCCCTTATGTAGCCGATGCAAAGGAGAAGGCCACATTGCAAAGGGCTATCTAGGTCCAGCCCCTGTCAAGGCCAATGCTACTGATAGAGCCAACAGAAGGTACAAGAGCCTGCCTCCAATTTGGTAGAATTGGAATTTGTCGCTGTCACGCATGCCAAGAAGAAGGAACCAATTGTTCAGAACAAAAATAATTATCCTGCTAAGGCTGTGAAGTTCAACTTGCCAACAGAGGAACATAGCAATAGAGGAAAGAATAGTGCAGTATAGAGCACCGTAGTGCCATAGAGAGTCACAGAGAGAGTCCCAGAAACAGGACTAGAGGTCTAGGAGATAGATGATGCAAAAGCACCTCCTCAAACAGAGGAAATGCCAATGCTTCCATTGTTAGAAGAAAAATGAAAGATGAAAATGGTGTAGCCCCATTTCCCAGTAGGATGGAGAAGCCTGTGGATCCTATCAAAGATTATGACTTGGTAAAAGACCTAGAACTTTTAAACCTAACTTAATATTCCCGCAGTTGCTAATGTTGTCTCCCAGGTGTTGAAAGAAATTCAAAAGTATCTTGACAAGAAGACTGGACTAAGGATAGCTCCTTCAACAATGACATATTCCATTAAGGCCCCGGAGCTTGTAAAGGAAGTAGATGTGGCTAACGCCTTCCTAGATCCTGAAACCCTAGAGATTAGTGTATGGATAGAATGATGCTTCATTTCAGATGCATTGAGTGATGGAGGTTCATCCATAAACATAATGATGGATGTGACAATGAAGGACTTAGGGTTGCAAGGAATTGAACCTACACAGTGACTTATCAGATTGGCAGACCAAAGCAAAATTAAATCGTTGTGCATCCTCCCATCATACGTGAAAATGACCCTTGTAGGAAAAGATTAATGGCTGACCTATTTGGTGGTTAAACCAAATTCTTATGGGACCTCATACCCTCTGTTGTTGGGAAGACCTTGGCTTTTTGAAGCGAGAGCCAGGACGGACTTGTTCAAAGGAACCCTAACCTAGGCAGAGGACCCAACAAAGTGGTGTTGAAATTGTATGGATCGCAACAAGGCAATGGATCCACATCCATCGAAGTCATAAAAAACTCCTCCAATGAAGTAACAGATGGTATGTCAGGGGACGAAGAGGCTGTTAAACAAATCTTTCCCAAGAAAACAGAGGCACAGTCCCTAATAGTGGGCAGTATAAGCCAACTACCAAGGGAAGCAAAGTCCTTGTCCTCCATGGGAGAATACCTCCTGCCTCAACTAGAATTGACTTCTGAAATCACCTCTAACAGTGAAATAGAAGCATGGATGTACTGTTCTCCCTATTACATGGTAGGTGCAGAGACAGTAATAGAGAGAGAGATAGAGACAGAGGCAGAAGCAGAAGCAGACAAAGAGGCAGAAGATTTGTTCTTCTCCTATAGAGCCTCTACAAAAGCAAAGACTCTGTAGATGAAGAATTTCCTCTCATAGTGGATGATCTTGTCGATGTCCCTATGGAGACCTCAGAGGCCAAAGATCTCAGGGTGTTGGATGGAATGACCATGGTTCCATTTGGGTTGACCAATGGACCACAAAGTATGAAGAATTTGCATAAGCAATGGACTAAAGGCATAAAAATTAAGTTCACCAGTAGCTCTTGTCGCCCTGACCGTTCAGTCCAGAGAAAAGATGATGATGATGAAAGGAAGCGTCCTCGCGACTTAAGGAAAAGAAGAATATAAGTTCAAGAAAGAGCTCAATTTGATCTTCTTTAGTATCTTCAACAATCACTCCACCACGACCCCAACCTATCACCTGTATCTCTAGAAAAGAATGCTACTAAAGGAAAACTTCGTTATTCATTAAGACATATGATAAACAATAAAAAGTCATAACAAATTTGTAAAGGATCAGATGAGGTGGGGACTGCAACACGTGAGGCACAGAGGCCACGGGGGCATCTTGAGACACATAAAATAAAAAATAGGTGTGTTCACGCGTGACATGAGAGACACGGCCACACGACAAAAGAATTTTTTTTTAATAAAACCCAAACCATACATCGGATCGAAAAACCGTAAAAAGGAAAAATGTGCCAGGAGATGAGAGGAAGATGATAGAAAAATGCGACATGGGTTCCGGGGCAAAATCAAGATGTTCACATGAAAAAAATATAAAAAATGGCTCCAAAAATACATACGAGGATTAATATGGATCCGCTCGTCGAAACGCAGGGCGAAAATAAGAAAAAATGTGTCGAAGAAGGTATCGACAAACCTAGCACGTTAACACATGGTTTCGACCGAGAGAGGATGCGTTCACATGGGAAAAACCCAAAAATCAGACTAAAAAATGTCCAAAAATAATCTTAAGGGCTGTCACATCAAATCTCAGTTTGGATGGGATTAGAAGGCGTTTTCATGGAAAAAACAAGGAAATGGCGCTAAAAAACACCAATGAAAATTAATAACAAAAATTCCAGATGGCAAAACAGGGCAGAGAAAGAAGAAAAAGTGTGCAAGAAGGGTGGCCAGACAAGGTGCTCTAGTCAGAATGGAATTCCAAAAAGAAAAGGGCAGGTTCACATGGAAAAATGTTAAAAATATGCACGAAAAGGACCCAAAAAATCGCAAAAAATAATATTGGATGAACCGTGCATCGAAAGGATAGGGTGTAAAAAGGAAAGGTGTGGCTGTCATGTTAGATTATGGTTTTGAAGCGAGAAGGATGCATTCACATGGGAAATAGATCCAATGAGTGGGAATTGCTTCAAAAATTAATAACTCAAGAACCATCGATCGGAATAGGGGTTGGTAAAAAGGAAAAATGGGCAATTCAAAGGGACGAACAGGGTGGTAAGGCTAAAAAAAATACAAAACAAAGGATAAAGGCAAACAGTCAGGGAACAACCCAGGGACATGGTGAAATAGAATGGAGGAGTGGGGAAGGAACCCCATCAGAGCATAAAAAATGAATTTCCACATCTGGAGGTGGATAGATGTATTTCCATGATGATATGCAGAACTGATGCACGGGGACACGTCCCCACACTTAAAACCTTACTGGGCAAGGGTAGATGCAGCAACATAACCTAGGACTCGTTAGTCGACTGAACTCTAGCATCCCCACACTTAAGACATAACGTACACTTACAAAAAAAAAGTAGGGTTATGAACACTTGGCCCGTTTCGCAGATGGTCGGAGGAACCGTCACTGCTATAGAAGGGTTAGAGTCAGCTCTGCAGGAGAGATACGACAACTCGCTTCAGCGTTCGGTTAGCATGGCAGAGACCAGACAGCAATATCCAGGGTGGTAGCTAGTTGATGAAGTCCATCGGGGGAGGTGTCATTGATGAAGTATAGTCACTCAACTCATTGGCACTCAAGAGGGATGAAAGAACAATTGCTTACCCCATAACTTACATCACTCGAGGTAATATTGATGGAAACCCAGATCTCACACCTAGTTTAGGAATCAACAAGGGGATGGTGTAGAGGGAGTATGTCAAGGTGTACAATTAATGGTGTATCAGTACATCCAACCCCGTCTAGCATAGGTGCAAGGAGGAAGGCCAGGGAGCCTTGCAGTGCAGTGTATAGAACAGAGTGACATGTCCTGTGATGATAGCAGAGACCCATCCCGTGAGTGCATAGGGAAACAAAAACATACCTGACTCCAATTGTCATAACGTCCCTCAATCCTCACCTCTCAATAATTGATTGAAGAAACACCAGTCACACTCAGCCCACCCTTTGTCTCACTCTCTATTGAAAGATACAGAGAGAAACCCATTCTTGAAACCCATTGATGTAATCCTCACTATCACTTGTATAGAGGTTGTATGCCTTGTGCGCATTTGATGGTGCAACTGTGTATCCCGCCCTGTGTCAGCATATAGTGCAAGAAGGAAGGCCAGGGAGCCTTATGGTGCAATGCACAAGAATAGATCGTGTGTTGTGCATTGAGAGGCCCATCTCGTGTGTGCAACACTCCGTTCATACATCTCACCTCTCATTTGATTTGAAGGAAAAAACTAGTCACTCACCCCACCCTCTAGCTCACGCTCACTGATAGATACAGAGGGCATCCCATACTCATGTCCCCATCCTATTAGGATGAAAGCTCATATCACTCAAGGGGTTGGTGATGAAGATCATGTCGGTTGTAGTTGCCATCAAGATCTTGAAGACGAGGCGTGCCCAGGGAGGCAACCAATAAGTCTCGTACTTCAATGATTTGTAAGAAAGGTCATCTATTAAGAAGGATAGACGCTGACTGATATTGCAGAGACAGTGCACCAAGGGAGGTGGCTTCAAATTACTTGTTGGAAAGGTTCTACTGGTGAGTCAACTATCCTAAACTGCGGGGTGTTACCACCTTTTCCATAGTCAGCTTCCCGCCCAAGGGTGTTTCCACCTTTTCTTGGAACGAGGCCTGCTATGACAGGAAATTTCTTCCTTATCTCCCATAATAGTTTTGTTTTTTTTTTTCTTTTTTCCTTTTTTTTTCACTAAGAAAGAGAATGGTAGAAATACCATGTGTCACGACCAACCTCGCCACCGTTGTTGGATCAGACAAGAAGAGAACAAGGTCAGGTTGAGAGGTATTTGTGAGGGGCTAATAGAACGAGACCGCCTCATGAGGAGAACCATAAGGGCTATCAAAAGCACGAAGAGAAATGCAGTGCGACACCCAAAAGGGGAAGGGTAGGTTGACTGTGATTGTCAAGATCCCCAAGGAGGGAAGCACTTCTTCAGATGTTAGCCATTGATAAGGAAAGGATCATTAGAGGCATCAACGGTCTGCACCTGAACAAAGCCATTAGGATTGATAGTAAGTACCTTGTATGGGCCCATCCACCAATGTTGAAGCTTGCCAAGAAACTTGCCAAATCTCGAATCATAGGCTAGGACAAGATCACCTTCTTTGAACTCCTTGTGCTTGATGAAACTGTCATGATAGGCCTTGCATCACGCTTGAGTGGTTTCCATACATTGTAGGGCCATCTGTCATATCTCATCCAAGCATTCCAAGTGCAGGAGGTGGCGTTGCAGTGACTCATCATCTCCCAAGCGTTCTTTAACTGCCATTCGCAAAGAGGGCAATTCCAGTTCAGCAGGGAAAATGGCTTCTGTACCATAAACTAACTGGAAAGGGGTCTCTCATGTAGTTGCCTTATGGGAGGTTTTGTATGCCCAGAGGGCCTTTGTAAATCGATCGTCCCAGTCACGACGATGTGCGAAAATCGTTCTTGTCAAAATCGAGCAGAGGATGCGAGTGGTGACTTCAACTTGGCCATTGGCTTTGGGATAATAGGGAATGGACTTGCGATGGTGGATCTTATATAGCTCTGTCAGCTCCTCCGTGATTTTGTTAAGGAAATGATTACCTTTGTCACTTACTAGCTCGAGGGGACTGCCAAAATGAGTGATAATATTCTCGTACATGAACAGGGCTATGCTGTTACCATTGTTTCACTTCAGATCTTTAGCTTCAGACCACTTTGTGACATAATCCGTACATATTAAGATGTATATGTTCTGCTTCCGTTTGGTTGGTGGATCAATGGGACCCACAAAATCAATCCCCCACTTCTCAAACGGCTTTAGGGGAAGAATAGGTTGCTGTAGCATGGCACTTCTTTTGGTGGGTTTTTCCATTCGTTGACAAACATCACATCTCTTGTAGTAGTCATATGTATCCTTGTGGAGGGTTGACCACTAGTATCCTGCTAATAGAGCCTTCCTGACTGTCACTTCTCTTGTGAAGTATCCACCACATGGTTTTTCATAGCATGCTTTCAATATTATGTCAATTTCATCCCCTGCAACACATCTTCGCAACACTTCATCTTTGCCTCTCTTGTATAGTGCACCGCCTAGAAAAGTGTAGGGGGTTGATTCTAACAGAAGCTTCTTCTCACAGCTTGAGATGCCAGGAGGATACTGTTGAGTTGCCAAGAGGTGGCTATGTCTGCATACTAGGGAGTAACTATTTCAACTAGAAATAAGGAAGCATCAGGAAGCTTTGGATCATCATGTTCCTCTTCTACAGTTTGAGAGATCCGTGATAGATGATCAGCTAGGACATGGGAAAGGCCAGGCTTAGTGACCACTTCAAAATCAAACTCTTGGAATAGAAGCAACCATCTCATCAGTCATCCTTTAACATCTGCCTTGTTCATCAGGAAGGACAAGGCTTCATGATCCATGTAGAACTTGAAATGCATTGACAATAAATAGTGTCGAAACTTCTCTAGTGCAAACACCATTTCCAAGCACTCAAGCTCTATCACTATGTAGTTCTGCTCCCTATCAACGACCTTTCGGCTTGCATAATATATTGGTTGATCTAATTTAGAGGGGCCCTTTTGACATAGAACAACACCTAGCCCTTCAACTAATGCATCTGTGTGCATATGAAACTCCTTTGTCCAGTCAGGAGGCTGTAAGATAGGTGCTTGGAGAAGGCACTATTTTAGGGTATTAAAGGCTTATTCACAGTCATTAGTCCAAATAAAATACACATCTTTCCTTAGGAGCTTGTGCAGAGGGGCTACCTTGCTTGCAAAATGTGCAATAAATCTTCTGTAGTAACCCACATGGCCAAGAAATCCTCTCAATTGCTTGAGGTTTGTTGGTGCTATCAAGGCGGCAATCTTCCCAATCTTTGCCGAGTCTGTTGCAATCCCTTGTGCAGAGACAATATGGCCCAGAAGAACTCTCGATGAGATGCCAAAGACACATTTTTCAGGGTTGAGAGAAATCCCATACTCTCGGCATCTGTCAAAACATTGCTCTAGCTGTCCCAGTGCTCACGGATTAAGCTATAGACATAGAAGTCGTCAAGATACACCTCAATGAAATCATGCAAATGATTCTGGAAGGCAGCCATAATTACTCATTGGAAGGTGGCAAGAGCATTATAGAGCCCAAGTGGCATCACTCTATAGGCATAGGTTCCCCATTCTGTGGTAAAGGTTGTTTTGGATTGGTCCTCTTCTGCGATTTGGACTTGGTTATATCCGTTGAATCCATCCAAGAGGGAATAGAGCTCATGGCCTGCCACTGTGTCCAACAATTGGTATGTAAAAGGGATAGGGAAATGATCCTTCTTTGTCTTTGAATTGAGCTTTCTATCTCCACACATATTCGAAGTTTCCCGTTCTTCTTGGGTACTACTACAATGGGCAAAACCCATTCACTAATAGCCACATGATAAATGAACTCGGCTTCAAGAAGTTTCAATAATTCAGCCTTCACCAGAGTAGAATAATTAGGTTTCATATGCCTTTGCCTTATAGGTTTGGCATCAGGCTCTAGGTCAATGTGATGTTGGCATACTGTGGGATCAATCCCCTTTAGATCTTTATATGACCAAGCAAACACTTAGTGATTCATCTTCAGAGGATGCATCCAGAAATGTCACATAACACGGACCTTCTAGAAGCCATGGCTTTGATGGATTTGGCTTCTGTTGGCAGGGGGCATCATCATCATCTTTTCTCTGGACTGAATGGTCAGGGTGACAGGAGCCACTCGTGAACTTAATTTTTATGCCTTTAATCCATTGTTTATGTAGATTTTGCATACTTTGTGGTCCATTGGTCAACCCAAATGGAACCATGGTCATTCCATTCAACACCCTGAGATCTTCGGCCTCTGAGGTCTTTGTAGGGACATCGACAAGATCATCCACTATTAGAGGAAATTCTTCATCTGCACTTTCATAACCTGCTTCATTTTCTTTCTAACATTTTCATCCTCTTCCTCTGGAGCCTCTATCTCTGCTTCTGTAGAGGCTCTGTAAGAGAAGAATAAATCTTCTGCCTCTGTGTCTGCTTCTGCTTCTGCCTCTGTCTCTGTCTCTGTTTTACTGTCTCTGCGACTGCCATGTAATAGGGAGAACAGTACATCCATGCTTCTATTTCACTGTTAGAGGTGATTTCAAAAGTCAATTCTAGTTGAGGCAGGAGGCATTCTCCCATGGACAAGGACTTTACTTCCCTTGGTAGTTGGCTTACAGTGCCCACTGTTAGGGACCGTGTCTCTGTTTTCTTGGGATTGATCTGTTTAACAGCCTCTTCATCCCTTGATGTACCATCTGTTACTTTGTTGGAGGAGTCAGTTATGACTTCGATGGATGTGGATCCATTGCCTTTTTGCGATCCATACAATTTCAACACCACTTTGTTGGGTCCTCTGCCTAGGGTTAGGGTTCCTTTGAACCAGTCCGTCCTAGTTCTCGCTTAAAAAAGACAAGGTATTCCCAATAGTAGAGGATATGAGGTCCCATAAGAAATTTTTATGACCACCAAATATGTAAGCTAATAGTCTCTCCCTGCAAGGGTTGTTTTTACGTATGGGAGGATGCCCAACGGTTTAATTCTGCTTTGGTCTACCAATCTGATAAGCCACTGTGTAGGTTGAACTCTTTGCAACCCTAAGTCCTTTATTGTCACATCCGTCATTATGTTTACTAATGAGCCTCCATCAATCAATGCATCTGAAATAAAGCATCCTTCTATCCATACACTAATCTCTGGGGTTCCAAGATCTAGGAAGGTGTTAGCCACATCCACTTCCTTCACAGGTTCTGAGGCTCTATTGTACTTTGTTGTTGTTGGGGAAGCAATCCTTAGACCACGTCCTTGAGTCAAGATGCTTTTGAATTTTTTTCAATAATTGGGGGACAACATAAA
The DNA here is from genome assembly GCF_053477565.2 of Lygodium microphyllum. Lineage (NCBI taxonomy): Eukaryota > Viridiplantae > Streptophyta > Polypodiopsida > Schizaeales > Lygodiaceae > Lygodium > Lygodium microphyllum. Next base: position 114,367,683 of record NC_141137.1, read on the forward strand.
CAACTACCGGAATGTTAACTTAGGTTTAAAAGTGTCTAGGTCTTTTACCAGGTCATAATTTTTTATAGGATCCACGGGCTTTTCCAACTTGCTAGGGAATGGGGCTACACCCATTTTCATCTTTCCTTTTTCTTCTAACAATGGCAGCATCGGCACTTCTTCTATTTTTGGAGGTACTTCTGCATCGTCTATCTCCTAGACTTCTGGTCCTGTTTTTGGGACTGTCTCTATGACTCTCTATGGCACTACAGTGCTCTGTACTACACTGGTCTGTCCTGTACTGTTTTGTCCCTCTGTTGGCAGGTTGAACTTCACACTCTTGGTAGGGGAATTATTTTCATTCTGAACAATTGGTTCCTTCCTCTTGGCATGCGTGATAGCGGCAACTTCCAACTCTACCAAATTGGAGGTAAGCTCTTGTACCTTCTGTTGGCTATCAGTGCCATTGGCCTTTACGGGGATGGACTTAGATAGTACTTTGTAGTGTGGCCTTATCCTTTGCACCAGTTGCATAAGGGCTTGTAATCCACATCTCATCTAGAGTTTGGACAATTCGGGGAGATATGACCCTTTTCTCCACACGTGTAATATTCCACCTCTGATCTCTAACCAATGCCAGACTATTGTCCTTTGTAACTTTGAGAGGGAAACCTCCTTGGACCGAAATTAGAACCAAACTCCCTAGGCTTTGGTCCAATATCCTGTGTTGTCATTTTGGATTCTAGCAAGTTGAATCTTGCATTTTTATCTTTCTGTCTTCATTCATGCATCTCTTTCAGAGAGCAGATATCCCCTATATGGCTCTTCAACAAATAGTAGGAATAGAAGGCTCTAGGAATGGTTGGTTTTCGGGTACATTCAGTGGCTAAATGTCCCGCTTGATGACACTTTCCACACCATGTATTAGAGCACATCACATCTCTTCCAGCTCCCATAGGAGTGGATATATTGGCGGTATTCACCTTCAACATTTGTAGCTGCTCTGTAATCACATCCATAAGCTTGCAGCTGAGTTGCATAATTAGTACTTCATATTTTCACCTCCTAAAGTACTTGTAATAGGGTTTTGGGAAGCTTCTGTAATTACTGCATACACTGGTTGGGTTGATCCAGAAGATCCTCTCTTCTGGTTTTGATTCAGAGCTCCTGCTGAGACTTGGGGTTGTTGATTCCAGTTGGTAGGGTTCCACTGTTGTTGAGTCACCATTGGAGGAACTATTTGAGGCCATTGTTATTGTGGTTGAACCATCATTTGAGGCACTTTCGTCTACGGTGACCATAGTGGATTAGGTGCATTATACTGCGGCACTGCTTGCATCTGGGGATAGGGGTAGGGAACTGTCCCTGGGATTGCATTTGGTGGGTATACCATTCCTGGAATGGGAGGAGGTAAGACTCCTCTTCCTGGAGTCATTGACAGCCTTGCTTCAACTTTGTCGTACAATCTTACACCTTCCACTACAGCTTGCAGATGGATTGGCCTTCTCAATTCCATGAACTTGCGAACTTCTGGTTGTAGGCCTCTAAGGAACACTCCTTTTTGAATGCCTTTGTCCAAATGATGGTTAGTCCATCTCTTCAGGAGGATGGATTCCATTTGCGAGACATAAGCTTGTACTCTTTCTCCAGAGGATTGACTTAGGTTCATAAACTCCTCTCGCATCCGCTCTTCAAAACCTTCACGCCTGAATTTAGTGAGGAAGGCCAACTTCAGGTCGTCCCATGTGCCAAAAGTTCCTACTGCTTGTCTCTCATACTACTGAAATGCCACGCCTTTGAAAGTGGCGCGGAATATTGTTAATCAATGCTTAGGGGTTCTGGCATTGTTAGCCATACATGCTACCAGAAATTCTGCTACATGAAGATCAGGGTCTTCATTGTACTCTCCCTTAAAAATTGGCAATGGAACTACATTTGCTGGTCTGCCATCAATATTTCCAGGATGAATCTGACTAGGAAGGGGACCTTGAGTCGCCATGGGGACTTCTGTAAAGAGTGCTTTTAGGGTGTCGAAGGAGGCTTCTGTTGCAAGCTCGTTCTCAGCTTTGATTTTTTACTTCTCTCTTCTCACGTACCTCTGGACTCATTCTAATGCTTGCCTCTTGATTGCGTCATTCATCAGGGGCTTGGCTCCAACCAATTGTTTAGTACTCAACAGAGAATAAAATCAGAGAGGGGCTTCAGTCTCTGGGAGATTCTCTAGCCAGCATCTCCTCTACTTCCTTCTTTTCAACATCTTTGAATTTGGCTTTCAAACCACTACAGAGGGGGAGATATTCCATTCTGAAAGTATCAAAACTCATTCTTCTTAGGATCATTGTTGTGCCATTATTATAATAATGCCAGCTTCTGATGGTTTCAACAGTGCATGTTGTGAAAAACACTTTGTCTACCAACTTCCAATGGGTTGCTAATTGGACAAACAGAAGATTGTCAGTGCACCAAACATTCCACGTATCTTGTTGTTGAGCATCCATGAACAAAATCCAACTCTTGTCCTTCTTATTTTCGTGAACCTCCACAGACCATGACTCCTCAAGCTTCTTCATGATCTCCCACTTGATGATGTCCAAAAACTTCTCAATGAATACCAAATCTTCCATGGATAGTCATTCTCTCTGCTTCTCTGTTCTTTAGTTTGTTCCCAAACAATTTTCCATCAAGATGTAAGTTTCTGCTGCCTCAACAGGAAGAGGAAACAGTCCACCGCATAGAGCTTGCACCATGATGGTAATATGTTTCCACCATTGTGGGATGAACTTCTTGTGGAAAGTGTCTTTGGCAATAAGAATCTCCAACTCTTCAGTGGAAGAATGAACTTTGCAAGCATCCATTGAATTCTTCCCTTCTTGGCAATGCCATTTTCTTCATTTTCAACCTCTTCTGATGCTTATTGATGGCAAGTTTCCCCGGCTGCGCACCAAAGACATGGAGCCCCAAGAGGAAAACCAAGGAAAAGGGGATTCTACTACAAGAAAAGCTATCTTGTAACATCAACAAGCTTTTATTTCACTCTTTTGATGACCAAAACAAAGAAAACAATAGTTCTTCACGCAGCATCATAGTAGATCTCTCTCATGGATTTGATAGAATCAACCATAATCTTCAACTTCTTCATAAACACTATTTTTGAATGGAAATCAATCACATAATATTCATCTTCAATGTCTTCATAGTTTTCTCTCTCAATCTCTCATATACAGATACACTGTTTTTATAAAAATTAACTATCTCTGTCTCTCTCTCTCTCTCTCTCTCTCTCAAAAATACATCATCTCCTCACTACAATACTCAATAATAACTCTCAATAATTCTACTTAGGTCATGGATGCACCTTCCAAGAGGTATGTCTGATGTGAAGAGGCACCAGAGCCACTACAGTGTCTCTTCATAGCTCATTACTGTCACTATCACTTCAGTGTTCTCTTCAGTCTTTGGCAGCTGCTTCTTCCATTTGTTTGAGCTCTTTTGAACTTAGATTCATCCTTTCCAAAAGTTAGAAAACTTTTCCAAAGTCACACATACATTCCAGAAAACTTTTCCAAAGTCACACATACATTCCACAGAATACTTACAGAATATCTATAGAATAGAACAGGACATGAACAGAGCAGAAATAGAGCAGAGACAGAGGCTCTACAAAAGGTTTACAGAGGGTTACAGAAGGTCATCAAAGAACAGTAGATCCTCATAACTCATACTAAAACCATTCCAAACTATCAAAAACTATTCAATAAGCTTTCAAAAGATTTCAACCTTCATCAATCATCAATCAATGCTTCATACAGAAGAAAATCAAAACAAAACACAAGGTATCAGAACTAATCAAAACCTTAACAGAACCTACCAGATCATCATAGAGCCTCATATTTCCACTAAAAATCATCATGAACTTCCAAAACATAATCAATATCATCCAAAACACTCTCAAACACTTTCATTAATAGCCATATATCATTTTAAATCCATAAAAAATCAATCATTCAGACCTCAAAAACAACAAAAATCAATAAAAAATTCAGTCTTTTTCCACTCTCAACACTTTGCTATAAGGATATTCAAGGCACTTGACTCATAATCGTGATCGTCTATTTGTCATTCCATTGGCCTAATAATGCCAAAGTATTTCCAACAACTAGACTCAGATTCTAGTGTGCCCTAGAAGTATATACCGCTTGTAATCACGACTCTACCTCCTTAGCTTGTGTAGTAGCCATATCAATTTCGACAAGAGCAACATTGCTCAATTGCACCAGGATGTTAAAATCCAGCCCATACAAAAAGTATTATAGTTGAGCATCAGCTCGAATGAGAATATAAGTCTGTAGCTTACGAAATACTTCCTTTAATTTCTTGGCATAGCCTCGAACATTCTCATGAGGTTATTGATGTGTTACACTGGGAACACGTAGCCAATACTTACCTTCCCTTTCAAGGGAAAAATCTCTTTGAAAAGCCATGAAGAGTAGATCAATTATAGTTATGGTTCTAGTCTTTAGGCTATGATACTATCCTATAGATTGTCCTTTCAGAGTTATATTAAAGAACATCATCAAGTGTCCTTTATCTTGGATTCTATAGTTGAACATTAGCTTTTGGAACTCATTAATATGAAGTTCTACATCTTTCTCTACTAACCCATTAAAAATGGGTAGAGGAAATCCTAAGGCTGGCAAGTCTGGCATTCGTGCTAGGATTGGAATGGGTTGTGCCATGATAGCAACAATCAAATTTGCCAAGGGAGTTTGAACTGATGGCACTACTATCCCACTCGAAGTGGGTTAACTAACCGGAAAGGGAAAGTATTAGAACTTCCTTCTCTTGCTAACGAACTATTCGTGGAACTAGGGTTGGTAAAACCCCTCCCTTATAGGGATATCAAACCATTCCATTGAGAAGAATAATCTCAGCCAGCTGTTGATCCCTTTCACCTCTTTCTTGCTTCTGAAGCTCGGCTTGATAGTATTTTGGATCTATTTCATTGCCTTTTAGCATACACTAATAAACTTGTCCCTATTGACCGAGATTCAAACGCAACCACTTATTAGTAGCAGCTCTCAATAAATGCACCACACCTATCGAGACCTAAAATGGGCTTGACACAAGCTCTAAGGCTCTAACTGGGCCTCTATGCTCAACCAAAATACCCCATGGGCTCGCGACTAGGAGTGTCCAAAGGCTACACACTGATCTAGCTAAATAAGTGTTTGTATGGCTCATAGTCCAATAGATAATCCCTTCCCAAAATCCTCAAAAGGAGCCCCTACACATATTGGTGTTATACACCATAAAACAAACACAGAGAGAACCCCTCAGCTAATTATTGCAGCCCCTCTATGGCTCTTCTACACCTCACAAATTGGCCATGAGATGCGTTGTAAACACACACATACAACACATAATCCTCTCTTTTAAACAATCATTCCAGGAGATAAAAGATACACCTCACTGCACACTCCCCAAAGGAAACGAATAACTGGCCCTACGACTTGGGATACCTCACTCTCAATAACAACATGGGTCAATGTTTATGAAAACAATGGCCACGTATCCAGGATAATAACATATGTTGAATGCAATGCAACTGTGAATGATTCATAGTACTTAATCATTTTTACTCATTCAAAATAGCATTGTGAATGTGCAAAACCATTTCTTCTAATGCTTTCATTCTAATGTAATTGCTTCATTGCATAGGGTCAACATCGAGCATGCTCTTGCTATTCTCAAAATGCATATATCCTATATGCAAAGTTCATCAAAAGTAATCAAATTCAGCATGTAATTAACACTTATTACTCCCCCCCTCTCCCTAGCGATTAAGGTTATGCATTTGGTGGTAGGTTTAGAGAGTGTTTTGATGTATTTTTCTTCATAAAGGGTGATAAATACTCACTTCAACATAAAGATAAGACTAAACTACGGCTAAATCTCATGCTTTAGTCCTACCATACATCCACTAACACATAATTTTTTTTCTATTTTTTGAGCCTGAAAAACCTATTTTTTTCTCTTTTTCTCTATGTTTTCCTAATTTTTTGAATTATTATTTCATTCCATGTGAACACCATTAACACATCAAAACCCCCAAAATCCATGATTTTCCCTAAAACCACAATTTTATGAATTTTGTATGTTTATAGAAAAATCAATAGATGACTAATTCTTGTTGATTTCCTTAATGTTTCTCATAAAATAGATCATTGACAATCAAGAGCAACCATTTTCAACCATTTGCAATCAAGATCTATCATAAAACTACGGAATTCACCACTTACTCATAAAACCACAATTTATCTCACACGTATCCCATATTTGGAAGGCCGGTGATGCTCGTTAACATCATTAACGCTCCTCCAAACATCGGTCTATGCTCCATTGTGTCTCAACATCATCTCTCAATCAAAATCTCTCAAATCAGCCCACCCCCTTCTCTCATAGATTAAGACATAGAAACATCATCAAAAGGAGAGATAGGGAGGAGAAAGAAAGACTAAATTATGATCTTCTCATTCAAGCTGCCATTTTACATATGGAAGGCAATGATGGAGAGCAAGAAATGTAGGAGATCCATGGTAATGATTTGATTGGTGGCTTGCTTTCAACCCCCCAACACCCCATCCATCAAATTGTCATGTAGGAGCACCATTTTTTATCAGTGCCATTTAAAAAATGCCTCCCTCCCCTCACCCCCCCCCCCCCCCCCCCCGGCCGCAGTGTGATTAATTTTCGAGCCTAAGGCCCCCTAAGGTCATGCCCACTCAATTTCAGACATTCTTTGGTCCTCTAGGTGCTCGATTTCCCACATCTTCCATGTCTGGCACTCAATTTGCAATTCGAAAAATCTTATGCCTTCGGCTTGAGGTCTGAATGGCCGAGAAGTTGCCTTACTTTGATCTGGCACTAAAAAAAATTATGAAAAATCTGTAACCACCGTAAAGGTCAAAATTCGCATTACCATATTCCATGGTCACTTAAAAACATCAAATCCGCATCTTTTGCTTCCGTCAGGCTTTAAATTCTACGTAAAATTTGCATCATTCTGCTTCTTTTCAGCATGTCCTAGGCTTTTAAATTTTTCTCGCAGGGTCCTTCAATGGGTTTACTAACTTTTCTTGCTCATTTGGCTCCTATTAACACCATTATGTGGTCACCCTTCTTATATTTAATGAAGCATTTGGATAAGTCATGCGGTTTCTTTCATCATTCAGCTTCTGAGAACTTGGACTATTTTTTTCTTTCTTCCTTGAGCTCTCTTGTGCCTCAAATGGACCCAGAAGTCCTCTTTGGTGCATTTGGTCTTAGGTGTTTGTGGGATTTTTGGATCATTCTTAGAGCTTACTTTCTACTTCAGAGTTGAACTCACAATCTTCACTGGAAGAATAAGTTTCCCTTGGTGGTCGTAGCTCTAAGATGAATTCTACTTGTTTATTGTTGCTTTGGCAGAGCCTAAAAAAAACTGCATTCCTATACTCAATCCACCCTTATACATTCAGTGCACAACTCTCATCACTCTGACAACACTCTTACTTCACCTCAAAAATACACGTGATTCTGCATGACTATTACTCTCTCTCTGACAGAATCCACACTGAAAAACGGAATGGGAAATAGACAAGTAAAGAGACTAGAAACTGCCAAGAAGACTATCATAACTGTATTCCGCCATAGCTACATCAGAAAATCTGCCAAGAAACTGATAGGCGTACACAAAACTCAAACGGCATCATATATATAGGCATACCTATGACCATCCAACTTCGAAGATCCGAAAACCAACTAACTCTCAAACTTACAAAAGACACTTTAAATATTCAGAATTAAATCTGCCCAAGGTCTAGCCTAAACACTTGGCACAGCTCGGTGGCTTGAGCCTACCAGCTGACCTCGGACCCACAGTCCCTTGATCCGATTTTAGCCCATACTTGAAAATCCGCTACAATCCTCCATCTGTTCCATCTCAAAACTGCTCCCGGACTTACCAAAATCCCCCATATTTGATCGACCATATTGGCACAATGTCAACCCGTCTGACATCTATTTCTTCAGCTTTGTTGACCATCCATTTAGGAATATCCGGAACCTTGCCATAGAATTTCTTCAGTCAGAACCCATTCACTGGTTTCAGAACTGGAGTCCTAAACACATCCTTCAATCGGAAAGTCCCTTGCCCTAACTCTTCCACAATCTGGTAGGGCCCATAGTACCTTAACTTCAACTTACCTGGATGTGGGCCTAATTTTGAATTATACAACATCACCCAATTACCTTTTTTAAAAATCTTGAATTTGACCTGTCTTGCCACCCATGCCTATCTTCTATTCTGAGCAATTTCCACAGCATATGCACTTCTAATCCGAACCTCCTCCAATCTCAACAATTGCCTTTGTTGGTGTAATAGGACTGAATCTGTGTTGTACTGCCAGCCTCAAATTGGGAACCACATATTCCATAGGGACTACTACTTCCATACCATACACAAGTTTGAATGGTGTCATTCCAGTAACCACTTTGAATGTTGTCCTAAAGGACCATAGTGCAGAATCTAATTTGTCATCCCAGTCAGTTCTGTTTTCCTCCACAATTTTCTTCAAAATTCTCACCAACACTTTGTTTGTACTTTCTGCCAATCCATTTGCTTGAGGGTGATACGAAGAAGACTTCTTGTGCAAGATCATATGCTTGATTGTCAACTCCTCTATGACTGAATTCATAAAATGCACCCCTTATGGGACAACCAAACCTTGTCATAATATTCTTATACAAAAATCTAGCTACACTTGCTGCTTTGTTATCCATGACGGGCAATGCCTCCACCCACTTCGTAGCATAATCCGTTGCAACCAAGATGTACCTAGCTCCTATTCTGCTAGTTTTTGGCTTAATGGGGCCAACAAAATCCAACCCCCACTTCTGAAATGGTTCTAGTGGCAAAACTGGGTGATCTTGCATCCTGTCCATAGAAGTTGGTTGCCCTATCTTCTGACACTGCAAACATTCCCTAGCATACTGATATGCATCTTTCAGCATTATTGGCCATCGAAACCTAGCTTGCATTATCTTCCTTCCAATTATTTCACTAGAAAAATGACCTCCTGTTGCTCCAAAATGAGCCTCTTGTAAAACTGCCTTTTGTTCCTCATCCAGCACACATCTTCGGATAATTTGATCCGGTCCTTTTCTGTATAAGGATCCAGCAATAATCAAGAATGGTCTGCTTTTTAAGGCGAACTTCTTTTTTTGATCTGTTGACATATTTGAAGGTAAAACACCATCTATCAGAAATTGCACCATCTGATCATACCAATTTTCAAACTCTTGCCCTTTAATCCGCAATTGCATGCTTATTTTGTGGTGTATGCAACACTGTGTAATCAAAATCTTGCAATAAAAGCATCCATCTTGCCAACCTGCCTTCTAGCTTTGGCTTCTTTACCAAAAAGATTAGTTCCTGATGATCCACATGAAAAATGACCTTGTTGCCAAGCAAATAATCCCAAAACTTCTCCAAAGAAAAAATCATCCCCAAAGCTTCTCTTTCAGTAACTATGTAATTCTTCTCAGCTGGTCTCAACATCCGACTTGCATAATACACAATTGCTAGATTAGATACATCCACAAATACATGAAATGGTAGTTGCCAATCTGGTGGTTGAATAATAGGGAAAACCACAAGCATCTTCTTTAGGATTTGAAAAGCCTTTTCTTAAACATCTCCCCAAACAAATTCAACATCCTTCTTTGTCAAACAAGTCAAAGGTGTACTGACATCTGCAAGATACGGTAAATACTGACTATGACATTTTACTTGACCCATGAACCTCATCACTACCTTTAAATTATCAGGAGCCACTACGTTCTGAATTGCACTGATCTTATCAGAATCAATTGACATACCTTCCTCTGAAATGATCTGGCCTAACAACTTCCCTCTTTGCACAACAATTGCACATTTGTATGGATTTAAAGACATCCTAAACATCCGACACCTCTCTGAACATTTCCTGAGGTAATCCAAATGCTTTATCTTAGTGCCAAACACTGAGAAATCATCCATAAAAATCCGCATAAACTCTGTCAAATATGGCTCAAATGTTTTAAAAGCTGCTTTAGAAAATGGCGATGGTCCATTCTTTAGACCAAAGCTCATCACTGTGTAGGCAAATGCACCCCATTCAGTTTTAAATGTAGTTTTGGCGACATCCTCCTCGACCATCCGTATCTAATTATAAACTGAAAAACCGTCAAGAAAGATGTACATCTTATGTCTAGCCACATCATCAAGGATTGAATCCACATAGGGTAAGGGAAATGGATCAGCCACAATTGTAGCATTCAATTTTCTGTAATCAACACATACACAGATCTTCCCCGACTTCTTAGGGACAACAACTATTGGTGATAGCCATTCTGCCTGATCAATAGGTATAATGAAACCCACTTGCAGTAGTTTATCCAATTCCTGCTTCACTTGCTTTGCATAATTGGGATTCATCCGATATCGTTGCTGAATTACTAGTACTGCATCTTCCTTCAAGTTGATTTGATGTTTATAAACCTCTGGATCGATACCTTTCACATCCGAATAGTCCCAAGCAAAGACATCAATGAATTCTTGAAACAGCTGTCTAAGATCTTCCTTAAAATACTCATCCAGATTAATGCTAACTTTCACCATTTTAGGACTTGTGGTAGATCCCAAATTTAACTCCCGCAAATCATCCTCCTTGACCCTTGAAACTTTCTCCATTAACCTGTCGTACAGAAATTCTGCCCTTGTAACAACTTCTTTTGGTGGAACTGCATCATCAAAATAATTTGTGTCTTTCACCATTTTGGATTCATAACTGCTTTCCGCTTCCTTATCAGTCTCCTGATTTTCTGCTATAGTCCCTAACTTAGAAGATGACTTCTCATCAGAATTACCCAGATTCTCTTGAAAAACATACTTTTCCAGAATCCGCTCTACATCCACCTCAAAAATAGGAACATTTGTTGGATTTGCTTCCATAAACCATGCCTCCTCATCATCCTCAACTTCCTCAGCCAAATTTATGGTCTGAGTCATCATAGTTTTGACAGATGTTGGCAACTTTTTCTTTGCAGTAATAGGAATTCTGACAGAATGTTTGCCCTTCTTCACAATGAATTCATTCTAATCCCAATCTTGTTTAAGCTTTGTAGCTTTAAACCATGAACTTCCCAGAAGCATAGAATAAGCATTCCCTGCATCCTGCATTTTTAGAACCACAAAATTTTCTTGAAAAGATAACCCATGCACCTTAAGTATTTGACCTCTTAGCATTCCAATTGGTTGGACTCTTCGTTGATCCGCCATTCGCACTTGAAATGGTGTAGGCTCTAGTTTAGCATCTATCATCTTAAAAAATGGTGCGCAGATCGGTCGCAGTATGCTCACGTAGTGAATCCCGGAAGGTCCCCAAGAACAATGAACTCTACCTTTTTGCACAAAAAACAATGTAAAAGCATGAACGACAAGAAGCAAGAGACCAATTGCGTTCAATCTCCCCCCATGCCTTGTGTGAGTGTTTCACAAAGCATGTATTTTATGTATATTTCCATCTTCATGCTCAATAATAGCCCAATTTACAAAAATATGACAAGCTTTTAGCTTTTGAGTTTGCTTTCTACAAAAATAGGAAATAAAGCTAATGGACGGTGCCCATGGAATCTGGCACGCCCAACACAATGTCCCAAATAGAAATAACATATCCGTGCGCATAGGTGCATACAAAATAATAATCAATAATCGATGTCTCAATAGACATGACAAAATATAGGCATGGCACCTATCAAAATATAATCCATAGGTCGAATACTCGCTAGACTCCAATGCTTTCCTCCGCCACTGCTACTATCTCTACACATCAACTGAAGCATTCAAAATCGTTAGTAAAATAATATAATTAAACCGACAAAAGTGAATACCTAGCAGTCTTCAGCTACATAAATAAATCAACTGGCAAGAAATAAATCCTAACCTTAATTTATTATGAGAGCGCACTCTAAACTCATAAACGTTTATTAATTTAATATGCATTTTGCGGAATCACCCATGTACACACTAAATTAATGAAACGCCCGAAAAGGACAGGCGTCCCCATCAACTTCTCGCACAAAGAATCCACTTTGTGTATGAGCCCCGGTCATCTAAGTTTATGGAATCCACCGTAAAACCTCACGGAATCCACCGTAGAATATGCCTCCTGGCATCATACCCCCGGGGTGGGATAGCAATTGACCTCAATTTCTATTAGCTCAATGTGGAGCTAACAGAGTGGGGAAAGCATTTAAGTCTCTAGCGTGCATCCATTGTGCTTCCTCTATAGGATGGTTCTTAAATTTTACTAGATATCTAGAATACCTTCGGCCAGTTCTAGTGGTCATGTAGTCAGTGTCTATGATGGCTTCTGGTTCAAGTATTTCAGTCTCTTCCTCTAATAAAGGTGGGTTTTCATAAACAGGGTGGATAGGTAATTGGCCTCTAAATGGTCTCAATAAACTAATGTGAAATGTATTGTGAATTTTCCAATGAGATGGTAATTCTAACTTGAATGCATTATCATTAATTTTATGAATGATTCTAAATGGTCCATAGAATCTAGGAGCTAATTTGACAACTGGATGTCTATCTACACTTTGCAGTCTACGTTTTTCTATTCTCAGCCAAACATAATCATCAATTTTGAAATTCATGGCTTGTCTTTTCTTGTTGGCTTGTTTGGTATATGATTGTTGGGCTTTAGCAATCATATCCTTAACCTCATCAAAAATACTATTATGCATACTAGCAATATCATCAGCACTCTGAATTCTATTAGACAAAGATGCAACAGGTGTAGATAATCTATATCCATAAATGACTTCAAAAGGTTCTTTCTTTGTAGATGTGTGCGGTATATTGTTATATGCAAACTGTAATAAATGCAAATGAGTGTCCCATGTCTGAGGTTTAGAGATAGTATATGCACGTAAAAGATCTAGAATGGTGTTGTTTGTGGCTTCTGTTTGTCCATTTGTTTCTGGATGAAATGCAGATGAGAAATCAATCTTTGTGCCTAGATTAGCAAACAGTGTAATCCAAAAATTGTTACAAAATCTAGAATCACGATCTGAAATAATCACTTTTGGCAGTCCATGGTTAGTAAAAACAGTTTTCAAAAATAACTGTGCTGCTGTTAAAGTTTTCTTACATGGAATGAAATATGCTTGCTTACTAAATCTATCTACAACAGTCCAAATCATATCATGGTTAGATTTAGTATTTGGTAAACCAGTAATGAAATCCATAGAAATATGTTCCCAAGGTTTAGATGGAATAAACAAAGGCATTAGTAATCCATACTATTTACCATGATGTCTCTTTATTCTTTGACAAATCAAACATTCAGAAACGAAATTAGATACATCTGCATCCATATGCGGCCAATAAAAATCTTCAGTTAACATGCGTAATGTAGATATGATACCTCTATGACCTTGATATGGGGGACAATGAATTTCATTCAAAACAAAAGATCGGAATGGAATAGTAACACACAGTCTCTTTTCATAAAACATAAATCCATCATTATATGACAATGAATCAACAGGAATGAAATTATTTTGAACTAATTTATTCCAATCAAAATGAAAAGTAATATCCTGGTGATATGTATCTTTTATAGCAATCAAAGAATCAAAAGATATGACAGAAATATTATAAATTGCAGGTCTTCTACTCAATGCATCAGCAACTACATTTTCTTTTCCAGGTTGGTATTGAATGATAGGATGAAAACTTTGAATGAAGGAAGCCCATTTGATATGACGGTCAGAAATTTGGGGTTGGCTAAGTAAATGTCTAATGCTTTGCTGGTCGGTCTTTATCATGAATTTTGAACCCATTAAGTAGTATTTCCACTGTCTTAATGCTTGTACAACTGCTAATAGTTCTTTGTCATAAGTGGAATATTTCAGCTCAGAGGGTTTCAGCTTAGAACTAGAATATGCTATTGGATGATTGTCTTGCATTAGTACAGCTCCTATTCCTGATCCGCTAGCATCGGTCACAACTAGAAAGAATGGTCTATTACAGTCAGGCAATTGTAGAACAGGGGCATTGGTTAATGTACGTTTCAGTAAGTCAAAGGATTTCTGTTGAGTTTTAGTCCATTGATAAACAATTCCTTTCTTGAGAAGTTTTGTTAATGGTAAAGCAAGTAATGAAAAATTACGTACAAATTTCCTATAGAAACTAGCAAGACCAAGGAATGAGCGTAACTCATGCACGTTTTTAGGAACAGGCCAATGCAATATTGCATCAATTTTCTTAGGATCAACTTTAATTCCTTCAGATGATTCAATATGACCTAAATATTCTATTTCTGTCTTAAAGAATTCACTCTTTTCAGGATTTGTAAACAATTGATTTTCTTTCAATAATTGAAAAACTAATGATAAATGCTCATAATGCTCTTTTTCACTTTGACTAAACACCAAAATATCATCAAAGAAAACAATCACACAGTACTGATATTTCAAAAAGATACGGTTCATCATTCTACTGAAGGTGGCAGGTGCATTAGTCAATCCGAATGGCATGACTAAGAATTCGTAATGGCCAAACTGTGTTCTGAATGCAGTCTTAAATATGTCAGATTTATCTAGCCTCACCTGATGATATCCAGACTTAAGGTCAATTTTACTAAATATAGAAGATCCTTGCAGTTTGTCCATAAGGTCATCAACTCTAGGTATAGGATACCTATTCTTTACAGTGATCTTATTTAAAGCTCGGTAGTCAATACACATACGATAGGTATTATTCTTTTTCTTAACTAAGAGTACAGGTGCACCGAATGGAGAACTGCTAGGTCAAATTAAACCTCTATTTAGTAATTCTTCAACTTGACTCTGGATTTCTTTTTGCTCTATTTGATTATGCCTATATGGTGCTTTGCAAGGTGGTTGTGTGCCAGGGATTAAATCAATCATATGGTCTTCTGGACGTGAAGGTGGTAAACCTGGTGGTAGGTCTTCTGCAAAACAGTCCTTAAAATATGCAAGAAATTCCTTATGCCTAGGGTGCATATGATTTTCCTTTGCTTGCAATTCATTCACTCAAATGAGATATGAGCTAGTACTCTTGCGTAATGCACGTTTTGCTTGAGTATGCGAAAGCAGTGGAAAAATATTAGATGCATGCATACCATATAATGTAATAGATTTTCCTTGAAAATTAATATTCATTGTGTGTGTGGAATAATCTATATTTGGGTTATGCTGGTGTCGCCAAGGCATGCATACCATCTTTCCGCAAGAATCTCTAAATCTTGAACTTCTTGTGTACCATTATACCTAGTGCCTAAGAATGCAGCTTTTATGCGATAATGCGTAGGTACAGTCTGTAATTTCAATTCCTTTACCAATTTTGCTGAAATAAAGTCATGAGTACTACCGTCATCATGCAAGATAGTATTTTCCTTTCCATGCACCAAACATTTCATAGTCAATAATGAATGTGGAGTAGGCATACCTGGTAAAGTGTCGGAAGTAGTAGTAGTGTCATCATCATCTTCAGTGAAATCAGGCATATCCTCATGCTCGTCTTCGTCCATGGCTCCAAGATAGTTGATATGTGCTGGTGGTTTCTTTGAATGACAATTTGCTGCGAGATGCCCAGGCTGGTGACATTTATAACATACTATTGGCTTGGCTTTGGTTACATTATTTGCAATGGCTGGAAGTCTGGGTACATTTGGATTTGCTTGTGGAATAGGCTTAGGATTTGGATTGACATTGGATGGTAATGCAGGTGGTTTAGCCCAATTCTTGCGGAAAGATGGTGATGAGAAACGACCTGGATTAAACCTTCTCAAATTGGAATTGAATTGTTTAGATCCATAATTACCATTGGCTTGGAATTGTTGTGGTCGTCTGTCTCTACCGCGTAACTTATCTTCAGTGTCGTGAGCTAGTGAAATGGCGTCTTCAAGGGTAGCAGGCTTGAACATGTTCACTTCAGCATAGTAATGCCCAAGGAGTCCTGACATATACTTCCGCTTATGTGTCGTCTCTGGTACGTCTTCAAGCATGCGTAGCTGTAGGAGTGCATTCCAAAAACGCTCTGTATACTGAGGTATAGGCTCACGATCCCGTTGTTGAAGTAGATCCCATTGCTTGATAGCCTTCTCATGAAATTGCGGTGGAAGGAAATTCTGCATGAACTTCTTCTTGAATTCTTCCCAAGTAGCAGGACAGTCTATGCTCTTGCGTACTACAGTCCACCAAAGTGTTGCTCTGTCTACCAAATGATTAGTAACACACTTGATTTTATCTTTTTCTGGATAGGTTTCCTCATGGAAATAGTCATCAAACTGGCTAATGAATGATAAAACAGTCTTTCCTTCTCGTATGCCATTGAAAGTGCAAAATTTGAAACTTCGTTTACTTATCTTTGATTCCTTGCGAATGGTTTGAGCTTCAAGAGTGGCATCGATGGTACATCGAATCAAATCTTCAGCTTGAGGTTCTTCTTTGTCGGTAGACGCTCTTTGTAATTTTGTCAATTGCGCTTGCAATGCTTGCCTAGCCCTTCATTCTTCTTCCAATTGCAGCATAATTAGATCCAGCTTTTGTTCCATGGTAGGCTCAGGTAGGTCGTCTTCAGCCATAGGATCATCCATATGTGGTGTCGTCATCTTGTAAAACTCAATAAACCTTTCTCACTCAGAATCAGGTTAGTGGGATGAGCGTAGCTCAAATTCGGGGTTACAAGGCTATGTATTTTTGGGTATTTCTTTCTCAATTTTCAAAAAATCTGCAATATTTCCTTCTTCGTTTTTTGCTGAAAATACTTCAGTGGACCTATGAATGGTTAGAATACTTTGCCACGAACAACTTTGCAGTTCAGAGTTTCTGCGCAGGAACAACCCTTCTAGGAGTTTTGAGCACTAGTCAGTTCTGACTACAGTTGACTAGTCTGACTTGCAGAGTTGCAGACTTAGCCGACTTGCAGAGTTGCAGACTTACAGAACTTAGGCCGACTTGATGAACTTGCAGGACTTGATTCTAGTCGACTTGCAGGACTTGACTTCTGGTGCGCAGGACCCAGAGTTTGGTGATTTGCCTGCCTTATGGAACTTGATTAAGCTTAATAAGGGGGGGGGCTTTGCAATCAGTAAACGGCGTAATCGTGAGGAGGGGGGGCCATTTTTTTTACGTCACGAGATTTTCGGGCCTCCTCCTGGATCAGTCGATTGATTTTCTAGCTTTTCACCAAGCTTCTAAGATTTCTCTTAAGCTTTTTGAAAGAAAGAATTAGAAAAATAATGGAGCTTATCTTTCTCTGTTGACGACTTGATGATGGAGATGAATGCGTGGTCCTCCACCTGTACCGCCTGGTCCTTCGCAATCTGAGAGTAGAAACAGGGGTTCTTGATCGCCAGAAGTCTGCCTGTATCGACGGTTCGCGATGATATTGACTGTAGAGCCCGATCGTTCCAGGAGCTCTGCCTTCGCTTGACATGGGCAGGGATTGGAAGCTCTTGATCTCAGCTCCACTTTGATACCACTGGTGCACAGATCGGTCGCAGTATGCTCACGTAGTGAATCCCGGAAGGTTCCCAAGAACAATGAACTCTACCTTTTTGCACAAAAAACAATGTAAAAGCATGAACGACATGAAGCAAGAGACCAATTGGGTTCAATCTCCCCCCATGCCTTGTGTGAGCGCTTCACAAAGCATGTATTTTATGTATATTTCCATCTTCATGCTCAATAATAGCCCAATTTACAAAAATATGACAAGCTTTTAGCTTTTGAGTTTGCTTTCTACAAAAATAGGAAATAAAGCTAATGGACGGTGCCCATGGAATCTGGCACGCCCAACACAATGTCCCAAATAGAAATAACATATCCGTGCGCATAGGCACATACAAAATAATAATCAATAATCGATGTCTCAATAGACATGACAAAATATAGGCGTGGCGCCTAACAAAATATAATCCATAAGTCGAATACTCGCTAGACTCCAATGCTTTCCTCCGCCACTGCTACTGTCTCTACACATCAACTGAAGCATTCACAATCGTTAGTAAAATAATACAATTAAACCGACAAAAGTGAATACCTAGCAGTCTTCAGCTACATAAATAATCAACTGGTTAGAAATAAATCCTAACCTTAATTTATTACGAGTGCGCACTCTGAACTCATAAACGTTTATTAATTTAATATGCATTTTGCGGAATCACCCACTATGGAATCACCCATGTACACACTAAATTAATGAAACGCCCGAAAAGGACAGGCGTCCCCATCAACTTCTCGCACAAAGAATCCACTTTGTGTATGAGCCCCGGTCATCTAAGTTTACGGAATCCACCGTAGAATATGCCTCCTGGCATCAAAAAATTATGCCTTTGATAAAATATTTACACTAGATCGACCATCAAGTAGAACATCTGAAAACACTCGACCATCAAACTCCAACTTTACCATAGGAATAGTAAAATCCACATCATCACGACTGATCTGATAAGCCCCAACATTTTCTTGTATTGCTTTCATAAAATCCGCAACAGGTGACTTCTTTGTGAATGAATACAGCTTGTCCCTGAAATGGGAACCAAAGAAAGCAGCTGATCCAATGTAAATTGCATAGGAGTATTTAACACTTCCTCAAATAAGGCTTTTGATGCTAATTCTGAATTTCCACCAATTTTAAGCTATTTTTGCTTTTGCCCAGATGTCACCATTTCTTTTCCAAATTGCTCCACTTCCTCAGCAACCTCATCACGTACCTCCTTCTATTCCTCCCAGTCAAGTGGTGGTTTAAGCTTAGCTTTTGAACGCGTAACTGCCAATGCTTTAGGCTCTATTGTCTTACACTGAAAGCAATCACATTCTGGAGAACACTCGGCTATCACTTGATTTGTCACATGATCCTCCACTAGAGGACTTTCCTTCTCAACTTCTGTCACTTCTACTTCAATAAGATTACTTTGAGGTACCTTAGCTGCCTCTCCCCGTTGTGCAAGTGGTGCAAGTAACTATGGTATTTGTGTATTTTGTACCTGTTGATCCCATCCTTGCTGATTCCTGTTTTGCTTATTCCAATTTTGATGTTGTTGCCATCCCTGTTGCTACTGCTGCCAATTTCCTCCCCATGGCCTATGATTTTGATAACCACCATATCTTGGTCTAAAGACATAATTGAAATTACCTCTATATGGCCGATTCTGATGTGGCCTCCACTATTAATTTTGAGATCCTCTCCATCCTAGATTGTTAAATGTCCTCTATTGTCCTGCAACATCAGGAAAAACCCCAGCTGCTTGTGTTATACCTTGCTACATTCTTTGTTGAAGCCTTTCTGGTATTGGGCCTCTGTAATTTGAATTATACCAACAATTTTGTGTTTTATGAACATCCATGTCACATATATCACAATGAGGTTTCTTACTTGACTCGGCCTCCTGCTTGATCCCCATTTCTTTCAGCTTCTTCTCCACCATTTTTTCCACCAAACTGTCTTTTGGCTTGTCCTTATCCCGCTTCTTATGCTTCCTCTTCTTATCCTCCTTTTTTGAATCCGAATCAGAATCTATATTAGAATCAGATCCACTACTTGTTCTTGACCTGGAACTTGAATCTGTATCTGACTCAGAATCATCGTCACTGCTATCATCCAAAGATCTTCTTTTTCTCCCTTTCTTCTTTCTTGAACTCCGCTTTGTGGATTTTGAATCAATCAGTCCAAACCTCTTCTCTGCTCTAGTTTTTTTTTGTATTAAATCATTCAATCCTGCTTCAACATCCACTCCTGAAACTGCATTCCGCAGCTCCTTTCTCAAGCAATTCATGTAATATCCGGCTAACATCTCATCAGACGGCCTTTCTGCTGATGTAAGTCGTCTCAAATATTGATTGAATTTTTTACTATAGTCCTCCACAAACATCTTCTTCTTCTTAATGGCTTTTAGCTTAGCAAGAACATCATTAGGAGTTTTCTCCTTTCGAAATCTATTCAAAAATGCTGCCTTTAAATCCAAGTAATCTGCAAAATGATTTGGGTTGTGATTGCTCAGCCACTGCATGGCTCTTCCCTCCAAAGTTGCTTTGAGTTGTTGCATTTTATGCTGAGCGTCATATACTCCGTCAAATCCTCTGGCCTGCCATCTTGTCTCAAACTGAGCTATGTGGCAATCGGGGTCTTCTTTTGACTTCCCTGAAAAGCTCTTGAACTTGACGCGAAAATCCACCCTAGTTGCTACCATCCTTTGCCGCATATTTGGGAATAGATTACATGCAGAAGATGCTGATGTCATTGGTGATGGAGGTGGTGCTGTAAGCCCCCTCCTAATCCCAACGGATCAAATTGTAACCTCCTTCTTGCAAAAAATACTTGCTGCAAAACTACTACTCCTATCTCACTGGTGCCCATTGCTGTTGCTGTTCCTCTTCTTGAAAAATTCCCCGATAATGCTCAACATCCCCCAAATCTTCTACACTCCTCTCAGACTCATACCCTATGCTATCACTTTGCATTCCAAGGGTTTCTTCCACATTAAGGTCATCCTCCTACTGATGCAGCCTCTGCTGTCTTTCTACCCACCTGGTAAAATATGAATGAAGAACTTGATTTGACTCTTCTAGCCTAACTACCTCCTACCATTTGACTCTCCAAGAAACATAGGTTCGACCACATATATGACTTCCTATTCTGCTCTGCATCCTCTTAGCACTCAACCTTCTACAAAAGAAAAGTGGACTCGACCATGAATACCTTCCACAAGCACCGTGATTGCAGTGTTTATTGTTGCTTTGGTAGAGCCTAAAAAATTTGCATTCCTATACTCAATCCACCCTAATACATTCAGTGCATGACTATCATCACTCTGACAACACTCTTACTTCACCTCAAACATACACACGATTCTGCATGACTCTCTCTGACAGAGTCCGCACTGAAAATTGGAATGGGAAATAGACAAGTAAAGAGACTAGAAACTGCCAAGAAGAGTGTCATAACTGTATTCCGCCATAGCTACATCAGAAAATCCATAATTGATAGGCGTACACAAAACTCAAACAGCATCATATATATAGGCATACCTATGACCATCCAACTTCCAAGATCCGAAAACCAACTAATTCTCAAACTTACAAAATACACTTTAAATATTCAGAATTAAATCCGCCCAAGGTCTAGCCTAAACACTACTCTAAGTAGTGGTGCAGCACATGATTGAACTAATCCAGCTTGCTCATAGTCGAGTATGTCCAAGTGCACTAACCAAGTACAGTCACAATTTACCTTGATGAGTCCTCGGTCTGCCCTAAAAGCACTAGCCTCTTTGGGTTTAGAGTCCACTCTTATCTACTCAATTACTCATCCATCTATGTCATATTCGACCGAGGGCCCATTTGTACAACAGATTTAGGTCATGCACCTTAGTCCATTGCCACTTTGGATTCTCGATGAGATCCTTAAGAGGTTTAAAGTTTATAATTGGGTTACCAACTATCTCTCTTGTTAGATATTCAAGAATTCTATGGAGTTCAAGTTTACTAGTTGGTACATGGTAGGTAACATCCATTGGTCAACTAATGAAATTGGTAGTTTATTAGTTGTGGGTACATGGTAGATAACAAGCATTGGTCGACTAATGGAACTCCTTGCCATCATGTAGAGAGGTACCAATAATGTAGTATCATTCTTGGGTAACTTAGAAGCTGTGATTCCACTGGGTTTACTAGTTGCTTCTATATTTTTCCTAGAGTCATCCTCATCATCTAAGAATGGCAAGTCGATGGTTGCCAATACATATATCTAGTAACACTCATCCTCAAGGAAAGGAATATACTTAGTTAAGGGTCCATATTCATGCTTTCTTTGTGAGTCACCCTTTAGTATTGCAAAGACAACATCAAGGTCAACTGGTGAGGTTTTCCAAGTGTCCATCTCTACTTGAACAACTTATATCTTGTTACCCACGAATATCATGCCATTACCCCAATCTTCTATCACTTGAGCATTTCTCATCCATGGCATATTCTAAGATAATATTGTATTCCACTCCCTTCATGACTATAAAATTAACCAAAAATTGGATTCTTTTTACCTTTATAGGCCAATATTTTAGCACTCCAAATGGTTTTACTTTCATTCCATTCACTACTGTAACACTAGACCGTGCAGTTTCCATAGGTGGGTTTTCCCAATCTTGTAGAATTGCATGCTTAAGCACACTAACTCCTACTTCTCTATCCACAATTCCTTTCCGTTTGGCATCACCTAATGCAACAATAGGTAATATTGTGTGTTTTTTGGTGCCCTCCTAAAAGGCATTTACTTGTAGAGATTCACATAATGAGTTCAAGGTTAGGATTGGTATATGCATCTCCATGTCATGGTCCACCAGCAATTCCATCACTCCATGTACATAATGTCTTTCTACCTGTTGCTTTAACACTTGCTATAGCATGTGGTTTTGCCTAAGCAATCCTCTTAATGGCAAGGTTACATGAGTTGATATTAGTGTCGTCACAAAATTGCCAACCTTTTCCTTTTCCTTTCAACTCAAGGCTTTTTTGCCAATGCTCTTGGGTAGGTCATATGTCCGTGGTATCTAGATTCTAATTGTGTGGTGCTACATGGGGTATTCATGTGCCTCTTGATCTCAAGGGGGGGGGGGAGATTGGTGGACTCACTGTCAAGATTGTGGGAGAGATGGAAGGAGTCTCACTTGTAGCTTTCTCGCTTGCACAATGGGGGAATACACACAAAGGTGGAGGCTGAAAATAATTTTTCTCTTCTTAGTTGTAAGCCAAAAGAACTCTAGTGCATAGAAATAGAAGAACCCTATATATGGGTCTCAAACCAAACTCAACTAACTAAGGTGGCATATTAACTGAGCCATGAACTAGAGTAGATACGGTGGCATACTAACTGAGCCACGAACTAGAGTAGATAAGGATAGATGTCATCTACATATTATTCATGGGCGGTGTACCAACCGCATCTACAACTAACAAGTCGGTGACATAAATGCACAACGGTCACCCTGGCATATCACGAGTGGAGCTCGATATCTCAACACTCCCTCTCAAGCTCAATCCCAATTCCCGCACACCAAGCAGGTCTTTGAACTTGCGTAGCTTCTCTGCACCCAATCCCTTCGTAAATATGTCAGCTGCCTAATCCTCTGTGCCGACATAAACTAGATCAATAAGACCTAGTAAAACTCTCTCTCGCACATAGTGATAATGCACCTCAATGTGCTTTGTTCTAGCATGATAGATTGGGTTATTTTCCAAGTGTATACTACTCATGTTGTCAAAATAAATGACAACTGGCCCATCTGTAGACTGATGCATATCATAAAGTAGCTTATGCAACCAAGCTACCTCACATGCAGCCATTGCTGCACCCCTATACTCAGCCTCTATGCTTGACAAGGCAACTGTAGGTTGTTTCTTGCTGCTCCAAGTGACTGCAGCACTCCCAAAAGAGAACACATATCCACTGGTAGATCGTCTATCAGAAATACTACCAGCCCAATCAGCATTAGTGTATCCATGCAACTGTATCTAAGCCCCAGTCTCATAAAGTAGTCCATACTGCAATGTGGACTTCACATACTTGAGTATGCGTCTAGCCGCATCCAAATGTGGTTTCCTTGGAGCCTGCATAAATTGACTTACCAATCCAACAACATAGCTCAAATCTCACCTGGTAATAGTTATATAAATCAAACTTCCTACTATGCGTCTGTACATAGTAGGGTCTTCGAGAAGCTCATCTGCATCTGCGCTCAACTTCACATTCTGCTCCAAAGGAACTGAAATAGGCTTACAGCCTGTCATCCCATATTTGGATAGCATGTCCAATCCATACTGCCTCTGCAAGAGCCATATCCCACTTGGTGATCTAATCACCTCAATGCCCAAGAAATAACGCAACTCTCCCAAATCCTTCATCTCAAACTTCTGCTTCAATAGCATTTTCACATGAAGGATATCTTCATCACTATCACCTTTGATAATCAAATCATCAACATAAATGACAAGTAGCATAATATCTTTCTCTATTTTTCTCACATAAAGTGAGAAATCTGCCTTGGAAATCTGAAAGACAATAGTGACAAGATACTGTCCTATCTTGTCAGACCATGCTCTAGGTGCTTGCTTCAAGCCATACAAGTCTTTCTTCAACTTGCAAACAAACTCAGGATGAACAACATGCACATAACCTGGTGGCTGCTCCATATAGACCTCTTCTTGCAAATCACCATGCAAGAAGGCATTCTTACATCCATCTGATGATGACCATCCCTTTGATGTAGCCATAGCAATGACTGCTCTTACAGTTGCCATCCTTGCTACCGGACTGAATGTTTCTTCATAATCAATGCCATATGTTTGTGCATACCCCTTGACTACTAATCTTGCCTTGTATCTATTCACAAAACCATCTGCATTGTGTTTCACCTTATAAACCCACTTACAACCAATTGCATTCTTATCTTTAGGCAAAGGTACCAATTCCCATGTAGCATTTGCTTCCAAGGCATCCATTTCTTCATCCATGGATTTCTCCCATTTTTCTTTTTCCATGGCTTGCTCAAAAGAAGTGGGTTCTGGTTATTGTATCACTTTGACCATATAGGCATAGTGAATGGCTATAAATCCATCATATTTCAGCCTATCCACAGGATACCTAGCTCTGGTAGACCTGCGCAAAGTAGGTTCACTCCCAGGTGCTCTCAAAACATCCCTGGTCTTCCTTACTCCAGGTGTAACAATAGAAGGAATACCCAACTCATCATCAATGCTCTGTTCTGAGCCACTGGATTCACCATCCACATAAGAGTGACCTGCATTCACATCAAACATGGGCTGATCTACCTTCTCTTTTTCTTTTCGTGATACCTGCATACCACTATCTACATTGCTTTGAGAAGATTCTCCTGATCTCAATCTGCCTGTCCATGGCGAAGAATGTGAACCACTACTAGAGGACGCTCCAGGTCCACTAATATTTTGTGACTGCTGCTGTGAATTCGGTGCAGCATTACCACTTTGTGCATCTACATCATCAATCACATTTACTGGTTTATACCAGCTACTCATCTCATCAAAAACAACATCTCTGCTCACTGTAAACTTACGAGTAGAAGGATTATAGCATCTATACCCTTTCTACTGGAGAGAGTAACCAATAAAGATGCACTTTTTAGCTTTTGGATCCAACTTGGATCTCAACTCATCTGGCACATGAACATAGGCAATGCAACCAAAAATTTTCAAATGAGAAATATCTAGTTTCCTACCAATATACCTCTCCTCTGGAGCCATGCCATGTATTGTTGCAGTGGGAGTCATGTTCATTATGTAGACTATTGTAGCAACTGCTTTAGCCCAATAAAAATCTGGCAGATCTTTTTCGTTGAGGATGGCACGAGATACTTCTCCAATATGCCTATTTTTTCTTTCTGCAATTCCATTTTGCTGTGGGGTATGACTACGTGAATATTGTTGCTTTATGCCATGCTCCTGCAAGAACCTTGCAAACTCATTTGAGAGGTACTCTCCCCCTCCATTTGACCTTAGGCATTTTATTTGCGGGCCTGTTTCTTTTTCAACCATAGCTTTAAGAGTTTTGAACTACCCAAAAACTTCACTTTTCTTTTTCATAAAATACACCCAAACTTTTATGCTATAGTCATCAATAAAAGCGACAAAATAATGACAACCTCCAATAGATGCAGCTTTAGTAGTCCACACATCAGAGTGGATTAATTTCAATGGCTTCTTACTCTCTTGAACATGTCTAGGAAATGGTTTCCTTGCCTGTTTTCCAAATTGACAGGCTTCACATACCTTATGCATTTCTGCAACCTTGAACTTAGGCAATCCTGCAACAATATTTTGGGCTTGCATTGATTTAAGTCATTGTACATTAACATGACCACTGCGTTTATGCCAGATATCAATATCTGCAACTACACCGGTCCCATTGCAAACATTGCCGCACTCAATTCAGGCATGTCTGCATCCAATGTAAACATTCTGCCCTTCTTCTTTCCTTTTGCTATCAAGCGACCTTTATTTTTCATATCCTCAACAAAGCATCCATGAGGATTAAATTTGACTTGCAAGCCCTACTCAACCATTTGACCAACAGAAACCAAGTTCTTGGTGATATTTGGGACATGATATACATCTGATAGGTATTTCTTTTTCCCATCCTGCATAGACAAAGGAAATTTTCCAATCTGCACAATAGGATGTGCAGTATCATCACCAGTCTCCACAAATCCTGGTTTTTCCATTTTCCTTGCATCCTGCATCCATTCTGCATGACTTGTCATGTGGTTTGACGCACCTGAGTCAACATACCACACTTCATTGCTTTCTTCTGCACTTGTCATAGAATTGTTCATGTGTTGTACCATAAACAAATGCTCATTTTTTTCATCACCCTGTCTACTAAAAGATGCATAATTCCCTTGTTGCAATTTTCCATTCATGATGTCATTTTGCTTTTTATAGCAGTCTTTAGCCATATGACCCATTTTACCATAGTAGTAGCATTCAACATTGTTGTTTGCATTTTGGCCTCTTTGCCATCCACCACGACCTCTTTGGCTCCCCCTGCCTCTAGAGTTACCATGTCCTCCTCCATAGGATAGGTTTTCTTGAGTTTGCTACATATTCTGATTTCTACCACGGCCTCCAGATTGGCCTCCTCTACCTCTGCCTCTACCTCTTCCGGCATTTGAGTAGAAGACAGCTTCTATTCTCTGCTCCTCAGAAATTAGAAGAGCAATCAACTCCTCAAAATCAGGAAATCTTTCACGGATGGAAATTGATGTTTGGAACTGTGCATAATCCTTTCCTAGACCATTCAGGGTCACAGAAACTAAATCATCATCTTCCACTGGTGACCCAATGGAAGCAAATGCATCTGCAATCTTCTTCACCTTCATGTGGTAGTCATTGATGCTCATAATTTCTCTTTGCACATTGTGCAACTCTTGCTTGAGTTGCATTTTCCTGGCTTGTGTATTTGTGCTATACATTTTTACAAAGTATCCCATGCCTCCTTTGGCGTACTTGCATTCTGAATATGCACAATCATAGAGTCTGAAATACTAATAGACAGCCAGTACATAAATTTTCTGGCTCTCTCATGCCATTCTTTAAATGCCAACATTTGCTGTTGATTGGGAACATCAGGAAGAAGTGGTTCTTCTTCATTTCCTACAACGAATTCCCAATATCCTTTTCCCATAAGGAAATTCATCATTCTAAACTTCCATGCTTGAAAGTTGTTCTTGTCAAGCTTTTCAGTGACAATCTGTGAAAGAGAATCAGACGCCATTACAGAACACTGCAAAAAATTCTGTCACTGTAAAAACACAGCTTCAGCCTCACAAGGGCAAATCTGCAAAACTGACGAAAGTGGTATTTGACCACACAGTCACTTCCTAGTGACGATTTTGCATCAACAGGCAACAAGAATGATTCTATACCTCCCAATGTCTCTGCGCACAGGCATACAATGCAATTTCTACGGTAACTTTTCACCGACTTGTAGAACAGTGGTCACACAGCAAAAAACAGGGCCTTTTCCTGAGTGTTTGTGGAAAACTTCCGCCTCCAAAACAGGCCCCAATATGGCCTCAAATAAAAAAAACAAAGCAACCAGGGGCTAAAGCCCTCTCCCACAGCATATACTGCCCTCTTGCTACACCGCGAAGGGCATCTCAATCTGAGACAGTGCACTCTTGCACTTTCCAACTGTGCTACCTGCAGAGACTTGCTCCCAAAACAGAAAAATGAAAGAAACACTGGTCCTCTTACCAGAACACCTCAAACTTGGTTTGCTTTCTTGAGCTCCTTACCATGAACAAGGCTCTGATACCATGTCAAGATTGTGGGAGAGATGGAAGGAGTCTCACTTGTAGCTTTCTCGCTTCCACAATGGGGGAATACACATAAAGGTGGAGGCTGAAAACAATTTTTCTCTTCTTAGTTGTGTAAGCCAAAAGAACTCTAGTACATAGAAATAGAAGAACCCTATATATGGGTCTCAAACCAAACTCAACTAACTAAGGTGGCATACTAACTGAGCCACGAACTAGAGTAGATAAGGATAGCTGTCATCTAGCTATTATTCATGGGCGGTGTACCAACCGCATCTGCAACTAACAAGTCGGTGACATAAATGCACAACGGTCACCTTGGCATATCACGAGTGGAGCTCGATATCTCAACACTCACCCTAGTAGAGAGCTCGTTAATCTCATCCCCCATGACAAGCTCTACATCTTGTAGGTGCGCTTGAGCTTCTTTCACCCACTCCTTGACTTTGTCCACAACTTCTAATTGGTGTTTTGGGTCAGGGTATTCTCAACCTTAGAACTTCCCTTTTCCACTATCTTAGGAGTAGATGTTTATGCCTCCGTATCTGTAACCCATTTCCCGTTGGTCAATGTAGTGGCACTATCATTTTTGAGTGTTATCTTGGCATCCACCCTCTTTCTTCTTCTCCTTTGGCTTTTCTTTCCATCAGATGTTGCATCTAAGTTGCTAGGTCCAAGTAATGAGAGTGAGATATTGTCCCACTTTGTTTGATCTCGGGTCATGACAATTAGTGGGATTGGTGTGTAACATCATGTGTTTCGACACTAAAGAGTCTCGACTAGTATTGATGACATAATTCCTATACTAGTGGAGGATTTCCATCGAGAGCAATCCACATACAAATGTGTAACTCCACACTCTAGACATCTCAAGTCAGCCTTGTCCTTGTTTGCTTGCTCCTTTTTAGGGCAATGAGATGAAATGTGCCCTAGATGTCCACAAGTCCAACATGCTAGTAGCTCTTGGTTTAGGCCCCCTCTTAGACCTCTACCTCTTCCCCTGCCTAAAATCGTAATTTGTACTAGTCTAAACTCCATCAATATAGGATTGTCCTCCTCGTCATAGGAGACATAGGGGTTCACATACGTTTTTTCCTCCACGGCTCCTCTACAAAGTGTATTAGAGCATTGCTCAGTGGATGGGTCACTATGGGTTCACGTAGCCTTGGGATTCTCATGGATTGATGTCAATCCTAGGGGGAGCTGGCTTCAAGTCATTGGGCACTTGTAGAGCTAATGGAGATCCTCTTCCAAAGTTGGGCTACCTATTCCCTAGATAGTAGGATTGAGTATATTATTGTGGATATGGGATCCTTCTTGGCAACCGATGGGTGTAGTGCATATGTCATAGTCAGCATAAGGCCATGATCTAGGGTCAATGGGACATTTAGCTAAAAGATGGTTCCCAACACAATGCACAAATGTATGTGGGTTGCACTCGCCTTCTCAACATCTCTTGTAGCTTAGCCAACTTTAACTTCAAGTCAACTATCTCTTGGTTTTGGTCGATGTTTTTTTCCTTATCTTGCATGCCATAGCTTGATCAATCACTAAGGATTATGGTTGTCTCTGCCTTCTTAGAGTTGATGTTTTCTTGCAGTGTGACTCTTGAGCTTCTCTCCCTCAGTCATCCACACGTATTGCCTCTTACCCTAGCTAACACATCCCTTTGCAAGTTTGAGTTACTAGCTAAGGCCTTATAGAGTTTTTCATTTTTGATTCCATTGATAAACATGGTGGATAATGCTCTATCATTGGGTCACTCCATTTGTTGGAATTCTCGTATAGAGACTTCTCATGTGAGTGACAATCTCAAATTTTCTCCTTGTCTTTTTGGCTGACATTCATCAACTTGACAATGAGGTTGTTTGAGTATCTGGCCTTAGTAAATCTCTTAATGCAAAGATCCTTTGGGCTATTGAAGTTGTTGCACTAAATGTTGTCTAGGCTAGTAAACCAAGTTTGTTCCTTGTCCCCTAGGCAGAGTCTAAAATCATGTGCATGGTGAGTAGGGTCCATGAGGCAGTTTGCCTCACACACCTACTCAAATTACTCAACAAATCTCTAAGGATCGTTACCTATCTCTAATACTTCTTAAGTTTCTTTGTGTGAGGCTTCTACTCAATGAAGCTGTAAGGATCATTACCTATTTGATACTTCTCAAGTCGTTTTGCAACTATAGGTATCTTAGTTTAGCCTATAAGCATTTGGGGTGATTCCAGTCTAGCTAGCAATGAAGTTGCCAAGTTTGCTCCACTTTGCTCTATAGCATTGTTATTTAATAATTGCTTCGTGAGAAGCTCACTCAATGTAAGATCAATCTCTAATGCTCTCTCCCTATCGGCATTTCCTCCTACTCTATTTCTACCTATGATGGCTACGACTTGTTGGACCTCATTGAGCTCTATCTCCTAGCATAGCCTTTGAGCATGTTTCTCTTGATTATTGCTAGCTAAGCATTACAAGGCAACTCTTCCTAGCCTCCTCTCCTCCTTGAGATCAGTTATGATTTCATCTATGGATCTCCTGTGGTGCACTATTTTTATTTGACGGCCGTATCATGATATGAATTGCTATATGTTGACTAGAAAATTTCATTGGCCAAGGTCTTGGTCATCTAGGTTGGAGATGCCCGGCAGTGGGGGACTTCAAGACGAATGCCCAGAATTTTTCGGATCGAAATTCGGATACCGGACGTAGAAGAGGGAGTGCCCAGGAGGCCAAGGTCCAAAGTCAAGTGGAAATGGACTTAAAAGATGCCAAAGGTTAACACCTTTTTAGGGAGCCCCCCCCAAAATTTTCGTGTGAAGGGGAGGGGGGGGGGGTTGCCTGTTTGCAGGGAAGAAGGCACCATCAATTTCGGAGAAAAATGAGAGATCGGGGCTGAAAGCAACCCCCCAACTCATCTTATGCATAATCGTCTTCTTATCTTCCCTCTCCATTGCTCCAGTCCACTCCTCGAATGGTTGCCCGGTTGTGGAGATCAGATTTCAGTATTTCTCTCTCCTCTCTCTCTCTCTCCTGCAAGGGGCAGTTCCTATGTGTGAAGAAGAATGAAGCCCAGTTGATGAATGCTCGTTCGATGTGGTACCAGATTGCTTCCCAATCGAAGGTGGGCTAAAGATGGTAGTGTGGAGGCGGGCTGAGCATCAAATGGGCCCTGATTTGTAGACCTACAATAAGTTTCAAAACCCGAAATAATGAAAAATACACTATAATGACATTTTTACAAAGAAAATATCTCTTTTTTCGCATTTGATGAGGTTAGCAATGTTCATATGGGCTGACAATTGATGGTCATGTTGTTTGTTGTTGGTTTTAGTCTTTTATAATTAAAAAACTTAAAAAATATACACTTAAAGTGTGGAAAATAAATGGGAAAAACCCGAAAAGCATGGTTTTTAGAGTAAAAATGGGGTTTTTGGGCTTAAAATCGGAAAAGCATGAAACAAAACACCAATAAAATCTACATGGTTATTGTTTAAGGACTCAAGGGCCATAGCTCTTAAATAATGCTAATTTTCTTTCATTTTTATTGATAAAAAATAAGAAAAAATGAGGAAAAAACTCTTTAAAAGGGGAAAAAAATAGGGAATGGACGAGGAAAATTATGGAAAATTATGGATGTGTTTGAGTGTATAATGAGGATAAAGCATGAGGGTTTGCCTTAGGTTATCCCCATTTGTATGTTTTTGTGAGTATTTACTGCTTATTTTGTGTGAAATACACATGAAATTACCATTTTACCTATCACCGTAAGCAAAACCCTAAACGGTAGGAAGAGAGGGGAGTTTGAGCACTGAAATATGTTATAAAATATGGTGTATTTGCTACATTATTCATATAGGATGACATTAAGTTGAATAAAGGGAAGTACATCACGAGTATAAGGCTCGGTGTCTTCTCTCATTACAGCAATTATGCATTAGTGTATGGAAACATGAAAAGAATGGATTTGCAAAATGCACGAGGCTATTTTTCAATTGTTTGAGTATTTAATCATATAGACATTTGCATCAAGCATCGTTAAATGGTATCAACTACTGTAATATTTTTGCAAGGAAATATTAAAGGACCTAGATCCCGCATAAAAGCGATTCAAAGTAATCTCCCGCAACAGAAAAACTTTAGGCTAAGTGATCCATCCTTGTGCACTAACAAACACCAGCCCTGCGTTGAGCATAAGAGATCATAGCCCAAAACCATAGGCCTCCGTGGGAACTCCCCTTCAAGGGACAAAAAAGATAATGAATTAATTACACTTTTTTTTTACAAACTCCCTCCCCTTCACTCGTTGTGCATGGCGGGGAGAGGGAGTATGTGTTGGAACTTGTGGAGGGGCATGAAGCGGAGGGCATGCACCCTACCACTTGTGTGGCCACCCCCCCCTTCACCCTATATAAACCCCCTCCATGAGCTTGAAAGGGGGATTGATCGTGCTGCCCGTCGCCGTTCATCTGCTGCCGCCGCGCCGCCAGGCTGCTGCCGCCCCCGTCGCCTTCATCATCATCATCATCATCTCCCTCATCGTCCTCTTCACCATCATCATCATCATCTCCACCCATCATGTCTCCACATCATCCCAATTACCTAGAAGCTTGAGAAGCTTCTATTGAAGCTTCTCTAGATCCGGTTCACCCCCGGAGTTGGATTGCCTAGTCTATGTTCCCCAAGGTCTATTTCCGGTGCCGCGAGGGAGATCTCGGGCAGTAGGCAATTTTTGAAGTCGACAAAGTTGGCCAAGGAGAGTTTGCTGAGTCGAGATCTACTTCATCGATGGCTCCTAAGAAAAAGTCGAGAGGAGCGCATGCGGTGTTGAGATATCGAGCTCCACTCGTGATTTGCCAGGATGACTGTTGTGCATTTATGTCATCGATTTGTCAGTTGTTTGCAAATGCGGTTGGTACACCACCCATGAATAATAGCTAGATGACAGCTATCCTTATCTACTCTAGTTCGTGGCTTAGTTAGTATGCCACCTTAGTTAGTTGAGTTTGGTTTGAGACCCATATATAGGGTTCTTCTATTTCTATGTACTTGAGTTCTTTTTGTCTTACACAACTAAGAAGAGGAAAACTATTTTCAGCCTCCACCTTTGTGTGTATTCCCCCATTATGCAAGCAAGAAAGCTACAAGTGAGACTCCTTCCTTCTCTCCCACAATCTTGACATGGTATCAGAGCCTTGTTTGTGGTAAGGAGCTCAAGAAAGCAAACCAAGTTCACGGTATTCTGGTAAGAGGACCAGTGTTGCTTTCATTTTTCTATTTTTGGGAGCAAGTCTCTGCAGGTAGCACAGCCGAAAAGTGCAAGAGTGCATTGTCTCAGATTGAGAATCCCTTCGCAGTGTAGCAAGAGGGCAGTATATGCTGCGAGAAAGGGCTTTATCCCTTGGTTGCTTTGTTTTTTTTATTTGAGGCCATTTTGGAGCCTGTTTTGGAGGCGGAAGTTTTCAGCACACACTCAGGAAAAGGCCATGTTTTATGCTGTGCGACCACTGTTCTACAAGTAGGTGAAAAGTTAATGTAGAAATTGCATCGTATGCCTGTGCATAGAGACATTGGGAGTTACAGAATCATCCTTGTTGCCTGTTGATGCAAAATCGTCACTAGGAAGTGACTGTGTGGTCAAATACCACTTTCGTTAGTTTTGCAGATTTGCCCTTGTGAGGCTGAAGTTGTGTTCCTTGCAGTGACAGAATTTTTTGCAGTGTTCTGTAATGGCATCTGATTCTCTTTCATATATTGTCACTAAAAAGCTTGACAATAACAACTTCCAAGCATGGACGTTTAGAATGACGAATTTCCTTATGGGAAAAGGATATTGGGAATTCGTTGCAGTAAATGAAGAAGAACCAGTTCTTCCTGATATTCCCAATCAACAGCAAATGCACGCATTTAAAGCATGGCATGAGAGAGCTAGGAAAGTTATGTACTGGCTGTCTATCAGCATTTTAGACTCTATGATTGTGCATATTCAAGATGCAAGTATGCCAAAGGAGGCATGGGATACTTTGTCAAAAATGTATAGCACAAATACATAAGCCAAGAAAATGCAGCTCAAGCAAGAGTTACACAATGTGCAAATAGAAAGTATGAGCATCAATGACTACCACATGAAGGTGAAGAAGATTGCAGATGCACTTGCTTCCATTGGATCGTCAGTGGAAGATGATGATTTAGTTTTTGTGACCTTGAATGGCCTAGGAAAGGATTATGCACAGTTTCGAACATCCATTTCCATCCGTGAAAGATTTCCTAATTTTGAGGAGTTGATTGCTCTTCTAATTTCTGAGGGGCAGAGAAATGGTGGTGCATCTTCTTCAACAGGAACTTCAAAAGAAGCTGTCTTCTACTCAAATGCTAGAAGAGGTAGAGGCAGAGGTAAAGGAAGCCAATCTGGAGACCATGGTAGAAATCAGAATATGCAGCAAACTCAAGAAAACTAGTCCTATGGAGGAGGACGTGGTAACTCTAGAGGCAGGGGGAGCCAAAGAGGTCGTGGTGGATGGCAAAGAGGCCAAAATGCAAACAGCAATGTTGAATGCTACTACTATGGTAAAATGGGTCATATGGCTAAAGACTGCTATAAAAAGTAGAATGACATCATGAATGGAAAATTGCAACAAGGGAATTATGGATCTTCTAGTAGACAAGGTGATGAACAGAAATGAGCATTTGTTTATGGTGCAGCACATGACTAATTCTGTGACAAGTGCAATAGAAAGCAACGATGTGTGGTATGTTGACTCAGATGCATCAAACCACATGACAGGTCATGCAGAATGGATGCATGATGCAAGGAAAATGGAAAAACCAGGATTTTGTGAGACTGGTGATGATACTGCACATCCTATTGTGCAGATTGGAAAAATTCCTTTGTCTATGTAGGATGGGAAAAAGAAATACCTCTCGGATGTAGTTCATGTCCCGAATATCACCAAGAACCTAGTTTCTGTTGGTCAAATGGTTGAGCAGGGCTTGCAGGTCAGAATTAATTCTCATGGATGCTTTGTTGAGGATATGAAAAATAAAGGTCGCTTGATAGCAAAAGGAAAGAAGAAGGGCAGAATGTTTACATTGGATGGAGACATGCCTGAATTAAGTGCAGCAATGTTTAAACATGGGACCGGTGTAGTTGCAGATATTGATATCTGGCATAAACGCATTGGTCATGTTAATGTACAATGACTTAAATCAATGCAAGCAGTCAGTTTGGAAAATAGGCAAGGAAACCATTTCCTAGACATGTTCAAGAGAGTAAGAAGCCATTGGAATTAATCCACTCTGATGTGTGGACTACTAAAGCTGCATCTCTTGGAGGCTATAATTATTTTGTCACTTTTATTGATGACTATAGCAGAAAAGTTTGGGTGTATTTTATGAAAAAGAAAAGTGAAGTTTTTGGGCATTTCAAAACTCTTAAAGCTATGGTTGAAAAAGAAACAGACCTGTAAATAAAATGCCTAAGGTCAGATGGAGGGGGAGAGTACCTCTCAAATGAGTTTGCAAGGTTCCTGCAGGAGCATGGCATAAAGCAGCAATATTCATGCAGTCATACCCCACAACAAAATGGAATTGCAAAAAGGAAAAATAGGCATATTGGAGAGGTATCTCGTGCCATGCTCAATTAAAAAGACTTTCCAGATTTTTATTGGGCTGAGGCAGTTGCTACAACAGTCTACATAATGAACAAGACTCCCACTGCAGCAATACATGGGATGAATCCAGAGGAGAGGTATACTGGTAGGAAACCAAATATTTCTCATTTGAAAATTTTTTGTTGCATTGCCTATGTTCATGTGCCAGATGAGTTGAGATCCAAGTTGGATCCCAAAGCTGAGAAGTGCATCTTTATTGGTTACTCTTTGTAGCAGAAAGGGTATAGATGCTATAACCCTTCTACTCGTAAGTTTACAGTGAGCAGAGTTGTTTTTGATGAGATGAGTAGCTGGTATAAACCAGTAAATGTGATTGATAATGTAGATGCACAAAATGGTAATGCTGCACAGAATTCACAGCAGCAGTCAGAAGATATTAGTAGACCTGGAGCGTCCTCTAGCAGTGGTTCACATTCTTCGCCATGGACAAGCAGATTGAGATCAGGAGAATCTTCTCAACGCAATGCAGATAGTGGTATGCAGGTATCACGAAAAGGAAAAGAGAAGGTAGATCAGCCCATGTTTGATGTGAATGCAGGTCACTCTTATGTGGATGGTGAATCTAATGGCTCAGAACAGAGCATTGATGATGAGTTGGGTATTCCTTCTATTGTTACACCTGGAGTAAGGAAGACCAGGGATGTTTTGAGAGAACCTGGGAGTGAACCTACTTTGCGCAGGTCTACTAGAGCTAGGTATCCTGTGGATAGGCTGAAATATGATGGATTTACAGCCATTCACTATGCATATATGGTCAAAGTGATACAGGAACCAGAACCCACATCTTTTGAGCAAGCCAATGGGAGAAAGCCATGGATGAAGAAATGGATTCCTTGGAAGCAAATGCTACATGGGAATTGGTACCTTTGCCTAAAGATAAGAATGCAATTGGTTGTAAGTGGGTTCATAAGGTGAAACACAATGCAGATGGTTCTGTGAATAGATACAAGGCAAGATTAGTAGTCAAGGGGTATGCACAAACATATGGCATTGACTATGAAGAAACATTCAGTCCGGTTGCAAGGATGGCAACCGTAAGAGCAGTCATTTCTATGGCTGCATCAAAGGGATGGTCTTTACATCAGATGGATGTAAAGAATGCCTTCTTGCATGGTGATTTGCAAGAAGAGGTCTATATGGAGCAGCCACCAGGTTATGTGCATGCTGTTCATCCTGAGTTTGTTTGCAGGTTGAAGAAAGCCTTGTATGGCTTGAAGCAAGCACCTAGAGCATGATCTGACAAGATAGGATAGTATCTTGTCACTATTGGCTTTCAGATTTCCAAGGTATATTTCTCACTTTATGTGAGAAAAACAGAGAAAGGTATTATGCTACTTGTCATTTATGTTGATGATTTGATTATGATAGGTGACAGTCATGAAAATATCCTTCATGTGAAAATGCTATTGAAGCAAAAGTTTGAGATGAAGGATTTGGGAGAGCTGCGTTATTTCTTGGGCATTGAGGTGATTAGATCACCAAGTGAGATATGGCTCTTACAGAGGCAGTATGGATTGGACATGCTATCCAAATATGGGATGACAGGCTATAAGCCTATTTCAATTCCTTTGGAGCAGAATGTGAAGCTGAGCGTAGATGCAGGTGAGCTTCTGGAAGACCCTACTATGTCCAGACACATAGTAGAAAGTTTGATTTATATGACTATTACCAGGCCAGATTTGAGCTATGCTGTTGGATTGGTAAGTCCGTTTATGCAGGCTCCAAGGAAACCACATTTAGATGCGGCTAGACACATACTCAGGTATGTGAAGTCCACATTGCAGTATGGACTACTTTATGAGACTGGGGTTCAGATACAATTGTATGGATACACTGATGCTGATTGGACTGGTAGTATTTCTGATAGACGATCTACTAGTGGATATGTGTTCTCTTTTGGGAGTGCTGCAGTCACTTGGAGCAGCAAGAAACAGCCTACAGTTGCCTTGTTGAGCACAGAGGCTGAGTACAGGGGTACAGCAATGGCTGCATGTGAGGTAGCTTGGTTGCATAAGCTACTTTATGATATACATCAGTCTACAGATGGGACAGTTGTCATTTATTATGACAACATGAGTAGCACTTAGCAAATAACCTAGTCTATCATGCTAGAACAAAGCACATTGAGGTGCATTATCACTATGTGCGAGAGAGGGTTGTACTAGGTCTTATTGATCTAGTTTATGTCAGCACAGAGGATCAGGTAGCTAACATATTTACGAAGGCATTGGGCGCAGAGAAGCTGCGCAAGTTCAGAGACCTGCTTGGTGTGCAGGAATTGGGATTGAGCTCGAGGGGGAGTGTTGAGATATCGAGCTCCTCTCGTGATATGCCAGGGTGAGTGTTGTGCATTTATGTCATCGACTTGTCAGTTGTTGCAAATCCGGTTGGTACACCGCCCATGAATAATAGCTAGATGACAGTTATCCTTATCTACTCTAGTTCGTGGCTCAGTTAGTATGCCACCTTAGTTAGTTGAGTTTGGTTTGAGACCCATATATAGGGTTCTTCTATTTCTATGTACTTGAGTTCTTTTTGGCTTACACAACTAAGAAGAAGAAAATTGTTTTCAGCTTCCACCTTTGTGTGTATTCCCCCATTGTGCAAGCAAGAAAGCTACAAGTGAGACTCATTCCTTCTCTCCCACAATCTTGACATGCGGGAGCTTCCACCCAAAGTATGAGAGTGGACAACGCCCCGGTATTGAATGCCCAGGTTCTGAAAATTAACCCTGCATGGAAAGGATGCATTAAGCATGTTTTAATTCTCGTAGGGAAGTTTAAATGCGTTGGGAAATGTATATACTCATTTGATCTGCAAAGTCTAGTTGCATGTCGAGTACTTGCATTTGCTTGCACTTCCGTGGTCAAGGGTAGTTGCATTTTCGAATGTATGTTGCATAAGTTAAAAGATGAAATTGTGTGAAGGCGTCGTTGTTGCATCTCGCAAAGGATAGGGCTTATAACACATAATTCACTTAGGCAATAAATTCTTGGTTGTGACTCATGCATAAGATAATCGTAAAGGGGTCATTACATGATGTCTGAATAGTTGCAATGTATGGGAAAGATTTAGGAACTTTGCAAATCGCATGAGATGATAGTTACATTCTAGGTTGGGTTAAGCAATAAAGGAAGGATTAAATCAATGATGTATTCATTAGCATCTGGTCATGAAAGATTGGTGCATCCATGCATAGAGTTTTTTTATTAAAGTTCAAAATTGGGAAGGGATGCATCTTCATTAAAATACTAAAAGCTTGAATTCGATGCATAAAACGTAGGGTTTATAAGAATAGCTCTGAATGTCAATCAACGTCGCATAAGGCAAGGAAAAGAAAGATCACTATAGATCCTTTGGTTGCATAAAGGAAAAAGGTCTATGGTCTTGATATTGCATATTCACATGGAATGATATAACTTATACATCTTGCAATTACTTACATCTTTTAGGAAGAGTATTTGCATCTCTAAGGGAAAGATCACCTTTAATTGTAAGACAATCAGATCAATTAGGTAGATCGCATGTAATCATGTAACTCACATAAGATTCATAAAGGCGTAAATAGTTAGCATATGACAAACATCTCAATGTGCTGGGTTAGGCTAAGTTATGTTAAAATTATGCCTGGTATCGCACTTCGGATGCCGATCTAATATTTTTGATCTCAAAGGTCCTACCCACATTCTTGAAATGTTAGGATTATTTTAAACGTCGTGCAAGAACGATCTAGGGTTCTCACCCTAAGGATCAGTTGACTAAATACTAGATCTCCGCAAGAATTTAGGGACCCTAGGGCCAAAACGTTTATCAGCCTAGTAGGGTTAGGGTTTTGGATTGGGTCAATAAGACTCCCAAGCCCTATATCTTGATCAAAGGTATTCTTGATCAAGGAATACCGTGTGATGAGAAAAATAATCCCACCAATTAGGTGTTGACACCTATCTTGTGCAACAAACTTTAACGTCGTATGCTCTTGCATCTAAATCATAAAATAGAACCCCTACACCTTAGACCAAGTTTGGCAAGTTCTAATTATAAGTTTAATTTCCTAGAAGCTGCGTAGTCATCCTACTACATCACTCTTCCTTGGGACTGATTTGCCAAGCCAGGGTAATAATGAATTGCCAAGAAAAGCAATTGACCAACCAAGTTAGGGCGACGAGGTTGCCCAGGATTTATTGTCTATAATTTAGGGAAACCTAAGGTAGAAACAATTTGGGTCGACAGGGTATAAAACCTAACCCAAGGAGAAAAGGGTAAACAAGCAACTTAACTTACGAAACCCTTAGGGTCTTGCCAAGTCACGATTGATCCCTGATCCAATGCTGGAAGTATTCGGGAAGAAGGAATCACAGCTTAGCAGTTGGCTGTACAAACAACCACTGGAATGCTCGTGATTGTACACCTAGGAGCACTGTCTATACTTCTTTGCTCAAGGAACTAATTTAGGAAAAACATATAATGCTTCAAGTTAAGAGCCTGGAGGGAGAGGCAGTATTAGTTACCTCCGACTGTCTACCTGACCCTATCCAAGGGGGTTGTTAGTCGCGCCGGGTGTGTGGACCAAACCTGCCACAAGAGGTCTCTGCGTAGGTGGTATTTCGAGCAAGAGGATGCTTGGGTGCCAAGGGAGGCTCTGGCCGTAAATTCCTTGCCTCCGGATCATGCACAAGAGGTTGACGTGACTCGAGATGGGATCTCAAGACCCGTATACTAGTCAACAAGCGAAACTTGGAATAGCGATCCCTGAGGATTGCTGGAATTGCCTTCGGGCAGGTTATTCGATGTATTCCAAAGACTGATAAATAAAGATCAAATTTTGATAAAGGAACTTTCTTGACATAGTTTTTCTATGTCAATGCCTAAGTTATGTGAAGGAACTAGTGATTAATTGGTTAATTAAGGAAGCTGTTTTTGCTTGTCAAACTAAATGTGGTAGGTAATTAGATAACTAAAGCAACTTGAGGAAAGTGCGGTGGATGTGACCCTAGGTCCGTCCTACGAAAGGGTGGTCCCAGTTGCCCGAGAACTTTTCTTAAAGGAATTGACAATGAGGTAACAATGACCTAGAAACTATAGAGCTAGAGTCCCGATCTATGCTGTTTTAGGGGAACGGAATGAGACTATGCCTTACGGGCAAAGAGGTCGAGCTTCGCATCCCTCTCATTTCCCATTCTCCTTGAACCAAGTGCAGTATAAATCTGCTTGGACCCTGATGTTTCTGCACAAAGTAGTTCATCTAGGGCTCAACGCTAGCTACCTCCTAAGAACTTGACTATTAGTGTAACGTGTCCCCTAGTATCATCCAGGACACATCTTAGCAGTCCATCGGAAATGATGTCTAGAAAACTCTGCCCGACACTCCCATGGAATGTTACGGGTTTTGCGATCTAGGTCTTTCCACGTCTGCCACGTAGCGGAAGTATCCTGGCCGTTCCCACTTAGGATCGACCGGAATTAGGGTTTTCCTGATTGGTCATTAGCTAACAGCAACTAGCGTCAGACCCGAGCGAACTACTTTACGTAGAAACACCAGGTCCGAAGTGGATTCACGCTGCACTTGGTTCAAGGAGAATGGAAAACGAGAGGGATACAAAGCTCAACCTCTCTGCCATAAGGCATAGTCCCATTCCGTTCCCCTAAAACAACGTAAATCGAGTAAGACGTAACTCTAGGTTATTATTCTCATTATTCGTTTTGATGATGATGATCATCCCGCTGTTCTTCGAGATTTTTGAGAAAAGTTCTTGGCTAACCGGGATCACCCAACTGTAGGACGGGGACCCATGGCCCATCCTCCGCACTTTCCTCGGTTTGTTTTAGTTATGTAATTATCTAACACATTAATTTGACATATAACAATCAGCTTCTTTAATTAACCCTGTTAAGCACTGGTTCCTTCACGTAATCTTATCACGTGACATAGAAAAACAATATCAAGCAAGTTCTTTTAACATTTCATCATTTTATCTTTGAAATACAAGGAGTTCCGCCCGTAGGCTTGTCCATAATCCGCCCGAAGGCTATCCAGTAATCCCCAAGGATCACTACTCCAAGCTTCCGCCCATAAACTAGTATGCGGGCCTCGAGATCCAATCCCGAGTCACGTTAGCCTCTTGTGCAGGACCCGGAAGGCGAGGGATTTACGGCCAGAGCCCCCCTGGCACCCAAGCATCCTCCTGCTCCAAGTAGAGCTCAATGGAGAGACCTCTTGCGGCGGGTTCAGTCCACGTTCCTGGCGCGGTCAACAACCCCTTGGTTAGGGTCAGGCAGGCAGTCGGGGGTAACTGAAGCTGCCTCTCCCTTCAGGCCTTCAACCTGAAGCATAGGTACTCATTTAATTTGTAATTCATAATTCAAACAGAGCCCTAAAATCTCTAGCAAGCACAAACATTTCCATTAATCAACCGAGTTGTTTGGCAAACTGCTAAGGAAGTGTTCTTTCCTTTTGAGTGTATCAGCACTCTCTCCAAGGTGTCCTGTAAATTGGCAAGATCCTTTACATTCTGGTGTAGGGTGTACCTTATTAACCCAACTTGGTCAACCCTAAAGTTCCTTAGATATGCTAGTTTCCGGTTTACAACTTTCCTTATTTAGAAGGATATCCAAAAATACGTCTTTTTGCAAGATAACTTGCGTAGGGATCTGCCATCCTTGATGAGGGTTTTTACCCTTTCTCCTTGTGAATCAATCACAAGACTAAATGATTTCGTACTTGCTGCGCAAGTCCTGCGATGGAGTAATCTGTTTAGATCCTTTAAGCTGACGTATGTCAGGCCTAGGGTTTCTTTTTTTTTAAAAGAACCTTAGGGATAAACTCTAGTTCCTTATTTTTACGAATTTATTGTCCCTACAGTAAGGAAAAAAGTCAAGTGCTTAGGGTATGAATGTTTCTATATTTAGATTGGTTTAGTTATCTTTTGGAAGGTAATATTAATCGTCTCGTCACGATTTTGCTATCCTTATGACAATTTACTTTCCAGTCAATACAGTTTAATTTTAACTTCCGTTTTCCTTACAGATGAACTCATGCCAAATAACAACATTTGCCTTGCTAAGATGGGCAATTTGCAAAGATAACTTCCTAGTAATTTGAGCATTGAAAGAAACCTTTCATAAAATTAACCATTTACAATGATTCGTTGCGAAAGGAATAAGACTAATGGTGCAAGATATAATTTCTACACCTTTAGGAATTAACTAAAATATACTACTATAGTAAATGGATAATCTCGCTCGTAATTTATAAGGCTTGACGCAACTCGAAGGAAACTAAATTCTATTCATTATCATTCATGCAAATAAGCTAAAATTCTTTATTACTAATAATTCAGACAAATATATCCTATCCCTAACAATTTCTCTTTGCATGATCGACTTAAAACCGAATTAAAGCCAAGAAGAAAAACCTGGTTTTGGGGTGAGATATC
The DNA here is from genome assembly GCF_053477565.2 of Lygodium microphyllum. NCBI lineage: Eukaryota > Viridiplantae > Streptophyta > Polypodiopsida > Schizaeales > Lygodiaceae > Lygodium > Lygodium microphyllum. The sequence continues at coordinate 114,410,715 of NC_141137.1, forward strand.
CACATGAATACCGGGAGATGACCCTCCCACGGCTACGCCTTGGACTTTCTTAGGAGGCATCGCAATTGAAGTCCTTCAGACGTAGAAGAAGCTTTACAACTTCTCCTTAGAATTCCACCATCGCTCCCTTGCACCATTCGTCAAAGTAGTTTTTGAAAGGCTCCCCCCTTGAATTCGGGAATTCGAAAGGGTGTTTTAGAATCTTTTACAACTAAGACCCATTGAAGCCATGGGGAAGGCTTAATGGCCTTTGTAAGCTCGCATGAACGGGAATAAAAAGGTGTGGAAAAGACACAAGGTGTGGAAGCGAACTCCAAGGAAATATAGTAACCGCAAGGATTATAAGTGAGGTCGAAAGACCTTGGGTTAACTTGGAGGGAAGGGGTTTCAATACGCCATAAGGGAAGGGCTAGGGAAGGATCTAACACGGAGGTGTTGTAGGCTTAAGGGATAAGAGGGGTGATAAGACACGGGGGAAAAAAGTAATAAAACCCTTAAGGTCTTCGTGCTTTTAGGGGGAGTGACTTCAAAGTGAAGGTAAGGGGTTTTTAGTACGAGGGTGAAATGGGGCTTAAAGGTTTTTAAAACCTGGGGGGAAAAGGGGCTTAGGGGGATTAAAACCGGGGGGAAAAGGGGGCTTAGAGGGATTAAAGCCGGGGGAAAAAGGGGGCTTAGAGGGATTAAAATCGGGGGGGGGGGGGGGGAGGCTTAATAAAGCCACAGGAAGGGGGGCTTAGCTCCTTCCCCTAGAAGCTTCCAAGAAGCTTCTTGGAAGCTTCTGTGTTGAGATATCGAGCTCCACTCGTGATACGCCAGGGTGACCATTGTGTATTTATGTCACCGACTTGTCAGTTGCAGACGCGGTTGGTACACCGCCCATGAATAATAGCTACATGATAGCTATCCTTATCTACTCTAGTTCGTGGCTCAGTTAGTATGCCACCTTAGTTAGTTGAGTTTGGTTTGAGACCCATATAGAGGGTTCTTCTATTTCTTTTGTACTTGAGTTCTTTTGGCTTACACAACTAAGAAGAGGAAAACTGTTTTCAGCCTCCACCCTTGTGTGTCTTCCCCCATTGTGCAAGCAAGAAAGCTTCAAGCGAGACTCCTTCCTTCTCTCCCACAATCTTGACATGGTATCAGAGCCTTGTTCGTTGTAAGGAGCTCAAGAAAGCAAGCCAAGCTCGCGGTGGTCTGGTAAGAGGAGCAGTGTTGCTTTCATTTTCTGTTTTGGGAGCAGATCTCTGCAGGTAGCACAGCCGGAAATTGCAGGAGTGCATTGTCTTAGGCTGAGACGCCCTTCGCGGTGAAGCAAGAGGGCAGTATATGTTGCGGGGGAGGGCTTTAGCCCTTGGCGACCTTGTTTTTTTGATTTGAGGCCATTTCGGGGCCTGTTTTGCAGACGGAAGTTTTCTGCACGCACTCAGGAAAAGGCTCAGTTTTATGCTGTGCAGCCACTGTTCTACAGGTCGGTGAAAAGTTACTGTAGAAATTGCATCGTATGCTTGTGCGCAGAGACATTGGGAGTTTCAGAATCATCCTTGGTTCCTGTTTATGCAAAATCGTCACTAGGAAGTGACTGTGTGGTCAAATACCACTTTCGCCAGTTTTGCAGATTTGCCCTTGTGAGGGTGAAGCTGTGTTTTTTTGCAGTGACAGAATTTCTTGCAGTATTCTGTAATGGCGTCTGATTCTCTTTCACAGATTGTCACTGAAAAGCTTGACAAGAACAACTTCCAGGCATGGAAGTTTAGAATGACGAATTTCCTTATGGGAAAAGGATATTGGGAATTTGTTGCAGGAAATGAAGAAGAACCAGTTCTTCCTGATGTTCCCAATCAACAACAAATGCAGGCATTTAAAACATGGCATGAGAGAGCCAGGAAAGTTATGTACTGGCTGTCTATCAGCATTTCAGACTCTATGATTGTGCATATTCAGGATGCAAGTACGCCAAAGGAGGCATGGGATACTTTGTCAAAAATGTATAGCACAAATACGCAAGCCAGGAAAATGCAGCTCAAGCAAGAGTTGCACAATGTGCAAAGAGAAAATATGAGCATCAACGACTACCACATGAAGGTGAAGAAGATTGCAGATGCACTTGCTTCCATTGGGTCGCCAGTGGAAGATGATGATTTAGTTTCCGTGACCTTGAATGGTCTAGGAAAGGATTATGCACAGTTTCGGACATCCATTTCAGTTCGTGAAAGATTTCCTGATTTTGAGGAGTTGATTGCTCTTCTAATTTCTGAGGAGCAGAGAAATGGTGGTGCATCTTCTTCAGGAGGAACTTCAAAAGAAGCTGTCTTCTACTCAAATGCTGGAAGAGGTAGAGGCAGAGGTAGAGGAGGCCGATTTGGAGGCCGTGGTAGAAATCAGAATATGCAGCAAACTCAAGAAAACCAGTCCTATGGAGGAGGACGTGGTAACTCTAGAGGCAGGGGGAGCCAAAGAGGTCGTGGTGGATGGCAAAGAGGTCAAAATGCAAACAGTAATGTTGAATGCTACTACTGTGGTAAAATGGATCATATGGCTAAAGACTGCTATAAAAAGCAGAATGACATCATGAATGGAAAACTGCAACAAGGGAATTATGCATCTTCTAGTAGACAGGGTGATGACAGAAATGAGCATTTGTTCATGGTGCAGCACATGAACAATTCTCTGACAAGTGCAGAAGAAAGCAATGATATATGGTATGTTGACTCAGGTGCATCAAACCACATGACAGGTCATGCAGAATGGATGGAGGATGCAAGGAAAATGGAAAAACCAGGATTTGTGGAGACTGGTGATGATACTGCACATCCTATTGTGCAGATTGGAAAAATTCCCTTGTCTATGCAGGATGGGAAAAAGAAATACCTGTCCGATGTATTTCATGTCCCGAATATCACCAAGAATCTGGTTTCTGTTGGTCAAATGGTTGAACAGGGCTTGCAGGTCAGATTTAATCCTCATGGATGCTTTGTTGAGGATATGAAAAATAAAGGTCGCTTGATAGCAAAAGGAAAGAAGAAGGGCAGAATGTTTACGTTGGATGCAGACATGTCTGAATTGAGTGCAGCAATGTTTGCACATGGGACCGGCGTAGTTGCAGATATTGATATCTGGCATAAACGCATTGGTCATGTTAATGTACAACGACTTAAATCAATGCAGGCCCAAAATATTGTTGCAGGTTTGCCGAAATTCAAGGTTGCAGAAATGCATAAGGTATGTGAAGCCTGTCAGTTTGGAAAACAGGCAAGGAAACCATTTCCTAGACATGTTCAAGAGAGTGAGAAGCCATTGGAATTAATCCACTCTGATGTGTGGACTACTAAAGCTGCATCTCTTGGAGGCTGTCATTATTTTGTCACTTTTATTGATGACTATAGCAGAAAAGTTTGGGTGTATTTTATGAAAAAGAAAAGTGAAGTTTTTGGGCATTTCAAAACTCTTAAAGCTATGGCTGAAAAAGAAACAGGTCTGCAAATAAAATGCCTAAGGTCAGATGGAGGGGGAGAGTACCTCTCAAATGAGTTTGCAAAGTTCTTGCAGGAGCATGGCATAAAGCAGCAATATTCATGCAGTTATACCCCACAACAAAATGGAATTGCAGAAAGGAAAAACAGGCATATTGGAGAGGTATCTCGTGCCATGCTCAATGAAAAAGACTTGCCAGATTTTTATTGGGCTGAAGCAGTTGCTACAGCAGTCTACATAATGAACAGGACTCTCACTGCAGCAATACATGGAATGACTCCAGAGGAGAGGTATACTGGTAGGAAACCAGATATTTCTCATTTGAAAATTTTTGGTTGCATTGCCTATGTACATGTGCCAGATGAGCTGAGATCCAAGTTGGATCCAAAAGCTGAGAAGTGCATCTTTATTGGTTACTCTCTGCAGCAAAAAGGGTATAGATGCTATAACCCTTCTACTCGTAAGTTTACAGTGAGCAGAGATGTTTTTGATGAGATGAGTAGCTGGTATAAACCAGTAAATGTGATTGATGATGAAGATGCACAAAATGGTAATGCTACACAGAATTCACAGCAGCAGTCACAAAATATTAGTGGACCTGGAGCGTCCTCTAGCAGTGGTTCACATTCTTCGCCATGGACAGGCAGATTGAGATCAGGAGAATCTTCTCAAAGCAATGCAGATAGTGGTATGCAAGTATCACAAAAAGGAAAAGAGAAGGTTGATCAGCCCATGTTTGATGTGAATGCAGGTCACTCTTATGTGGATGGTGAATCCAGTGGCTCAGAACAGAGCATTGATGATGAGTTGGGTGTTCCTTCTATTGTTACACCTGGAGTAAGGAAGACCAGGGATGTTTTGAGAGCACCTGGGAGTGAACCTACTTTGCGCAAGTCTACGAGAGCTAGGTATCCTGTGGATAGGCTGAAATATGATGGATTTACAGCCATTCACTATGCATATATGGTCAAAGTGATACAGGAACCAGAACCCACATCTTTTGAGCAAGCCATGGGAAAAGAAAAATGGGAGAAAGCCATGGATGAAGAAATGGATGCCTTGGAAGAAAATGCTACATGGGAGTTTGTACCTTTGCCTAAAGGTAAGAATGCAATTGGCTGTAAGTGGGTTTATAAGGTGAAGCACAATGCAGATGGTTTTGTGAACAGATACAAGGCAAGATTAGTAGTCAAGGGGTATGCACAAACATATGGCATTGACTATGAAGAAACATTCAGTCCAGTTGCAAGGATGGCAACTGTAAGAGCAGTCATTGCTATGGCTGCATCAAAGGGATGGTCTTTACATCAGATGGATGTAAAGAATGCCTTCTTGCATGGTGATTTGCAAGAAGAGGTCTATATGGAGCAGCCACCAGGTTATGTGCATGCTGTTCATCCTGAGTTTGTTTGCAGGTTGAAGAAAGCCTTGTATGGCTTGAAGCAAGCACCTAGAGCATGGTCTGACAAGATAGGACAGTATCTTGTCACTATTGGCTTTCAGATTTCCAAGGCAGATTTCTCACTTTATGTGAGAAAAACAGAGAAAGGTATTATGCTACTTGTCATTTATGTTGATGATTTGATTATGACAGGTGACAGTGATGAAGATATCCTTCATGTGAAAATGCTATTGAAGCAGAAGTTTGAGATGAAGGATTTGGGAGAGCTACGTTATTTCTTGGGCATTGAGGTGATTAGATCACCAAGTGGGATACAGCTCTTGCAGAGGCAGTATGGATTGGACATGCTGTCCAAATATGGGATGATAGGCTGTAAGCCTATTTCAGTTCCTTTGGAGCAAAATGTGAAGCTGAGCACAGATGCAGGTGAGCTTCTAGAAGACCCTACTATGTACAGACGCATAGTAGGAAGTTTGATTTATATGACTATTACCAGGCCAGATTTGAGCTATGCTGTTGGATTGGTAAGTCAGTTTATGCATGCTCCAAGGAAACCACATTTGGATGCGGCTAGACGCATACTCAGGTATGTGAAGTCCACATTGCAGTATGGACTATTTTATGAGACTGGGGTTCAGATACAGTTGCATGGATACACTAATGCTGATTGGGCTGGTAGTTTTTCTGATAGACGATCTACCAGTGGATATGTATTCTCTTTTGGGAGTGCTGCAGTCACTTGGAGCAGCAAGAAACAGCCTACAGTTGCCTTGTCGAGCACAGAGGCTGAGTACAGGGGTGCAGCAATGGCTGCATGTGAGGTAGCTTGGTTGCATAAGCTACTTTATGATATGCATCAGTCTACAGATGGGCCAGTTGTCATTTATTGTGACAACATGAGTAGTATACACTTGGCAAATAACCCAGTCTATCATGCTAGAACAAAGCACATTGAGGTGCATTATCACTATGTGCGAGAGAGGGTTTTACTAGGTCTTATTGATCTAGTTTATGTCAGCACAGAGGATCAGGTAGCTGACATATTCACGAAGGCATTGGGCGCAGAGAAGCTGCGCAAGTTCAGAGACCTGCTTGGTGTGCAGGAATTGGGATTGAGCTCGAGGGGGAGTGTTGAGATATCGAGCTCCACTCGTGATACGCCAGGGTGACCGTTGTGTATTTATGTCACCGACTTGTCAGTTGCAGACGCGGTTGGTACACCGCCCATGAATAATAGCTACATGATAGCTATCCTTATCTACTCTAGTTCGTGGCTCAGTTAGTATGCCACCTTAGTTAGTTGAGTTTGGTTTGAGACCCATATAGAGGGTTCTTCTATTTCTTTTGTATTTGAGTTCTTTTGGCTTACACAACTAAGAAGAGGAAAATTGTTTTCAGCCTCCACCCTTGTGTGTCTTCCCCCATTGTGCAAGCAAGAAAGCTTCAAGCGAGACTCCTTCCTTCTCTCCCACAATCTTGACATTCTGTGGTCTCAGAAGCCACGTGGGGAAAGAGGATGGAGGCAGTAGATGGGTTTGTTGGCGGTAATTGACGGTTTCGGCGGCGCTAAGCGACTCCTCCCTTCTCCAGCAATCACACGGCCCTCCTTCAACGACAACAGCTCAACGTCTCCCCTCCTCACTTTGCCACAGCAGACAGACGGCGTCGTTCCACGACAGCCCCTTCCACAAAAATTATTTCCTTCTCCTCTATCGCCTGACCCCTTCGTAGCCTCTCCAAGCTCAGCAATCATACGGCGTGTCCTGGCGGCCCCCTCTTCAGCCTGCGGCCCCTCATTAAATAGTGGAGGGGAGGGGGATCTTCCCTCCCCTGCATGTCATCACGCATGTTTCCCCCCCTCATTCCAAGCTCCACCAAGGAGCTTAATTGCTCCTTCTATTTCCCTCCCCCTGCAGCTCATTAGTTGGCTGGGGGGATAAAGGGGGAATTTTTTAAAAAAAATCATTTATCCAATTTGCATTTTCATTTGAGGCAGTTCACGTGTGGATTCTTTTAGCTAATCGGAATATTACATTCTCTCCCTCTGTTGAGCTGTATTTGGAGCAGGAGGACGCTTGGGTGCCAGGGGGGCTTTGGCCGTAAATCCCTCGCCTTCCGGGTCCTGCACAAGAGGCTAACGTGACTCGGGATTGGATCTCGACGCTCGCATGCTAGTTTACGGGTGGAAGCTTGGAATAGTGATCCCTGGGGATTACTGGATAGCCTTCGGGCGGATTATGGACAAGCCTATGGGCGGAACTCCTTGTATTTCAAAGATAAAATGATGAAATGTTAAAAGAACTTGCTTGATATTGTTTTTCTATGTCATGTGATAAGATTACGTGAAGGAACCAGTGCTTAACATGGTTAATTAAAGAAGCTGATTGTTATATGTCAAATTAATGTGTTAGATAATTACATAAGTAAAACAAACCGAGGAAAGTGTGGAGGATGGGTCATGGGTCCGTCCTACGGTTGGGTGGTCCCGGTTAGCCGGGAACTTTTCTCAAAAATCTCGAAGAACAGCGGGATGATCATCATCATCAAAACGAATAACGAGAACGATGACCTAGAGTTACGTCTTACCCAATTTATGCTGTTTTAGGGGAACGGAATGGGACTATGCCTTATGGCAGAGAGGTTGAGCTTTGTATCCCTCTTGTTTTCCATTCTCCTTGAACCAAGTGCAGCGTGAATCCGCTTCGGACTTGGCGTTTCTGCGTAAAGTACTTCGCTTGGGTCTGGCGCTAGTTGCTGTTAGCTAATGACAAATGAGGAAAACCCTAATTCCGGTCGATCCTAAGTGGGAATGGCCAGGATACTTCCGCTACGTGGCAGACACGGAAAGACCTAGATCGCAAAACCCGTAACATTCCATGGGAGTGTCGGGTGGAGTTTTCTAGACATCCTTTCTGATGGACTGCTAAGACGTGTCCTGGATGATATTAGGGGACACGTTACAATTAGGAAAACCCTAATTCAAGTCGGTCCTAAGTGGGAATGGCCAGGAGCTTCCGCTTCGTGGCAGACTCGAGAAGACCTAGATCGCAAACCCCATGACATTCCTTGAGAGTGTCGAGCGGCGCTTTCTAGACTCTCTTCCCGATGGCTGCTAAGATGTGCCCTACAAATGGCAGGGGGACACGTTACACTTGGTATTAAAGCAAACTAACGTGATCTAATATTTACAAGGGAACTTAATGAGGGGAAGTAGAGCAATGTTGCTGTTAAGAACATTTCCTTACTTATCGATGCTGGCTTGCAGAGTCGCGAAGCATGGAACAAATTCTTGGTGTTCCAGGTTATGTTTATGACTGCAATGCGTGCTTCGGATTATCGATGGAGGCTAGGCATGATGAATATTCTAGACCGCATTTACAATCCTTCACCCTTATATGTGGAACGGAGATGGATGGGTGAATCAGGGAATATATTACATAGCAGCCCACTGACTTGCATACCTTCAGACCAACTTGAAGAGAATCAAGTGGATGGAGGATTTAAAGATCGTGAAGTTGTTCATCTTTGTCGAGGCTCACACAAATGCAACCCTACATGTCGGCGGTTGGAAGGTCAGACAGAACAAGTATTTGTATGAGAAAGTGACTCGCATAATCCCTGCCGATAGAATCAAGGTGCTAGGATGTTATGAGAAGAACGGGTATCAAAGGAAGGGATACCCCAAGCTTCCTACGACCTATCGATTCCTGAAAATCCATGACCCCTCTCCATATTATTACTCAGTTTCCATAGCCGAATGTAACACAATCTTATTTTCCCCAAATTGATGTGCCAATCAACTTATACTACCTTTCCAAAATAAATGTACTCAAAAGGGCTATGCCCACATAAATGAATAATATATTTTTTAAATCATTGTATGTCATGGCTGAAAGTGTTTATAAAGGAGTTAAGTGATTAGGTCACTTGGCTAAAAGCTGAACTGGGCATATTAATGTAATGTGAGAAACGTTTAGTAAGTGTTCAATGTAAAGAATCTTATTGCCCAGGCGCAACCTCAAGTGCAGATTCCTAGTCCGACCCCTACACTAAGTACGGCTATAATTCAAGAGAAGAAGTTCCTTCTCAAACAAATCAAGCCACCTGAATCCTATGGTAAGTCAAGGACCGTCCAAAGTGACGCCGAGGTCTGGATGGAATCCATGGAGGATTATTTCGAGGCAGCAGGTACTGCACCCGCTAACCAAGCTATGCTCACCAAACTGAAGCTTACCGGCGAAACAAGACTTTGGTGGAAACAATGGTGCAAAGACCAAGGGATCTCGGAAGGGTCAGTTACTTGGGAGAAGCTTAAAAAAGCTGTGCGAGGAAGATATCTGCCACTTGCCTACTGCACACAGAAGATGAACAAATTTTATGAACTGAAGCAGCTTGGTCTATCCCTTGATGCATATTATTCAAAGTTCGTCTCTCTCTTAAAGTACGCGCCACAAATGGATATGACACGACAGGTGTCAAAATTTTGTGCTGGGTTAAATCCACTTATAAACACCCTCTTGGAATCAATGTGCCCAATGGACCTACAAGATGCGCTCATTCAAGATGCACCAATAATACAAGAGGTGTAGACAAAGCCAAGGAATATCATGACTTGGTCTTACAAGGATCAGAACAAGGAAATGTATAGGTCTCAAGCTAAGAGAGCACAGGGCCAAAATCTGGGACAAAGGAAGAAAGCTAGGGCCAACATTGTCAGCAATTTTGTTTCTACCCAAGGTAATGGCTGCAATCTCCGTTGCTTCCATTGCAACGAGCCTGGTCACTTCAAAAGGTAGTGTCCCAAGATTAGCAGAGGACAAGTTCAAGGGCCATTCCAAGGAGTCGTCCATGGCTAAGGAGCCACTGCCATGGCCAGAGGGAGAACCTCCAGTGTTGCCAACAAGGAGCTGGGTGATGAAAAAGATCCATCCATGGAAGCAAACATTGAGAGGGCAACGGTTCATGCCGCTCTTCACAAGAAAGGCCCAAATCACCAATTCTCAGTGATTCAAACCCCATCGGATTATCAAGGTAAAAGCTTCAAAACCTTGATTGATTGTGGCAGTACACATTCCTTCATTTCACCGGTCTATGCAAGAAGATTAGGAATAGCCACAAAAGATGCACCTACCTTACTTGTGGAATTAGCAAATGGTCATGAGGTCTCTTGTACTAGGCAAAGTGCTAAGTTGAGATTCCTACTGGGTGGAAAGTCAACTTTGGTCAGATTCAGGGTTATGAACCTAAGTTTCCACGTGTGTTTGCTCGAAATGGATTGGCTAAAACCTAATGATACCCAGATTCACTGTGGTAAGGGCCAAGTCTCCTTTCAAAATTCTGAAGGGGAACTAGTCACAACTCAAGGAGAGGCTGGTAGGCCAATAATTCATCTTGCAAAAGCAACACGAATAATAAAAGGAGTTAGGAAGGGCCTACTTGTTTATCTGATTAAACTAAATAAGCTAGATCAGAATCAGGAATCTAGGGAAGAACCTTCATGGTTAAAGGAATACGCAGACGTATTTCCTAAAGAGCTGATAGAACTTCCTCCTCAAAGGGAAGTCGATCACGAAATCAAGCTAGCACTAGGAGCTATACCAATTGCAAAGAGACTATATAGGATGTCCATCCCCGAAGCGATTGAGATGAAGGAGCAACTCAAGCAACTTTAGACCCAAGCTACATCAGTCCTAGCAATTCACCATGGGGAGCTCCAGTGTTGTTCCAGAAGAAGAAACATGGAACGCTTCGGCTATGCATTGACTACACAGGGTTGAATCAATCGACCATTAAAAACAAATACCCCATTCCAAGAATAGATGAACTTCTTGACTGTCTTCAAGGTGCGAAGATATTCTCTAAGATAGATCTCAGGTCTGGATTGTCAAGATTGTGGGAGAGAAGGAAGGAGTCTCACTTGTAGCTTTCTTGCTTGCACAATGGGGGAATACACACAAGGGTGGAGGCTGAAAACAGTTTTTCTCTTCTTAGTTGTGTAAGCCAAAAGAACTCTCATACAAAGAAATAGAAGAACCCTATATATGGGTCTCAAACCAAACTCAATTAACTAAGGTGGCATACTAACAGAGCCACGAACTAGAGTAGATAAGGATAGCTGTCATGTAGCTATTATTCATGGGCGATGTACCAACCGCATCTGCAACTGACACGTTGGTGACATAAATGCACAACGGTCACCCTAGCATATCACGAGTGGAGCTCGATATCTCAACACTCCCCCTTGACCTCAATCCCAATTCCTGCACACCAAGCACGTCTCTGAACTTGTGCAGCTTCTCTGCGCCCAATGCCTTCGTAAATATGTCAGCTACGTGATCCTCTGTGCTGACATAAACTAGATCAATAAGACCTAGTAAAACCCTCTCCCGCACATAGTGATAATGCACCTCAATGTGCTTTGTTCTAGCATGATTGACTGGGTTATTTGCCAAGTGTATACTGCTCAAAATGACAATTGTCCCATCTGTAGACTGATGCATATCATAAAGTAGCTTATGCAACCAAGCTACCTCACATGCAGCCATTGCTGCACCCGTGTACTCAGCCTTTGTGCTCGACAAGGCAACTGTAGGCTGTTTCTTGCTGCTCCAAGTGACTGCAGCACTCCCAAAAGAGAATACATATCCACTCGTAGATCGTCTATCAGAAATACTACCAGCCCAATCAGCATCAGTGTATCCATGCAACTGTATTTGAACCCCAGTCTCATAAAGTAGTCCATACTGCAATGTGGACTTCACATACCTGAGTATGCATCTAGCCGTATCCAAATGAGGTTTCCTTGGAGCCTGTATAAACTGACTTACTAATCCAACAACATAGCTCAAATCTGGCCTGGTAATAGTCATATAAATCAAACTTTTTATTATGCGTCTATACATAGTAGGGTCTTCCAAAAGCTCACCTGCATTTGTGCTCAGCTTCACATTCTGCTCCAAAGGAACTGAAATAGGCTTACAGCCTGTCATCCCATATTTGGACAGCATGTCCAATCCATACTGCCTCTGCAAGAGCCGTATCCCACTTGGTGATCTAATCACCTCAATGCCCAAGAAATAACGCAGCTCTCCCAAATCCTTCATCTCAAACTTCTGCTTCAATAGCATTTTCACATGAAGGATATCTTCATCACTGTCACCTGTCATAATCAAATCATCAACATAAATGACAAGTAGCATAATACCTTTCTCTGTTTTTCTCACATAAAGTGAGAAGTCTGCCTTGGAAATCTGAAAGCCAATAGTGACAAGATATTGTCCTATCTTGTCAGACCATGCTCTAGGTGCTTGCTTCAAGCCATACAATGCTTTCTTCAACCTGCAAACAAACTCAGGATGAACAACATGCACATAACCTGGTGGCTGCTCCATATAGACCTCTTCTTGCAAATCACCATGCAAGAAGGCATTCTTTACATCCATCTGATGTAAAGACCATTCCTTTGATGCAGCCATAGCAATGACTGCTCTTACGGTTGCCAACCTTGCAACCGGAGTGAATGTTTCTTCATAATCAATGCCATATGTTTGTGCATACCCCTTGACTACTAATCTTGCCTTGTATCTGTTCACAGAACCATCTGCATTGTGCTTCACCTTATAAACCCACTTACAGCCAATTGCATTCTTACCTTTAGGCAAATGTACCAATTCCCATGTAACATTTGCTTCCAAGGCATCCATTTCTTCATCCATGGCTTTCTCCCATTTTTCTTTTCCCATGGCTTGCTCAAAAGAAGTGGGGTCTGGTTCCTATATCACTTTGACAATATAGGCATAGTGAATGACTGTAAATCCATTATATTTCACCCTATCCACAGGATACCTAGCTCTGGTAGACCTACACAAAGTAGGTTCACTCCCAGGTGCTCTCAAAACATCCATGGTCTTCCTTACTCCAGGTGTAACAATAGAAGGAATACCTAACTCATCATCAGTGCTCTGTTTTGAGCCATTGGATTCATCATCCACATAAGAGTGACCTGCATTCACATTAAACATGGGCTGATCTACTTTCTCTTTTCCTTTTCGTGATACCTGCATACCACTATCTACATTGCTTTGAGAAGATTCTCCTGATCTCAATCTGCCTGTCCATGGCGAAGAATGTGAACCACTACTAGAGGACGCTCTAGGTCCACTAATATTTTGTGACTGCTGCTGTGAATTCGGTGCAGCATTACCACTTTGTGCATCTACATCATCAATCACATTTACTGGTTTATACCAGCTACTCATCTCATCAAAAACAACATCTCTGCTCACTGTAAACTTATGAGTAGAAGGATTATAGCATCTATACCCTTTCTGCTGTAGAGAGTAACCAATAAAGATGCACTTCTCAACTTTTGGATCCAACTTGGATCTCAACTCATCTGGCACATGAACATAGGCAATGCAACAAAAAATTTTCAAATGAGAAATATCTGGTTTCCTACCAGTATATCTCTCCTTTGGAGTCATCCCATGTATTGCTGCAATGGGAGTTGTGTTCATTATGTAGACTGTTGTAGCAACTGCCTCAGCCCAGTAAAAATCTGGCCAGTCTTTTTCGTTGAGCATGGCACGAGATACCTCTCCAATATGCATGTTTTTCCTTTCTGCAATTCCATTTTGCTGTGGGGTATGACTGCATGAATACTGCTGCTTTATGCCATGCTCCTGCAAGAACCTTGCAAACTCATTTGAGAGGTACTCTCCCCCTCCATCTGACCTTAGGCATTTTATTTGCAGGCCTGTTTCTTTTTCAACCATAGCTTTAAGAGTTTTGAAATGCCCAAAAACTTCACTTTTCTTTTTCATAAAATACACCCAAACTTTTCTGCTATAGTCATCAATAAAAGTGACAAAATAATGACAGCCTCCAAGAGATGCAGCTTTAGTAGTCCACACATCAGAGTGGATTAATTACAATGGCTTCTTACTCTCTTGAACATGTCTAGGAAATGGTCTCCTTGCCTGTTTTCCAAATTGACAGGCTTCACATACCTTATGCATTTCTGCAACCTTGAATTTAGGCAAACTTGCAACAATATTTTGGGCCTGCATTGATTTAAGTCGTTGTACATTAACATGACCAATGCGTTTATGCCAGATATCAATATCTGCAACTACACCGGTCCCATGTGCAAACATTGCTGCACTCAATTCAGGCATGTCTGCATCCAACGTAAACATTCTTCCCTTCTTCTTTCCTTTTTCTATCAAGTGATCTTTATTTTTCATATCCTCAACAAAGCATCCATGAGGATTAAATCTGAACTGCAAGACCTGCTCAACCATTTGACCAACAGAAACCAGATTCTTGGTGATATTCGGGACATGAAATACATCGGACAGGTATTTCTTTTTCCCATCCTGCATAAACAAAGGAATTTTTCCAACCTGCACAATAGGATGTGCAGTATCATCACCAGTCTCCACAAATCTTGGTTTTTCCATTTTCCTTGCATCCTCCATCCATTCTGCATGACCTATCATGTGGTTTGATGCACCTGAGTCAACATACCATACATCATTGCTTTCTTCTAAACTTGTCACAGAATTGTTCATGTGCTGCACCATAAACAAATTCTCATTTTTGTCATCACCCAGTCTACTAGAAGATGCATAATTCCCTTGCTGCAATTTTCCAGTCATGATGTCATTCTTCTTTTTATAGCAATCTTTAGCCATATGACCCATTTTACCACAGTAGTAGCATTCAACATTACTGTTTGCATTTTGGCCTCTTTGCCATCCACCACGACCTCTTTGGCTCCCCCTGCCTCTAGAGTTACCACGTCCTCCTCCATAGGACTGGTTTTCTTGAGTTTACTGCATATTCTGATTTCTACCACGGCCTCCAGATCGACCTCCTCTACCTCTGCCTCTACCTCTTCTAGCATTTGAGTAGAAGACAGCTTCCTTTGAAGTTCCTCCTGAAGAAGATGCACCACCATTTCTCTGCTCCTCAGAAATTAAAAGAGCAATCAACTCCTCAAAATCAGGAAATCTTTCACGAACTGAAATGGATGTCCGAAATTGTGCATAATCCTTTCCTAGACCATTCAAGGTCACAGAAACTAAATCATCATCTTCCACTAGCGACCCAATGGAAGCAAGTGCATCTGCAATCTTCTTCACCTTCATGTGGTAGTCATTGATGCTCATATTTTCTCTTTGCACATTATGCAACTCTTGCTTGAGCTGCATTTTCCTGGCTTGTGTATTTGTGCTATACATTTTTGACAAAGTATCCCATGCCTCCTTTGGCGTACTTGCATCCTGAATATGCACAATCATAGAGTCTGAAATGCTGATAGACAACCAATACATAACTTTCTTGGCTCTCTCATGCCATTCTTTAAATGCCTGCATTTGCTGTTGATTGGGAACATCAGGAAGAACTTGTTCTTCTTCATTTCCTGCAACAAATTCCCAGTATCGTTTTCCCATAAGGAAATTCGTTATTCTAAACTTTCATGCTTCGAAGTTGTTCTTGTCAAGGTTTTCAGTTACAATCTGTGAAAGAGAATCAGACGCCATTACAGAACACTGCAAAAAATTCTGTCACTGCAAAAAACACAGCTTCACCCTCACAAGGGCAAATCTGCAAAACTAGCGAAATTGGTATTTGACCACACAGTCACTTCCTAGTGACGATTTTGCATATACAAGAACCAAGGATGATTCTGTAACTCCTAATGTCTCTGCACACAAGCATACGATGCAATTTCTGTGGTAACTTTTCACCGACCTGTAGAACAGTGGTCGCACAGCATAAAACAATGATTTTTCCTAAGTGCGTGCAGAAAACTTCCGCCTCCAAAACAGGCCCTGAAATGGCCTCAAATTAAAAAAAATAGGGTCGCCAGGCCTAAATCCCTTTCCCGCAGCATATACTGCCCTCTTGCTTCACCGCAAAGGGCGTCTCAACCTGAGACAATACACTCTTGCAATTTCCGGCTGTGCTACCTGCAGAGATCTGCTCCCAAAACAGAAAATGAAAGCAACACTGCTTCTCTTACCAGAACACCACGAGCTTGGCTTGCTTTCTTGAGCTTCTTACCACGAACAAGGCTCTGATACCATGTCAATATTGTGGGAGAGAAGGAAGGAGTCTCACTTGTAGCTTTCTTTCTTGCACAATGGGGGAATACACACAAGGGTGGAGGCTGAAAACAGTTTTTCTCTTCTTAGTTGTGTAAGCCAAAAGAACTCTCATACAAAGAAATAGAAGAACCCTATATATGGGTCTCAAACCAAACTCAATTAACTAAGGTGGCATACTAACTGAGCCACAAACTAGAGTAGATAAGGATAGCTATCATGTACCTATTATTCATGGGCGGTGTACCAACCGCATCTACAACTGACACATCGGTGACATAAATGCACAATGGTCACCTTGGGATATCACGAGTGGAGCTCGATATCTCAACATGGATATTATCAAATAAGGATCAAGGAAGAAGATATCCCGAAGACTCCATTCAGCACAAGGTATGGACACTTTGAATTCCTAGTCATGTCATTCGGGCTGACAAATACTCTTGCTACCTTCAATAGGCTAATGCAAGATATCTTTAGGCCCCATCTTGATGACTTCGTACTCATCTTCTTTGACGATACCATAGTTTACTCTAAGTATGAAAAAGATCATGAACCCCAGCCTCGCATTGTCCTTGAAACAATGAGAGCACACAAGCTTTATGCCAAGAAGAAGAAGTGTGCAATTTTAAAGCGACAGATTGAATATCTGGGATTCATTGTATCAGCAGAAGGAATTTCAGTAGATTCGGCCAAGGTCAAAGACGTTTTGGAATGGCCAACACCAACTTTTGTCAAAGAAATACATAGTTTTCTTGGATTGACAGGATAGTACAGGGTCTTTATCAAAAACTATGCTTTGATTGCAGCACCTCTAACCGATGTACTAAAGAAGCAAGTATCAATTGTATGGTCACCTGCTGAATAGACCAGCTTTGAAAAACTAAACCAAAGTTTGGTATCAGCACCCATCCTGAAACTTCTTGATCTTAGTAAGAAGTTTGAAGTGATAACTGATGCTAGCGCACTTTCCTTAGGATGTGTGCTCTTACAAGAAGGTCATCCCATAGCATACTCTTTAAGGAAGCTGAAGAGCCATGAAAGGAACTATGCTATCCATGACCTCGAGCTGTTGGCTATCATCCATGCTCTCAAACTTTGGAGATACTACTTGCTGGGTAATAAATTTACCTTAGTAATGGACCACAAGAGTCTTAAATGGATTTTCACCCAGAATGAGCTCAATATGAGGCAACGTCGATGGATTGAAATATTGGAAGAATATGACTTTGAAATCAAATACCGGCCTGGGAAGGAGAATGTAGTTGCCGATGCACTTAGTCGCAAGGCATTCCTAAATTCTCTGATTTTGCAAGATCCATCAACATCAAAATATCTAGCCACAAAGGTATCCATCCCAAACAACCCAATTCTTGAGCTAGCTAAAGAAGAGTCATGCCATGACCCAACCTATCAGAAATTGCTAAGGGAGATCCCCAGCAAAAATCAAGACCCAAAGCTACAAACAAAGTATCAAGAATTCTCTATCAATAGTGGACTTGTCTACTATAGGACAAGATTATGCATCCCAGCAAGCCAATCACTCAAGCAGAAGATACTTTGGGAAGCCCATGACTCCCCTTTCTCAGGACATCCTGGCTATGCCAAGACCCTTAATGCAGTCAAGAAGAGCTATTATTGGGATAGGCTCAAAAGTGACATTCTCAAATATGTCACGGAATGTTTGTCTTGCTAATGAATTAAGGCCGAACATGTCAAAATGCCAGGGAAATTGCAACCACTTGACATTCCCCAAATGAAATGGGAATTCATTAGTATGGACTTTGTTGTTGGCCCAGGGAGGATACAACTCCATTATGGTGGTGGTAGATATGCTCACCAAGGTTGCACATCTTATCCCTGTTAAGACAAACTATAAAGCCTCAAACATTGCAAGGTTATTCATCAAGGAAATATTCAAATTGCATGGGTTACCCAGAAGATTCGTTAGTGATCATGACTCCCTCTTCACATCACACTTCTGGAGGGCTATCTTCGAGGCCATTGGGACTCAAATCTGTTTTAGCACAGCTTACCATCCCCAAACCGATGGTCAAACAGAACGAGTCAACCAAGTCATTGAGGATATGCTGAGGGCACACTGCTACCGTGAACCCAAAAAGTGGATTCAATATTTACCACTGGTTGAGTTTTCCTATAATGCTTCTTACCAACAAAGCATTCAGATGACCCCTTTTCAAGCATCGTATGGACATGATTGTCGTACTCCTTTAAGCTTTTTGGATCCAACCTTGAGGGTTGAAGCTTCAAAGCAGATGCTGGAAGACATGGATGACCAAATCAAGTCAATAAGACAGGACATCCGACCTGCCAAGGACAGACAAAAGGCTTATGCGGACCTGAAATGGCCAGACAGATCCTTCATTGAAGGTGATATGGTCTTCATTCGCGTACGTCCAAAGAAGAGTTCCCTATCTTTGGATGAATGCAAAAAGCTAAGTCCAAGGTATTGTAGACCCTACAAGATTCTCAAGTGCCTAGGGCCTAATTCTTATAGACTGCAACTCCCTAAAAACCTAAAAGTTCATAATGTATACCATATCAGCCTATTGAAAAAGTATGTGCCTAACCCTAGTCACGTGCTTGATGATCAACAAGTTGTAATGCCTAGCCAAGGAGTCCTTGAGCTATGGCCAGACAGAATCCTAGATGTTAGGGAGAGGCATTTGAGATCTAGGATCTTGAGAGAATACTTCGTCCAGTGGAAAGATTACCCCGAAGAGGATGCCACTTGGATGGATGAAAGTACTCTCAACCAACAATACCCCCAGATCTTCTCGAGATGAGGACATCTCGATTCCTCTAAGGGGGCAAGAATGTAATATTCCCGCAATGAAATATTAAAGGAACTAGATCCTGCGTAAAAGTGATTCAATGTTCATGTGCTGCACCATAAACAAATGCTCATTTCTGTCATCACCCTGTCTACTAGAAGATGCATAATTTCCTTGTTGCAGTTTTCCATTCATGATATCATTCTACTTTTTATAGCAGTCTTTAGCCATATGACCCATTTTAACACAGTAGTAGCATTCAACATTACTGTTTGCATTTTGGCCTCTTTGCCATCCACCACGATCTCTTTGGCTCCCCCTGCCTCTAGAGTTACCACGTCCTCCTCCATAGGACTGGTTTTCTTGAGTTTGCTGCATATTTTGATTTCTACCATGGCCTCCAGATCGGCCTCCTCTACCTCTACCTCTTCCAGCATTTGAGTAGAAGACTGCTTCTTTTGAAGTTTCTCCTGAAGAAGATGCACCACCATTTCTCTGCTCCTCAGAAATTAGAAGAGCAATCAACTCCTCAAAATCAGGAAATCTTTCACGGACGGAAATGGATGTTCGGAATTGTGCATAATCCTTGCCTAGACCATTCAAGGTCACAGAAATTAAATCATCATCTTCCACTGGCGACCCAATGGAAGCAAGTGCATTTGTAATCTTCTTCACCTTCATGTGGTAGTCATTGATGCTCATATTTTCTCTTTTGCACATTATGCAACTCTTGCTTGAGCTGCATTTTCCTGGCTTGCGTATTTGTGCTATACATTTTTGACAAAGTATCCCATGCCTCCTTTGGCATACTTGCATCTTGAATATGCACAATCATAGAGTTTGAAATGCTGATAGACAACTAGTACATAACTTTCCTGGCTCTCTCATGCCATGCTTTAAATGCCTGCATTTGCTGTTGATTGGGAACATCAAGAAGAACTGTTTCTTCTTCATTTCCTACAACAAATTTCCAATATCCTTTTCCCATAAGAAAATTCGTCATTCTAAACTTCCATGCTTGGAAGTTGTTCTTGTCAAGCTTTTCAGTGACAATATGTGAGAGAGAATCAGACGCCATTACAGAACACTGCAAAAAAATTCTATCACTGCAAGGAACACAGCTTCAGCCTCATAAGGGCTAATCTGCAAAACTAACGAAAGTGGTATTTGACCACACAGTCATTTTCTAGTGACAATTTTGCATCAACAGGCAACAAGGATGATTCTGTAACTCCAATGTCTCTACACACAAGCATACGATGCAATTTCTACAATAACTTTTCACCGACCTGTAGAACAGTGCTCGCACAGCATAAAACTGGGCCTTTTCCTGAGTGCGTGCAAAAAAGTTCCGCCTCCAAAACAGGCCCCGAAATGGCCTCAAATCAAAAAAACACGGTCACGGAGGGCTAAGGCCTTCTCCCGCAGCATATACTGCCCTCTTGCTTCACCACAAAGGGCGTCTCAACGTGAGACAATGCACTCTTGCAATTTTCGGCTGTGCTACCTGCAGAGATCTGCTCCCAAAACAGAAAACGAAAGCAACACTGCTCCTCTTACTAGAACACCGCGAGCTTGGCTTGCTTTCTTGAGCTCCTTACCACAAACAAGGCTCTGATACCATGTCAAGATTGTGGGAGAGAAGGAAGGAGTCTCACTTGTAACTTTCTTGCTTGCACAATGGGGGAATACACACAAGGGTGGAGGCTGAAAAACAGTTTTCCTCTTCTTAGTTGTGTAAGCCAAAAGAACTCAAGTACAAAGAAATAGAAGAACCCTATATATGGGTCTCAAACCAAACTCAACTAACTAAGGTGGCATACTAACTGAGCCATGAACTAGAGTAGATAAGGATAGCTGTCATCTAGCTATTATTCATGGGTGGTGTACCAACCGCATCTGCAATTGACAAGTCGGTGACATAAATGCACAACGGTCACCCTGGCATATCATGAGTGGAGCTCGATATCTCAACATTGAGAGGGTTAGTTGGAGATTTTAAGGCGTTATTCTCCTCAAAGGAGCAGCCCATTATGCATAAGCGGCAGTGGTTCTAATAACCTAAGTGTCATAAGTAGCCCTTTGAGTGCAAGTGGAAGTCTTAGTACTTCTGTGCTTCGAGTCAATCAATCCACTTCGAGTGGGGGTGTAGTTTTACCTAGAAAAACTCCTGTTGTCAATCCAATTGTAGCTATGGCATAACCCATCGCAATTCCAGTAGGGACATTGGATTTACCGGCATTAGGAGCACCTTTGCCCATCTTCCATGGGTCAGCAAAAGAATATGGAGAACTCCATATTAAGGAGTTTTAAATGCTCATGTTCAACTATTGAATCCAAGATGAAGGACACCTAATGATTTTGTTCAATATGATGTTAAAAGGAAGGGCAACAGTATGGTATCACTGTCTAGAGGCCGAAACCATAACTAGCACTGACCAATTCTTCACGGCCTTTTGTAGAGAGTTTGCTCATGAGAGGGGTGGACAATATTGGTTGTGTGTCTTGAATGTAACACGCTAAGAACCAAATGGGGTTAATGTCCAGGCCTATGCCAAGAAGCTAAAGCAAGTTTTTCACAAACTTAATACTTATATCCCCATTATATTGGCTACACAGTTGCAATATTTCCTACTTGGATTAGATTTCAATATCCAAGTGCAGCTTAGTAGTGTTGCTTTGGCTGACATTGACATTGCTATTACTCAAGTAGAAGGAGTAGAGTTGTGCTTGCAAGTGCCTTATGTAGCAAGGGAAAATTGGAATGGTAATAATTTGGCACTGACCAATGGGAGTCAAGGGGACCCCATGTCAAATGTGAATGGCAGAGGGAGTATCATGCCAAATTTTCCTATGTTACCAGCTCCTTCGGCAAATCACAGTCTTGGACAACTAGAAGGTTGCATCACTACAGTCCACATTATCATTGTGAGTGTGGAATGCTATCTGGTATTTAGGGTGATAAGGTTTGGAGGACATTCTAGCTATCGAGTTTTGCTAGGCAGGCCATGGATTTTACAAACAGACTACAGGTCTCAAATCAACCCCAGCATGGACGTGCAATGCATTTAGCACGTTAGCATATTCAGAAATAATAAGGTTTAATCTTATTAAGATTAACCTTATTTTTAAATTCCACTCCCTTTAGATCAACTAATAAAGTCGTTGACTTATTTTTACCTATCCTAACTATCTTGCAAGGACCATCCCATCTAGGTTCCAACTTCCCTAGAAATAGCTCCCTACGTGCATCGTAATACAAAACTAACTGTCATTTTTTAAAGGTATACTTATTTGCTTTTAGATCATGCAACCACTTCATTCGACGCTTAGCTACCTCTTGGTGCAACAGACTCTACAATTTAGGCTCATCCAAGTGGGCTATAGTCGTAAACAGCTCGAATAGGGAATCTTCATCACCCAAAGAATGATTGATTGTGAATCTTATTGTCGAAAACTCAATTTCCAAGGGCAAGACACACTACTCTCCATAAACTAATTTAAATGGGGTGTGCCCAGTGGCTCGTTTAAAGTTGTGTTATACGCCCACACCGCCACATACAATTTTTTATCCTAGTCCCATTTCTTTTCGGAGACTATCTTGGATAGGATACCCACCACAAGCTACTTATTGGTACTTTCAACTTGTCCATTTGCTTGCGGATTATAGGGAGTCATCTTGTTATGCTTAATTTTTTGACTTTTAATCACCTTATTCAAAAATTGAGTTCCACAGTCCGATACTATTTCCTTTGGCAGACCGAAATGACAAATGATCTGCTCAAGTAGGAAACTGGCGGTCTCCTTTGCATTGTCCTGCCTTGTCACCTGTGCTTCTGACCACTTTGTAAAGTAATCATTGGCTACTATAATGTATCTCTTCTAAGTGGTAGATGATGGGGTAATAGGACCCACAAAGTCAATGCCCCACTTCTCAAATGGAAGGATAGCCATAATAGGCGTAGGTGGATGCTTCCTATTCTCTCTACTGTCATGTCTTTGATATGTATCACACCTCTTAATATACTCAAATGAATCTTGGAAGATGGATGGCCACCAATAACCAGCTCTTAAAGGCTTTTGTGCCATCAATCACCTAGCAAAGTACCCCCTCCACAAGCGGAGTCATGGCACTCCTCCAAGATAAATGAAACCTCGTCAAGCATCACACATCGGTGATAGATATCATCAACACCCTACCGATATAGTGTAACTATGATCAAGGAAAATTTCAATGCTTGCTATTTAAATTTCCTCTTCTTGGATTCTGATAAAGTAGCTCCAGTCTCTCTCATAGATAAATAGTGTGTTAAAGCAACATACTAGGAGGGAATAGACATTGTATCAAACTTAAACAATGTTTCCATGTCACTTCCTTCAGCCAATGCCTCTTTTGGCTCTCCGAAATCCACAAAACATTCTACAATGCCCTTAGCTTCGGTGGCTTTCTCTTGATCTCATAATCAAACTCCTGCAAAGTGATTAACCACTTTTCTAAATGATCCGACAGCTATAACTTGTTCAGCAACAATTGAAGCCCCTTCTGTCTTTATGTAAAAAACCACCTTCTCATGAAGAATGTAATGCCTAAACTTTTTGGTCGAAAAGACCATCGCAAGGCACAAATTCTCCATATAGGTATAATTAATTTCGAATATGCCCAACTTTCAACTAGAAAAGGCTATTGGATGGTACCACTTTTCCTCCCCAATTTGGGATAAGCAGCAGGCTAATATTATACATGGTGGCTACTGAAAATATATAGAATATTTTTCCCCTTTTAGGTATTTTTAAAATAGCTGCTTTGGCAAGCTCTTGCTTCACGTCATCAAAAGATAATTTATAAGCATCACTCCATGCAAATTGACAGTTAGAGGACAATATGTTCGTCAATGGTAACATTCTTTCTACCAGGGCATTGATAAACCTCTGATAATACCCTACCGATGACACAAAGCTATGTACTTCCTTTGGAGTATGTGGCAAACCCACGGTGACTATGACCTTGATCTTTTCAGGGTTAATCACGATCCCCACTAAAACTAACCACATGGCCTAACAATAGCCCAAAAGGTACTCCAAAGCCACACTTTCGTGGGTTAAGAGCTATGCAAAATTTTCTACAACGCTCAAAACACATACGCAAAATAATCAACTGCCTTTCTCTTGTGGTGGCTATCCCTAGGTCATCAATGAATACTTTCAACTCCTTTGGGGAGATGTCATCAAAGGTCTTGTCAGCTAATCTTTGCCACAAACTAGGTGCATTACATAAACCAAATACCATCATATGGTATGCAAAGGTACCAAAGAGAGTAATGAATGTCATTTTTAGCTTGTCTTGCTCAGCAATCACCATTTGGTTATACCCCACAAAGCAAACCATGAATGAATATATTTCCCTGCCCGCTAATTGATCCAAATTTGGTCAATAAAGGGTAATGGGTAGTAGTCTTTAACAGTCTATTTGTTCAACTCTCTAAAGTCTACACAAAGCCCGATTTGATTATTCTTCTTCTTTCTAATCACAACTGGTGAACACCATTCAGTTTCCTGAACAAGAAAGATCAAACCCGCTTTTTGCAACTTTTGAAGCTCCTCAAACAGCCTATCTCTTAATTCAAAAGGCATGCACCTTACTTTCTGACGTACAGGACGGTGTTACACGAGCGCTGATCGAGAGCAAGCCTTACTCACAACTCGATAACGAGATGTTAAGGAGTGCTGGTTGGGATAATTAACTTTGTCAGATATACAACACAACTTGAAAAATTCAAATATTCGACAATACACCACAAGCCACACACGAAAACAAAACAATAAACAATGCCTCTTGTAGCTCAAAACAACTAAAAAACCTAAATGTGGGTAGAGCATCACACAAATACAACACAATAAAAATACCAACAATTTGAAAAAACACCAAGTGAAATATATTCTCGTACCTTAATAACCTTGAGCCGACACTTAGCGCCACAAATTTAAATTCTTCAACTTCCAAATCGGCATGACAAGAGCTCACTCTAGTATGCGACCCTCCACTCTCCTCTCTCACAAAATACAATTGTAATCAAGGGGGAAGGCCCTTAACTCTCCATTCTCATCTCCTTAAATATTTTTCTATCCACACTCACATACATTAGGGTTTTTTCTTTCAGCTTTTGGCTTTTGCTTTTAATCCATTGATTCATAAATGGATTTGTTTATGAAACTTTTTTCTATGCATAAGGATGGGCAATTTGCATACGCTTGCAACGCCTATATGCATATTCCATAGCATAGATAAGTTTACAGAATCCACCGTAAAACCTTACGGAATCCACCGTGGCACAGAATCCACCGTGAAATATACCTCCTGGCATCATACCCTCGGGGTGGGATAGCAATTGACATCAATTGCTATTAGCTCAATGTGGAGCTAACAGAGTGGGGAAAGCATGTAAGTCTCTAGCATACATCCATTGTGCTTCTTCTACAGGATGGTTCTTAAACTTGACTAAGTATCTAAAATATCTTCGGCCACTTCTAGTGGTCATAAAATCAATATCTATGATAGCTTCAAGTTCAAGTATTTCAGTCTCTTCCTCTAACAAAGGTGGGTTTTCATAAATAGGGTGTACAGGTAATTGGCCTCTAAAGGGTCGTAATAAACTAATGTGAAATGTATTGTGAATTTTCGAGTGAGGTGATAATTCTAACTTGAATGCATTGTCATTAATTTTATGAATGATCCTAAATGGTCCATAGAATCTAGGGGCTTGTTTGGTATATGATTGCTGGGCTTTGGCAATCATGTCTTTAACCTCATCAAAAATAGTATTGTGCATACTAGCAATATCATCAGCACTCTGAATTCTATTTAATAAAGATGCAACATGTGTAGACAATCTATAACCATAAATCACTTCAAATGGTGCTTTCTTTGTAGATGTGTGTGGTGTATTGTTATATGCAGACTGTAATAAATGCAAATGTGTGTCCCATGTCTGTGGTTTAGAAATAGTGTAAGCATGTAAAAGATCTAGTATAGTACTATTAGTGGCTTCTGTTTGTCCATTAGTTTTATGATGAAATGCAGATGAGAAATCAATTTTTATGCCTAGGTTAGCAAACAGAGTAATCCAAAAGTTATTACAAAATCTAGAATCATGATCAAAGATAATAACTTTTGGTAATCCATGGTTAGTGAAAACAGTTTTCAAAAACAATTGTGCTGCGTGTGATGTTGTTAAAGTTTTCTTACATTAAATGAAATATGCTTGTTTACTAAACCTATCTACTACTGTCCAAATCATATCATGGTTAGCTTTAGTATTAGGTAAACCAGTAATAAAATCCATAGAAATTTGTTCCCATGGTCTTGATGGAATAGACAAAGGCATAAGTAATCCATACTGTTTACCATGATGTCTCTTAACTCTTTGACAAATCAAACATTCAAAAACAAAATTAGATACATCAGTGTCCATATGTGGCCAATAAAAATCTTCAATTAATGTACGTAAAGTAGATATGATACCTCTATGACCTTGACATGGAGAACAATGAATCTCATTCAAAACAAAAGATTTGAATGGAACTGTAACACATAATCTCTTTTCATAAAACATGAATCCATCATTATAAGATAGTGAATCAATAGGAATCAAGTCATTTTGAACTAATTTATTCCAATCAACATGAAAAGTAATATCCTGATGATAAGTATCTTTCATAGCAATCAAAGAATCAAATGATATAACAGAAATGTTATGAATGGATGGTCTTCTACTTAATGCATCGGCCACTACATTTTCTTTACCGGGTTGATATTGAATGATAGGATGAAAACTCTGAATAAAGGCTGCCCATTTGATATGTCAGTCAGATATTTGGGGTTGGCTAAGTAAATGTCTAATACTTTGTTGACATGAACATAGGCAATGCAACCAAAAATTTTCAAATGAGAAATATCTGGTTTCCTACCAGTATACCTCTCCTCTGGAGTCATCCCATGTATTACTGCAGTGGGAGTCCTGTTCATTATATAGACTGCTGTAGCAACTGCTTCAGCCCAGTAAAAATCTGGCAAGTCTTTTTCGTTGAGCATGGCACGAGATACCTCTCCAATATGCATGTTTTTCCTTTCTGCAATTCCATTTTGCTGTGGGGTATGACTGCATGAATATTGCCGCTTTATGCCATGCTCCTGCAGGAACCTTGCAAACTCATTTGAGAGGTATTCTCCCCCTCCATCTGACCTTAGGCATTTTATCTGCAGGCCTGTTTCTTTTTCAACCATAGCTTTAAGAGTTTTGAAATGCCCAAAAACTTCACTTTTCTTTTTCATAAAATACACCCAAACTTTTATGTTATAGTCATCAATAAAAGTGACAAAATAATGACAGCCTCCAAGAGATGCAGCTTTAGTAGTCCACACATCAGAGTGGATTAATTCCAATGGCTTCTTACTCTCTTGAACATGTCTAGGAAATGGTTTCCTTGCCTGTTTTCCAAACTGACAGCCTTCGCATACCTTATGCATTTCTGTAACCTTGAATTTTGGCAATCCTGCAACAATATTTTGGGCCTGCATTGATTTAAGTTGTTGTACATTAACATGACCAATGCGTTTATGCCAGATATCAATATCTGCAACTACACCGGTCCCATGTGCAAACATTGCTGCACTCAATTCAGACGTGTCTGCATCCAACGTAAACATTCTACCCTTCTTCTTTCCATTTGCTATCAAGCGACCTTTATTTTTCATATCCTCAACAAAGCATCCATGAGGATTAAATCTAACCTGCAAGCCCTGCTCAACCATTTGACCAACAGAAATCAGATTCTTGGTGATATTCGGGACATGAAATACATCGGCTAGGTCTTTCTTTTTCCCATCCTACATAGACAAATGAATTTTTCCAATCTGCACAATAGGATGTGCAGTATCATCACCAGTCTCCACAAATCTTGGTTTTTCCATTTTCCTTGCATCCTCCATCCATTCTGCATGACTTGTCATGTGGTTTGATGCACCTGAGTCAACATACTATACATCGTTGCTTTCTTCTACACTTGTCACAGAATTATTCATGTGCTGCACCATAAACAAATGCTCATTTTTGTCATCACCCTGTCTACTAGAAGATGCATAATTCCCTTGTTGCAGTTTTCCATTCATGATGTCATTCTGCTTTTTATAGCAGTCTTTATCCATATGACCCATTTTACCACAGTAGTAGCATTCAACATTACTGTTTGCATTTTGGCCTCTTTGCCATCCACCACGACCTCTTTGGATCCCCCTGCCTCGAGTTACCACGTCCTCCTCCATAGGACTGGTTTTCTTGAGTTTACTGCATATTCTAATTTCTAGCACGGCCTCCAAATCGGCCTCCTCTACCTCTGCCTCTACCTCTTCTAGCATTTGAGTAGAAGATAGTTTCTTTTGAAGTTCCTCCTGAAGAAGATGCACCACCATTTCTCTGCTCCTCAGAAATTAGAAGAGCAATCAACTCCTCAAAATTAGGAAATCTTTCATGGACGGAAATGGATGTTGGGAACTGTCCATAGTCCTTTCCTAGACCATTCAAGGTCACTGAGACTAAATCATCATCTTCCACTAGCGACCCAATGGAAGCAAGTGCATCTGCAATCTTCTTCACCTTCATGTGGTAGTCCTTGATGCTCATATTTTCTCTTTGCACATTGTGCAACTCTTGCTTGAGCTGCATTTTCCTGGCTTGCGTATTTGTGCTATACATTTTTGACAAAGTATCCCATGCCTCCTTTGGTGTACTTGCATCTTGAATATGCACAATCATAGAGTCTGAAATGCTGATAGACAGCCAGTACATAACTTTCCTGGCTCTCTCATGCCATGCTTTAAATGCCTGCATTTGCTGTTGATTGGGAACATCAGGAAGAACTGGTTCTTCTTCATTTCCTGCAACAAATTCCCAATATCCTTTTCCCATAAGGAAATTCGTCATTCTAAACTTCCATGCTTGGAAGTTGTTCTTGTCAAGCTTTTCAGTGACAATCTATGAGAGAGAATCAGATGCCATTACAGAACATTGCAAAAAAATTTGTCACTACAAAGAACACAGCTTCAGCCTCATAAAGGCAAATCTGCAAAACTGACGAAAGTGGTATTTGACCACACAGTCACTTCCTAGTGACGATTTTGCATCAACAGGCAACAAGGATGATTCTGTAACTCCCAATGTCTCTGCGCACAAGCATACAATGCAATTTCTACAGTAACTTTTCACGGACCTGTAGAACAGTGGCTACACAGCATAAAACTAGGCATTTTCCTGAGTGCGTGCAGAAAACTTCTGCCTCCAAAACAGGCCCCGAAATGGCCTCAAATAAAAAAACAGGGTCGCCGAGGGCTAAAGCCCTCGCCCGCAGCAGATATTGCCCTCTTGCTTCACCGCGAAGGGCATCTCAACCTGAGACAATGCACTCTTGCAATTTCTGGCTGTGCTACCTGTAGAGACCTGCTCCCAAAACAGAAAATGAAAGCAACACTGCTCCTCTTACCAGAACACCACGAGCTTGGCTTGCTTTCTTGAGCTCCTTACCACGAACAAGGCTCTGATACCATGTCAAGATTGTGGGAGAGAAGGAAGGAGTCTCACTTATAGCTTTCTTACTTGCACAATGGGGGAATACACACAGAGGTGGAGGCTGAAAACTGTTTTTCTCTTCTTAGTTGTGTAAGCCAAAAAAACTCTTTTACAAAGAAATAGAAGAACCCTATATATGGGTCTCAAACCAAACTCAACTAAGGTGGCATACTAACTGAGCCATGAACTAGAGTAGATAAGGATAGCTGTCATCTAGCTATTATTCATGGGCGGTGTACCAATCGCATCTGCAACTAACATGTCGGTGATATAAATGCACAACGGTCACCCTGGCATATCACGAGTGGAGCTCGATATCTCAACAGTGACGACAACGAAAGGTGCTTTCACGAGGTGAAGAAGGCTCTTAACACCCTTCCTATAATTTTACAGTCGTGTTGGGATCAAGAGTTTTCTGTCAATCCGAGTTTTGGGAAAGATGCTCTAGGGGCAGCACTAATACAAAAGGATGCTAAAACTGGCCTAATGAGACCGGTTTACTTTTCTAGTAGAGTAATGACAGCATCAGAACGAGGGTACAAGATGGTCGAGGTGATGGTTTTGTCTCTAATGTTTACTGTAAGAAAGTTTCGTCCTTATCTTCTCCCTAGGCCATTCACAGTGATCACGACAGAAGAGCATTTTTCCTATGCCTTACAACACATGGATGTTTCAGCTAGAATCGCTAAGTGGGTGATACAACTCCAAGAGTTTGACTACACCTTCAAGGTGGAGGATTCTACTCAGCTTGCCTAGCTGATTTGTTGACCCATAGATGCCATCAAAAGAAGGAAAAGGAGAAGGAAAATGTAAAAGCGGAGACACCTCCTTTTGAGGAGCCGCCGCGGGTGGAGAATGCCCATGCCCTCTACTTTGATGGAGCCTACAAGCGTATTAAAGACAAAGCGACAGCAGGAATAGTGGTGTTCAGTCCCGAAGGTGACAAACTTTATGGAGAAGGTATCAGCTTGGAGGATGTCCATTCTAACAATGAGGCAGAATATCAAGCCTTGCTTTTAGGTTTGAGGTGGTGTCTTTCACATGGTGTCACTCGACTTAATGTTTTTGGGGATTCTATGCTCATTGTTAAGCAAATGAAAGGAATCTAGGCTTGTAAAAATGATAACTTAGCAGTGAAAATGAGGGAAGCTAAAACTCTCATGAGAAAGCTACAGAAAGCTCAAATCTATTTTGTGCCAAGGCGCACAAATGGTGATGCAAATGCTCTAGTAGCTGAAAAAATGAAAGAGGTAATGGTAGGCATGATTACAGTAAAGCTTCCCTTGTCTCAAGGTAAGTTTCAACTACAAGATGTGCTTTATTTTCGCGAGCAAGGTGAGGCACCTACACATATGAGTAAAAGTGAGAAAAGGTGGCTAGCTACTAAGGCCACTAAATACCGCTTGATAAATGATGTGTTGTATTGCAAAGGAAAGGATGCAGTGCTTAGAAGGGTGCCAACAGCAAAGGAGATTATAGATGTGATTAAGAGCTGCCATGAAGGGGTTTGTGGCGGAGTTTTTGCTGAAGAAATAACCAGTAGGAAGATTCTCCAAGCCGGTTTTGTGTGGCCTAGTCTACATTGAGATGTGCAACATTGGCACCGCACTTGTGACGATTGCCAAAAGGCCGGATCAAGGAAGCTAGTGCATGAGGAATAAAATCCCATAACTACATATGGCCCATTTGAGAAATGGGAGATTGATGCAATAGGGCCACTCCCACAAACGCAATCTGGCAAGGAATACATCATAATGGGAGTGGACTACATGACGAGGTGGGCAGAGGCTTCAGCAACTAGTAGGATCACAGCCCAAGAAGTGGGAAAATTTGTGTTTGAAAATATTTGTTGCAGGTTTGGCACGCCTTTGGAAATTATCTCTGA
Source organism: Lygodium microphyllum (assembly GCF_053477565.2). Taxonomy (NCBI): domain Eukaryota; kingdom Viridiplantae; phylum Streptophyta; class Polypodiopsida; order Schizaeales; family Lygodiaceae; genus Lygodium; species Lygodium microphyllum. Next base: position 114,441,998 of record NC_141137.1, read on the forward strand.
TCGGGGTCCTGGTTTTAGGGCAAACCTAGTAGGGGAGCTAATGGAAAGGCTAAAAATCAAGCACAGGCATTCTACTCCCTACTATCCACCGTGTAATGGTTTGGTCGAAAAATTGAATGGGCTGATTTGTAAGATAATTACCAAGCAGGTACACATGCACCCCAAGCACTAGGATAAAAAATTGAATGCAGCTCTTTGGGCCTACAGGACTTCATTCAAAACCTCACTTGGCTATACTCCATTTCACCTCGCCTATGGCCAAGAAGCTTTGCTTCCTATAGAGGTGGAACTGGCCATTTTGCGTGTTTTAGTAGCCAGTCGAGAGAAGAATCAAGATAAGAAGTTAGAGGAAAGGATCTTGGATCTAGAGAGGCTAGAGTTAGACAGAGAAGCAACAGTCCAACACTATTCTATGCAAGCTGAAGAAACAAGGAAGACATTTAATAAGAAGTTGGCTAGCAAACATATAAGGGAAGGATCACTTGTGCTACACTTTGATAACAGAAAGGATGCTAAAATTGTGTTCAAGTGGGAAGGGCCATTCATGGTCATAAGGAGATATCCAAATGGCAGCTATAAGCTAGGTGACATGGATGGGAAGGCTCACAAGACAAGGGTAAATGGATGGCGGACTGAAGCCTTATTTTCAAAGAAATATGAACACTTTGGAGCAATCATTCAATGAAGAGCCACCAATGAGGGGGTGCAGTCCTCCTTGCTCTATTGGACCATCATTATCAAGCTAGAGGCATGAATACCTCTAGCCTAAGGGGAGGGCTAATGATCCGGGTTTTTTACAACCCGGATTATTACCACAAAATTTGGCCAAAGCCCCTATCAAGAGCTTACCATATCACTTTGGGTTTACTCTTCAAGCACTAGGTATGCTACATTGCTTCTCGATTATGATAACTCTAGCAAATGGGGGGAACAAGTTCTTAGAAGGCATGTCAATGTAAAGGGTAAAAGGGATGGTTATCTTAGTGAAGATGGAAATGGATTACATCTAGGAGTTGAGTGAGTGCATAGATTCTTCAAAGGACTAGCCTCCAACTACATATGGGCCCCGTCTGCATCACTAAGATTTGGAATCTATCACCATCATTAGAGGACAACTCACCCTAGCACACAAGTCAATATCCACATCATGGTGTCATTTGGATCTTGCACAAAAGCTTACAAGCATGGACCCCTTTTGTCACATGCTTATATGTATTTATATACATATGGGGGACTAAAGTCAAAACAACTTTTAGAAGCCATTTTTTATAATCTCAATAACTCCCAAGAAAAAAGAAAATTTCAAGAAAATTTCGACGATGCCTGATCGGTTTCGACCTGGTCTACAAAGTTGCAGAAGAAACTTTTTTCAAATTCCTCACGGATTTGAAGTTACGAAGGCGCAGACTGTTGGCTACATGCAATTTTCTTCTCTCTTTCACACACCAACTTTCCACTCTGTCCTTCTTGTAAATATATTATAATAATGTGCTTTGGGCACCCACCTCTTGTAATCTAGCTCCATTTCTCTATTTTGTCTACCACCACCCTTGGCTTCTTGCATGATGACCAAGGTGGGGACTTGTCCCATCCACTATGCTCCATAGTTTCAAAGATGCCATACATAATCTAGGATTATGTTAATCAAGAAGATTAGCTTAATGTAATCCCTCATGGAGGCTATATAAAGAGCCCATGGAGAATGAAGAAGGGGGGAGAAGGACAATGACAATCCCATGAGAGCACTTTAGAATACCCTCATCTCTTTGAGGTGAGCTATGAGTGAGTTCTTTTATTATGTAGCATAATGGCAAGCTTCCTCTACCTCTTCTTCTATTATCTCCCTCTCCTCTCATCTTCTCATTCCATGTAGCATAATGGCAAGCTTCTTCTACCTCTTCTCCTCTTATCTCCCTCTCCTCTCATCTCTCTCTCTTATATTCCAATATGGTGTCTAGTACATATATTCTCTCTTGTAAATTTGTGTTTTGGTTCTCTTAATTCTCTTTGAGAAAAGGGATGTCCTAGCCCATCCTCCCTTTGGCTAGGTGGTGCCCCTCTTTAGTTCTCTTAGTGAGGATTGGAGATTGGATGGCCCATCCTCCCTTTGGCTAGGTGGTGCCCCTCTTTAGTTCTCTTAATGAGGATTGGAGGTTGGATGGATAAGAGGCAACCCGTTCATCATTTCAGCCCTCAGTATAGATCTTGAAAAGCTCACTGCACCTATCCTCAAGAACCTTCCTAATGAAGTGATACTTCACCTCAAAGTGCTTTGTCTTTTCATAAAAGATATTAGGGTTTTGTGTTAACTTAATGGAACTCTAGCTATCACAGTGCAATGTAGGCACCTCTTATGCAATGTTCAAATCTTCCATGAGATGAGTAAGCCATATATCTTCATTTCAAGCCTCAATGGTGGCTGCAACATACTCGTGTTGAGTCAGTTACGATGTAGCTTTTGTGTAGAGATACAAGTTGAGAGAGAGAAGAGATAGAGACACACGATTTGTGGTACTAAAGAGTGTAACTCAATAATAATTTTAGATAGGTATATATACTATGTACAACCTAGCCCTTATGGGTAGACACGGGCAACACTGCCCTTTATCCCAACAAACTCCCCCTAAAGGAAATGTTCCCAAAGGTAGAGGAAAAGAATCAAATAAGTCTAAATATGTACAAAGCTGAAGAGACTATACCTATCCAATACCCATCATCTACCATCAATGGGCAAACCTCTCTATTGTAAGACCTTTCGTGAGAAGGTCTGCAAGGTTATCATTAGTGTGCACCTTGGCCAGGTCAATGCTCTTGCTATCAAGTACCTCTCTAATGAAATGATACTTCACTTGTATGTATTTTGTCTTTGCATGAAAGACAGGGTTCTGTGCTAACATGATAGCACTTTGACTATCATAGTGGATGACAAGAACCTCGCAGCTCTTGTAATCCTCATGTAATCTTTGCACACCAGAGCCTCTACACACTTAGTGAGGCCTTGTGATAGCCCCTTGCTTTATATGGTTGTTTCTTTCCATGTCTACACTTAGCAAGGTTCTACTCATGACAATCTTTGTATACTTAGTGTCTTTCTCGGTTGTGATTAAGGAGGGGTGTTGAGAAATGTGCAATCACATCCACTATAGCCTCCTTGTAAGGAACATCAAGGCTAAGAATCACACTTCAAATAAAGCCTTAGACTAGGTCATGTATGCATGGTTTATTAAAACCACAGTTGGTGAATACCATGGTCCTTTTCCACCTTTTTCCACCCACCAATACCACCTACTGTAAGCCTATAAAAGGCACTCATCCCCACACTCATTTGATCAATTATTCTCATTAAGTTGTACTTGCATTATGCTTGGATAATATCAATTGTTCTTCTTTGTCATTACTTATGCCTCATTATGATTGTCTATTTGGTCATTAGTGATCCACCTTAGCATGCATCCTCAATATTCTCACAATTAATACCTACATTGATGTATGTTTCCAATTATACTTTACAACTGGACACAATGGCACATGTTTCTAGTGATACTTTATAGCAAGACATCACAATTAGTCTATCTACTAGAGTTCTACTTTATAGTTGCACATTAGTTAGTCCATCTATGTCAATTATGGGATATCTATCTAGTCATCTTTCTAGTTAGCATGTTCAGACTATGGACTGCTTGTATATTGTTTATCTTGTACTCTCTCATTATTCTTGGTTGACTGTTATAATGAAGAAGAAAGACTAGGGTTTTTAGTTTTCTATCTTGTGTGCATTCCATGTGTGTTGTGTATCTTGCAAGAGCTCAAGCTCCCTCCCCCCCCCCCCCCCCCCAAACATCTTTTCATGGTATTAGAGTAGCATCTAGGTGAGGAATCGTAAGCCACAAGCACAAAGTCTACAAGGAAGTCTTGCTGTGGAGGGCACCTATGGAGATCTCTCATACAATCTATGATTGATCACATGACGATTCTTTGCGGGCTTGTCGGATGGTAAGGGATAAGCATTCAGAGTTGGGTGTTGATGAAGAGCGAACGACCTTTTCGTTGGAGTATTCAACACCTGCAATTGAAAACCTCTCATGTGGTCTCTCCCTAAGGGTAGTGCTAGTCTTCTCTATTGTGCACAAGACATAGTTTGATTAGCTTGGGAGATAGGTCGAACTTTAAGCAAGCTGAGAGTATTATCCTGCACTTGAGGACCCAAATTGTGTATATACTTTGGTGCAGATATTATGTGAGTGCTCGTGCATATTTAGATATTACATAGTTAGAAGACCGTGGGCTAGTTTCTCGTAACAATGTGGGGATGAAGCAAAGTTGTCCATGTTGAGAAGAAGTACACGTGAAGGTATATAAGACATCCTTTGAATTGTGACTGCATGACGGAGCATAATTGAATACAGGGACACCACACTTTCGGTAGCTGGAAGCTATTGGACTTGCTTGATGAGGACGGTGTACTTTTCATGGCCAATCGTGCAGTGCTTACCACCACTGATTGCAATGGTACTAAGGCAGAGTGCAAGAGAGAATTGTGCAAGTGGGTCAGGGTGACAAGTCTAACCATAGGCGAGACAAGCTCCCCAGGTATGTCCTAACCTTGATGTGCCCTGAACAATTGTGGGTGATGTTAAAGGGCTAGGGGACTAGGGACAGAGCCAGTCGACCAAGATCACTGGATGTACCTAATTTGAGGACCCCTAGGTGTTGTGCTGTGATTGTGGGTGCTTCTTATCTTTTCATGCGTTTCTTTTTTTTCTTTCTTTCTTTCTTTTTTTTGTGTTGTTTTTTTTTTCTTTCTTTCTTTCTTTCTTTTGTTCTGTTCTCTTTTTTTTTTTTTTTTGGGCTTGCCTGAGTACAACCATTACAATATATTAAGGCTAGCAACCTTTCAATGGGTTGGAAAATGTCAAGCTTCGAAGTCTCAAGAAATGGATATTACAGTGATGATTGTGCCTTTAGCCTCATTGTTAGAGAAGTAGTTGTTGAGATGGGGAGATACACTTGAGATATTGTAAACCTCCTTGCGCCACACGCAATGTTGGTACAATTGAGGTAACGGCTGTCGTGAGCCAACTATAGAGCTTGACCCAGAAAGAGAGTGTAGCCCATGATTATGATGTGGGCCATGCGATGTGGGCGGTCTGCAAGGGTGATTTTTGCTGTCGGCAGCGTGGCTTTGCCGCGGCTCTTTGTGGGGTCGATGGTCGTGCGGTGATCATTGAACACTTTCGCACAAAGACCTGTATCATCCTGCATCCACTCGTCACTTCATGAGAGTACATGCATGGTATATGCCGCAACTATAATAAACCAGTGCAATGCAAGGAGACATCACTTATCTGAATTCTATGGTGTTGACTTAGATATTTATCACCTGCGCTTGATTAGCTTTTTCTTTTGCTAAAGACGTGAAATACATTAATCGTAGATATGAAAAGTTCGTACAATTGGGGAACATATCAACACTTAACCATTTGAAGACAAAGAGTCTTGGCCAAGTAGCTTTTAATAAGACTTTATACAACATGGGGCTGCTCTATTTGTACGAGGCAGGGTGAGTTTGGGTGGTCGGGTGATTGGGGCTCTGCTGGTGCGGGGCTCCCATGGGGGTGCGCAGGGAACATGTCGGCCGGGACATAAATTGTGTAATCCCTGGTCACCACCGTTTCCAAAATGCTTTTAAACAAATCATTGAATTCTTCCCTATCTCGAGCTGCCCTTTCTTCCTTTGAGCACCTAGTGCCTGAGCGTCCGTTGGGTGTTTGCGCAACTGGTGTTGCCACTTCTTGCATGCTGCTTTGAGCTTCTGCTCCCCTGGCCCGGGGATTCTTTGGCCTACGTCTGAGACGGCGTCTCTTAGGGCCGCGTTTCTTGGCGTATCTTTTAAGAGTGGGCACGTAGCGCACCGGCGGAGGGGCGTGTACTGCATGTTCCCATCGGAAGCAGAGAGCGTCTTTGCAAGCCAGCTACCCTAGGCTCTCCATGTTTTCCTCGTAGGGGGACCTGCCAGGTGCAAACCAAGGGTTAGACCTTGATACAGGATATAATTGTTCGCATGGAAGGGATTTCAGTGTGGTTTATCAAGCGCATATGACAAGAAGGGGAGGGGTGAGGCATGCAGTGTTTGTTGTAGAGGGATGGCCCCCATGATGATGTTTGTTTTGCCTCCAATCATTAGCAGATATTTTCTTATGCTAAGTTGTGTGTACTAGTTGTCATGAAGTGGGACAGGGCACATCCTCGAAAGGATAGACCAAAAAGGGAAAAAGGTGTATAGAAAGGGACTACACCCTGTCTACACCATCAGAGTTGTTGGTCAAGGCTTCCTCTAGCGGTAATGTGGGTTGCATGCCCTTCACTTGGAGGTGGGGATGGTCACACGGCTTTTAAATGCGTGATGAGAGGAGGACTTGAGGAGCTTAGTTTGTTAGACCCAACTCTTCTCCCTGCGCTTGACTATCATTGCTTGTGTGTGTTGACATTGTTTATATGCGATGACACAAAAATTAGTGTTTATTTATATACATATTTATGAATCCATGTCACTTCACGAGGATAAGAACCAAGTGTAGAACTCGGGGTTGTACCGGAGTGTGGCACACGCACCTAGTATTCGTGGTATCTTACTTAATACCGATAGATATTTTGCCACATCGAGTAGCATTGAACCTTGTCCAAGTCTAGTGGCTATATGTAACTCCTCCTCAGTGAGAACCTTATCAAACAGAGCGTTCTCTTGGCTAGTTCTAGCTAAGTCCATACCCCAAATGGCAGTCAGCACTCGAAGGGAAGTTGGTGCCACATAGGTGGGGTCTCTTTGAGACCGCCATTTGGCCAATCGCTCCTCTGAGACTATCATGATCTGAGCCCCTAGTTTGGCCATTACAACACGGCTTTTGCACCAACGTTGCTCAAATTGACTCTGGCCTGCTGACATTCGCTTTAGTTGCTCTATGTCTACGAGATTCGGTCGACAGAGCACTTCATTGAACGAGACAGTTAAGCGCAGTTCGTCAGCCTCCTCGTCAGAGATGAGTCGCATGCGTTCATGCAGGAGCCTGTCGTAGTGCTCGTCAAGATGTTCTTGCTCTTCCCATGATAGAGGAAAGGTCAAGTAATCTCCAAGCTGCTCCTTGGGGATTGTGCCCATGTCCGCAAGGACGTAGACACGTGCGACCACTTTATCCAACTCAGTTAAGCATTCTGTGACACTTCTATGTTCAACGAGGGCTTGCTTGGTTGCTATCTCATGCAAAGTTCTACGAGTTTCCTTAGGCTTTAGCATGGCTGGGGGCTCAGGCCTAGATGAGCAAGATTGGTCAACACTAGGATTTCTTATGCTCTTGGGGTTCTCACGTTTCTCCTGAGGTTTTGCTCCTATTTTGTCATGGTTCTTCTCGGATGTGACTGGTATAGATTTGTCATCCTGTTGTGATGACGTTGTATCCACTCTTGATTGGTCAATGCGAGTTCTATTGTCAATGGATAGAGTGTTGCAAGCAACTGTTGATCACAACGGTTGCTTTGGTTTTTCAGAGCACACAGATGTGTCTAAGGTTTCACCGCTATTAGGAGAGGCATCAGTGGGCTCATTGGTGGATGGACTCGATGATTTATTCATCAACTCTCTAGCGCCGTTTGTCTCAATGTTCTTGGGGTCCACAACCACCTACAACTGTTGTTGTTTTCTCTGCTTTCTCCTCTTTTTCTTGGTCAGTGAAGGTGCCTCTCTCAACAACTCAGGACCCTGGACTAGGTCAACCGTAGGCGTGCTTAGTTGGGCCTCAGCATTCTCTCTCTCTAGTGTGTCCTTATGGGACATGGCCATGGCCTGCTGAATAGCCTCGCTAGATTGTGAGGATACAACTGCCTCCATTTTTTGAGAGTCTAGCTCTTTTTTTTCTGTTCAACTCCTCTAGCCTAGGCTTTAGGCTCTTTGGAAGTGCTGGAGTTTTCAATGAAGTTGGTTGCGACACCCCCTCCACAGGTAAACCACTAAGGACACATTTTGCAAGGGGCGTTGTCACGGCCAAAGATTGTGACAGCTGTGGTCCTTGATTGGAAGTAGTGGTGGCTAGTTCAGTGGACTGGCTACCATTGGTAGACTGCGATGTCAAGTCTTTAGGCAGATCAGAAGTGATCGTGCCTTTTGTTGTCCTCAGAGCATTCACTTGCGTAGATCGAGTATCCATTGATCTAGCCACGGTGGATTGCACAGGCACATCCGTGCTTCCTGTGTCCGTTTAGGGGAAGAGGGTGTAGGAGACTTGGGACTCCTAAGTGGCTTTGACACTGGCTTGGAGATTTGCTCATGGCTGTTAGATGATTTTGCTATTTGCTTTGTTGAGCATTTAACCTTGCCATGAGCAATGTTGTGCCTATGATGCCTGCTATCCTCTTGGGGAATTAAAGGCTCCTTGGGCAATAATGGCTTTTGCATATCCTCAACGATCACATCTGATCACTGCTTGTCAAGCACACTAGGCTGAGGATCTACCCTCCAATTGGTCCCGTTGGGTTTCTTGATTTTGACCATGAGGGGCTTGGTCACTCCACTGTTTTTGACTTGGGGCTTGGTTTTTCATTTAGATCTCCTCCTACGCTTCTTTGCTCTTGATACATCCTAGCCTTCAGTCGACAAAGGAGGTCTAACAGGGGGTTTTGGTACCTAAATCCATCGGTTGCCTGCATAATACCCTTGAGCACATAGCAACGCCTTGGATATCCATCGTGGCGTTGTGCTGGCTCTCCATCGACGCCTCTGTCTATAAGGCTTGGACTTCTTTCGTGGTCTTCTACGATATCTGTAAGTCCCAACTCCATCCTTGGCCTTGTGTCCTGACCTTTTTGTTTCAAGCATGGCCTCACTCACTGGTTCTCGTTGTTTGACTTGTGCTTGTATCAACTCTTCCAACAAGTCCTTGCCCTCGTTTGTAGGCTTGACTATTATGTCATCACCTTCCTTGCCTTTCCCTCGAGGTTTGATGAGGTCACCCTTGCTAAAGGTTGTGACTATCCTCACACCTGGTAGCATCAGGTGTATCCTTTGTGCTACATAGTCGGCCTCACATTTGGTTACCTTTTTGAAGGGTCTTCCTAGGAGGGTTTCTTTCCCGCAGCTAGCACTATTTGGAGGAACATGAAATAGGATAGGCAAGCTTTCTGTTTCAATTGTCGCAAGGATTTTGCACTTCCCTATGAGTGCTTGTGGGTGTCCCCCATAAGGGCTAAGAGTTGCACTAGTCGGTGTGAGCTTTGGTTGGCCTAGTAGGGTCCATGATTCATAGGTCAAGATATTGAAATCCGCTCCTTCATCAATTAGAGCATCAATAGTATGCTCTCTTTTCGCGGTGAGTTTGACCCTAAGATAAGTAGGTGGTACTATGTCTTCATCTTCCGGGTCTTGGCTTGTAAATTTAAGCCTTCTTACAGATGCCCTCGAGTCCCCACTTACATGACCAATCGTGAATTCTCCACCAATGTCTTGGGTTGTCTGTGCAGTGTTGCTCAAGGTACATCTCTCATCAAGAGTGTCATTTCTAGTCATCTTGGCATTTGTGGCTTGCTAATGTTGCATTTCACTCAAACTAGACATGGTATGAACACCATGTCTTTGTGTTCTAGTGATATGGCCTTTTTGCCCTTGATGGCTAGATTGGCCCATTAATGTTCTAGGGTCTCTGTTCGGGTATGGGCTTTTGGTTGCTCTTTTGCAAGTGAGAATCCATGCTCATGTAGAGCCATTACTACACTAGGGTCCAATTTGGAGGACCTGTCACTACGCGCGTTTTCTCTCCAACCTACTTGGGGGAGGTGCGGAGGGGGTAGAGCCCCCTCTGCGGGGGGGGTCCGGGAGGGGGGCAGTCCCCCCTGGCCCGCAGGGCCGTTACGGTAAACACCATGCGCAATTTGAAGGATCGTTTATAGCCAAATTTTGAACTACTTGCTCTAAGTTTCAGCCCAGTGATCGATCTATGATATGGTTTCGGCTCTGTATGGTTTCTCAGTTAATTTCACTATCTTCAGGTTAAAATTTGAGAAAATCTAAATTCGACCCAACAGGTCCGAATTACAGGGGCCGAATGCCCGATTCGGACCGTCCGAGTGCCGAGTAGGAAGGGCCAAATGTGACTGGTCCGAATGTCAAATTCGACCAATCCGAATTTGGATGTCCGAGGGTCGAGTGGGTCGCTCGGACGGGCCGAATGAGTTTTTGGGCCGAGTCGGCCGGGCCGAGGCAGGTCAAGGGCCGAATCAGGTGGGCCGAGTCAAGTGGTCCGAGTGGTAGTGGGCCGAGGGCCGATTCTGGGACTCGGCCTAGAATCGCCGTCACTCGGACATGCCCAGCGCAGCGCATTTTTTGCCGGCGCGATGATAAATCACCCGAATCACACGATTCAGGTCACGGCCTATCATACATATCTCCAGATCAAAGCTATGGATGGAGGGGAGGAGTTGTATATACCTCGAATAGCCAATACACTCCAAAATGCAAATCGGCAAGCAAATCAAACCCTCTTTCCCTGTTTTGACCAACAAAAATCCTAATGCTGATTTTCTTTGTTTTTCTTTGTTTTCTCCTACTCTAATGCATCCAAATCACAAAGTAAATACCTACACTACTCCATCTCACAACATAAACCTCAAACAAAACAAAAAACCTACTTGCCAAGGAGATCAAATACCATCTTCAAACCCCTCACTTCCTACCTATCTCAAGCACCGGTTCGGGGAAACCCTTACTTTGATGCTCGATTCGAAGCACGCAAGCGCTCAAGGCTTGAATCCATTGGTCCTGGCAATGGAACCAAAATGTGGGAGCTTTCACTCAACCGCCAAGACCCACGGACTGCCTATTGTTTCAAGCGTTCCAAGTCGAGCACTAATGGCTACCTCTCACATAATCAACGCGCCATCCATATCTACGGGTGTAGTGAGCTAACCTCCGTGCCGTTCAAGTTACCTCCTCTCCTGCGCACTCCGGTAGCTCCACGATCCAAGTGCAAACTTCAAGCAAGCTCAATCCTCCCGCTCCAAGCTCCAAGCTCCATTTCCGCAAGCAAGATAAGAGAAGAGAAGAGAAGAAGAGAGGAGAAGATGGAGAGCTTCTCCTCCTCAGTCCCTCACCCTCACCCACTCACTCCCTCACACTCTCACACTCCCTCTCTCAAGCACAAGCTCAAGCAAGCAAGAAGAAGAAGAAGAAGAAGAAGAAGAGGAGAGCTACTTTTGGCCACACACAAGAATCAGCTTCTCATTCACTTTTCAACTTTATATACAAAACCCTAAATCCCTTTTGGGCGGTCATCCCCTTTTTACATGGCTGGCTGTAGCCTAGGCTCTTTTTCCCATTGTCCTTCTATCTTCCTAGCTTCCTTTCCACCGCTCGTCTACATTTACAAATTGCACAGGTGAGAGCCTGGTGCTCCTTGAATTAAACCATGATGCGCTTGCGCACTTTTACAAAAGTTTTGACTTGCGCTTTTCCTTGTGCGCCTTTCTCCCTTATTTAGGGACTCTTCTTCTTGTGCGTCTTTGTCTTTTGTTTCTCTTTGCCTTGGCCTTTTTCTTTATCTTCTACTTTAGATTTTCTAGATTTTTCACCTTCGTTCGTTTGAGGGTTAACAAATGCCTAATTTATTGCCAAATTTACTTGGAGAGCTTCAGTTTATGATGCATCAATACAATGTATATGCGCAAGCTTTTAGATCCGTGGGTATGCAACTGCAAAACAATCCCTTGCATGATTGAAGAATAACTATTTTTGGCATTTAGCAAGCTAATAGGCAATACTCAACTCCAATGGCAATTGAAGTTGTGGCTATCATGCCAGGACAAGGCGATGAGAATAGTCTCGATCATCGAGATATACATGTTTATAGTCGAGTGGACAATGTATTGCTATTTCGAACTTGCACAGGGTATATATGCCAATGCTATATGTTCTTCTTTTTCCTATGGGTAATGATGGTTGGCATGTAAAGGTGCCTTATAGTAATGTTAATATTCCAGTTAATGTACGTGGATTTTCTAATAAGGATCGTGTTACTTAGATGCAATTTTATGCCTTTCGACTACAAGTACGTGAGGACACTGAGGTTTGCATGTTGCGTGGTAGTCAATTGTTGCAACAATTTATTGTTGATGCTTATTGTAGTGTAGAGAAATATAGGTTGGCTTGGTGTCATAAGAATCAATTAGTTTTACGCTCAGAAGTTTATAAAGACTTGGCAGATATAATGGGATTGATGGATAATGGACCACTACAGGTTATTGGTGCCTCTGTTGGTAAAAGGGTGGTTTTGCCATCTTCTTTTACTAGTGGGCCAAGGCACATGTATCAGTTGTATCAAGATGCTATGGCTATAGTGCGGAGTAAGGGAAAACCATATCTCTTTATAATAATGACATGTAATCCAAAGTGGTCAAAGATAACTAAAGCTTTGTTGCCTGGACAGACTACTTATTATCGTCCTCATTTGACTGCTTAGGTCTTTCATAAAAAACATGCTGATATGATGCATACATTGTTGAAAAGGAATTTGTTTGGAAATGTTGCAGGCTATGTTAGTGTGATTGAGTTTCAAAAGTGAGGGTTGCCACATTCTCATACTTTGTTGATTTTGGAGCATCCTTTTAAACCCTTTGAAGCATGCCATTATGATAGGTTTGTTTCTGTTGAGTTTCCTGATAAAGCAAGGTTTTCAACTCTGTTTGAAACTGTCTCAAAGTGCAATGTCCATGGTCTTTGTAGTGTGTTGAATCCTAAGAGCCCTTGCATGAGTGATGGTCGATGCACTAAAAATTTTCCTTGGAGGTTTGTGAATGTGACAACTATTGATAGCTCTGGCTATCCTATTTATAGAAGAAGGGATTATGGAAACATAAACACAATAAAGGGTAATACTATTGATAATTAATGGATTATTCCATAAAATCCTTACTTGAGTAAGAAATACAATGCACATATAAATGTTGAGGTATGCTCAACAGTGGCAACTGTTAAGTATTTGTATAAGTATATATACAAGGGACATGATCGTGCAACCATTAAGTTTTCTGTTGGAATCTCAGGGTTGAATGGTACGAGCATCTGTGAAGTGGATGAGATCGAGAGTTATTTAGATGCACGGTATGTTTTTGCTTCAGAAGTGTGTTGGCGAATATATGACTATGCATTGCACAATGAGAAGCCTGATATATAGCGGTTGCAGGTACACTTTCCTGGTGAGAATTGTGTGGTGTTTCTAGATACATACAATATATCAGATGTTATGCAAAATGAAGATGTTAAGAAAACCACTCTTACAGAGTGGTTTGCATACAATCGTGTTCATCCAGAGGCTCGAGCTATTTGCTATCAAGACTTTCCGGTGTACTAGTGTGGAATGCACAACGAAAGGTGTGGACAAAGAGAAAGCGTGGAAATACATGTGGTCGAATATACTTTGTGCCGCCTACATGTGGTGAGCATTATTACTTGCGAATGCTCTTAATAGTGTATCGTGGATTGGATATACATCTTTTGAGGATTTGCGTACTGTTGGCAATGTGATATACAATACTTTTAAGAAAGCTTGCATTGCAAAGGGCATGTTAGAGGGTGATGATGAGTGTGCAATGTGCTTGGGAGAAGCTGCCTCTGTGCACATTGGTGCCCAATTACGTGCTTTGTTTGCTGTAATTTTGGTCTTTTGTGAGCCTGCTCAACCTGGTCAGCTTTGGGATAGGTTTATGGTACTAATGGTAGAGGATATTTTGTATAAATTGCAGTTGGAGCATACACATGTATCTTTTGCAAATCTGCACCAAGAGGCATCAAACAAGACTTTATTGCATCTTTAGGACATTTTGCGATAGCATGGGCGAAGATTGTCTGACTTTGATGGATTGCCAGAGCCTCATCGAGCAGATTCTCAGTTGTGTGCTAACCCTCTTTTAAAAGATGAATATGTATATGATATACTAGAGCAACGTAGAGTTTATCTTTCTATGGAGCCAATGTTGAATGATGGACAAAGAGTTGCATATACTGCAATTATGGATGCTATTGGTGCAAACTCTAGGGATGTTTTTTTTTTTGGATGGTCTTGGTGGGTCTGGGAAGACATTTCTTTATAAGTGTTTCCTTGCCAGGCTACACATTGATCATCATATAGCATTGGCAATGGCATCATCTGGCATTGCTGCTTTGCTTATACAGGGTGGTCGTACTGCTCACTCGAGGTTTAAAATTCCATTAGATCTAAGTAATCGATCCACCTGTAATATTCCTATTCAGAGCGTTCTTGCTCAACTATTGAGACGATCGAGTCTTATTTTGTGGGATGAGGCTCCGATGATGCATAGGTATGCATTTGAGGCACTTGATAGAACTTTAAGGGATATTATGAGTTGTGATAAACCATTTGGTGGAAATGTCACTTTACTTGGAGGTGATTTTAGACAAATCCTTCCTGTTGTGATGAAGGGCTCCCATGAAGATATTGTTAATACAATACTATGTTACTCTCATTTATGGTAGTGTATTAAGGTGCTAAGGTTGTCTGGGAATATGCGAATGTCAAAAGTTGGTGATGTAATCGATAATGGGTTTATTAGTTGGATTCAAGGGATAGGGGATGGAGTGGGTATTACAGAGAATTGTGATAAGTCACATATTCCATCTAGCATGGTATTAAAAGGACACTCTATTGAAACCTTGGTTGATAGTGTGTACAGTGAAGTATCCACTATGATAAACTTTGGAGTATATTTCAGCGAGCATGCTATACTTGCAGCGCAGAATACGGAGGTGGCCTCTTTGAATCACCATGCATTGCAATTGATGCATGGAGAGGTTATATAGTACTATAGTGCAGATTCGATTGCAGAGATTGATGGTAGCTCATTTTTGTACTCTATAGAGTATTTAAATACACTAGATCTTGGAGGTGGGTTTCCTCCCCATCTATTGTTTCTAAAGATAAATGCACCTATTATTCTGCTTAGGAACTTAAATCCGGGAAAAGGTTTATGTAATGGTACACGATTGATATGCAAGGCATTCAATAGAAAGGTGATAGATGCTGAGACAATAACAGGAACAAATGTAGGGGAATGAGTTTTCATTCTTAGGATCTCTTTTATTCCTAGCACTTTGCAATTTCCATTTACTATGAGACAGAGTCAGTTTCCTATTCAATTGGCATTTGCTATGACCATCAATAAGTCGTAGGGCCAGACTTTGTCTGATGTTGGTCTTTACTTGAAGACACCAATATTTACACATGGACAGTTATATGTTGCATTTTCAAGGGTGAAATCCTCATGTGGTGTGAGAGTCTTGCTAGATGAAAATGGAAGCATTATGAATGTCACAACGAACATTGTATACAAGGATGTGCTTCAGAAGATGCAATAAGGTGTATTGCTTTCTTGCAAGGATACATGCAAATATGTGTTTTTTTGGAGGGTGCAATGGTATGCTTGCTTTTTAGTAGGGATGTATTTATTGAAATTTGATAGCTTCATAGTCATTGCTTGACTCATATGTGAAATGGCATTTATGTCACATTCGGTTGGTATGTACTCTGTAGTAACTAATTATTTCCTGCACTATGTTTAAGTGTTTACTCCACTTTTGCAGATGCCTACTCCATGGTGGTGCTATTATCCAGCTTCTGAGTATCAGAAGGAACTACAATGTATCTTGCGCGGAGTAACAATGCATGATATTATAAGAAGAACACTTGCAATGGTCATTGAGCATTTATATGATGATTTCAATATAGAGATTTTACTTCTTGTTTTTATTGAGGTGGTGCATTGTGGATATACTCAGTGTTTTTGAGTGCATATGGGTGAAGCTAAACATGATAAGAGGTTTCGACGATCTCACACTGATAGAATACCAAGGGGGTGGCCGACGTATGAATTTAAAGACCTCGATTGCTTTATGATGCTACATTAAGCTATGACAATGCCTACTGAGTGGTTTGCAGGTGTTAGGCTAGGTATTATCATTCTAAAGTTAAGTAATCTTTGTCAATTATTAGATGTGTTTACGTTTACATTGTGGCTTTCTAAAATTTTAGGTACAAGAAAGAGAGGAAAGACTGTCATGCCCCGTATAGCATCGCCAAGGCGAGGAGTGGCAACGGGACTTGCTTCACCTAACCATGTTGTGTTGAGCGTGGAAAATTTCCCCGTGTTTCCTTGAAGAAAAGAAAGCTCTATTTTGATTAGGATCCCTATGAAATTTTTGGTTTTTTTGTTCGCATTGGCACAATCTGGTGCGCAGATCGGTCGCAGATAGCTCACGTGGTGAATTCCCAAAGGTCCCCAAGAACAAAGTACTCTACTTTTTAGCACAAAAACCAATGTAAAAGCAAGCACGACATGAGACAAGAGACAAATTGGGTTCAATCTCCCCCATGCCTTGTGTGAGCGCTTCACAAAGCATGTATTTAATGTATATTTCCAATCTTTATGCTAAAAAATAGCCCAATTACAAAAATATGACAAGCTTTTAGCTTTTGAGTTTGCTTTCTACCAAAAATAGGAAAATAAAGCTAATGGACGGTGCCCATAGAGTCTGGCACGCCCAATCTCAATGTCCAAATAGAAATAACATATCCAGGCGCATAAGCGCATACAAAATAATAATAAATAATCGATGTCTCTATAGACATAACAAAATATAGGCGTGGCGCCTATCAAAATATTGTCCAAAGGTCGAAAACCCGCTAGACTCCAATGCTTTCCTCCGCCACTGCTGCTATCTCTACACATCAACTGAAGCATTCACAATCGTTAGTAAAATAATACAATTAAACCGACAAAAGTGAATACCTAGCAGTCTTCAGCTACATAAATAAATCAACTGGTTAGAAATAAATCCTAACCTTAATTTATTACGAGTGCGCACTCTAAACTCATAAACGCTTATTAATTTAATATGCATTTTGCGGAATCACCCGCTATGGAATCACCCATGTACACACTAAATTAATGAAACGCCCGAAAAGGACAGGCGTCCCCATCAACTTCTCGCACAAAGAATCCTCTTTGCGTATGAGCCCCGGTCATCTAAGTTTACGGACGGAATCCACCGTAAAACCTCACGGAATCCACCGTGGAATATGCCTCCTGGCATCATACCCCCGGGGTGGGATAGCAATTGACCTCAATTGCTATTAGCTCAATGTGGAGCTAACAGAGTGGGGAAAGCATTTAGGTCTCTAGCGTGCATCCATTGTGCTTCCTCTACAGGATGGTTCTTAAATTTCACTAGATGTCTAGAATACCTTCTACCAGTTCTAGTGGTCATGTAGTCAGTGTCTATAATGGCTTCTGGTTCAAGCATTTCAGTCTCTTCTTCTAGTAAAGGTGGGTTTTCATAGACAGGGTGGATAGGTAATTGTCCTCTAAATGGTCTCAATAAACTAATATGAAAGGTATTATGAATTTTCCAATGTGATGGCAGTTCTAACTTGAATGCATTGTCATTAATCTTATGAATGATTCTAAATGGTCCGTAGAATCTGGGAGCTAATTTGACAACTGGATGTCTATCTACACTTTGCAGTCTACGCTTCTCTATTCTAAGCCAAACATAATCATCTACTTTGAAATTCATGGCTTGTCTTTTCTTGTTGGCTTGTTTGGTATATGATTGTTGGGCTTTAGCAATCATATCCTTGACCTCATCAAAAATAGTGTTATGCATAACAGCAATATCATCGGCAGTCTGTATTCTATTAGACAAAGAGGCAACAGGTGTAGATAATCTATGTCCATAAATAACTTCAAAAGGTGCTTTCTTTGTAGATGTGTGCGGTGTATTATTGTAAGCAAACTGTAATAAATGTAAATGAGTATCCCATGTCTGAGGTTTAGAGATAGTGTATGCACGTAAAAGATCTAGAATGGTGCTATTTGTGGCTTCTGTTTGTCCATTTGTTTCTGGATGAAATGCAGATGAAAAATCAATCTTTGTGCCTAGATTTGCAAACAGTGTAATCCAAAAATTATTACAAAATCTAGAATCTCTATCTGAAATAATCACTTTCGGCAATCCATGGTTAGTAAAAACAGTTTTCAAAAATAACTGTGCTGCTTGTGATGCTGTTGAATAGATAAAGGCATTAATAACCCATACTGTTTACCATGATGTCTTTTTATTCTTTGACAAATCAGACATGCAGAGACAAAATTAGACACATCTGCATCCATATGCGACCAATAAAAATCTTCAGTTAACATGCGTAATGTAGAAATGATACCTCTATGACCTTGATATGGGGGACAATGAATTTCATTTAAAACAAAAGATCGGAATGGAATAGTAACACACAGTCTCTTTTCAAAGAACATGAATCCATCATTATATGACAATGAATCAACAGGAATGAAATTATTTTGAACTAATTTTTGCCAATCAGAATGAAAAGTAATATCCTGGTGATATGTGTCTTTCATAGCAATCAAAGAATCAAAAGATATGATAGAAATGTTATGAATTGCAGGTCTTCTACTCAATGCATCAGCAACTACATTTTCTTTTCCAGGTTGGTATTGAATGATAGGATGGAAACTTTGAATGAATGAAGCCCATTTGATATGGCGGTCAGAAATTTGGGGTTGGCTAAGTAGATGTCTAATGCTTTGCTGGTTGGTCTTTATCATGAATTCTGAACCCATTAAATAATGCTTCCATTGTTTTAATGCTTGGACAACTGCTAAGAGTTCCTTGTCATAAGTAGAATATTTAAGCTCAGAGGGTTTCAGCTTAGAACTAGAATATGCTATTGGATGGTTGTCTTGCATAAGCACGGCTCCTATTCCTGATCCGCTAGCATCGGTCACAACTAGAAAGAATGGTCTGTTAAAGTTAGGCAATTGTAGAACAGGGGCATTGGTCAATGCACGTTTAAGTAAATCAAAGGATTTCTGCTAGTTTTCAGTCCATTGATAAACAATGCCTTTCTTAAGAAGTTTGGTCAGTGGTAAAGCAAGTAATGAGAAATTACGTACAAACTTCCTATAGAAACTAGCAAGACCAAGGAATGAGCGTATTTCATGTACATTTTTAGGAATAGGCCAATGCAATATTGCATCAATTTTCTTAGGATCAACTTTTATTCCTTCTTTGGATACAATATGACCTAGATATTCTATTTCTGTCTTAAAGAATTCACTCTTGTCAGGATTTGCAAACAATTGATTTTCTTTCAGTAATTGAAAAACTAATGATAAATGCTCATAATGCTCTTTTTCACTTTGACTGAACACTAAAATATCATCAAAGAAAACAATCACACAATATTGATATTTTAGAAAAATACGGTTCATCATTCTACTGAAAGTGGTAGGTGCATTAGTTAATCCAAATGGCATAACTAAGAATTCGTAATGGCCAAACTGTGTCCTGAATGCAGTCTTAAATATATCGGATCTATCTAACCTCACCTGATGATATCCAGATTTAAGGTCAATTTTACTAAATATAGAAGATCCTTGCAGTTTGTCCATAAGGTCGTCAACTCTAGGTATAGGATACCTATTCTTTACAGTGATCTTGTTTAATGCTCGGTAGTCAATACACATCCGATAAGTATTATTCTTTTTCTTGACTAAGAGCACAGGTGCACCGAATGGAGAACTGCTAGGTCGAATTAAGCCTCTATTTAGTAATTCTTCTACTTGACTCTGGATTTCTTTTTGCTCTATTTGATTGTGCCTATATGGGGCTTTGCAAGGTGGTTGTGTGCCAGGTATTAGGTCAATCTTATGATCTTCTGGACGTGATGGAGGTAAACCTGGTGGTAGGTCTTCTGCAAAACAATCCTTAAAATATGCAAGAAATTCCTTATGTCTAGGGTGCATATGAGTTTCTTTTGCATGCAATTCATTCACCCAAATGAGATATGATTTAGTATTCTTGCGTAGTGCATGTTTTGCTTGAGTATGCGAAAGTAGTGGAAACATATGAGATGCATGCATACCAAATAATGTAATAGATTTTCCTTGAAAATTTATATTCATTGTGTGTGTGGAATAATCTATATTGGGATTATGTTGGTGTCTCCATGGCATTCCTAGAATAATATCGCTAGACTGTAATGGGACAACTAAGAAATTTCTTCTTTCAATATATGGACCAATTTGAATTTCTAAATCTTAAACTTCTTGTGTGCCATTGTACCTAGTGCCTAAAAATGCAGCTTTTATGCGATAGTGCGTAGGTACTGTATGCAATTTCAATTCCTTTACCAATTTTGCTGAAATAAAGTCATGCGTACTACCGTCATCATGCAGTATAGTTCTTTCTTTTCCATGCACCATACATTTCATAGTCAACAATGAATGTGAGGTAGGCATACCTGGTAAAGTGTCGGAAGTAGTAGTAGGATCATCTTCTTCTTCAGTGAAATCCGGCATATCATCATGCTCTTCTTCGTCCATAGCTCCAAGGTAGTTGATATGTGCTGATGGCTTCTTTGAATGACAATTTGCTGCGAGATGCCCTGGCTGGTGACACTTGTAGCATACGATGGGCTTGGCTTTGGTCACATTATTTGCAATGGCTGGGAGTCTGGGTATATTTGGATTTGCTTGTGGAATAGGCTTAGGATTTGAATTGACAGTGGATGGTAATGCAGGTGGTTTAGGCCAATTCTTGCGGAAAGATGGTGATGAAAAACGACCTGGATTAAACCTTCTGAAATTTGAATTGAATTGTTTAGATCCATAATTACCGTTTGCTTGGAATGGCTGTGGTCGTCGATCTCTTCCACGTAACTTATCTTCAGTGTCGTGAGCTAAGGAGATGGCATCTTCAAGGGTAGCAGGCTTGAACATATTCACCTCAGCGTAGTAATGTCCAAGAAGTCCAGACATGTACTTCCGCTTATGGGTCGTCTCTGGTACGTCTTCAAGCATGCGTAGCTGTAGGAGTGCATTCCAAAAATGCTCTGTATACTGTGGAATAGGCTCACGATCGCGATGTTGAAGTAAATCCCATTGCTTGATAGCCTTCTCATGAAATTGCGGTGGAAGGAAATTTTGCATGAACTTCTTCTTGAAATCTTCCCATGTAGCAGGACATTCTATGCTCTTGCGGACTACAGTCCACCAAAGTGATGCTCTATCTATCAGATGATTAGTAACACACTTGATTTTATCTTTCTCAGGATAAGTTTCCTCATGGAAATAGTCATCAAACTGGCTAATGAATGATAAAACAGTCTTTCCTTCTCTTATGCCATTGAAAGTGCGAAACTTGAAACTTCGTTTACTTATCTTAGATTCCTTGCGAATGGTTTGTGCTTCAAGAGTGGCGTCGATGGTACGGCGAATCAGATCTTCAGCTTGGGGTTCTTCTTTATCAGTGGACGCTCCTTGTAGCTTTGTCAATTGCGCTTGCAAGGCTTGCCTAGCTCTTCGCTCTTCTTCCAATTGCAGCATGATAAGATCCAGCTTTTGTTCCATGGTAGGCTCGGGTAGATCGTCTTCAGCCATAGGATCATCCATATGTGGGGTAGTCATCCTGTAAAACTCAACAAACCTTTCTCACTCAAAATCAGTTAGCGGGATGAGCGTAGCTCAAATTTGGGGTTACAAGGCTATGTATTTTTGGGTATTTTCTTCTTCAATTTTCAGAAATTCTGAAATATTTCTGTCTCCGTTTGCTGAAAGTACTTCAACGAACTTGCAGATAGGTAAAACAGCTTGCTGCGAACAACTTTCCAGTTCTGAGTTTTTGCAAACGAACAAGTCTTCTATGAGTTTCGAGCGTTAGTCAGTTCTGATTTAGTCTGACTTACAGAGTTGCAGACTTAGCAGACTTGCAGGGTTGTAGACTTGCTGGACTTAGCCGACTTGCAGAACTTGCAGGACTTGATTAGTGTCGACTTACGAAACTTCACTTCTGTAGTGGGAGACCCGGAGTATTTTGACTTGTCAGATCTGTGTGACTTGCAGAGTATAGTGTGTCTTAAGCTTAATTAGTTAAGCTTAAGCTTAATAAGCTTAAAACAGGCCGCCGTTTTTTTTCGTGAAGGGGGGGGGGCCCGTTTTTTTACTGACGCGGAAATTTCGGGCTGATATTCTTACACCACGAAACGATTTTGAGAAGCTTAGGCTTCTCTTAAGCTCTTAAAGCTTTGTGATTAGGCTTTTAATGAAGAAGATTAAGAGCTTTCTCACTGTTTTTTTCAACGACTTGATGAAGAGAATTGATGAGTGGTCCTCCGCCGACAGAGATTGGTCCTTCGCGATCTGACAGTGGAAACAGGGGTTCTTGATCGCCAGAAGTCTGCCTGTATCGACGGTTCGCGACGAGATTGACTGTAGAGGCCGTTTGTTCCTGGAGCTCCGCCTTCGCCCGAGATTGGTAGCGATTGGAAGCCCTTGATCTCTGCTCCGCTCTGATACCACTGGTGCGCAGATCGGTCGCAGATAGCTCACGTGGTGAATTCCCAAAGGTCCCCAAGAACAAAGTACTCTACTTTTTAGCACAAAAACCAATGTAAAAGCAAGCACGGCATGAGACAAGAGACAAATTGGGTTCAATCTCCCCCATGCCTTGTGTGAGCGCTTCACAAAGCATGTATTTAATGTATATTTCCAATCTTTATGCTCAAAAATAGCCCAATTACAAAAATATGACAAGCTTTTAGCTTTTGAGTTTGCTTTCTACCAAAAATAGGAAAATAAAGCTAATGGACGGTGCCCATAGAGTCTGGCACGCCCAATCTCTATGTCCAAATAGAAATAACATATCCAGGCGCATAAGCGCATACAAAATAATAATAAATAATCGATGTCTCTATAGACATAACAAAATATAGGCGTGGCGCCTATCAAAATATTGTCCAAAGGTCGAAAACCCGCTAGACTCCAATGCTTTCCTCCGCCACTGCTGCTATCTCTACACATCAACTGAAGCATTCACAATCGTTAGTAAAATAACACAATTAAACCGACAAAAGTGAATACCTAGCAGTCTTCAGCTACATAAATAAATCAACTGGTTAGAAATAAATCCTAACCTTAATTTATTACGAGTGCGCACTCTAAACTCATAAACGCTTATTAATTTAATATGCATTTTGCGGAATCACCCGCTATGGAATCACCCATGTACACACTAAATTAATGAAACGCCCGAAAAGGACAGGCGTCCCCATCAACTTCTCGCACAAAGAATCCTCTTTGCGTATGAGCCCCGGTCATCTAAGTTTACGGACGGAATCCACCGTAAAACCTCACAGAATCCACCGTGGAATATGCCTCCTGGCATCACAATCTCTAGAACAAACTTTGGTTTTAGGCTCTACTTTATCTATCATCTATGTATATTATTAATACTAAGGGTTTTTTTGTAATGCTTGAATACACTTAGACTTTGTAATTGTGACATCCAAGGATAATATAGGGATACTTCTAACTATTGCGCAAAGCAAGCATGGATGCAAGTTTACAAGTTTGGTGTATGGTCATTGCACATATATATGAGTGTCTGTACACCTACGTACAAATGTATTTTTAGCCTTTTATACATGCATATGCGAGAGAGGGAGAGAGAGAGAGAGAGAGAGAGTGTGTGTGTGTGTGAAAGGGGGGGAAGAGATGTAAAAAGGGTGAGAGATGGAGGGGTTGGGGGTAAAGGAGAGGGGAAAGAAAGGGGAGGGAGGGGGAGAGGTGAAAAAGGGGGCGGAAGGAAGACGTATAAGTTGTAGAGGGAGAAGAGAGATGAAAAGGGAGAGAGAGAGAGAGAGAGAGAGAGAGAGAGAGAACAAATATATGAGAGGAGTCACAGAGAGAGAATGGGGGGTGAAAAAGGGGTAGAGAGAGAGAGAGCCAAAAAAATAGTAAGAGAGATTCAAGGTAGAGAGTATAACATATGCATTTCGTATGTCTTTTGTTTGTGGTCAGGTGCAACATTATTTCTAATTGTAACATGCAAAGCAAGTATGGGTAAAGTTTATAGGTCTGGTGCATAATGAGAGGTGTTGTATACATATATGAGTCTCTATACACCTAAATGCAAGTACATGTCTATCCCTTTGTAAATGTATATGAGAGAGAGAGAGAGAGAGAGAGAGAGAGAGAGAGAGAGAGTAAAAATAGAGAGGAGAGATGCTAAAGTGGTGTGAGGGGTTGCAAATAGAGGAGAGGGATAAACAAGGGGAGGAAGGGAGAGGTGGAAAGTAGGGGAGAGAGGAAGTGATGGGTGTTGTAGAGAGAGAGGAGAGAGATAAAAAAGGGAGAGGGAGGGGAGAAAGTGAGAGAGAGAGAGAGAGGTAACATATATGTGAGAAAAGAATTATATGGTGTTTTTACACTCAAGGATAGTAAAATTACTGTGCGATAGGGAAGCGAAGCTGCCGTGCGATAGCTTCGCTTCCTTGTTGCCTGCTTCGCAGCAAAGCTGGATAGGGATCCTTGTGCATGAAAGAACGCTAGAGTTCTATAGTGTTCCATTATGTAGGCTTTTGCCGGACTGCCTCGCGTGTGTGACGGTAAAAGCGCCCCCTTCTTAGGCAACGAAAGTGGCATCAAAACGAAAGTGAAATCAAATCATCAAAAAGGGGTGAACCGTGACGAGATCGACTGAGGCACTTGAGTGATGTAGTGGTGACGTCCAGGATGACGGGGGTGCTAGGACGACCGAGAAGCGCAACCAATCAGATGCTAATAAAACATATTACAATATTTTAAGCGCGGAATGATATAATAATGATTTTATTTTTTTCCCGGCACGACTGCTGACTAGTATAAGGACACTCGAAAATGGGAACTCGTACACTCCTCTACGGCCACAGACAGTCGTCCTTTGCGTAGTAAGATTTCCCCAGCCGTGCCGAAGAAGGATCTTCAGAAATCAGGTGCTCGAAGGAGAAGGTTGGTAATTAGTTTCTTGTCGTACGCTTTAGCTCTGTTCAAATATGTACCCCTAGAGAGAGAGTGTGTGTGTCTCTCTCTCTTCCTCTCTCTTCGGATACATCTCATCTCTTCTGATATTTCCCCCAGAGAGATAGAGAGAGAGCGTGTGTGTGACTGTGTCTCTCCCCGAAGAAGAGAGAGAGAGTGTGTGTGAGGGTCTCCCAGAAGGAAGGAGATCTTCAGTTGTCCGAAGGAGAAGGTTAGTAATTAGTTTCTCGTCGTGCGCTCATCTGTGTTCCCCCCCCGACCCCGACGAAAAGAGAAGAGATAGAGAGAGAGATTGTGTGTGTGTGTGTCTCTCTCCGGATACATCTCGTGATTCATCTCTTCAAATATCATCCCCCCCCCCCCCAAACAGAGACAGAGAGAGAGAGAGAGTGTGTGTGTGTGTGTGTGCTTGTGTGTGAGGGTCTCCTCGAAGGAAGGAGATCTTCAGTTGTCCGAAGGAGAAGGTTGGTAATCAGTTTCTCGTCATGCGTTTATCTGTGTTCAAACATCCCCCCCCCCCCCCAAAAGAGAGAGAGAGAGAGAGAGATATTGTGTGTGTGTGTCAAAAGAGAGAGAGAGAGATTGTGTGTGTGTGTCTCTCTCTCCGGATGCATCTGATAAAAGAGAAAGAGAGAGAGTGAGTGAGAATGAGAGTGAGAGAGAGTGTGAGTTTGTTTTTTTCTCTAAAAGAGCAAGCTTGTTCTCTCTCCTTCGTGGGTTATGTTTTTTGTGACCCATCTCTTTACTCAATTTCAATCCAGTGTCCACCTGTTGCTCATTTCTTATCCCGTTTGACCTCACTTACCTGGTCTCTTGTGACCCAACTCGATGCGTCGCTTTTGAAGAAAGCTTGAGCCAACATGGATTACGAGAGGTTCTTGGAGCCTGTTACGTGCGGGAAGCTGCATCTCAAACATCGCGTGGTCATGGCCCCCATGACCCGTCTTAGAAATGACCCGGTCACAGAAGCACCACGAGAGATCAACCGGCGCTATTACGAGCAGCGTGCATCCAAAGGCGGCCTCCTTATCTCAGAAGGTTAGTCTTTTATCTTTCATTTTCTCATTGAATCAGCTCATCTCACTCCAAACAAAAATAGCGAATAGAAAGTCCAGAAAACTTTGTCCCTTTTGTAGAACCTAGTTGTGCACAGGTAGAGCTCAGTGATTCATAGTGAACAATGGCATTCACATTTGCACTGTAAGTTTTCACAAAGCTCAAGGTTTAGTCACACAATTAAATTCAGAATAGAAGGGGGCATAACAGAACAAAAGGGGTTTCAAACTAGGATTTTATGGTGCCAATGGGTTTCATGGTCCAGTTGGATCTACTGTGGGTTGATTATCGTATGAGTTTGATCCTTGGTTTGTGTTTTCGTGGTGGCCACAATCAGCATCTAAATTAGGATCTTATGATGAAAAACCTGCATCAAGTCCAGTACAAACCTTGCAAATCATCGAGGTTAAAAGGTTTATGTACCTGTTCCTAAAAATGTTCCGCATCAACAATTGATTTGCAGGCACTGCTCCTTCTCATGAAGGGAGAGGATACATCCGTGCCCCTGGAGTATACACTGATGCTCATATTGAAGGCTGGAAAGCTGTCAACCAAGCAGTTCATGCTAAAGGAGGATACATCTTTTGTCAGCTCATGCATGCTGGTAGAGTTTCACATTCTTCTCTTCTACCTAACAACATGACTCCAATTGCACCTTCAGCAGTAAAAATGGAAGGTCGTGTGCACATCATGGGAGGGAAGGTAACTATTGATGATACTTCTAAGCCTTTTTTTGGATGTTGTGTTTTTCTTATGTTGCTTTTCCTGATTGCTCATCTGCTCTTTGTGAACTAGGCTCCATATGAGGTCCCCCGAGCTCTTGAGACAGAGGAGATCCCTCAAGTAGTAGCTACATTTGCCACTGCTTCTAAACGAGCATTGGAAGCAGGTTTTGATGGTATAGAACTGCATGGAGGTGAGTTAAGCACTTACTACCCTGATATGATTTGAAGCTTGAAGTTCAATCCTTTTCATTAGCAGTGGCAAGGTCACTGCCTTGTAAATTCTGCCCCACTGTGTATATAGGGAATGGCTATCTGCTTCAAGAGTTCCTGGCGAAGAAGACCAATATTCGCACTGATCAATATGGTGGTAGTGTAGAGAATCGAGCTCGCTTTGTACTTGAGGTAAGTTATGCATGCATGCGTTCACCAGTGTGTGTGTCCACATGCACATCTTTGTTTCTAGTATTCTCTTCACCTTTGCTGATTTTAATTTCTTGTTGAGACTTGCCATTGTTTCTCAAAATCTTCAACAATGGTTAGGAGCTTGAATTTACTGCAAACTTAACACGAGTTTTCCTGTGAAGGTGGTGGATGCATGTGTGGAGGCAATAGGAGCAGACAAAGTTGGCATCAAGCTCCAGCAAGGTGTTACATTCAGTGATTTGATAGAGCCAGAGGATGACTCGCTTGCACAGCTAGCATACTTGGGCCCCGAGCTTGAGAAACGGAACCTGGCTTATGTCTGTATCTCTAGCTTGAATTATGATCCTTACTACAAGTAAGACCTGCCAAATGCTTTAGATTGTACTTCCAAGGAATGTTTTGGCTGCTTGTTTTGTTCAATAGCATATGCCATCTAGCCCTCATAATCATAATTAACGAAAGATAACCTGCAGGTCTTCATAATAACTACACTACACATTCTCTTTCAAGATTTTCTCTGAAGAGTTTTTCTGTTTGTTATAGGTTTATGAAACTGGACAAACCAAACTTTGAAACTGATGTATTCCGTTACTTCCGCAAATATTTCAAAGGAACCTTAATGATCAATGGAGGTTTGACTCCTGAACAGGTGTGTTACTAGCACTCAAACACTCCTTACTGAGTTACTCATCAGCTGAAGGAAATATAGTGTACGGTTTTGTCAAGAAGTAATTTGAAAGGTTTGGGCAGTGAGGCTTGTACCAATGTGGTTATAATGGTGAAGTTTTTTGTTTCCAAATCTGCAGTATATGATTTCAGTATTGGGAAGATCTGATGAGAACTGATATAGAAGAATCTTTACCCTTAGAACTCCTTCATTTGAGGCTGAAACCTGGAAGAGGTTGAGGACAGGAATTTCATTGCGATGCTACCAGTCAAATGGGAAGGAAGTGGCTGTAGACTAGATTGGCACAGTTTCCATGTAAAGGCAGGTGTGAGTATATCCTGTTCCTGCTTATAACAGGCCATCTACAGGCAGTATCTGAGTGTCGAGTTATTACAGCCCTCATGATCTCAAATGTGAAGTGTCAGTGCCACTTCAATCGACACTGTTTGCAGTAGCTGAGTGTCAAGTTATTACAATCCTCATGAGCTCAAATATGAAGTGTCAGTGCCACTTCAATTGACACTGTTTGCAGTGTTGTTTTCAAGACCAACAGTCTCCGGCATTACCTTAGCAACTCTCAAGTAAAAAATGTGTCTAGAGACCGAAGACCACTTGTGTAAATTGGTTTCAAACAGGTCTTTTAGTTGTTCTTGCTGCTATTATGCTCACACAAGCTGAGCGGTAGTGGTAGTACTCATTGGTAGGTTCCTGCAGATTTATCAATGCTAGTCCTCTGAGAAGAGATATCGAACTTCAGCTTTGTGCAGCTCAAACTGTGAGGAGATTTTTACTGCTGGACTGAAGTGAGAGTGGTGATGCATGGATAGAAGATGAAGGGCTATTTAGCTATGGTACTGGTGAGGCCAGAGAATGCAGAGGATAGAAGGCTACGTGGTAGTGAGGAGGTTTCAGAATGCAAGAGGAGCTGCAGAGCTTGATGAAACTGAGGGTGATCAATAGAAATATTAGACAAGAGACATGGCTTTGATACCATGTTAAAAGTCAAAATGTATTGCAGCTATGGTGGGTTCATTCACTTGCAACTGTACACGAAGAGAAAACATGATGGTACTTGGAACTAATAAGCTATATAATGTTTTCTTAACAAAGCTTGGTTTTGTTTTGAGCAGGGTATTGAATATATAGAAGATGGTACAGCGGAGTTGGTGGCATATGGGGTGCTCTATCTTGCAAATGCCAATCTTCCAGAATTACTTGGCACAGGCCAGGAACTAAATCAAGGAGGTTGGAACACCCAAGTATGGTATGGCAGAGATCCTACCAATGATGAGAAGGGATACATTGACTGGCCACTAGTGGAAGCTATCAAAACCGAAGTGAAAGAGCTTGCCTCTGCTGTGGGAGAGGCTTTAAAAGTTTGATGTGAAGCTCTTCGCTAGAGTGTTTGATTGAGCAATGCCTACGAATTCTTGTATCTAAATTTTTTCAAGATGTCTCAATTGAATTCCATTTTCTGAATGAAAAGGTGCTGAGCTACTTTACTAAACTAGATTGCCACTTAAAAGCTGCGTTGGACCAAGTGAAAAATCAAACCAACATAATACTACAATGGACATTCTAAGCTATCTTTTTCACAAACTTTCTGCAACATATGCTAATTAAACATTGCTATCCAGTAAAACAAATTAGAACATAATAAAAGATCCAGTGAAATGTTAAACCAATATAATCTACAATGGACATTCTTAAGCCATCACCTTCACAAACTTTCAAAACGTGATGCAACATACAATACCTCAGCTGTTGTTATCCAGTAAAACAATCTAGAATTAAACAAACTACTGAAACAGCCTATATCTCGATCAGACCATCTCTTTGTAAGGGCGTCAACAAGTTACTGATGTGACATGTCTATACCTCCTTGCCAATGGCATGGATCTCTGATTGCTCTTCTGCATCAAAGAGAGATGGGCCTATTGGAGATCTCATCGGAAGCTGCCAAATATGTGCATGTACACGACCTAACCTATCACCTGTTCTAACCCGTCGCACATGTCAGCTCCATAAAGGAAAATGATACAGTGAAGCACCCTACATTATTATGGTAACTCATCTAAATGCATGTCTGAGTTACCTTCAGTAGACTAGTCTGTGATATGTATTTACACAGGAAATTTTAGACAAGTTCACTCTTAACTCCCAGGACCCACATTGTGAATTACAACGACATCGTGAGCTGGGGTGAGGGAGGGACCGCATACCTAGCAGGTGCAATTGGGGGCAGCCTGCAGGGTGCCACTGGAGCTCTGCCCCCAACCGCACCTAGCTAGGTATGCGGTGCCTCCTGAACAGAAGCTCTTGGCTATGGATATTGAATACCTCTCTAGTAATGCCATGATCTTACTCCCTATGCCTATGCCTTGCCACTTCTCTTGCAATTTACTTATCCTAATTACTATGTTGGAGCCAATCAAATGGCTTGGATAGCAAACCTAGAATGTTGATAATCTTCTCCACAATGAGAAGGCTAGGATTAGCTTAGATGCAAGCATCTCCCACGTATATATTTGCTTTTCGCTAGGCCCTTTCATATTCACACAACCCCCCCTCTTATAGCTACTTACTTTCTCAACCCTCGTGGTGCCCCTACAATCTATCCCTCTCTTAGTCTTTCACCATATCCACATCTCCAACTTTGAGATATTGTGATTGTGCAACTTGCCTCCTATATTGTCATCCACAATTAACCAATAATATCTTGTGCACATGTCTGCTCTTGGACTAGCATGCATCTAGAGTTTGGAATTGTGGAGGTGTGTATGTAAAGCTTGCGAGTCTCTACACCGACAAGATACCTATATGCTTGATGAGCCCTCCCTTTGGATTATTGCAGCCAATCTCCAAGAGTGGAGGCAATAGGCAATATCGTACTCCCTTACCTCCCTTCTAGAGTATTGAAGTCCTCAGTTAGGGATTGTGAGAGCTTTCTAAATAAATTCCAAGAGCTAGAACACAATGAGAGCTTTATGCTAATGTATTACAGTCGTGTTTGAAAACAAAGTGTGGATTTTGATGCATACATTAAACATTGACTTCCTTGTAGTTCAAGGCTATTCATATTGTGTCACTGCAATCCCTACATTCCATCCTACACATTACAAATGTGTTTCTCAAACTTAGTATGGTCTTTCCAACTATGAACCTTAAAACCATTAAGTAGATAAAAGAGAGGTGCTCAAGGGGAAAATGATCAATAATGTGAACACATTAGTGTGAACCAATGGTTCAAGGTTCACACTAAAAGTTATTAGTAGATAATATACGAGCAATCCATGGTATGAACACGCCAACTAGAAAGATGACTAGATAGATATCTTGTAACTTGGGTAGGTAGACTAACTAATGTCCTAGTTGTAAAGTATCATTGGAAACATATGCAGATGCAAGTACCAACCATGCCAGTGATATGAATGTAGAAATGGTCATCTAGGTACTACGTGAGATTCAACTTGTGTTGATCTTGACATCTTAACACTTCTCTTCAAGCTCAACTCCATGACTTGTAATCCAAGTAAGTTTTTTTAATCTTTGAACCTTTTTAGCTCCTAGGGCCTTGGCGAAAATATCTGCAACATGCTCCTTTATGCTCATATATGTGAGATCAATGTCACCTACCAAAAAGACCCACTCTTTGATGAAATGGTAATAGACCTCAATGTGTCTCATGCGTATATGAAACACTAGGCTCCTCACCAACTGGATGTTGCTCATGTTATTGCAGTCAATGAGAATTCTCTTATCTATGTGCATCCCCAAATCATTAAGTAGCTTTAACATCCAAGCTACCTTACATGTTGCCATAGCAACACCCTTGTACTCTACCTTTGTACTCAATAATGCAATAATAGGCTGTTTCTTATTGCTCCAAGTCATAGCCCCACTCCCAAAAGAAAATGCATAGCCCCAGTGGTGGACCTTTTGTTAGACACACAATTTGCCCAATCTGCATCAGTGTAACCAAATAATTACACCACCAGATCAACCTCATAAAAGACAACGTAATTCAATGTGGCCTTAAGGTGCCACAAGATACCTCTCACACTATCCAAATGAGGCTGACGAGAAACTTGCATAAATCTACTCTCCAGGCGAAGTATGTAGTTATAATCTAACCTAGTGATGGTAGTGAAGATTAAACTTCACACCATCTTCATCTACATTATGGAATCCTCCAATACCTCACCCACATTAGCACTTAACTTCACATTTTGATCAAGTGGTACTAAGATTGGCTCACAATCAACCATATCAAACTTTGTCAACATATCCAAGATGTGTGGTATTTATGAGAGCCATATCCCCTTAGATGTTCTTATCACCCCAATGCCATTAAAGTACTTTAGATCTCCTAAATCTTTCATGTCAAATTTGTGCTTGACAATACTTTTCACATGCTCCACTTCTTCCATATTATCACGCCCAACAATCAAATCATCTGCATACAATGTAATCACAACAATGCCCCTATCACTCTAATGCCTATAAAGTGAGTGATCTACATTTCCAACATGAAAATCAATAGAGACAAGATACTGTGCTATCATGTCATGATATGCTCTCGATGCATATATTAGCCCATACAAGACTTTGTAAGACCCAAAATTTTGCTGCTACAACCACTACAACGGTAGCTTTAAGATTGCCATCTTTGCCACTAGATCAAGTGTCTCCTCAATCAATCACATAAGTTTGTGCATAACTTTTGACAACCAATCTCTCTTTGTACCTACTCACACTTCCATCTACATTATGTTTTACTTTTTAAACCCACTTGTAGTCTATAGATTTCTTTTACCGAAGTAGTGGCACAAAATCCTAAGTTTAATTTACATTCAATACAACCATTTCTCCATCCATGGCTTTCTCCCAATGCACATGACTAATAGCTTTCACAAAACAAGTGGGCTCAATTAATTTTATAACATTTGCTATATATGCATAATGGTGAGCAACATAACCATCATATGTCAATCTATTCACATGATACATCACTCTTGTTGACCTGTGTACTTGCGAAGCACTTTGCAATCCCTTTACATTAGCCCTAGTTTTCTTTCTACTAGATGTATGAACAATTGGAATACAAAACTCCCCATTCATATTCTGATTTAAGCCATTAGACTCACAATCTATATATGAATAGCCTACAAAATCATTTGGCACACCAAATGGCTTAATCACTTTTTCTTTTTCCTTTTGTGATACATGATTTGCACTTGCAGGAATACTATTTGTACAAAACTTGCCACTCCATGGTCTCTTAGTAGACCTACTAGAAGAGGAATCTTCTAGCCCACTCAATGTCTATGACTATAGACACATATATTTTGCAACCACTTTTTTTGAACATCTACAGTGATCTATTTCTCAACAGCATATCAAATGCTCATCTCATCAAATACCACATCTTTGCTCATCTATTGTTTTTTGGGGGGGAGGGGGAGGTGAGGGAGGGAGGGGAAAGGAGAGGATAAAGTGTTAGACCTAAAGGATTGGGGTTTAAAGATTATGACTTAATGATGAGAGACAAAAGAAACTATATGCAAGAGAAGTATGTAAGTGAGAAATCAAACTATATCTAGTATCACTTGCAAATAACCTTTGCTTCAATTTCTGTACAACTACACTATTACTTTCAAACTTGCAACCTTGTGACCAAGATGATAACTTAGTCAAATAACACGTCTAAGATGATACCTCAAACCAACACTTTAGTCCAAAAGCTTTAGTGATAGCAATATATCAATCTTTGCACAAATAATACTGATGCCAGGAGGCATATTCCACGGTGGATTCCGTGAGGTTTTGTAGTGGATTTCGTAAAATTATATTTATTACCAAGGCTCATACACAAGGTGGATTCCTTGTGCAAAAAGTCGATGGGGATGCCTGTCCTTTTTTTGGACGTCTCATTAATTTAATGTGCAAGTGGGTGATTCAATAGCGGGTGATTCTGCAAAATACATATTTAAATTAATGGACGTTTATGAGTTTGGAGTGCGCATTCGTAATAAATTAAGGCTAGGATTGAGTTCTAACCAATTTATTTATTTTGTAGCTGAAGACTGCTAGGTATTCACTTTTGTCGATTTAATTTTATTATTTTTTTAACAATTGTGAATGCTTCAGTTGATGTGTAGAGCAGGCAACAGTGGCGTTGGGAAGCACTGGATGATAGCGTGTATTCAAGTTACTTACAAGAAATTATCATTTTTAATGGGTACGCATCTTAGGCATGGCACTAATATTTATTTTGATGTGCTTATTTATTAAAGTGCTTGACATATATTTATTATTTTGTATGCGCATGGGTGCACGATTTAAATATTTGTTATTGGACATTGTATTTGGGCACAACCCGACTCTTTGGGCATCCAACTGCTTTATTCTTTATTTGGACAAAAGCAAACACAAAAGCTAAAGCATGCTAATTGTAAATTTGGGCTATTTTTTGAGCTTGGAGATGAATAATATATTAAATACATACTTTGTGGAGTGTCACACAAGGCATGGGGGGAGATTATACGCAATTAGTCTTTTTGGCTCATGTCGTGCAAGTCTTCTCTCTTGTTTTTTGTGCAAAAGTAGAGTTCTTTTGTTCTTGGGGACATTCCGACACTCACTACGTACGCATACAACATCCGATCTGCACATCAGTGGTATCAAAGCGAAGCTGAGATTGAGGCCTTTCAATTTGTTACCATCTTGCGTAAAGGCGAAGCTCCTGGAATGATTGAGCTCTATAGTCAGTCTCATGGCAATCCGTCAATACCAGCGTGTTCTTGGCAGTGAAAAATCCCATGCTACGCTGTTGGATCGCGAAGGACCAGTCTCTGACGCCAGTCTCTGACGATGGAAGACCACTTCTCAAGTTCCTTTGTTAAGTCTTCTATTTCTCAGAAACATGCAAGCAATTTCATCAAGATTAAGCTTGTAAGCTTAAAGAAAAAGCTTTAAAAGCTTAAGGCCTTAAAGATTCCACAATCGGCGGTTGCAGCATGGTACTGATCACCACCATTGCCGTTCAAAAGTTGCCATCATCCTCAGAATCCACGAATAAGTTAAAATTCATATTATCTAAATCCTAAAGCTTTTTAGCTTCACTAAGGCTGAAAGACTCAATTCCAATCTTTACTATAGAGGTTGTTTATACTGAAATACTTTCGAACTAGTTTCGTAGTTCCTGCAAGTCTTTGTTCACACCAGTGCTGTAAGAAGCTGGGAATAAGGATTTAGTGTCAATAATATTGATATTATGCCATGTCACACTGACATTGGTATAAAAGGAGAGGACATGTAATTTTTCATATCTTTTTGACACATTAATACAATTACAGTCTTTCTCTCCCATC
This sequence comes from Lygodium microphyllum, assembly GCF_053477565.2. Classification (NCBI taxonomy): domain Eukaryota; kingdom Viridiplantae; phylum Streptophyta; class Polypodiopsida; order Schizaeales; family Lygodiaceae; genus Lygodium; species Lygodium microphyllum. Next base: position 114,477,169 of record NC_141137.1, read on the forward strand.
TTGCTCATAGCTTCTATGGCTTCTCCCTCTTTCCTATCTTTCTCTCTCCAAATCTAGTATTTCTCTCTCCTCGTCACTCTTCTTCTCTCTCTTTTACAGTATTCTCTCTCCTCTTTCTCTCTCCCTAGTTCTCTCTTTGACAAGTGGTATTAGAGCATTGGTCTTTGATCCATTCTTTTTCTTCTATTTTCAGTCCTATTTTCCTCTATCAAAATCAATTTCAGATAAAAATTGTACAAGACAGTGACTAGTGGAGTGTTGCAGATAATCTACAGTCAGTAACAGACTACATCTGGAGATATCCAAGGTCAGATATGGCGGAGGATGGCTTAAATGACAGGTCGCCATCAAAATTCATGCAAAATTGGAGGTAATTAGGATAAAGGAGAGTTAACCGGGCTTAGTTTGGGAACAAACTGTGGTTACTTTAAAACGAGGGAGTTCTCTTTCTCATTTCTTGGAGTTTTTTGTAGGTTTCATGGAAGTTCATCATCAAGATTTGCTCATATCTCTCAAACCTCTGATCTTCTTGGGGGCCAAGCACCTCCTGGAATAGATCCCTTGCTTCAATATCTATAGAATGAGTACTTGTTTGCTTCAGATTGGCTCAGCAATGGAGCAAGGAACAACCCCAAAAATTGCAGCGCAATTTTCGGCTGATTCCAACATGTTCCCTGCAGTGGATACTTCAGCTTCAGCCCTTGGCACTCTCCGTGATGTTTGGCAAGTAAAAACCACCAGTGAAATGGAAGGATTCAGCTCTATTCAAGGTTCTTCAGCCTCTTCCTAAACCCTAGATGAACATTCCATGGCAACCATGAAAGCTTCGACCTGAGCTTTCATTTCTCAACAATTTCTTTAAGATTCTTCATCTTTTTAGGCCATGGGATCATTTTAGCAAGGATTCTTCAACAAATTGCAAGGATTAAGCACAAAATGGTCAAAGATTGAAGCTCAAGAGCTTCCATGGAGTAAAAATTTGGGAGAAACGGGTTTAATGCCTCAATTTCAAGCATTTGAAGCTTCAAGATTGTTCTTAAGTACTGAATACACAAGCCTTGGGGATTATTTTAGCAACATTGAACAACCGGAGGCTTTATCAAGCATATGAAGATTGATCAAGTCATCATCAACCATGTCAAAGGTACTCTTCTGCAATTCTTAATCTCTCTCATTAATCCAATTTTTGGGCTTAATCCATTTGATTGAGAGATTAAAGAATTGAATAATATCCATCAAATTTCAGCCAACCTTTGCTTGAATCAATCCATTCATGAATGCAATTCTTGTTTTATGCATAATAGTTCCAATCAGTGAATTAGAGGCTTCAATCTGAAATTTCCAGCATAACAATTGAATCCCATTGATTCAATCTATTGATTGATAAGCTTGTTCACTCTAATCCATTTATTGGCTGAATTTTTTTTTTACCCAAGCTGAAATATTGTAAAAGAGTAAGTACTAGCAATTAGTGAGTCTCTGAATTGCATTGGTAAGACCCTTCTCCTATCCAAACTTTCAAGATTCCATTCAATTGCATCTCATGAAAGGCTGAATGAATATTTCAAAAATGCATCTCATACTGATTGATTAGATTACTAGCTACTGCCATGTTGATATACCCACCAAGAAAAAAGGTGGATGCCGGGGAGATAGTGGGACAAAAGAGAGGTGACCCTCCCTCACTATCAAAGATCCCAAAGGGGTGCAACCAACTGACCGGGGGGAAACTTTGCCTAGCTCCCGGTGATTCGGAGCCCGTGTAGGGAGCATGTCATGCCATTTTATCCTTCACATAGGTACAATGAGTGGAGAGTTGAAGATTGAAGACTTTCCAAAGGCTCAAGTACCCACAGGTTCAAAATAGGGTAAAATAGGAAATTTACAAGGCACTTATAGGGTATTTACAATTGGTTACAGGCACACCCTTCTTTACTGAAGTATAGGTGCAGGTACTACAGGGTACCTACAGGTCCTATCCAGTCTTCTATAGGGTTTGGTAACCATTTGGGGTTACTATCTTGCCTTACAAGGTCAAAACAGGGCACTTACAGGTTTAGATAGGGTGTAGGCATGGACAGTTCAGGCTCAGAAATCCAGCTTCATAATTTCCCGTCCTAAATCTATTATAGCATGCTATAGCTCATCTCGAAGAGGGAATTCTTGGCTTCGATTTGAACTAAAAAGTTTTGAAATTGGAGTTCCCTAGCAAAAGTTATAGCTGTTTTTCTAACAGAGGGTACTATAGGACTACACTATTATGACAGGACATAAGGGTAAAAATAAGGTCCAGGAAGATTATGCTCAACAAATCAGGGATTCCAAGTTGGATAATACACCTCAAGAGAGCCTTGAAGAGCCTCAACAACAAGGAAAAGTGAGTATACTTAATAATACTTTGTGCGTCCATGAACAATGACATAGGGAATGACATGAGACCATCTTATCAAGAATGGAGCAAATGGTTTTGTCTACTGATCAAACAAAGTCTTCCATTGAGAAGTTGGTGGATTCAATGACTCAAATAAAGGCTTCTATTGATAAGTTAGTGGAATCTAATGCTCAACTTATGGCATAATTCTCCCAATGGATGCAAATGCAAATGGGATAAAAAAAAGGTAAGGAGAAAGCTTATTCAAACAGTGAGCCTTTAGTCCCACTTCAACCATCTAACCAAAATGGTCATGGACATGGGATTATTGGAAGAAGAGGCATCCCAAATAGCTAGTATGAAGTAGGAGAGGCTTCAGAATGGCATGATGACTATTTGGGCAATTTGAATGGAGCTAATTCTCAAGCTTTTGGGTTGAATACTCAAATTCCTAGGGGTTCTCTACCAACAGGAAGATTACATAGTAGTTCTCAACCACTTGTTGGGAGATTTCTATCTCAATTTGGGGGGTTCCATACATGGTAATCATGATCAGCCTATTTTGGGAGAGCAACCATTTCATGAAAGAGAGCTAAAGGACAAGATTGTTCTAGCTAAATTTAACGGTCAGTCATCTTCACCATCTGATTTAGAGGAGTGGACCTCTAAGATGGAATCCTACTTTGACATATTCCCTAAAACTGATGACATGAAGATTCATTTTGCTTCCTTGCATTTGGAGGGATTTGCCCATACTTGGTGGAGGTATATAAAAAAAGAAAACATACTTGTAGAGAATTGGGAAGCTTTCAAGGCACTTATGGCTGAAGTATTTATCTCCCCTCTTGAGAAAGAGAAATTAGCACAGAGATGGTATGGTTTGGAACAAAGGGGCCTAAGTGTAAGAGAGTACAATTCCTCAACCTGATCATGTATGTGGAAAGCATCAGTGATGAGGCTAAGCTCCATAAGTTTATGTATGGTTTAGAGCCATCTTTATCAGCTGATGTTATGGCACAAAATCCTACTTCTCTCCTTAAGTCTATTGAGCTTGCGGAGCGCTATGGAAGAAAGTATAGAAAATAATCTTCATTTCAGCTTGGTTTTGGACAGCCAAGGACTGTTTTTAAGCAAGGGCAAGTTGGTAACACTTATGGCAGCAATCATGTGCCAAATGGGAGCTTACGGATACCAACTTATCCTCCATTTAATGCTTCTAGACCTCAAAGCAATTTCAGGACATCAAACAGTCCAAGAGTTGATTTCAAACAAGGGGACAACAAGCCTAAATCCATTTCAACCAATACGAATCCTAAATCTATTCCTATGGATCTTTATAAAGAAAGGAAGGAGAAAGGCTTATGTTTGAAGTGTGGGAAAAAGTATACACCTAATCATGCCTCAAAGTGTGTATATAAAAATGTCAAACCCAAGCTTCAGAGTATGTTAGTTTTTGAGGATTTTGAAGATGACATGGATGAAGCTAATGCAATTGCACTTAATGCTAAAAATGATGATCTTGAGGAAGAAATTGGGCAAGAGTATTTTTATGATCCAGCTGACTCTTTTCCTTTTGATCCAGGTGGAAGTGTTCCGTTTGATCCAGGTGGGACTTGTTATAAGCCGCTTGCTGCCACTAATTGTTCTATTTCTATGGATACTTGGACAGGATCTAAGAGCCCTAATACACTCCATATGAAGGGAAGCATATGTAGAAAGCCAGTGTTCATTCTGATAGACAGTGGCAGTACTCATAGTTTTGTGAATAAGTCTATCATGGACAAGCTGAATTGTATTCCCACAGATTTACAGCAGCCCATTAGAGTTCAATTGGCCAATGGTGAAGAGAAAATCAACACACATATATGTCCACGGGTTTCTTTATAGTTGGCTGAAAATTTTGAAGCAAAGGTAAACCTGATCACTCTGGAAATGGGGCCTATAGACATTGTACTTGATTGTGATTGGTTGATGATATTAGGCAAGATCACTATGGATTTCTCACGGTTGTATATGGAGTTTATCTTCAATGGACAGCTTATCCATTTACAGGAAATTCCTAGTAGATCAGATTTTCAGCTTATTACCATTCAACAACTCAAAAGGGAGTACAAGAGGCACTCACAAATATTTGTTTTGCATTTGAATAAAGAAATACAAGATCAAACCAACAATTCAGCAAACCATCCAGCCTTGACAACTCTTCTTGAGGAGTATAGAGATTTGTTTGAGGTACCTACTTCATTGCCTTCTAAGAGAGCAGTAGATTACCCCATTGACTTGGAACCTGACTCAAAGACAATCAATAAGCCACCTTACAGATTATCGAAGTGTGAACGAGAGGAAGTAGCCAAGCAAATCAAGGAACTTCTTGAGATGGGATTCATTGAACCAAGCTCTTCACCTTATGCATCTCTAGTCTTGTTAGTAAAAAAGAAAGATGGATCTTTCAGAATGTGCATTGACTGTAGGGATCTTGATAAGATCACAGTGAAGAACAGGTATCCGATACCCATGATTGATGTTTTGCTTGATGAGCTTAAGAGAGCTCGTATGTGGTGGTAGACAGAATCACCAAGGCAGCCCATTTTATTCCAACCAAGATTCCATTTATTGCTTCTCAAGTGGCCAGTTAGTTTATGGAGCATATTTTTAGATTACATAGATTACCGCAAGTGATTGTCCATGATAGAGACTCAAACTTCATGAGTAACTTTTGGTAGGCGGTATTTACATCTATGGGCACTAAATTGGCTCCATCAATGGCTTATCATCCTTAAACTGATGGACAGATAGAAAGAGTCAATAAATGGTTGGAGACTTATCTTCGCCATTTTTGCTATGGTGTCCAAACTTCATGGGATTCTTGGTTACACTTGGCTGAGTTTGCTTATAACAATTCTACTCATGCTATTATAGGATTTTCACCCTTTGAGGCTTTGTATGGTTACAAGGTGCCCTTACCCACAGTCATCTTTAATAAAAAGATCAATCCTCATGGGAAGGAAGAGTTAGAAAGAATGCAAACCCTTCTTCAACAATGTAAGGTGAATCGAAGGAAGGCTCAAGATCAAATGAAGATGTATGCTGATGAGAAGAGGAGGCCTTTAGAGTTCCAAGAAGGAGAGTTGGTTTTATTAAAGGTGCCCAAGTCCAAGTACTCTACATTAAAAGATGGATCTAGTAATAAGCTTGCCCACAGGTTTTATGGCCCTTACCGGATCCTTAAGCGAATTGGAGATTTGGCATACAGACTAGAGCTTCCCTCTTCCACAAAGATTCATAATGTCTTCCATGTTAGTCAGCTCAAGCCCTTTTATGGTGATCTAGTGGATATAGTTGATGAGCTTCCACCTATTGATGAAGACGGTCTTATTCAGTATATCCCAGAGGCTGTTATAGGTCAGGGTGAGAAGAAGCTTTGATCTCGTTCTATTGTGGAATATTTGATCAAATGGAGAGGTTTACCACCTGAAGAAGCTTCTTAGAGGCCTGATTCTATATTGTATGAGTTTCCTTTATTAAGGGATACATTGGTGGTGGTTGAAGCCTATTGATTATGGAGCTAGTGATGATGCAGACTGGATGAGGACAGCACACTATTTTAGAATAGTTTTTTATCGTGCCTAATTTTCAGAATTAATCTATCTACATGCGCTTAAAGTACTCTTCAAGAGCTTCATTTTGATATATGGTACGTCTCATTTGGATACTTCTACTAGAAGTTATGGCAGATTTGGTTCAACAGGGTCTGTTTACAGAGCAAGCTGTCTACTTTGTTTTGAGATTATTTGTTGAAGACTTTATGGCTCCATATACTTTTGAAGTACTCCAGCTCATGTATATAACTGAGGCTTACTTCAGTTCGTCAATCTCAGTCCATATAGTTGGTCATACTTCATTCATTTCCCATTTGTAAAGCTGTAAAAACAGAGTAGTACTTTGTTCTATCCATCTTTTTCTAGTTTTTTAGGTTTGTTTTTTAGGACAAATTTTTTTAGGAAGGGATGGATTGTAAGAAGTTGGGAATAAGGATTTAGTGTAAATAATATTGATATTATGCCATGTCACACTGACATTGGTATAAAAGGAGAGGACATGTAAATTTTCATATCTTTTTGACACATTAATACAATTATAATCTTTCTCTCCCATCTTGCTCACAGCTTCTATGGCTTCTCCCTCTTTCCTGTATTTCTCTCTCCAAATCTAGTCTTTCTCTCTCCTCATCACTCTTCTTCTCTCTCTTCTGCAGTCTTCTCTCTCATCTTTCTCTTTCCCTAGTTCTCTCTTTGACACATGTAGTGACACAGTGAGAGAGATAATATCCATCAAGCAGATTGCTGTATACGTAGTCTACACGGACGAGGTATACGCTTGGAAGAAGATCGTGACATCAACTTCAGCATCTGCAAAGAAGAAATATTGCAAAAATCCATTTTAAAAAAAAGAGAAATAAGCCTTGTAAACTCGACTTTGAGCTATGCTCATCTCGCTAACAAGATTTTGAGTGTGTGAGGTTGTTTGAAATTTTGTAGGATGTCTGATCAAACCATGGAATATTTTATGGCCGAAGGTGATTTTTTACCGAAACCAATGATGGAGCAAAAACTGGTTCAATTATGATGCAACTTCAAGAGGAACGAAGAGCACATCAAACTTTGCAAGCTTAATTGGCCAGTTTGCAACGATCTACTGCCGACCAAGATGGATCGCAATCTGAAGATATTATATGACATACGATCGATGTGACACTTGAAACGTAATTTATTTGGAAAGAAACAAAGATAAGTAAAATAAATTTCAAATTTCGTACTTTCAATGGGTCACGTGATGGAAAGACTGTACTTTCTTCTATCAATCAATTTGATGATTATTTCCATGAAGAATAGTATGCTGAGAAAGACAAAATTAAGTGTGTCACTAATCATTTAGTGGACATAGCATTCCTATGGTGGACTGTTGTCCACAAAAGCATTGATTGTCCTACTACTTGGGAAACTTTCCAAAAGAAATTTTTGCAAAATTTTCTTCCACCCCAATTCCATGAAAAAGCAATCAAACAGTGGGATCTTCTGCAACAAAGGGATCGCGAGCCTATTTCACAATATAACGAGTATTTTTGGAATGCTTTATTACAACTTTGAATGCTCGAAGATGTACCTGAGGCAAACCATAAACACAAGTTTATGTTTGGCTTACTTGGTCATTTTTATGCAGAGGTGAACATGTTCAAGCCAATGACTCTCGAAGATGCAATTTCCTTGGCCCATGATGCTGAAGACAAAATTCGAGGACGAGAGAAGCGACCACAACAATTCCCAACTAATGGTAACTTCGGTTCAAAACAATTCAATTCAAATTTTTGAAGATTCAATCAAAATCGGTTCCTTCCATCTTCATTCCGTAAATCTTGGACACGACCCCTTACTTTGCCATCAAATACAAATCCAAATCCTAAGCCATCTTTCCAACCAAATCCCACCATTCCTAAACTTTCTGCTATTACCAATCCATAGTCTGTTACAAATGCCATCAACCTGGACATCTAGCGGCGAATTGTCAATCCAAAAAGCTAACTACTCACATCAACTATTTGGGAGTGATAGAAGACGAAGACCATGAAGAAATGCCATATTTCACAGAAGACAATGACGATATCGGTACTACTTCAGATACTTTACCAGGTATGCCAAATCCCCATTCTTTATTAACGATGAAATGTCTTGTGCATGGGAGCAACACGACTTTGTTTTTGCAAAATTGATCAAAGAATTGAAATTACGTACTATTTCTACTCATTATCGCATTAAGGCTGCATTCTTAGGCACTAGATACAATGGAACACAAGAAATGCACGACTTAGAAATTAAAATTGGTGATTACGTTGAACGTAGAAATTTCTTAGTTGTGCCTTTGCAATCTAGTGATATTATCTTAGGAATGCATTGGCGTTATCAGTATAATCCCGATATAGACTATTCCATGCATTCAATGAAGATTCATTCTAATGGAAAACAAATCACATTGCATGGTATGCACACTTTCGATAATTTTCCATTGCTTAGTCATACACAAGCTCAATGTGCATTACAAAAATGTAGCAGATCCTACTTAATATGGGTGAATGAAATTGAAGTTAAAGAAAATAAGATGCATCCTAGGCACGCACAATTTCTTTCACAATTTCAAGATTGTTTTGCTGCTGACTTACCACTTGGCTTACCACCTATACATCTTGAAGATCACAAAATAGACCTAATTCTTGGATCACAACCACCATGTAAAGCACCTTATAAACATAACCAAATTGAATAGAAAGAAATTCAAGTCCAAGTTGAAGAATTGTTAACCCGAGGACTCATTAGACCCAGTAGTTCTCCATTTGGTGCACCTGCCCTATTAGTGAAGAAGAAAAACAATACCTATACGATGTGCATTGATTATCGTGCCCTAAATAAGATCACTGTCAAGAATAGATATCTGATCCCTAGGGTAGACGATCTTATGGACAAACTACAAGGGTCTGCAATATTTAGCAAGATAGATCTAAATCTGGATACTAGCAAGTACGATTGGACACATCTGATATTTTCAAAACTGCATTTAGAATACAAATTGAACACTATGAATTCCTTGTTATGCCTTTTGGTTTAATTAATGCACCAGCCACATTCAGTCATATGATGAATCACATATTTTTGAAGTATCAACATTGTGTCATTGTTTTCTTTGATGACATATTGGTTTTCACTAAGAATGAGGACGAGCATTATGAACATTTATCCTTGTGAATTTTTCCAAACATAAATTGAATGCTTAGGACATATTGTTTCATCTGAAGGTATTAAAGTTGACCCTAAAAAGATAGAAGCAATTTTGAATTGGCCGATATCTAAAAATGTGCACAAATTACATTCTTTCTTAGGTCTTGCTATCTTTTACAGAAAATTTGTGAGAAATTTTTCATTGCTTGCATTACCTTTGACAAAATTATTAAAGAAATGTATTGTGTATCATTGGTCTGACAATCAACAAAAGTCCTTTGATTTACTGAAACATGCTTTAACTCATGCTCCTGTATTGCAATTACCTGACTTTAATAGACCATTTTTCCTAGTAGTCACTAACGCTAGTGGATCTAGAATAGGAGCAGTCCTTATGCAAGATTCCCATCCCATAGCCTACTCTAGCTGCAAACTTAAACCCTCTGAACTTAAGTATTCTACCTATGATAAGGAATTGCTAGCTGTAGTACAAGCTTTATGTCAATGAACACACTATTTAATGGGATCTGAATTCATGATCAAAATGGACCAACAAAGTATTAAACATCTTCTTAGTCAGCCATAAATATCTGACAGACACATTAAATGGGCTGCTTTTATTCAAAGTTTTCATCCACTTATCCAATATCAACCCAGAAAAGAAAATGTTGTTGTCGATGCTTTAAGTAGAAGACCGACTATTCATAATATCTCTGTGATATCTTTTGATTCTCTTCTCCCTATGAAAGATACCTATGACCAAGACCCTAGTTTTCAAGCTGATTGGATGCTACTATTTTTGATGAAGTTAAAGATATGATTGCGAAAGCCCAGCAATCATACACAAAACAAGCTAACAAGAAAAGAAAAGCTATGAGTTTCAAAATTGATGATTATGTTTGGTTACGCATTGAAAAGAGAATATTACAAAGTGTTGACAAACACCCTGTTGTAAAGTTAGCTCCTAGATTTTATGGACCTTTCAAGATCATTCACAAAATCAATGACAATGCATTTAAACTAGAATTATCCCAACACTGAAAAATCCACAATACTTTTCATATCAATTTGTTACGACCTTTTAGAGGCCAATTATATGTACACCTTGTCTATGAAAACCCTCCTTTGTTAGAAGAAGAAACTAAAATCCTTGAACTTGAAACTATTCTAGATACTGACTTTATGACCACTAGAACTAGACGTAGATATTCCAGATATTTGGTTAAGTTTAAAAATCATCATGTTGAAGAGTCCCAATGGATGCATGCTCGCGACCTAGGTGCTTACCCCTCATTGTTGGCTCCACATTGAGCTAATAGCAATTGAGGACAATTGCTATCCCACCTCGGGTGTATGATGCTAGGAGGCATATTCCACGGTGGATTCTGTGAGGTTTTGCGGTCGATTTCGTAAAATTATATTTATTTCCGGGCTGATACACAAGGTGGATTCTTTGAGCGAAAAGTCGATAGGGATGCCTGTCCTTTTCGGACGTCTGGTTAATTTAATGTGCAAGTGGGTGATTTCACAAAATACATATTTAAATTAATAGACGTTTATGAGTTTAGAGTGCGCACTCGTAATAAATTAAGGTTAGGATTGAGTTCTAACCAATTTATTTATTTTATAGCTGAAGACTACTAGGTATTTACTTTTGTCGGTTTAATTTTATTATTTTTCTAACAATTGTGAATGTTTCAGTTGATATGTAGAGTAGGCAACGGTGGTGTTGGGAAGCACTGGGGGTGATAGCGTGTATTCAAGTTACTTAGAAGAAATTATTATTTTTTATGGGTGCGGATCTTAGGCATGGCACCAATATTTATTTTGACGCACTTATTTATTAAAGTGCTTGACATATATTTATTATTTTGTATGCGCATGGGCACACGATTTAAATATTTATTATTGGACATTGTATTTGGGCACAACCCTACTCTTTGGGTGCCCAACTGCTTTATTCTTTATTTGGACAAAAGCAAACACAAAAGCTAAAGCATGCTAATTGTAAATTTGGGCTATTTTTTGAGCTTGGAGATGAATAATATATTAAATACATGCTTTGTGGAGCGCTCACACAAGACATGGGGGGAGATTGTACGCAATTAGTCTTTTTGGCTCATGTCGTGCAAGTCTTCTCTCTTGTTTTTTGTGCAAAAATATAGTTATTTTGTTCTTGGGGACCTTCCGGCGCTCGCTACATGCGCATACAACATCCGATCTGCACACCAAATACATGTAGAGCCTTAAAATAGCTCAAAATAGTCTAAAGAAACACTTGAATAAAAAGAGCCCAAAGAATACTACATTCCTTGAGAAAAAGCTTCAAAACTATCATATTTTAAGCATAAAAACCCTACTCTCTTTCCCCTATAGCAGTAGGAAAAGAGAGATTGAAATTTGTCCACAAAAGCCCTCTTTTTGAGTACTTAACACCAAGACATAGCACCGAATCAATACAATATCCTCTTAAGCTCTTAGTTTATTACTTCAACCATACAAATCTTTGTATAGTAGCAGCATAACAGTCTCACTTAGATATATCATGAACATACATCCACAAGTGTGTGTCAATCTCTTCTCCATATTCACTTTAGTGCTTTTCTTGAATTCACTTTCTTTTGTGCAAGCATTGTGCTTGTCTACAACTTGTTTCCACCATAAATTTTTTATGCAAACTTAAAATAGGGTCATCCAAATACTCAAATTGAAGTGAGAAGACCTCAATTGATAAAGAACATGGAAAAAAGTGTGAAAATCCTCTCAAAATAGCCATAAATACTACTTTTCTATAAGATTATCACTTATTATTATTTTTAAAGCTTGGACAACTTGCATGACTCGAGATAAGTCATTATATGTACTTAAATCCACCCAATGACCTCATTTAAGTCATTAAAACTTAATAATAAATATTGGTACTATCTCAAAGATCAATTCTATTCTTAGAAAATCCTACAAAGACTCATTTTGCGATGTATCTGTGTATAAATGGTCTTTATTATGGTTTTTCGTTACCAAACTTATAACCACATGACACCATATCTTGCATGTAATTGGATTATAACACATGTAACAGGGAATAGCCAACAAACAGATACCTTTCAGCTTTGGGATTCAATTTCTTTTTTAGGTCATTAGGCACAGTTACATATGCAATACATCTAAATTCTTTAACATGTGACAAAGCTAGTTTCTTGCCCATAAACATGTATTATAGTTGGTATATGTGACATCATGTACTATAGTAGTGTGAGTCCTCTTCATAATATACATAGTTGTAGAGTAAGATTCGACCCAATAATAATGAGACATGTCTTTTTCAACCATCAAGGCTCTTGTAATTTTTACAATGTGCATATTCTTCCTTTTAGCAACACCATTGTTGAGTATACCTAAATGTGAATTACCTTTGAATTTCATGCTATTTTCAAAATATTATTGAATTCATTGAAGAGATACTCTTATCCTCTATTTGACGTTAAATACTTAATCTGTGCACATGTTTGTTTCTCAACCAAATTTTTAAAATCTTGAAAAGTGAGAGAACATTTTTCTTTTCTCCTTCATGAAATCAACTCATACCTTGTATGATCATCAATATAGGTTACATAATACTTATATCTAGCAATTGATGTAGTATTTGTAGGACCCTATGCATCCAAATGTACAACATCAAGTAAATGCCTACTTACACATTTATCATGACGGAATACATGCATTGTCTACTTTTCCATTAGGCATGCTTCATAGACTTTTTTCATATTAGCTACTTTGAACCTAGGCAATTCTATCACAATTCTTACATGACTGCAAATTCTTTAACTATTGCATATTTACATGGACAATATATTTATGCCAAATGTTAATATCAACCACAACTCATGCACCTTGTGCAAACATAGCAATCTTCAGCTTGGGTATATTAGCATCCAAGGTAAACATTTTTCCCACACACTTGACTTTTGCAACCACTTTAGATCCATTCTTGAAACCTTCTACGAAGAATTAGCTAGCTTGATTAAACTACTCAATCGTTTTCCCAATAGAAACCAAATTCTTCATAATGCTAGGCGCATGTAGCACATCAACCAAACACTTCACTTTTCTATCTTGTATATATAATGGGACACTCCCAATATGAGCAATGGGATGCCTTATATTGTTACATATTTTCATAAAACTAGGCATTTTGGGATTTTTTATTTTTCTAAACCATTCTCCATGAGATGCCATCATGTGGTTAGAGGCACTTGAATCCACATACCATATATCATCAATCCTTGCTAATGTATTTGTATTTACCATATTCATCATGTGCTATCTAACAAATAAATTCTCATTATCAACCTGACTAATGGTAGATGCATAATTGTTGTTATGTCCTCTCCCATTTTTGTTGTTTCTATTTCTTCTCTTTTCTAGACAATCATATGCAATACGACCTTTTTGACCACAATTATAGCATTCTTTGTTATCACAATATGTATTTTATTTGCCATGTCTTCTATGGCTCTCCCTATCTTGAGAGACTTGCATGTACCACTTAGATGTGATCAATCTTGTGAGTCATGGGATTACCCCTAATTTTGCCCATAACAACCACCACTGTGGCCTCTACTACCATGACATTTGCCTCTAGCTGTGTTAGAGGAGAGCATATGTTTTGATCTATTCTTACTTTGTCACAAGGGTGTAGTAAATCCCAAGTTTTTCTATTCTAATGTCTATATATATATATATATATATATATGATCTACAAAATCAAGAATGGTATCTTTTGTGATCATGGAGGTTCAGAACAGCTTGTACTCCTCATCCAAAACCATCCAAACATGAAGCCACTATATCATTATCATCAGCCTACACTATCCAAGATCTTCAATAATAATCTTAGTTTTCAATGCATGATCATTCATAAACAAATCACCGCACTTGACATTGTTTAACTAAAACTTTAAGTGTAACTTTTTGACTTTGGTATTTGTACCAAATAGCTTGACTAGATTATTCCATGCTTCTATAGGACTATTTGCATCCTATATATGCCTAATCATATTATTTGAAACATTGATGAAAAGCTAATACATCATCTTTTGAGCACCCTAGTTTCATTCCTTGAATACCTTGGCTTGCTCAAGTATGGCATTTTCCTTTGGTAACTTTGGACTTAGCATTCTCCTTCAATGTAGTCTCAATAAGCTTAACCCATTAGGAAATTGGTTGATCTAAATCTTCAAGCATGAAAATTATGCTTGTCAAGTTTGTCACTAACAATTTGATTAAAGCCCTTAGACATTGTTTAGTAAAATATAGAAATCCACTATCATCAATAACTTGCTAATTTAGGTAAATTATCATATGTATTGATCTCACTACATAAGTATACCTTGAGCAACACTTGTAACATCTAGCAATTTGCAAATACTATTTGGCATATCCAATGCCTACAATATATTTACAAAGGAACAAGGTTTGTGAACTTCTTGAACCTTACCAAATTCACACATGAACAATCTCAAAATCTAAAATGGAGACCGAAATGTGCCTGAAACATGAATCCAACTACATAAACTCAAACCAAATATTTATTTCACTTTCTCAAGGACTATAAGCTTGCAAAGATCCCAACAACCCAACACTTGTGCTGGCAATGCAATCCCCAACCCAGAAAAATCCCTACCACCAACTCCAACAACCTTCAACCAGCCACCTTGGCCACCAAAAGGCCCCCAAGACCTTCTGCCACACCACCACCAATACTCATCCACGGAAACCACAGGCGTCCTTGTCACCCATGTCTTCGGTGCACGCTACAGCTTGCTACCTACGACGGTGAGTACCATGGGACTGGCACTCGTCTAGGAGGGGGGTAATGTTAACTCTCAAACGAACGAAGGTGGAAAATCCGGAAAAGCTAAAGCATAAGACAAAGAAAAAGGCCAAGGCAAAGAGAAACAAAAGATAAAGATGCAGAAGGAGAAGAGTCCCTAAATAAGGGAGAAAGGCGCACAAGGAAAAGCCCAAGTCAAAACTTTTGTAAAAGTGCGCAAGCGCATCATGGTTTAATTCAAGGAGCACCAGGCTCTCACCCGTGCAATTTGTAAATGTAGACGGGCGGTGGAAAGAAAGCTAGAAAGATAGAAGGACAATGGGAAAAATAGCCTAGGCTATAGCTGGCCATGTAAAAAGGGGAAAAGGGGATGACCGCCCAAAAGGGATTTAGGGTTTTGTATATAAAGTTGAAAAGTGAATGAGAAGTTGATTCTTGTGTGTGGCCAAAAATAGCTCTCCTCTTCTTCTTCTTCTTCTTTTTCTTGTTCTTGCTTGCTTGAGCTTGTGATTGAGAGAGGGAGTGTGAGAGTGTGAGGGAGTGAGTGGGTGAGGGTGAGGGACCGAGGAGGAGAAGCTCTCCATCTTCTCCTCTCTTCTTCTCTTCTCTTCTCTTATCTTGCTCGTGGCAATGGAGCTTGGAGCTTGGAGCGGGAGGATTGAGCTTGCTTGAAGCTTGCACTTGGATTGTGGAGCTACCGGAGTGCGCAGGAGAGGAGATAACTTGAACGGCATGGAGGTAAGCTCACTACACATGTAGATATGGATGGCGCGTCGGTTATGTGAGAGGTAGCCATTAGTGCTCGGCTTGGAATGCTTGAAACAATAGGCGGTCCGTGGGTCTTGGCGGTTGAGTGAAAGCTCCCACAGCATTATTGTCAAGATTGTGGGAGAGAAGGAAGGAGTCTCGCTTGAAGCTTTCTTGCTTGCACAATGGGGGAAGACACACAAGGGTGGAGGCTGAAAACAATTTTCCTCTTCTTAGTTGTGTAAGCCAAAAGAACTCAAGTACAAAGAAATAGAAGAACCCTATATATGGGTCTCAAACCAAACTCAACTAACTAAGGTGGCATACTAACTGAGCCACGAACTAGAGTAGATAAGGATAGCTATCATGTAGCTATTATTCATGGGCGGTGTACCAACCGCGTCTGCAACTGACAAGTCGGTGACATAAATACACAACGGTCACCCTAGTGTATCACGAGTGGAGCTCGATATCTCAACAATTATATCCAATCGATTAGATAACTCATGCTCAATATCATAAACATAAAGTTGTGCAAATCTTGGTCGTTCCTGTCGTTGCACATTAGGAAGCAGAAAGCCTATACGATGATAAATGGATCCATGCACTCTAAAGGTATAAGAATTCCCCGCAACAGATAAAAACTCATCAACATTGGCACCAAGTGATACAAATGCAAGAGCACTATTATATGCCTATATATTATTCTTAAATACTCTACTTTGAGGATATATACCATGCAACAAATCATGCAATGGCTACGGTTGATGTTGCAATGGTGGCAACAATACTTTTCCATTTTGACAACAATGTTTACCAAACAAAACCGATCCTTGCACTTGAGTTTCACATCTCCACAATTTAGCCGAACATCGCTCACACATCTCAAAAAGACTTCCCATGGAATGCACAATTGGGTCTTGAAATATCAATATTGTAGTTGTAGGATGAATATCCATTGTAGGAAAAGCATGCAAAATGGAGCAAAAACCTCCATTTTGAGGGCTAAAGGTTAGACCATCATTAACACGTGACTCATTAATCACAGGATTTCCTAGATTCTGACTATTTTCAATATTGCAATTATAATTCATAGCAAAAGTAAATTGTTGCTCAATCAATTCACCATTCCCATCTAGAACCCCCATGCGAGAAGGCATATTTTCCATACTATGCAAGGTACTTTGAACTCCCTCATGGATCACACTATCGTGATCTAGAGCTTCTCTCTGTGAAATGTTTTGGCACCCAACCATAGCAAAATACATCTCTTTGTGCCCCCTTCGACCATGTTTTGTTTGTAGCTGAATCATTTGAGTCCTAAGCCTAGCAACTTGTCATCGTCTATGGCGCATAGAGTCAAGTCTATGCCTATGAATACATAACACATAATCTCTACTAGTTGACCGATGTGAAAATCCCATATTGACTGGATTCTCACAAACCATGCATGCCAAGAGAGACCATGCATTCTTTCAAAAAAAGACTTGATTGGGGTTAGTATTTTCAAAAAGACTTAAGAGTAGAACCAATCTAGAATCACATAATTCAAAACACTGTAGTAATTTATTTGAATCAACAAAATGTTACGTGCAAGGAATGCTAGTACTCAAAATAAACTTTATATACATTTATATTCCATATATCATTAGATATCTTATCCAAAGAGAGACAAAGAAAATTTCTATCCCCGAAGTTTTCTCTCTAGATTGCAAGACAATAAGTTTTTCCTATAAACCTTAAGAGAGAGAGAGAAGGAGAGAGAGGGAAGAAGGGAGGAAGGGACGGAGAGACATGAACATTCAAATTTAATCAAATATTTGTTAGAATATCAAGCTCATACTATTCTCCTGCTAGTATGTATGACTGATATTAGTCTTGTCCAGCTGTATCACCAAGTGTGGGACATTAAATAAGTCGGTGGTCTTAGACCCAGTGTGAATGGTCCTACGGACCTTAGTACTTTTGTATACACTTACTCTATGTGTGTGGTTAAAAGGAGAATGAATGAATGAAGAAGAGGAGAGCATGCTTGCTCCTCACTCTATCTCTGCCTCTCTCAATCTCAACATGGTATCAAAGCACCCATGACTGGACTCTGTGGAGAATAGCATTATGGAGGAAGACCTGGAGATTGAAGGAAAAAGACCTGTTGTGTAAAAGACTGACTATCATTGTTTCTGCAGAGGTATGTATTGAATGCATCTTCAGTATACTTGAAGGAGAGTGTGTCAGGACTTGTCTGGAGCCTTGTAAAGGCTTGGTTGGTCATCATTGAGTGAATCTACAGTGAAGTGATCATCAGTGTGAAGAAGGAGAAGCCTAGATCAGTCCATGCAAACTGTGCCCGTTTGCTAATCTGCATATGCTAGCTGAATAAGCACATTGGAATGGAAAGGAGCACTTAAATGCTTGATGAATCATCATTGGAAGATGGTTTATTGTCTTGGAATGCTAACCCATGATGTAGAGCTCATTTATGAGCTGTGACAGTTGATCATAGATCTGAAAACAATGAAGACCTGTTGTAATCAGTGAGTATACAACATACACTTGATTCTACTCAAGAGCCTTGAGCTTCTTGGCATGCTCAAGAGAACTTGTTGAAGCGTATACATGCTCTAGGAACCATATGCATTGTCTAACGTGGTTGTGGACTAAAGTTATTGATGAAATGCTCAGTTTTGGAAAGCCAATGACAGGCTGAAAATTGTCATAAAATTGTCAATAATATATACTCATTGGCCTTGAAGAAGTACATGCCATCTGTTACCTACAAGGAGTAGTATGATATGGGATATGAATGTTGAATGCTATATGCATTGATATGAGCATTGGAAGCTCTTAAAAATTGAAGTCTGAATTTGGAAACAAATATATTCATAGGGTATTGGCTGGTCATAAACAGTGAATGCATTATATGACATTGCCTCTTACAAATAGAGTGTTTGCGGATGCTTGTTTGGTCATGTATTGACATGTACACGCAGTGGCATATGTATGAAGTGATTTGAGATCTCCTGGGCTGAAATACATCTTGGTTTGATAGTTTATTTGCTAAATGCAATCTATGAGCAAGAAGTTTGACACCTATACTTGCTGATTATGCACTATTTTGTGCCCGTATGGTTATTCTTGGACTGCTACATGTACTAGCAGCTGTCTATGAAGGTTTGGGACATGTATGACATGTATATGACTCATTTTTGGCTTTGAATAAGCTGCTGGTCACTAACAGTTTACAGTTTTCAGACTGTATGTATTTATCCTGGCAGTGAGGTTGCAAGAGTTCAAGTTGAAGCAACTCCAAAGCATATGTCTTGAGTGTTATACTTGTGAGTTAGACTACTGGTTGTGGACTATTTTGAGATGTCATTGGGTTGAAATACCCTGGTTTTTTACTACAATTAATTGCAAAAATGTCATAAACAGTTGAGGATTGAACTTGGTCAGTCATACTTGTTGGTTTGCAGGTAGTCAAGCAAAGTCTAGAACATGGCAAATGCAGAAAGGACAGACAACATAACCTAGATAGTAGGGCTTGATAGTAACAATTATGCCATATGGAAGTTCCGCATGGAGAACTTCTTAATAGGGAAAGGCTATTGGGAGTTGGTGACTGGAGCGGAAGCTGAACCTAAGCTCCCAGATGGACCTACAGCTGATCAAAGACGATTGCACCGAGCTTGGACAGAAAGAGCTCGTAGAGTCTTGCACTGACTCTCTTTATGTATCTCAAATGCCATGGTAATGCAGATAATGAACTGCAACTCTCTTAAGGATGCATGGGACATTTTGGTCAAGTATTATGGCACAACCACAAGTGCTAGGAAGATACAGTTGAAGCAGAAGTTCAACAACATGGAGAGGAAGAGCAGATCTATACAGGATTATGTCACGGAGGCTAAGACCATTGCGGATTAGTTAGCATCTGTTGGTTCACAGGTTGAAGATGAAGACATGGTTGCTGTGACCTTGAATGGCTTGGGGCCTGAGTATAAGTCTTTTGACACTTCTGTGTCTATGCAGGCTGAAATGCTTGATTTCAATGAGCTAGTTGCATTACTTATCCATGAAAAGGTTAAGCCTGGTTTGGCTGCAGGATCTAGCAGTTCTAAAAACAAGGATGCAGTTTTTTATTCCAATCAACGTGGCAGTGGAAACCGTGGTAGAGGCTATGGATTTGGCAAAGGAGGCCAGCAAAATGCATCCTATGGCAATAACAACCAACAGGTATCGAATGTAAGAGGTGGTGGAAACTTTAGAGGCAGGGGGAGATCTAGCGCTAGAGGTAGAGTCTCCTGGCAACAGCAGCATCCATCCGACAATCCGAATAGGGATAAGGATTGTCATTACTATGGGAAGTATGGGCATATTTCCAAGGACTGCTGGAAGAAGCAGGGCAATCAGAAAGGCAAACAACATGGGCATTTTGCTACATCTAGTCAGGCAGATGATACTTCAGGAGATAGATTGTTTGCCATGCAGTATGTAAAAGACAGAGTTGTTGAAAAATGCACTAATGATGCAGTTTGGTACATTGATTCAGGGGCATCGAACCATATGACTCCTCATGGTGATTGGTTCACTGATATGGTGGCTGAAAAAAATGGCTATATCTGTATAGGCGATGATACACAGCATAGCATTGAGCATAAAGGCAAAGTGCCTCTTGTGGTTCATGATGACAAAAAGAAAAATTTTCATGATGTATTGCATGTTCTTTCAATTACGAAGAACCTACTGTCTGTTGGTCAGATGACGGAGCAGAACTTGCAGGTTAGACTCAACAAGCATGGTTGCTTTATTGAAGAGTTTGGTAATGGATGCAAGTTGATAGCTCGAGGTCACAGGAATGGCAGAATGTTTAACCTTGATGCTACCTTGCCAGAGCTGAATTCAGCTTTGTTTGCCCATGGTTCTGGCATTATCAGAGACTTGGAAATTTGGCACAAGAGAGTGGGGCATGTAAATTTGCAAAGGCTGCAAATTATGCAGAAAAAATAGCTTGTTACAGGTTTACCCAAGTTCCAATATTCAAATATTGGTCATGTATGTGATGCTTGCCAGTTTGGTAAGCAATCAAGGTTGCCATTTATCAGGCATGTAAGGCAGAGTACATGTCCACTGCAGTTAGTGCACTCTGATGTTTGGGGACTAGCCCATAATGCATCCATGGGAGGCTCGAAGTATTATGTTACATTCATTGATGATTATAGTCGCTATACTTGGGTTTACATTCTAAAGACAAAGGATGAGGTGTTTGCTATTTTTCAGTAGTTTAAAAAGAAGGTTGAAAGGAATTTGAATGTTATATCTCTTGCTTGAGATCAGATAGCGGTGGGGAGTATGTATCAAATGAGTTTGACAAATTTTTGGCTCAAAATGGCATACGCAGGCAGCTTACCTGCAGTTACACTCCTTAGTAGAATGGAGTAGCTGAAAGAAAGAATAGGGTCTTGATGGAAGCTGCTCGTGCCATGATGAATGAGAAGAAGATGCCGCTCTATTATTGGGATGAGGCGGTTATGACAGCCATGTATATCTTAAATCAGACT
Organism: Lygodium microphyllum; assembly: GCF_053477565.2. Taxonomy (NCBI): domain Eukaryota; kingdom Viridiplantae; phylum Streptophyta; class Polypodiopsida; order Schizaeales; family Lygodiaceae; genus Lygodium; species Lygodium microphyllum. The sequence goes on from NC_141137.1 coordinate 114,498,445, forward strand.
CCCACTGCAGGTATTCATGAGATGACCCCATTTGAGAAGCTGTATGGCTATAAGCCAGATGTAAGTCACATGAAAGTCTTTGGTTGTCTTGCTTATGTGCATATTCCAGATGAAAAAATGAAGAAGCTGGATCCAAAAGCTCATAATTGTGTTTTCATTGGATATTCACAGGAGAAGAAGGCATACAAATGCTATGATCCCTCTACCAGGGAAACCTTGGTGAGCAGGGATGTTATTTTTTATGAGATGGGTTCTTGGTATATATCACCGGCTACAGTGCCATTAGATATGCCTTCTACTCATGTATCCACAGTTGATATGCACCAAAGCATTGATATGACAGGCCCTAGTAGTCAGACAGTATCTCCATGGATAGGGAGATTGAGGAGCTCACCGTCCACTGACACCAATATGTCAGTGAGGGGGAGATATGATGTCACGGACAAAGGAAAACAGAAAGTTACTGAGGATGTATCTGGGATGATGACACATGGTAGAATGACTTCTGGATATGAGTCTACAGACACTTTGGATAATGAACTTGGTATTCCAATTGTCTATACGCCTGGCACAAGGCAAAGCAGGTACATTCCGCCTCATGAGAGAGGGGAATCGAGCAGTGCACCACAGCTTAGACGCTCACAGAGGGTCAGATACCCTGTTGACAGGTTAACATATAGTGGCTACACTGCAAAGTATTATGGTTACATGATAAAAGTGATGGAGATCAAAGAACCAAGTACATATGCTGAAGTAGTGAAAAATGAGAATTGGTGTGCAGCTATGGATGAAGAAATGAATGCCTTGGTTGAAAATAAGACATGGGATCTTGTGCCACTGCCTGAAGGAAAAAAGACCATTGGCTGCAAATGGGTCTACAAAATCAAATGCAAGTCAGATGGCAGTGTGGAAAGGTACAAAGCCAGGCTGGTTGCTAAGGAGTATGCCCAACAGTATGAACTTGATTATGAGGAAACATTCAGCCATGTTTCCAAGATGGCAACCATACGCACTGTGATTGCCTTGGCTACCGCTAGAGGCTGGAAATTACAGTAGATGGACGTTAAGAATGCATTTCTTAACGGTGACTTAGTAGAGGATGTCTATATGGTTCAGCCAGAAGGTTATGTTCACCCTGATTTTCAGCATTATGTATGCAAGTTGAAAAAGACACTGTATGGACTGAAGCAGGCTCCTAGAGCTTGGCGTGCTAGGATCAGTAACTACTTGCAGAGGTTGGGATTTACTGTTGGTAGGGCTAATCATAACCTATTTACAAAGAAGACCGACAGTGGCTTGGTAGTGCTGGTCATATATGTTGATGATTTGTTAATCACTGGTGATGATGACTTGGGCATACAGCATGTAATGAAGATGCTGAAATCTAAATTTGACATGAAAGATCTAGGTGAATTGAAGTACTTTTTGGGTATTGATGTAATCAAGGCTGAAAATGGTTTATGGTTGATGTAAAAACATTATGCCATGGCTGAATGCAAACCATTGGATACACCCCTTGATCAGAATGTCAAGTTGGACATTAGCACTGAAGCTGAAATTCAGGATGTGACTATGTACAGGCAGATGGTTGGAAGTCTGATCTACTTGACCATCACTAGGCCGGATTTGAGTTATGCAGTTGGGCTCATAAGTCAGTTTATGCAGAATCCCAGGAAGCCACATTTGGATGCTGTTAGGCGGATTATGACATATGTTAAGTCCACTGTAGATTATGGGTTGTTCTATATGAGAGATAAGCCCTTGAAACTAGTTGGATACATAGATGCGGATTGGGTAGGATGCTCATATGATCACAGTTCTATGAGTGGTTATGCTTTTGGCCTTGGAAGCGGCATGATCAGCTGGAGCAGCAAGAAGCAACCAATGGTTGCATTGTCTAGTACTGAGGCAGAGTACAGGGGTGCTGCATTGGCAACATGTGAGATTTCATGGCTGCTCAAGCTTATGGCTGATTTGGATATTCAGGTGGATGCTCCAGTGACCTTATTATGTGACAATCTCAGTAGTGTACTCCTGGCAATGAATCCAGTATACCATGCCAGGACAAAACACATAGAGGTACACTACCATTTTATCAGAGAGATGGTTCTTGGAGAGAGAGTAGATCTTATGCATGTGAAGACTGATGAACAAATTGTAGATATCTTTACCAAGTCCTTGGGTAAAGATAAGTTTAGTAGTTTTAGACAGCTACTTGGAGTTCATCAGATGATTTGAGCTTGAGGGGGAGTGTTAGAATATCAAGCTCATACTATTCTCCTACTAGTATGTATGATCGACATTAGTCTTATCCAGCTGTATAAGCAAGTGTGGGACATTAAATAAGTCGGTGGTCTTAGACCCAGTGTGAATGGTCCTACGGACCTTAGTACTTTTGTATACACTTACTCTATGTGTGTGGTTAAAAGGAGAATGAATGAATGAATAAGAGAAGAGCACGCTTGCTCCTCACTCTGTCTCCGCCTCTCTCAATCTCAACAATATTATGATTAGACCAAACACCAAGATCAAATGTTACTCTCATACGCATCACACTGCAAAAATCAACAAAGTTCTATCTACATTGCAATGCTAGTACTTAGCAGAGACTTCATGAAGATTCAAGAACTACCTTTGCCATGACAAAAATAGCAGCAGAGTTATCTCTTTACAAATTGCAAGAGGTTTCACAAAAATGAAGCATATATCACCATAAGAGAGAGGAAGGGAGGGAGGGAGACATGAACATTTAAATGTAAAAATCAATTAAGTTTTCTCTCTAGATTGCAAGACAATAAGTTTTCCCTTTAAACCTTGAGAGAGAGAGAGAAGGAGAGAGAGAGAGAGAGGGAGGGAGGGAGGGAGGGAGGGAGGGAGGGAGAGACATGAACATTCACATTTAATCAAATCAAATATTATAATTAGACCAAACACCAAGATAAAATATTGCTCTCATATGCATCACATTGTAAAAATCAACAAAGTTCTATCTACATTGCAAGAGACAATGCCTCTTCCTACAGACGAAACCTCAAGAAAGAAGTATCACATCACATTGCAAGCACCCAATACATTTTACTTAGTTTAGCTTTGCTACATCAAAACCAATGTAGGCCCCACAAAAAGGAACCACAAATCACTACAAAAAAAGGGTGGCCCAAGCACTATAAAACAATATGTAACCAATGATAAGCTTGATCCTGAGCAAGTCCTCCCCCTTAGTTGTGACCATTCATTTGATGACTCAATTGTTGTAGTGAGGCATTAAACCTATTAACATTCATTTGAAACTGCAAGAATGTCCAAGCCCCCAAAACGATGCCCACATATCATTCACCAATAAATTCATCAACCTGCTTGTCTTAGAAACAATTGTCGAAAGTTTCCTTACTTCAGCACCCAAACCACTCGAGACTTGTTGAAGAACACTTTGGGTGTGCTTTGTCTCACACACAACACTATATAAACCCTTAGCCTGTTCATGTAGCTCTACGGAGTAAATAGCAAGTGCATGATCAACACGTGTGCATAAACTCATATGCAATTACATCAACTCATTCATCTTTTCCTCGAGACGTTTAAAGTCTAAAGAACTTGAAGCAACCTTTGTGTTCCTTCGAGTCCTTGCTATTCTTGCAGATTTAGTAACACACGGTCCTTGTTGCCTTGCCACTTCTTTCATTTTTTGCACACTAACTTTACTAACTCTATTAGACTCTACATTTTAGCTGCAACAACATATATAAATATACAAATGATTATCTCCAAAAAAAGGATACAACACCTAGTCGTAAATACAAGAATTAGAGTTATCTTCCATACACATGCAAACGGTTGCAAGCAGAAAAGCGTCGAAGAGACGATGTCATGGCTTTTTTCTTTAATTCCATTGAATCAAATGCATTCAATGGCGTCGAATGTACTATGTTTGGAACATCGTCCATGGCATTGCTTTGTTCCATGATGGCTACATGAAACTTTCAAGAGATTATAAGAGTTCTAATAGAGAAATCTCAAAGCTACTCAAGATACAATCAATAAACACATTTGCAATCAAAAACCATAAATTCAAGGTGACCCAAACTCAAAGATAAAAGAACAAGCATGTGCATGAGCACATGCGTAAGTGGGGCCATACATGAGCACATGGATACATGGTGCTCGCTAAAGGCCAACTAATAACCCCTCCCTCTAATGGATGTCCATACATCCACATTTGCACATGACTCTCACATCATCGAAGGCCTAGCAAGCACCACTCAAACTTGAAAGAAAAAGAATAAATGTGCATTAGACCCAACATGCATAAGCAAATGTGTATATTCCCATGGTGAGCACATGCGTACATAGTGCTCAATAAAGGCCAACCAAGCATTGTCTAATCTTCCCCCCTTCTCTCTCTCTCTCTCTCTCTCTCTCTCTCTCTCTCTCTCTCTCTCTCTCTCTCTCCAAGCCTTGCCAATGGATGTTTGTTCGTCTACATCTGCACATAGGGCTTGCTAGAGGGTCGAAGGTGTTGTAGATCCAAAGGTGTTCGAGGCTCCAATTGAAAGAATGCCAAGGTGAAAGATGGAAAAAGAAACCATTAAAATGGCTCTAAAAAGGTTTTGTAACCTAAAAGAGATAAACAACATATTTCAAAATGTAGACTTCCATCAATCTAATAAGGCAAATAAGAAGCCTCGTTGAGGTTATACATACACCAAGCAAACTATAGATCTGAGGATGTGCTTATGTGGTGATTCTTTTAAGTTAACATTGCCAAAAACCTATCAAGATAAACTTTGAATGAAGCAAGTTACGCATCAAGGGCAATGTTCTCCAGTGTAAGGGGACGTGCCTATATGGCGATTCATCTAGGTCAACATCGTCGAGAACCTATTAAGACTCACTTTCAAAGAACTTGCACATCAAGGGCAATGTTCCCAGGTGTGACTAACCTCTCATTCTTGCGAGTAATTAACTCACATACTCCATCCTCTATACGACTTGCACTATCAATAAGATCTTTCGCCTTCTCATCACGATCATCCAAGGGTCTGTCAAGATTGTGGGAGAGAAGGAAAGAGTCTCACTTGTAGCTCTCTCACTTGCACAATGGGGGAATACACACAAAGGTGGAGGCTGAAAACAGTTTTCCTCTTCTTAGTTGTGTAAGCCAAAAGAACTCTCATACAAAGAAATAGAAAAACCCTATATATGGGTCTCAAACCAAACTCAACTAACTAAGGTGGCATACTAATTGAACCACGAACTAGAGTAGATAAGGATAGCTGTCATCTAGCTATTATTCATGGGCAGTGTACCAACCGCATCTGCAACTAACAAGTTGGTGACATAAATGCACAACGGTCACCCTGGCATATCACGAGTGGAGCTCGATATCTCAACAGGGTCCAGCATGTGGCGAATATTTTTGAATATGGTCGTATATCTCCCCTATATAGCCCTTGATTTCTTCCAACTCATCCTATATCCTCACTCCATCACCAAGGTTCCCTTCATATTTCTCCCCCAACATTCTCTCAATCCTCTCCAGACAACTACCAATGTTCTTACTAAGTGAAATTGAAGCTCTTTGATGTCAAAATAATGTCTTCACTTGCTTCTCAATCCCGTCCAAATGATGAATGATTCTTAAGAACCCAATAGAACTATCATATCCTCCAACATGCTTGAGTGCACGATGAATTGCCTTCCTCCTTATAATGTCTTTCACCTTGCGCATACCCATTTGTTCGCTAGGAATGCATTGTACAACATTTGATGCAGACACATCCTTTTTTGCTACAAAAGCCTCCATGATGCGCAAAACACTCCATTAGATTTGAGACATAATGTACATCTTAATCTTAATCCCCATATTGTTGATATCTTGCACTCCATGTCTTAAAATGCATATCTTAATCTTAAAATGATTATTCTAACATAATGTACATCCTCATATTTTGAAGTGTGTGGACAGGTGTTCTCTATATAAATCCAACATTGAAAACTCCACTATTTCAAAAGCCGAGAGAGAGACACACACGCACACATATTACACAAACTCAAATCAAAATACGAAAAAATTTGCATCCTACATGAGACCCTGAGAGAGAGAGAGAGAGAGAGAGAGAGAGAGAGAGAGAGAGAGAGAGAGAGAGAGAGAGAGAGAGAGAGAGAGAGAGAGAGAGAGAGAGAGAGAGAGAGAGAGAGAGAGAGAGAGAGAGAGAGAGAGAGAGAGAGAGAGTATTGAATCTTCCACTCCATGTACTAAAATCAATGAAGACAATGAAGTAAACATAGATTTAAATCCCCATATTGTTGACATCTTGTACTCCATGTTCCAACATAATATAGATCCTCATATTTTAATGTGTGGGCACAATGTTTGCCTATAAAACCAAATTATTACACAAACTCAAATCAAAATACGAAAAAGTTTGCATCCTACATGAGATCCTGAGAGAGAGAGAGAGAGAGAGAGAGAGAGAGAGAGAGAGAGAGAGAGAGAGAGAGAGAGAGAGAGAGAGAGAGAGAGAGAGAGAGAGAGAGAGAGAGAGAGAGAGAGAGAGAGAGAGAGAGAGAGAGAGAGAGAGAGAGAGAGAGAGAGAGAGAGAGAGAGAGAGAGAGAGAGTATTGAATCTTCCACTCCATGTACTAAAATCAGTAAAGATAATAAAATAAACATAGATTTAAATCCCCATATTGTTAATATCTTGCACTGCATGTCTTAAAATGATTATTCCAACATAATATAGATCCTCATATTTTAAAGTGTGTGGGCAGGTGTTCTCTATAAAAGTCCAACATTGAAAACTCCATTATTTCAAAAGTCGAGATAGAAAAACAAACACACACACACACACACATACTAACAAATTTTTGCTTATAAAACCAAATTATTGCACAAACTCAAATGAAAATACAAAAACTTTGCATTCTACATGAGACTCTCACAGAGAGAGAGAGAGAGAGAGAGAGAGAGAGAGAGAGAGAGAGAGAGAGAGAGAGAGAGAAAGAGAGAGAGAGAGAGTACTAAATCTTCCACTCCATGTACCAAAATCAATGTAGAAGATAATAAAATAAACATAGATTTAAATCCGTATTGTTGATATCTTAAGATGTCTTAAAATGCATAAGTTAAAATGTTTATTCTAATCAATAGTACTCTCTCTCTCTCTCTCTCTCTCTCTCTCTCTCTCTCTCTAGAACTCAATAAAACTAATAATTAACCAATAATTAACAATCTCTCTCTCTCTCTCTCTCTCAACTAAAAACACCTAAAAAGTTAATTAATATATACAATTGTTATAAATATGGACAGATATTTATAACGATAACAATTACAAATATTAACTTAATAACTAAAAATAACAACAACAATAATAACAACAAACATACAACTATAATAACAAAATAACTAATCAAAATCAATAATTAGCAATAACAATAACAATAATGTAATAAGAATAAAATAATAATAGCTCATCACAATGATAACTAATAACTAACAATTATTAATAAACCAATTTATTAATTATTATTATTAATTATATATCTATAACTATACTTAACAAAATAACTAATCAAAATCAATAATTAGCAATAACAATAACAATAATAATATAATAAGAATAAAATAATAATAACTATAGCTAACTAACAAATACATACAAAATAATAAAACTATACAAAAACAACTAATAACTTGACTAATAACCATCAACTAATATCTATCACTTAAATCAACAATGCTCTAGTTAACAACTAAGTAATAAATACAATATGAATCCATAAAAACAATGAATAACTAACAAAAAAATATTATTATTAAATTTATTAAATAGATTCAATGAAAATAAATGAAAAACTACTCAATTATTATAATCAATTAATTAATACAATATATGATAAGATTTAAACTAATTAATTTTAACAACAATCTATATCTACAATCTATAACTATGACAATAATAACAAAACAACTAATCAAAATCAAAATCAATAATTAGCAATAACAATAACAACTAACATTAATATTAACAATATAATCTTTATAATTATATATAATAATAATATTATTATTATTATATTATAAGTATGATTATAATATTAACAATAAATAATAATAATAATAAAATATATAATAATATTAATATTAATAAAATTAAAAAAACCTAGATAATGTAATATAATATAACAACATGATAATAACTATAGCTAAGAAATACATACAATATAATAACTATATTAAAAAAACTAATAATAACAATTGTATTAAATCTATACTCTTTCATATTTTGGCTCTTTCTTATTATAATATAAAGTATAGATCAATCTATAATATGATCTATATTGTATAATATATATCTATAACAACAATAACATCAATACTAATACTAACATTAACTATAATATAATACATTAACATTAACTTTAATATCATATCATACTATAATATAATATTATTATATTATATTAACATTTATATTTATAATAATAATAATTATTATTATTGTTATTAACAACAATAATAAAATAACTACAATAATAACAATTATAATACTAACATTTAAAAACCAATATAATATAATACAATATAATAATAACAATAACAATAATAATATAATATAATAATAGGCAACGATTCATTTAATTATTAATTAATTAACATTAACATTAATACCATAACATTAAGATTCAGATTAATATTTACACTAGTATTATAAAACAATAGCAATAATAAAATAATAACAACAACAAAAAATACAATATATAATAATAATAATAATAATGACAAAACACAAATAATAATAACAATAAAAAACCAATATATTATTATAATACAATATAATAATAAAAAAATAAAATAACAGTATCAATACTAATATCAATATCATTAGTATTAGTACTAGTAATAAGTAATTAGTAATTATCATTAATAATAATAATAATAATAATAATAATAATATAATATATAAACCACCATCAACTAAACTATTAATTAAAATTAACATTAATAATAATCATAACATTAACGTCAATCAATACTAACATTAATATCATAGTATAATATAATATAATATAATATAATTATATTTACATTTATAATTGTTATTATATTATAAAAATAATAAGAACCCATTAATGGTTAATTATTAATTAATTAACATTAACATTAAGACCATAACATTAACATCAATCAATACTAACATTAAAATCATAGTATAATATAATATAATAATAATAACAATGATAATAATAACATTTAAAAATTGAAAACCAGTATAATATAATATAATATAACAATAACAATACTATAATATAATATCATAATAAGCAACCATTAATTATTAATTATTAATTAATTAACATTAATATTAATTAATACCGTAACATTAAGTTTAAGATTAAGATTAAAATTAAAATTCATACCATAACATTAATATTAATACCAAAACATTAATAAAAATAATAATAAAATAATAAAATAATAATAACAATAAAAAACCAATATATTATTATAATACAATATAAATATAACAATAATAAAATAAAATAACAATATCAATATCATTAGTATTAGTATTAGTATTAGTATTAGTAATTAGTAATTAGTAATTAATATTAGTAATGATACATTAATAATAATAATAATAATAATAATAATATATAAACCACCATCAACTAAACTATTACTATTAATTAACATCAAAATTAATAATAATCGTAACATTAACATTAATGTTAATACTAACATTAACTTCAAATATCGACACTAATGTTAATATTAACACTAACATTAACATGAATACTAACATTAATCCTAATACATAGAGAGAGAGAGAGAGAGAGAGAGAGAGAGAGAGAGAGAGAGAGAGAGAGAGAGAGAGAGAGAGAGAGAGAGAGAGAGAGAGAGAGAGAGAGAGAGAGAGAGAGAGAGAGAGAGAGAGAGAGAGTGTGTGTGTGTGTGTGTGTGTGTGTGAGTGAGTGAGGCGTCGAGGAGAGAGAGAGAGAGAGAGGCGTCCACTCTACATTGGCGAGAGAGAGAGAGAGAGAGAGAGAGAGAGAGAGAGAGAGAGAGAGAGAGAGAGAGAGAGAGAGAGAGAGAGAGAGAGAGAGAGAGAGAGAGAGAGGCATCCACATTCTCTACCTGCATCTCAATCATCTCGATCAAATATATGAAGAATATATTCATGATGAGAGAGGGAGGACGTGAGGATGTGGGGCATTAAAGCCACCTCAACCCCTCAACCATGCATGCATGCAATTTGAATTCAAATGGAGGTCTGGAAAAAAGAATAAGCTTGGGAGAAAAATGGAGGTTCGGGAGATAACTGAACCTCTAGCCAAAATAAGAAAGAAAGATTAGCATTCGTGCGCACAGAACGTTAGACCATTTCGCCCATGAAACAACAAGCAAAGTTGCCCTACGAATTTCACTCAAGAATCCATTTCTCATCTTTTTCTCTCATAGTTTCTCTCTTTGTTTTTACTTTTTCTCTTTATCTTCTCTCTCTCTCTCTCTCTCTCCAATAATCTCTGATGTCTAATTCATTTTCTCTCTCTCTTTGCCTTCTATTTTAGTTTATTTTTCTCTCTTTTTTCTCTCCTCACTTTTCTTTTCTCTCTCTCTCTCTCTCTCTCTCTCTCTCCCCCCTTTTATTCTCCCCGCTCTCTCCTCTCTTTTCCTTCTCTCTCCCTCTCCTCTTTTTTCTTTTTTCTTCTTCTTTTTCTCTCTCTCCTTTCATTCTCTTTTTAATTTGTTCGTTTTCTCTCTCTCTCTCGCTCTCTTTCAAATTTTATATTTCCTCTCTCTCTCTCTCTCCTTTTCTTCTCTCTGTGTTTTTCTTCTCTCTCTCTCTCTCTTTTTAAATTCTATATTTTCTCTCTCTATAAATCTCTCTCCATGTTCCTCTCTCTCTCTCTCTCTCTCTCTCTCTCTCTTCTTTTTCTTTCACTTTCTTCCTCTCCAATCTCTCTTAAAGTATGTAAATTTTATCTTTTCCCGATATATAATTCTCTCTCTTTATGTTCATATTCTCTCTCTTCTTCTCCTCTCTCTCTCCCCTTTTATTCTCTCTCTCTCTCTACCCCATTTTCTTCTCCCCTCTTTAATCTATTTTTCATTTTTTTCTTCTCTCCCTCTCTCTCTTTTAAATTTTATATTTTTTCTCTTCCCTCCTCTCTCCTTCGTCTCTCTCCCTTCCCCCCTCTCTCAAAAAATATTTAAATTTAAAAAACTTTTATCTTTCCTCTTTTTTCCCATCTCTCTTCCTCTTTTCCTCTTTCTTCTTCTTCTTCTTCTTCTCTCTCTTCCTCTCTCTCTCTCCCCCCACTTTTCTTCTCTCTCTCCCCCTCTCTCATCTCTTTTCCTCCTCTCTCCCTCTCCTCTTTTTTCATTTTTTTTCTTCTTCTCTCTTTTCATTTTCTCTTTAAATTTTATTATTTTCTCTTTATTTAAAATTTTATCTTTTCTCTCTCTATAATTCTCTCTCTCTCTCTCTCTCTCTGTTCAAATTCTCTCTTCTTCTGCTTCTTCTTTTCTCTCTCTCCTTTTCTTCTCCCTATTTTTCTTCTCTTTGTCTCTCCCCCCTTTTCTTCTCCCCTCTCTCCTCTCTTTTTTTCTCTCTCTTAAATTTTATATTTTCTCTCTCTATAATTCTATTTCTCTGTGTTCCCTCTCTGTCTCTATTTTTCTTTTCCTCTCTCTTTCTCTTTCAAGCTTTTTTCTCTCGATCTCTTTTCTCTCTATATATTTTTTCATCTCTCTATTTTTCTCTTTCCTCTCTTTCCCTTTCTCTACCCTTACTTTCTCTCTCTTTTAAATTATATATTTCCTCTCTCTCTCTCTCTAAGTCAAAAACTGTATAAATAAAATTTTAATTTAAAAAAGACTATTAAATTTTCTCTTTCGTCCCCTCTCTCCATCTTTTTCTCTTTCTTCTTCTTCTCTTTTTTATACTTATCCTTCTTCTTCTTCTTCTATCTCTCTCTCAATGTGTGTGAAAAACTATGTCAAAAAACTTTAAATTAAAAAAGTTATTAAAAATATTTAATTACAAAGAATGCTTAAATTAAAAATTTTAATCTAACAGAGAGAGAGAGAGAGAGAGAAATTTCTAACTTTAAAAAATGTTTGATTTAATTAAAGGAGAGAGAGAGAGAGAGAGAGAGAACCTAGGCCCTACACATGAGAGAGAGGGGGAGGAGGGAAGAAAAATGTTTAATTTATAAAAGCTATTCTCTTTCCTCTTTCCCCCTTTGTCTTTTTCTCTTTCTTCTTCTTCTTCTTCTTCTTCTTCTTCTTCTTCTCTCTCTCTCTCTCTCTCTCTCTGTGAAAAACTATGTTTGAAAAACTTCAAACTAATTTTTTTAAAAAATATTTAATTAGAAGAAAAGTTTAAATTAAAAAGTTTAATCTAACTTAGAGAGAGATAGAGAGAAACTTGTGATTTAAAAAGAAGTTTGATTTAATTAAAAGAGAGAGAGAGAGAGAGAGAGAGAGAGAGAGAGAGAGAGAGAGACTATGTCTGAAAAACTTTAAAGTAAAAATTTAAAAAATATTTAATTAAAAGAAAATTTTAAATTAAAAAGTTTAATCTAACTCAGAGAGAGAGAGAGAGAGAGAGAGAGAGAGAGAGAAACTTGTGATTTAAAAAGAAGTTTGATTTAATTGAGAGAGAGAGAGAGAGAGAGAGAGAGAGAGAGAGAGAGAGAGAGAGAGAGAGAGAGAGAGAGAGAGAGAGAGAGAGAGAGAGAGAGAGAGAGTGAGTGAGTGAGTGAGTGAGTGTGAGAGAGAGAACCCATGCCTTACACATGAGAGAGAGAGAGAGAGAGAGAGGAGGGGGAGGGAGAAATTTGATTAAAAAGGGAACATGAAAAAGAAAGATAAATATTATAAGTGAGAGAGAGGGGAGGGGGTTTTAATTTTAAAGAGAGAGAGAGAGAGAGAGAGAGAGAGAGAGAGAGAGAGAGAGAGAGAGAGAGCGCCTAGGCCCTACAATGAGAGAGGAGGGGGGGGGGGGGGGGGAAGGGGCTTTTAATTAAAAAGGGGAGGGGGAAGAGAAAATGAGAGATTACATGTGAGAGAGAGGGGAGGGGAGGGGGTTTTAATTGAACAAGGGAGGTTTGGAAAAGGGGATAGGTTCGAGAAGCCCTCTAGAGGTTCGGGCCTTTTTGAACCTACAACAAAATAATATAACAATAAGATATTTCCAAAGGATGAGCTTGCAATTATTGTTTTGCACAAAAATATTACAATCCAACTCTTTTATGAACAAAAGACTACAGTCGAAAGTATTCGTGTTGAATTGATGAGCTCGCAAGTATCATTTTGAACAAAAAGATTACATCAGGGTTGTAGCTCAAGTAGTTTGAGTGTGTTGGTGTATACATGGGTATGGGAGTTCAAACCTTCGGCACATTTTTTAGGCATCTTTTGAATTACAAATCCATTCTCCAAAAAAATTCCAACTCTTTTCTAAACCGTAGTAGCTCAATTAGCAATTTGGGTGGATATGAAGTTTCTAGCTTTTGGCAAAAAAAACCCCTTTTCTTCCTTACAAAAATAGATCAAGCCCTAATCGAGCTTTTAAGCTTCAATAAATAATCAATTTACAATTAGTATCTTTAGGCTTGACCTTAGTAAATCCAAAACTAACTAATAGAATGTCTTTTTTTTGGATCTACTAAGATGGGCCTTCCTCATAAACAAAGCCACATTTCTGCCCAACCAAATTCTTAGCAAGGCATCACTCTTGATAGTGAGCCAAAGTTCAAAAACCATAGGGGACATTCAGCCTCTCTAACCTGAGCAATCCATGCTTCCATGTAATTGCATCATGAAGCTAGGATTTAGTAAGCCAATCTTGATTTTCTTTCAAAACCTTTGTACCATCCTACAAGACAAAAAGTGGTGAAGTGCATTCTCCTCAAAGCCTTTGCAAAGGGGACAGTGACATATTTCCATGAAAGTAGAGTTTAAACAAGATGAGGATCCTCTACAAACTATTTTGAAAGAAGGAATCAAGTCCTTCTCTCAGAACCTGAGGCTATCTTCTATATTTTATGCATTGATATTGAATATCAAAGGGAAAACATACATGCCATGCTTTGCAGAGTCATAGTCAATTTCGTGCCTTCTAGGATAAGGCATGCAAGTGAATTTCCCTCATTCAAAAGGTAGCAAGTTGCAAAAAGCTACCCATGATTCCATGTTGTCATCCAAGACATTCCTTCTCCAAGCAGGCTGAGATTCATAACCCTTCACAATCTTTGACACCTCAAAAACCTTGTCATGCCAATTGTCTATTGATTCTTGTTGCCACAATCTAGGGTTTCGAATTTTTTGCTCCAATCATTTCTTCCCTACTCTTAATGACACCTGAATGAATTTTTGTATAACTATTAATGGCAACACCTTTTTGAGCCCATAGGGGAAGTGAAATGCAAATTGCATAAGCAAATTTTGAGCTTCCAATTGTTCCCAAAGTGGTGAGTTCCCTGTCCCAACTAATTGATATATAGTCCCCTCTCAATGGGAAGGTATATCTGATATTGGTTGAGAAGTGAAAATGAGTCACCTATTCTCTTCTTCTTTAAATGGATTTCATAGTATTTTTTGGAGGGGTAGATGTCATTCCCATTTTTGTGGTAGTTTCTGGTTATGGGGACGGTAGCTACTCATGTTCTTTCCATTTTCCATTTGTTTCAAGTGCAAGGGGTGATGATCATGGTTTTTCTATGGTTTGAGTAAATTCTTTAGTGATGGCCATCCCAATCACTCTCATTTTTTTTGTGGAGAGTCCCATTTTCCTAAGATTCTACACCTACTCTTCCCTAGTCATTCTATACTTTTGTTGGGGAACTATCATCTCCAAACTATGCTTGAGTGATTGCCTAGTGAGTTGTAGCTTCTTCTTGAGATTTTCCATTGTGTTTTCCTCACATGGATTCCACACCTCAAGCAATGTGTTAATGAAGCTTTGCTGGTAAGCCTGCATTACTGTTTCTACTATTACTTTAGATCTTTCCACTACCAAGTTGTTTTCATACTCAGCTTGCATTAAGCAAGTTGCCATGTTTTGCAATGCATTCACATTCTTCTCTTTCCATTGTCTGACCTTCTCCTTTGCTAGCTCTAACCCCTAGTTTTGCCACTTAGCAAGGATTTCTAGTTTGGTTTGCTTTTCTTGCCAAGTTTGGGCTAGGATGTTGCTTTGTTGCACTTCATAATCCAATTGCTTTTGGAGTTGATTGTAGTTATGGGTAGATTTTTTAATCTCATCTCCAACTTCACTAGATGTCTCATCTTCTACTGGGCCTCCTCTTTTGCTCGCTTTGCTTCCTCCATCTCCCTTACTTGTTGTCCTTGGAGCTACTTCACTGTCTCTTGTTCTCCTTCTAACTTGGCTTTATCTTTCATGGCTTGGACATACTAGCCTTTGAGTTAGACATGATTTTCTCTTTCCACATTATTCCTACAACTCTTTATATCATGTCTCTTTGTCATTACTTTTCTTTAATGTAGCCGATTCTCTCTTTAGACTGAACATTTCTCTCATTTTTTATTGCCAATATGTTGCATGAGCCTTCTTTTCCTTCTCTCTAAGGCCACACTAAGGTTAACTTCCTCTCCTCATCTATTTTGGTCTCTTTGCTCTTCTAGCTCTTTTTAATAGCTTTTCAAAGCCTTGTGTTGGGTCATAGGTAGAGAAGTTGATGACCCTTCCATCCTTGGTGTCTTAAAAGTGCTTTCTAACCAAACTTGACATCTACAAATGCTAATTTAGTACAAGTGGTTGTGGCTTCTTTTGATCTCGCCTTTGAGAGTGCAAAAACTTGTCTAGCAAGTTGGTAAACAAGTTTCCATTGAGCTAGGCAAGTTGCTAGACAAGTTTCCATTGAGCTTGCACAAGGCTTTGGTTGTAACTCTCTTACTACATGCTTTCTTAGTCTTGAGCTTTTATCATGTGGTTGTAAACCTTCTAGCAGTCTCCTCCACCTTCAACTATAATTTCACGATTTCTTGTTCTTCTTGCTCTCTTGAGGGTCCATGCTCCAATATTTCAATGTGTGTGGATGACATCTCTTGAGGGTAGGTCATGCTCCAACGTTTTAGTGTACATTGATGGCCTGATGGATGGCATCTCTTGCATTGTTATACTTAGGGATATCCATATTATTTGTTTTTCTTTTGAATGCAATTCCTAGTGACTTCCTATGTAAAGGCTATCAACACATCCTTGAACCCTATTGGAGTGGCTTTGGTAGTTCTCTTCCTCCTTTTTGCCTCTCTACTTTTGCTGTGCTAACATGGGTCCTGGTTTCTTAGACTCTTGCACTCCAGAGCCAAGTTGTTACATCATGGATGGGTTTTATGACGAAGACATTGAGATTTTTGTGATTCATTGCCCAAGCTACCACACTTTCCAACATTACTACATGGATCCTACTCATCATGGAGTAGTACCTATCTCTAGAGAACAGAGCATGTATTAGTTTAGCTTGAATTTCAACCGAGGAATATAGGATGTCTTTTAGGTTGATGCTATCGTTAGTGAAAACCTCATGTTTATCCATGCCTAGCATTTCATTACATCTCTCTTTGGTCACTTCTCCTTCTCCTTTTTATCTGGTGGGCCCAAGGCTTTTTGCAACACTTTTAGATCAAGAGGGACTTCCAGCTATTTTTATCCATCATTGTCACTTACTGTGAGAATGATCCACTATGCCTATCCAAGTCATAAGTCATGAGAAACTTTGTGTATTTTTCATAATTTATTTCGCCCTCAAACTTTACTCTGTACTCGATCAACCCACACTGGTCCAGTACCACATCTAGATTTTTGGTTGCCACTTCTTTTAGGTTATGTATTTGTCTGTACTGTAAGTGTTATCCCTTAACTTCCATGTTTAGCTTGTCATCTGCATGTTCTTTCTTAGAAAATGGTGTCCAAGACTTGGTTTCCTTTTCTCATATGGATTTTTCGTCTTGTCTTTCCATGTCCCAAGTCCAACAACATCTTGTGGTGATGAGATTTTGAGAAGGATTGAATTTGTTAAGGTACATGTATGAATGAAAAAGTATATGTATATCTTGCCAAGAAAACTTAACCTAATATACTTAAAATTGTCAAGATTGTGGGAGAGAAGGAAGGAGTCTCGCTTGAAGCTTTCTTGCTTGCACAATGGGGGAAGACACACAAGGGTGGAGGCTGAAAACACTTTTCCTCTTCTTAGTTGTGTAAGCCAAAAAGAACTCTCATACAAAGAAATAGAAGAACCCTATATATGGGTCTCAAACCAAACTCAACTAACTAAGGTGGCATACTAACTGAGCCACGAACTAGAGTAGATAAGGATAGCTATCATGTAGCTATTATTCATGGGCGGTGTACCAACCGCGTCTGCAACTGACAAGTCGTTGACATAAATACACAACGGTCACCCTGGCGTATCACGACTAGAGCTCGATATCTCAACACTCCCCCTCGAGCTCAATCCGAATTCCTGCACACCAAGCAGGTCTCTGAACTTGCGCAGCTTCTCTGCGCCCAATGCCTTCGTGAATATGTCAGCTACCTGATCCTCTGTGCTGACATAAACTAGATCAATAAGACCTAGTAAAACCCTCTCTCGCACATAGTGATAATGCACCTCATTGTGCTTTGTTCTAGCATGATAGATTGGGTTATTTGCCAAGTGTATACTACTCATGTTGTCACAATAAATGACAACTGGCCCATCTGTAAGCTGATGCATATCACAAAGTAGCTTATGCAACCAAGCTACCTCACATGCAGCCATTGCTGCACCCCTATACTCAGCCTCTGTGCTCGACAAGGCAACTGTAGGCTGTTTCTTGCTGCTCCAAGTGACTGTAGCACTCCCAAAAGAGAACACATATCCACTGGTAGATCGTCTATCAGAAATACTACCAGCCCAATCAGCATCAGTGTATCCATGCAACTGTATTTGAACCCCAGTCTCATAAAATAGTCCATACTACAATGTGGACTTCACATACCTGAGTATGCGTCTAGCCGCATCCAAATGTGGTTTCCTTGGAGCCTGCATAAACTTACTTACCAATCCAACAGCATAGCTCAAATCTGGCCTGGTAATAATCATATAAATCAAACTTCCTACTATGCGTCTGTACATAGTAGGGTCTTCTAGAAGCTCACCTGCATCTGTGCTCAGCTTCACATTCTGCTCCAAAGGAACTGAAATAGGCTTACAGCCTGTCATCCCATATTTGGACAGCATGTCCAATCCATACTGCCTCTGCAAGAGCTGTATCCCACTTGGTGATCTAATCACCTCAATGCCCAAGAAATAACGCAGCTCTCCCAAATCCTTCATCTCAAACTTATGCTTCAATAGCATTTTCACATGAAGGATATCTTCATCACTGTCACCTGTCATAATCAAATCATCAACATAAATGACAAGTAGCATAATACCTTTCTCTGTTTTTCTCACATAAAGTGAGAAATCTGCCTTGGAAATCTGAAAGCCAATAGTGACAAGATACTGTCCTATCTTGTCAGACCATGCTCTAGGTGCTTGCTTTAAGCCATACAAGGCTTTCTTCAACCTGCAAACAAACTCAGGATGAACAGCATGCACATAACCTGGTGGCTGCTCCATATAGACCTCTTCTTGCAAATCACCATGCAAGGAGGCATTCTTTACATCCATCTGATGTAAAGACCATCCCTTTGATGCAGCCATAGCAATGACTGCTCTTACGGTTGCCATCCTTGCAACCGGACTGAATGTTTCTTCATAGTCAATGCCATATGTTTGTGCATACCCCTTGACTACTAATCTTGCCTTGTATCTGTTCACAGAACCATCTGCATTGTGCTTCACCTTATAAACCCACTTACAGCCAATTGCATTCTTACCTTTAGGCAAAGGTACCAATTCCCATGTAGCATTTTCTTCCAAGGCATCCATTTCTTCATCCATGGCTTTCTCCCATTTTTCTTTTCCCATGGCTTGCTCAAAAGAAGTGGGTTCTGGTTCCTGTATCACCTTGACCATATATGCATAGTGAATGGCTGTAAATCCATCATATTTCAGCCTATCCACAGGATACCTAGCTCTCGTAGACCTGCGCAAAGTAGGTTCACTCCCAGGTGCTCTCAAAACATCCCTGGTCTTCCTTACTCCAGGTGTAACAATAGAAGGAATACCCAACTCATCATCAATGCTCTGTTCTGAGCCACTGGATTCACCATCCACATAAGAGTGACCTGCATTCACATCAAACATGGGCTGATCAACCTTCTCTTTTCCTTTTCGTGATACCTGCATACCACTATCTGCATTACTTTGAGAAGATTCTCCTGATCTCAATCTACCTGTCCATGGCGAAGAATGTGAACCACTGCTAGAGGACGCTCCAGATCCACTAATATTTTGTGACTGCTGCTGTGAATTCTGTGCAGCATTACCATTTTGTGCATCTACATCATTAATCACATTTACTGGTTTATACCAGCTACTCATCTCATCAAAAACAACATCTCTGCTCACTGTAAACTTACGAGTAGAAGGGTTATAGCATCTATACCCTTTTTGCTGCAGAGAGTAACCAATAAAGATGCACTTCTCAGCTTTTGGATCCAACTTGGATCTCAACTCATCTGGCACATGTACATAGGCAATGCAACCAAAAATTTTCAAATGAGAAATATCTGGTTTCCTACCAGTATACCTCTCCTCTGGAGTCATCCCATGTATTGCTGCAATGGGAGTCTTGTTCATTATATAGACTGCTGTAGCAACTGCTTCAGCCCAATAAAAATCTGGCAAGTCTTTTCCATTGAGCATGGCACGAGATACCTCTCCAATATGCCTGTTTTTCCTTTCTGCAATTCCATTTTGTTGTGGGGTATAACTGCATGAATATTGCTGCTTTATGCCATGCTCCTGTAAGAACTTTGCAAACTCATTTGAGAGGTACTCTCCCCCTCCATCTGACCTTAGGTATTTTATTTGCAGACCTGTTTCTTTTTCAGCCATCGCTTTAAGAGTTTTGAAATGCCCAAAAACTTCACTTTTCTTTTTCATAAAATACACCCAAACTTTTCTGCTATAGTCATCAATAAAACTGACAAAATAATGACAGCCTCCAAGAGATGCAGCTTTAGTTGTCCACACATCAGAGTGGATTAATTCCAATGGCTTCTTACTCTCTTGAACATGTCTAGGAAATGGTTTCCTTGCCTGTTTTCCAAATTGACAGGCTTCACATACCTTATGCATTTCTGCAACCTTGAATTTCGGCAAACCTGCAACAATATTTTGGGCCTGCATTGATTTAAGCCGCTGTACATTAACATGACCAATGCGTTTATGCCAGATATCAATATCTGCAACTACACCGGTCCCATGTGCAAACATTGCTGCACTCAATTCAGACATGTCTGCATCCAATGTAAACATTCTGCCCTTCTTATTTCCTTTTGCTATCAAGCGACCTTTATTTTTCATATCCTCAACAAAGCATCCATGAGGATTAAATTTGACCTGCAAGCCCTGCTCAACCATTTGACCAACTGAAACCAGATTCTTGGTGATATTCGGGACATGAAATACATCGGACAAGTATTTCTTTTTCCCATCCTGCATAGACAAATGAATTTTTCCAATCTGCACAATAGGATGTGCAGTATCATCACCAGTCTCCACAAATCTTGGTTTTTCCATTTTTCTTGCATCCTCCATCCATTCTGCATGACCTGTCATGTGGTTTGATGCACCTGAGTCAACATACCATACATCATTGCTTTCTTCTGCACTTGTCACAGAATTGTTCATGTGCTGCACCATAAACAAGTGCTCATTTCTGTCATCACCTTGTCTACTAGAAGATGCATAATTCCCTTGTTACAGTTTTCCATTCATGATGTCATTCTGCTTTTTATAGCAGTCTTTAGCCATATGACCCATTTTACCACAATAGTAGCATTCAACATTACTGTTTGCATTTTGGCCTCTTTGCCATCCACCACGACCTCTTTGGCTCCCCCTGCCTCTAGAGTTACCACGTCCTCCTCCATAGGACTGGTTTTTTTGAGTTTGCTGCATATTCTGATTTCTGCCACGGCCTCCAAATCGGCCTCCTCTACCTCTGCCTCTACCTCTTCCAGCATTTGAGTAGAAGACAGCTTCTTTTGAAGTTCCTCCTGAAGAAGATGCACCACCATTTCTCTGTTCCTCAGAAATTAGAAGAGCAATCAACTCCTCAAAATCAGGAAATCTTTCACGAACTGAAATGGATGTCCGAAACTGTGCATAATCCTTTCCTAGACCATTCAAGGTCACAGAAACTAAATCATCATCTTCCACTGGCGACCCAATGGAAGCAAGTGCATCTGCAATCTTCTTCACCTTCATGTGGTAGTCATTGATGCTCATATTTTCTCTTTGCACATTGTGCAACTCTTGCTTGAGCTGCATTTTCCTGGCTTGCGTATTTGTGCTATACATCTTTGACAGAGTATCCCATGCCTCCTTTGGCGTACTTGCATCCTGAATATGCACAATCATAGAGTCTGAAATGCTGATAGATAGCCAGTACATAACTTTCATGGCTCTCTCATGCCATGCTTTGAATGCCTGCATTTGCTGTTGATTGGGAACATCAGGAAGAACTGGTTCTTCTTCATTTCCTGCAACAAATTCCCAATATCCTTTTCCCATAAGGAAATTCGTCATTCTAAACTTCCAATGCCTGGAAGTTGTTCTTGTCAAGCTTTTCAGTTACAATCTGTGAAAGAGTATCAGACGCCATTACAGAACACTACGAAAAATTCTGTCACTGCAAAAACTTAGCTTCACCCTCACAAGGGCAAATCTGCAAAACTGGCGAAAGTGGTATTTGACCACACAATCACTTCCTAGTGACGATTTTGCATAAACAGGAACCAAGGATGATTCTGAAACTCCCAATGTCTCTGCGCACAATCTACAATAACTTTTCACCGACTTGTAGAACAGTGGCTGAACAGCATAAAACTGAGCCTTTTCCTGAGTGCGTGCAGAAAACTTCCGCCTCCAAAACAGGCCCCGAAATGGCCTCAAATAAAAAAAACAGGGTCGCTGAGAGCTAAAGCTCACTCCCGCAGCATATGCTGCCCCCTTGCTTCACCGCGAAGGGCGTCTCAACCTGAGACAATGCACTCCTGCAATTTTCGGCTGTGCTACCTGCAGAGATCTGCTCCCAAAACAGAAAATGAAAGCAACACTGCTCCTCTTACTAGACCACCGCGAGCTTGGCTTGCTTTCTTGAGCTCCTTACCACAAACAAGGCTCTGATACCATGTCAAGATTGTGGGAGAGAAGGAAGGAGTCTCGCTTGAAGCTTTCTTGCTTGCACAATGGGGGAAGACACACAAGGGTGGAGGCTGAAAACAATTTTCCTCTTCTTAGTTGTGTAAGCCAAAAAGAACTCTCATACAAAGAAATAGAAGAACCCTATATATGGGTCTCAAACCAAACTCAACTAACTAAGGTGGCATACTAACTGAGCCACGAACTAGAGTAGATAAGGATAGCTATCATGTAGCTATTATTCATGGGCGGTGTACCAACCGCGTCTGCAACTGACAAGTCGGTGACATAAATACACAACGGTCACCCTGGCGTATCACGACTGGAGCTCGATATCTCAACAAAAATTTTACACCTAAAGACTTTAAAGAAGAAACTGTTTCATTTAAAAAAAAACATTTCAGGAAAACATTCAATTTGCAAAGTTTTTGCAAGTTGCAAGCTGCAAGTTGCAAGCCCCTTCTCCTCCCAATGGATCAAATTACTTCCAGGATTGCACAAGGGAGTTGAAAATGGCAAATATTTGATTTTGAGCTACTTTTCCACTTGCTTATGTACAAGGAGACATGCAATTACTTTTATAATCACCAATCATAGAAGTGCAAATTATAGTCCATGGTAGCATAATGGTCCATATCTTGTGGTCGAATGCCTATTGGAAGAGAGGAAGAGAGATAGAGTGGAGCGGAAGATGAGCCTCAGCTCATTGTTGTTGTTCTTCCATTATTCTTCCATCATACTAACTGAAAGAGACTTACACACATAGGTATGACTAACCAAGACTAACTGTGGTTAAGTCATTGACTACACCGACTTATTGAATGTCACACACATGTACAGCTGTATCCAGCGGTCACACACATAAAGATAGACTGATTGAAGAGTAACGGGAGCTTAATATTCTAACACTCCCCCTCAAGCTCAAACCATTTGATAAACTCCAATAGTTGTCTGAAATATATGAACTTTTCTTTATCAAGAGACTTGGTAAATATATTTGCTACCTGGTCTTCAGTCTTCACATGAATCAAGTCAATCTACCCTATAAGAACCATTTCTCTGATGAAATGGTAGTGAACCTCAATATGTTTGGACCTAGCATGGTAGACAGGATTGCTAGCCAACATAACACTACTTAGGTTATCACAATGCAATCTCACTCTGCTTTCCAGATATATTCCCAAGTCTTTCAGTAGTTTCATCAACCAAACTACTTCGCAAGCCGCTAAGGCAGCTCCTCTGTACTCAGTTTCTGTGCTAGACAATGCAATAGTAGGCTGTTTCTTACTCTGCCAACTAATCACATTGTTGCCCAATCCAAATGCATAACCACTGGTTGACCTCCTATCATAGGCACAACCAACCCAATCAGCATCAGTAAACCCTGTCAAGTGAAGAGATTTTCCATATGCATAAAATAGCCCATAATTTGTAGTACCCTTTACATATCTCATGATCCTCCTGACTGCATCTAAATCTGATTTGGAAGGCTTCTGCATGAACTGACTAATCAGCCCCACTGCATAACATAAGTTAGGACAGGTAATAGTTAAGTATATCAAGCTACCCACCATCTGTTGATACATGGTCACATTCTCTATGTCATTCCCAACATCAATCTGTAGCTTGACATTCTGATCAAGAGGTGCCTCCATAGGCTTGCATTCAGCCATACCATACTTCTGTAACATGTCATGAGCATACTACTTCTGTAGCAACCATATACCTTGAGGCATAGAGACTACCTCAATCCCAAGAAAATACTTTAGTTCACCAAGGTGTTTGACTCTGAATTCAGCTTGTAAACATGATTTAATTTCAGCAATGCCCTCTTCATCATCTCCAGTGATGATAAGATCATCTACATAAACCACTAGAAACACATATCCATGATCTGTCTTCTTCGTGAACAGACTGTGATCTACATCACCCAATCTAAATCCATGTTGCTGTAAATAATTGTTGATCTGAGCATTCCATGCCCTAGGTGCCTGTTTCAGTCCATATAAAGCCTTTTTCAGCTTACATACATGTGTAGGAAAGTCCGGGTGAACATAGCCTTCAGGTTGCTCCATATATACTTCCTCAACCAAATCACCATTCAAGAAAGCATTCTTGACTTCCATTTGCCATAATTTCTAGCCTTTGCATGCTTCCAAAGCAATGACAGTTCTGACCGTTGCCATTTTAGTCAACAGACTGAAAGTCTCCTCATAGTCAATGCCATATTGCTGTGGATATCCTTTTGCAACCAGCCTTGCCTTATAGTGTTCTAATGAACCATTTGACTTGCACTTAACCTTGTCCACCCACTTGCAGCCAATGGGGACTTTGCCTTCAGGCAACTCAACTAATTTCCATGTCTCATTTTCAACGAGGGCTATATACTCCTCATCCGTGGTAATACACTAGTTATCATCTATAAAACTGCATTATCAAACTTTGTAGGTTCTTTGTAACCTATCACACTAGCCATATATGCATAATGGCGGGCTGAATAACCGTGTATGTAAACTTGTAAACTAGTTTTCTGACTCTCTTAGATCTTCGTAACTTTGGCTCACCCTGAGCTTTCCTCTTATGAGGCGGTACATAATGACTGCCTTGCTCTAGCCGTCATAACATATGGAATGCCCAACTCACTATCCAAACTATCACTACTGGATGACTCATAACCTATTGTAAGTGGACCTATCATATCCTCAAGCATATTTTCTTTTTCCTTATCCAATCTCCCTCTCGCTGACATATCCGTGTCAGTGGATGTAGGAGTACGAATCCGCAAGCTTCTTGACCAAGGACTTACTATAGGTGACCCATCACCTATAGGACCACTCATAGATGTACTCACTGTAGGTATATTTTCAGCATTACTAATGCTGGCTGATCCATCAGTAGCCACTGCAAATAGGATTACCATACCACGATGCCAGCTCATAAAAAACAACATCTCTGCTAATCAATGTCTCATGTGTAGATGGTACGTAACACTTGTAAGCTTTCGAGTCTTGTGCATAACCAAGAAACACACTCTTGACAGTTTTAGGATCCAATTTCTTCCTCTTTTAATCATCAAGAACATGCACATATGCAATGCTGCCAAATACCTTCAAGTGTGAAATGTCAGGCTTATGACCATACAACTTCTCATATGGAGTTACATCATGAATCCCTGCTATAGGGGCTCTATTCAACACATAGACAGCAGTCACTACTGCTTCAGCCCAATAACCATTTGACAAACTCTTCTCATTCAGCATAGCTCTTGCCGATTCCATCAGTACCCTATTTTTCCTTTCTGCTACACCATTTTGTTGCGGTGTATAGTTGGAAGTTAACTATCTTCTGAACCCATGTTTAGGAAGGTACCTATCAAAGTAATTAGAGACATATTCTCCACCTCCATCTGATCTAAGACATGAAAATTTACAGCTCAACTCATTTTCAACATGCTTCTTGAAATCCTTGAATGCATAAAACACATCATTCTTATGTTCCAGTATGTAAAGCCAAGTATACTGTTGAAATCATCAGTGAAGGATACATAGTAATGAGCACCACCAAACGAAGCATTATGAGATAGACCCCATACATCTGAATGTACCAATTGCAAGGGTCATGAGCTATTCTGTACATGTCTCATAAATGGAAACTATGCTTGCTTTCCAAATTGACATGCATCACATACATGTCCAAAGTCATGATACTTGAACTTAGGCAGTCCAAGCACAATCTCCTTCTACTGCATAGATTTCAGCTTTTGTATATTCACATGGCCAATCCGCTTATGCCATATTTCAACATCCCGTATAGCACCATCATCATGTGCAAACATGGCTACTCTCAATTCCGAAATCGATGCATCAAGAGTAAACATTCTGCAATCTCTTTGGCCTCTAGCAATCAATTTGTAGCCATTACCATATTCATCAACAAAGCATCATCTCTATTAAATCTCACATGCAGATTCTGTTTTGCCATCTGTCTAACTGATAAAATATTCTTGGTTATTGTAGGTACATGTAGTACATCATGCAAGCTCTTTTTGTTACCATCAGGCATTAACAACGGAACAATTCATGTGTGCTTGAATGTCATGTTGGGTGTCATCCCCAGTACACACATAACCATGTGAACCTGCAACCATCTCATCAAACCATTGTCCATGGGGTGTCATATGATTTGAAGCCCCTGAATCAATGTACCATCTCTCATCTCTATTCTACCTAGATGTATTCTTAGACACATGCTCCATGGCAAACAATCTGTCAACTTGCTCATCATGAGCACCACTAGAATGTGCATAGTGCCCATGCTGTTTTCCCTTTGCCTTCATATCTCCCTGTTTCTTGTAACAATCCTTTGCAATATATCCATATATGTCACAGTAATGATAGTCCTTATCTCTTTTTGATTGATCATTTGACTGCCATGAACCAGATCCACCACCTCTATCATGGTGTAACGTGTCCACCTGTTCACTTGTGCAAGACACGTCTTAACAGCCCATTGGGAAGAGAGTCTAGAAAGCGCCACTCGGCACTCCCACGAAATGACACGAGGTTTGCGATCTAGGTCTTCCCGAGTCTGCCACGAAGCGGAAGCATTCCGGCTATTCCCACTTAGGACTGACCTGAATCAGGGTTTTCCTAGCGGTCAAATTCCTAAAACGGCAGCTAGCATCGAACTACTTTACGAAGAAACGTCAGGGTCGAAGCGGATTCATGCTGCACTTGGTTCAAGGAGAATGGGAAACGAGAGGGATGCAAAGCTTGACCTCTCTGCCCATAAGGCATAGTCCCATTCTGTTCCCCTAAAACAACATAAATCGGGACTCTAGTATCCTAGACTCTAGGTCAGCATTACCTTGCTGTCAACTTCTTTGAGAAAAGTTACCGGCCAACCGGGACCACCCATCCATAGGACGGACCCACGGCCACATCCACTGGACTTTACTCGAGGTTGTTTTAGTTGTCTAATTACCTATCACATTTAGTTTGACATGCAAAAATAGCTTCCTTAATTAACCAATTATTCACTGGTTCCTTCACATAACTTAAGCACTGACATAGAAAAACAATGTCAAGCAAGTTCCTTTTTGACAATTGATCTTATTTATTAGTCTTTGGAATACATCATAATAATCCATAATCCGCCCGAAGGCAATCCATAATCCGCTTGAAGGCAATCTAGCAATCGTCAAGGATCACTATTCCAAGTTTTCGCCCGTAGACTAGTATGCGGGCCTAGAGATCTAATCCCGAGTCACGTCGGCCTCTTGTGCAGGACCCAGAGGCAAGGGATTTACGGCCAGAGCCCCCTTGGCACCCAAGCGTCCTCCTGCTCCAAGTAGCACCCACGGAGAGACCTCTTGTGGCGGGTTCGTACCTGGCATGGTTAACAACCCCCTTGGTTAGGGTCAAGCAGACAGTCAGGGGTAACTGATGCTGCCTCTCCCTCCAGGCCTTCAACCTGAAGCATTAATTATTTTCCATCTTTAGTTCATTGAGCAAAGAAGTACAAACGGTGCTCCTAACTGTACAGACACAATCAATCCAGTGGTCGTTTACTTGGCCAACTGCTAAGGTGTGAATTCATCTCTCCGAATGCATCGAGCATTCAATCCGGGATCAACTGCAACTTGGCAAGATCCCAAGGGTTTCATTGCTTGTTTACCCTTTTATCCTTGGGTTAGGGTTTATACCCTATTAACCCAAATTAACAAATACCTTAGGTTCCTTAAACTAAGATAGTAAATCCTAGGCAACCTTGTCGCCCTAACTTGATTGGTCAATTGCTCGTTACCCTAACTTGGCAACTCAGTAGTAGGATGACTACTCATCCTCTTACAAATTAAGCTTGTACTTAGAACCTGCCAACCTTGTTCCAAGGAGTGGCAAATCTATCTTGTGATTTAAACACAAAGCCATGAGACGTTGCAACTTGTTGCACAAGTGTCACATCTAAGTTGTGGGATCATTTCTCCCATCAAACGACATTTCTTGGTCAAGAAATATGCTTGATCAAGATGTAGGGTTTGGGAGTCCTCTTGACCCAACCCAACCCTAACCTTACTAGACTGACAACGTTTGACTCTAGGGTTTCTAAACTCAATCGGAAGTCTAGTATTAGGTCATTCAATCCTTAGGGTAAAACCCTATATCATTGTTGCATGGGCATTTAGCTAACCCTAACATTCCGTGAACATGGGTAGGACCTTTGGGATCGAAAGTCTTGACTTGGCATCCCAAGTGCGATACTAGGTAGAATTTTTAACGTGACTAAACCCTAGCTAGCACTTTGAGGTGTTTGTTGTACTAACTGTTTATGCTTTTAAGAACCCCATGTGGGTTATGTCATTACAAGTGATTTAGCTAAATCGGTTTACTTGTCTTCCAACAAGAAACGATCTTTTCTTAGAGATACTAATATTTGTCCTAAAAGGTGTAAATAGTTGCAAGACATCACATTACGTGCAAATATGCGATTCATTGACTTTTTCCTTCTATGCAACTATAAAACGTAAAATGACCATCTCTTTTCCTTGCCTAACCAATAATGATAGACAATTCATGGCTAACTCATATAAAAGCCTACATTGAATTGCATCAAGAACTATACCTATAAACCTTTTGTCTGATGCATTGAATTCATGATTTAATATGAAATGCATCTTTTTCTAAAACAACTTCAATAAAGAAGTTCATGCATGATGAATGTCATAAGACTATTGTTGACTTAATCCATTCAGCGGCACTTAACCCGACTTAAAAATGCAAGCATCCTTGCATGCAACAGGTAAGTTCATGGTTTCCTTTTCATGCAATGCAATTCTTTGGACAATATTCTACCGGATGTTAATGATTATTTCCTACGAATCATATCTAGGAAATTTTTGCCTAAATGCATTGTGCGCTTGTTCTTTCTTGCGAGGAAGAAAAGGATTCTTTTAAACAAATTTTCATCCTTTTAACCTATGCAATATGTGTTTAGGCTTGTCACTTTGGAAATGCAAGCAAAGAGCAACAAGCAACTAAAACTCGTAAGACGAATGAGTAATTTGCATTCATAACTTCCCCATGAAAATTAAAAGTGCCCAGTGCATTCCTTTTATGCGGAATTAAACTTCTAAGAACTTGGGCATGAGGACTCGCAGTGACGTCCACGTGTAAACTTGGGTTGGAGGCTCCCACGTGAGCACCTTGCGTCTTTTGTTTGGGGGCCATCGATGACGTAGACTCTTGACTCTGCAACTCGTCCTTGCATTTATCCGATCTATGAGCTTCCTCCAGCCTTTGGCAAATCAGCCCCAAAATCTGCCTACTCCCTCTCGCGCAGGAATTTCCTTTACAAGATGCGATTTTAAGAATCCCGGGGATAAGCCGTGTGCACAAGGCTTATGGAAGCTTTGTCTTTAGAAGCTTCTAAAGAAGCTTCTTATACTTCTATCTCAGAAACGTGACATGGAGTGGGGTGGAAATGATTGGGGAGGAGGGATGAAGGCGACGATTGAGGGAGATGAAGATGATGATGATTGTGATGATGGTAGTGCAAGTGGAGGCGAGGTGGCAGCCTAGACGGACTGCATGGTGCAGTAGGGTGGCGATGGCGGGTTGCAACACGGCATCTGATTCCTCCCTTCTCTCCTGTCAGCATGGCGCTCCCTCCTCTTCTCCCCAAGCTCCAAGGGGGAGTTTATATAGGCTAAGGGGGGGGGGGGGGGGATAGCCACCCTCGTGGCATAATTGCATGCCTTCTCCTCCACATGCTTCTCCACTTAACTCACTCCCTCTCACACTCCTCTTTCCTGCCATGCATCGGCTGGGGGAAAGGGGTTATTAATCAAAAAATTTGACATAACTTTAACCATTATCCTTTTGCCTTTCCCGTAAAAGGTGTTCTCATGCGACCTTGAGGGTTTTTGCCTCGGCCTTATTTGCACAATGTGGTTGGAGTGTATTATCGTGCACGGGGTAAGGACTTAGCCATTGACATATTCCCTTGCGGGAGATGTCTTGGCACTACTTTTGCGGGGCATATAGTGGTCAAAATTCTTTAATATTTTGTGCAAAAATATTATATTACACATGGGGTGATCTCCCCTTGCCTCTAAAGCTTCCACGTTGGCCCTGTGTATTTGTGCCATGCTAGGCATTCTACTGATGCTTTGCATAAGTATTTTGAGTGTCTCCTTGACCTCGAAAAGAGCCATGGCCTCTACCACCTTTGCCATGCTAGCTAGAGTAAAGAACGGTGTCTCTACTTTGAGACATACTAGAACCTGTATTAAGCCAAGCTTAAATTTCTCATGCAACAACAAAGCAATCAGTTCATCCCAATCAAGGGATTTAGCTCTCACAAAAATAGACGTATCAAATGCTTTATACTCTTTGCCAAGTCCATTCAATGTCACTGCAATCATATCATCCTCAGACACTAAAGATCCAATGGTGGCAAGCTGATCCGCTATGTTCTTGATCTTTGTAGTGTAGGCTTGAATGCTTCCACCATTCCTAGTCATGTCATTGAGCAGTTGTTTTAGCTGAATCTTTCTTGCATGTGTTACGTTTTCATAATTCTTCATGATTATGTCACTACATCCAGTAGTTTATATAGCCATAGCATCTGATATACATAAGGAAAACCAATGTAATACCTTGCATGCTCTCTCAGTCCATAGCTTATGAGCCCTTTTCTGATCATTTTTCAGATTCCTTTCATGCATTTCAGGTTCAGCCTCATCACCTATACATAGGTCCCAATAACCTCTGCCAACCAAAAAATTCTTCATACGGAACTTCCATAAAGAAAAATTTTTGTTGTCCAACTTTTCTCCCACAATTTGAGTGATATTCTTAGTGCCTTGAGCATTTTCCATAGTTGCAGCTTAGGTATTCAATGATGTATACAACCTATAAGTATTTGACTCCTTTTCCTACAGTCCAGGAGGACCAGTTTCCTGCTATTCAAGACAGTTTCTTGCAATTCAGGATAGTTTTCCTGACAACATGCTTGCTGCAAACTATATTCCAGCAATGAAAAAATAGTCAATTGAGCATAAACCAAGCTCAAATAAGTTCAAAACATTCTATGATAGTGGTAAAACATCCAAGCAACAAACTATGTCCATACAAGTATCAATGTTTGTACTGTATGCAAGTAGCAATACCAAATACAGCCAGTCCACGGCTATAACCAGTAGTATTTTCTCTGTTAAAAAAAGAGTATTCAGACCTCAAAATAGCACCAAAATATCTCATTCAATTGCCACTCTATGCAGGAGTTGATACATGTCCAACTGGTCAGAATATATTGCATGTATGTCAAGTGAAGATGATAGGTATCCTTCCTATAGACAATAACCAGTCAATACCCTAGTATAATCATCAACAAATCAGTCCAAATTTTGGACTTTTAGCACTCACAATATCCTAAAAACCATCTGCAACTCAAGTGGTATGATCCAAGCATTTGTCACCAGCAAATAAGCATCACAGATACTTCAACCCTGTTGGTATATTATTTCCAAATTCAGGACAGCAATTAGTTCATTGTTTCCAACTGGAAAATAAGCTCCAAAACTGAGCATTTAACACTCCAATATCATGCTAAAATGCATGATAATAAGGGCATATACATTGTTAGGATGAAAGCCACCAATGCCCTAGAATCACTTGCTGTTTACTGCAGTAAACAACTAGTCTGCATAGGTCTGTACTGAATATCTCAAAATCTGTGAGGAATTTGAAAAATTTGTCTTCTGCAAAGTTGTAGATCACATCGAAACAATCAAGATTGATTGGCCATTTATCCAAAAACCATTTCTATTGCAAGATTGATGACATTTTCTTCATATTTGATGTCTTGATGTCAAATGGCCACTACCAAGCCTCAAGCTTCAGGCGTTTAAGCTCTAATACCATGTTGGAAGAGAGGGAGTGAGACAGAGTGGAGTGGAAGATGAGCCTCAGATCATTGTTGTTGTTCTTCCATTATTCTTCCATTGTACTAACTGAAAGAGACTTACACACATAGGTATGACTAACCAAGACTAACTATGGTTAAGTCACTAACTACACTAACTTATTGAATGTCACACACGTGTACAATTGTACCCAATGGTTACACACATAAAGATAGAGTGACTGAAGAGTAATGGGAGCTTAATATTCTAACAATGCCAACATGGATGATATAGGTTAGGACATTGGTGAGAACGTCATTTGAACATGTTCGTCTAGCAATGTGAAGCTATTCTTTGTTAAGGAATTGATCCATATATGGATGTACCATCACATGATCTTCTAATGGATGTTTACATGTTAAAATAAGTGCCCAAATCAAGGTGGGGATAATGTAAGTAGGATCATATTTTGACATCTTCTTGGCATAAGCTTGCTCAATGTTGATCATGATTTGGTATCCCACTCTTTCCCATGGTGCTTGTAATGTAGACCAATACTTTAAGAATGAGGAATTGGTTTGTGCTAGATGATTAATATTGGCCAATTCATTGGATGTGGTTTTAACATAGCTATATTTGAAGGATGTGATTAATCATCCTTTAAAAGCCTCCTCTTATGGAACTTGAGTTGCAATGAGCTCACCAATGATTGATGTAGCCTTAATGAAGATGAATCCGTATTCCTCTCATAAGCATGGTAGAGACTTCACATTATTTGTGGTATCTTCTTCAAGGCGGCCTAGGTCAAGCCATCCATAGCTATGTGCAAATGGGTGAAGGTGTTATCCAATCATCGTGAATGCATGTAACTATGTTGCCATTTGTATTCATAACCATGTTGGCAGCTAGTTCTAAGAGGGATTGCCTCTCATAAGAAAGTTGTAAATCTAGGGGGGTTGGCTTTTGGTAGTGGGTTGCATCAAGAGATGTGACTGCTTGACTTCGGCTTATTGTAGGCATTGAAATGAGGGCGTTCTTAAGTTTAGATGGGGGTCTTGTATCTACTAGTTGGGATTCACTTTGAAGAGAATGGGACACAAGTCTAGTGATTATTGGCTTCTTCTCACACTTAGGGATAACTAGCCTATGTGGATTTCTTAGGTCATTGAGCTATGATTCTCTGCCAGTGACCACCTTTTGTATGTCTGTTGAGGCACAATGGTACTCATAATCATGGCAGTTGTCTACTTGGTTGTGGAGGTCAAACACTATAGAATTTTGGTTGTGAGAACATTATGGTAGCCTTATACGCAAGCTTCATCAACTAGATTTACTTGTTGCAAGTGTAGTAGCCTTGTACCTTGAGAAAAGTCTTAGGATTCCATTGAGTTAGGTTGCAGGTGTGATGTTTGTTGGTGCCATACTTGATCTGGGGTTGATGTTTTTTGGTGACGAGCATGTGAGTGGACTTATTTACTTTTTTTGGTTAGCATTTGAATCTACTCTTGATGGTTCATATCAGATTGAAGTGATTGATTGGCTGGCTATGGCTATGGTCTCTACCTAAGATTTGAGCAAATCATTGAGGAGAGTTTATTTACTTTCTTTAGAAGGTAAATCAAGGGGTGTGGATGGCATCGATGGCACTAATTTCTCATTTGAAGTGCTAACACACTTGCTAAAAGTTGTGATGATCTTGACATTGTGTAAATCCAAGTGGATGTGTCGTAGTTCGAGGTTGACTCTACATTTGGTTAGTCATTTAAATGGGCATTCTAACAATAATCCATTACCAACTCCTTTAGTGTTAGGCCATGGGCAAAAGATGGCAAGTTGACTTTTAGTCTCAATGGTTAATACAATTTGACACTTTCCCAATAGTGCATAAGGAGTACCTCCATATGGATGCACCTTTGCAATCATTGAGGTAAGTGGTAGTTGCGTAATACTCATCCAATCATTATATGTTGTAATCTTACAATCATCACCTTCATCAATTAGGGCATTGATTTTGTGGGATTCCCTTGTTTTCAGTCTAATGCTCTCAATGTCTCAAGCTTAACAATACTGGTTCTACTACTTGCACACACTCAAAAAGGGCCTAGACCTCAAAATTTAATTTTTTGCTTATTTCCTGAGTAGAGCAACACAAGATTGGCCTTCTCAAAATCCCATTATTTGATGTATTTGTCAAACCAAGCCTTTCGTCATGCTTTTTCACAGATAAAATTGTATGTCACCAGTAGTCACATTTCAAACAATTTTCTTAATTCTCTTGAGCTGTTGGTCCAAGCTTCTCGGTCTTCCCACCCTTTCTATATAACCACTCTCAAGATAAGGACAAAGAAATTGACTGGCATAATTGCATCAGTGCCATCATAAAATTTTAAGGGTGTGGCCAATTGCAATCTTGTAGGCAATGCAATAAGCCCATAGTGTTGCCATTAGTTTGCTATCCCATTTGCTTTGAGAAGTGGAGACAATTTTAGTTAAGATGTTTATAAGGATCTTGTTTGTAGTTTCAGCTTGACCCTTTGCTTGCAAGTAGTATGGGGAAGATTTTCAATGTATAATCATAAATGTGGATATTAAGTGTGCAATCACCTCATTAATGAAATTTGTGCCTTGATAGCACAATCTCAATGGGGTAGCCAAACCATGAGATCACCTGCTCTCATACAAATTTTGCTATTGTTTAAGTATCATTCTTTCTTGTGGCCCTAGCCTTAGCCCATTTGGTCAAGTAATTTGTAGTAATGATAATATACCTAGCTTGAGAATATTGAGTTGTAGGACTTGTGAGCCCCACAAAATTTATCCCCCACTTTTTCAAATGGTTTTCATACAATTATTGGCGTTAGCTTCATCTTGTTCTTCTTGACTGGAATTTTCATGCACTGGTATTCATCATAATGCTTAACAAACTTGCTAGCATTGTGGAATAGAGTCAGCCACCATAGTTAAGATTGCAAGACTTTTTGAGAGTGTCCATCAAACTAAACCCCTACGATTCCTACAGGCACTTTAGCCAAAACTTCATATATCTCACATTCACAAATGTAATGCCTCAAGAGACCATCTTGGTCTAACCAATACAATTGTCTAGCGATCAACTAATAGGATTGTGCTTTGATTATGAGTTGGAAAAGTCCATCTTTTTTTATTGGTCATTCAGGTATTCCATTTTCCAATATCTCAACAATGTCATTAGTTGAGTAGGGGTTAAGGTCAACTTTAAAGAGATCTTTTACTTTAGATATTTTGAACAAATGTATATCGGACAGGTCATTTTCCCTTTTTTTCTAGCTCTTCATTAGGTATTCACAACAAATGATTAGCCATGTAATGTTTCTTTCCTTTTCATACTATGACTGAGAAGTTGAATTCGAGAAGAAGTAGCAACCATCTAGCTATGACTAGTAGCACATGGCTTATTAACAAAATAAAATAGAGCTTGGTGGTTCACAAATAAAGTAAAAGACATCCCTAGAGTAAATAATGCTGCAACTTCTTTATGGCACAAACACCATCACTAATCCTTCTCTCTCAATAGAATAGTTCATCTTGGTGTTTGTGAGATGGGGCTAGCAAAGCTCACTAGGTAGTCTAGTTTATATTCTTCAAGTTGGCACAACATTGCTCCCATGGTGAACTTTAAGGTGTTAATATGCACATGGAAGGTTATGTTCCAATTTGGGACTTGTAAGATTAGTGTTATGGTTAGATCCTTTTTTAGTGTCTCATAGGTGCTTTGGAATTATTTGGTCCATTTGAACATGATCGATAGCTTGTATAGGGTTTAGGTGATTGGCGTGTAGTTTAGAACAAACCATCACTAATATTCTGTGTGACTGAGGAAGCATTGGATTCCCTTGTAGTTAGTCGGTGGTAACAATTTGCAATATCATTCTTCAATACTACATGCCCTAAAATGCATCCATGTATTACCTAGAATTGGCACTTCAAGGTGTTAAAGGAAAGGTCGTATTTCCTATACCATTCAAAGATTGCTCTGAGTTTCTTGAGATGATCTTCCCAATTGGTGTATATGTAGAGGTCATCCACAAACACTTTTAATCATTTATGAAGCATGTCTTTAAAGATCATACACATTAGTCATTGGAAAGTGATAGGTAGGTTGGTTAGGCCAAATGGCATTACATATGCGCAAATATGCCCCATTCATTAGCAAAGCTATTTTGTGCCTATTGTTTGAATGAACTTACACTTGATTGTATCATGAAAATCCATCAAGGAAGTTGTAGGTTTTCATTCTTGTGACTTTTTCCAACATGTTCTTGGTATAAGGCAATTGATAGTTGTCTATTTTTGTTGTTGCATTGACTTTTTTTTAAATTTATGCACACAATATTTTTTCATTTTTCTTTAACACAATGAAAATGGAAAAAACCCAATTTATGTGCTCAATTTCATAAATAAATCTAGCATTTAGGAGCTTGTTGATTTCCTCTTTGATTGAGTTAACGTATTTTTTATTCATCACATAAGGACATTGCTTAATTGTCCCCACATCAAGAACCATGGGAATATTTTGTGTGACAATGCTGGGGCCTACTATTCCT
This sequence comes from Lygodium microphyllum, assembly GCF_053477565.2. Classification (NCBI taxonomy): domain Eukaryota; kingdom Viridiplantae; phylum Streptophyta; class Polypodiopsida; order Schizaeales; family Lygodiaceae; genus Lygodium; species Lygodium microphyllum. Next base: position 114,535,270 of record NC_141137.1, read on the forward strand.
TGAAGTTCCTTGAGTGACCAAGGAAGCACATCCTTAAACTCTCACAAGAGATAAACAAGATTAGTCTCCTAATCCTCAGTAAGGTTGTTGGCAAATGAAAACATGTTTAGGCTTATCACTCTCAATAGCTAAGTTGATCTCTTTGACTTTGACTAGACCCTCTATAGGCTTGATATTTTGTCCTTGTCGTTTAGCCCCAAGTAGAACTACTATTGATCATCCTTTTTGAATTTGACGAAATGTTTTGAGAGATCTTGAGGTTTCTTCTATTTTTGAGCATTGGTGCTTCTTGTAGTCTTTCTCTTCTCCTTCAACCTTTTGCATTGCAGGTGGAGTAGAAGATCCCCCTTAGGGCATCAAGTCTTATGCAAGGAAGGGATTTCTAGATCATTTTCTCAGCTAACTTACAACTCCAAGTTAAAATCATAGCCTTCACTAGGTGAGGGTGTTTACCTAGTGGTCATAGCTCAAAAGCAATCCCAATTTCATATGTGATCATTGGATTTACTTGACTAAGTCCTCCTTGTTGACATTCTAGTGCTTCTAAGTACTCTAGCAAAGTTCTATCACAATCTATTTTGACTTCCTCCATCGACACAAGCAATGTATATGTTCCCTTTGATTTTGAGTCGATAATGATTTGTTCAATCTCTTCCCCATCAATTTCATAGTTGATCATTTCGAGTCCCATGTTTGAGACTTTGTCTCTTGATTCACAATACCTTTAGGTGCTTTTCATGTCTTCTACATTAGAAGACTCATCATCCAACATCACCTTTGCTATTGACTCACCATTCCTCTCGAGGAGGTTCAAATTGTAGAGAAGGTTTAGGTCATGCATCTTGGTCCACTTCCATTTTTGAGCTTTTAGAAGCTCTCTAAGTGGTCTTAGGTTAGCATTACGAATTTTGTATACTCTCATTTTCAAGAATTCTAGGATCTTAATTAGCTCTAGCTTGTTTGTAGGTACTTGATAAGTCATGATGGGATCTATTTTGGCACTTCTTGCCATCATGCATGTTAGAAATGACAGCATGTGTTGGTTTATGTCATTTGCTATTTTTCCTTGCGCTTTGGTATGAGGGACTATAGTGACCGGTTACATATAATCATCCTCGTCATCTGAGAAGGGAAAGTCAATAGTATCAAGGATATGTATCTAATCATCCTCATCATTTGATAAGGGCAAGTCAATGGTAGCAAGGATATGCACCTAATTTTCTCGTCATTAGGATAGGGGATGTATTTCATAGCAAACCATAGTTTGAAGTGGGCTTGGTATTGCCCTTCAGCAAGGCAAAGATGGCATCTAGGTTGATGGGCCCTTAACATTTGTATTTTTCTCCTAGTCCAGTTCTTGTACAAATCCTCCTCTTCTTATGTTTGCCTTTGCTTTTCCTATGTGTTGGACCCTATCTTGCTTGTGATTCTTTCCTTTGATGTCACTTCCTATGTTGAGGAAGTTGTTATGTCCTCCTAGGTGCATGTTATTAATTCCCCTAGCTATCTTTGCGTCATTTAGAGCTTCTTCAACAATAGTGGTTAGCACACCTCCAAATGTAACCATGGTAGCTCTTCCAGTAGCTTTTCCCCTTACGGGTTTCCTACTTCCCAGAGTGACCTCCTCCAAACTCCGCAACCTCACTGAGTATCTTGGCTACTACATGTATTATGCTTTTTGTATATGCATTTAGATCCACATCCTTCAGGTACCTCATAAGCCAAGTCTTCAAACATGGTTAAGTGGATCCATTGTGGCATTATGGTGAGTGCTAGAGAGTAGCATGTGTATCAACTTGACGTGTAATTGCAAGTCAATATTAGGGATCACATCCAACTTGAAGCCATCATTAGCCATTTCTTGCTTTGTGATGAACTTTGCCACTACATCTTTTTTTGGCAAACCTAGAGCTCGATGCACTAGTTCTGTTGAGAGAGGAATTTCCACATTTTGAAGTCCCTCTCCTATTTTTATAGTCACAATCCATGTCCTTTTGTCCACATCATAGTCAATCAGAAATTTAGTACATCTAGGATGGTTAACTCTTCCCCCAAACTTCTCCACATACTTGGCCAATGAACACATCTCCACTAGTTCTTGGGATTTTTGCTCCTCATCTATGACCTATCTGAGATTCTGAATTTGCATGTACCTCAAAACTCCATTTCTCAAGATATGTGCATTCATGTTATATTTTTCCAATTCTGCATATGTGAAAGGAATCTACGGATTTCCACACCTTTCATGGACCACCTTTCGTCAACTTTTGCCATTTCTTGATATGTTTGCAAAAGACAAAGGCATGTAATGAGAGGCCGAGATAGCAAGTTGACCATACATAAACTCCCAATTTCATATTCTTAGAAGTTATGTGTTGCTCAAAATATGAGAGGAAATGACTTCTATTTCTAGTTATTTACTTACTTAACCCCCTCCCCTTCCCTAAAATTTCAATGCTTCCTAGCTTATGGAGGGATTAAGGATAAGTTACTTTGTGGCTCAAGAGTGCCTATTAATGATGAACAAAAAGGGAATATAGTTGGTTCAATCCAAAATTTTATTTCAAATAACAAAAATGCATACACACATTGTGATTGAAGGTATGCACAAGAAAAAAGGAGAACTAAGTGAGGGATCTCGGATCTTGCTATAGCAACCATCCATAGAAATGGGGATTGTACTCCATGGTAGCATAACAATCCATATCTCTTGTTCATATGCCCAAATGTGTGAAATAATGAGGACATTTGTAAAAAGTATCTGATCTTGATGTGACTAGCAATGTGAAGTTCTTCTTCACTAAGAATTCAATCTAGATAAGGGTGGTGTAGGACACGATACTCTAAAGATCAACTCTACGTGATGGTTAATACTTGGAATGATGTTGGTGTAGTGTATGTAGGTGGAGTCATACTTAGTAGCTTTAATGGCTCAATATTGTTTGGCATTTGTCATTATCTAATAGCCTAGTCTTTTCCACTACACTCTGAGAGTAAACCATTTCCATAGAAAGGGAGAGTCAGATTTGGCCAATGCCTCTAAGTCTGCAAATTTTTCTTGCATTGCTTCTACAAAGTTGCATTTAAAACATGGAATCAAATGGCCAATGAGAGCTTACTCTCAAGTCACTTGAGTGTCTATGAGTTCTTTGGTGACAAAAGTATGCTTGGTGAATATAAATTCAAAATCCTCCCAAGAACAAGGAAGGCTTCTAACAACCACCACTCTAGCTTAATCTAATATACCTAAATCAAGGCATTCATCATCACTACATGTAAATAAGGTTGTTAGCCATGGCTTGATGCACTATGTTTACCCTTAGCATGGTTAGAATCTTAGTTATAGTAGTTCTATGTATGAAGCAGTCTCTTTAGAAGCCTCGTAAAGTTATATGCCTCATCAAGTGTAGTTATGTAGGCAGCTTTGAGGCATGACTTGAAGAGGCATTATGGATGTCCCGTGTTTTTTGCTCATTGATGATACTCATGACTTGTTGTATGATAGATATTCATAATGATATATGAGATCTCATAGTTGGTGACATGATTCTTTGTGTTTTTGTCAAATTTTAGCATATTCTATGATCTGTGTTTCTATTTTGTTGATCATTAGTACTCTGGTATGTATTCCCATGTCTTTATGTCATTATTTTCTGAGTTTCCTAAATTAAATGTAGTATTAGGTATTTTCGCACTACCTCTTATAGCAATTAGATGTATTTTCATATGAGTCACTATAGTCCTATTATGCATTTTGCATAGACTAGGAGCTACAACACTTTGGTGATACTGCCATTGTTACCTTAAACCTTTGGTGTACAGTTTTGCTCTATGGAAGAAAAAACAAATTTGTTGTATGAAATTCAAAGGGCTTTTTGTGTGTATACCTTGTTATTGCTTCTTTGTATCTCTAGTTTAAAACACTTGCAAAAAGGACCTTGTTTGATGGCACAAATTCAAATTTACTGTATGAAGTAGTGATACATTTCATACAACAAGATGATGCAACTCTATTGTTGCTGCCCTCCTATATCTCTAATTTTATAGCCTAATCAGAAACATCTCCGTTGGATGTTAGAAATCTGCTCTCTTTTTGTCACAAACTAAAGCAGTGATAACTTCTTGAAGCATTAATATATTACTTGAAGAGGATGATCCATTTCACAAGGTTAATTTTTCCTTTCTACTTGTATGATAGACAATTACTTTGTTATTTTGTCTAGCAACAAGTCTTAGGAATTGAAGAAACCATTCACAAAAAGCAACGATAGTAGGAGTTTCAAAACATTGTAGGAGGAGAACCATGAAGATTTTCAATCCTGGATGAAAATAGAGACAAGTTTTCACAAAGAACTTTCAAAATGCAAGAAATATTGTAAGAATACCCTCTCTATAACAAACTTTGGCTAAATCTAGTGAGAAAGAGAAAACACTATCTTTTATCTGCTATAGGAAGCCTATGCATGATTTACGAGAGAGCATTCAAGTTTCATTTTTAATTTGAAGTTTAAAATTTCAATCAAATTAATTACAATGGGTAAATCAAAGGAGAAGGAAAAGAGGTACAACGTTGTTTTGAGTTTGGATATACTTCAAAGAATTGTTCTTATATTCATGGCTCTTGTCAAAGCCTTTCGAGTTTGATGGATCATATCTTCATTGTCACTTGTAATAAGAAGGTATCCACATATAAGACAATCACTACAGACTTTTCACCATCTTTGTAAACATATAAGTTAGCATTTGAGGCACATCTTTTGAAACTCAAACCCAAAAAGAATTGATCTATCTGTTTGTAGCATGCTCTAGAGGCTTGTTTCAACCCATAGAATGCCTTTTTCAACTTTCAAACTTTGTTCTCTGAATGGGGAGCCTCAAGTTGTAGTGCCTAAGCCATGTATATCTCCTCCTTGAGGTCACCATTCAAGAACGCTAACTTGACATCCATTTGGTAAACTGGGCACTTCTTGTGAGTAGCTACTGCAAGTACTATGCAAGTAGTGGTCATTCTAGCAATTGGAGAAAATGAGTCTTGAAAATCAAATCCTTCAACCTGTAAAAATCCCTGTGCAAAAAATTTGGATTTGTACTTTTCTAAGCTGCCATTAGCCTTGTACTTTACCTTCTAGACCCACTTAGTGCCAATAATCTTTCTCTCTTCTGGCCAATCCACTAGCTCCCAAGTATCATTCTCCATTATGTTGTCATACTCAATTTGCATAGCTACTCTCCATGTTGGATTGGCAAATGCTTCTTCTAAGTCTACTAGCTCCTTTATTTCTCTCATAATCTCAGCCATTAAGGCCATATTGACTATGTGAGCAAAAGCCTTTCTTTGATCCTCTATTCTTAGAGACCTCCTTGGTCCATTTGCCTTTTTCTCAATTGTGATAGCCATAAGATTATTGCAATTATAGAGTTGCTTCACCCATCATGGCAATGGATTTTTCAGTGTTGTGAGATTACATGTTGGTGAACTTTGTCCTCGTCATCTGAAGATGATGCTTCCTCCTCCTTGAGAGTAGGGATGACTCTTGGGATAGGTTCATACTAGACTACTTCTTTGCTGGATGATAAATTGGAATAACTTATATTCTCCTCCTCCACTATATGTGGCTGCTCTTTGAACGCCACATCACAGCTAATTATGATCTTCCTTGCCTCTTAATCATACAATTTGTAAGCCTTTTTCTCATCACTATAACCCAAGAATATACATTTTATGCATTTTGGATCTAATTTGTTTCTCTTATCCTTTGGAACATGTGCATAACATTCACATCCAAAAGTTATAAAATGTGAGTTAGATGGTTTCTTACCAGAATATGCTTCATGAGGAGTTTTACCAATTGAGAATATAGATTGTAGTGTTAACAACTTCTACCCAAAACTAGTAGTATGCACCTTGCCATTTCCACAATAATGCGATTTTGGCATTCAACAATGCCATTCTACCGAGGTATATTAGGCATAATCAATTGACACTTAATCCCTTTGCTCTTACAAAAGTCTTCAAACTCCTTTGAGTTGAACTCGCAATCAATATCTATTCTAAACTTCTACACACTTTTCCTTATTTCATTCTCAACAAGTTTTAGCCATTCTTTAAACTTATCAAAAGCTTGAGCCTTATCATGAAGGAAGTACACCCACATCTCCCTATTGTAGTTGTTCATGATCAACATAAAATAAGAAGATTTCTCTCAAGGCTTTGGTAGGCATTTTACCACACAAGTCAGCATGTACCAATTCTAGAGGAGCCTTCATGCTATTCTTGGTTTCTTGTGGAAATGCCTTTCTTTGTTGCTTGCCCATCATACAAGCTTCACATGGCTCCTTCATTTCAATTACTGCAAGCAAGTGAGTAATATACCTTGCTTATCCATCTCCTTTAACATTGCAAAACCAATGTGACCAAATCTTTCTTGCCAAAGTTTCCTTGTACCTATACCAGTAGTGGCTGTAAGAGCACTTAGCTCATATAGGTTATTCCTTCTTTCTCCTTTGCTAACAACTTTGCAACATTATTGATGATTTCTGTACCTATCTTAGTGAATCTCACCTCAGTGCTAAGATCAATTATAAAAGTAATTGATAGCAAATTTCTCTTAATCTTTGGAACATACAACACATTTGAAAGATTTTTGAGTTCACCATTTGCAGTAATGAAGGAAATAGTAATTATGTCCTCATTAGGATATTTTGTTTCATTCCTAATTGTCACAATGATGGATTCTTGTAGAGACTTCATAAAACTATATAAACCTTTCTTGTTGGTCATGTGACACGAGGCACCGCTATCATATACCCATGATTCAATGTTACATATTTCTTACACCAAGGAATAAACTTCCTTAATAGTTACCATGAATAACTCCAACTCTGCTTCGGTTGTATTGGTTGTCGCCTTCCCTTTAGCTTCATGGTGCCATTTTTCATCTACCTTTTTGACATGATAATATACAATTTCATGTCCTTTCTTCTTACAGTAAAAGCACTCTGCTTGAAAACTTTTTTTACCACCCTTATTCTTTTTGTCATTGTTTGGTAGTTGAACCACCTTTTCCTTTCACATTAGCAGAGAATGCAACATCTCCATTGTTGCTACCTTCTTGGGCTTTAAGCCTCAACTCCTCCATTACTAATATAAAAAATTTCACAAACATAAAATCTTGGAGTCTCACCTAAGTATTTAGGGTAGTTACTAGTTTACCAAACTTTGATGGACAAATTTGAAGACACCTCCGAGCTATCTCCTCACTAGTATTTTCTATCCTAGTGACGTGCAAATTCTTGATCCAAATGATGAATGCTTTAGTTGTCTCTCCTTAAGAAAACTTCTCTATTTCTAGTTGATTCTCCAAGTTCTAAATCATTATTTTATTTCACGTTTCTTACAGACTCCTCAATATGTTCCAAACCTCTGGTGGCTTGGTTCTATGTGCTGAATCAAGGTTAAAACACAATCAGAACAACTTGTAACTAAGGTACACAATGCATTTGAGTTTTTTCATTTTCAAGATCATAGAAGATCTACATTGAGAGGAATCATAACACTCAAATTTGATGGCTTGGAGGTGGGTTGTGATTCTTGGTTAGTCCCCAGTATCATCTCCACAAGCTCATAAGAATCAAGGATAGTTGTGATTTTAAACTTCCCCCAAGGTTGGTGGATGCCTCAGTGTTTAAATTTCCAATAGTATAGCAATAGTACCACCTGATGTACCAATACCACATAACTTAACTTTTGCCCCAAGGTTGGTGGATGCCTCGGTGTTTAAATTGCCAATAGTATAGCAACAGTACCACCTGATGTACCAATACCACTACTTGATGCAATAGATGACATTTCTCCTCTTTGTTGTTGAAGTTCTGGCCTCTCGCATACTCTTCACACTCCTTAAAGCCCCCTGGGCTCTAATACCATGTAGAAATTATATGGCACAATAGACAAAATCTGAGCAAGAAGTAGAGAACACATAGCAAATATGAGAAGAACAACTACTATAATTTCAAATAAATTGATACAAAGATGGCTCTATCCTCCCATGTGCTTCCAATATGAAGCTTAGATAGTGATCCTGATAGATGAGGAGCTTAAGGGTAGCTAGAAGAACTCTGACTGGGTGAAAGATATATTGACAATGGCTTTAGAGGGGTCTTCCTTTTATAGCCTGGGAAGGTAGTTTGGTCAGCATGTCTAACCATATTATGAGCCTTCTTTAGTTGTCTAGGGAATATTTTCTTTATCATGGCTGGGGGATGCTACTCTCGAACCCCTATTAGGGGGGGACTGCTAGGCCCTATGAGATCCCCAAATCCGAAAATAGGAGTCTCTAATAACTCCCACATCTCACAACTCGATGCATTGTGCTTTGAGTTGCAACCAACATAACTGCTCTATCTTACCCAAATGCTAGATCCATAGAGGTCACCTTTTTGCCACCTGGTCATATAGACCTCATCTGATATACATGTCATGACCCGAACAACATGTGATGTGCTCACACATGGCTTCTCCTCATAATGGGGGCCTTACAACTTTGAGCACCATGGATCATTGGTGACACCTTATAAGGGTGGGGCATTTAGCATATCTAATAATGCTCGCCTTCCCCTTTTGTAGCACCACACAAGAAGATGCATCACAAGACCAACCAACACATAGATGAGACCAATGATTAAGGAGACACCTTGGAGTACTATCCTACCCTTTGCTGCCATAACCACCTCTTTGTTCCTAGGCTTGTCAATGTCCCCGAGAAAGTCACTCGTTCCATGAACCATAACAATGAGGAATATTGCTCCCTTGCCATACCCTAGCTTTGCAAATCTATCCTCGATGATGTCAAGCATTACTTCAAAACTACCTTCGCCATCTCCTTCATCATCACACAGTGCATGAACGGGGGCTTGGGAGAGTTCATTGATCAACACCCTATGTCCAAGGGAAAAGATTATCTCCTTTTTTTTTGGGTAGTTTAGCTTGCTACAGAGAGACCAAATGCAACAAAACTTCGAAAACACCAAGCACGAGATTAAAGCAATGTATGTGGTGCATAATGACATTGCAATTGGAACTACAAATGATTGGTCTGGAACTTGAAATTTCATGGTGCATTCTACAAGGTGTTGTGTGTGGATTTGAATACTGCTTGTATATGCTTGTTTACCGAGAGAGCAAAACCTCCCTTAGCTTGCATTGAAAATCTTTGCTATGGCACAATGTCATGCCCCAAGAGTCATTTTCATTGTTAAATGAATTGAACCATTGCTACCACCCACTCAAGCTCTTTGACTTGGAATCATCATCAGCTCCCTTGCAACCATCACACATTATCATAGCTTTCAACATACCATGCATGTGGACACTCCATCATTGATGAAGCAAACCTCGATACCCTAGATCTATGCTCCATGTGACCATTCATGAGACAATAGGGTGATGATTAAGAGGAGAGAGAAGTCAACAAAGAGGAAGGGAGTTCAAGGATTATATAAAGCCTTAGTACCTTAACCCTTGGCATTAGCATAAAATGCTGCAATAATTGAACATGAGAGGGATTATTAGAGGGGGCGGGGCTACAAGCCAAGCATTTTCTATTTGATGGGGGGATGATTGTTTAGTTTGAGGCACTGCTCCAACACACACACACACACACACACACACAGGGAGAGAGAGGGAGAAGAGATAAGAGAAAAAAAGAAAACAAAAGGGTATAGTGAGGAGAAGGAGGAAATAGAAGAAGAGAAGAAGAAGAAGAGAGAGAAAGTAAAAGACGGAGGAAGAGAAGAGAAGCATAGGGAGGGAATGAAAAAGAAATAGATAGGAGGTAGAGATAAGTAGAGAGATATATATAGAAAAAAAGAGAACAATAGAGATTGAAAGAGACAAAGAGAAAGAGAGAAATTGAGGAAGTGTGGGTAATTACACCAAGCGGAGAGAAATTAAGTAGAGAGAGATATATAGAAATAAAGAGAATAATAGAGATTGAAAGAGGCATAGGGAAAGAGAGAAAATTTGGAAGTTTGGGTACTTACACCAAGCAGACAATGAACACTTGATTTTGACCTCTATAAAACCAAAGTGGATCTTGAAGAATTGATGTTAACCCTTGGAATGACACAAGGTGCAAAGAAGGCTTAAGAAGGGGTATAAGAAGACAAGTTGATGGAAAAAGAAGACCAAGAAGCATAGAAAAAAATTTTAAATCAAGAAATGGGCACACAAGAGATAAAGCACATTTTAGCCCTTTATAAAAGAGTACCAAGCTCCCTCCTATGCAAGTTTTAAATGAAAAGGTACATGTAAAGGAGCCATGAGAATAGGAAAGAATAGAAAAAGAGTGGAAAATAGGAACAAAGCCAGATGGCTAGTCATGGAAATGGGTTAGGTTCCCAAGGGGAGAAGGCCATGTATAAAAGCCAAAAAGTGAATGGATAAGCTCATTCTTGGTGTGTGTGCAAACTAGCTCTCTTTTTGTTCTTACTCTTGCTTCCTTTTTGTATATGAGAGAGGGAGAGAGGGAGTGTGAGAGAGGAAAAGTTTGAGTGTATGAGAGAGAGGGAACATAGAGAAGAACTTATTCTTCTCTTTTCTTCTTCTCCTTCTTCTCTTCTCTTTTCTCGCACGCGGCTATGGAGGTTGGAGCTTGGACCATGAAGATGGAGCTTGCTTGAGCTAGCACTTTGAATCGTGGAGACATCGAAGGATTCTAGAAAGAGGACTACAATAATTGAATTCAATGGTAAGCTCACTACATCCTTGTGTGAGAGCATGCATGACTATGTGAGAGGTAGCCATTGCCACTTTCTTGAAACAATTGACTTGATAAGCAGTTCATGTAATATTTCCACGCAACAAAAATTAGTTGGTTAGTTTGAAAGTTAGTCAGTCAATTAATAAGTTAGTAAGTTTACCACTAACTAAGGTAAAAACTAACTAATGTTAATAATTAATGATTTTTATTTTAAAAATATGTTTTTAAAAAATTGAGAGTCATAAATTTGATATTTTTCTCAGATTGACAAGGACTGTAGCCACCCTTCACAGAAGTTACAACATGAACAAGACTCATAGAGCCATATTAGTATATTATGGGTGGTCCAAAAATATTAGATTTTGAGAAAAACTAGCATATTCTAGATATTTTAGATATTATTCTAAAAAGATAGAACTGGATGTCATTTAAAAGAAAAGACCAATGATGTTTAAGTTAGTTTTGGAGATTTTTTTAAAAAAAAGAAAAGAAAAGTGAATGGCAAAATCGTGCGTGCCGCGATCGCAGTCTACAAGTAATAGACAGCACTTCGAACATAGAAAAGAAGGAGTGAACTGAGAGCTTTCTAACTAAGTGTCTTGTGGGTTTTCTCCCCTTTTGGAGCCAATGCAACCATCGGATTTATGATCTGAGCATTAGATCACTGATTCTTCCAAGAGCCCCTCCACTCTTATTCTCAGTCTCATCCCCTCCTCTCTAATTCATTATAAATATGAAGCATGGGGAGGCACAATAGAGCATAAGGAGAGCCCGAGAGGTTGCGAGAGCGAGGTAGAGAGAAGGATACCCCTCCAAGAGATTGTAAGAGAGAGCTTGAGAGAGAGAGAGAGAGAGAGAGAGAGAGAGAGAGAAGAGTTACCTCGAGAGGCTGCACAATTCTCTCTATCTCGATCCTTGACTTAACCATCTTCTCTTATGCTCTCCCATCTCAAATCTATTCCACCTTCTTAATCTCTTGAGTCTACTTGCGGACAATGGCCTCCAAGCGAAGAATGTCACGTGTGGATGGCAATCCTACAACCATCAATGAAGCTTTGGGCGAAGGCATCACTGTCAATCCAACTGCGGTTCTAGATTGATAGATGCTTGCTTTGATTCTCACGTGAGATACATTAGGCTCCATACTATGATGTATGAGAATAGGTAATGGGACATTAGGAAAAAAAATGAACTCACAAATGGACCCTTAACAATAATATAGTTTAAGATGTGGGCCTTTTGGATTGTCCAATAGGAAGGCTAGATGTTGACATCCATGGAGGGTGAATCTTCTCTCTCCAAATCTTGGGTTTTCTATTAACAAAAGGGGTAGTGGGGGATGAAAAAAAGGGAGAATGAATAGTACACAAAATTTGAGTCTCTCTCACCTCGTATTTCCCCCCTTTTTTTGGAGAATTTTCAATTTCGGTTTTCTTCCCTCTCACGAAATCAGTTTGACCCAAAACTTGAGCAATAGACCACTTTCCCTCTCTTCTCTATACTCGTGAATTTTTGTCTCCATTGAAGCTCCCTATTGAGAGTAATTAGGGTTTTGAGCGTTCTGCTTACCTCTGCACTTTCTTCTCCACGCAGCTCTAGATTTTGGGCAAAACATAGGTGCCCATCTCTCTTTGCATTTCCTCTTGTTTGCTATTTTTTCAATAGGGTTTGATGTCATTTTTTACTGTTGTTGTTGTTTTATTGCAGAGGTTGTTTGGGGCAGGAGACAAAGGTGCTCATCTCTCTCTCCTTTCTTTCCCCCCTCTCTCTATGTGTTGTTTCTCTTTTATATTGTGTTTTCAATAGAATTGATGTTGGTTCTAATTGTTGTTTTCCTGTAGAGTTTATTTAGAGCAAGAGGCAAAGGTGTTAATCTCTCTCTCTGTTTGGTTTTTTTTTTTGCTAAGATCTTTTCAATACAATACAATGTTAGTTCTAACCCTTGTTGTTGTTTTGTTGTAGAGATCATTTTGGGTGACATTGCATAAGTGCTTATCTCTCTCTCCCTCTCTCTTTCTCTCTCTATGTTTTCTCTTTTCTACTGTTTTCTCAGTATACCTTCATGTAAATACTAACTCTCGCAAAGTTGTCTTTTGCAAATATCAATTTGGGCAAGATTGGATAGGTGCTCATTTCTTTCTCTCTCTCGCATACTCACACAAACTCTCTCTTTCTTCCTCTCTGCATTATCTCTTTTCTACTATCTTTACAATAGGGTTTGATGCTAGTTCTAACTTAAGATTCGATATCGATGTTTATGTATGTTTACAAAAGTGTAAACATCTCTTAATGCCATGTTGATTTGTATGGCATACTGGTGATTACTGGACAGACTTAAAATGCTTACTATTTAGGGGTTAATACATACTTCTTTACATCTAATGCATAGGTTATAATGCTTGAGAGAAGAACAAGCATTATCTCAATAGAAGTACGTAACAAAAAAGATGAAGAAGGGAATTGGATAAGTGATACGTATCATTGCTCGTCTTGGGTACATATGCATCCAAGTATGAAGGGAGCTTTCAGGGTGAAAGCATATGCAATTGTAGATGTATCAAAGCACTGGAAGGGTAAAATTTTAGCTCTTAGACAAAGGAATGTTGATTCTCACCTTGTAACAAAGGCATTTGTACAACATGTATTCATGCAAAAACAAATACATATTGCGCCCACTGTACCCTTTCAACGAAACATTGCAAACAGTAAGTATTTGCAACTCATTGAGAATGAGAAATTTTATGATACCTATGTAACAACTTGTCTTGTATTTACAGAAGTATACCCTTTGGATTGCTGTGAGTGGCAAAATGTTAAGAGTTTCACTAGTTCTTTTAAGTGTTACCAACTCGAAATTGGTAGATTGCTCTTTGAGGGGCGTACAACTAAGCAACTCGTAGAGAACCTTGTTTTTTTCTATGACTCCAAGTACATATTACCCAAGGGGAGTCGAGAATATGGAACCCTTAAGTCTATGCACATATCGAATCTCAATAGCATAGAATGGCCATTGTGTAGTAGTGACATTTCGCACATGTGTAGCACAAAAATTTCAATAGACATATTGAATTCTATGAAGCCAAGCATCGGCTCAAAGAATGTACATCTAAGCTAGTTCATACCGATTGCAATTTTGGCACACATATTTAAGGAATGTAAGATTTTAGACGTATCAAAAGCATATACGTCATAAAAAAATACATCAGAGGATTTTGTAACAAGGATTCTAGGCAAAACTTTCACATAAAAAATAACTCATAGTCCTGACATAGTGGAGTGTCGAGTCACAACAAGGGACATGATTGTCAGGTAAAAATTTTCTCTCTTAGTTGACTATTATCTTACTTTGGGATGAATCGGCTAACTTTCCTTTCCAATTACAGGTACTTTGTCGCACGACAAACTTTATGCCTAGTGTTCAAGTATCATAGATGGAGGATGCTCAAGGGTAAATGGTTGTGCCTTGATTAAGACATGTGTGAAAGTGCAGCTATGGATGTTATTGTCATTTGTGACGGCTACGAGCCCCAAGTGTTGCAAATGGAGGATTTTTGGCCCTTGAGTATAATGCGCTAGGAAATTACAATGTTAATGCAGAATCCACCTGTTAGCTTCTATTTTAAACTAGATGGTAGGAAAATTCAAAGCCGAGATGAGGATACTGTTATCAGCAGAAAGTGTGTGGCTCCACATATTTTAGAAATTGTAGAGTCTCTCTAAAAATCCCAACACCACAAGTTTTAATATCCAACACTTGTAAATTTTTGGATTTTTTTGGCCAATAGAATATTGTCGCTTACAAACTCGCAATATTTAAAAATTATGGTATTTATGCAAAATCATTATACACTTTTCACATCAACACATTTACATATGCATGTAAACTTTACAAAGATGTAAGTAAAGCCATAACTAAATATCGTATGCGAACAATACTTAATGGTTTAAAACTTAAGGTTTTTAAGGTAGAACTAATTTAGTTCTTGTTTCATTGTTTCATTTCACACTTTCTCTCTTCATCTCTTTATATCCACCACATCCCTCCTACCTACTACGATGGATGCTTGTGCACACTTTGATGAGTGGATCCACGAGACTATCTTTGCCAACCAGGGTGACAAGATATTCCAGGTTTTCTCTAAGAACTTCAACCTTGAAAGCGTGCTCTCATCGCTGGATCCCCCCTTCAGGTTTTGGAAGACTTTATGAGCACCATTGCTACATGCACATACTCCATCGAGGGATCCGACATGACTTGGATGCCTCTTAGAACAGCTCATGGTATTTCAGGGAGGGAAGAATCACCAAAAAGTGGTGAATAGGTGTCTGGCCCATGTGGATCCTTCGCATAGAGTATGCAATGTTCACATGGGAAGTGTACCAGGTACATTACCTTTGGATCTCGTGGAGTGTGATTGCGCATTGGCAATTTACCTCCTTGCATTAGATACACCCCTAGAGGAGGAGAGCGATGAAGATACAATTCCAGAGGTTGTTTCTATCACATACACGGGAGAAGAACCGATTGAAGAGCTCATAAATGTTGAAGAGGAACATTGAATGGTGACAAAGCAAGGGTTGGCTCTCATGGTGCCATCTTCTTCAGAACAGCCACAAGTCGACAAACCCAACCTTGCCTCCTTGACACCCATTGAAGTAGATGGTGTACAATACTTACTTCTATCAGATGTACTACAATACTTGAAAATGAAGGAAGAAGAGTTTTTTTCTATCCTAGTCAGGGATTCAATGGAAGACCTGATCGATTATGATTACATGGATGTACATCTAACAATGGAAGAGATTGGAAGATATGATGGCACAAGCTTAGATAATGTGAGTGCGATCGTAATAGTACAGGAGCATATTACCTCGATTGAAGAAGATTACCGTGCCTGATGCTAAATTTGAAGCACTACAGCATGATTTGTTCAGACCAAGGCCCGAGCTTCCTACCAAGGAGTTTGTAGATCCCTCTGCCCAAAGAGGTGCCTCCCTGACACATGAGGAAATGAAGATACAAGATGATCTAGAGAAGATGAGATTTCTAACTACCATATACTTTTATGCAATGAAACTTGATTGTAGGGTGCGTCGGGTCCCCCGGAGTCCACCGAAATCTTCACCAAAAATGATGCCTGCAGCTGCCCTGTCCGAAGTTTGGCATTTGGGGCCACTTTCTAGTCCTTGGCAAAAAATGATGCCTACAGCTGCCCTGTCTAAAGTGTAGCGTCTGGGGCCACTTTCTGGGCTAGAAAGTGGCCCCAGATGCCAGACTTCGGACATGGCAGCTGTAGGCATCATTTTTTGCCAAGATTTCACTGGTGGACTCCGAGGGACCCGATACACCCTACCATCAAGTTTCATGGCTTTTTGATAACTCTAGGTTAGTCGCTAAATATATTGTTTGATTTGACTTTGTTATTCAGGACATATTGTATATAGATGAGTTTGCATCAAGGCAAGGAGGAGCTCGACATGCGGATCGATGCAAGGATTCAGCTCTAAAGGAGTATATCGGTAGCCTTGTTGCAGATTTGGTGGTCTTCCATAATAAGTGCTCACTAGGAGGGCAAGGAATAATCTTGAAAATTTGAGCTTTGACCAAGTTTGGTGGACCTTTTCGAGCAATACCTGTCACATCTAGCTTGGAGAAGGTGGTGCTAATCAAGTGGCCAAAGCTTCTTTACTTGTTTGACCAAACGCGGGGTGGAGCAATGTGTGTGCTTGCGACATTAGGCGACCTCACTAAAGTGTCGGATCCGCTTCTCCTAGAGAAAGATCTGAAGGGGGAGCACATCATTTTTTAAGCAAAGAAGGAACTTATATTTTCATCGGAAGCTGGCCCCTCCTCTCCACCGATGAAAAAGCCAAGGAACAATTGAGAGTTCTTATTGGCTATTGGCTTTTTGTATGTACCATCACTAACAACCATCACATGTATTTTTCTTGATGAATATAAGATACTTTACTTTGTCCCTACAAATAAATATTTATTAAATAAATGTGTGGTTCGTATAAGTGTGACAATAATGTGTGGTATGTGAATGACGTATTCACATACATTAAAATAATTCAATGCGTAGTAGTGCACTTGCAATTGTTTAACTGTGACGATAATGTGTGGTACGTGAATGGCACATCCTCATATATTAACATAATTCAACGCATAGTACTCTACTTGCAATTGTGCATAAGCAATAACATAACTTGTATCCATATGTATTACTACTTTTGATGCGTTCGTATGTTAAACAAAAATTAAGAGTCATCCGTTTAAAGAAACAAAACAAAACAACTTTACTAATTATTTGAATCCAGTACACATCACATGAGATATTATGTATATATAAATAAATATTCCAATGTGGCAGAGTATACAAAATTTTTTGGGCTTCCAAGATGTTATGGCGCTGTAACACTCATTACAAACCTTGCATCATGCCATGCAAGCTCAAGGAGGACAAGATGGAGAAGAGACAAAGGTTGGGGATGTGAAAATGGAGGAAGCAAAGAAATCAAGATGTGAAAATGAGAAGAATAAACTTTTAAGCCATTTAAACCCCAAACCGGGTTAATGCAGCTTCATACGCACTATCCATTGTGTGATTGTAAATCCATAACCTTGTATCAGAATGCAATGAAACTTCGCACGCACACTCATTAGGTGGCCAAGAGCCCAAATTATTTTTTTTGAAAAAAAAGTACCTACAAACCCTTGGTTTGAAGTCTGGCATCTGGAGCCACTTTCTTGCCCGGGAAAGTGGCTTGAGATGCCAGACTTTGGACCAAGGGTCTGTAGGCACTTTTAAAAAAATATATATATTTGGGCTCTTGGCCACATAACGAGTGCGTGTGTGAAGTTTCGTCGCATTCCAATACAGTTTAGTATTTTAAAAATTATCCCATACCAAAATTATGGATGGATTGATAATTGAAAAATCAACATCGCGACTACTGGCCCTTAGAAACTTCGTACCACATAGACTATACAGAGGCATTAGGAGTAAAGTCTACAATAAGAAATGGCAAATTTTTGCATGTTATTCCTATTGAAATTGACAGTGCTAACAAAAACTGTAAGTAAGAATTGAAATACAGTGAAGATGCACAGTCAAAGTTGAGAGTGAAGGACAAGTGTAAAATTTTAATTCATATTTTAAGGGCATATACAATAGTTTTGCACTAGGACATAATCATATGTCCAATGCACGAGGATAACACTATGCCAAAAAAGATAACATTGCAAACTGTGTTCATTCCATTGGAACAAATGCATCCTTCATTGCTTGAAGATTTCTTAAAGTTGGAATTCCTTGGGAGTTACAGTGATACGCTTGACATGTATTACATAACGTTGAGCATCAGTCATCAAGTCAACTAAAAAGGCCTCTGCAACACACTGTAGAGCATGAAGACATTCTTTTGTGAAGCGATCACGTCTATCCTGACCTTGTGCCAAAAATCACCTCTTGCTTTCTGTGCAATAGAGGTCTTGCACAATCTCACGAACAAGTCTTGAGAATCTCACCTTCGGAATGATGAGATCAAAAGAGCGTTGATACCTTCTAATTTCTCTCATGGTCATTGTATCTAGCTTCCACTTGCGTTTCTTGTGGGGATGCTGAGGAGGACCCTTGTGAGGGTGACTTGAGGAAGGTGGATTAGGTTGAGAAGGGGGTACATCTGAGCTAGTAGATGCTCCAAGGGCTGAACACGATATGGGGCTCTGAGTGGAAGCTTATTTGCAACTACCTTAGACCTAGCCATCTTTCCTGCACAAGAGATGTGAGAACTCAATGAATAAGATAGAAAGTGAAACCCTCTTTTATATAACCCTAAACTGTGAGACTCATTCACATAGATGCACACTCTCTCTTTCTCTCTTAAACTATGAATTGCATTCACACTAACTCACATTGTTCATCTTACTATCTTAGCTCTTTTCGAACCCATTTGCTGCCTTGTCGAAGCCTTGTTTCTAGCCCCTTGGCATGGTTTTCTTTGGCACTTGAGGCTTCATAACGCACTCTTTTAGTGACACGACGTGATTCCATCATGTCTGTAGCTGATTCATTAGAACTTTTATTTGCTCTCTTTTGCGAGATTTTAGCTTCATCCGCTACTATAATCCTATACCACCAAGATAGCAATTGCATCATTGGATTGCTACCATTCACCCTCCACCATGATCAATTTTTCTTTGGTATGCACCACGCACTATCCAATGTGAATTTTCCATCTCTTGTGTGGACCAAATTCCGATGCTTCTCTTTTATGCAAAGTATGGCCCATGTGCTCCTAAAGGATATGCTACAAAGACACATATCACACATGAGTAAAACTATGCTCAATAGTTTATACAATTCATATAATTTTAAAATATTAACTTAGTACGCACCGTGTAATGTGTGATAGAGATTTTGCCCCATGCTTCCACCATGTTTTCGTAGAAGCTATGCACAGCATTGATAAATTCTTTCTTATCTTCATTGTTAAACACCATCTTGCAAAGTAAAGGAGCCAATTTGTTAAGACTTATCCAAACCTTAGCTTTGGCCAATCTTGTTTTTCCTCCATTACTTTGATCAGGAACTGCAAAATGTAACTTTTTCCACCCATCGTAGTCCTATGGCCTACAAACCATGACATTCCCTTCCTCATTGATGGGTATTGAGAGAAACTTCCTAGCCTTTGCTCCTCCAAAGCATGGCTTTTTTGGCAAGTTACCTGATTTTCCTTATCTCTTCTCATCTTTTTCAATCGTCACTTGATGCTTGTGTAGCCCAATTTCTGATAGCACTCGCTCCACATTCCTACACGTTGCAATGTCTTCTTTTTCTGGTTGCATCCTATAAGCAAAGCAAATGTATTCATATACGAGTTTCTCCATGATTCTGACAAAAGCATGCAATGAACAAATGTGAATATGATCCAAGGGAATGTTGAAGATGGCCTTCCAAGTGGGATCTTCTCTATTGCGCGTCGGTGCAGCACTTGTCACCTTTTGCCAGTTCTTCTTTCCATCCTTTCCTTCCACCCTCTCTGTCAAGAAATATAGGCATTGATTCTTTGTATCTGCACCTTTGGAGATTCCACACATGCATTTTAAAGTTTTCAAGTCTCCTGCAAGATGCCATTCAACCAAGTATTGACCATACCCTTCAACCGAGAGCATCTCACCATGTTCCTGACGATCGATGATGCTTGGAATGCTTGTGTGCATAAAGAATAGCTACAACACCTCAAATGTTTCCTTAGGAACTTCAAATGCAGCGAGCCACCACACATGGAGATCAGATTGAACACTAAAGTTCCCTGGGTTGTTCTTGTCGAATTGTAAAGCTTTATTCATTAGAGTTACACTAACTCTTTCAAGCTTTAGTCCTTTGACGACCTTACTTTCATCTAATTTTATAAAGAAT
Source organism: Lygodium microphyllum (assembly GCF_053477565.2). Classification (NCBI taxonomy): domain Eukaryota; kingdom Viridiplantae; phylum Streptophyta; class Polypodiopsida; order Schizaeales; family Lygodiaceae; genus Lygodium; species Lygodium microphyllum. Next base: position 114,555,455 of record NC_141137.1, read on the forward strand.
TGCATTTTACCATTACATTTCTCAATAGACATATTGTAGTACGTTACCATTGCCGACTACACCTTGTTCAAATCTAAATAGTAATTATTGAGTTCGGCGAACTTCACCTCATATGCATTTTTGGTCCCAACCTTTATTATTTCCACACATTGAACATGCATGGGATCTCCTATCAACTCCAAAACCTTTGTATTAAGTTGCTGTGTGGCCTCTATTAACTTTGAAGGTTGAGGAAGAGGCACGATTCTATTTCTCTTTAGCACACGACCAAACCCAACCTTCACACCTTTGAATATCTTTGAGTAAGTGGTTGTGCTAATGTCGGCCCTGTCAAAATAGATTGTGCATCCACAACTGAGAACTCATTTGACACATATTTTAATGTGCACTCAATCACCTTTTTCTTCACAGCCTTAAACTTACGATTGCTCAAAGTGTTTTCCAATGTACTTGCCTTCAACAATCTACTAATACACAATCCAACCTCACCCTCACCTAGGTTCTCTTTCTGAGCTACCTTACATGCTTTGATACGTCGCTTCCACTCGCCACTATTCACAATTAAATTATTGATTGGCTTCTTCTTTCGTTTGCACTCCTGTGTTAGCTTGCTGTTGATCTTTCTCAAGTCGTTGTCAAAGAGATCGTGTGAGAGCTGCAGAACACGGGGTTCAAGGTACAGCAAGAAACGAGGCTAACAAGAAGATCACAATATATTTGAAGTCAAAGGTCAATATATAGCTTGTCAAAATGAGTTACAAGAAGCTCGTGTTCAGAAAATTTCTGAACACATTCAGTTTTGCATACAGATTCTTGAATTCAGTTTTTCCATTGGCACTTGATAAATTCAGCTGAGAAATATTGTCTATGAACAAATTTTCAGGAATTTGACTGCTTGACCGAGCCAATCGACATGTTAAGAAAAGATTCCAACTGGAGTTTGCATATACTACAACCTTTGTAGCTACACAACTTAGGGAGTATCTTGGATTACATGGATATTTTCCCCATAGACATCTCTTACTTCATTTAAGTCCTTGAGCCTGTTATGACAGGCCTGAAGATTCATTGCATGAATCTGCAGATGCATTACTCATCAAAACGCAGAACAGATGTTCCAAAGAATGGACAAAGCCTGATGATATATTGCAAGAATCTGCAGACACATAACCAGAACAGATGCCTGGAAATCTCCAAAGAAAGACAGGTAAAATCAAGTGACCTCCTGTACAAAAGTCGTATATCTGATGGATGATATAATGCTTTGTTGCAGAATAGATCCCAGCTATACATTAGAGAACTAAAAAAAACAATAGCTCAAAAGCTAATCTCCCACTGCACTGCAAAACTGTCTACAAGATCACAAGAGAACTGATCTGTCTTTGAAAGTGGTTAAACCACTACGCATAAGCCACAACAATGCCTTGATAAAGTCCAAGCAGTTGCCTTGAACCATGTACTATCAACTAGCATTCATTGCTTGTAAAGCGTTCCAGGAGTATAGATAATGCTGACGGCGTGCAGACCCAAAAGCACCCAACATACTGTTGCAAGATGGTCTCATTGATGGATTACAAAATATGCTTCCAATTTTCCACATCAGTGTCTTTACTTATAATAGAGATCAATAAGAAGAGAATTGCCATCTATTGAGGACATCTCTGAGGGCTGGATTATCCAAGTAGCACTTCGCTCCTTCGTCGTGTTTGTTGGTCGCCATGCTTGCCACATAACTCACGTTCTTTTCATGTAGACGATTGAGCTCGAAGTTTACTGTAGTCGTCCTTCTGACAGGCCATCCCTCCTTAACTCCTCACGAATAGTAGGCAGCATATTTCATGCATTGACCCTCCGATAGTTCTACCACCAAAAGCAGTACTGTGCTTGATGATGGCTTGTGATTACATTTTTTTCATCAGTGTGTTGTGTGGGGATGGATTATGTCCCAGCTGTAATTGATAGTGTTGCTCATGATATGAAGCCTGTTGTGATCCATGTTCTCTTCAGTATCGCCATTCTTTCAACACTCGATTTCTTCCCAGGATGATGGCTCTCTAAACACACTTCATGCCTCTCTCCTCAATGAACAATCCTCTCCTTTGTATCTCTGGTTGCGTCCGCTTAGGAAAGCCTCTGTCTGGTCGAGGTTGAAGTATCGAATTACCATGGACTTCTGTGAGCATCAACTCCTTTCCTCTTTGCTTGTTCTCCTTCACAGGACAATTAACCATGTACCCGCACGGCCTAGATTTAGTGCAAATTCCCCTCTGAATTCGCCACATTTGACAGCGACTTGTCACCGCAAAAATGCAGTTTTGTCCACTGCTGTAAGCCAAGGGCCTTGAAGCACAGACACCGGACTCCAGTATCTCATCTTTGAACAATTTGGGGAATAAAAGCTTGGAGACTCTGCCCAATTCTCAACAGCATGCCATTCCTCCTGTGGGCTCACTTGTACATGGGCTGCAATGTCTGGTGTTTAAACCTGTTAACAATGCCGACAGTCCACCAACAACACCAACAGCTACTACCTGCCGTAAGTCTTGTAGAAATCTGAGCGTCTCCTCAGTTGCAACCTTTCTTGGTAAAGTGAGAGTTCCATCAACATCAAACAAGGCAATTACTCCAGGCTTCCGACCCCCCATCTTGGCACTTTCGTATGCTGGTTTCAATAAGGCAGAAGAATGGAAGAGGAGAGATCAAATTCTGAAGTGAGTGGTAGCAACTCAGAGTCCGTCGTCACAAGCGTATCAGCAAAAGACAGAAGACAGAAGAGAGTATGTCTCTCTTCACGATCTGTGTGTATAAGAAATGGGCGAGTGACTGCACCTTCCGCCCATCTATCTCATCACCATCAGCCTACTACTCACGGATGCTGTTGAGGGTATGTAATCTCCATGAGTTGATGAGCCTCCTCCCCATCAATACGTCTCTGCGGGAGTTATGTTATGCAAATTCCCCTCTGCTTTCGCCCCCCAGTCCTCCTCATTTAGAGCTCTACTCCTCCCCACTATACTTATACGCATAAAATAAATGTTATCACAACAACTAAGTATGTACAAAGTACCAAATTCCATGCACAACTTTTGGGTGGTTTAAACACTTCGAATGCGCAGCAATACGACATCCACCCCCTCTAAACCTGCACATCCTCCGGATGTGCCAACTATCCAGGATCATTCAAGTCCACAAACAGGTCAAGTCCATCTTCTGATTCTAGTGGACCTGTTTCTCCATCGGCTTCATCATCTATGTTTTCTGTCTCTTCAGCTTGTCTTTCATCTACCTGCTCTTGTTCTGTCAATGCTTCAAGTGCATATTCTTCATCCTCTCTTCTCTTGAAAATCTTGACTCGTTTTCCAGCAATAGGCACCCTCAATAATGTTCCATCTAATTCAGCCAGCTCATAAGTACCATTGTCAAAAACCTTTTTCACTTCATACGGTCCAAACCATCTTTGAACCATTTTTCTCATGCTACTATGCTGATTTTCTAGACTACTGTCGTAGACTAGAACCCAATCCCCTTCTTTTATGACTCTAGGCCTCAAGCGATGCCTTAAATCAAACCTGTCCTTATTTCTGAGACGGGCTGTCTTCAAACGGTCAATGGCTAGTTGCACATCTTCTGCCCTTCTCTCTAGTTGACGAATCCGAAGGGCTAACAACTCTTCCCTTGATAAATTCTCATGCCAAGGAAGAACACTCCAAGTGAGAGCACAAATTTCAGTAGGCATGACAGGTTTTTGCCCATACATCAACTCCGCAGGCATGTATCCAGTAGTCACACTATGTGTAGAGCGATCAGCCCACAATGCAAAAGGTAGCAATCTCGGCCAATCTCCAATCCGACCTCTACAAGCTTTTGCCAATGCTTTAACTATAGGCGGATGTCCTCTTTCACTTTTTCCATTTCCCTCTGGATTATAGGCAGTAGTAAGAGCCAATTTAATCCCAAGCCGTGAGAAGAATTCTCTAGCTTTATCAGCATCTAGCTCTCCACGATCAGCTGTAATCTTGCCTATACATCCATACCTGCAAAATATTTCTTCCAACAAGAATTTACATACTGTAGTGGTGGTCTTCGTCCGCAATGGTCTACCTTCAACATAGTTTGTAAGATCCTCCCTAGCCAAGACAAGATATCTCATCTGCCAAAGTCCCACTGGCAAAGTAACCAAGTCTACCACCCACTTGTAATGCATACATAGTGGATAAGTCGGATGCAACTCATCACGATGTCGCACTAAAGAGTAAAGCTGGCAATCCTTACAAGTCTCCACAAAGTGAGAAACATCTTTATACATCCCTTTCCACCAGTATCTTTCTTTGATTTTCTCATAGGTAGCCCACACACCTCTATGTCCAGCCCATGAGCTCTCATGAAACTCTCGCATAATCTGTATTTGCATCGCTACATCACAAACTACTCTCAAGGGCAAGCCTCCTCTCTTCTTTGGATGCTTCCAAAGAAAACCATCCTTCAAGAAATACCCATAAGCCTTCCTTCTGATTTTCTTGAATTCATCATCTGTCCAATCAGCTCTTCGAGTCAATGAACTTAGATACTGTCCGATTTGCAGCCACTCATCAACATAAAGTTCTTCAATAAAAGCTTCAACAGTAGATACATGACAATCATGAGTAAGGACAGAAGTAGCAAACTCTGTCTCATCATCTTCTGCAAGCATTGACTCCTCATCCTCATATCTCGCTCTAGAAAGCATGTCAGCAACTGGATTATCTTTCCCTGCTATATGTCGAAATTCTGGATTCAATGATTTGATATAGGCAATCCACCGAAGCATCGCTATATCTGGAGTCGAGCAACTAGTAATCATCCCAAGCAAAGGTAAGCAATCTGTTTCCACAATAACTGAAGCTCCAATGAAATACCCTTTATCACACTTCAGTGCAGTGACTACTCCCCACAACTCTCTTTTGATCTGCGGATATCTCCTTTGTCGCTCATTAAGAACTTTAGCTCCAAAGCGGATAGCATACCTATTTCCATCAGCATCATCCTGTCCCACAGCCCAACCTATGCCAATAGGGCTAGTATCAACTATCAACATGATCGGCCGTCCACACTGATAATCCGCCTTGCGTAGAGTAGGAGCTGATTGCAACAGCTTCTTGAGCTTACGCATGGCTCTTGAATGCTTCTCATCCCAATGAAATTTCTGCCCCTTTCGAAGCAACTGATAGAGAACATCTGCAATATGAGCAAAATGAGGAATCCAAATCATGTAAAATACACAAGCTCCCACAAATCTCCGCACCTCTGAAGTAGTCGAGCAATACTCTGCAATCCTGTTTATGGCATCCACCTTTGCAGGAGAAGGCTTTCTGCCATAATATCCAACCATATGCCCAACTATGATGACTTCATTAACAGCAAAGACAGATTTCAGCCCTGAAAGTGTCAAATTTACCTCCTCTAATCGTGTCAATATTTGCTCACAAGCATTCAAGTGATCAGCCACAAACTGTCTACATCCACGCAAATCAAGACTTTCATTCTTTTCTTCTTCTGCACAACCCTTAATAGGCACATCATCAAGAAAAGGCATGGTATACTGCGGAATATAGTCTCGAAGAACTATATGCATAGCATTCATCATATGAGCAACTGAGTTTGTAGCACCTTGAGGCAAGGTACACATCCTCACAAGACCAATAGGTGTCCGCATAGTAGTAATATCCCTGCTTTCCAAGGCAAGCTGAAACTGATCATAACCTGAATACAAGTCACCTAGTGAATAGATGGCTCGTCCTGCAAAAGCCTCAGCAAATTCATCCACAACTGGACCTGTTCCCACATTCCTGATTGTCACTTTGTTCACGGGCTGCATATCCTGAATAAATCTCAAAGTACCATTCTTCTTTGGTACAGTAAACCACCTGTTAGAATAGGGTGCAGAAGAGGGCTCCAAAATCCCCATTTTAATCTTCTCATTCAGCAACTCTATCAGCTTTGGCAAGTGTGCTTTAGGCACAGGTATAGGACGAATATTCCATGGTACATGAGGAACAGTGAAGATGACCATAGGTGCAACCAATTCGGGACTAATGCAGCCAATTTCATGTGGAAAGAAAGCAAATGCCTTACCATGACGTCCAAGCATCTCTCTAAAACATTCTTTTTCCACTGGAAGCAAAAAATCCTCATTTCCAATCTTCAATTCTGCAAGAGTTTCAGCTGTAAACTTATGTCCGATATTTGTAGGATTCCTCAACATAGGCTGCTTCATAGCTTTTTCAATCTGCTCATCACTATCAGAAGGAAGCGGGCCTGCAACCGGCTTAACCTTCTTATCAACTGTTTTATACTTCGTGTCAACCTTGGCATCATTCAAGCATTCTTTCCTTTGCTGCAATTTCTGCAAATTTTCAGCAACTTTCAACTCTGTTGGCTGAAAATTTTTAGCCTTTAGCTCTATGGACTGCATGGGTGCAGCCTGAAACTCTGTATGCAGAAATTTTTCTGCATTCAACTCTGTTGGCTGAATGAATTCAGCCCTCGGCTCAATGGACTGCATAGACGCATCCTGAAACTCTGTATGCAGAAATTTTTCTGCATTCAACTCTGTTGGCTGAATGAATTCAGCCCTCTGCAATTCCATTAGCTGATCAAGATCAGCCATAAATTCAGTTTGCTGAGTTTTCTCAGCCTCTAACTCTGTTTGCAGCATAAAACCAGAAATTTCCTGAAACATATCCAAGGTTTGCACAGGTATGATCTTTGAACCCTTGCATACATCAGTTTTCAGCATTGCACTCATCTCAAACAATGTATCTGCATAAGACATCCCTTCATACAATCCATCCACATGTTCTTCTGCTTGCAAAATACCTGCATTCTTCAACTCTTTCTCCTTACGACCAATGTACTGCCTGGCAACTCTAGACAAATCTGAAATTTTCTGATAACTTACCGAACTATCTGAAGTAAATCCAACAAAGTTATTGGAGAAAGACTGGCTGCCAGGAGGCGAGATCTCCTCTTTTCTCCGCTCCGTACCACTGGCGTCTCGCAAGACAGCGGTACCTAATGAAAATCCAACTCCTTCGCAGGTAGTGGTGCCTCACGCAAGGAGTCCCTGTTTCTCGGATGATTTACCCCAACAGTCATAAACTGAACAGCTCGCATACCATCTTTACTGCGTATCCGCGCATAAGATGATCCATCATCCATCACTTTTGTTTCCATTCTTGCTTCTGTAATGAAAGGCTGTCCAAGAATAATCGGATAAGAGCATGAATCCTGAACAAAGCAATGATAATCCTCTTCAACATTACCAATAGAAATTCTAATACTCGGACAAGCAGCATACATATCACCAGAAGTATTATTGGCGGCTCTCATGCGCCAGCCATGCTCTGCATCCATAGGCCACTTGCCACTCTCATAAACACCTCGAGCAATAAGATTAATTTCAGAACCATGATCAACCAAAGCAATCAAGGGAATTTGTTTCTCTCCAATCCTTACCACTGTCTCAGTGGTTGCTCTAGCCCAATGACTTCGTGAAAAATGGCTGCGAGGAATGAGAATAGGGGTCTCATCATCTTCATACTGCATAGGCTGCACTATTTTCTCCAATTGCGGATTAACAGAAGCATTCTCAACCTTCACTGCATCATCATGCTCTTCTCCAAGAGCTCCATGCCACAATCCTTGTAAAGCAGGTCCTTCCATCGCATGCCGTTTCCTTCGCAAAAGATCCTGCATCTGTTCCTGTATTTCTCTTCTAGCAATCCCAAGAGCCTCTCCAACAGTAAAAGTGACTTCACTATTCAAAATTCTTTCATGAAAAATCTTACTCATATCCGTTTGCATATCAAGGTCTGACAAGAGCTTGAATCCTGGCTCTTTTCTTGGCTGCCTCTTTTCTTTCTGCTTGTCTCCCATTGGTTGATCGGAACCTGTTTGAGTTGGAGAATTTGACATAGGTGGAGCTGTAACAGGTGGTGAAACAAAGTCACCCCCTCTAGTCTTTTTGGAGGAGCTAGGACCCTCCTCATCTCTTCTTCTCTTTTCCTCAACCATGGCATCTAAACCCTGCGTTTTAGCAATATAAGCAAAAATAGAATACCTGTCAACAGGAGAATCCCATCCTGTTTCTCCTCGGATGCTAGAGCCCACACAAGTCATAGTAGAAGTTTGAACTTTCCCTCTTCTCGCTATCTCCAAGGCAGAAGTCCATAAGGCAGAGTCTCCATCAGATTTCTACTCAAGCTGGACTCCAAAAGCTGAAGCATCTCCTCTAACACTCACATAAGCTGATCGCGCAGCCATATCATCAACAAGCTTCTTCATACCTCCCTTACCAAAGTTCGTGTCAAGAGGAGCGCCAGTCTCTGTCAGCCATATCTTTCCATCTTGTCCCCAGAACACTACATTCTTCCTACGTGCTTCCTGAAAAGCATCACAATCTCTGCAGTGTTGGTGCTCTGTGCTATCACACCAAATACATCGTCGCCCTTTTCTTTGACCAGCTGGAAAAGCAGTCACTGGAGCAGGTGCTACAGCAGGTACTGACATAAGTTGCTCCTTTAACTTACCAACTTCAGCTTTGACTGCTTCAATCGTCAAATCCGCCAAGCCTTTAATAACATCATCTACAGATAAGGGCACTGGAGCAGCAGGTGGTGGATTCATAACAGGAGGAGTAGGCTTAGGCAAAGAAGTAGCAGGAGTAGAAGAAGAAGTCTCCATGGATTTTTCAGGAACTGTTCCTGAATTACGATGCAATCTGACTCTCCTGCGCTGCTTCTTGACAAGAGCATTCACAGCATCAATGACATGTCTCCACTCAGTCTTTAAACCTGAATCAGTAGCTTGATCTTCCAAAAGATCATCCAACTTTTCCTGTAAATCAGCATCTGCAGCTTGCAAAAATAACTCCACTTTCTGCATCTCCAAAGCTTGCTGTTCAGTCCCATCCAACTGATCATAACGGCTTTCAAACTCTCGCAGAAGAGCGGTAACAGAAAGTCCCTTATTAGGCATAGAAACCCATGCTAAAAAATTCCTGCGATTCATAAGACCTGTATCCTCCAAGAAATATTCATCTTTTAATGCCTTTTTAAATTCAGCCCAACCTGCATGTGCCTCTTGAATTTCTGCAATTCGACCTTCAAGAGCGCGCACCACGATCCGCAAGAAGTAGCGGCTCCAAACATCTTGAGAAACCCCAAAAAACTTCATCTTTTCTTCATACAAATGCAGGTAAGTTGACACTTGCTGGCCATTAAACTGCTTCATCTCCTGTTGGACAGCTTTCAAAGCATCCATAGCATCACTGTCACGTTTAGCATGAGCTTGCTGCTGCATATACATGGTAAATGACTGAAACAAGTTCTTCATGACATTATCATCTGTCATCTCTTCTTGCGAGTCTCCCATCTTGCTGATGACGCAGCACTTTCACGTCGGGTTCACCAGAAATGTCAAAGAGATCGTGCGAGAGCTGCAGAACACGGGGTTCAAGGTACAGCAAGAAACGAGGCTAACAAGAAGATCACAATATATTTGAAGTCAAAGGTCAATATATAGCTTGTCAAAATGAGTTACAAGAAGCTCGTGTTCAGAAAATTTCTGAACACATTCAGTTTTGCATACAGATTCTTGAATTCAGTTTTTCCATTGGCACTTGATAAATTCAGCTGAGAAATATTGTCTGTGAACAAATTTTCAGGAATTTGACTGCTTGACCGAGCCAATCGACATGTTAAGAAAAGATTCCAACTGGAGTTTGCATATACTACAACCTTTGTAGCTACACAACTTAGGGAGTATCTTGGATTACATGGATATTTTCCCCATAGACATCTCTTACTTCATTTAAGTCCTTGAGCCTGTTATGACAGGCCTGAAGATTCATTGCATGAATCTGCAGATGCATTACTCATCAAAACGCAGAACAGATGTTCCAAAGAATGGACAAAGCCTGATGATATATTGCAAGAATCTGCAGACACATAACCAGAACAGATGCCTGGAAATCTCCAAAGAAAGACAGGTAAAATCAAGTGACCTCCTGTACAAAAGTCGTATATCTAATGGATGATATAATGCTTTGTTGCAGAATAGATCCCAGCTATACATTAGAGAACTAAAAAAAACAATAGCTCAAAAGCTAATCTCCCACTGCACTGCAAAACTGTCTACAAGATCACAAGAGAACTGATCTGTCTTTGAAAGTGGTTAAACCACTACGCATAAGCCACAACAATGCCTTGATAAAGTCCAAGCAGTTGCCTTGAACCATGTACTATCAACTAGCATTCATTGCTTGTAAAGCGTTCCAGGAGTATAGATAATGCTGACGGCGTGCAGACCCAAAAGCACCCAACATACTGTTGCAAGATGGTCTCATTGATGGATTACAAAATATGCTTCCAATTTTCCACATCAGTGTCTTTACTTATAATAGAGATCAATAAGAAGAGAATTGCCATCTATTGAGGACATCTCTGAGGGCTGGATTATCCAAGTAGCACTTCGCTCCTTCGTCGTGTTTGTTGGTCGCCATGCTTGCCACATAACTCACGTTCTTTTCATGTAGACGATTGAGCTCGAAGTTTACTGTAGTCGTCCTTCTGACAGGCCATCCCTCCTTAACTCCTCACGAATAGTAGGCAGCATATTTCATGCATTGACCCTCCGATAGTTCTACCACCAAAAGCAGTACTGTGCTTGATGATGGCTTGTGATTACATTTTTTTCATCAGTGTGTTGTGTGGGGATGGATTATGTCCCAGCTGTAATTGATAGTGTTGCTCATGATATGAAGCCTGTTGTGATCCATGTTCTCTTCAGTATCGCCATTCTTTCAACACTCGATTTCTTCCCAGGATGATGGCTCTCTAAACACACTTCATGCCTCTCTCCTCAATGAACTATCCTCTCCTTTGTATCTCTGGTTGCGTCCGCTTAGGAAAGCCTCTGTCTGGTCGAGGTTGAAGTATCGAATTACCATGGACTTCTGTGAGCATCAACTCCTTTCCTCTTTGCTTGTTCTCCTTCACAGGACAATTAACCATGTACCCGCACGGCCTAGATTTAGTGCAAATTCCCCTCTGAATTCGCCACATTTGACAGCGACTTGTCACCGCAAAAATGCAGTTTTGTCCACTGCTGTAAGCCAAGGGCCTTGAAGCACAGACACCGGACTCCAGTATCTCATCTTTGAACAATTTGGGGAATAAAAGCTTGGAGACTCTGCCCAATTCTCAACAGCATGCCATTCCTCCTGTGGGCTCACTTGTACATGGGCTGCAATGTCTGGTGTTTAAACCTGTTAACAATGCCGACAGTCCACCAACAACACCAACAGCTACTACCTGCCGTAAGTCTTGTAGAAATCTGAGCGTCTCTTCAGTTGCAACCTTTCTTGGTAAAGTGAGAGTTCCATCAACATCAAAAAAGGCAATTACTCCAGGCTTCCGACCCCCCATCTTGGCACTTTCGTATGCTGGTTTCAATAAGGCAGAAGAATGGAAGAGGAGAGATCAAGTTCTGAAGTGAGTGGTAGCAACTCAGAGTCCGTCGTCACAAGCGTATCAGCAAAAGACAGAAGACAGAAGAGAGTATGTCTCTCTTCACGATCTGTGTGTATAAGAAATGGGCGAGTGACTGCACCTTCCGCCCATCTATCTCATCACCATCAGCCTACTACTCACGGATGCTGTTGAGGGTATGTAATCTCCATGAGTTGATGAGCCTCCTCCCCATCAATACGTCTCTACGGGAGTTATGTTGTGCAAATTCCCCTCTGCTTTTGCCCCCCAGTCCTCCTCATTTAGAGCTCTACTCCTCCCCACTATACTTATACGCATAAAATAAATGTTATCACAACAACTAAGTATGTACAAAGTACCAAATTCCATGCACAACTTTTGGGTGGTTTAAACACTTCGAATGCGCAGCAATACGACATCGTCCAATTGTGACTTTGCCTCCTCATATGAGATACCAATGTCATGGATAGTGTCCTGCATTGAAATAATTTAATTGTTTTGTTGAATTATAGTGTCATTCAGTTGTACCACTTATCCTATGAGCTATTGTATATGAAGTTGATGTGCAGCAATCACATCATGGCAAAATTTTATGGTTGCTTAGCAAGTTGTAAATACTTTGAACGCCTGATCATTGAGCCGCCTAGTATAACCAAGTAACCCATTTTCACCCTCATACACATACTTCAGTAAATTTGTGATTCCTGAGAAAGTTGGAGGTCTATTGTCTAAGGGGTCAATTGGGTAGATTTCCCTATCAACCCACAAATCCACATGTTTCAATCCCATTTGCCTATAACTCTGCAAAACCTGAGGGTTGACACTAGTACGCTGGGTTCTTTTGAATAATGGGGCATATTCAATCTCTACCTCAATATGCAGCTCCTTCTTTCATGTATTTGTTTTACTATTAATAGAAACGAGGAGCCTCCTTGGTTGCCACAAGAGGTAGAGTGGAGATGCACAGAGAGGCACACAAAGGTGCCAAGGAAAATGAGGGTGTAAGTATTTCACTCTGTAACCAAGTGCCATGCATCCAGGAGCTTGTAATTGATACGGTTTAACGATGCTTGATGCAAATGTGTATATGATTAAATGCTCAAACAATTGAAAAACAACCTCGTGCATTGTGCAAATCCATTATTTTCATGTTTCCATACACTAACGCATAATTGCTGTAATGAGAGAAGACACCGAGCCTTACACTCGTGCTGTACTTCCCTTTATTCAACTTAACATCATCCTATATGAATAATGAAGAAAATACATCATATTTTATAACATATTTCTATGCTCAAACTCCCCTCCTCTCCCTACCATTTAGGGTTTTGCTTGCGGTGATAGATAAAAGGGTAATTTCATGTGTATTTCGTACGAAATAAGCAGTAAATACTCACAAAAACATACAAATGGGGATAACCTGAGGCAAACCCTCAGGATTTATCCTCATTATACACTCACAGACACATCCATAAATTTCCATCATTTTTCTCTTCCATTCCCTATTTTTTTCCCTTTTAAAGAGTAGTTTTCCTCATTTTTCCTTATTTTTACCTATTTTTTATCAATAAAAATGGAAGAAAATTAGCATTATTTTAAAGCTGTGGCTCTTGAGTCCTTAAACAGCAACCATGTAGATTTTATTGGTGTTTTGTTTCATGATTTTTCGATTTTAAGCCCAAAAACGCCATTTTTACTCTAAAAACCATGCTTTTGGGGTATTTTTCATTTATTTTTCACACTTTAAGTGTATATTTTCTGAGTTTTTTTATTATGAAAGACTAAAACCAACAGAAAACAACATGTCCATCAATTTTCAGCCCATATGAACATTGCTAACCTCATCAAATGTGAAAGAAGAGCCATTTTCTTTGCAAAAATGTCATTACCGTGTATTTTTCATTATTTTGGGTTTTGAAACTTGTTGCAGGTTTGCAAATTAGGGCCTATTTGATGCTTAGTCTGCCTCCACACTGCCATCTTCAGCCCACCTTCGATTGGGAAGCAATCCGGTACCACGCCGGACGAGCATTCATCAACCGGGCTTCATTCTTCTTCACACGAAGGAAACTACCCCTTGCAGGAGAGAGAGGGAGGAGAGAGAAAGATTGAAATCTGATCTCCACAACCGGGCAGCCATTCAAGGAGCGGACTAGAGCAATGGAGAGCGAAGATAAGAAGATTATGCATAAGACCAGTTGGGGTGGGGGGGTTTGCTTTCAGCCCCCATCTCTCATTTTTCTCCCATTTTGATGGCGCCTTCTTCCCTGCAACAGGCGGCAAAAAAAATGGCCCCTCCCCCTTCACACAAAAATTTTGGGGGGGGGCTCCCCTCAAAGGTCATAATATTTGGCATCTTTTAAGTCCATTTCCACTTGACTTTGGACCTTGGCCTCTCGGGCACTCCCTCTTCTGCGTCGGATATCCGAATTTCTATCCGAAAAATTTTGGGCATTTGTCTTGAAGTCCCCCACTGCCAGGCATCTCCTAGGGTCTAATCTGACATGCCAAATAATTATGAAAATTCATCAACTATCGTCAAAGGGTCTTTAAAGCCTTTTTCGGGCATTGCCGCTTAAAATCATAGTGATTGCCACCGCCGCCTTCAATGAAGTCTATTTTTTCCCTAAAATTCGTAATTTTTGGCTATTTTTAGGCAATTCTCAGCATCAAAAATCATATGTCATTGGTGACCACGGGATAGGGCGACTCAGCCCGTCAAATCCCATGAACAAATCTACACATAAGCACAACCACAAAGAGCATCAAGCTAATACAAAATAGATACACAACACAACACAGCTCTCACCCTAACCCCTTGTCAAAACCAAGGCATGAAATCCACGAGTAGGCCTAGCATAATGTTGACAGAAAGTCGAAAGCTAGTCACTAACCAACTGCTCCAACATAGTCAAGCTAACAAGAACTATCAAAGAGGTCATCCTAAGTGGTGGTCTGAACTACCTACATAACTAAGGACAACTCAACTAGGAGCTTCTACTAGGTGAGGACTCCTATAGCCTGATCATCAAATATTTTCATTTCGCACATTAGGTCTTTAGCTTCTTATTTTCCATACTCGGGCGTGTAAAAAGGAGGGAGCTGAGCATAGTGACCCAAGGAGAGCAAGGCATTGGCCCCAGGTCCTATGTCGGTACCTAAGAACCTACCAAGCCCACGCAAGGTGACACTTAATCCTTTTCTAATGCTCACATTTAGTTTTGCTCCAAGCTTCTTTTATTCTTTGTTTTTCAGCTAGAAGCCACCCCTAGGAAGACAAGGCATCGGCCCCGGGTCTAACTCGTCCCTAGGAACCTACCAGGTCTTCGCAAGGTGATAAACAATAGCTCAAGGATTTTTCTTTATTTCCATTTCTATTTTTATAGGGGTTAGAACCCCTTTTTACACACCTCCGTATACTCAAATATTGTCGTTCAAATATTTAGGGTTTTCTCTCTTTCCATCATTATTTTAGTAGGCTTCTCTAACTGCCTCACAACTAACAGGAACTCCTAGAATGGCTGCCTAGCAGGACAACAGGACAGGGTCACTAGAATTCCCATCTAAAACAAGTCTTACAATGCTTAACAATGCCTTGCAGGAGGCAATGACTACTCAAGCCTCCCCTAGACATACAGAGCCTAATCTTGGAACTTCATGCCTTGAATGCCCGTCCCCAACAAACAAAAGAAAGTAACCCTTACACTCACATATATCATTAATTTTTTAAGGGAAAAGACTTGAAGAAGGGATGAAACCACCTGGAATGGCCACAAGAAGCTCTGTCGTAGCAAAGGCTCCCTTTAGCAACTTTATCAACCTGTATGATGCAATCACTACAACAAAAACCATTAACTATACATGCACCAAACAGACGAATGGCCCTCTTGGCCTAAAGAAATTGCACATTTCACTGCAAACTAGCTGGCTCTCTTGGCCTAAAGAAAATAGACATTGCGCACTTTTAAAGTAGCTGGCCCTCCTACCCTAAAGAAATAGATCATTAAAACCTGAAAACAACTCGCCCTCTTGGCCTAAAGAAATCAAGCAACCCTGCTCATATAGATCCCTCCTTGGAAGAAGGCAGATATAAAAACACACGCTCCACTCCAAGGGAAAAGACAGGGCGCTCAACCCTAAACTAAATGCATCAAGTTATGGCCCATACTTCTTGCATATACCGCAAGAGGCATATGTATAAGATGTCATCGAATTAACCTATGGGTCCATGATAATAGTGGTAGATGGGTCTCGGCTACTCTTCTCATTACCCATATCAACCATCACCTACCATATAACGCGTGGTCTGAAAATAGTCCCCACAAGCAACCAAGTCTCGTCTCATTATGAATAACAACATCCGAACTAGGGCCACAGTTGAAAAAGAGGTCCTCTTCATAAGAAAAATTGGCTAATGAATCCACAAACTGATTCCAATAATGTGGAATGAGCTGAAGAGATATGCTCTCAAATTCATCAAGTAGGGTTATAGCAGTTCAATGATACATACAAAGGAGAGGATTCCGGACTGTATATGTTCCATTAAGTTGATTTAAAATCAGCTGGGAATCCCCTGTTACTAACAACCACCTAATGCCACCTTTCTTGGCAATATTCAATCCCATAATCAGGGCTTTATACTCCGTCATGTTTTTAGTGAATCCCACCCCGAGATAAGAAGCTAATTTCATTATAACTCTACGTCAGGGATCTCGGATGACTACTCCAACACTCCCTTTTCAATTAGGCCTCTTGGATGCTCCATCAAAGTATAACATGTACGTCCATAATGGGTTTACACAACCAGCCATCAGGAGCTCCTCTATTCATAAGTATGATAATCAAAATTCAACATATTTAGAGGATGAATTGATGACTCCATCCCACCTTCTTCATTAAACTCAACAGGGATGCTCGTCAAAATTTGTAAACAGTGATGGCAGAAAACTTTAATTTCCCACACAAAGGTATCGTCTTCTTGCTCAACCACTTTGTATCTCTTCCTCCACCAAATAAGCCTCCCCTGATGATATCTTTGCTCCATATATGGGTGCTCCAAATAAGGGATTAATTGCCCCATCAACCTGTTTAAGCTCTCCTGCAGGTCTCAAATAAGCCCCAACATGGACCTGCAATGCATTTAGCACGTTAGCATATTTAGAAATAATAAGGTTCAATCTTATTAAGATTAACCTTATTCTTAAATTCCACTCCTTGTAGATCAGCTAATAAAACCGTGGACTTATCTTGTAAGGGCCATCCCAGTGAGGTTCGAGCTTTCTCGAGAATAGCTCCCTAGGCACATTGTAATACATAACTAATTGTCCTTTTTTAAAGGTATACTTCTTTGCCTTTAGATCATGCAACCACTTCATCTGATGTTTAGCTACCTCCTGGTGTAACAAACTTTGCAATTTGAGCTCGTCCAAGTGGACTATAGTCATAAACCATTCAAATAAGGCATCTTCATCACCCAAAGAATGATTGATTGTGAATCTTATGGTCGGCAACTCAATTTCTAAGGGCAAGACACACTCCTCTCCATAAACTAATTTGAATAGGTGTGGCCAGTGGCTTGTTTAAATGTCGTATTATACGCTCAAACCGCCACATATAATTTTATATCCAAGTCGCGTTTCTTTTTAGAGACTACCTTGGATAGGATACCCACAAGCTGCTTATTGGTACTTTCAACGTATCCATTGGCTTGTTGATTATAGGGGGTCATCTTATTATGCTTAATGCTCCATGCTTTAGTCAGGCTTCTAATTACCTTATTCAAAAAATGAGTTTCACGATCCGATACTATTTCCTTTGGGGGACCAAAACGATAGATGATCTGCTCAAGTACGAAACTAGTAGTCTCTTTTGCATTGTCCTGCCTTGTCGCCCGTGCTTCTGACCACTTTGTAAAGTAATTAGTTGCTACTATAACATATCTTTTCTGAGTAGTAGATGACAGGGTAATAGGTCCCACGAAATTGATGCCCCACTTCTCAAATGGAAGGATAGGCATAATAGGCATAAGTGGATGCTTCCTATTCTCTCGATTGACATGTCTTTGACATGTATCACATCTCTTAACATAGTCAAATGAATCTTGGAAGATGGACGGCCACCAATAACTAGCTCGTAAAGACTTTTGTGTCGTCAACCGCCCAGTAAAGTGCCCTCCACAAGCGGAGTCATGGTACTCTTCCAAAATAAAGGGAACCTCGTCATGCATCACACATCGGAGATAGATATCATCAACATCTTGCTGATATAATGTCCCTGCGATCAATTAAAATTTCAATGCTTGCTGTTTAATCTTCCTCTTCTCGGGTTTTGATAGAGTAGATCCAATCTCTCCCATAGAAAGATAGTCACTTCCTTCAATCTTAAACAATGTTTCCATGTCACTTCCTTCAGCCACAACCTCTTTTGGCTCTCTAAAATCCACAATACACTCAACAATGCCCTAAAGCTTTGGTGACTTGCTCTTAATCTCATAATCAAACTCCTGAAAAGTGATTAACCACTTTGCTAAACGATTAGGCGGCTGTAACTTATTCAGCAACAATCGACGCCCTTCTGCCTTCGTATAAAAAACCACCCTCTCATAAAGAATGTAATGCCTAAACTTCTTAGTCGCAAATACCATCGCAAGGCACAATTTCTCCATATAGGTATAGTTAATTTCCAATATGCCCAACTTTTGACTAGCAAAAGCAATCATATGGTACCACTTTTCCTCCCAAATTTGGGCCAATTAGCAACAGCTGATACTATACATAGTTGTTGTTGAAAATATATAGAACATTTCATCCATTTTTTATGCTTTTAAAACAGATGCTTTGGCAAGCTCCTACTTTACATCGTCAAAAGATACTTTGCAAGCATCACTCCATGAAAATTGACAATTAAAGGACAATAGGTTTGTCAATGGCAACGTTCTTTCTGCCAAGGCATTGATAAACCTCCGATAATACCGATGATAGAAAGCTATGCACTTCCTTTGGAGTACACGGTGGACTCATGGTGATTATGACCTTGATATTTTTAGGATCAGTTGCAATCCCTACAGATCTGACCACATGGCCTAACAAGAGCCCATAAGGAACTCCGAAGATGCATTTCCATGGGTTGAGAGCTATGCAGAATTGTCTGCAACACTCAAAACACTTCCATAAGATAATTAATTATCGATCCCTTACGGTGGCTGCCCCCAGATCGTCAATGATACTTTCAATTCCTCGGGGAAAATGTCACCAAAGGTTTTGTCAGTTGTTCTCTGCCATGAACCTGGTACATTACATAACCCAAATGCCATCACATGGTATGCAAAGGTATCGAAGATAGTAATAAACATCGTTTTTAGCTTGTCTTGCTCAGCAATTGCCATTTGATTATACTCTGCAAAGCAGTCCATAAACGAATAGATTTCCCTACCTACTAGTTGATCCAAAATTTGGTCAATAAACGACAACGAGTAGTAATCTTTAACAATTTTCTTATTCAACTCTCTAAAATCTATGCAAAGCCGGATCTGATTGTTCTTCTTCTTCCTGATCACAATTGGTGAGCACCATTCATTATGCTGAACAGGGAAGATCAAACCCGCTTTGCACAATTTTTGTAGTTCCTCGAACAACCCGTTCCTTAATTCAAATGGCATACGTCTTACTTTCTGATGTACAAAGCGGATACCTTCCTTTATAGGAATAGTATTCACAGCTAGACTGGGAGGAATGCCCCTAAGTTCATCATAGCTCCAAGCAAAGATGTCGCGGAACTCATGAATCAGGGACACATAGTCCTCTCTCTCTTTCGAGCTGAGCATAGAGCCCAATTTGATTGGCCGCGAATCATTAGGCGTACCAAGGTCTAGCTCAATAACATCCTGTCTCTTATTCGATCATGAGGCTCTATCGGCTCATTCAAGGTGATTTGATAAATATCCTCTGTAGTGGACCCTTCCTTAGATCCATCACTCGATGACGTCTCACTATTAGATGGATCATCTACTGTTTCTAATTCAGTGGAGGATAAAGGAGCTCTCTCACTTTGAGGAGACTCAGGGTAAACATCCACTATTACACGATGGGCACCTTGACCTAGAATCACTCGACCAGCGGGTATATCAACTTGACAGTTTGTTCCTAAAATCCAGGGCCTTCCTAGAAAAACTCGATAGCTAGGACGTCCTGCAAACCTTATCACCCTAAAGTCCAAATAGCATTCCACGCTTGCAATAGTAACGTGGAATTTAGTGATGCAACCTTCCGATTGTCTTAGACTATCATCCGCCATCCTAAGAAGTGTGGAGCAGTCTTTTTTAATTTTGAGACCTAGCCACTCCATCAAGTCTGAACTTATGATATTGACAAAGGATCCAATGTCCACAATAGCGTGCTCCACTAATATTCCATCCACATATGCTAGAACCCTAGGGCAATGCTTTTCAACATGATTGAACCAATCTTCTCTCACTCTAGCTATGCCCAAAGGTTCTACTATATACTTGATACACAGGACTTTCTTGAATTCCTTGCGTAATCTTGGAGAAATTTTAATCAATTGCAGGAGGTTCACATCTGGTTTGAATTCGCAAAGAGAACTTGCTAGGTCAAAGTCATGGTAGTTAGCCAAAGTTCTCTTCTCGCGCCAAACCATTCTTTCCTTTGGTCGTTGGACCGCCGGCTTTAGTGCCTCTTTTTTTACTTTTGTCTTCTTTCTTGGCACCTCTCTATCCTTCTCGGGTTCTATTTTACCTTCAACAAGCCTTAGAGGTCCACCTTCCATATCTTGATTTAGGACTTGCTTTCCCCTAGCATCCTACTTAGGATTTCCCTCGACAGGTTTAACAGTTCCTTTATCACCCTCTTTAATCTTTTTCCCTCTTGTTACGGCTCATAGATTAGAAGTTTTTGCATCATTGACACGTACAGCCTCAATAAGGTTGACTCCACTACCATGAGGCAGCTCCTCTACAACAGCCTTTCCTCATTGTAGTATTTGTCTTGGTCTCTCATCTTGCTAGAGATTATTCCCTTGTGTGCGATGATTAATTCCACCAGGTTGTTTACTTCCTTGTTGGAGAGAACTGATATTACTCCAACAAGTAGCAGATAAGTGACCAAACTTTTCGCAAATATCACATTTGACATTCGGGCAAATCCTAGGGAAATGTTGACCACCACACCACTTACAACTGAATCTTGAGGAGCCACCCTCTTCAGGGTGTCGACTCCCTATCAAATTCTGTTGCTTCTTAAGGAAATTGACATCCACATCTATTTGTCGATATTGTTCAGAAATCATATTGGTATAGTGCTTCATCATGTCCTTAACTTCACCAAGGACATTAGAGGCATCGACTCGTAGCCATGATCATCAGTTTGTCGTCCCATGGGCCTAACCACTTGATTAGGGATTGGCCATTGACCTACTAGGACAACATTAGGATTCATTGTTTGGCCTCCACTATTTAGTGAGGCCACCTAACTAGCCATGGGCATAGTCATGCTAGGAGGAGCTGGTAACATAGGAAAATTTGGCATGATACCTCCTCTCCCCTTCGCGTTTGACATGGGATTCCCTTGACTCCCATTGGTCAAGGCCAAGTTACTACCATTCCAATTTATCATTGCTGCATAAGCCACTTGCAAATGTGACTCTACTCCTTCTACTTGGGTAATAGCAGTGTCAATGTCGGCCAAAGCAACACTACTCAGCTGCACCTGGATATTAAAATCCAATCCATGTAGGAAATATTGTAACTGGGCAGTCGTTTGGAATGGGGATGTAAGTATTTATTTTACGAAGAACTTGCTTTAATTTCTTGGCATAGGCCTAGACATTCTCATTTGGCTCTTGGCGTGTTACATTCAAGACACGCAACCAATATTGTCCACCCTAACTCTCTATGGAAAGCAATAAAGAATTGGGCACTGCTAGTTATGGTTCCGGTTTTGAGACCATGGTACCATCTGCTACCCTTCCTTTTAACGTCATGTTGAAGAACATCATTAGATGTCCTTCGTCTTGGATCCAATAATTGAACATGAGTGTTTGAAACTCCTTAATGTGGAGTTCTCCATCTTCTTCCGCTAACCCATGGAAAATGGCCAACGATGCTCCTAATGCTGGCAAATCCGGTGTCCCTGTTGGAATTGCGATAGGTTGTGCCATGGCTACAACTGGATTGACAATAGGAGTTTGTGTGGGTAAAACTACACCCCCACTTGTTGTGGGTTGATTAACTGGAAGTAGGGAAGTACTAGGACTTTCACTTGCACTCGAAGAGCTACTCGAAACACTTAAGTTACTAGAACCACTGACTCTTATGCGCAACAGGCTGCTTCTTTGAGGAGAATAACGACTTACGATCTCCAACCGCCATCTAGCCCTCTCAACACATTCTGCTTTTTGTATTTCGGCTTGACGATCCTTGTCAGAGGACATAAACCAACTATTTGGTCCCTAGAAACCCTAAATTCGAGAACCACCACTTGTTGGCGACTCCCGGCAGACGCACCACTGATGGGATCTAAAATGGGCTGACACTAGCTAAGGCACTAGCCAGACCTCATGCCCTCAATAGACAACCCCACCACATGGCCTCGCGGGCCAGGAGCATCTATCAAGGGATACACTATCCTAAACACTAATCACTTCGTGATTATAGTCTGTAATCCAATGGATATTCCCTTTCCCCGTCTCCTCAGAGGGAGATTATACATATATCGGCAATGAATGCCACACATTACACACATAAGGACACCCCTGGCTGATTGCCATGGCCCTACCGTAGCTCTCCTACATCTTAGGGATTGGCCCCTATGCACTGCTTCCACACATAAACATAATCGAAAAAAACTCCCCTCTTAGTGCCAATATGTTTAATGTTCTAGGAATGCACTGATTCTCACTCATCCATCCCCTTTAACCCACCGTCTCAACCTACATCCAGGTTGCTCGCTCTCTCTATGTGGCTCAAGTCTTAAAGAAACCAAGTGCCATGCATCCATGAGCTTGTCATTGAAACGTGTCCCGCTGTCCACTTGTAGGACACGTCTTAGCAGCCCATCGGAAAGAGAGTTTAGAAAGTGCCGCCCAGCACTCACAAGAAATGTCATGGGGTTTGTGATCTAGGTCTTCTCGAGTCTGCCACAAAGTGAAAGCACCTGGCCATTCCCACTTAGGACCAACCTGAATCAAGGTTTTCTTGATAGTCAAGTTCCTAGGAGGTAGCTAGCGTCAAACTACTTTGCGCAGAAACATCACGGTCCAAGAGGATTTATACTGCACTTGGTTCAAGGAGAATGGGAATTGAGAGGGATGCGAAGCTCAACCTCTCTGCCCATAAGGCATAGTCCCATTCCATTCTCCTAAAACATCATAAATCGAGATCTAGCTCTATAGTTTCTAGGTCATTGTTACCTCGCTGTCAATTCCTTTGAGAAAAGATCTCGGCCAACCGGGCCACCCTTCCGTAGGACGGACCCAGGGTCACATCCACCACACTTTCCTCGAGTTTCTTTAGTTATCTAATTACCTACCACATTTAGTTTGACAAGCAAATAGAGCTTCCTTAATTAACCAATTAATCACTGGTTCCTTCACGTAACTTAGGCACTGACACAGAAAAACAATGTCAAGCAAGTTCCTTTATCAACATTTAATCTTTATTTATCAGTCTTTGGAATACATCAAATAACCTGCCCGAAGGCTATTCTAGCAATCCTCAGGGATCGCTATTCCAAGTTCTGCCTATTGACTAGTATACGGGCCTCAAGATCCCATCTCAAGTCATGTGGGCCTCTTGTGCAGGATTCGGAGGCAAGGAATTTATGGCCAGAGCCTCCCCTGGCACCCAAGCGTCCTCTTGCTCCAAGTAGCACCCATGGAGAGACCTCTCGTAGAGGGTTCGGTCCACGTACCCGACGCTGCTGACAACCCCCTTGGATAGGGTCAAGCAGACAGTCGGAGGTAACTAATACTGCCTCTCCCTCCAGGCTCTTAACATGAAGCATTGGATATTTTTCCTCAATTAGTTCCTTGAGCAAAGAAGTACAAACAGTGCTCCTAAGTGTACAATCATGAGCATTCCAGTGGTCATTTTTACGGCCAACTACTAAGGTGTAATTCCTTCTTCCTGAATACTTCCAGCATTCGATCTGGGATCAATTGTGACTTGGCAAGACCCCAAGGGTTTTGTAAGCTGAGTTGCTTGTTTACCCTTTTTTCCTTGGGTTAGGGTTTATACCCTGTTGACCCAAATTGTTTCTACCTTAGATTTCCCTAAATTATAGACAATAAATCCTGGGAAACCTCGTTGCCCTAACTTGGTTGGTCAATTGCTTTTCTTGGAAATTCATTATTACCCTGGCTTGGCAAATCAGTCCCAAGGAAGAGTGATGTAGTAGGATGACTACTTAGCTTCTAGAAAATTAGACTTGTAATTAGAACTCGCCAAACTTGGTCTAAGGTGTAGGGGTTCTATTTTATAATTTAGACTTAAGAGCATATGACGTTAAAGTTTGTTGCATGAGATAGGTATCAACACCTAACTGGTGGGATTATTTTTCTCATCACACGGTATTCCTTGATCAAGAATACCTTTGATCAAGATATAGGGCTTGGGAGTCTTATTGACCCAATCCAAAACCCTAACCCTATTAGGCCAATAAACATTTTGGCCCTAGGGTCCCTAAATTCTTGCAGAGGTCTTGTATTTGGTCAACTGATCCTTAGGGTGAGGACCCTAGATCATTCTTACATTGCGTTTAAAATAATCCTAACATTTCAAGAATGTGGGTAGGACCTTTGAGATCGGAAATATTAGATCGGCATCCTAAGTGCAATAATAGGCATAATTTTAACATAACTTAACCTAACCCAGCACGTTGAGGTGTCTGTTGTATGCTAACTATTCACGCCTTTATGAATCTTATGTGAGTTACAAGATTACATGCGATCTACCTAATTGATCTGATTGTCTTATGATTAAAGGCGATCTTTCCCTTAGAGATGCAAATACTCTCCCTAAAATATGTAAGTAACTGCAAGATGTATAAGTTATATCATTCCATGTGAATATGCAATATCAAGACCATAGACCTTTTGCCTTTATGCAACTATAGTATCTATAGTGATCTTTCTTTTCCTCGTCTTATGCGACATTGATTGAACATTCAGAGCTATTCTTATAAACCCTACATTTTATGCATCGAATTCAAGCTTTTAGTATTTTAATGAAGATGCATCCCTTCCCAATTTTGAACTTTAATAAAAGAACTCTATGCATGGATGCACCAATCTTTCATGACCAGATGCCAATGAATACATCATTGATTTAATCCTTCCTTTATCGCTGAACCCAACCTAGAATGTAACTATCATCGCATGTGATTTGCAAAGTTCCTAAATCTTTCCCATACATTGCAACTATTCAGACATCATATAATGACCCCTTTATGATTATCTTATACACGAGTCACAACCAGGAATTTATTACCTAAGTGCATTATGTGTTATAAGCCCTATCCTTTGCGAGATGCAACAACGACGCCTTCACACAATTTCATCTTTTAACTTATGCAACATACATTCAAAAATGCAACTACCCTTGACCACGGAAGTGCAAGCAAATGCAAGTACTCGATATGCAACTAAACTTTGTAGATCAAATGAGTATATAAATTTCCCAATGCATTTAAACTTCCCTATGAGAATTAAAACATGCTTAATGCATCCTTTCCATGCGAGGTTAATTTTCGGAACCTGGGCATTCAATATCGGGGCATTGTCCACTCTCGTACTTTGGGTGGAAGCTCCCATGTGTGCTCCTCTTAACTTTTGCTTAGGATCCATCGATGAAGTAGATCTTGACTCAGAAAACTCTCCTTGGTCCCCTTCTTCGACTTCAAAAATTGCCTACTGCCTGAGATCTCCCTCGAGGCACGGGAAATAGACCTTGGGGAACACGGACAAGGCATTCCAACTCCGTGGGTGAACCGGGTCTAGAGAAGCTTCAATAGAAGCTTCTCAAGCTTCTAGGTAACTGGCATGACGTGGAGACGTGATGGGTGGAGATGATGATGATGATGGTGAAGAGGATGATGAGGGAGTTGATGATGATGATGATGAAGATGAAGATGAAGGTGACGGGGGCAACAGCAGCCTAGCGGCGCGGCAATAGCAGACGAATGGTGGTGGGTAGCTCCTCACGGTGCACAGCATGATCAATCCCCCTCCCAAGCTCATGGAGGGGGTTTATATGGAGTGAAGGGGGGGGGGTGGCCACACAAGTGGCAGGGTGCATGCCCTCCTCCTGATGCCCTTCCACGAGTTCCAACATATACTCCCTCTCCTCGCCATGCAATGGGTGAAGGTGAGGGAGTTTGTAAAAAAAAATAGCAATTAATTCATTATCTTTTTTTTCCCTTGAAGGAGAGTTCCCGCGGAGGCCTACGGTTTTGGGCTACGGTCTCTTATGCTCAACACGGGGCTGGTTTTTATTAGTGCACAAGGATGGAGCACTTAGCCCAAAGTTTTTTTGTTGCGGGAGATTGCAGAAGAAAGCAATGATGTATGGTATGTTGACTCAGGTGCATCAAACCACATGATAGGTCATGCAAAATGGATGGAGGATACAAGGAAAATGGAAAAACCAGGATTTGTGGAGACTGGTGATGATACTACACATCCTATTGTGCAGATTGGAAAATTTCCTTTGTCTATGCAGGATGGAAAAAAGAAGTACCTATCCGATGTATTTCATGTCCCGAATATCACCAAGAATCTGGTTTCTGTTGGTCAAATTGTTGAGCAGGGCTTGCAGGTCAGATTTAATCCTCATGGATGTTTTTTTGAGGATATGAAAAATGAAGGTCACTTGATAGCAAAAGGAAAGAAGAAGGGCAGAATGTTTACGTTGGATGCAGACATGTCTGAATTGAGTGCAGCAATGTTTGCACATGGGACCGGTGTAGTTGCAGATATTAATATCTGGCATAAATGCATTGGTCATGTTAATGTACGACGACTTAAATCAATGCAGGCCCAAAATATTGTTGCAAGATTGCCTAAATTCAAGGTTGAAGAAATGCATAAGGTATGTGAAGCCTACCAATTTGAAAAACAGGCAAGGAAACCATTTCCTAGACATGTTCAAGAGAGTGAGAAGCCATTGGAATTAATCCACCCTGATGTGTGGACTACTAAAGCTGCATCTCTTGGAGGCTGTCATTATTTTGTCACTTTTATTGATGACTAAAGCAGAAAAGTTTGGGTGTATTTTATGAAAAAGAAAAGTGAAGTTTTTGGGCATTTCAAAACTCTTAAAGCTATGGTTGAAGAAGAAACATGCCTACAAATAAAATGCCTAAGGTCAGATGGAGGGGGAGAGTACCTCTCAAATGAGTTTGCAAGGTTCTTGCAGGAGCATGGCATAAAGCAGCAATATTCATGTAGTCATACCCCACAACAAAATGGAATTGCAGAAAGGAAAAACAAGCATATTAGAGAGGTATCTCGTACCATGCTCAATGAAAAAGACTTGCCAGATTTCTACTGGGCTGAAGCAGTTGCTACAGCAGTCTACATAATGAACAGGACTCCTACTGCAACAATACATGGGATGACTCCAGAGGAGAGGTATACTGGTAGGAAACTAGATATTTCTCATTTGAAGATTTTTGGTTGCATTGCCTATGTTCATGTGCCAGATGAGTTGAGATCCAAGTTGGATCCAAAAGCTGAGAAGTGCATCCTTATTGGTTACATCAGAAAGGGTATAGATGCTATAATCCTTCTACTCCTAAGTTTACAGTGAGCAGAGATTTTTTTTTTAATGAGATGAGTAGCTGGTATAAACCAGTAAATGTGATTGATGATGTAGATACACAAAATAGTAATGCTGCACAGAATTCACAGTAGCAGTCACAAAATATTGGTGGACCTGGAGTGTCCTCTAGCAGTGGTTCATATTCTTCGCCATGGGGACAGGCAGATTGAGATCAGGAGAATCTCCTCAAAACAATGCAGATAGTGGTATGCAGGTTTCATGAAAAGGAAAAGAGAAGGTAGATCAACCCATGTTTGATGTGAATGCAGGTCACTCTTATGTGGATGGTGAATCTAGTGGCTCAGAACAGAGCTTTGATGATGAGTTGGGTATTCCTTCTATTGTTACACCTGGAGTAAGGAAGACCAGGGATGTTTTGAGAGCACCTGGGAGTGAACCTACTTTGCACAGGTCTACGAGAGCTAGGTATCCTGTGGATAGGCTGAAATAGGATGGATTTACAGCCATTCACTATGCATATATGGTCAAAGCGATACATGAACCAGAACCCACTTCTTTTGAGCAAGCCATGGGAAAAAAAAAATGGGAGAAAGCCATGGATGAAGAAATGGATGCCTTGGAAGCAAATGCTACATGGGAGTTGGTATCTTTGCCTAAAGATAAAAATGCAATTGGCTGTAAGTGGGTTTATAAGGTGAAGCACAATGCAGATGGTTCTGTGAACAGATACAAGGCAAGATTAATAGTCAAGGGGTATGCACAAACATATGGCATTGACTATGAAGAAACATTCAGTCCAGTTGCAAGGATGGCAACCGTAAGAGCAGTCATTGCTATGGCTGCATCAAAGGGATGGTCTTTAGATCAGATGGATGTAAATAATGCCTTCTTGCATGGTGATTTGCAAGAAGAGGTCTATATGCAGCAGCCACCAGGTTATGTGCATGCTGTTCATCCTGAGTTTGTTTGCAGGTTGAAGAAAGCCTTGTATGGCTTGAAGCAAGCACCTAGATCATGGTCTGACAAGATAGGATAGTATCTTGTCACTATTGGCTTTCAGATTTCCAAGGTAGATTCCTCACTTTATGTGAGAGAAACAGAGAAAGGTATTATGCTACTTGTCATTTATGTTGATGATTTGATTATGACAGGTGACAGTGATGAAGATATCCTTCATGTGAAAATGCTATTGAAGCAAAAGTTTGAGATGAAGGATTTGGGAGAGCTGCGTTATTTCTTGGGCATTGAGGTGATTAGATCACCAAGTGGGATACGGCTCTTGCAGAGGCAGTTTGGATTGGACATGTTATCCAAATATGGGATGACAAGCTGTAATCCTATTTCAGTTCCTTAGGAGTAGAATGTGAAGTTGAGTGCAGATGCACGTGAGCTTCTGGAAGACCCTACTATGTACAGACGCATAGTAGGAAGTTTGATTTATATGACTATTACCAGGCCAGATTTGAGCAATGCTGTTGGATTGGTAAGTCAGTTTATGCAGGTTCCAAGGAAACCACATTTGGATGCGGCTAGATGCATACTCAGGTATGTGAAGTCCACATTGCAGTATGGACTATTTAATGAGACTGGGGTTCAGATACAGTTGCATGGATACACTGATGCTGATTGGGCTGGTAGTATTTCGGATAGACGATCTACCAGTGGATATGTGTTCTCTTCTGGGAGTGCTGCAGTCACTTGGAGCAGCAAGAAACAACCTACAGTTGCCTTGCCGAGCACAGAGGCTGAGTACAGGGGTGCAACAATGGCTACATGTGAGGTAGCTTGGTTACATAAGCTACTTTATGATATGCATCAGTCTACAGATGGGCCAGTTCTCATTTATTGTGACAACATGAGTAGTATACACTTGGCAAATAACCGAGTCTATCATGCTAGAACAAAGCACATTGAGGTGCACTATCACTATGTGCGGGAGAGGGTTTTACTAGGTCTTATTGATCTAGTTTATGTCAACACAGAGGATCAGGTAGCTGGCATATTCATGAAGGCATTGGGCGCAGAGAAGTTGCAGAAGTTCAGAGACCTGCTTGGTGTGCACGAATTGGGATTGAGCTCGAGGGGGAGTGTTGACATATCGAGCTCCACTCGTGATATGCCAGGGTGATCGTTGTGCATTTATGTCACCGACTTGTTAGTTGCAGATGCGGTTGGTACACTGCCCATGAATAATAGCTAGATGACAGCTATCCTTATCTACTCTAGTTCGTGGCTCAGTTAGTATGCCACCTTAGTTAGTTGAGTTTGGTTTGAGACCCATATATAGGGTTCTTCTATTTCTTTGTACTTGAGTCCTTTGGCTTACACAACTAAGAAGAGGAAAACTATTTTTCAGCCTCCACCCTTGTGCGTATTTCCCCATTGTACAAGCAAGAAAGCTACAAGTGAGACTCCTTCCTTCTCTCCCACAATCTTGACACTCAACACATTCTGTATTTTGTATTTTGGCTTCACGGTTCTTGTCACATGACATAAACAAGCTATTTGGTTCTTAGAAACCCTATATTTGAAACCACCACTTATTGGTGGCTCCCAGTAGGCGCACCACAGATGCAACCTAAAATGTGCTGACACTGGCTATGGCACTAGCCAGACCTCATGCACACAACACACAACCCCACCACACGGCCTCGTGGGCCATGAGCATTTGAGACTCAGTCTACACTAAATGGTAATGTCGATTCTGCATTTGTAATAGGTAATAGTTCAACATTTACCATCCCTTCTCCTCAGAGGGAGATCCCATAACATATAGGCATAGTGCCTCATAGCACAAACATAAGGAAGCACCTCTCAGCTAATTGCCATGGCTCCACTATTGTGACTCTACTACACCTCGAGGATTGGCGCCCCAAGATTGTCACTTCAACATAAAGTACACACGATACAGACTCCACTCTTTCATTTTGAGCATATTCCAAGAGATACCATGTGTCCTTACCAAATAATTCCCCACGAAAATGATCAACTAGCCTACAGCCTAGGTCATCTCACACTCTCAAGCATAGGTCAACATAATGAAAAACATGTGGTATGTATCCAGTTCTTCATATCTGGATACCATGGTTAATATGCACATGCAAAAGTGGATGATGGTACTTGAAATGGGTCGGCACTGGCTATGGCACTAGCCGGACCTCATGCTCATGACACACAAACACCCTCACGGCCTCGTAGACCAGGAGCGTTAATCTAATGCTAAAGGAAAAATTGCCCTAAAGCCTAATCTATGCGTTTATAGTTTATAGTCCAACGTTTCCCTTCCTATAAACTCCTCAGAGGGAGAACACTTACACATTGGCAATGCCACGATCACATACATGGAGGCAACCTCTTAGTAGAAACACCGTAGCCCCACTGCAGCTCTCTTGCATCGCAGGGATAGGCCCCTTGATGTGCTCCTAGAACATATAGAACATTCAAACACAAACTCCTCTCCTTTATATTTCTCGTATTTCCAGGAGATATACCATGCTTCCTCACCAAACAGTCCCTTAGGAAACCGACCCTCTATCCTACGGCAAAGGATAACCTCACACTCTCATTCGTGGGTCAAATTCCTAAGAAAACAATTCCTATGCACTCCAAGAGCTTCCCCTTTGATACCATGAACCATGCATAGTGCATAATGTGAATGGTTTAGTTAGTTCACAAACAAAAGAAAATCAGCATTGTGCATCGTGCGAAACCAATCTTTTCATGATTTCCATGCTAACGTTTATGTAACGAGAAAAGACATCGAGCCTTACGCTCATGCTGCCTTTCCCTTTATTTCAAAACAACGTCCTATAGGCATGATGCAACACATAAATCAGATTTCAATTTATATTTTGATGTCCAACCTCCCCTCTCACCCTACCGTTTAATGTTTTGCATTCGTTGATAGGTGAAAATGTCATTTTGTGTGTATTTTTTTATAAGAAAGCGATAAACACGGACGAAAACATAGAAAAGAGGGTAAATCAAGGCCAACCTTGTTCTTTACCTTCATTATACATTGCACAACCACACATGTAATTTTCTAGAATTTTTTTTTTACCGTTTCCTTATTTTCTCCCATTTTTTACCATTTTTAGGTATTTTTCCTCTATTTGCTTCAATAAAAAATGACTAGAAATTAAGATTGATTGTGGGATGTGGCCCTTAGGTTCTTGATAGTAAAATTTTAGGTTTTTTTGGCATTGTGTCTCATATTTCCCATTTATTTTGCAAAAAATCCCATTTTTACCCCTTAAACGTGTGTTTTTCAGGTTTTATACCATTAATTTCAGCCATATCACTTATGATTTTCTGGTTTTCTGATTATAAACTGATAAAACTCATAGAAAACAACATCATAATGAATATTCAGTCCATGGGAACAATGTTTCATCAAACAAATAGCATAAAAACTTATTTTTTCTTCATAACAATTGAATTACTGCTTAGGCTCCATGTCTCGGGATCTCGGTTTTGGTGCGGGACTGCGGGTCAGCCCACATTCAATGTCTAGTATCTTCACAATAAGCAATCTTCATGTCTACATTGATCTGGAAGCAATCCGGTTCCAACCAGACAAGCTTTCCTTCACCATTCTTCATTTTCCTCTTGCACACAAGAACAACCCCTTAAGGGAGAGAGAGGGAGGAGAGAGAAAGACTAGAATTAGAATTCTTCATTCAAGCCACCACTGTACGAGTGAAGGATGGCGATATGATCAGCAGGAAAGGAGTAGTTTGGGGGTATGATCGGTTGTGTGGGTTATTTGCAGGCTACAATCTCCATCTCCCCCAACAATGGATGCAATTTTCGGGCGTCAACAAGCGCCATCTTCTCCACATTTTTTATCATCTCTCTTTCATCATGATTTTATGTGGCATAAAATGACCCCAAGCCCCAAAGGTCATGCCCACTTTTGGCCTCCCAAGTGTCCACCCTTTCATATCTTGACCGATTCTTGGCTCCTTCCCCGTCCAGGCTCTGATTCGAGTGTTGTAAATTTCTGCGCGTCCAGCTTGACATCCCACACTGACTCGTAACTCCTGATGCCCCGCATGACAGTTTGAAAAATTATCAAAAATCCACAAGTGTCGCTCGGGCGTCTTTTAAAAGTCTTATTTCACTTGGTGCTTAAAATCGTCCTAGCTGGAGCGGCCACCTTCGATGTTAAATATTTTTCCCCTAAATTCCACATTTTTTGGCAAATTTTAGGCACATCCCGGGCTCAAAACTCTGCTCTCATTGGCTACCACGGGATAGGGTGACTCAGCCCGTCGAATCCCACAACAGATCTGCACAAACAACCAAAGGAAGCATCAAGCTGATACAAAATAGACACATAGTAAAACACAACACAATACTCACCCTACCCCCTGAAAAAACCAAGGCATGAAATCCATGAGAAGTAGGCCCAGCATAATCTGATAGAAGGTCCAAAGCTAGTCACTAACCGACTGCTCCAACATAGCCAAACTAAAAAGAACGATCAAAGAGGTCGCCCTAAGTGGTGGTCTGAACTACCTATCTAACTAAGGACAATACAACCAGGAGCTCCTACTAGGTGAGAACTCCTATAGCTTGATCAAGAAGTATTGTCTTTTAGCACATTTTGCTTCTTTTAGGGTTTTTATTTTTCCATACTTGGGCATGTAAAAAGGAGGGAGCTGAGCGTAGTGACCCAAGGAGAACAGGGCATCGGCCTCAGGTCATGTCTCGGTACCCAAGAACCTACCAAGCCCTCACAAGGCGACACTTAATCTTTTTCTGACACTCACTTTTATTTTCGCTCCAACCTTTCTTAAATTTTTTTCCAGCAAGATGCCACCCCTAGGAAGACAAGGCATCGGCCCCGGGTACTCGTCCCCAGGAACCTACCAGGCCTTCGCAAGGCGATGATCAACCGCTTATAAATTTTCCTTTCTTTTCTTTTCTATTTTTATAGGGTTTAGAACCCCGTTTTACACACCTTTGTATATATTTATTATCTTTTGAGATATTCAGGGTTTCTCTTCCTCTATCAGCATTTTTCTTCTTCGGCAAGCTTCTCTAACTACCTCACAACTAACAAAAACTCCTAGAATTGTTGGCTAGTAGGCTAGAACAACAAGGTCACTAGGACTCCCTTCTAAAACAGATCTTTCGATGTCTGGCAATGTCTTTACAGGAGGCAACAACTACTCAAACCTCCTTCAGCCATACCTAACCTAAACCTGGGACTTCATGCCTTGGACGTCGGTCCCCAACAAGAAAATAAAATCCCCTACAAGTACACAGGCACATATAGCATAAAACACGGTAGTCATAAAGGAGAGATATCACCTGTATAGGGCCACGAGAAGCTTCCACGCAACAAAAGGCTCCTTGCAAGCCAGACAATTAACCCTCTTGGCCTAATGAAATAAAACAGTTCACTACAAAAAACTGATCGGCCCTCTTGGCCTAATGAAATAAAACGGAATAGCACCTACACATCCCTCCTCGAAATAGTACAGATATACAATAATATGCGCCATTCCAAGGAGGAAAAACAAGGCTCACAGCCCTAAACTAAATGCATAAGGTTATGACCCATCCCTCCTGCATATATAGCAAGAGGCGTATGCATAACATGTTGTCTAATCAACGTATGGGTCCTAGATAATAATGGTAGATTGGTCTCGGCTACTCTTTGCATCACCTATATTAACCATCGTCTGCCATATATTGCATACTCTGATAACATTCCCCACAAGCGACCGAGCCCTGTCTCATCATTGATAACAATATCCAAACTAGGACCACAGTTAAAGAAAATGTCTTCTTCATAAGCAAGATTTGCCAGTGAATCCGCAAACTGATTCCAGTAATGTGGAATCAGCTAAAAAGACACTCTCTCAAACTCCTCAAGTAGGGTCATGGCAGTTTGATGATACATACAAATGATGGGATTCTGCACTGTGTATGTCCCATCTAGCTGATTCAGGATCAATTGGGAACCCCCTTTTACTAACAACTACTGAATACCACCTTGTTTGGCAATATGCAATCCTATGATCAAGGCTTTATACTCCGCCATATTGTTAGTAAATCCTACCCCGAGATAAGCAGCTAATTTCATCGTAACTCTACGTCGGGGATCTCGGATTACAACTCCAATACTTCCTTTTTTATTAGGGCCCCTGGACACTCCATCAAAATACAATGTATACGTCCACAATGGGTTTACACAGCCTACCATCATGAACTCGTCTATTCGTAATTATGATAGTCAAAATTTAGCATGTTGAGAGGATGAACTAACGGCTCCATCCCACCTTCTTCATTGAACTCAATAGGGATACTTGTCAACAGTCATAAGTAGTGATAGCAAAAGACTTTGATCTCCCACACAAAGGTTCCGTCCTCTTGCTCAATTACTTTGTATTCTTTGCTCCACCATATAAGTTTCCCCTGATGGTATCGCTGCTCCAGATATGGGTGCTCCAAATAAGGAATTAACTACCCCATCAACCAACTTTAAGCTTTTTTGCAGGTCTCAAATTAGCCCTAGCATGGACCTGCAATGCATTTTTTTGTATCAACATACTTAGAAATAATAAGGTTTAATCTTATTAAGATTAACCTTATTTTTAAATTCTACTCCCTGCAGATCAGCTAGTAGAGATATAGACCTATTTTTTCCTATCCTGACAATCTTGTAGGGGCCATCCCATCTAGGTTCCAGCTTCCCTGAAAACAGCTCCCTACGCGCATCATAGTATAGAACTAATTGCCCTTTTTTAAAGGTATACTTCTTCGCTCTAAGGTCGTGCAACCACTTCATCTGACGTTTAGCTACCTCCTGGTGTAATAATCTCTGCAATTTCAATTCATCCAGGTGGGCTATGGTCGTGAAACGTTCAAAGTGGGAATCCTCATCTCCCAAAGAGTGGTTAATTGCAAACCGTATGGTTGGCAACTCAATTTCTAGGGGTAACACACACCCTTCCCCATAAACTAATTTAAATGGAGTATGGCTAGTAGCTCACTTGAATGTTGTATTGTATGCCCATACTGCCACATACAACTTCCTGTCCCAGTCTCGTTTCTTCTCAAAGACTAATTTAGACAAGATACCCACAAGCTGCTTATTAGTACTTTCGACTTGCCCATTTTCTTGCGGATTATAGAGGGTCATTTTATTGTGCTTGATTTGCCAAGCTTCAGTCAAGCTTTTTATCACCTTATTTAAAAAGTGGGTTCCACAGTCCGACACTAGTTCCTTCGGTGGACCAAAATGGTAGATAATCTGCTCTAAAAGAAAACTTGCAATCTCTTTTGCATTATCCTACCTCATTGCCCGTGCTTTTGACCATTTTGTAAAATAATCAATTGCTACTATAATGTATCTCTTCTAAGTAGTAGACGACGGGGTGATAGGACCCAAAAAATCAATGCCCCACTTCTCAAATGGAAGGATAGTCATGATAGGCGTAAGTGGGCATTTCTTATTCTCTCTGTTGTCATGTCTTTGACAGGTATCACATCTCTTAACGTACTCAAATGAATCTTGGAAGATGGACGGCCACTAATATCCAACTCTTAATGCTTTGTGTGTCGTCAACTGTCCAGCGAAGTGCCCTCCACATGCAGAGTCACGACACTCTTCCAAGATAAAAGGAACCTTGTCAGGCATGACACATCGGTGGTAGATATCATCAACACCCTGCCGATATAGTGTTCCTGCGATCAAGGAAAACTTCAAAGCCTGTTGTTTGATTTTCCTCTTTTTTGATTTTGATAAACCAGCTCCAGTCTCTCCTGTTGATAGATAATGCGTAATAGCAGCATACCAAGATGGGATAGAAGCTGTATCAATTTTAAACATTTCTTCAATATCACTTCCTTCAGCCAAAGTCTCCTTTGGCTCCCCAAAATCCACAAGGCATTCCATAATACCCTACAACCTCGGTGGCTTACTCTTAATCTCATAATCGAACTCCTGCAAAGTGATTAACCACTTTGCCAAAAGATCAGGTGGTTGTAGCTTATTCATAAGCAATCTAAGCCCTTTCGCCTTCGTATAGAAACCTACATTCTCATAGAAGATGTAGTGCCTGAATCTCTTAGTCCCAAAGACCATCGCAAGACACAACTTCTCCATGTAGGTATAGTTGATTTCTGAAATGCGCAATTTTCAACTAGCAAAAGCTATCGGATGATACCACTTTTCCTCCCAGATTTGGGCTAAACACCAGCTAATACTATGCATGGTGGCTGCTAAAAAAATATAAAATGCATCGCCTCTTTTGGGTGCTTTTAAAACTGGTGCTTTTACTAGCTCCTATTTCACATCCTCAAAAGCTACCTTACAAGGGTCGCTCCATTCAAATAGACAGCTAAAGGATAATAAGTTCATTAATGGCAACGTCCTTTGTGCCAAGGCATTTATAAACCTCCGATAGTACCCTATCGATGACAGAAAGCTATGTACCTCTTTCGGAGTGCGTGGTAGACTCATAGCAACTATAGCCGTGATCTTTTCAGGGTCAGTGCAATCCCGAATGAATTGACCACATGACCTAGCAATAGCCCATAAGGCACTCCAAAGACACACTTCCGTGGGTTAAGAGCGATACAAAATTGTCTGCAGCACTCAAAGCACTTTCTTAAAATAATCAACATCCTTTCCCTTATAGTGGCTACCCCCAGGTCATCAGTAAATACTTTCAACTCATCTCGGGAGATGTCACCAAAGGTCTTGTCTGCTGTTTGTTGCCATGAACCAAGCGCATTGCACAATCCAAAGGCCATCACATGGTATGCAAAAGTACCAAAGATAGTAATAAAAGTTGTTTTCAACTTGTCCTCTTCTACAATTGCCATCTGGTTGTATCCCGCAAAGCAATCCATGAATGAATATATTTCCTTGCCCGCTAATTGATCCAAAATCTGGTCAATGAATGGCAACGGGTAGTAATCCTTAACCGTCTGCTTATTCAGCTCTCTAAAATCTACACATAGCCGGATCTGGTTGTTTTTCTTCTTCCTGATAACAAATGGTGAACACCATTCCATGTGTTGTACAGGGAAGATTAAACTAGCTTTTCGTAACTTCTGTAACCCCTCAAACAACCCGTCCCTCAACTCAAAAGGCATACACCTTACCTTTTGATGCATAGAACGACTGCCTTCTTTTACAGGAAGAGTATGAACAGCCAAGCTGGGAGGAATGCCTCTTAG
Source organism: Lygodium microphyllum (assembly GCF_053477565.2). Taxonomy (NCBI): domain Eukaryota; kingdom Viridiplantae; phylum Streptophyta; class Polypodiopsida; order Schizaeales; family Lygodiaceae; genus Lygodium; species Lygodium microphyllum. Next base: position 114,592,976 of record NC_141137.1, read on the forward strand.
CTCATCATAACTCCAAGCAAAGATATCGCAGAATTCTTGAATCAAGGACACATAGTCCTCCCTTTCTGTTGAACTGATCATGGAACCTAATTTAATTAGCCGCGAATCATTTGGCGTGCCAAGGTCCAACTCAATCACATCCGCATCTCTTATCCTATCTTGCGGCTCTATCGGCTCATTTAGAGTTATCTGATAAATATCCTCTGTAGTGGACCCCTCTTTAGATTCATCACTGGATGACGTCTCACTACAAGATGGATCATCTACTGTTTCTAATTCAATAGAGGATAAAGGAGCTCTCTCACTCTGAGGAGACTTAGGGTAAGCATCGACTATTACTCGATTAGCACCTCTACCTAGAACCACTCGATCGGCAGGTATATCGACTTGACAATCTGTTTGTAAGATCCAAGGCCTCCCTAGCAAAACTAGATAGAATGTCCTGCAAATCTGATCACCCTAAAGTCCAAGAAGCATTCTACACTTGCAACTGTAACATGGACTCTAGTTACACAACCTTCTGGTTTTCTTAGACTATCATCAGCCTTTCTAAGAAGGGTGGAGCTGTCTTTTTGGATGCTTAGACCCAACCTCTCCATCAACTCTGAACTCATGATATTGACAGAGGACCCAATGTCTATGATGGCATGCTCTACTAATATTCCATCCACGTATGCTAGAACCCTAGGGCAATTCTTTTTAGCATGATCAAACCAATCTTCCCCCACTCGTGCGATGCCCAAAGGTTCTACAATATATCCAATACGCAGGATCTTCTTAAATTCCTTGCGTACTCCTGGAGATAATTTAATCAAATGTAAGAGGTTTACATCTGGTTTGACTTCGCAAAGAGAACTTGCTAAATCAAAGTCATGATAGGTAGCCAAAGCTCCCTTTTCTTGCCAAACCATCCTCTCTTTTGAAAGATAAGAAGGATCGAAGCTTGCATGCGAGCTATGGCGGGAGAGCAAGAGCAAGAAAGAGAGAGACAAGGAATGGGAACTCCAACAGTCACAATGTGTGACCGGGACTTCCTTTATTTACTAGTCACTAAAAAATGAATGTAAAGAATAAAGTGACGTGACGGGCACCCGCCACCTGCAGTGTGCAGTGGCGGGTACTGTCAGTGTAGTAATACACGGGGCGGCACGGCGGAGGTGCCTTTACCCCAACAACCTCCCACTTAAAGATGAATCTGCCCCAGTGAGAGAGAAAATAAAAGAAAAAGACAGTACAATTGTACATAGGTACAAGGGATGAGGAAATGCATCATCTCATCCAACGCCCATCAATCTCTTGAGGAAGGCAAAGCGCTCAGTAGTGAGGCTTTTTGTGAGCAGATCTGCAGGATTCTCGTCAGTGGAGATCTTGACAAGATCAACAGACTTGTCCTCCACGACACCATGTATGAAGTGATACCTTACCTCAATGTGTTTCGTCTTCGCATGGAAGACTGGATTCTTAGCCAACTAAATGGCACTCATAGAATCCGAATGCAGTGTAGGTATAGCATCAATCCCAAGGTCAGTAACTAGATGGCCTAGCCATATGGCCTCCTTGCAAGCCTCAGTGGCTGCAACATACTCGGCCTCAGTGGTAGACAAAGCCGTACACTTCTGAACCCTGGACATCCAAGAGATAGCACCTCCAGCATAGGTGAATACATAGCCAAAAGTGGACTTACTACTATTTGCATGTCCTGCATAATCGGAGTCAGTGTACCCCAGGACCTCTGGATCCTGGCTGCCATAGCAAATACACATATCTGTTGTTCCCTTCAGGTACCTCATGATACCCTTCACGGCATCCCAATGTTTCCTACCAGGTGTAGCCATATAGCGTGCCACAACACCAACTGCAAAGGCAATATCTGGACGAGTGGCTATCATGGCATATATCAAACTACCCACAGCTGAAGCATAAGGGATCTGGGCCATCTCGGCCCTCTGCTCATCTGTCTGCGGACAATCGGCCTGTGATACCTTCACATAAGAAGGCAATGGACAGCCAATAGGCTTTACGTCCTGCATGTGGAAGTGCTCAAGGACTTTATGAATATACTCCCTCTGTGACAAGTAGAGGAGTCCCTGATGCATGTCGCATCTAATGCGCATACCAAGTATGTGAGAGGCCTGTCCCAAATCCTTCATCTCAAAGCTCTTCTTCAGCTGAGATTTAAGAGCATCTAGCTCATCATGAGCTTTCCCTGCTATCAGCATATCATTCACGTAGAGTACCAAAATAAGCAATGAACCATCACGGGCTTTCTTCGTGTAAAGACACGGATCCATAGCACTCCTGCTGTAGCCTTGTGACTACATAAAGGCATCAAACTTATGATACCATTCCCTAGGTGCCTGCTTCAAGCTATAAAGACTTTTCTTCAACTTGCACACTAGGTGCTCCCTGCCAGGTTCTGCAAAGCCCTTAGGCTACTCCATATAGATCTCATCATGCAAGTCCCCATGTAAGAAAGCCGTCTTGACATCCATTTGATATAGGTCTAAGTCAAGCTAAGCAACCAAAGCCAAGACCAAGCGTAGGGTGGTCATCTTAACCACAGGAGAAAAGACCTCATCAAAGTCTACACCATGCTCCTTCTTAAAACCCTTTGCTACCAATCTAGCCTTGTATGCCGGCTTGGGGTGTCCAAGGGTACTTTTCAGCTTGTACACCCACTTGCATGGCAAAGCCTTCTTGCCCTTAGGCAAGGCAACCAAATCCCAAGTCTCATTCTTATGCAAGGAGTCGATCTCAGACTGCATAGCCCTCTCCCAGGAGTGACTGTCACCCCTGTGCATAGCCTCATCATAAGTGAAAGGCTCTCCTACATCTGTAACCAAAATATAATGCATAGAGGGCTGAAATCTATCAGGTGGACGTCTGTCTCTAGCAGACCGTCTCACTGTAGGCTCTGTTGCCTGCCCAGCTACCTATCCAACACCTTGAACATGAGCATCAACTGCAGTTGTAGGCTATCCAACTGGCTATGAAGGAGCTCTAGACTCCTCTTGAAAGATCACTCTTCGGATCTCAACCACTTTCTCATGCTGCCTGTGCATCTTTTCTTCATGGAAGACTACATCATGGCTGCGTACTATTTTTCACGCCTGCGGATCCCATAGGCAATAGCCCATCTCTCCTGAATCACCATAACCAAGGAAGATGCATTTAATGCTCTTTGGATCCAACTTACTCCTCTTGTCCTTGGGCACATGGCAGAATGCCTCACATCCAAAGACACAGAGATGAGCATAAGAGGGTGGCTTACTAGCCCAAACTTCCTCTACAACCTGGAAATCCAATCCACTAGAAGGTGATCGGTTTATGACATGCACTGCCGTACTAACTGCTTCAGCCCAAAAGCTCTGTGGTAGGCCTGCATGGCTAAGCATAGAGTGGACACGCTCCTGAATAGTCCTGTTCATGCGCTCAGCCAAACCATTCTGGGGGGGGGTGTAAGGGGCGGTTAACTGACGCTTAATACCCCTATCATCACAAAACTGCTCAAAAGCATGTGAAACATATTCTCCCCCATTGTCAGTCCTAAGGCATTTCAGCCTATACCCAGTCTGGTTCTCAACAAGAGCAAGCCAACGCTGAAAGACTGCCAAGACATCGGACTTTTGCTTTATGGGATAAGCCCACACTTTCTTAGAAAAATCATCAATGAAGGTAAGAAAGTACTTCGCACCACCCATAGACATACACGGCATGGGCCCACAAACATCTGAATGCACCAAAGCCAAGGGCTCACTCATACATGGCCTACCCAATTTCTTATGCGTAGACCTATTCTGCTTACCATAAAGACAATGATCACACGAGTCAAAACGTGCATAGTCCAAAGGCAGAAGATACTGCAAACCAGATAACATTTTCATTCCCTTCAAAGACATATGCTCCAAACGGGCATGCCAAAGTGATACATGTGGGATAGAACCCACTGCCAAAACATGGTCTACAGAAGAACCAGATACAACAAGAGGATAGAGGCTGCCAGCCTTGGCACCTCTAGCAAGCACAAGTCTGCTTCTGGTAATCTTCCAGGCAAAATCCCCAAAACACACATGAAACCCTACATCATCCAACTGTCCTACAGACATAAGACTGCGCGTAAGCACAGGTACATGACGTACATCCCTGAGCAAAAAGGAATTGCCAGTGGAAAACTGCCAACTGAATATCTCCACAGCCCACAATATCAAGAGACCTGTCATCTCCAAGTCTGACTGATCCAGATATAGTACGGTAAGAGTGAAACCACTCACGGTAAGGCGTCACATGGAAGAACGCACCTGAATCTAATAACCAGCACTGTGCATACATACTAGGTGTCTTAGTCAAGTGTGAAGCATCAGAAGAACTAGCTGCAAGTATGAACTCATCACTACCATCGAAATCCTCGGTCTGCGTGACATTAATTTCTTCAATCTTGATACTGGACTTCGCAGGTACTATGCTGCGATCAGAGGACTTCTCCTGCACTTTCTCTTTTCCCTTATCCTTGTGCTTCTCATTGCGCAACTCATGACACTGTGGTCTGATATGGCCCTTTTTTCCACAATGATGACAAGTGATATTAGCGTTGCACCCACGCGGCTTACTACGCGACTTTCCACGAGATTTAGACCGACCCTTCTGAGAGTCATGACCACGGCCATTCCCACGTTCATTCCTGTCATTCCTGCCTCTAACTGTCAAAGCATGTGAAACACGAGAGGCATCCAAGTTTTTGCAATTAACCTCTTCCTGCAGAATAGCACTCTCAACATCATTCAGTTTCAGAGTAGCACTAGAGGCACATAGGGCAGTGCGGAATACATCCCATGACTCATTTAGAGTCCCAAGCAAGAAAAGAGGAGTTACTTCCTCTCAAAGGTGATATCCTGCGAAGTCAGGTTCTTCAGTATAGCATGGAACTGGCTCAAGTGAGCAGACATAGTCGCATTATCCTTCATGCGCAGATCCATAAACTGCTTCAACCAGTACATCTGACTCACCGGACTTTTCTTATCATAAAGATTCTTGATCTTATTCCATAGATCCCATGCACTCTGTGCTTCCTCAAATATATTATAATGTACCTGTTCAGTGAGAGACAATACAATCGTGGACTTGCATAGCTCATCAAGTTCAAGCCAGTGGTCATTGTCCATAGTTTTAGGCTACTCCCCACTCAACTGAAGTGGCTTAATCTGAGATTTTTGCACCAAGACCTGCCAAATTTGACTCTTCCAATAAGAGTAGTTGGTACCATCCAACTTTGTGATGTTAAATATGGCATTATCAGCAGGATGCCATAATGCAGGCTAGAAATGCACAGACAATGTAAAACTGCTGGTTGTTTTACTGTAGAAAATGCCCAAAATCCACTAAAATGAGCTCCAAATGGTGAGAAAAGTGTGCCAAAAGATGCTACCCACTTAGTACTAAGTGCGGTACACCAAATCAGGATATTTCAGCATAAAAAATACTGCTCAGTCCACCAATAAATGCTTGCTGTAATAAATTTCAGAATTGCAATAATGAGAGTAAACTGTCCCAAAACTGGATCTAATGTCAACTAAACAACGCTAGGTCCAAAGCCGACATAAAGAGGACAAAGCAAAGCCAAATGACAGTGAAGATACATGAGCATAACACCGAGAGATGTCAAATAGCATCTGCCAGTAAGAGGCACACCCCAGACAATCTAGGCAAAATATAGAGCCAACTGCCAAAACCTGACACAAATAGGTGTCTGCTCAAAAGAAAGCGGATCCAAAATTGAGACTTAGCTCATAAGCATCCTGTGAACCAAGATATATACTCAATGCAACATCCAATTGTCGGAGTATAATTCCAAAGTCTCAATACATCCATAACTGCTCAATGACATAGACTGCTCCAATAGCATGTAATCCCTGCTCAAGGTCAAGTAAGCATGCAAGATGCTCCCACTGGCACAAAAGGTGTACAATCGAGTTAAGGGCTCAAGCAACCCAAGACAAAGTACCAGTGACAAGTGACCAAGTCAATGCGTCATACGCTTCCCAAGAGCATGACATACATGAAGCAACTGATGTAGCAACCACTAAGCAAGACATAATCCCAATGGCAAGATCTCTGTCAAGTCAATACATCCAGTAGCAAGCCAAAGTCAATATCCATGTGAGTCGGAAGTGCTCAAAACATCCAAATCAGAGCTCCAAAATATCTGTCAAGCATGGACGAACTAAGAGGCATCAACCACGGACCAAAGCATGTAATGCATAGAGCTTATCCGTCAAGTACAGACAATAGGCATAAGCGGCCCAAATGCCAGTCAAGTTGACCAAACTGCCAATGAAAAACCAATAACAAAGGAGAAAATGTGATGCTCAAAAGCATTCCGGAATCACGATCATGAGTTCAAAGTCGATCCCCAAAGTGTAATACATCATGACATAACCCATAGCATACATTCGGTATCGATAGAGAAGCAATACATGTGACAAATGAGCTTCAGCCCGCTCATATACAGCAGCTCTAAACAGTCCAAAACTGTCAATTTCCAGCCCAAAAACAATGCCAAATCATGGGAAAATTGAATGCATACATTCCCAAGACATTAGGCATCATGTAGACCGCATACGGGCATCAAACAAGGTAACCGGAGTAGAGTATAAGCATCAAATGCCAATGCCAAGTGTGGCTGCCCTATTTCTAGCACTATATATCAGTAAATAACAGTCCCAAATTAGCCAATATTTCAAGCCAAAATCATGGCATAATCATGTGCATACATTCCCAAGGCACTAGGCATCATGTAGACCGCATACGGGCATCAAATAGCACAACCGGAATGGAGTATAAGCAACAAATGCTAATGCCAATGGTGCTGCCCTGTTTTCAGCCTGTTATGATAGTTTATGATAGTCCCAAATCTGAAGAAATCAGCCCCGAATGATCAAGACCAATGCCCAAAGCTTGAATGACATCAAACATGAAGTCTATAGCCCTCTTGATCAAGGTAGAGAGCAAGAAGCAATGGCCAAGTGTGGAGCTGAAGTAGACGAGTGCTAAGCCTAGAAAAAAATGGTGCAATCTGCCCTATTAGTGCTGAACTTGCTGCTGCTCCACATGGGCTGAAAAGGGGGTAATGGGGGGCTCAAGAAGGGCCTATCAAAGGCCTATGACAAGCCTCTTTGAGCCTTGATAGGTGTAATGCACAATATGAGGAGAATAAGCTTCAAGGGTTTGAAGCCATGGCTGCCCTTGCTGTTTCAACCTGTAGACTGAAATAAAACCCTGAAAGAATGATCAAATACCTTAGTATCAATGCCTTGAAGGTGCCTCAATAGGCCGGGAAGGTGCTTGGGAAGCCGGGGAGTGACGGGAGCTCGGGGAGATCGGATATGCTGCCGAGATGGAGATCCAATGCATGAAGGGAGTCGATGCGAAGGTAGAGAAGCACTGTGTCGAGCTCGAGCAAGAGGAAGCCAAGCTCTGATACCAGTTGAAAGGTGAGAAGGATCGAAGCTTGCATGCGAGCTATGGCGGGAGAGCAAGAGCAAGAAAGAGAGAGACAAGAAATGGGAACTCCAACAGTCACAATGTGTGACCGGGCCTTCCTTTATTTACTAGTCACTAAAAATGAATGTAAAGAATAAAGTGACATGACGGGCGCCCGCCACCTGCAGTGTGCAGTGGCTGGTACTGTCACTATAGTAATACACGGGGCGGCACGGCGGAGGCGCCTTTACCCCAACATCTTTTGGTCTCTGCACCGGTTTTGGTGCTTCTTTTTTAGCTCTTTCCTTCTTTCTTAGCACTTCCTCATCCTTCTTAGGATCGACTTTTTTGTCAACATGTCTTAGAGGTCCACCTTCCACGCCAGGATTCAGGACATGCGTCCCCTTATCCCCTTGCTTAGGGTTTCCCTCAACCAGTTTTGCATTATCTTTGTCAAACTCTTTAGCCTTTTGGCCTCTTGTCACAGCTCTTAGGTTAGAGGTTTCAACATGATAGACTCGTACAGCCTCAATAAGGCTGACTCCATTGCCTTGTGGCAACTCTTCGATAGTGGTCTTTCCCCTTTGCAATATTTGTCTTAGTCCATCATTTTGCTAGAGGTTATTACCTTGTGCTCTATGATTAACTAGACTTGGCTGTTTACTCCCTTGTTGGAGGGAACTAATCTTACTCCAACAGGTAGTGGCTAAGTGGCATGACTTCCCACAAATATCACATTTAACATTTGGACAGTTTCTAGGGAAATGTTGCCCGCCACACCACTTACAGCTGAATCTTGAGGGTCCACCCTCTTCAGGACGTTGACTCCCTATCAGATTCTGCTGCTTCTTCAGAAATTTGATGTCAACAACTATTTGCCGATATTGTTCAGAAATCATGTCGGTGTAGTGCTTCATCATATCCTTAACTTCACCAAGGACATTAGAGGCACTCGACTCATAGCCTTGATCGTCTATCTGTCATCCAATGGCCTAACAATTTGATTGGGCATTGGTTTTTGACTCACAGGAACAACATTAGAATTTGAAACTTGGCCTCCAACATTTGGTGGAGCTAGCTGACTAGCCATAGGCATAGTCACACTGGGAGGAGCTGGCAGCAAAGGTACATTTTGAACCATGCTTCCTCTCCCATTAGGGTTATTCATAGGCATCCCTTGACTTCTATTCGTCAATGGTAAATCGCCTCTAGGTACTGAACTCGCATTAAGATTTATTCAAGAGGAGTAGGCCGTTTGTAATTGTGCTTCTACTCCTTCTGCCCGTGCAATGGTGGTATCTATATTACCCAAAGCCACACTGCTCAATTATACCGGAATATTGAAATCCAATCCATGCAAGAAGTATTGCAATTGGGCAGTCGGTGGAATAGGAATGTAAGTTTGTAACTTATGAAACACTTGCTTCAGCTTCTTGGCATAGGCTTTCACATTCTCATGAGGGTCTTGGCGTGTTACATTAAAGACATGCAACCAGTATTGGCCACCTCTTTCAGGGGCATATTCTCCTTGGAAAGCTGCATAAAATTGATCGATTGTAGTTATGGTTCCAGTCTCTATGCTGTGATACCATACCGCAGCCCTTCCTTTTAATGTCATGTTAAAGAACATCACAAGATGTCCCTCATCCTGGATGCGGTAATTAAACATTAATCTTTGAAATTCACAAATGTGAAACTCTGCATCTTCTTCAGCTAACTCATGCGTAAGTGAGCGGTTCTTTTGTTTTACGGAAAATGGTTGAAGAAAGTACTTGATTTAGTTTGTTCTTGATTTTCCATGTTGCATTCTCTCTAAAATATGAAGGAAAACCTAAAATATAATGATATAATAATTTTTTGCAAAACCTGCAAGTTGTAGTTTTGATAAAAATAATGGAATTTGGGATTTTTGTTGAGTGTTTTAGGGTCATATGGGATAAAAATGGATATGGAAATGATGATAAGTGTCCTTGATCAGTAAGAACTCATAATTCTAAAATATCTCCTTTTTATGAAGAAATCGATGAAAAAAAATATAAAAAATAAGTAAATTTTTTAGTTTTTTCACCTTAAAAATTAACAAAAAATACTTTGATGTCCGTGAGCATATAAAAATGATAGAGCATAAGGATCAAGCCTTGTTTCTATGTCATAGTGTGCTTTTATCAATTTTTATATGGAAAATTGCATAAAAATGAACCCTATACCTACCCAACGAATACAAAACCTAAATGATAGGAGGAAAGAGGGTTTGTGAAAGTGGTTGGTTGTTGAAAATGATTCAAATTCTAATTTATTTGTCTATGCACAACATATAGGATAGACTATCGTTTGAATTAAGGAGACTAATAGCACGAAGAAATTCGATAGTAGTCTCTATTAATGTTGTACGTGTAGGATTAGTTGGAAAATCTTTGAAGGGTTGTTTTTGCACTTAACCTAGCTGGTTTCTAATAATGAAGTGCTTGAGTAGCACAATGGTCATCCACACTTGCATTGAGCATAACATGGTATCAAACCTGGATGCATTGTGATTGCTTTCCAAACATTGACCTACGTGGAGTGTGTAAGGAAACCCGAGATGTAGGGTAGACGAACGATTTTTGGGGCAAGCTTGGTAAGGAAATATCAAATATCCTGGATTGTTCAAAATATATAAGAGTATATTGTTTGTGTGTTCTTTATGTTAAAGCAACGCATCGAGGGGCCAATCCTCTTAGTGTAGGAGAGTTGCAATGGCACCACGGAATTCAACCAAAGGGGTGCCTCCTTTATGTTTGTGTTACATGGTATATTATATCAATATGTGTGGGATCTCCGTATGAGGAGTAAGGAAGGGCAATCGTTGGACTACATTCTAATACAAAGACAATATCTATATTAGTGATTAGAGCAGTGTGTCCCTTCTATGCTCCTGGCCACGAGGTTGTGTGGGATTGTCTTGTGAGAGTTATAGAGGCCCAACTAGTGCCTATAGCCAATGTCAAGCCCATTTTTGGTCCTGACATAATGGCACCCATATATGACACTTGAAGTGCATGCAGTCAAAAGAGATGTATGGCAATCAATTCACTTATGCATTTATGACAGAGCAAATGGACATGCAATGATTCTTGGGATAATGCTTAGTATGCTCAAGATGATATTCATATGGTTGATCAGGCCTCTCAACATATGCTCCATCCATATAAGGCTTTTGCAATAGAGATAGGCGATGCTTTTTGTCATAGTCCTGCATGACAGTCACAAAGATCCTATTACAAAAAAAATTGTTTTGAATCAAGGAGTAAACCCTATATCTCACCTCAAAGAGTGTTTTTTCCTCTCTAGTTTTAATTAAAAACCTCCCCAATCGAAGCTATAGTTTGGAAGTTATGCCCATTTTTGTGCACTAGGGTCATTGTGGATAGAGTGCAGACCGCTCTAGGACAAGCATAGTAATTCCATTGTAGAAAATTTTGATAAATTTATGTCACAAATGTTAATAGCTCAACTCAAAGAGGACTTCTTCCTCTCCAACCTGAATCAAAAATCTCACCAATTGGAGTTTCCTATAAAAAGTTACGCCCCATTTACTGACAGCAAGTCCTGTGGACTGCATCTAGTGGACTGCATCCAGATGGCTGGCCAGAAAAGAAAAATCAAGGCCCATGAGGAACTCCAGAGGGACATTAGAGACTCTCGGACCTCCATGAATGATGAACCATGCTCATCACAAGATTACCATGGTGATATAGAGGAGGAAATGCCCAAAACGAACCCATACACCTTGCTCAATCACACCCTATGTCTACATGAGCATCATCATATGGAACAACATAATGACATGGTCACCAACCACCTCCAAATGATGTCCAAGTTTGATAAAGCGATCAAGCACATGGCCCTATCAAACTTGAGGACTCAACAAACCTTGGAGAAGCTCACTACTCTTGTTGCTCAATTAGCTACCGCTTCATCCCAAGAGAAGGTCAATGACTCTAGGCATGAATCTAGATGTCCACTACATCAAAAGCCATTGCATGGTCTACAAGCATACTTGGTGCTAAGGGAATCCCCACTTCTACCTATGAGATTGGTGAACCCTCTCATGTGCATGACGAAACTCCCCCATCAACCTTGTAGCCAACACCCCACCACTGAGGCTCTCTTTGGTAGAAATTCCCACACTCTCCCTAGGAGCCACCATGCACCCTTAATGAATCAGCCCCATCATAGACAATGTGGTACCAATGGCCAGCATGGCAATCATGGGCAGCTTGGCTACAATGGATAGTATGGGATAAATGCACCATATGGGATGTATGGATAACAAGGTATGTATGGCCACCATGGGATATATGGAAAGCAAGGGTTTCATGAGTAGCATGGCCCTCATGATCTACATGACAAGATCATTCTAATGAAGTAAAATGGGAAATCTCCCTCACCATCTAACTTGAAGGAATGGACATCCAAGTTGGATTCCTACTTCAATATCTACCCCTGCATTGATGATCAAAAAATACTTTTTTCTTCTCTCCACTTGGAAGGATTTGCCCACACATGGTGGCACTATATAAATCGCGAGAATCATCAGTTCATTGACTGGGAAGATTTTAAAATTCATATGGTCCAAGTGTTTGTGTCTTCTATGGAACAAGAGTGGTTGGCAAGACGGTGGTACACTCTTGACCGATGTAACCTCACTGTATGTGAGCACACAAATCAGTTCATGAACTTGACCATGCATGTGGAGAGCATTTGTGATGATGCTAAATTGCACAAGTATTTATATGGATTGGAACCGAGTCTATTGGTAGATGTCATGGCCCAAAAGCCTACCATATTATTTGATGCAATTGAACTAGCTAAGAGATATGCTAGGAAGTACTGTAAGAAAGAACATTTTCAACAAGGTTCTAGACAGCCCCGCATCCCTTCAAGGTCAGCCCCATATGGAGGTGGCTTTTGAGGCATTTTTATGCCTAATAACAGCTCCAAAGTACCCACTTATCTTGCCTTCCATGATGAAATGAAAATTATCAATTTTGGGGTAGCATTTGGCTCTAATGCTAAGAATAAGTATGTTGAAAACAAACAGTCCATTGTATCACCTTCCCATGGCTCTAGTGGTCAACGCTTCATTTCTCTAGATGTTGTGAAGGAATGGAAGGAAAAAGGCCTATGCTTTAAATGCCGGGATAAGTACACTCTTGACCGTGCCTCCAAGTGCCCGTACAAGACAGCTAAGGTCAAGGTTCATATCATGTATGTCATGGAAGATTAGCTGACCTACTACCCACCAACCAGGCTGAGCTTGTTGAGGATGTTGATCACGAGCAATTCTATGACCCGGAGGATGGGTTTCCTTTTGACCTAGGCAGTGATCCATCACAAATACTTGATCTGACATCCCACCCACCTACCACTTCCCTTTGCTCTATCTCCTTGGATGCTTGGACCGATTTCCGAAGCCCCAGTACCCTACGCACTCAAGGAAGTATCCATGGAAAGCATGTCTTCATCCTTCTGGACAGTGGTAGCACTCACAATTTTGTTAATAAATCAACCATTGATCAATTGAAATGTACCCCTATGGAATTACACCACCCATTGAAGCTCCAAGTAGCAAATGGAGAAAAATAAATCAGCACACATGTATGTCCTGCAATCCCCTTATGCTTGGCTAAAAATTATGTGGCACTGGGGTTGATCTAATTGCCCTAGATATGGGGCCCATTGATGTTTTATTGGGTTGTGATTGACTAAAACAATTGGGAAAATTTTCTATGGACGTCTCTCAACTCTACATGGAGTTTATGATGCATGGGCAGCCCATCTGCCCAAAGGGAGTTCAAGATCATGCTGATTTTCAACTCATTATAGCAAAGTAACTCAAACAGGAGTTTAAGAAATGTTCATAAATCTTCTTTTTGCAATTGAATAAGGACAATTCTGATCAGCCCTCTCTACAGTATCCAATGATTCAGCCTTGCAGGCCTTACTTGAGGAGTATATTGATCTATTTCAAATGCCTATAGCCCTCTGCCCCAAATGGCAAGTGGACCACCCACTTGATTTGTTGGAGCCCCATTCCAAGCTAGTAAACAAGAACCCTTATAGACTCTCCAAGTGTAAGCATGAAGAGGTTGCAAATCAAGTCAAGGAGTTGTTGGAGATAGGTTTCATTGAACCAAGTTCTTCCCCCTATGCATCCCCTATCATGTTAGTCAAGAAGAAATATGGATCTTTTCACATGTATCAACTACAAAGACTTAAAAAAAATCATGATGAAGAACCAGTACCCCATCCCACAGATTGACAAGTTGCTAGATGAGTTAAAAGGGGCATAAGATTGATGCTCATATGATAGCTATTTGGATGTATCTTGATGCTGGATGCTTTGGGAACCATGTGGCATTATCTTGAGGCCATTTTGAGCTAATCTTGGCAAGGATTTGTCTCATTTTGCAGACATATTTGGCTATTGGAATAATAGAGCTGAGTGACATTTTGACTGTGTATGCATATGTCTTGCTTCTAGACTTAGTCTCAGGCATTCTAAACGAAGTATTCATGCTTATGGTTGATGTTACATGCTTGGATTTGATTCCAAAATGCATTTGAGCATTGATTAAAGCTCATTTTTGGATCAGCTTTACCTACATGTCTATTGTTATACTGGTGCGCAGATCAGATGTTGTATGCTCGCGTAGTGAATGCCGAAAGGTTCCCAAGAACAATATAACTCTACTTTTTGCACAAAATTCAAGGTAAAAAGCATGCACAACATGAACAAGAGACCAATTGGGTGCAATCTCCCCCCATGCCTTGTGTGAGCGCTCCATAAAGCATGTATTTTATGTATTAATCATCTTCAAGCTCAAATAATAGCCCAAATTACAAAATAGCAAGCTTTTAGCTTTTGAGTTTACTTTAGTACAAAATAGGAATAAAGCTAACGGGCGGTGCCCAAAGAGTCTGGCATACCCAATACAATGTCCAAGTACAAATAACATAATCGTGCGACCATGCACATACAAAATAATAAATAAATATCCAACGCCTCAATAAATAGGCGTGACAAAATATAGGCGCCATGCCTAAGGTATGCGCCCATCAAAATATAAATGATAAATCGAATACTCGCTATCCTCCAATGCTTTTCTCCGCCACTGCTGCTATCTCTACACATCAACTGAAGCATTCACAATCGTTAGTAAAATAATACAATTAAACTGACAAAAGTGAATACCTAGTAGTCTTCAGCTACATAAATAAATCAACCGGTTAGAAATCAATCCTAACCTTAATTTATTACGAGTGCGCACTCTAAACTCATAAGCATTTATTAATTTAATATGCATTTTGCGGAATCACCCGCTATGGAATCACCCATGTACACACTAAATTAACGAAACACCCGAAAAGGACAGGCGTCCCCATCAACTGCTCGCACAAAGAATCCACTTTGTGTATAAGCCAATGCTTTTCACTATTTTCATTTTTTCTGCTCTATGCTTGTTTGCAACTTGTTTGGATCATAACTTTGTCATTTGAACTTCGAATATAGTTGTTTGGATACTCAAAACGATCAGAATGCATTTGTTCGACAAGCCTGCGTGGGCAAAATTACAAAAGTCCATAAAAATGGGAAAAAATACTAATATTCATAAATCGCATCATTTTTCTCTATCTTTTATCTTGGACAACTTATTCCCTTCCTTGGCCTATTGTTCTTGTAATTGGACACACTTTCAGCACATATGTCCTCTTTTTTTTCAAGAAATACTCGCTGACAATGTAAAACTTACGACATTTTTCTTTGATCCTTCAGTCTTCAAAATAAGTATTCTCTGGATATGAACCTATTTTTTTAATGCAATGTGCCCTAGTAGGAATATGCTATGAAAAAGTACTTCATGCCCCATACATACATGATTTGAGAATATATGCAAATTGGAATTCATGTTATGCAACCACTCAAGCAATGCTACACACAAAAATAATGTATGTATTGAAAAAATTGTGCCTAGCCTATCTACATGTGATCGTGCATCATGCAAAATGCAAACAAAATTCCTTGTTAATTGAAATCCTTATCCTCACCTCTCAATGCTCTTCTAAAACATATGATGTACTCCACTCCTTCCAAATTCTCACAATCTCTCAAGAAAATGATGGTCCTCAAGATGTTGACTAGATAAAAACAACCCATCTCACAATTGACGGTGTCCTTCACGACCCTCTAAACTCACCCAACCTCCTTACACACTCAACCAGAGGTTCCTAACTTTGTGATGAAAATCCCAAATGGTGCATGCAGGAAATGTGCGTGCTCAATGACAGGTGCTCTCTCATGTGCATGTGCATCTAAAAGTTATTGCATATAGCTGCAGCGGACCTCATGTCGTGCTAGTGCTCAATGATGGTGCAAAGCGTACATAATCCCAACCCATGGCATGGAAGTATTTGATAAGAATAGGAGATGACCCTCGAGTGCAGTGCATCAACAAGTGCAACGTGAAGTGCTCGTGAATCCATAATCCTTATGATGTGCAAGAGTCTCGACAAGAAAAACATATCTTGTTCCACAATGTTTGGTAGCTATTAGCAAACACAAGCTTCATCCTATCCAAAAAGATACCAAGCTTGACCAAGGCTATCAAGTTTCACACAAATCAAACAAAATGACAAAAACAAATCCTAAGCTAGACAAACATAAGAAATCCAATTACGAAACAACAAAACAAACAATCACGCAAACAAATAAGCTAGCAAAAATCAAACCTAACTACAATTTGAGTAGGGGTTTCACTTTTCAGAAAATTGCTTAACAACGGGTACCTTCCTTTACAGGAATAGTATGCACATCCAGACTAGGGGAAAGCTTTTCATAGCTCCAAGGGAAGATGTCAGGGAACTCCTAAATCAAGGACACATAGTTCTCTCTCTCTTCTGAACTGAGCATGGAACCTAATTTAATTGCTTGTGTATCATTAGGTGTACTAAGGTCCAAATCAATAACATTCTTGTCTTTTATTCGATCTTGAGGCTCTATCAGCTCATTCAATGTTATCTGATAAATGTCCTATGTAGTGGACCCTTCTTTAGATCCATCACTTAATGACATCTCACTACCAGATGGATCATGTACTGTTTCTAGTTCAGTAGATTCAGAGTAAGCATCCACTATTACACGATTGGCACCTCTACCTAGAATCACTTGACTAGCAAGTATATTGACTTGACACTTGTTGAGTTTAATGAAGAAGGTGGGATGGAGCTGCCAGTTCATCCTCTAAATATGTTGAATTTTGACCGTCATCATTATGAATAGGGAAGTTCTTAATGACTGGCTATGTAAACCCATTGTGGACATACACGTTATACTTTGATGGAGCGTCCAGGGGCCCTAATAAAAAAGGGAGTGTTGGAGTAGTTATCCGAGAACCCCAATGTAGAGTTACAATGAAATTAGCAGTTTATCTCAAGGTAGGATTCACTAACAACATGGCAGAGTATAAATCCTTGATTATAGGACTAAGTATTGCCAAGAAAGGTGGCATTCGATGGTTGTTAGTAAAAGGGGATTCCCAGTTGATCATAAATCATTAAATGTGACATACACAGTCCAGAATCCTATCCTTTGTATGTATCATCGAACTGCTATGACCCTACTTGATGAATTTGAGAGCACATCTCTTCAGCTATTTCCACGTTCTTGGAATTAGTTTGCAGATTGATTAGCAATTTTTTATTATGAAGATTATCTCTTCTTCAACTGTGGTCCTAGTTCAGATGTTGCCATTGATAATGAGACACGATCAGGTCATTTGTGGGGAATTTTATCAGACCACACATTATATGGTAGGCGATTGTTGATATGGGTAATGCACAGAGTGGCCAAAACCCATCTACCACTATTATCTTGGACCCATAGGTTAGTTTGACAACATGTTATGAGTACGCCTCTTGCTATATATGCAAGAGGGATGGGTCACAACTTGATGCATTTAGTTTAGGGCTGAGAGCCCTATTTTTCCCCCTTGTAATGGAGCATATTTTTGTATATAGCCTTATTCCAAGGAGGGATGTCTCAGTGTTGTTTTGTTTGATCTCATTAGGCCAAGAGGGCCAGTTGCTTTAAGAGTTTTAATGCATGTTCTTTTTCGGCCAAAAGGGCCAGTTAGTTTGCAGTACAATGTGCTACTTCTTTAGGCCAAGAGGGCTATATGTTTGTTTGACACAGGTAGGTTTAATAGTTTTTTGTCTTAGTGATTACATCATACAAGATGACAAAGTCACTGAGAGAGCCTTTGTTGTGGAGGAGCTTCTTATGGTGGCCAATCCAGATGGTTTCATCCCCTTTCCGATTCTTTTTCCCTTAAGCAAATAATGTTACATGTGTCTGTAAGGGTGCTTTCCTTTTGTTGGCTGGGGATCGTCAATCAAGGCATGAAGTCCTAGGTTTAGGTTAGTTATGTCTATGGGAGGTCTGAGTAGTCATTACCTCATGTAAAGGCATTGTCATGCATTGAAAGACCTATTTTAGATGGGAGTTCTAGTGACCCTACTCTACTGACTTGCTAGGCAGTTGTTCTAGGAGGTCCTGTTAGTGTGGGGCAGTTAGAGATGCCTACTAAAAATAATCAAAAGGAAAAAACCCTAAATATCTGAAAGAAAATATATGAATATACAGAGGTGTGTAAAAATAGGTTCTAACCCCTATGAAAATAGAAAAGAAAGAAAAATATTTGAGTAGTTGTTTATCGCCTTGCGAAGGCCTGGTAGGTTCCTGGGGACAAGACAAGATCCGGGGCTGACCTGATGCCTTGTCTTCCTAGGGGTAGCAACTAGCTGAAAAGCAAAGCAAATAAAAGAATGTTGAAGCGAAAATAAAAGCGAGCATTAGAAAAGGACTAAGTGTTGCCTTGTGAGGGCTTGGTAGGTTCTTGGATACTAAGACATGACTTGAGGCTGATGCCTTGTTCTCCTTGGGTCACTACGCTCAACTCCCTCCTTTTTACATGCCTGAGTATGGAAAATAAAGGCCTAAAAGGCCAATGTGCTAAAATACAACATTTCTTGATCAGGCTATAGGAGTCCTGGCCTGGTAAGAGCTCCTAGTTGAGTTGTCCTTAGTTAGGTAGGTAGTTCAGAACACCACTTAGGATGACCTCTTTGATAGTTCTTTTTAGCTTGGTCGTGTTAGAGCAGTGACTAGATTTCGGCTTTCTGTTAGAGTATGCTAGGCCTACTCCTCATGGATTTTCTACCTTGGTTTTGTCAAGGGGTAGGGTGAGAGCAGTGATGTGTTTCGTTGTGTATCTATTTTGTATCAGGTTAATGCTCTTTGTGGTTGTATTTATGTGCATACGTGTTTATGGGATTCGACGGGTTGAGTCGGCCTAGCCCATGGTTGCCAATGAGCAGTGATTTTTAACTCCGAGAAGTGCTTAACAATAGCCCAAAAATTTAAATTTTAAGGGAAAAATAAACTTCGTCGAAGGCGACATATGCAATCAGTACGATTTTAAGCAGCAAGCCCCTAAAGCGCTTTAAAGACCCATCCAACGATGGTTGGGGAATTTTCATAATTTCTCGGCATTTTAGATGAGACTTCAGGATGATCGGCAGTGGGGGACTTCGAGATGAATGTGCAAAGATTTTCAGCTTGCGAAACAGACACTAAATGCTAGACGGGAGTGTTTAGAGGCCAAGGCCAGAACAAAATCAAGTGAAAAAGGACTTAAGGGATAAGGGGAGGGATGTGAATTTTGGGAGCCACCCCCTAATTTTTCACCGGGGGGGAGGGGGGGCATTTTTTTGGTGTGAAGAAGATGAAGGTGACGCCCTCTTGCTGTGCGGATTTTTGAGGGAGAAGGGGCTATGGGGGTTGAAGAACAATCCCCTTTCCCAACAATTACATACATGATCTTGTGTCTTCCCACACTCTCCATCGCCGCCTCTTGCACATCCAATGGCTGCCCGGATGAAGAGAACCAATTCTAGTCTTTCTCTCTCCTCCCTCTCTCTCCCCTCTATGGGTTGTTCATGCGCAGTATCTTGAAGGAGGAATCAGGAAGAAGATTGAAGCAAATGATGATGGAGATTAATGGAGATGTTGAATCTTGATGTGCAAAATTGAATTGAGAGTAATGGAGGCTTTATTGCTAGTCACGCAGTCATTTAAGGCATCTTGGGTTTCATAAAAATACGGTATGACTATTTTTAATGAAGGAAATGAAGTTTTTTTGACATTTTATGATGAAAATGACATTCTTATGCGATGAAATTTATGTTTAATTGCTGTACACTAGAAAATTCTGATTTCATAATGATTTACATGCGCTATTTAAATCTCGTAAACTCGAAATGCGATTTTTAAGGGTAAAATGATGGTTTTGTCGTTTCGGGTGGGTGAAATGTGTTCCTATGGGGGCAAATGGAAAATAAAATTGAATTGTAGTATATTGAAATTATTGGCATGAAAAAGTCAAAAAAATAGTGATTATTGTCAAATAAATGCATAAAAATAAGAAAAATAGGGGATAAATAAAAATATTCTTCAAAAAATAAGGAAAATTTCAATGAGTATTTGTGAATGTATGGTAGTGGTGGAGCATCAGGTTTAGCCTTAGTTTGCCCTATCTTTTTGTCAAATTTCGTAATTTATCGCTTTTTCTACATCAAAACATGACAAAATGAACCCCTACACCTATGTAACGGAAGCAATACCTAAATGTAGGGAGTGGGTGTTTGAATGATGCGATTTGGGTGTTATTTATTGTTGATTTTGCTGATGCGCATCATAATATAGAGTTCATTGTATTTTAATTAAGAGGATAGTAGCATGAGCATTGTCTCGGTGCTATCCTTACATCGCCACGATGAGTTAGTGAATGAGTATTGGAAAGCCTGGTTGTGCACAACACGTTTCTGATTGAAAATTATGTTTGAGCACATTAGGATTATCCACTTTTGCATGTGCATATTAACCATGGTATCGGGATATGAAGAACTAGATGCATAGCACCTGTTTTTTGTTATGATGACCTACACTTGAGAGTGTAAGACAACCTAAGCTATAGGCTAGTTGATCATTTTCTTGGGGAATTATTTGGTAAGGACACATGGTATCTCCTGGAATACATTCAAAATGAAAGAGTGGAATTTGTATCGTGTGTACTTTATGTTGAAGTGACGCATCTTGAGGCCAATCCCCGAGGTGTAGGAGAGTCATAATGGAGCTGTGGCAATCAATCGAGAGGTGCTTCCTTATGTTTGTGCTATGAGGCACTATGCCTATATGTTATAGGATCTCCCTCTGAGGAGAGGGGATGGTAAACATTGGACTATGACCTAGTACAAACACAAAATTGACATTAGCATTTAGTGTAGAGTGAGTCTCAGATGCTCCTGGCATGCGAGGCCATGTGGTGGGGTTGTCTGTTGTGTGCATGAGGTCCAGCTAGTGCCATAGCCAGTGCCGGTACATTTTAGGTCCCATCAATCATCGTGTTGAAGATTATTCCCTTGCGCATGATGGTTTAATAGGACCTGGCTATCTATTACCTTGCTGGAGAGAGCTAATCTTACTCCAATAGGTGGTAGCCAAATGGCTGGACTTCCCGCATATGTCGCATATGACATCTGGATAATTTCTAGGGTAGTACCGGTTGCCACACCATTTACAACTAAATCTTGAGGGTGAACCCTCTTCAAGGCATCTGCTTTTTATAATATTCTGTTGTTTTTAAAGAAAATTAACATCAGCGGCTATTTGTTGATATTGTTCGAAAATCATATCAATGTAGTGCTTCATCATATCCTTAACTTTGCCAAGGACATTCGATGCACGTGAATCATAGCCATTATTGTCTATTTGTGGTTCCATTGGCCTAACAATCTAATTGGGCATTGGTTTGCTGACTCAGAGGAAAAATTTTAGGGTTTGATGCTTGGCCTCCAACATTTGGTTGAGCCATCTGACTAGCCATAGGCATAGTCAGCATGGGAGGAGATAACAATAAAGGCACATTTTGGACCTTGCTTCCTCTCACATTCGGGTTCGCCATAGCTATCTCTTGACTTCTATTGCCATTGGTTGATTTGTCTCCATATTAAGATTTGTTCAAGAGGCATAGGCCGCTTGTAGTTGGGATTCTACTTCTTGTGCTCATCCAATATGGCAGTGTCTACATCTGTCAAAGTGACATTACTCAAGTGCACCTAAATACTGAAATCCAGACCATGCAAAAAATATTACAGTTGGGTAGCTGCTGGGATAGGGATAGAGGCTTGTGATTTGCGAAAGACCTCTTTTAACTTCTTGGAATATGCTCGGATATCCTTATGTGGCTCTTGACATGTCACATTTAGTACATATAGCCAATATTGACCACCCCTTTTTATCTCATCTCCTCGTCTAGCTCGTTCACCCCTTTCTTGCTTTTGGAGCTCCACTTGATGGTCTTGTGAGTCTAGCTCACTAATTTCTCACATACACTAGAGAATAGGTCCCAATTGACCAAGGCACAGAAATCGCCACTTGTAGGTAGATCTTGGAAAATGCACCGCCTGTCGAGACCAAAAACGGGCATGACGCTAGCTATAGGCACTAGTTGGACCTCTGTAACTCTCACAAGACAACCCCACATGGCATCGTAGCCATCAATGTCGAAGGGACACACTGCCCTAATCACTACTATAGATATTGTGTTTGTAGTAGAACTTAGTCCAACGATTGCCCTTCCTTACTCCTTAGAAGGAGATTCCACACATCTTGGTATAATACACCATGCAACGCAAACATAAAGGAGGTACCCCTCCAACTAAATGTTGTGGCCCCACCACAACTCTCCTACATCAAGAGGATTGGCCCATCGATGTGTTGCTCTAACATAAAGAACACACGAACAATCTCCACTCTTATATATTTTGAATGATCTAGGATATTTGATATTTCCTTACCAAGCTTGCCCCAAGAAACCGTTCGTCTGCCATACCGCTCGGGTTTCCTTACACACTCCACGACGTAGGTCAACGTTCGGAAAGCAATTGCAATGCGTCCATGTTTGATACCATGTTATGCTCAATGCAAGTGTGGATGACCATTTTTGGATGACCATTGTGCTCAAGCATTTCATAGTTAGAAACCATCTAGGTGAAGTGCAAAAACAACCCTTCAATGATTTTCCAACTAATCGTACATATAACATTCACCAAATTTCTTCATACTACTAGTCTCCTTAATTCAAACGATAGTCCATCATATATGTTGTGCATAAATAAATAAATCATATTTTGAATCATTTTTAGCAACTAACCACTTTCACAAATCCTTTTCTCTTCTACTATTTAGGTTTTACATTCGTTGGGTAGATGTAGGGTTCATTTTTATGTAAATTTTCATATAAAAATCGGCAAAAATATAGTATGACATAGAATCAAGACTCGATCCTCATGCTCCAACCTTGTTATATGCTCACGGACATAAAATGTATTTATTGCTAATTTTTAAGGCAAAAAACTAAACTTTTTCTTATTTTCCCTAAAATTTTCAATTTATTTCTTCAAAAAAATGAGATATTTTAGAATTATGAGTTCTTAATCCCAAATTCCATTATTTTTATCAAAACCGCAACTTGTGAGTTTTTAAAAAAATTATTATATAATTATATTTTCTAGTTTTCTAGTCATATTTCAGAGAGAATGCAACATGGAAAATCAAGAACAAACAAAATCAAGCACTTTCTTCAACCATTTTCCGTAAAACAAAAGAACCGCTCACTTACGTATAGAAACTGTGATTTTGAGGCTCGTATCTCGTAAACAGGAGGCCACTGATGCTTCTTCTTTGCCACTGATGCACTCTCTTAGCCCGATCTACATCCTCCATTGCTCTAGCATCATCATTTGCTTCAGATTCGTCATCACAACCCTCCCCTTTTCTCTTGAATTGATGCATATGAATAGCCGCAAAGAGGATAGAGGAGAGAGAAAGACTAAAAAATTAGATTTCTTAATCCTCCATGAAAACATGCAAGATTATAGCCATTTCCTTCCTCTCTCTGCCTTGATCATGAATCTCTCTCTCTCTCTCTCTCTCTCTCTCTCTCTCTCTCTCTCTCTCCCTCTAAACAAATGTGAAGTGGAGAGGCAATGATGAGATTTTGAAGGGCACAAAAAATTTTGCACCCCCCTCTTGTTCATCAAATTTTCTATTAATTTGAGGCTTCTTATTAAGCCTAAGGTTAAAACTTTAAAAAGAACTGGTTTATCTCTTTGTATTCACATTGTCCCACAAGTGGATATTTTGATTTCAGGTGGGCAAACAGACTCGGATTTGAGATCCATTTGGATAGATGGCTTTGTGACATCAAAATCTATAAAGTTAGGACCTGCCACACACTTTCTAGCTCCTGGATCTAGTAGTTGCTTTATAATGCCAAACCTTGTGGAGATTAAATGGGGAGTCAAATGACCTCTGATCTCGACGAATCGAGACTTGTGTTGGATTCCTGACGTTGAAATGCATCTAGGAAAACTCCAACTTGGCCATCCACCACCATTTGATTTTTCATGAAAATTTGGTCTTTGGTGCTTCTCTTGTCAAGATTGTGGGAGAGAAGGAAGGAGTCTCACTTGTAGCTTTCTTGCTTGCACAATGGGGGAATACACACAGAGATGGAGGCTAAAAACAGTTTTCCTCTTCTTAGTTGTGTAAGCCAAAAGAACTCTTTTACAAAGAAATAGAAGAACCCTATATATGGGTCTCAAACCAAACTCAACTAACTAAGGTGGCATACTAACTGAGCCACGAACTAGAGTAGATAAGGATAGCTATCATGTAGCTATTATTCATGGGCGGTGTACCAACCGCATCTACAACTGACAAGTCGGTGACATAAATGCACAACGGCCACCCTGGCATATCACGAGTGGAGCTCAATATCTCAACACTCCCCCTCGAGCTCAATCCCAATTCCTGCACACCAAGCAGGTCTCTGAACTTGCGTAGCTTCTTTGCGCCCAATGCCTTCGTGAATATGTCAGCTACCTGATCCTCTGTGCTGACATGAACTAGATCAATAAGACCTAGTAAAACCCTCTCCCGCACATAGTGATAATGCACCTCAATGTGCTTTGTTCTAGCATGATAGACTGGGTTATTTGCCAAGTGTATACTGCTCATGTTGTCACAATAAATGACAACTGGCCCATCTGTAGGCTGATGCATATCATAAAGTAGCTTATGCAACCAAGCTACCTCACATGCAGCCATTGCTACACCCCTGTACTCGGCCTCTATGCTCGACAAGGCAACTGTAGGCTGTTTCTTGCTGCTCCAAGTGACTATAGCACTCCCAAAAGAGAACACATATCCGCTGGTAGATCATCTATCAGAAATACTACCAGCCCAATCAGCATCAGTGTATCCATGCAGCTGTATCTGAACCCCGGTCTCATAAAATAGTCCATACTGCAATATGGACTTCACATACCTGAGTATGCGTCTAGCTGCATCCAAATGCGGTTTCCTTGGAGCTTGCATAAACTGACTTACCAGTCCAACAACATAGCTCAAATCTGGCCTGGTAATAGTTATATAAATCAAGCTTCCTACTATGCGTCTGTACATAGTAGGGTCTTCCAGAAGCTCACCTGCATCTGTGCTCAGCTTCACATTCTGCTCCAAAGGAACTGAAATAGGCTTATAGCCTGTCATCCCATATTTGGACAGCATGTCCAATCCATACTGCCTCTGCAAGAGCTGTATCCCACTTGGTGATCTAATCACCTCAATGCCCAAGAAATAACGCAGCTCTCCCAAATCCTTCATCTCAAACTTCTGCTTCAATAGCATTTTCACATGAAGGATATCTTCATCACTGTCACCTGTCATAATCAAATCATCAACATAAATGACAAGTAGCATAATACATTTCTCTGTTTTTCTCACATAAAGTGAGAAATCTGCCTTGGAAATCTGAAAGCCAATAGTGACAAGATACTGTCCTATCTTGTCAGACCATGCTCTAGGTGCTTGCTTCAAGCCATACAATGCTTTCTTCAACTTGCAAACAAACTCAGGATGAACAGCATGCACATAACCTGGTGGCTGCTCCATATAGACCTCTTCTTGCAAAGCACCATGCAAGAAGGCATTCTTTACATCCATCTAATGTAAAGACCATCCCTTTGATGCAGCCATAGCAATGGATGCTCTTACGGTTGCCATCCTTGCAACCGGATTGAATGTTTCTTCATAGTCAATGCCATATGTTTGTGCATACCCCTTGACTACTAATCTTGCCTTGTATCTGTTCACAGAACCATCTGCATTGTGCTTCACCTTATAAACCCACTTACAACCAATTGCATTCTTACATTTAGGCAGAGGTACCAATTCCCATGTAGCATTTGCTTCCAAGGCATCCATTTCTTCATCCATGGCTTTCTCCCATTTTTCTTTTCCCATGGCTTGCTCAAAAGAAGTGGGTTCTGGTTCCTATATCACTTTGACCATATATGCATAGTGAATGGCTGTAAATTTATCATATTTCAGCCTATCCACAGGATACCTAGTTCTCGTAGACCTGCGCAAAATAGGTTCACTCCCAGGTGCTCTCAAAACATCCCTGGTCTTCCTTACTCCAGGTGTAACAATAGAAGGAATACCCAATTCATCATCAATGCTCTGTTCTGAGCCACTGGATTCACCATCCACATAAGAGTGACCTGCATTCACATCAAACATGGGCTGATTAACCTTCTCTTTTCCTTTTCGTGATACCTGCATACCACTATCTGTATTGCTTTGAGAAGATTCTCCTGATCTCAATCTGCCTGTCCATGGCGAAGAATGTGAACCACTGCTAGAGAACACTCCAGGTCCACTAATATTTTGTGACTGCTGCTGTGAATTCTGTGCAGCATTACCATTTTGTGCATCTACATCATCAATCACATTTACTGGTTTATACCAGCTACTCATCTCATCAAAAACAACATCTCTGCTCACTGTAAACTTACGAGTAGAAGGGTTATAGCATCTATACCCTTTTTGCTACAGAGAGTAACCAATAAAGATGTACTTCTCAGCTTTTGGATCCAACTTGGATCTCAACTCATCTGGCACATGTACATAGGCAATGCAACCAAAAATTTTCAAATGAGAAATATCTGGTTTCCTACCAGTATACCTCTCCTCTGGAGTCATCCCATGTATTGCTGCAGTGGGAGTCTTGTTCATTATGTAGACTGTTGTAGCAACTGCTTCAGCCCAATAAAAATATGGCAGGTCTTTTTCATTGAGCATGGCACGAGATACCTCTCCAATATGCATGTTTTTCCTTTCTGCAATTCCATTTTGTTGTGGGGTATGACTGCATGAATATTGCTGCTTTATGCCATGCTCCTGCAGGAACCTTGCAAACTCATTTGAGAGGTACTCTTCCCCTCCATCTGACCTTAGGCATTTTATTTGCAGACCTGTTTCTTTTTCAGCCATAGCTTTAAGAGTTTTGAAATGCCCAAAAACTTCACTTTTGTTTTTCATAAAATACACCCAAACTTTTATGCTATAGTCATCAATAAAAGTGACAAAATAATGACAGCCTCCAAGAGATGCAGCTTTAGTAGTCCACACATCAAAGTGGATTAATTCCAATGGCTTCTTACTCTGTTGAACATGTCTAGGAAATGGTTTCCTTGTCTGTTTTCCAAATTGACAGGCTTCACATACCTTATGCATTTTTGCAACCTTGAATTTAGGCAATCCTGCAATAATATTTTGGGCCTGCATTAATTTAAGTCGTTGTACATTAACATGACCAATGCGTTTATACCAGATATCAATATCTGCAACTACACCGGTCCCATGTGCAAACATTGCTGCACTCAATTCAGGCATGTCTGCATCCAACGTAAACATTCTGCCCTTCTTCTTTCCTTTTGCTATCAAGTGACCTTTATTTTTCATATCCTCAACAAAGCATCCATAAGGATTAAATCTGACCTGCAAGCCCTGCTCAACCATTTGACCAACAGAAACCAGATTCTTGGTGATATTCGAGACATGAAATACATCGGACAGGTATTTCTTTTTCCCATCCTGCATAGACAAAGGAATTTTCCAATCTGCACAATAGGATGTGCAGTATCATCACCAATCTCCACAAATCCTGGTTTTTCCATTTTCCTTGCATCCTCCATCCATTCTGCATGACCTGTCATGTGGTTTGATGCACCTGAGTCAACATACCATACATCGTTGCTTTCTTCTGCACTTGTCACAGAATTGTTCATGTGCTGCACCATAAACAAATGCTCATTTCTGTCATCACCTTGTCTACTAGAAGATGCATAATTCCCTTGTTGCAATTTCCCATTCATGATGTCATTTTGCTTTTTATAGCAGTATTTAGCCATATGACCCATTTTACCACAGTAGTAGCATTCAATATTGCTGTTTGCATTTTGGTCTCTTTGCCATCCACCACAACCTCTTTGGCTCCCCCTGCCTCTAGAGTTACCACGTCCTCCTCCATAGGACTGGTTTTCTTGAGTTTGCTGCATATTCTGATTTCTACCATGGCCTCCAAATCGGCCTCCTCTACCTCTGCCTCTACCTCTTCTAGCATTTGAGTAGAAGACAGCTTCTTTTGAAGTTCCTCCTGAAGAAGATGCACCACCATTTCTCTGCTCCTCAGAAATTAGAAGAGCAATCAACTCCTCAAAATCAGAAAATCTTTCACGGACGGAAATGGATGTTCGGAACTGTGCATAATCCTTTCCTAGACCATTCAAGGTCACAGAAACTAGATCATCATCTTCCACTGGCAACCCAATGGAAGCAAGTGCATCTGCAATCTTCTTCACCTTCATGTGGTAGTCGTTGATGCTCATATTTTCTCTTTGCACATTGTGCAACTCTTGCTTGAGCTGCATTTTCCTGGCTTGTGTATTTGTGCTATATATTTTTGACAAAGTATCCCATGCCTCCTTTGGCGTACTTGCATCTTGAATATGCACAATCATAGAGTCTGAAATGCTGATAGACAGCCAGTACATAACTTTCCTGGCCCTCTCATGCCATGCTTTAAATGCCTGCATTTGCTGTTGATTGGGAACATCAGGAAGAACTGGTTCTTCTTCATTTCCTGCAACAAATTTCCAATATCCTTTTCCCATAAGGAAATTCGTCATTTTAAACTTCCATGCTTGGAAGTTGTTATTGTCAAGCTTTTCAGTGACAATCTGTGAAAGAGAATCAGACGCCATTACAGAACACTACAAAAAGTTCTGTCACTGCAAAGAACACAGCTTCAGCCTCACAAGGGCAAATCTGCAAAACTGGCGAAAGTGGTATTTGACCACACAGTCACTTTCTAGTGATGATTTTGCATATACAGGAACCAAGGATGATTCTGTAACTCCCAATGTCTCTGCACACGAGCATACAATGCAATATCTGTGGTAACTTTTCACCGACCTGTAGAACAGCGGTCGCACAACGTAAAACAGGGCTTTTTCCTGAGTGCGTGCAAAAAAATTCCACCTCCAAAACAGGCCCCGAAATGGCCTCAAATCAAAAAAACAGGGTCGCCATGGGCTAAAGCCCTCCCCCGCAGCATATTCTATCCTCTTGCTTCATCACGAAGGGCGTCTCAACCTGAGACAATGTACTCTTGCAATTTTCGGCTGTGCTGCTTGTAGAGATCTACTCCCAAAACAGAAAATGAAAGCAACACTGATCCTCTTACCAGAACATCGCAAGCTTGGCTTGCTTTCTTGAGCTCCTTACCACGAACAAGGCTCTGATACCATGTCAAGATTGTGGGAGAGAAGGAAGGAGTCTCACTTGTAGCTTTCTTGCTTGCACAATGGGGGAATACACACAGAGATGGAGGCTGAAAACAATTTTCCTCTTCTTAGTTGTGTAAGCCAAAAGAACTCTTTTACAAAGAAATAGAATAACCCTATATATGGGTCTCAAACCAAACTCAACTAATTAAGGTGGCATACTAACTGAGCCACGAATTAGAGTAGATAAGGATAGCTATCATGTAGCTATTATTCATGGGCGGTGTACCAACCGCATCTACAACTGACAAGTCGGTGACATAAATGCACAACGGTCACCCTGGCATATCACGAGTGGAGCTCGATATCTCAACATCTCTGGCACTTTTTGCTCCAAAATATGCCTCATAGACTTTAAGCAGGGCTTGAAATCAGCTTCTAATATCCAGCTCTCACATTAGCATTGAGAGGGTGTCCAAAGGGGATTGTTACATTAGGGAAGGTGGTGATCATGGGGAAATACTTGCACCTATATACAAGTATCGGGCTCTAGATCACTGGGAGAGGTGGGAAAAGTTCCCCCTGGGCCAGGTTGTGCACCCTTTCAAGGTCTTAAGTGGGAAGGAAGGGTCACCTCTCCTTTGTCTTACCACCTCGCCTAGCATCGACCTTTTTCCTCAGCCAAAGTAAAGGAGACATTGGGCCTTTTCATGAGATGCAAGGAATTTGGCGAAGGGTTACCTTGGCAGTCTAATGACTCACTAGCTATTATTTATCCAATTACAATGGCTATTACTCACTTTGAGGCTTATCCAAGGTCACAAGATAAGATGGGGGTTAATGTCAGCCAATACAATGAATTTCAGGATTAGTTATGATGCATGCATACAAGAGGGATTAAACTACTAAGCCTATGCAATCTTTAATCTCTCCCACAAGGGATTAAGCTCAGCGCATGGATAAAAATGATGGTCATACCTCTTCAGTGTTTGGAGAAGATGGTTGTCATGATGTCCATTTTCTCCATCAAGCAAGCTCGGTTGATTGGAGCACTCCCATGGATGAAGGCCATCATTCGAATGCTTCCAATGATGATGATGGCTCTCGTCCTTGTTCCCGAACTTGAGCTTCAAAGAAGGAGAGCTTCAAGTGAAGCTTTCATGGTTGCCCTTAAGAAATCTCTACATGCTGATCCCCATAACTTCAATCTAGGTAAGAAGAGGCAAAAGGGGAAGGGGGCGGGGCACATGCAATATACAACAAAGAATTCAATCGAGGCTCAATGTCAGGGGGGAGGGGAGGGTGAAATCTTGCTAAAAGAGGTTTTATCCCTTGCCCTAGGAGGCCAAGGATGCCAAGGGAGAGGCCATGAGAAGGAGTGGGATGTAAGAGGAGGCTAGGGACATCAACACAATTTGCACTACACATTGCAAACTACTGCCTGTTGCATGTGCCAAGGGTTTCCCTGACCACCCAGGTACTCAAAATGAAGCTGCAGATGAGGGGAATCAGCCTGCGGGGTTGGTTGATGTCTTGGAGGTGTCTGGAGCAAGCTTGGAGAGGTTGTGTGGGCTGGTAGCCATGGCAGTTTGCAAGAGAGAGAGAAAAGGAGGGCTGAGGCAAAAAGTAACTGGGGTTTTTACCCTCTTCTAACTCTTGGAACTCCAAACTTGGCATGGACCCCTAAAATTTGCATGAAAAGAAGTGATGACGTGCTATTTTGACTATTTTACCTCCAGATATGTGTGAGTCTCTAGCCATAGCTCCTGCTTGCTCCAAAAAGCTGAGGTTAACTAT
Source organism: Lygodium microphyllum (assembly GCF_053477565.2). Lineage (NCBI taxonomy): Eukaryota > Viridiplantae > Streptophyta > Polypodiopsida > Schizaeales > Lygodiaceae > Lygodium > Lygodium microphyllum. The sequence continues at coordinate 114,624,044 of NC_141137.1, forward strand.
AGTCCTTCCTATTGTACATGTACCTGTAAGTTGAATAACTAGGGTTTTTGGGATTTAAGAAGGAAGAAAGGGGAATTAAGAAAAGGACCAAAGCCTGAAGCTTTGATACCACTTGTAAAATGAATGAAGTTGGGAGGAGAGAGGAGAGGAGCTGAAGAGAGAGAAAGAGAGCAAGAAGAAGAGGAAAGAGGACTAGAAGAGGAGAGAGAAAGATAGAAAAGAGAGAAGAAGGGAGGAGGAAGCCATGGAAGATGAAGGTGAAGGTGAAGAGTATGTTCTTGATAATAAATGGTTTCCCTAATCTGGGACCCTTATATACCCCAATCTGTGTGAATGGATGTCTAACCCCTAGTTTGTATGTATCCCGCTTGTTACACCATATCAACTAATCAAATCCGACATGATGCTCTGACAATCCATTCAGCTCAAAGAAGCATTGGACAGTTTAGTTCTTCTTCTTGGCCTGAAATCTCATGTGTTGTCAGTTTGGTTTACTCAAATCAGAACTGCTTGAGTTCATCTTCCATATCTTTCAAGCATTGAGGAATGCTTTTAGGAATTGGGCTTATTCCATTCGCATTACAACATAGATGGGTTCTGAAAGGCCTCAGCCCTTTATGCTCCATGTGACAGGTTTCAAGAAATTCCATGGTGTAGATGAGAACCCAACAGAAATCATTGCACTTGAGCTGCAAGATTATGTAGAGAAAAAAGGGTTTGCCACCAAGAATGAGGTTAGGCAACATCACCATCCTTGAGAGTGCTGGCAATGGTGGCCTCCCTGCTCTCCTCAACTTGTTAGATTCAGCTTTGATACCAACTGAGAGTAGATGAGCGATTCGATGGGGATGCACAATGGAAGTTGGTTGAGACACAGATATGGAGGCTCAAGCTTTCTTCATTCTCTTCTTCTTCAATATTCTACTTTTCCAAGTCTCTCACCAAAGAGATAGACCCTTTGACCTTTAGGGCACTTTACACAACCTCTCACACACTTACTTAATACAAGCATAGGATAAGGGCTTAGGATATGCCTTATTTCTCAACAATACATCCTTAGGCACATCATCATGAAAAGGCCTCAATAAGGTCACATGAAAGGCATTGTGTATCTAGTGGTGTGGAGGCAATTTTAGCCTATAAGCAATGTCATTGATCCTCTCCAACACCTACCCATAGTATCTCATAGTCGGCTTTGGATAGAACCTCTCACTTCCCTTGATCTTTTCTAGTCTTGCGTTTCAAAATATAGCAACATATAATTGCTCTCTACAAATTGCAAAGCACATATATGGTGATCATTTTCCTTCTTTTTCTTATCTTGAGACCTTTGAGGAGCATACTCAACCTTTTCATAGGATGCATTCATGTTTTCTACATATTGATCAGCTTGCAAAGATCTTATTCTTTGTGTGTAAAATAGAGGGGGGACTTTCTTGCCACCTTCCACAACTTTAAATGGAGCTTTCCAATGGAACTATGCATTGTATTCTTGCATGAAAACTCCATCAAAGGCAAATATTGTTCCCGTAGTGACTTATGCTCAAACACATGACATCTAAAGAGATCAAGCACTATAGAACTTTCCTCTTCTGATTGATCATCTATTTGTGGATGGAAGGAAAATGAAAATTTTAGTGTGGTACCCATATTTTCACAAATAGCATCTTCCAAAATAAATTGGTCATCCGAGGGTCTTGATCTCACTAATGATCCACTTTATCATTCCATGATACTTAAAAATATGCTGCAAAAGTAAGCATACCGTATGATCAACCTTTATCTTATTTCCTGGGGGGATTCACTACATATATTTTTTCTATATCAAGTGCATTGAAGATCTATTTATAAATATACTTATCTATGAATTTTTCTTTAAAAATTTTAAAACCTCTTATTTTGACCTCATGTACATTGTGAAATCAACCCCCAAAAGATAATGTTTTTGTTTTTAAAGTGCATAAATTACAATAGGTAGTTCTTTCTCATAAGCCTAGAATTTTTTTTTACAAAATGGAGAACATGACTCTCATATACCACAATTTGTCCATCTTGCATTAACAACCCTATGCTCTTCACACATGCATCACATTGAATGACAAAATGATTGCCTTAGATCAGGTAGCAACATGAACATAAGATTTGAGGTCATCTTTTCTTTTAACTTTTTGAATGCTGTAATTTTCATGGCTATCCACTTAAAAGATACACCCTTCTTCTATGAAGCATGCAGTGAAGGTGCAACTTTACCAAAATTACATGCATACTTATTGTAATGGGAGCATAGACAAAAAAAGTTGTGGATCTCATGTAGATTCCTCAAACGTGGCCATAAACCTATTGTCTCAACCTTTGTAGGATCCATAGGAATACCATCATCAATAGTATGTGCCCCAAAAAGTGGATGTCATGCAAGAAAAATTCACTCTTCTTGTCATTAATGATCAACCTATGCTTACACACATCCTTGAACACAATTTTCAGATGCTCTCTATACTTTGCTTCATTCTTTGCGTAGACAATCATGTCATTAAAGAAGGTGTCCACAAATCCCCTATGTGGCTTGAAGATAACCCATCATTTTATTAAAAGTTACAGGAGCATTTGTAAGTCCAAAAGGCATGCCAAGAAGCTCATACAACATAAAAGATGTCCTAAAAGCTATCATAGGAAGATCCTCCAAATGCAAATATGATGATATCCACTTTCCAAATCACAAGGTTGAATATGGCTATCCTTTTCAATCTATCCATAATATCATCAATTCAAGGGATTTTAACTTTACATCCAAAGTATGGGTCTTGCCCCTATCTTGAGAATAGTGATCACTTTAGCATGCAAATGAATCATTGCATACACACAATGGCATCAAGACATACAAAGTAAGACATCACAACCCTCAAGTGGAGAAATAAAAAACTCTGCACTGTCCACGTATCCAAGAATATGCAAGCTTTCTAATGAGCAGTGCAATAGGATCTGCATGGTCCTTACATGCCATACCAACTTCTCTCATGGGTCTCATCTCATCTCATCCTCTCTAATTCTTAGAGGGTTGTCATGTTCATAGAGATAAAATTATCTTTTTCTCCATTATCAAAGAAAATCAAAGCATATTGGTCATTGATTTTCCCCCATGCTCTGCATAACTTAGCAGCATCATCATTAGGTTGATCACTAACAACATCTACCATCAATCAAATTCATGTTTTGAGCTTCTTACTCTTGGGATCTCCCTGATTATTTGATTTTCCAGCTTGCTACTTATTGGGACAATCCTTAGCCATGCAACCCTCTTGTTCACAAACAAAGTATATATTTTCAACCTTTAAATTTCTACATTGTTTAGCCATTTCCTTGCTTATTTGACCTCTTTTTAGGCTAATTTTTAGATCTTTCCCTTTTCTCAAACTTTGATAACTTCTTATTTGACTTCTCCCACTTTCTTGGAAACTTGAATCCTTCCCATGTAGCAATGCAATAGTCTTTATGAGTTGAGACATGCTAGATACGATGGATTTAATGCAAAAATCCCCTAGGGAGTGCACCTTATAGAACATGTACAAGACCGTGTGAGTTCAAAAGAAAGAATATTATATTTAGTAAAATTTACAAGATTATATTTACAAAAAAAAAAAATTATAATTTGGAAAAAATTTTGATAAGTTTAGTAAAGTAAAAGAGTCATTTTAAGGCCTTATAGCATGTAAAGAAAGGGTATTTCTTAATAGCATTTGAACGCATGTTATATCGATGATTTCTTATAGGTTGAACCCTCGAAAAAATTCCATTTTACCCCTAGTCAAGCCACATAGATACTTTTCCACTTGCTCATGAAGTGGAACTAGACAATAAGAAGTCCCTGATAGCAAAGCATCCCAAAACTTCTTACTATACTATTCCAAGTTCCTACATTATGTTGCATCAAGCTTGTTCCAAGCTGTCATAATATCCACCTCAAATGTACTACTCGACCAATTTGATGCAAAAATTTTCTTGAATTGTACCCATGTTTATGATACTCTACCTTGCATTAAGAGAGTGGACCACCAATACAATGCATTTCGTGTGAATAGGCTGCATCAAACTATTGAGAAAAAGTCAAGACTTTTAGCCTATCTTGTCCCAGCACTAAAGGACACAAACTTCACCCCTTTTCCACCCAAAGCATAGTTTTTTTTTTCCCCTTTGGGAGTCAAGTTGTCATACACTAATTGCTACAAAAAGGGTACATTTGTTGAATTTGCATCATGGCCAACACCAAAAGAAGCATTTGCATGACTACCACTCATTTCTTCAAATCCATAAGCCCTAGGGGTGCAAAATGCATTAGAAAACATGCTACATTGTGCCCTAGGCATCCTACCAATGCTACCATACATAGGGATTATGCATTACTAGCCATACTTGGATAAATTAGGCCTTCCACACCATGCATTGATTGTTGATACCATAATGAGTTGTGCCATGCATTCCTGTATACAATCCCTAATTGACCATAGCATGAAACATGATGCCACCACCAAAGTATTTTGGCTAGCCCATCATTGCATACATGCATGACTATCCAAAACTCATTAGATTGGAACTACCAATATGGTCTTGCATTTGGGTATCCAATCCCAGTAGTACCATTTTCTTTGCTCATCCCAACCTTGTGCAAAATCTTTAGGCAATTGTGGCTATCCTTTGGAAGCTTCCTTGCTGCCCAAAGGTCTTTGAAGATGACATCTTCTTCTTGCCATTTTTGTCCTTTTTTGGAGGATTTAAAAATCTCTTAGACTACAAATATTTGGCCAATTGAATAAAAATTTTAAGTTGTTTCCTTCAATTGAGCCTTGAACTCATCATCATATTCTTCATCTCCTTACTAGTCATTAGTATAGCTGGGAAATGGCTAGAAAAAGAGAGAGAAAGTTGTAGAGAGAGAAAATTTAGAGATTTGTTGGAGAATCTAGTAAGATTGAGTTTTTGACATGATGTTCTACCCCAAATGAATGCATCAATAGCAAAGGGAGCATCAAAGAGGCTATAATCCTTAGGAGAAAATGCATTGGCCACATGGTCACTAGCTTCCTCTAGTCAAGTATATGTAGCCCTCTTCACCAAAATGGTCTCCAATGGTTGAAAAATGGTCCCAAAAATATGCAATAATAACAATCTAACACCTCTTCCCAACAACTCCACAATGCAAAGACTAGATTTTCTTGCCCCTTCAACCCCAATTAAATTTTCCAAAACTTGCAAAGGTAAGTTTTGCCAAGTGATAGCCTTTTAAATTTAATTTTCAACATTTTTTAGCTCATTAAATTAAAATTTAAAAGATAAATTATAAAAATTAATTTAATAATATTTTATGTCCAAAAAAAAATCTAACCAACCAATAATTAAATTGGCCATGTCAATTTATTAGTTTAGTAATCTTGAGCATTCATTAGCTTAGCATTGACATTAATTAATTAATTAACACGAATTCCTTAATGCCATCACTCACACTAATGGCCAATTAAATATTCTAGGAAAAATTTGGATACTCGAAGCTACCTAGCACTTGCCAGGTATAATTATTACAACTTTTACCTTTGGCACTAATAATATCTCAAGGTCCTAGGTCCCACCTGGAAAAATAAGTGACTTGCACCTCACATATGTGAGTCATATTTGTACATTTGATTAACATTTAATCAAATGTTAATCAAAGCAATAAATTTCACATCCTCACATGGTTGCAATCAAGAGATCCAAGAGATTTCACCACCTATGAAAGTGAAGATAAAACCTCTAGTAGGTCTCCTAGACTAGTCTACAGTCTCTACAAAATCATTATCTACAGATCCAAGAATGGATGCATCCTTCCTTCCAAGTTGTATATGCATAGATCTACTGCCATTCAAGTATCTCATGATACTCTTTACTGCCTCCCAATGCTTCCATATATCTACCAACCACTCCCATTGCATATGCAATGCCTAGATGTATAGTAACCATGCCATACATAAAGCTACCAAATGTGGATGCATAAGGAACCTTAGCCATTTAAGGCTTCTGCTCATCTGACTTGGGGATGTCCTCGTAGTTAAGTTTGAAATATGGAGGCAATGTAATATTGATAGCCTTTCCCCTTTCTATATTGAAATGCTCTAATACCTTCCCAATATATTTATTTTGAGATAAATATCGTATATTTTTGTCTTGATCTTGCACTACATATACCAAGAATGTGATTATCATTCCATAAGTCCTTCATATCAAAGGTCTTATGTAACCTTTCCTTTAAAGCATCCACATCCATGACTGACTTCTTAGCAATGAACATATCATCCACATAAAGAATCAAGATCATAAGGACACCATCCCTAGCCTTCCTCATGTATATACATTAATTAGTCTCACTCCTAGTGCACCCTTGAGACCACATAAAGGCACTAAACCTATGATATCATTTCTTAGGAGCTTGTTTCAAGCCATATAAGCTCTAATGTAGGTCACACAATGACTTCTCCTTCTATTTAACAACAAAAACCTCATGCTATTGTATGTAACTATTCTCATGCAAGTCCCCATGTAAGTCAAAGTAAGAAATGTATGAAGGGTAGCCATCTTAACTATTGGTGAGAAGATCTCATCAAAGTCAATCCCCTTATCTTGCTTAAATCCTTTGGTCACCAATCAAGACTTATACTTAGGCAATGCATTAGATGGAAATACCTTCATCTCATAGAACTACTTACATGACCACTCGGGAAAGTTACTTTATGTATATCCTCTATATCACATGTGTTCAAGGCCTATTTATAAATATCCTTATTTGTGAATTTTTTATGAATAAAACATAACCCTTTTCTATTCAATTTTTACATAACCCCTTTATATTATACCCTTTTGTATGTAAAAAATGTATAAAATTGGTATTTTTAAAATACCTTATTTTGAACCCACATGATGCACACATATACTCATAAGCAACTTACCCAAGCATGACCATGCATATTTGGCCTTATGCAAAGGAATTAACCCCCATGTAGAATTCTTTACCAAAGAATCCATATTTTGACTACACAATGCAATGTGACTAATTTATCCATCTATATGCCCAAATCATTCATTAATTTCAACAGCCAAATTGCTTCACATGTAGCTAGGGTTGCATCTCTATACTCTGCCTCTATACTAGAGAGAATGAATGTTGGCAGCTTTTTGCTACTCCAACTAATTATAATACTTCCAAGGCTGAAATCGTATCGAGTTCTTGACCGGTTGTCATATAAAAAACTAGCCTAATCAGCATTGGTGTATCCTATCAGCTCAAAGGGCTTTCCAAACTCATAAAAAAGCCCATCCTCATATGTACCCTTAACATATCGTATAATTCTCCTAGACTACATCCAAGTGAGGCTTGTGTGGATTCTACATAAATTGACTAATGAGCCCCATTAATTAAGTGAGATCAAGGCGAGTAATGGTGAGGTAGATAAGGCTACCCATTCTATATTGTAACATTATCTATCTCATTGCTGACATCAACTCCAAGCTTTACATTCTACTCTAACAGAATTTCCATGGGCCTATAGTCTAGTATTCCATATTTGATGAACATATACAATGCATATGAGACATAGTTACAAATCGTATACGAAGGGCGTTGTCCAAATTCTCACTCCTAATGAGATGTAAGTGGCCTAGTAACATCTTCAAATTTTTTCTCTTTTCCTTTATCCAATATTCCCCTCACTAACATATCTATGTTAGTAGACCTAGAACTATGGCTCCACAAGTGGCTTGCCCATTAACAATAGAAGAGGTGTCATTAGTAGGCCCATACTAGTAGTGCTATCCAAAGTATGAATTTTAGTATAAGTATTATCTACTGGTCCATCATAAATAACAACATTCTAGCTACCATACCAAGAAGCCATCTCATAAAATATGACATCTCTGCTAACTAATGTCTCATGTGTAGGAGATTGTAGCATTTGTATGTTTTTTAATCATGTGCATAGCCTACAAATATAGATTGAGTTATGTTCAAGTCTAGTTTCTTCCTCTTTTCATCTAGAGTATTCACATAGATAATAAATCCATACATTTTTAAATGGCTAATATTAGGTCTATGCCTAGCCAATTTCTCATAAAGCATAATGTCATAGATACCAACTATAGGATGTCACGAATCGTGTGGTGGGGGGATTTGCTCAAGATGATGCGTCGAACACACACAGAATGCACAAGGAGAAGCTCACTCAAGAGACAAGAAGAGAGATGGAGGCCAAAACGTTTTCTTGCTGGTTTCTTCTTCTTATTCCACACACTTTACAATGTACACAAAGTATAGATAAGATACAACATAAAGGAAAGTGGCCTACTAAGTCAAAAAATGCATAAGTGACTACACTAGTCGATTGGTGCTATAACTATGCCAGCTGTAAATAGGTGTAACAACCTAAATATAATAAGTAATGAGTGAGTGGCCATGTGAGAGTCATAATGACCACCGATATACTAAGTGTAGACGTGTGGACCCATCTAACCAAGAGGTCCATCATCAATGTTCACATGTGTTGAGCTTGTCATCTCAATACTCCCCCTCAAGCTCAACTACATCTCTGCAACTCCAAGTAAGCTTCGCAACTTTTGAAGCTTCTGTGTACCCAATGCCTTCATGAAGATGTTACATATCTGATCTTGTGTGCTGACATACACCAAGTCAATCTCACTTGCTAGTACCTTCTCTCTCACAAAGTGGTAGTGTACCTGAATATGTTTTGTCCTGGCATGGAACACAGGGTTCCTAGCCAACTGTATACTGCTCATATTGTCACAATAAATGACAATTGGACCTTCCACCTGCACACCTAAATCAGCCAATAACTTTTGCAACCATACTACCTCACATGCTGCAACAGCAGCACCTCTATACTCAGCCTCTGTACTCGACAAAGCAACTGTAGATTGTTTTTTTCTACTCCAAGTAACTGTTGCACTACCAAGAGAGAACATGTATCCGCTGGTAGATCTTCTATCAGACATACTACCAGCCCAATCTGCATATGTGTATCCAAACACCTGTACATCTGTACCTGCCTCATAGAAAAGTCCATAATGTAATGTGGACTTCACATATCTCAATATGCATCTGACTGCATCCAAATGTGGCTTTCTTGCATAAGCTGACTCACAAGACCAACATCGTAGCTCAAGTCTGGCCTTGTAATGGTCATGTAGATCAAACTCCCCACTATCCTCCTGAACATAGTAGGGTCTTCTATCTCATCCCCAACATTCACACTCAACTTTACATTCTGCTCCAATGGGACTGAAAGTGGTTTGCATGTTGTCATACCATACTTGGACAACATATCCAAGCCATATTGTCTTTGGGACAACCATATATCATCATCACATTTGATCACCTCAATGCCAAGGAATTACTTTAGCTCACCTAAATCCTTCATCTCAAACTTCTTCTTCAAAAAGTCCTTGACTTCAGTAATCCCACTATCACTATCACCTGTAATAATCAAGTCATCCACATAGATGACTATGATGACCAAACCTGCATCTCCCTTTCTCACATAAAGTGAGTGATCAACATTAGAAACATAAAAGCCAATATTGACAAGATACTCTCTGATCTTGTCAGACCATGCTCTAGGTGCTTGCTTGAGCCCATAGAACACCTTCTTCAACCTGCACACATACGTGGGATGCTCTAAATCTTCATAGCCTGCTGACTGATCCATATACACTTCTTCCTGCAAATCACCATGCAAGAAGGCATTCTTCACATCCATTTGTTGCAACCTCCAACCTTTGGCTGCTGCCAAAGCAATCACACATCTGACAATTGCTATCCTAGCAACTGGATTGAAGGTTTCTTCATAATCTATGCCATATGTCTGGGCATAGCCTTTTGCAACCAATCTAGCTTTGTACCTACTAATAGAATCATCTGCATTGTGATTAATCTTATAAACCTACTTACATCCAATAGATTTCTTACCCTTCGACAATGATACTAGATCCCAAGTCTTATTGGCCTCTAATGTAGCCATCTCCTCATCCATTGCTGTATCCCAATGAGTATGACCAACAACATCCTCAAAACAAGAGGGCTCAACATCCTCAACTAGTTTCACCATATAAGCATAATGGTAAGCTGTATAACCTTCAAAACCAAATCTTTTAATAGGGTATCTGACCCTACTAGATCTGCGTACCACTGGATCACTCAATGGAGCCTTTACATTATTATGAGCTCTCTGTATACCTGGTGTCCTGATAGAAGGAATACCAAGCTGATCATCCAAGCTCTCTGAGCCACTCGAGTCTCCATCAAGAACTGCATCAATGCCATCTGACACTTTATTATTTCCTTTGTCTTTACCTGTAGTGCTACTAGATGCACCTGAAGATGTAGAGCTAATCCTTAGTCTCCCAGACCAAGGACTACTAGATGATGTCTCTGGTCCACTATGTGTCTATGATTCTTGCTTTTCAGCCTGCACATGAGTGTCATGATCATCATCATCATCCAATGCATCACCATTAGATGCATACCAACTACTCATTTAATCAAAGATGACATCCCTGCTCACTCTGAACTTACATGTGACAGGGTTATAACAATGATACCCTTTTTGCTCTAAAGAATATCCAATAAAGATACATATTTCTGCCTTTGGATCAAGCTTCTTCTGTAGCTCGTCTGGCACATGAACATATGCAACATAGCCAAATACCTTCAAGTGCAATACATCAGACTTCTTGCCAGTAAAGCATTCTTCACGAGTCATCCCATGAACTGCAGCTGTGGGAGTTTTGTCATAATATAAGCAGCATTATAAATAGCCTCAGACCAAAAATGCTTAGGCATATTCTTTTCAGCCATCAAGGCACGTGCAACTTCTGCAATATGTCTGTTTTTCCTTTCTGCAACTCCATTTTACTGTGGGGTATACCTGCATGTAAACTGTCTCTTTATCCCATGAGACCTCAGAAAATCACTGAACTCATTCGAGAGATACTCTCCCCCTCCATATCTGACCTCAAGCACTTTACTTTCAAGCCTGTTTCTCTTTCAACTGCAGCCTTGAAAGTTCTAAAGTGCTCAAACGCTTCACTCTTTTCCTTCATAAAATATACCCATAGCTTTCTAGAACAATCATCAATGAATGTGACAAAGTATGAACTGCCTCCAAGAGATACATTTTGTGTAGGCTCCCAAATATCCGTATGCACAACATCAAGGATATTTCTGCTTATATCTCTGTCATGTGAAAAGGGTTGTTTTGCCTGCTTACCAAACTGACATGCTTCGCATACCTTATGAAATTCTGTAACTCTTAATGTAGGCAAACTTGTAACCAACCCTTTAGACTGCATTAATTTCAGTCTTTGTACATTTGCATGTCCAATGCGTTTGTGCCAAATTTCAATATATGCACAACAAAACCTTTTCCTTTAGCATACATAGCAACATTCATAGTAGGAATTCCAATATTTAGAGTAAACATACGTCCAACTCTACTTCCCTTTGCAACCAACCTGCACTTTCCATTGAAGTCTTCTACAAAGCTGTAACATGTCCACCTGTTCCCTTCAAGACACGTCTTAGCAGTCCATCGGAAAGGAGGTCTAGAAAGCTCCACCCGGCACTCCCATGGAATGTCACGGGGTTTGCGATCTAGGACTTTCCGTGTCTGCCACGTAGCGGAAGTATTTTGGCCGTTCCCACTTAGGACTGACCTGAATTAGAGTTTTCTCTAATGGTCATTTCCTAAACAGCAACTAGCGTCGAACCCCAAGCGAACTACTTTACGCAAAAACGCCAGGGCCGAAGCGGATTCATGTTGCACTTGGTTCAAGGAGAATGGGAAATGAGAGGGATGCAAGGCTTGACCTCTCTACCATAAGGCATAGTCCCATTCCGTTCCCCTAAAACCTTATAACCTAGACTCTAGGTGAGCGCCCTTGCTATTCATTTCCTTTAAGAAGATCTCCTTGCTGTCCTTTATGATTGAGAAAAGTTCCCAGCCAATCGGGACTATCCATCTGTAGGATGGACCCATGGCCACATCCACTGCACTTTCCTCAAGTTGTTTTAGTTGTCTAATTACCTACCACATTTAGTTGGACATACATCAAGCAGCTTTCTTAATTAGCCCATTAGACACCAATTCCTTCACGTAATCTTAGCACTTTACATAGAAAAGCAGTGTCAAACAAGTTCCTTTTTCAACAGGTTATCATATTTATCTTTGGAATACATTCATAAAGTCCAGCCTGTAGGCTTATCCATAATCCGCCCGAAGGCTATCCCTAGCAATCCACAGGGATTACTAATCCAAGATTCCACCCATAGACTAGTATGTGGGCCTCGAGATCCAATCCCGAGTCATGTTAGCCTCTTGTGTAGGGAGCGGAAGGCGAGGGATTTATGACCAGAGCCCCCCTTGGCACCCTAGCGTCCTCCTGCTCCAAGTAGCACTCAACGGAGAGACCTCTCATGGCGGGTTCGGTCCACCTTCCCGGCGCGGCCAACAACCCCCTTGGTTAGGTCGGGGGTAACTGATGCTGCCTCTCCCTTGAGGCCTTCAACCTGAAGCATTAGATATCTTTTCATCCTTTAGTTCCTTGAGCAAACAAAGCAAACAATGCTCTCTAAACTGTTACAAGCACAATCATTTCTAGTGTTCGTTATTTGGCCAACTACTAAGGAGTGAATCCTTCTCTCTGAATGCATCAAGCATTTGATCCAGGATCAATTGCGACTCGGCAAGATCCCCAAGGGTTTGTTTGTTAACCCTTATGTCCTTGGGTTAGGGTCGTACACCATTAACCCAACTTAACCAATACCTTAGGTTCTATTAACAGTAAATCATGGCGACTATGTTGCTCCAAATTATTGATTGGTCCTTTGCTTTCAAGCAAATCTCTAACTCCCTTATCTTGGAAACTTTTCACAAGAAAGGTGATATAACAGGATGACTACTCATCCTCTTGCAAGTTAAACTTGTGCAAGAATCTGCCAATCTCATTCCGAGGGATTGGCCATTCTCTTGTGATCAACCCATAAGATCATGCGACGTTGCAACTTGTGGCAAAAATGTTGCATCCAATCCATGGGACTATTTCACCCATCGAACATCGTTTTCTAATCACGGAATCATGATTAGATAAGAAACAGGGTTTAGGGTGACTTCATGTCCAAGCCATTCCTGATTGCACTAGGCCGACATTGTTCAGTCCTAGGGTTCCAACTCAATCCGAGTTTCATTTTTTTAACGAGTGATCCTTAGGGTAGAAATCCTAGATCATTTCTTGCAAGTACATCCTATTGTCCCTACATTCCGTGAATGTGGGCAAGACTTTAGGGTATGAGAGTTTCGACTTGGCAATAAGTGCGACTAGGTCAAGTCCTTAATGTGCTAAACCCTAGTTAGCACTTGGAGTATATTGTATCGATTTAACCATCCTAAGCGAGTCCTTTGCGGTTTAGGTGTTTTGGGTAAACCAATTTACTTGTCTTACGACAAGGACAAGCCATTCCTAAAGATGTTGTCTTGATCTAAAAGGGGAAAAACTAGTTGCATTACGATATAATTCTTGTAAGCACACGATTCATTACCTCTACGTATGATTAGATTTACAAACCCTAACTTTTCTTGTTAAGATCAAAGCACATGTTAAGTTACGGCATAATTTCCATTGATCCTACTAGGACATGCATTCACGATTCATGCCACTAAACTTTTAGGGTTTTTATGTTAAAATGAACCATGTAGCCTTTCCCTAACTACGTTTTTGAATGAATTTATTCGTACGACGAATGGGCATTATGCAACCTTTCCTAACTCCTACACAGTTAAATGATATTTATGCCAATTGAAGCTAGAGTTATCCTACTTCATGTAGCTTTAGAATCTTTCCATGCTTTGCAGTTTCCTAAGGTTGATAAAGACTTTTTAATGAATCATTACGAAGAAGATTTGTCTAAAATTGCGACCTGCGACTTAATCTTTCCATGCATAATCAAAGGTGTACTACAATAATTTCAACTTTGTAATGATAGTCATTAGTTGTTCTAGATTTGTTACTTTGCAATGCACAAAGGCAACTTGCTAACAATGCATAGACATCTTATGTTCTTTTTCATTCATTCCATTGAAAAATACAAATGACCAATCTTCAATCGTGAGTTACTTCTTTTAAAATAGCCGATGAATTTCAATCGCATCAAACTAGGTGGATTTGACAAGCATAAGTGCATCCTAATTGCATGAATTAACCATGCATAATTGCAATACTTTGACGTAAATCAAAAATAGAAAGAAAACCTGGACTTGTGGACTCGGTGAAATGTCCACATGAATATTAGGAGATGATCCCCTTGCGGTTGCGCCTTGTGACTTTTTAGGTGCCATCATGAATTCGACTTCTGGTTTGCCTTCGTGGATTTCGAACTTCTTGCCTTGGCTCATAGTCTTATGATCTTGGCTTGTCTCCCTCGTACGTGCAATTTCCTTTGAGGTATGGCTTCCTTGACTGAAGTTCCGACTTGTGAAATTTGGCTTTGGAATGCCTCAGGGTTCTTGTGAAGGCCTTGTGGAAATAGAGGCTTGAGAGCTATTCTTCTCCTTGAAATTCTGGGTTAGGAATGGTTTTGTGGGGCTTTGCGGAAAAAGGGAACTCTAAATCCCAAAAAGGGCTTTATACTTATTTTCTTCAAAAATCCTGGGGTAAAGATCTTGTGAAAAAAAGGGGGTTAAAGGAAATCCTCTTCAATGGGCTTATGGGGGAAATCGAGTGGGAAGGGCTTTAAATCCCAAGGGGAAAAAATTGGGCTTTCGGAGGGTTCAATAAGAAGGGGGCTTAAAACCCGGCTAGAAAATGGGCTTTACTACGTGGCGTGGAGATAGAGGAATTGGGAGCTTTAATGGCGGCCGTGCTCCACGACAGCAGGCGGCGGCGTTTTGAACTAGCGTCTCCCTCTCCTCCACGGTGCAGCACGGTGACCACCCAGCTTCACAGCACCCTCCTCCTCTCTCACAAGGGTCTACAACGCCTCACATAGCCGACGTCCTTTCAGCCTGTTGTAGCCTCCTTCGTCCTTACCTTCCCCCTTAGAGGGTGTAATTATAGGACAAGGGGGGAGAGGGGACCTCCCCCCCACATGGCCCCCTTGCATGGCATCCTCCCCCCACCTCCTCATGTTGCCCTTAATAGCCCATCCCCTTCTCTCAGCCATGCATTGGCTAGGGAAGGTAAATAAAAAAAAAATTGCAATAATTTTATCTTAACATTATCCTCTTGACCTCCTCCCAAGAGGGAGTTCACCCGCGGTTATGTGGGTTTTGAACCTCAGTCCCGATTTGCCAATGGGGAGGTCATGATTCCTCGTATACAGTTTATAGATTGCACTACCAATAACTCCAATGCCGAAATTAACCTTTGCATGAGTTTCACGCGGGGTGTGGAAAGTCGGACTAGCAATATTTTTCAAACGGGAATCTTACAAAAGCAGCCCTTTGCATTAAATCTGACTTGTAGCCCTTGCTCTACCATCTGACTGACTGACACCAAGTACTTTGTAATAGATGGCACATGTAATACATCTGAAAGACTCTTTGTCTTACCATCATGCAAGGATAAGGAAAATTTTCCAATATGTGAAATTGGGTGGCATGAATCATCACCCGTCTGCATATAACCTATATTTTGCAAATCCTGCATCTCTCCAAACCATTCTGCATGGTTGGTCATATGATTGGATGCACCTGAATCAACATACCAAACATCATCATGTGTTCCCTTTCCTGTAACATCATTCAGTATATGCTGCATAACAAACAGACATTCATTTTTATCTTCATTGTGTCGTGAAGACGATGCATAGTTTCCTTGCTGCAACTTACCACTGCGAATATCATCTTTCTTAGCATAACATTGGACTGCAATATGACTTGTTTTGCCACAGTAGTGACACACAATACCAGAGTTGTTAGAACCTTTGTTCTGCCATCCACCTCTTTCTCTAAAGCTCCCCTTGCCTCTAAAGTAACCATGACCTCCTGAAACCTGCATATCGCCAAATTGTTGATTCAATCTGTTTTGCTGGTTGTCACTACCACGTCTTGTACCATGGTCTCTTGAAGAGGATCTGCCACGTCCCCTTCTTGAACTGGAGTAGAAAGCTTGGACCTGTTCACCACTTTTTTCAGATGTCTCACTCTGCATGTTGATCTCTTCAGTGATCATAAGGGAGACCAACTCATCGAAATCTGGAAATGGCTTTCTGACATATATGAAAGTTACAAAAGACTTCCAAGCCTTTTCATTGTTAAGTCCACCCAAGGTAGACGACACCAAATCATCATCATCAAGAATTGCATCAATTGCTGCCAAGGCATCTATACCTTCAGTGCATACTCATTGATAGACATCTTCCCTTTCTTCAATGTATTCAACTCTTGCTTGAGTTGAATCTTTCATGCCTTTGTATTTATAGAAAACATACTTTCAAGTATGGTCCAAGTTGCATATGAATTCTCTACATTTCTAATATGTCCCAGCATATTATTGTCAATTACTGCAAACAGCCAATACATGACCTTTTTGTCTTTTGCATTCCATTCCTTCCGTGCCTTTGTCTCTTCTCCAGTTGGAGGATCACTCACCTCTAGCTACTTTTCTTCACCTGAAACAAACTCGTAGAGGCCTTTTCCAATAAGGAAGTTCGTGAAACGGAACTTCCATGAAGGGTATTTTTTCTTGTCAAGCTTCTCAATGATGGGGTTTCCACTATTCTCTGCCATTATCACAAAACTAATACCAAACAGCAAGCAAATCTTTTGCAACCCTCGACCTGTAGTGCACAACAATACATCAAACAACCTTTTTCACTGTCTACTCAACAATACATGCAATCTGCAACAACCAATTTGCAAAATAAACCTTGTGTTTATTCACTGGTAAACACCTTTGAACTTATAGATCTAAAATCTGTAACCTGTGCAACTGTATACGGTAGACACAGCTGAAATTGCAGGATATCTCGAACTGATGTCTGCAACCTTGTGAGTCTAAAATGGGGCATGAAATGACCTCGGATGGCCAAAATAGCAACGGAAAATCCCTAAAGGACATATTTGCAAAATACACAGTGCTCTTCGCGCACACCAAATCTCACTGCAATCTGAGATTTTTGCTCTGCCCTGCTTCCGGTCCCTCCACAGGCATTGTCTAAGAGAAGAAGTAGAGAATGAAAGAGCTTCTTACCCATTACTTTCTTGCTTGAATCCTTGGCTCCTCTCCTTTGCTTTAGCCTTCAAAACCAGCTTCAATCAATGGTGCAGCTCTGATACCATGTCACGAATTGTGTGGTGGGGGGATTTGCTCAAGATGATGTGCGGAGCACACACAGAATGCACAAGGAGAAGCTCACTCAAGAGACAAGAAGAGAGGTGGAGGCCAAAACGTTTTCTTGCTGGTTTCTTCTTCTTCTTCCACACATTTTACAATGTACACAAAGTATAGATAAGATACAACATAAAGGAAAGTGGCCTATTAAGTCAAACAATGCATAACCGACTACATTAGTCGACTGCGCTATAACTATGCCAGCTGTAAATAGGTGTAACAACCTAAATATAATAAGTAATGAGTTAGTGGCCATGTGAGAGTCATAATGACCACCGACATGCTAAGTATAGATGTGTGGACCCATCTAACCAGGCGGTCCATCATCAATGTCCACATGTGTTAAGCTTGTCATCTCAACATAGGAGTCCTATTAAGAACATTGTACTATAGTCGCAATTGCTTTTGACCAATAGTAGTTTGGAAAATTCTTCTTATTTAGCATAGCTCTTGTAGCTTTCATAAGCACCCTATTTTTCCTATCTACTACACCATTCTATTGAGGTGTATAGCTACATGTAATCCAATATTTGATGCCATGCTTGGCAAGATACATGTCAAATTCATATGAGACATATTAATATTCTCCATTTGATCTCAAGCAAAAGATATAAGAGGCCGAAGCTTTTTTAATAGGACTTTTACAATGTTTAAATACATCCAACACTTCACTCGTGCTTCAAAATATATAACCAAATGTACTACTAGAATCATCAATGAAAGACATAATACTTTGCACAATTGAATGATGCATTATGTGATAGACCCCAAATATTAGAGTGCACTGACTGCAATGGTCTAGTGTTATATTGGATATGTCTAAAAAATGGAAATCTCTATTTCTTTTCGAACTAGCAAACTAAGCATACATGTCCTAAGGCCATGTAATGTACTTGAATCTTGGAAGACCAAGTACAATCTCTTTTTGATGCATATTTTTTAGCCACTGTATATTGATATGCCCAATTTGTTTATGCCATATTTCAACATCCTTGATTTCTCCACTATCATGAGAAAACATGGTTTCCTTCAGTTTAAGAATATTGGCATCTAAAGTAAACATCCTGCCATTTCATTTACCCTTTGCAAAATTAGTTTACATTCATTTCCATATTCTTCTATGAAACATCCATCTTTGTTGAATCTAATATGCAAATTCTATTCAACCATTTGTCTAATAGACAATAAATTTTTGGTAATAAATGATACATGCAAAACATCATGTAGGCTCTTCTTCTTTCCATCATGCATGACTAGGGGTGCAATACCTGTATATTTAATGTCATCATGTGTATCATCACCTATACATACATAACCATGAGCCCCTGTAGCCATCTCATCAAACCATTCTTCGTGTGGAGTCATATGGTTTGAAGCACCTATGTTGCCAGGTGGTACCTACGCAAAGGGATGAGTGCCTTAAATGGTTCTCCTTTGTGTGTATGTTGGCAGGATGAGCACCTTAAATGGTTCTCCGTCAATGCGAGGCATGTTCCTAAGAATTGTCTTAGGCAGAAGGTCGATGGGGACTTTTTGAACGTCAATGCAAGTGTGAACGTGGGTGGTACCATTTTATCCACATGAGTATTAACATATTCATGAACTAATAATTGTATGGAATTCCAAATTAATTGATTTATGTGGCTAGCTGCAATTATTCAGTTGGTTATTATTCTAACATGATTTTCTAAATTTTTGGTAGCTGATGTGTAGAGCAAGGAGAATTGGAAAAAGTGCGCCAAGCGCAAGCATTCTAAAGATTATTTCCCAAGAATTTATTGGATTATTATATTAGACACACCGCTATTTCTTATAAAGCATGCGCATAGCCTCTATGTAAATATTTATTATCAAAATAGATTTTTAGAATATATGTTCAATAAAATATTAATGGTTCTAGAGAGTTGTGGGATACACAACTGCTAGCACCCATTTCTACCTCTTTTTCAATTCACTCAAACTCTTTATGCAAAGAGCGATTGTAAAGGACCTAAATCTTGGGCAAAGAAGATTTCATAAGATTATTATAAATATGGCATGAAGGGAGCTGCCCACTTCATGTCAGGGGGAGATTAAACCCAATCTTGAGTCGTTCCATCTTACTTTACCTTCCCTTTTACTCTATTTTTAAATTCTCATGAGTCGTATGCAATTTTATGAGTAAAGAAGAGAAAGAGGGAGCTTCTTGCATTCGCTACGCACAAACCATGCATCCGTTGCTCGCAACAACTTAAGTCAATGTACCATTCCAGCTTTGCTTTGCTAAGGCATATCTTTTAATACATGTGTCATGGAAAACAATCTATCAATATGATCATCATTAGCATAATGACCATGTTGTCTACCCGTAGCTTTCATATTAGCCTACTTGATGTGATAATATTTTGTAATATGACCATACTTGCCACAATAATGATAATCCTTGTTTCTATTTGATTCAATAGTAAAGTGCCAAGTACTTCTATCTCTAGATGATCTCCCCCTACCTCAAAAAGATCTAGGAAGTTTCTTGTTGCTACCCATAAGTATTTAGAGTGTGTCCACAATCTTGAGAGGATCCTTGAGCTCTGCCACATCTAGCTCTCTAACTAGAACAGAAAATTGTATCTTTGCTTTGAGAATTATTAGACCTTGTGTTCAAGCCTAAAATGACTTCTTCATGTGGCAATAATACAAGTAGCTCTCATCCCAATTAGGGGGTTTTTGTCCTATAGAAATAGAGGTATCAAAGGCCTTATATTCTTTGCCCAAAGCATTCAAAGTAACTCAAACCATATCATCATCTTGGACCTTTGATCCAATGGAAGTAAGCTAATAAAAAATGCTATTGATTTGAGTTGTGTAATATTGTATGCTTTTGCCATTTTTAGTCATGTTATTAAATTGTTGCTTAAGATAAAAATTTCTTGAATGTGCTACATTTCCAAAATTTTGCAGAAGGATATCCCATGCATTCTTTAGAGACTCATAGTCCATGATTTGCATGGCCATAGCATTTGATATACATAATGAGAACCAATGTAAGACTTTGCTTGCCTTTTCCATCCACTGTTAATGAGCTCTCAACTATTCAATAGTAGGATTTCTATTTGGTAATTTTGGTTTAGCTTCATCTCTAGTGTACAAGTCCCAATAGCCTCTTCCAATTAAGAAGTTTTACATTCTAAACTTCCACACGAGAAAAAGTTTTGCTATCCAATTTCTCCCTCACAATTTGGGTAATTTTTTTTGTACCGTTAGCTCAAAATATTATAGCGTCTATCCACTTACGCAATAGTAATGCCTTCAAACAATCTGTAAGAACTTGTCACAATTTGCTAAGTTCACTTACTGTAATTGCAAATATTCCACAAGAAAGAATTCAACAAACATCAACTACTTGAGGCCTATAAATTCAAGTAGACTTGCTATACTTCAATTTTAGGTCTACAACTTTGTAGAAGAAAGTATAGCAAGTCTACTTGACTTATAGATCACTATGCAAAAGCTTTACTGATTTGAATGCATTTGCAGCTCATAAGCATCAATATTGATGCCCAAACATAATCTTATACATGTCACTAATTATATTAAATGCTTGGTGTGTACTCCTATAGAGTCTTCAACTTTCAACAATGGATACTTTGTTTAGTTTTGAAAATCACAGAGCTTCATCTTACGGTAAATGAGTTTTATTTTTAATACGCTCTCTCGAGTCTACTTTACAATGGAAGTTTTTGACCATAACCCATAAGGAGTAACCTAAATCCTCTAGGTTCCTAATTTGATGCTAAGGTCACCTAACAACTTAGCTAGCATCAATCCTTGAGCCACTAAGTTTTGCTAGGGGTGCACCTATAAAAAACCATCTATAAAATGTGCATTCAAAGGATATAAAGAAATACTCTTTCTTTACATGCTATAAGGCTATAAAATGACCCCTTTTACTCTACTAAACTTACGAGTTTTTTTTTCAAATAATAACTTAAAAATATCTTTTGTAAATATAAACCTACGAATTTTACTAAATGAAATATATTTTCCTTTAAACTCATGTGGTATCTTACATGTTTATAAGGTGAACTCCTCATGTACATTTTCAAGTGAACTCAAATCAAAGTATACCAATGCCTCACTTGGTTCATACTGAGTGAGAAATGAGGGGGACCAATGCACACCCCTCTATCCATTGGGTATAGTCTTGACACTGGTTCCTTAGAACAACATTGATTAGGATCTAAGACAACACACTTAGATAGTCAAGAATTTGGCCTTTTTCCTAATTCTAGCACCATAAAGAAAAACTCTTGACTCATTGTGTAATATCCCCCCCCCCCCCTGTGCTCCCCCCGTGACCCCCGTGCCTTCCCCCATGAGAAACCCCCCTTAAAGTTTTTTTTAAGTTTAGACAATTTTTTTTACTCTCCCTCTCTCTCCCCCTGCCGACTGCATGGCGGGGAGAGAGAGAGTGTGTGAGTGAGTAATGATTGAGAGGGGGGCATGTAGCCCCCCAGGTGGGAGGGGTGGTAGTCGTTAACGGCCGTCTCCCCCCCCCCCCCCCCCACCACCACCTCCCTCCCCCATTATAAGGGAAGCCCCCCCCTCGTCGGAAAGAGCACCTCTCTCCTCCCTCCTCATGATCAATAGCTCCTCCTCCTCCTCCTCCTTGTCAGTCCACAGCCCCCTCCCTTATTTGCTGCATAACAGCCCCCCATCGTCCTGGACAGTGGCCCCCCCATCCTCCTGGACAGCGCCCTCCTTGTCGTCAAGCAAAAAACCCCCCCTCGTGATTATAGCACCCCCCAGACTGAGAGAGAGAGAGAGAGAGAGAGAGAGAGAGAGAGAAAGAGAGAGAAGAGGGAGAGAGAGAAGGAGAAGAAGAGAAGAAGAAGAGAGAATAAGAGAAGAAGAAGAAGAAGAAGAAGAAGAAGAAGAAGAGAGAATAAGAGAAGAAGAAGAAGAAGAAGAAGAGGAAGAGGGAGAGAGAGAGAGGAGAAGAAGAGGAAGAGAGAGAGAAGGAGAAGAAGAGAAGAAGAAGAAGAGGGAGAGAGAGAGAGAAGGAGAAGAAGAGAAGAAGAAGAAGAAGAAGAAGAAGAAGGGAGAGAGAGAGAAGAGGGAGAGTGAGAAGAAGAAGAAGAGAAGAAGAAGAAGAGGAAGAGAGAGAGGAGGAGGAGAAGAGAAGAAGAAGAAGAGAGAGAGAGAGAGAGAAGGAGAAGAAGAGAAGAAGAAGAAGAGGGAGAGAGAGAGAAGGAGAAGAAGAGAAAAAGAAGAAGGGAGAGAGAGAGAGAAGAGGGAGAGTGAGAAGGAGAAGAAGAGAAGAAGAGAAGAAGAAGAAGAGGAAGAGAGAGAGAGAAGGAGAAGAAGAAGAAGAGGAAGAAGAAGAAGAAGAAGAAGAAGAGAAAGCGAGAGAGAAGGAGAAGGAGAAGAAGAAGAAGAAGAAGAAGAAGAAGAAGAAGAAGAAGAAGAGAGAAGAAAAAGAAGAAGAAGAAGAAGAGAGAGAGAGAATAAAAAGAAGAAGAAGAAGAAGAGAGAGAGAGGAGAAGAAGAGAAGAAGAAGAAGAGGAGAGAGAGAGAAGGAGAAGAAGAGTAGTAGAAGAAGAAGAAGAAGAGAGAGAGAGAGAGGAGAAGAATAGAAGAAGAAGAAGAAGAATTCCTGAAGATACGCCTCTCCCCCTTTATTATTTTATTTCCCCACTCAAGGAGAGGCGGCAAGATTTTTGCTAGGAGAGTGCTAGAACCCCATCACTCGTACACGCATCTTCGAGTATGGCCCCGAAGTGTAGTTCCACAAAGATGGCACCACAACCGCGAACGGTTCATCAGGCATCAATACCACAGGAATCACGGCATCATTCCAAACCCAAGTTGCTCTATTATTAAATCGTAGGTTATAATCATCACAGTGAAGAATCATATTCACATGCATCACATTAATTGTGTGTTTGATAATTCCCTAGGTATAAACATAGTTGTGATGTATGTAACGAACAAGATAATCTCCGTTGTAAGATAACATCGTAATAGGTGAAATTGATTAGAAACAACATCGTAAATTACAAAAAATTCTTGCATAAAATGCATTGTTCCTTGCACAAGTTCTTGCTTAAAATGCATTTCAGAGGACATTGAAAGAAACAAAGTTCATCTCCATATCGCAAGATGGATTCTAAGGTACACGTAGTAATCTACTGAAAAATATTAAAGTGCAGCTAGACTCATACAATGATCACATAAAGTTAGATCATTCAAGAAGGTTATAGATCGTGTAAATAATTACATAGAGGAAAATGTTAAGATTGCATGCATAGAAAGTACCTTCGCATGTGTGGCATAAAATATCATATGGATTATATCAAAATTGTAAGCATTGAAATAAAGGCATGGCATTACATTGCATGCATTAAAGATTCAATGTTGTTTGTAATCTACCAAATGGGATTGCGATCCATGAATCCCATGTCAAAGCCCTTGGTGACTTCAAGAGGGATAGGTAAAAGCTTAAGTACCTATGAGCATCATTAAGAGGGCTTAAGAAGATTATACTTTAGGACAGAGTAACAGAACCATCTTGACCAATCATGGTCAAAGGGATAGACAATCTTGATCAATCAAGATCAAAGATAAAGGTACATAGGTACCTTCAAGGGACCTAGGAGATAACCAGCAAGTTGACCAACCAAGGACAACGGGGTTGTTCATGATCTACTTTACAAGGAGACATAAGGTAAGGACAATTAGGGTCGGCAAGGTACAAACCCTAACCCGAAGATAAAGGGGAACAAGCAAACTATCTTGCCAAGCCCTTGGGATCTCGCCAAGTCATGAACGATCCAAGATCGAATGCTGGGAGCATTCGGGAAGAAGGAATCACACCTTAGTAGTTGTTCATATAAACGGCCTCCGAAATGATCATGATTATACACTTAAATACATTGTTTGAATTTCCTTGCTCAAGGAACTAATTCATGGCAAAACACTTAATGCTTCAGGTTAAAAGCCTGGAGGGAGAGGCAGGTTCAGTTACCTCTAACTGTCTGTCTAGCCCTATCCAAGGGGGTTGTTAGTCGTGCCAGGTATATGGACCTAACCCACTGTGAGAGGTCTCTCCGTGGGTGCTGCTTGGAGCGGGAGGACTCTTGGGTGCCAGGGGAGGCTCTGGCTGTAAATTCCTTGCCTCCAAATCCCGCACAAGAGGCCAACGTGACTCGAGATGCGATATCAAGGCCCGTGTACTAGTTTATGGGCGGAACCTAGAGCAGTGATATTGTAGATTGTTGGGATAGCCTTCGGGCATGATACTCGATGTATTTCGGGACTATGATAAATAAAGATCAGATATTTGAAAAAGAAACTTACTTGACATTGTTTTTGTGTCAGTGCCTAAGTTACATGAAGGAATCTGTGAATAAATTGATTAATTAAGAAAGCTGCTTTTGCATGTCAAATGTAATGTGGTAGGTAATTAGATAACTAAGAAAACCAAGGAAAGTGCAGTGGACGTGACTTGGGTCCGTCCTGCGGAAGGGTGGTCCCGGTTAGTTGGTAACTTTTCTCAAAAGACGTGATAATGAGGCTATCAAGACCTAGCATCAGTAGAGTTAGAATTCTGATTTATGCTGTTTTAGGGGAACGAAATGGGACTATGCCTTATGGACTGAGAGGTTGAGCTTCGCATCCCTCTCGTTTCCCATTCTCCATGAACCAAGTGCAGCATAAATCCGCTTCAACTCTGTTGTTCCTACGCAAAGTGGGTCATCTGGAGCTCGACCCTAGCTACTTCCTGGAGACTTTGCTAATAGGAAAGGAAACCCTGACTTCAGGTCGATCCTAAGTGGAAACGGCTAGACACTTCTGCTCGAGGCAGACTCGGGAAGACCTAGATCGCAAACCCTATGACATTCCTTGCGAGTGCCAGGTGGCGCTTTCTAGACTCTCTTCCCGATGGGCTGCTAAGACGTGTCCCACAAGTGGACGAGCGGACACGTTACACATCGAGACCACCCATCTGCAAAACAAACCCATCGGGGATCTCACCCTCCCACTTTGCTTGAGGGTATTTTAGTTGTCTAATTATCCTAATATATTTATGTTTGATATGCAAATACAATTTTATTAATTAACCATTTAAACACTAGTTCATTTACATATCTTATTGACATTGACACAAAGAGAATGTCAAACAATTCTTTGGAAGTAGTAATGTCCATAAAGTCCATGTCAAAGTACATCGTGGGCTTGCAAGGATTAGCTTGACAAATCCAAGGGATTTACAACTAGAGCCCCTTTGCATCCTTATCATCTCCTAGCCTAACATCCTCTCTATAGAAAGACCCCTCACATCTAGAGCTAGTCCTAGCCTCCAATGTGGTTAAACAAGCCCTTTGATGAAGGGATCATACCTCTAACTTGGGTGAGGTTTAATGTGTAATCAAGAATCTGTCCATGGGGGCACAATAACTTTTGGTACAAATACATAAACAAGGCAATCAACCTATCATCAACAACTATAAAAACATCCCTTTTTTATGATTCCAATCAAACAATCACTTTGAGTGCTCCATAAGAGTCAACAAATTTATCTTTGAACAAGGAAACTATCCCTTTCCCAAAATAATTAGCTTTTCCTTTGAAAGACAAATTCAAAAAGCCAAAACAATGTCCTTCGAGTACTTTGCAACAAAAGCAGAATGCAATCCATAACAACTTGCTCTTTCTTAGAGTGCAATCATTAAGTGATACGTGTTAGTTTCCCTAGTGCTTATAGAGTGATAATGTTTAAAGGATATTAAAAAATAACATTTCTTTACATGCTATAAGGCTATAAAATGATCCCTTTGACTTTAGTAAACTTATGGATTTTTTTCAAATTGTAATTAAAAAATCCATTCTATAAATATAATCCTATAAATCTATTGTGCCCTTATTTTTGGGAAACATGGATACCTCCTTGTCACAAGGACTCTTAGAAAGGCCTTCTTTTCTACTGAGACTATTTTAAGTTTTATATTAATAAGGGTTTATACACCACATCGATAACTAGATACTAAAGGATTTTTGCACTCTAGAGTCTTTGCATGTTTCATGGATAATAATTTTTCTAGGTAGCATGATATAATCATGAGAAAAATCTAGCTCAGTTTCTATAATGAGGTCATAGATTTCCATCCTCTTACTTTAAGTGATATTAGGTACAAAACTCATCTTATATAAGTAACATTGAGATACTTTACAACAAACATAGAATTCAATAGTGTTTGTTTCCAAAGCAATCCAATCATCATTGGTCTACCTTAGCTTGATGAACTACACAATGTCAATATCAATTGGAGAACTCAAAAGAACCAAGCTAACATGATTTACTAAAGGTGAGATTGCAAGACCATGGGGCAAAGGTATTCATAACAATAGGCAAGAAAAATTCTACAGTTATAATATATGCTTTGGCAACCAAAGTGCTGACTATACAAGTTCCCCCAATCCAATATTAGGTGATGGAGAATGTTAGGAATTGAATTACACCATTATATTAGTGCTCTTACCTTAGTACTTTTACATACATGTTGGCACTTTAAATTAGCATGTGGAAAGTGATGCTTGTAAGTCATGTGATTTCATATGAAAAGGGGCGACTATCCTAATGTATCTTAGTTGTATCTTTTTGTATCTATTATGATTTGAAATGAAATATCTTGAAGAGAGCACCCACATAGGGGTTGCTGATCTTTGATTCTATCAAATTATTCTTGTTTTCTAAATTTTTGTGTCATCTATGATGAGTTATTGTTTCAAGAATAACGTGATTGATATTTTTCAGGGAAGTATAATGATGTGAATGATTATAATGTATACTTCATGTATGCACATGGTTCCTAAAAATTGTGTTGTTTATGGCTATAAATCAGTTCAAAGAGTTCTATGTTTCAATAAAATTATTTCAGGTAGATTGCTATGTTTTTTTATCATCTTAGGCCATTACACTTTAGCGAACCAACCCAGCAAGTGACAAGAGGTTGATTCTACTTCTGTGACTTCTATGGCTAGAGAGTTGAGATTGACTAATATGTTGGATGTACTCGAAGTGATGCATAAAGTCTTGGGATATTTATAGTAGTGTAATAGGGATAGTGTTATGAGAATGATAGTTGTCAAGGACTTTACAAGATCACTTGGTAAAACAACATCACATGTCTAGGAATTTAATGTATCAATTGTAGCTTAAGTAGGATAAATGTGATGCTTTGAAATTGAAGCATATAGAGCAAGCATGTGTCTAAGTTGCAGCATGTCATTGCAAATGATAAAATGCCTACATATCTTTTCGATAAGTGGACAGATGAACTGAGAATGAAGTGTATGGCTAAGATTCATTAATTCATTTATAAGTATGTGTAGCTACAAGTGGATCATAAGCCATTGCTTGAAATATTTCAACCATTACAGGTCGTGGAGAAGAAAACTTTGCAAAACATTGAAGTTTATGTGGATACTGCTATTGTGTTTAAATGAGACTTTCATGATATTAGGAATGCCTTACTTGCTAATGTGAGAAATGCTTGGGAGTTTTTGGCACAAGGATTTATTGGGGTGATTTCATGACCATATGATATGCTCAAAGATTCTTTTTTTAAAGTTGTCAATGCTTCTTTGGTACAAGAGAAGGAAGCTCTAACACATAGAGTTCATGAACTAGAGACTACATATATGGAATTGAATGCCAAATTAGATTGTGCCTTGGAAGCTAAGAGAAGCATTGATGATTATATTGCACCTTTGTTGCACCAAAGGGAGTTAAAGAGTGTTGAAAGAGATGTTGTGCTCAATGAAGTACTTCATGAGATGCATGAAGAGTTGAAGGAAATGGAACATGATTCTTCCTTGGTGGTTAGTGGTGATCAATTGGTTATTGATGTGTCTTCATGCATGGCCATTATTGCTTATCTACTTAGACAAGGTATCTAGTTCCTTTCCACTTGTATCTTTTTATCTTTACTACATCACAATTATTAGTATAATCTTACTAACACTTAGGACCAGTTATGCAACTCAATACCAGAGGACTTTGTGTATCCTAGAGGGGCTCTACTCATTGTTTCTCTGTGTGGCTTGTCAAGGGGTGCAAGGCCTCTATCAAAGTATAAATATGCTCTCTAAGTTAGTCTTCGTGCATCATATTACTTAGCTACATCATTTGGTTCTCCCATTCATCCACCGGGTTGTGCCAGGTGTTAGGGCTTGAATTACACAACTATATTAGTACTCTTACCTTAGTACTTTTACATGCATGTAGGTGCTTTAAATCATTATGTGGAAAGTGACCGTTATATGTCATGTGATCTCATCTAAAAATGCACAGGGGTTGCTTGCCTTTGATTTTGTTGAATTTTTCTTATTTCCAAAATTTTAGTGCTATCTATGATGAGTTCTTGTTTCAGGAATAACTTGATTGATATTTTTTAGGACATTATAATGTTGTGAATGATCATGATGTATACTTCATGTTTGCATATGGTTCCTAGAAATTAAGTGTTATTTATGGTTGTAAATCAATTCAAGAAGTTGTATGTTTCAGCAAAATTTCTTTTGAAATATTAACCTAGGATATTTTTGTTCATGGTAATGATGATTAAAACAATGATTATTGCATGTTCATCTAGAAGTGGTAGTGGTCTTTAAAAGTTGGGATCTTGGGCAAGAAATCACTTTAGGTTCTTCCACAAGGTCTTGAAGTCTTAACATTGGTATCCACAGGCCATTAGTTTTGAGGTTGCACAATCAGTAAATCCAATAGAAGGGCTATTTCAATTGAGGAAGTGGTTTCTTGAGGTGGTCTCAAAGTTCTCTTTGGGATAGGCTATAAGGTTACTCCCCCACGGCTAAAGATTGAGGTGACCCTTATGGCAAGAAATTTTAAGTGAATGTGTTTCACTACCATTAAGTGAAAAAAATCAACTCATTTTGTCTTTATTAGAGCTCAATATTCAACCAAACAATTGAACAATTTATAGTAAGATTTTTAAAGCTACATAGTATGCCTATGAAGATTGTTTTCAATAGGGACACAAAGTTTATGGGAAGATTTTGGAAGACTTTATTCATCTCTATGTATTTTAACTCCTAGTAACAACGACCATCCTCAAATGAATGGTCAAACATAAGGATTAAATCATTGGTTGGAATTATATTTGAGAGGCACTTTTACAATGACACATAATCTAAGGCAATCACACATCTAACAATTACCATCCTAGCAATTGGGCTGAATGTCTCTTCATAATATATGCCATATGTTTGGGTCCATTAACTTTTTAGGTGTTTTGCTTGATGAAGCTATTGTTGTTGAATATGCTTGTGCTAAATAGAGGATTGAAAGCTCCTCTTCGCAGAGCAAATCATCCAAACCTTAGTTTTTTTGGACGAAAAGTAGATTTTGAGGAAGACATCTCTCTGATAAGAATTGTGCCAAATTGTGGCATATGAGGATCTGTGATTGATGAAGCTAGGAGTACTATTTCCTCTCCCCCGAGGGGGAGAGAGTAGAACCTCTCCCATGTCTATGTAATTCCCTCAATAGTATGACGAGGGAGAGGTAAAAGCTATCTACATACAACATGAGGTAGGGGATGGAACCTAACAAAAAAGTTTCCTATTAGAGTTTAATTAGCTCTACCTCACTGTGTTTGCATTGCTTGGGATTTGAATGTACCAAGTCTTGGTCTACGTCTCTTAAAAGTAGACATGGTAAATTGGATCATTCACTTTTATGGTCCATATCAGATCATTCAAAGAGTTGGTACTCTTGCTTATTGACTTCATTTACCTTCTTCTACATGTATTGATGATGTGTTTCATATGTCACAACTTAAGAAGTATGTGGGACTTGACATTCAAGTACTTAACTGCCTAGAATCAAGACATATAAAAGGCAAGAGTTTGCCCTTGTAAATGACTTTTTGATCATTCTTTACTTCATGTTCCCATTCTTCATTCATGTATTACACACTTAGTCTACAACCATAATGTAAAAGATAGGTCTAGAAACTAACCATGATTAACTAACTAGGGTTAATGTATCCGACTTATTTAAGACACACACATGTCTAGTCTAGCTAAGCTATAGATCTCTAGTATTGGTGATGATGACATAGATGAGCTTGGAACTCAACACTCCCCCTCAAGCTTAAGCTAAGTAATGTACTCCAAGTAGCTCCCTGAAGTGGACAAACTTATCTCTACCTCAAGTGATTAGTAAATAAGTATGCTACCTACTCTTCTGTCCTCACATGAAGTATGCTACCTTTATTTTTTTAAATCTAGCATGATAGATAGGGTTGCTAGCCAACATCAGATTACTTAGATTGTACAATGCAATGTGATCTTGTTGCCCAATTGGATACCCAAATCATATAGCAGTTTAACAAGACAAACTGTTTCACATGTTGCTAAAGCTAGACCCTTGTATTTTGCCTCTGTGCTAGACAAAGCAATAGTCGGGGCTACTTTTTACTACTCCAACTGATCATACTTCTACCTAGGTTGAAAGAATAACCACTAGTTGACCTTCTATCATAGGCACAACGAACCCAATCAACATCTATATACCCTATCAAGTCAAATGATTTTCCATTCTCATAGAATAATCCATAATCCGCATCACCGCATGATTCTCTTGATAGCATCAAAATATGACTTATGAGTCTTCTGCATGAACTAGCTATTAATCCCAGTGCAAGATAGAGAAAAAGGAAGTAAAAGAAAATTCAAAAATACAAAAAAAGACAACAAGACAGAAGGAATAAAAGGAGAAAAGACTAAAAGCACAAGGAAAACCTTAAAAGTTCAAGGCAAATGAAAAAGGGAAAATGTGCATTTTAAAATACAAAAGCTCCCCTAAAGTTTGGTAAAAGAGTACTAGGATCCCTCCTTTGCAATTTGTAACGTGTAGATGGGCATATGTGAAGGGATAATGTAAATAGAAAAGAATAGGAAAAGAGGACCTAGGCAAGATGGTTGGTCATGTAAAAAAGGGTATGGGTACCCGAAAGGGATAAGGGCATGTATAAAAGCCAAAAAGTGAATAGAGAAGCTCATTCTTGGTGTGTGGCAAAAAGTGGCTCTCCTCTTTTTCTTCTCTTTTTCTCTTCTTCTTATTCTTGCTTCTTGTGCTTGAGAGAGTGAGTCAAGGAGTGTGAGAGAGTGAGTGTGTTCTCCTCTCTTCTTCTTCTTCCCTTCTTCTTCTCATCTCTTGTCTCTCACAGCTATGGAGCATGGAGCTTGAAGGTGGAGGATTGAGGTTGCTTGAGCTTGTATCTCAGATCGTAGAGCTACTAGAAGGTTCGAGAGAGAAGGGTACTCGATTAGGGGCATGGAGTTAAGCTCACTACACTTGTAGAGGGTGTGCATGATTATGTGAGAGCTAGCCATTAGCATTTGACTCAAAACACTTGAGCAATAAGCAATCTGTGGGTCTTGTCGATCAAGTGAAAGCTCCCACATTTTGGTTCTATTACGAGGACCAACGGATTTGAGCCTTGAGTGCTTGCATGCTCAAACCAAGCATTGGAGTAGGGTTTTCACCAAACCAGTGCTTGAGGTAGATAGGTAGGAGTAAAGGGAGTTTGATCTTCATTCCAAGTAAGTGTTTTGGATTCTTAAAGTTTAGATAGGTTGGTTTGATTAGCATTGGTATTTTCTTGTGATTTTAGGTAATTGTAGGCATTTAGGTAGGAAAACTAAGGGAAGAAAAAAGTAAAACACAGTAGGGTTTTGCTGTAATAGCAGGCCTAAATAAAGATGCAGAAAAGGAAAACGGGGTTGAAATTTGGGAAGAAAGAGAAAGGGGCATTGAAGGAGTGTTGGAAAGGGGGTTTAAGACCTGAGGAAGGGAGAGAGAGCTCATTTTCACTTGGAGGGTTTGAGAGAGAGAGAGAGAGAGAGCTGATAGGTTGCTCCAGAAGACCAAGGGAGTGGAGATCACATTGATTGGTGCGCAGATCGGTCGCAGATAGCTCACGTAGTGAATCCGTGAAGGTCCCCAAGAACAATGAACTCTACCTTTTTGCACAAAAAACCATGTAAAAGCATGCACGACAAGAGGCAAGAGACAAATTGGGTTCAATCTCCCCCATGCCTTCTGTGAGCGCTTCACAAAGCATGTATTTAATGTATATTTCCAATCTTCATGCTCAATAATAGCCCAATTACAAAAATATGACAAGCTTTTAGCTTTTGAGTTTGCTTTCTACGAAAATAGGAAAATAAAGCTAATGGACGGTGCCCATAGAGTCTGGCACGCCCAATCTCAATGTCCAAATAGAAATAACATATCCGGGCGCATAGGCGCATACAAAATAATAATCAATAATCAATGTCTCAATAGACATAACAAAATATAGGCGTGGCGCCTATCAAAATATAGTCCAAAGGTCGAATACTCGCTAGACTCCAATGCTTTCCTCCGCCACTGCTGCTATCTCTACACATAAACTGAAGCATTCACAATCGTTAGTAAAATAATACAATTAAACCGACAAAAG
Organism: Lygodium microphyllum; assembly: GCF_053477565.2. Classification (NCBI taxonomy): domain Eukaryota; kingdom Viridiplantae; phylum Streptophyta; class Polypodiopsida; order Schizaeales; family Lygodiaceae; genus Lygodium; species Lygodium microphyllum. Next base: position 114,656,974 of record NC_141137.1, read on the forward strand.
TGAATACCTAGCAGTCTTCAGCTACATAAATAAATCAACTGGTTAGAAATAAATCCTAACCTTAATTTATTACGAGTGCGCACTCTAAACTCATAAACGTTTATTAATTTAATATGCATTTTGCGGAATCACCCGCTATGGAATCACCCATGTACACACTAAATTAATGAAACGCCCGAAAAGGACAGGCGTCCCCATCAACTTCTCGCACAAAGAATCCTCTTTGTGTATGAGCCCCGGTCATCTAAGTTTACGGAATCCACCGTAAAACCTCACGGAATCCACCGTGGCACGGAATCCTCCGTGGAATATGCCTCCTGGCATCATTGATTCACACAACTCGAGTGCATATGACACCTATAGGTGAGCTACCTCAGTTCTTTATTTGTCCTAGATTGTGCTTGGAGTTTGCAGGACTCTAGGGTCGAGAATCGAAGCCAAATGCATTGATTTAGTGCTACCCTGTGTGTTTGCATTAGATAGGATCAAACGGTCCAATTGCCAGAATTAGATGGTCCAATTTTCGAAATCAAAATCGGACTAGGCTATCTGTGTGATCAGACATTGACATCAAAATGAAAAATAAAAAATTGGAAATCGATAGTTAGAATCAGATTGGATGCTCCAAAATCAGAAATAGGAAATATAAAATTGGATACCCAATTCTGGGGATCAAATAGAAATGGCCAAAATTGGACATATAAATAGAACACAAATTTTGACTTGCTCTGATTTTTTGACTGCCAAACACTAGCTCCAAGACACCCCAATGTGCTCCCAGGAAAGTAGATAGGACAAAGATTAGATTCACCCAAAGACTTGGCACCCGACAGTCCAGGAGTGACTACAACCATTAATCGTGCCTAATAGAGACACTGAGCAGACCCAGATAGTAGCCACAATCCACGCCTTAGAGCCACATTGGGCTGAAACTAAACAAAGGGGGGGAGCGAGACTTGCATTGAATTTTCTACATTGGCACATCACAATTGTAACAACTCCGAAATGATTATATGAAATTCGCATATGAAACCCCTGTTAGGGTAGGATAATTCATAGGGATACTTTTTTTAATTAGATAAAGGCAATTTTTTTAAATTATTTTCCCTCTCCTCCAGCCAACTGTTGAGCTGGAGAAAGAGGGGAATAGTATGTGTAGGCAAGCTCCTTTTGTTGGAGCTTGCCTAGACTATGGATCATGCGGCTCGACGCGTGGGGAAGGAAGGATCTTATCCCCTCCCATATTTAAACCAAGGGGGTGCAGGCTAAGAGGGAGGTCGCCACTTGCTGTTGCTGTGAAGAGAGAGGTTGAAGACGTCAGTGTTGAGCCGTCAGGGTGGTCGTGAAGAGGGAGAGCCAGGAATCGGCCGAGGATAAGTAAGGGAGAAGTCAAGCCTTGGCTGCCGTGCAGCCAGAGGGAGCCGCCACCTGACTACCAAGAGGGTGAGGAGGTGATCTTTGTGCCGCCACTGAATCCGTATGCCACAGTGCCTCCTGTACATTGCATCACTGCGCGTGGGAAAGTCATCCCCCCCCACATGCCTTTCCAGGAAGCCCCTTGGAAACTTCCTGTTGAGATATCGAGCTCCACTCGTGATATGCCAGGGTGACCGTTATGCATTTATGTCACCGACTTGTTAGCTATAGATATGGTTGGTACACTGCCCATGAATAATAGCTAGATGACAGCTATCCTTATGTACTCTAGTTTGTGGCTCAGTTAGTATGCCACCTTAGTTAGTTGAGTTTGGTTTGAGACCCATATATAGGGTTCTTCTATTCCTCTGTACTTGAGTTCTTTTTGGCTTACACAACTAAGAAGAGGAAAATTGTTTTTAGCCTCCACCTTTGTGTGTATTCCCCCATTGTGTAAGTGAGAAAGCTACAAGTGAGACTCCTTCCTTGTCTCCCACAATCTTGACATGGTATCAGATCCTGGTTCGTGGTAAGGAGCTCAAGAAAGCAAACCAAGTTCGCGGTGTTTTGGTAAGAGGACCAGTGTTGCTTTCATTTTTCTAGTTTTGGGAGCAAGTCTCTGCAGGTAGCATAGTTGGAAAGTGCAAGAGTGCATTATCTCAGATTGAGACGCCCTTCGTAGTGTAGCAACAGGGAAGTATATGCTGCGGGAAAAAGCCTTTAGCCCTTGGCTACCCTGTTTTTTTGATTTGAGGCCATTTCGGGGCCTATTTTGGAGGTGGAAGTTTTCCGCACGCACTCAAGAAAAGGCCTTGTTTTTTGTTGTGCGACCACTGTTCTACAGGTCGGTGGAAATTTACCGTAGAAATTGCATCGTATGCCCATGCGGAGAGACATTGGGAGTTATAGAATCATCCTTGTTGCCTGTTGATGCAAAATCATCACTAGGAAGTGACTGTATGGTCAAATACCACTTTCGTCAGTTTTGCAGATTTGCCCTTGTGAGGTTGAAGCCATGTTTTTTGCAGTGACAAAATTTTTTCTAGTGTTCTGTAATGGCGTCTGATTCTCTTTCACAGATTGTTAGTGAAAAGCTTGACAAGAACAACTTCCAAGCATGGAAGTTTAGAATGACGAATTTTCTTATGGGAAAAGGATATTGGGAATTTGTTACAGGAAATAAATAAGAACCAGTTCTTCCTGATGTTCCCAAACAAGATCAAATGCAGGCATTTAAAGGATGGCATGAGAGAGCCAGAAAAGTTATGTACTAGCTGTCTTTTAGAATTTCAAACTCTATGATTGTGCATATTCAGGATGCAAGTACGCCAAAGGAGACATAGGATACTTTATCAAAAATATATAGCACAAATATGCAATCCAGGAAAATGCAGCTCAAGCAAGAGTTGCACAATGTGCAAAGAGAAAGTATGAGCATCAATGACTACCACATGAAGGTGAAGAAGATTGCAGATGCACTTGCTTCCATTGGGTCGCCAGTGGAAGATGATGATTTAGTCTCTGTGACCTTGAATGGTCTAGGAAAGGATTATGCACATTTTCGAACATCCATTTCCGTCCATGAAAGTTTTCCTGATTTTGAGGAGTTGATTGCTCTTCTAATTTCTGAGGAGTAGAGAAATGGTGGTGCATCTTCTTCAGGAGGAACTTCAAAAGAAGTTGTCTTCTACTCAAATGTTGGAAGAGGTAGAGGCAAAGGTAGAGGAGGCCGATTTGGAGGCCATGGTAGAAATCAAAATATGCAGCAAACTCAAGAAAACCAATCCTATGGAGGAGGACGTGGTAACTCTAGAGGCAGGAGAGCCAAAGAGGTCGTGGTGGATGGCAAAGAGGGCAAAATGCAAACAACAATGTTGAATGCTACTACTGTGTTAAAATGGGTCATATGTCTAAAGACTGCTATAAAAAGCAGAATGACATCATGAATGGAAAATTGCAACAAGGGAATTATGCATCTTCTAGTAGATAGGGTGATGACAGAAATGAGCATTTGTTTATGGTGCAACACATGACCAATTTTGTGACAAGTGCAAAAGAAAGCAACGATGTGTGGTATGTTGACTCAGGTGCATCAAACCACATGACAGGTCATGCAGAATGGATGCAGGATGCAAGGAAAATGGAAAAATTAGGATTTATGGAGACTGGTGATGATATTGCACATCCTATTGTGTAGATTGGAAAAATTCCTTTGTCTATGCAGGATGGGAAAAAGATATACCTGTCAGATGTATTTCATGTCCTGAATATCACCGAGAACCTAGTTTCTGTTGGTCAAATGGTTGAGCAGGGCTTGCAAGTCAGATTTAATCCTCATGGATGCTTTGTTGAGGATATGAAAAATAAAGGTCGCTTGATAGCAAAAGGAAAGAAGAAGGGCAGAATGTTTACGTTGGATACAGACATGCCTGAATTGAGTGCCGCAATGTTTGCACATGGGACCGGTGTAGTTACAGATATTGATATCTGGCATAAACACATTGGTCATGCTAATGTACAATGACTTAAATCAATACAAGCCCAAAATATTGTTGCAGGATTGCCTAAATTCAAGGTTGCAGAAATGCATAAGGTATGTGAAGCCTATCAATTTGGAAAACAAGCAAGGAAACCATTTCCTAGACATATTCAAGAGAGTAAAAATCCATTGGAATTAATCCACTCTGATGTGTGGACTACTAAAGCTGCATCTATTGGAGGCTGTCATTATTTTGTCACTTTTATTGATGACTTTAGCAAAAAAGGTTAGGTGTATTTTATGAAAAAGAAAAGTGAAGATTTTGGGCATTTCAAAACTCTTAAAGCTATGGTTGAAAAAGAAATAGGCCTGCAAATAAAATGCCTAAGGTCAGATGGAGGGGGAGAGTACCTCTCGAATGAGTTTGCAAGGATCTTGTAGGAGCATGGCATAAAGCAGAAATATTCATGTAGTCATACCCCACAGCAAAATGGAATCGTAGAAAGAAAAAACAGGCATATTGGAGAGGTATCTCGTGCCATGCTGAATGAAAAAGACCTATCATATTTTTACTGGGCTGAGGCACTTGCTACAACAGTCTACATAATGAACAGGACTCCCACTGCAGCAATACATGGCATAACTCCAGAGGAGAGGTATACTAGTAGTAAACCAGATATTTCTCATTTGCAAATTTTTGGTTGCATTGCCTATGTTCATGTGCCAGATGAGTTGAGATCCAAGTTGGATCCAAAAGCTGAGAAGTGCATCTTTATTGGTTACTCTTTGCACAGCAGAAAGGGTATAGATGCTATAATCCTTCTACTCGTAAGTTTACAGTGAGTAGAGATGTTGTTTTTTATGAGATGAGTAGCTGGTATAAACCAGTAAATGTGATTGATAATGTAGATGCACAAAATGGTAATGCTGCACAGAATTCATAGCAGCAGTCACAAGATATTAATGGACCTAGAGTGTCCTCTAGCAGTGGTTCACATTCTTCGCCATGGACAGGCAGATTGAGATCAGGAGAATCTTCTCAAAGCAATGCAGATAGTGGTATACAGGTTTCACGAAAAGGAAAAGAGAAGGTAGATCAGCCCATGTTTGATGTGAATGCAGGTCACTCTTATGTGGATGGTAAATCCAGTGGCTCAGAACAGAGCATTGATGATGAGTTGGGTATTCCTTCTATTGTTACACCTGAAGTAAGGAAGACCAGGGATGTTTTGAGAGCACCTGGGAGTGAACCTACTTTGCGCAGGTCTACCAGAGCTAGGTATCCTGTGGATAGGCTGAAATATGATGGATTTACAGCATTCACTATGCCTATATGGTCAAAGTAATATAGGAACCATAATCCACTTTTTTTGAGCAAGCCATGGGAAAAGAAAAATGGGAGAAAGCCATGGATGAAGAAATGGATGCCTTGGAAGCAAATGCTACATGGGGATTGGTACCTTTTCCTAAAGATAAGAATGCAATTGGTTGTAAGTGGGTTTATAAGGTGAAGCACAATGCACAAACATATGGCATTGATTATGAAGAAACATTCAATCTGGTTGCAAGGATGGCAACCGTAAGAGCAGTCATTGCTATGGCTACATCAAAGGGATGGTCTTTACATCAGATGGATGTAAAGAATGCCTTCTTGCACGGTGATTTGCAAGAAGAGGTCTATATGGAGCAGCCACTAGGTTATGTGCATTCTATTCATCCTGAGTTTGTTTGCAGATTGAAGAAAGCCTTGTATGGCTTGAAGCAAGCACCTAGAGCATGGTCTGACAAGATAGGAAAATATCTTGTCACTATTGGCTTTCAGATTTCCAAGGCTGATTTCTCACTTTATGTGAGAAAAACAGAGAAAGATATTATGCTACTTGTCATTTATGTTGATGATTTGATTATGATAGATGATAGTGATGAAGATATCCTTCATGTAAAAATGCTATTGAAGCAAAAGTTTGATGAAGGATTTGGGAGAGCTGCGTTATTTCTTGGGCATTGAGGTGATTAGATTACCAAGTGGGATACGGCTCTTGTAGAGGCAGTATGAATTGGACATGCTATCCAAATATGGGATGACACGCTGTAAGCCTATTTCAGTTCCTTTGGAGCAGAATGTGAAGCTGAGCGCAGATGTAGGTGAGCTTCTCGAAGACCCTACTATGTACAGACGCATAGTAGGAAGTTTGATTTATATGACTATTACCAGGCCAGATTTGAGCTATGCTGTTGGATTGGTAAGTCAGTTTATTCAGGCTCCAAGGAAACCACATTTGGATGCGGCTAGATGCATACTCACGTATGTGAAGTCCACATTGCAGTATGGACTATTTTATGAGACTGGGGTTCAGATACAGTTGCATGGATACACTGATGCTGATTGGGCTGGTAGTGTTTCTGATAGACAATCTACCAGTGGATATGTGTTCTCTTTTGGGAGTACTGCAGTCACTTGGAGCAGCAAGAAACAGCCTACAGTTGCCTTGTCGAGCACAGAGGCTGAGTACACGGGTATAGCAATGGCTGCATGTGAGGTAGCTTGGTTGCATAAGCTACTTTATGATATGCATCAGCCTACAGAACGGCCAGTTGTCATTTATTGTGACAACATGAGTAGTATACACTTGGAAAATAACCCAGTCTATCATGCTAGAACAAAGCACATTGAGGTGCATTATCACTATGTGCGGGAGAGGGTTTTACTAGGTCTTATTGATCTAGTTTATGTCAGCACAGAGGATCAGGTAGCTAACATATTCATGAAGGCATTGGGCATAGAGAAGCTGCGCAAGTTCAGAGACCTGCTTGGTGTGCAGGAATTGGGATTGAGATTGAGAGCGAGTGTTGAGATATCGAGCTCCACTTGTGATATGACAGGGTGACCATTGTGCATTTATGTCACCGACTTGTTAGTTGCAGATGCGGTTGGTACACCGCCCATGAATAATAGCTAGATGACAGCTATCCTTATCTACTCTAGTTCATGGCTCAGTTAGTATGCCACCTTAGTTAGTTGCGTTTGGTTTGAGACCCATATATAGGGTTCTTCTATTTCTCTGTACTTGAGTTCTTTTTGGCTTAAACAACTAAGAAGAGGAAAACTATTTTCAGCCTCCACTTTTGTGTGTATTCCCCCATTTTGTAAGTGAGAAAGCTACAAGTGAGACTCCTTCCTTCTCTCCTACAATCTTGACACTTCCAAGGGTGGGCTTCCTAAGCCCCCCCCCTCTTGTAGCCTTAAGAATTTTCCCCCCTGCTGAAAATTTCCTCTAAGGGTTCCCTTAGGCCCTTCCCCCCCTCCCCCCCCCCCTCCCCGCCCCTCAACTTTCCCCCTTGGAGCTCTACAAGGCCCTTTTCCCCCCAAAAGCTTTTACTTAAAAAACCCTTTTTCTCCCACGTATCTCAAATCCCCCTAAGGGCCCTCTTAGCCCCTTTTTTCTTTTTTTCCCCATCCAAAAATACATTTTTTAGCCCTATCATACCTTGTTTTTTTCCCCCCACACACAAAAGAAAAGAGGGTGTTATGGGTTTTTGTGACACCTTCTTTCCCCATACAAAAGCCCTCGTAAGGGTTTCTACACCTTTTATTCCCCATTCTTGTGAGTCTTTAAAAGGCCATTAGGGCTTTCCCATGGCTTTAATGGGCCTTATTTGAGAAAGATTTTGAAACACCCCCTTCCCTGTTTAGAACCCTTTTCGGGATTTCTCCCCTCCTCCACAAAGTATCCCTTCAAAGAGCTTCTACGAAAGGAAAGAACAGAAGACTCATAAAGGACGGTGGTATTTCAAAAAGGAAGTTCGCAAAGCTGCATCCATGAGACGGAAAGGTTGCATTCGCGATGCCTCCCAAGAAAGCCCAAGGCGCAACCCGCAAGAGGATCGTCTCCTAGCATCCACCTGGACATCTCACCATAAGTCTAGGTTTTCCTTATTGTTATAATCGTACGAGGATAATTGTTGGAAATAGGATGCATTTTTCATCTTAAATGCTTTAGAAAATTGATATGCATTTAGTCCATATTTACAAAAACGGAATTAAGATAGTGCACTCCGTTTAGACATGGAAGTATAAAATTGCAGTCACATTATTAGGCCATATCTTCTTTGCAATAAGTCATCATGGGAAGTGCTAATAACCCATAGGGAATTGCAAGGCATAAAATGATTCTTACGTTGCATAACTCTAGTCAATTATCATTTTTCAATTGCATAACTACTAGTAAAAGGTTGCTTGTTTAGCGTGAATCTTGTTCGCACAACTATAGGATGATTGGTTGGAATTAGATTATAACCTAACCTATGATCTTAAATCGATAAGTTAGGGTTGAAAATCAATTTACGCGTAGACAATGAGTCATGCGTTTATGGAAAGGATAGCATAATTGGCATAAACCTAAACATTAAACTCACGGAGTACTCGTTTTAGAAAGAGTTAATTCAATTCCAAAGAACACATTAGGATTTAAAGCATGACCTAATCGCAAGTATTGCTAAAACTAAAACTCCTATATCCCAAATACTTGCCCACATTCATCGAATGTAGGGACAACGGAACATACTCAAGAACTGATCTAGGGTTTGTCCCTAAGAATCTTACGCTAAAAAGATGGAACTGGGAACCCTAGGACTGACAATGTCAGCCTAATATAATTAGGGACAAATTGTTTCGTGAATCCATTTGATGGGTAGAATAGTCCCATAGTTCTATGCGACACTTATGCAACAAGTGCAGAGTTGTATGATCTTGTGATTGGATCACAAGGGGATGGCCAATTCTCGAAATGAGGTTGGCAGATTCTTACGCAAGTTATCTTGCAAGAGAATGATAATCGTCCTAATATCTTTTTGAGGTAAAGATAATTGCTTGGAGCAAAGGACAAACCAATAAATTGGTATAACATATGAACTTAAGGTCTTGACCAAAGTCGGGTTAATAGGGTACGGACCTAACCCAAGATATAGGAGAACTTGCCAAGTTGCAAGTTATCCCGGAGCGAGTGTTAGACACATTCGAAAAGAAGGATTCACTCCTTAGCTGTTCGTCAACAATAAACGACCAATGGAAATGTTTGTGCTTGTTACAGATTTAAGAGCACTATTTTGCTTTGTTTGATCAGTAAATTAAAGATAAATGGATATCTAATATTTCAGGTTGAAGGCCTGAAGGGAGAGGCAGCTTCAGTTACCCCCGACTGCCTGCCTGAATCTAACCAAGGGGGTCGTTAATCGTGCCAGGAAGGTGGACCGAACACACTGCGAGAGGTCTCTCCGTTGAGCGCTACTTGGAGCAAGAGGATGCTTGGGTGCCAGGGGGGCTCTAGCTGTAAATCCCTCGCCTTTCGGGCCCTGCACAAGAGGCTAACATGACTCGTGATTGGATCTCGAGGCTCGCATACTAGTCTACCAGTGGAATATTGGATTAGTAATCCCTGTGGATTGCTGGATAGCCTTCGCGCGGATTGTGTATAAGCCTATGGGCTGGACTTTATGTATTTCCAAGATAACTATGATAACCTGTTAACAAAGAACTTGTTTGACAATGTTTTTCTATATCAAGTGATATGATTATGTGAAGGAACCAGTGCCTAACGGGCTAATTAAGGAAGCTGATTGATACATGTCCAACTAAATGTGTTAGATAATTAAATAACTAAAACAACCCAAGGAAAGTGTGGTGGATGTGGCCATAGGTCCGCCCTACAGATGGGTGGTCCCGATTGGCCGAGAACTTTTCTCAAATCACGATGGACAGCCAGAAGATCGTCACAGAATAGAACAACAAAAGTGTTGACCTAGAGTCATAATTGATCCCGATTTACGTTGTTTTCAGGGAACGGAATGGGACTATGCCTTATGGCAGAGAGGTTGAGCTCCGCATCCCTCTCATTTCCCATTCTCCTTGAACCAATTACAGCGTGAATCCACTTCAAACCTGGCATTTCTGTATAAAGTAGTTTGCTTGGGTTTGACATTAGTTGCCGTTAGGAAATGACCAATAGGAAAATCCTAATTCAAGTCGGTTCTAAGTGGGAACGGTCGGAATACTTCCGCTACATGGCAGACGTGGAAAGCCCTAGATCGCAAACCCTATAACATTCCATGGGAGTGCCAGGTGGAGCTTTCTAGACATTCTTTTCGATGGACTGCCAAGATGTATCCTGAAGATACGAGTGGACGCGTTACAGTTGGTATCAGAGCAAACCAACGAAGGATTTATTTTTATAAAATCTTAATAAGATAAAGTTAAGAAAATGTTGTTGTCCAAACATTTTCTTATTTCCAATGCTGTCTTGCAGAACTATGAAGCATGGAACAGGTTCTTGGTATTTCGAGTCATGTTTATGAACTGCGATGCATTCCTCGCATTATCGAAAAAGGGCTGAGATGATGAACATCCTAGAGTGAATCTATAATCCATCGCCTTTGTACATGGAACGAAGATGGACAGGTGCCTCAGGAATCTACTATATAGCTGCCCATGGGTTTGCTTACCTACAAACCAACCTAAAGAGGATCAAGTGGTTGGAAGACCTAAAAGTCGTGAAGTTGTTCATTTTTGTGGAAGCTCATGCAAACTCAACTTCACATATTCGAGCTCGGAGGGTTGAATTGAACTCATATATATATGAGGAAGTGACTCATATAATCCCCGCCGACAAGATTAAAGTGTTGGGGCGCCATGAGAAGAATGGGTTTCAAAGGAAAGGATACCCTGAACTTCCAATGACTTACCAATTCTTGAAGATCCATGACCCAAAACCATACTATTATATAGTTCCTGTAGATAAATGTAGTATAACGTTATTCTTCCCAAACTAAATGTAACAGTTGGCTTATCATTGCAAGAAATGTTGTACTCCAAAAGGGCTATACCCATATAAATACAAATAAGACTTCTTTTTATCAATGTCTGATTGTGCATGAGAATTGATAAAAAAGTTAAGTAGTTAGATTGCTTGGATGATAGCATAATTGAAGATGTAATATAAACCAATAACGATTATCGTATAATAACGTTAAGAAATCTTTATCCAGATACAACCCCAGGTACATGTTCCTAGTTCATCTCCTACATCAAGTACTACTGTAATCCAGGAGAAGAAGTTTCTTCTCAAGCAGATTAAGCCACCCGAATTTGACGGGAGAGGTAGGTTCGTCCAAGCAGATGCTGAAATTTGGATTGAATCCATGGGGGATTACTTCGAAGCAGCCAGTACTGCACCCGCCAATCAGGCTATGCTCGCCAAGCTAAAGCTCACTGGCGAAGCCAGGCTTTGGTGGAAGCAATGGTGCAGGGATCAAGGGATTGCGGAAGGATCTGTTACCTGGGAGAAGTTGAAGAAATCCATGCAGGGAAGATACTTACCACCTGCATATTGCACGCAGAAAATGAATGAGTTCTACGAGCTAAAATAGCTGGGACTCACTCTTGATGCATACTACTCTAAATTTGGCTCACTTCTTAAGTATGCGCCACAGATGGACATGACACAACAGGTGTCCAAATTTTGTGCTGGTTTAAATCCACCAATAAATACCCGTTTCAAATCTATCCATCCATTAGATCTTCAGGACGCTCTCATTCTAGTTGCGCCTATAATTCACGAGGTGCAGGCTAGACCAAGGGGTAACAAAACTTGGTCTTATAGTGACCTGAACAGAGGAGCATTCAGGCCTCAAACGAAGAGAGTTCAAGGTCAAAATCAGGGACAAAGAAAGAAAGCAAGAACTAACAATGTCAACAACTTTGTTCCTACTCAAAGCAATGGTCGAAACCTCCATTGTTTCCACTGCAACGAGCCCGGTCACTTCAAGAGGCAATGTCCCAAACTTGGAGAAGGACATTGCCAAGCACATTTCCAAGGAACGGGCTGTGGTCAAGGAGTCGCTACCTGAGGCAGAGGAAGAACCGCCTATGTTGCCAATAGGAAAATGTGCGAAGAAGAAGAAGATTTGACTTTGGAAGCAGAATTTGAAAGGGCGACTGTCCATGCTGCTCTATACAAGAAAAGCCCGAATAGCCAGTTCTCGGTGACTATCAAGGTAAAAGTTTCAAGACCTTGATTGATTGTGGCAGTACACATTCCTTTATCTCACCAGCTTGTGCAAAAAGATTAGGAATAGCCACAGTAGAAGCACTTATCTTGCTTGTGGAATTGGCAAATGGTCGTGAGGTTACTTGTACCAAGCAAACTGCTAAGGTGGAATTCTTTCTGGGAGGAAAGACGAATTTGGTCAAATTCAAAGTCATGAATCTAGGTATCCATGAGTGTCTACTCGGAATGGATTGGCTTAAACCCAATGACTCCCACATTCATTGTGGAAAGGGCCAAGTTTCCTTTCGAAACTCTGAAAGGGAATTAGTCACAACTCAAGGAGAGATTGGAGTGCCAAAAATCCAATTGGCCAAAGCATCTCAGATCATTAAAGGAGTTAGAAAAGGATTACCTGTCTACTTGATTAAGCTCAACAAGTTAGATCAGAAGCAAGAGTCTAGTGAAGGACCTTCTTGGCTAAAGGAATACACGGACGTATTTCCTGAAGAGTTGACAGAACTCGCACCTCAAAGAGAAGTGGATCATGAGATCAAGCTAGTACCAGGAACTGCGCCAATTGCAAAGAGACCTTATAGAATGTCCATACCAGAAGCAATTGAGCTAAAGGAGCAACTCAAGCAACTGCTAGATCACGGCTACATCCGTCCTAGCAGTTCACCATGGGGAGCTCCAGTATTACTCCAGAAAAAGAAAGATGGAACGCTTCGGCTATGTATTGATTACAGAGGGCTGAATCAATCAACTGTCAAGAACAAGTACCCTATTCCTAGAATAGATGAGCTTCTTGATCGTCTTCAGGGTGCAAAGATCTTTTCCAAGATTGACCTCAGGTCAGGTTATTATCAAATAAGGATCAAGGAAGAAGATATCCCAAAGACAGCCTTCAACACAAGATATAGGCACTTTGAGTTCCTAGTTATGTCATTTGGACTTACGAATGCACCCGCCACCTTCAACAGGTTAATGCAAGATATTTTTAGGCCATGTCTTGATGACTTCGTGCTCATCTTCTTTGACAACACTTTAGTCTATTCAAAACAGGAGGAAGATCATGAATCTCAACTTCGGATTGTCCTTGAGACAATGAGGTCACACGAGCTGTATACTAAAATGAAAAAGTGTCCATTCTTCAAACATCAGATTGAATATTTGGGATTCATCGTATCAGCGGAAGGAATCTCAGTAGACCCAGCCAAGGTCAGAGATGTGCTAGAATGGCCAATACCAACATTTGTCAAAGAAATACGCAGCTTTCTGGGATTGACAGGATGGTATAGGGTCTTCATAAAAACTATGCTTTGATTGCAGCACCTCTGATGGACTTACTGAAGAAGCAAACTTCCATTGCATAGTCAACTCCTGAACAAACTAGCTTCGATAGGTTGAAGCAGAGTTTGGTATCAAAATCTATCCTGAAACTTTCCAACCTCAATAAGTAGTTCAAGGTAGTAAACTGATGCTAGCACACTTGCCTTAGGATGTGTGCTCATGCAGGAAGGTCACCCGGTAGCTTACTCTTCAAGGAAATTGAAGAGTCATGAGAAGAATTATGCTACCCATGATCTGGAATTGCTAGTTGTCATCCATGATCTAAAGCTTTGGAGACACTACCTGTTGGGTAACAAGTTTACCCTAGTGACTGATCATAAGAGTCTCAAGTGGATCTTTACCCAGAACGAGCTCAGCATGAGGCAACATCGGTGGATTGAAGTACTGGAGGAGTATGACTTTGAAATCAAGTACCGACCAGGAAAAGAGAATGTAGTTGCCGATGCACTTAGTCACAAGGCATTCCTTAATTCCCTAATCTTGCAGAATCCATCAACAGTTAGATCTCTAGCTACAAAAGTATCTATGCCAAACAATCCAATACTTGAGTTAGCTAGAGAGGAAGCATGCCATGATCCAACCTATCAAAAGATGCTAAGGGACATCTCTATCAAGGATCAGGACCAAAAGCTCCAGGCTAAGTATCATGAATTCTCTGTCCATAATGGACTTGTCTACTATAGAACGAGGCTATGTATACCAGCAAACCAGTCACTTAAGTAGAAGATATTGTCGGAAGCTCATGATTCCCCTTTCTCAAGACATCCTGGCTATGCCAAGACTCTCAATGCAGTTAGAAAGAGTTACCATTGGGAGAGGCTTAAAGGTGACATTCTCAAATATGTCATCGAGTGTTTGTCTTGTCAACGTATCAAAACCGAACATGTCAAGATGCCAGGGAAGCTACAACCGCTTGACATCCCCCAAATGAAATGGGAATTCATCAATATGCACTTTGTTGTTGGTCTACCCCAAGTTCAGGGAGGATACAACTCCATCATGGTTGTGGTTGACACGCTAACTAAGGTTGCACACCTTATTCTAGTAAAGACAAACTATAAAGCCTCGAACATTGCAAGATTATTTATCAAGGAGATATTCAAGCTACATGGGCTACCAAGAAGAATCGTTAGTGATCGTGATTCTCTCTTCACATCACACTTCTGGAGAGCCATCTTTGAAGCCATTGGGACTCAACTCTGTTTTAGCACAACTTACCATCCCCAAATAGATGGCCAAATAGAGCGAGTCAATCAAGTCATCGAGGACATGCTTAGGGCATACTGCTGTTGTGAGCCAAAAAAGGTGGATTCAATACTTGCCTTTGGTTGAATTTTCCTACAATGCTTCTTACCAACAAAGCATTCAGATGACCCCTTTCCAAGTGTTGTATGGTCATGACTGTCGTAGTCCCCTAAACGTCTCAGATCCAACCTTGAGGGTTGAAGCTTCAAGGCAGATGTTGGAAGAGATGGATGACCAAATAAAGTCAATAAGATAGGACATCCAAGCTGCCAAGGATAGACAAAAGGCCTACGTGGATTTGAAGCGTCAAGATAGAGTCTTCAAAGAAGGAGACATAGTATTCATTCCCGTACACTCTAAGAAGAGTTCCCTATCCTTAGGAGATTGCAAGAAGCTAAGTCCAAGGTATTGTGGACCATACAAGATCCTCAAATGCCTAGGACCTAATGCTTATAAACTACAACTCCCTGAGAACCTAAAGGTTCATAATGTATTCCATATCAGCCTATTGAAGAAGTATGTACCTAATCCTAACCATGTACTAGATGACCAACAAGTTGTAATGCCTAGTCAAAGAGTCCTTGAACTAAGGCCTGACAGGATCTTAGATGTTAGGGAGAGACAATTGAGATCCAAAACCTTGAGAGAATGCCTCGTCCAGTGGAAAGATTATTCCGAAGAGGATGCCACTTGGATAGATGAAGGCACTCTCAGCCATCAATATCCCCAGCTTATCTCGAGATGAGGACATCTCGATTCCTCCAAGGGGGAGATAATGTAACAACTCCGAAATGATTATATGCAATTTGCATATGAAACCCCTCTTAAGGTAGAATAAGTCATAGTGATAATTTTTTTAATTAGATAAAGGCAATTTTTTTTAATTATTTCCCCTCTCCTCCAGCCAATTGTCGAGCTGGAGGAAGAGGGGAATAGCATGTGTAGGCAAGCTCTTTGCTGGAGCTTGCCTAGACTATGGATCATGTGGCTCGATGCGTGGGGGAGGGAGGATCTTATCCCCTCCCCTATTTAAACCAAGGGGGTGCAGGCGTTGCTATGAAGAGAGAGGTTGAAGACATCGTTGCTGAGCCGTCAAGGTGGTCGTGAAGAGGGAGAGCCAGGAATCGGCTGAGGATAAGTAAGGGATAAGTCAAGCATTGGCTGTCGTGCAGCGAGAGGGAGCCACCGCCTGACTGCCAAGAGGGTGAGGAGGTGATCTTTGTGCCGCCGCTGAAGCCGTATGCCACGCTGCCTCCTGTCCATTGCATCACTGCACTTGGGGAAGTCATCCCACCCCCCACGTGCCTTTCCAGGAAGCCCCTTGGAGACTTCCAAGGGTGGGCTTCCTAAGCCCCCCCTCTTGTGGCCTTAAGACTTTCCCCCCCTGAAAATTTCCTCTAAGGGCTCCCTTATGCCCTTTTCCCCCCCCTCAACTTTCCCCCTTGGAACTCTACAAGGTTCTTTTCCCCCCAAAAGCTTTTACCTTAAAAGCCCTTTTTCTCCCCCGTATCTCAAATCCCCCTAAGGGCCCTCTTAGCCCTTTTTTTTTCCCCGTGCAAAAATACATTTTTTAGCCCTGTCATACCTTGTTTTTTCCCCCCCACACGTAAAAGAAAAGAGGGTGTTATGGGTTTTTGTGACACCTTCTTTCCCCATACAAAAGCCCTCGTAAGGGTTTCTACACCTTTTATTCCCCATTCTTGTGAGTCTTTAAAAGGCCATTAAGCCTTTCCCATGACTTTAATGGGCCTTATTTGAGAAAGATTTTGAAATGCCCCCTTCCCGGTTTGGAACCCTTTTCGGGATTTCTCCCCTCCTCCACAAAGTATCACTTCAAAGAGCTTCTACAAAAGGAAAGAACAGAAGACTCATAAAGGATGGTGGTATTTCAAAAAGGGAGTTCGCAAAGCTACATCCACGATGGAAAGGCTGCATTTGCGATGCCTCCTAAGAAAGCCCAAGGCGTAGCAGGAGGATCGTCTCCTAGCATCCACATGGGCATCTCACCACAAGTTCATGTTTTCCTTATTGTTATAATCGTACGAGGATAATTGTTGGAAATAGAATGCATTTTTCGTCTTAAATGCTTTAGAAAATTGATATGCATTTAGTCCATATTTACAAAAACGGAATTAAGATAGTGCACTCTGTTTCGGCATGGAAGTATAAATTGCATGTCACATTATCAGGCCATATCTTTTTCACAATAAGTCATCATGGGAAGTGCTAATAACCCATAGGGAATTGCAAGGTATGAAATGATTCTTACGTTGCATAACTCTAGTCAATTATTGTTTTTCAACTGCATAACTACTAGTAAAAGGTTGCTTGTTTAGCGTGAATCTTGTTCGCACAACTATAGGATGATTAGTTGGAATTAGGTTATAACCTAACCTATGCTTGATCTTAAATCGATAAGTTAGGGTTGAAAATCAATTTACACATGGACAATGAGTCATGCATTTATGGAAAGGATAGCATAATTGGCATAAACCTAAACACCTAAACCCGCGGAGTACTCATTTTAGAAAGAGTTAATTCAAATCCAAAGTACTCACTAGGATTTAATACATGACCTAATCGCACGTATTGCTAAAACTAAAACTCCTATACCCCAAATACTTGCCCACATTCACCAAATGTAGGGACAACGGAACATACTCAAGAACTGATCTAGGGTTTGTCCCTAAGAATCTTACGCTAAAAAGATGGAACTGGGAACCCTAGGACTAACAATGTTAGCCTAATGTATATAGGGACAGATTGTTTCATGACTCCATTTGATGGGTAGAATAGTCCCATAGTTCAATGCAACACTTGTGCAACAAGTCCAGAGTCGTATGATCTTGTGATTGGATCACAAGGGGATGGCCAATTCTCGGAATGAGGTTAGCAGATTCTTATGCAAGTTATCTTGCAAGAGGATCAATAATCATCCTAATATATCTTTCTGAGGTAAAGATAATTGCTTGGAGCAAAGGACAAACCAATAAATTGGTATAACATATGAACTTAAGATATTGACCAAAGTCTAGTTAATAGGATACGGCCCTAACCCAAGATATAGGATATCTTGCCAAGTCGCAAGCTATCCTGGATCAAGTGCTCGACATGTTCGAAAAGAAGAATTCACTCCTTAGTAGTTGGCCAACAATAAATGACCAATGGAAATGTTTGTGCTTGTTACAGATTTAAGAGCACTCTTTTGCTTTGTTTGATCAGTGAATTAAAGGTAAATAGATATCTAATACTTTAGGTTGAAGGCCTGAAGGGAGAGGAGGCTTCAGTTACCCCCAATTGCCTGCCTGACCCTAACCAACGGGGTCGTTAATCGCATCAGGAAGGTGGACCGAACCCACTGCGAGAGGTCTCTCTGTTGAGCGCTACTTGGAGCAGGAGGATGCTTGGGTGCCAGGGGAGGCTCTGGCCATAAATCCCTTGCCTTTCGGGCCCTGCACAAGAGGCTAACATGACTCGGGATTGGATCTCGAGGCCTGCATACTAGTCTACGAGCGGAATCTTGGATTAGTAATCCCTATGGATTGCTGGATAGCCTTTAGGCGGATCGTGTATAAGCCTACACGCTAGACTTTATGTATTTCCAAGATAACTATGATAACGTGTTAACAAAGAACTTTTTTGGCAATGTTTTTCTATGTCAAGTGACATGATTACATAAAGGAACTAGTGCCTAATAGGCTAATTAAGGAAGGTGATTGATAGATGTCCAACTAAATGTGTTAGGTAATGAAATAACTAAAACAACTCAAGGAAAGTGTGGTAGATGTGGCCATAGGTCCGTCCTACAGATGGGTGGTCCTGGTTGACTGGGAACTTTTCTCAAATCACGATGGAGAGCCAGAAGATTGTCACAGAACATGAACAACAAAAGCGTTGACCTAGAGTCATAATTGATCCTGATTTACGCTCTTTTAGGGGAATGGAATGGGACTATGCCTTATGGCAGAGAGGTTGAGCTTCTCATCCCTCTCGTTTCCCATTCTCCTTGAACCAAGTGCAGTGTGAATCCACTTTGAACCTGGCGTTTCTGCGTAAAGTAGTTCGCTTGGGTTCGACATTAGTTGCCGTTAGGAAATGACCAATAAGAAAACCCTAATTTAGGTCCGTCCTAAGTGGGAACGGCCAGAATACTTCCGCTACGTGGCAGACGTGGAAAGCCCTAGATCGCAAACCCCGTAACATTCCATGGGAGTGCCAGGCGGAGCTTTCTAGACATCCTTTCCGATGGACTACCAAGACGTGTCCTAAAGATACGAGTAGACACGTTACAACAATATTTAATCACTTGAATTGAACATGAAAAGTTGAAAGCCTAATTTGGGATAGTCCACAGTCAAGAGCACTATTCACAAGGTAGTTTCTTTAACTAGAGGACTGTTTGGACTAACGAGAAACTCATACAAGATAATGTAAACTCAACAAACCCACCATTAGGAGAAGACCCTAGACTTCTAGGTAGGAGACTCGAGGAGCCAAATTTCTTGGACAAAAAGAGGAACATCACCATTAGGGACTCAATGTTGCTTAACCTGATTAACATGATTGACACCTTTGTGGCTCAAGAAACATCAGATATGTCTAGCCCTTGCACCAATCACAAAAATGATGACCTTGAAGTGGGAGATTTTCCAATCAATATCCAATAAATGATCAATCAATATGACTTGCAAACCAAGATGGAGCATCATGGTAGGCTAGCTGAGGACATCATAGCTGACCTTGAGGAAGAGCGGAAATTGGCAAGGAAAGAACTCCAAGGAATTGCCACTTACAATCAGGAACAATGAGCCCAAAGGCTAAGGCAAGAAATAGAAATGTGAGAGGTCTAGTGTGTCTTAGCGCTTGCTAACCGAAATAGGAGAGGACCCAATGAGGAGAGGAAGAGAGCGCTAAAATTTGACCCTACACTAAGTGACCTTCTCAAAAATCGACCCTTAGATAACACGACTACAAAGTAGAGCAGAGAGGCCCTAGCAAATACATTACTAGTGGGACTAGGAATCGCTCCAAATTGGAAGAGCCAAACAAAGATACCCATAGTTGCTAAGCAACTCGACAAGTATAAGCTTGATAGCGACCCATATAGCTTTGTAGAGCAATTCAAATAGGTATGTAAGGAGAATGGCTTGATAGATCTTGCTCAACGTACACAAGATTTTAGTTTCTACCTTGGGGATAAAGGATGGACATGGTATAATAGTCTTTAGACAATGCTGAACACAACAACTTCAACAATCTCAAGAGTTTCTTCATCAAGAGATTCTGTGAAGCAGGAGGGTACTCAGATAATCTTATTTTCCGACTACTAAACAACAATCAAAAAGACAAGGAGGATATTTGAGATTATGTCACCCATGTGCAAAGTCTATGTATAAGAGAATCCTAGTCACAAAGTGACCTAACGAGTAAGTGGTCTCTACCATATTTATAAGCGGAATTAGGAGTGAAGAGTTTTATAAGGCCTTGGTGAGAAACTTGAACCTGCAAAGGGATGTGCTAGCCAGGGTCTTCAAAGAAGCCACACATATGGAAAACTTTCTTAAAGAGAGAGGCTCGAGGGCCACAAGCCAAGATAGTGCAGCCTCTAGAACCTGACTAGAGCTACGAGTGTTAGTGAGAGATCTAGCCAGAATAACCAAGAGAAAGGAAAGAGTGTTGACTCAAGCTAGGAGTTAGCAGATGTAAAGCTAGAGTTGGCCAAGCTCCAAGAGATGATAAGAAGACCTACTCGACCTCATGTGCAATGCGTGCATTATGGAGGGAACCACCAGTTGAGTGCATGGATCATACATCCAGACCATGTGCCAATTGTAGTAGATTTGACCATGATGCTATGCATTGCCATTTATTGAGGAGATTAACCCCATAGGATGGATATTAAACCAACATGCATATCTAGACCACTTGGACCCTTTGTGACCCATCCACGGAGAGCAATGCTCTGATACACTATGTAGAGGAGCTGAATGAGGATGACACATACATAAACCTTTATGTCTCTTACGACAAAGAGGGCAACCCAATTTTGATGGATTTTAGACCAGTACTGGTAATGGCATTAGGTCAGGGAAGGGGTAGAGGTCTAAGAGGAAAAAACTAGGAACCAATCACATGCTGCACTTGTGGCCACCTAGGGCACATCTCATCTTGCTGCCTTGAACATGAGCAAGCCAATCGAGAAAAGGTCGACCTAAGATGTCTTGAGTGTGGAGTCACTCATTTTTATACCAAATTCCCTAGGCAAAAACTATCCACTAGCTCAACTATCGTGCCATTTGTATCTTTGGGACTATTTGGAGTCAAAACACTTGATGGTGAGGCCACTCTTATCTCATTGAACATCATGACCACCAGAGCACAAATGAAGCAAGCCAGCATTTCATTGCTAGGATCTAACAATCTAGATGTAATGGGAAAGAAGACTCATCAAAGGAAGAGAAAGAGGGATGACACCAAAGGAACACTAAAAATGGATAATGTGACCATGCTAATGATAGGAAAATGAGTAATCGATGTAGAGGTGAGATTTCACCACCCAAGATAGCAGAGAAGGCCCAGTTCCAAGATTGGAGAATATCCCGATCCAAGGCACCAATTAGAAGTGGTTGACAAGGTTAAGGAGTAGGTGAGAGAATCCCAAGAGCATCTAAATGATGCTAAGCCCATCCTAGAAGATGAGATTAACAAACTCTCTAGTGTGAGCATGCCTATCTCACCAACACACATAGACTCAAGAGATACATCTACACCTCATGCAGTACCACGAAGACAAGGCCTAGATGCCATAGGTAGGAAAACTACCCAAGATTAGTGGCAAAAGAGTATAGGGCAGGATGAAAGGTAAGTGGCTAGTAGTCTTCTTACAACATTGATATCAGCCCCTGTAACTTTACCGATGGGGGATTTTCTTAGGCAAATTCCCTCATTATGGAAAGAGTTAAAGCAGTGGGTAGAGGGATCTAATGAGTCAAGAGCAATCAACTTGCACAAACATGACGCACCCACTCATATACCTAGCCTAACATTGAAATCAATGCCTAAGTCCTTACATCTAAATGCTTTCTAGGAGGGCACAAACATGCACATAGTCTTACTAGTGGTAGCATTAGGAGACGTCACAAGAAAGGGGATTGTAGACACAGGAGTAGGAGTCAGTGTGCTTAGTCATGTAGTCTTACAAACTTGGGGTAACCTGCCTATGGATACAACAAGTTTTAACTCACAATAGATAATGGCATGAAACTTAAACCATTTTGAGTATTGAAGGACTGACCCTTGAAAATAGCAAGTGTTCGATTTTTAGTGAACTTCATAGTTTATGAAGGGAGTGGACTACGATATTTTGCTAGGCCGATGTTGGATGCAGAGGAACGCATGAGTGATTGAAGACTAGGATAATGGTCTTGTATTCCTAGGTAAGAGATCGAAGGTAGTAAAAGTCAAGATGGATACATGGAAGACCACGCCGGCCATCAACTTAGATAAATCTCCTCTATCTTGATGGGAGACTCACAAGTCAAGAACAGAATAGGGTGGGCCACCACAGTTGCGATTGTGGCACCTTGTGGATTGTAGTATCTCACCTAAAGTGTCATCGAGCAATTCCACCATGCAATTCAATTAGCACATCATGCATTTCATGGTCACATATGCATCTCTACAATAGGCCATCCTATCCTAATCTATAGAGCTATCCAACGATCAATTGATAGGGTTGAATCTTAAGGATGAGGCACCTTAGCCTAGCCTTCTCAATAAGTCTTTTAGGCAATCCATACTCTAGGATGTGGACTATGACATCCGCTTCATGAGGCTTTAAATCAGCTCCTCTCAATAATTCCTTTTCACTAGACATGTTAAAAAGGTGTGCATTGGATAAGTTATCTACATTGCCATGTCCATTGGCTTCTCCTATGGGTATGTGGGACATGTGGTCTACCATGTAATGTAGCTTGCCCTTGCATACAACTATAGAGAAGTCAAACTCTAAAATAAAAAGCAACCATTGAGCTATGTGTCTTGTAGTGCAAGGTTTATTCACAAGATAAAGCAAGGCGCAATGCAGCATGAATAGTGATGGCTTTCAACAAGCGTAGTGTGGCCCCATCTAAGCCCACAGTGCCATTGATAGAAGTACCTAGTGCAAAGTCCAAGGAGGGGGCTCATGACTTATCTCTGGTGCACAAATCGGATGCCGTACGCGTATGTAGAGAGCGTCGAAAGGTCCCCAAGAACAAAGAACTCTACTTTTTGCTCAAAAACCAAGAGAGAAAATTTGCACAACATGAAGCAGGAAGACTAATTGGGTACAATCTCCCCCCATGCCTTGTGTGAGCGCTCCACAAAGCATGTATTTAATATATTGTTCATCTCCAAGCTTAAAAATTAACCCAAATTTACAATTAGCACGCTTTAGTTTTTGTGTTTGCTTTTGTCCAAATAAAGAATAAAGCAGTTGGACGCCCAAAGAGTCGGATTGTGCCCAAATACAATGTCCAATAATGAATACTTAAATCGTGCGCCCATGCGCATACAAAATAATAAATATATGTCAAGCTATTTAATAAATAAGCACATCAAAATAAATACTGGTGTCACGCCTAATATGTGGGCCCATCAAAAATGATAATTTCTTCTAAATAACTTGAACACACGCTATTGCCTAGTGCTTCCCAGCGCCACCGCCACCTGCTCTACACATCAATTGAAGCATTCACAATTGTTAGAAAATAATAAAATTAAACCAACAAAAGTGAATACCTACTAGTCTTCAGCTATAAATAAATAGGTTAGAACTCAGCCCTAACCTTAATTTATTACAAGTGTGCACTCTAAACTCATAAACATCCATTAATTTAAATATGTATTTTGCAGAATCACCCGCTATGGAGTCACCCACTTGCACATTAATTTAACAAGACTCCAAAAAAGGACAAGCATCCCCATCGACTTTTTGCACAAGGAATCCACCTTGTGTACGAGGCCCGACAAATAAATATAAGTTTATAGAATCTACCGCAAAAACCTCATGGAATCCACCATGGAATATGCCTCTCGGCATAAGTCTCGCCCTGCCAAGACTGACGAATGCAACCTAAAGAAAACACAAGCAAGCCCACATAGCCACAGCTCCAATGGGTACCTAAACATGACACCCAGAGCCACCCACAAGCCAACAACCCTCACAGGTCCATCATCCCTGAACATCACGCCCTAAAACTAGGAGACACTATTGGTGCTATAGAACCACACAAATGGCCAAGCCAGGATGGTTGCCTAAATCCCTATTATGTGTCCAAGGTATTATGAAGGAAAAAATTGGATTTTGTTGCCTAAGCCCATGACAGGCATATGTGTCCCTCAATCGTCTACTACTAGCCCATCTCTAAGACCTTGTGAGCCACCTAGAACAGCTGACAAGTCACTTGAGCCAAAAGCCACCAAACCCATAGAACCATGATGGTTCTCTTGACCAATATTGCAACTTGTTGCCCCTAAAGCAACTCAAGCTAATGTTGCTAGTGTCCCAATGGCTTCACAAGTAGCAAGTAACAAAACTTCTGTGGCACAAACCATGTCTATCACACAAGTAGCTAACACGTGCCCTAAGGATCAACCAAAGTAGCAGACACCAATTGCTAAGTTATCTAGGATAGTCAAACACCTCTTGTAGGCCTTAGACCCTCTTATGAATGGATATCCATTCTTACCTTGGCCTCTGATCTACATGAGAACACAGGGGATGGCTTGGTCAAATGCATTAGATGCTTGGATGCCACCTTCACCATGCTTGCTAAAAGATATGACAAGTTTGGACTTAGGTCTCCTAGATGAGCCATTAGCAAAATGGAAGTACGCATGCTGTCATGCACTTGGAAAGAATTGGAATTCATGTTTGTAAAATTCCTATGGTAATTGAGGAGTTTATTGCAAATGAAATTTCTTGAGAGAAAGCTCACAAACAATGACTGATCACATCCTATAGCAAGAGCAAAATCTTTGCAACTAGTTAGGAAACTAGAAGAGCTAAAAGCATTGGCCGACTCTGATTCTTCTTTTCTACAAAAATGGTATGCTCTCCATCTCCAATGGGAACAAGAGGGCTACCAAATCATGACCAATGCTAAGTAGAGATGTGCCATCAAAACCACAAAGTATGATCCAACTTATGTGGCTCCTACCTCATTTAGAGTATTAGCCATCACCCGTAGTCGACCCTTAGAAGTTCATATTATGGCCCATCCTTACTTGGATCACATCTTGAGTGATGAAGAACTACACTTTGCTAGCTAGACCAACTTTGGTGACTTCCTAACCGATGTCCTGACCTACATTACCACACACATCGGCATTAGACCTTAGGGCATGAACCGTCATGCTACCTTAGAGTACAACACACTGTTTTACGCTTGGCTCATGAAAAAGTAAAAGCATCACACTCATATCATTCTCGACAAAGAGGAGCGAGTAAGGTGGAAAAGAAAACCTCATAGAAACAAGAATAATAAAAGTAAAAAAATGGAAAGAAAACAAGAAGAAAACTTTAAAAATCAAAAGTAAAAAGAAGAATAAAGAGACTTTGCACTTAAGAAGAATATTTAGGAAATGCTTGCTTGGAATTTATGGATTGTTTGAAGCAAAAATTTCCATTCTATCTTTGAAGTTCCTTTTTTTCATTGCGTAAAGTTGCGGTCTTTTTACCTTCATGTTGGAAAATGGCCTTACAAGTGAACTAATATAAGTCGTTGCATCTTGAGCATAATAGGTACCGATTGGCTCTTGAGACAAGATTCTTCAACCAACTCAAGTACTATAGCATCGACAACCTAAGGGAATTAATAGATACTGACCAATGCAACCTTCACAAATATGTGGAAAAAGCTAGCCAAGAAATTGACCACAACAAATGCATAGAGTTCTTGAGAACATTTGATGCAAGCAAGGGTAGCGTGGCTGTCAGCCAAGGAGGTTTTCCCCTAGCAAGGTCAAAGCTGCACTAAGAGTGGAACTGGTGGAGAAAGCATTAGGGCTGGAAAATGTCCAAGGAAAAAGACCAAAGAGAGGTGTTTATAGCATGTTGAAGATGAAAAAAGCAAGGGTGCACACTAACGATGTAATCAATTTAGTGGACATTCTTGACACTTTCGTCTAGCTGCAAGTGAAAACGGTGTCGAAGGGTTTATGAAAGCAATGTCGCGTCTTCAGAAGACTTTGATAAATTTCTGGATAGAAGATCAGCAAAGATGCAAAGATGAAAAAAAATCTTTGTACAAAGCTGATGTCACTATTTTAACAGTGATCAGTTGAGCTAGTAGCCCTTTTCCAGTAAAGTAGGACTACAATCATCACGTTCATATCATCCAACTCAGCTCTGAATGCTTTGTAACTTCTCCATGCACCTATACATCAATCATTGTATAACACAGCCACTGTTTATGCAACATCTTTAATGATATAGTTCCGTACTTTTAGCCTGGTTGATTGCAGTACTAGGACAGCATATCTCACAGCCCAACACAACATTATCATCTTCAAGTCTAGCACATGTTCTTTGTTAAATTACTTACATATGTTAGAAAATTTTGAGTAACTTTTTCTGTTTGCTGAAAAAGATGGCATTGCTCCAGCAGCTTCATCTCTCTTATTGTAACTTCAATGGGTACTCTTGTGTCAATTCTATGCACATAGTAGAGATCAATACAGTCCACACCCAATCTCTTCAAGCTTGCCTCACAGCAGGCACGAACATATGTGGGATTACCTCTGAATGTCAAGCTTGCCTCACAGCAGGCACGAACATATGTGGGATTACCTTTGAATGTTCACTGTCCATTTTCTATAGTGATTCCAAATTTTGTAGCCAATTGGACTTTGTCTCGTATTCCCTTAAGTGCTTTGCCTAGAAGGATTTCATTGAGATGCAGTCCATAGACAACCGAGGTGTCGAGGAAGGTGACGCCCAGCTCTGTGACTGTGTAGTGGATGAAATCGATCATGTCCTGCTCGGGCTTGGGCGTGTGAGAAGAGCGATCTGAAGCAGCTTCACAAGCAAATGTTGGAGCAGGTAAATCAGGTGTAAGCTCATTTTGAGGATACAAGTAGAAGTTGAACGGATGGACAATCAAACTGTATGGATTGTTGTTTGCTGCTGGAAGAGGGCGACCCCCGCCTGCACAACGGCAAACTTCTCAGCTAAGTGCTTGAGCCGCCAATAGCACCGCTCGACATCGTACAACAGGACGTCTGAGGGCTGCCGGTGCGGAGGTGGGATGCTGTGGATTCCATTGAGCTCGAGGTCGATGGCCACAAAGTCTGCGGATTGGAGGTGGACCTTGAAAGCCTCAAGGGCTTGCCAGAAGTTCTTCCTGGTGATGTCTCCCAGGCTATGGTGGGCCTCATGTGCCCGTCGTGGTCGAGAATGCTAGCCCTTTAAGGGCATGCACCACCAGCTATCAACTATTTATCCTCCTGACAGTCGGTGAATTGAAACCAGAATGCATCACTCCACAGCAGCAAGATATGCTTCGCTTAATTGATCCTCTCTTCATCCAGTCGAAACATTCTATTCATCGAAGTCTCAGCCGCAATGCAGATGACGACGAAACCTTTAATCGATCCTTCTTCTTCTTCTCGAGTTAAAGCCCAAAATCCACCGTTCCTATTCAAGTTCCTGTCTGACCACAAAAAAAAAACAGAATCCTCTTTTTCCCCAGAGAAAGCTTCTTCCTCTCTGTCAAGCAGCAGAGTACCCTCCTCTCTTGAATCCTCCGTCCATCCTCCAATGCTATGTTCCTCTCTCTTTTCCCCCCCAGATTAGCCTCGACTTCTTTTTTCATCCCATACACTTGCTTTTCCCTCCCTCTTTAGCTTTTGAAAATCCCCTCTTTAGCCTCCTTCTTTCGTGTTTTCTTTTCCCCTTTTGTTTCACCTCAAATTAGCTTCCCTCCCAGAACCAGAAACGCACCAAGGAAAAGTAGCCCCAAAGTAGCCACGGGCTGTAATGCCAAAGAACCTCAATCGAAAGTGTTCCCACTCGGAAGAAAACATCCCATGACCATGAAAGAGACATTTGAATCGAAACTGCCTTCAAATCTAGTCGTTCAGGTGTTGCTATCACAATTTCAGCATCACATGAGCTTAACCCTTCAATTTGATACAGAACAGAAGTCTGTGTGTGTAAGCATATTGAATGCATGCCAAAGGTTAGCTTTAAGAGTTTACAAACTTTTCTGATCTGTAAAGTCCGTCAGCTGAGTACACGAGCAATAGTGCTAATGGATTTTGGCAAGCAGTGGTTCCATGCTCAAGGGCAACACATGAGCCTCATGTTCATCTGAAAATTCACTGGTCTTCTTAAACTCCCTTGTCGATAGCATTTGCATCTTCAGCATAAGCAAACAACTTGTGAAGCTCGGAAAAACCATACTCATTGCAGATCTAGAACCCATTCTCCTTCTAATTTGTTTATACCAAATATCAGATTCAATCCCAAACAGCGCTTGTCTCTTCTGTAAAATTGAACATGAACCAACTGAAAGAAAAATGTTCAAGCAAAGCAAAGCACAACGTCTACGTCAAAGTATGTACAAAGTAACAAATCTCATGCACAACTTTTGGGTGGTTTTCACACCTTGAATGCGCAGCAATACGACAACAGTGCATGCGCTATTCTCCAGTCGTAGGTACAACATGCTTATGATGAGAAACCAAGTACCTATGCTTGAAAGCGTCACAATGGCAAGAGCCCTAGATGAAGTCAATTTGAATGCTCATGCTTGACACACTCAATGTAGGTCATTGTTCATGAAAACAATTGCTATGTATCTAGGATGATACCATATGGTGTATGTAATGTAATTGTGTATGACTACAGTGCTTAAACAAGTTTAGTCATTAACAACTAGCATTGTGAAGGTGAAAAAACATATCTTTTCATGCCTTTCATCTAAACCACAATTGTTGCATTGCTTAGGGCCAACATCGACCATTCTCGTGCTACTGGACCCTCTTAATTTTAAACCACACATATCGTATATGCCATGTATCAGAGAAATATAGAAATTCAATGTGTTTAAGCACTTGACATCCCCCTTCTCCCTACTGCTTAAGATTGTGCATTCGCTGGTAACACCATATTGGGGAATATGGAAACTTACCATAAGTTTGGGACATGTGGTCAAATATTTGGATTTGTCATAACTTGAATAGTATAACTCCAAATTGAGCACTCTATAGCTCAATTCATTCCATTTTTCAAGCGCTTTCTAATGATAGGTCACATCATATGGTTTTGAGAAACTTATGGGCATGTTATCCCAATGCCACCTTTTTAGTATTCAAAAAATAGGAATTGGGAGATTTCCAAACTTACTAAATATTGTGTTCGATAGGTTTAGAGCATATATCTTATGAATTTTTCTTCATGAAAGCAATAAAAACCCACTTTAACATAGAGATTGGGTTGAATTGAGGCTAAGCCTCATGCCTCAGCTTTACCATACATTCACAAACACAAATATTAGTTTTTCTTATTTTTCAGATACAAAAAACTTATTTTTAACTATGTTTTCTTATTTTTTGCTATTTATTTATAGATAATAACTAAATTTTTTTATTTACTAATTTAGATTGATTGATCTTACTGAGAATTATTTTTCTATCATATTTCATCCCATACAAACACTATACGCACAATAAAACCCCCAAAACGCATAGTTTCACTTAAACCGCAATGTTACGGGTTTTGCGAGTTGAGATATAGAGAGAGAATATATGTGGAGATATGAGAGGGAGAGAAGAGAAGCACCATATATGTTCCCAAAGACTACATCATATTGATCACAATCTACATATATATAGGTGAGACCTATTCTAGATAGGGTGAGCTATCTATAGCTCCAACACCCCCACTCATGTTGAGATGTAGAGAGAGAAGATATGTAGAGATGCAAGAAGGCAGAGAAGAAGCACACCATATACACTCCCAAAGACTACATCATATTGATCAAAATCTGCATATATATAGGTGAGACCTAGTCTAGATAGGGTGAACTATATATGGCTCCAACACCCCCACTCAAACAAAGGTCTCTAGCTGCGGATGAAAAGCCCCTTAGAGAGCACAAGGAAAAAACCTGAGCTCCTATATACAAATGTACAAACATGATCAAGAAGGATTATTTTGTGCATGTAAAGTGAATCCATGCATGTGAAGGGAAACTGAATATATATGTACAAAGATGGCCAACAAGTGTGAGGTGTATGTGCATATGCAAAATGTTGATGCCTACAAGGAGTATGTAC
This sequence comes from Lygodium microphyllum, assembly GCF_053477565.2. Classification (NCBI taxonomy): domain Eukaryota; kingdom Viridiplantae; phylum Streptophyta; class Polypodiopsida; order Schizaeales; family Lygodiaceae; genus Lygodium; species Lygodium microphyllum. The sequence continues at coordinate 114,686,830 of NC_141137.1, forward strand.
AATGGAACTATAATGTCATGGTAGATTAATTCCCAAAGATTCAAGTTGAGACAACTCCAAGTTTCGAGCATAGTAGAGTGAAGTGTGCTTCATTGAGTTCTTTGGTGAATATATTTGTAGTCATTTGATCATTTGGACAATGTTCAATCATGATCATGCCTTTCTTTACTTCATATATCAAACATAATGATAGTGCACAATGATATGTTTAGACTTGTTATGTTGAATATAGTCTTTATCAAGACTAATAGCAATTTGATTATCACATCGAAGTGGTGTGCTCGAGAGAGGAGGATGGCCAATATCTAATGATAATTTGATAGGACTTGTTGAAGCTATACTAACTCTCAAGCCGCTAAAGATGTAGCTACATATTAAGCCTTTGTAGTGGAAACAACAACGCAACGTTGTTTCTTGCTAGTCCAAGAAACAAGACAACCATTGATAAATAAAAAATTTCCACTTGTAGAACTCATAGATAAGTGAGAGCTTGCCCAATCTGCATTTGTATAACCTAAAAGTTAAAGTGAATGTAGAGAATTAGAGTTTTGTTGGCATCGATAAACCAACCCAAAATCTTTAGTGCCTTTCAAATACTTCAAAACTCATTTAGCTACAGTCCAATGTTTAAAGCATGGAGAACTAAGATTTTTTCCAAGAAAATTTGTAGCAAAAATAATGTTAGGGCGAGAATTTAAGCCAACAAATTGAAGACATCTAACATGATTAGCATAAGGTTGATGTAATGCTAATTGTCCGTCATTCTGTAGAAAGCTTCTTTTCCTTTTCTATATGATGATGAACCTCCTTCATAGGATAATATTGACTCTTCAAATTAGGATTCACAACCTGCACCTATTATAGCTGATGATGACCTTAGCATTGATCTTTATGTTGATCTTCCAATTGATAATGAGCATGGTACTTGTCATGTCTATGATGCTGATATTCTTGAGAATTCTCTAATACCATGTTGAGATGTAGAGAGAGAAGATATGTAGAGATGCAAGAGGGAGAGAGAAGAGGCACACCATATATTCTCCCGAATACTACATCATATTGATTACAATCTACATATATATAGGTGAGACCTAGTCTAGATAGGGTATACTATATATAGCTCCAACACCCCCACTCATGTTGAGATGTAGAGAGAGAAGATATGTAGAGACGTGAGAGGGAGAGAAGGGACATACCATATATGCTCCCAAAGACTACATCATATTGATCATAATCTACATATATATAGGTGAGACCTAGTCTAGATAGGGTGAGCTATATATAGCTCCAACATTGCGTGTTTTTAAATAAATTATTATATGTATAGGTGAGACCTCATTACACGTTTTTAAATAAATCATTACATGATTGATTTTTCTTGATTTCTTTAACCTTGCTGACAAATTAGAGCAATGGCAACCAAATGCGACCATTTCCAACCAAATTTATCATAAAACAATGAAATCTACAATTTACTCATGAAATCTCACCACTAATGCTTCTCAATAGCCTGCTGATCTTTTACACTCTAGCATCATCCCATAATCAAAATCTTTCATTTCAGACCACCCCCTTCTCTCATACATTAATACATGGAAACACACAACAATAGGAGAGAGGAGAGAGAAAGACTAAAATCAGATCTTTCCATTTACTCAGTCATATTTCAATTAGATTGAAGCATTGGAGAGCGTCTATAATATTCTCGTTTGAATAAAAATATTACTAGACCAACCTCCCGCACACCGTAAACTCATGAAAAGATTATCACCAATGCCGGCTGATCTATAACCGTACGTGGGAAATGAAGTACTCCGCATTGGTAAACCGTGACCAAGGTTCAAAACCGCAGGTGAACTCCCTCTTGGGAGGAGGTTAAGAGGATAATGTTGAGATAAATTTTAAAATTTTTTATTTACCTTTCCCAGCCGATGCGTGGCTGAGGGAAGGGGATGGGCTAGTAAGGGCAACATGAGGAGGTGGGGGGGAAGGGCCATGCAAGGTACCACGTGGGTGAGGAGGTCCCCTCTCCCCGAGACTATAAAAACCCCATTTCGGGGGGAGTAATGGAGGTGTAAGAGGAAGGGAGAGGCTACGTCACTGCAGGAGGCCATCGTGGGGAGAGAGTGGAGGTAGCCGCCTGCTCAAGCCACCAGTTTAGAACGTCGCCGCCTGCTGTCGTGGAGCTTACGGCTGCCATCAAGCCTTCCAAGTTCCGTCTCCACACCATCACGTTAGCTGCCAAAAGCTGTTAGAAGCTTCTAAGAGGGCTTCTCTAAGCCGCCCTTCCCATTGGATCTCCATAAGCCCATATTACCCCCGGGATTTAAAACCCCCTTCCCACCAAACATCTTTACCCCCCCGAGCTTCGAAGAGGAAGCCTATAAGGCCTTCCCATTAGTTCCCCAATAAGTTCTTTCTGGAACTTTGAAGGAGAGGAAGCTACAAATCCCTTCCCACCAATCATCCCTAGTTCGAGATTTGAAAAGAAGAGGAGAAAGCCTATAAACTTCCTTTTCATTAGATCCCCCAATAAGCCCTATACTTACCCCTGGGTCCTTGTGGAAAAGAAGAGGAGCTTCCTTAGACCCCATCCCCACCAGATTCCACATAAGTCCGTTCCTACCCCTTTTTCCCTTGGGATTTTTAGGAGAAGAAGAAGAAGTTCATAGGCCTCCGTTTCCGCAAGGCCTTCACAAGATCCCTTCACAAAATCCCTCTTTTCTCGAAAGAAAGAAGGCTCAAGCTCCGAACCCTAAGGCCTTCCAAAGCCAAATTCTGCAAGTCAGTACTTCTTCTGTCAAGGAGCCGTACCCCAAAGGGAATTACGTGTACAAAGGAGACGGCCCAAGATCATAAGGACTACAAGCCAAGGCAAGAAGTTCGAACCCACGAAGCCAAATCAGAAGTCAAATTCAGGATGGCCATCAAAAGTCACAAGGCGCAACCGCAGGAGGATCATCTCCTAATATTCATGTGGACATTTCATCGAGCCCACAAGTCCATGTTTTCTTCCTATTTTTTATTTACATTGAAGTATTGCAATTATGCATGATTATTTCATGGAATTAGGATGCACTTATGCTTGTCAAATCCACCTAGTTAGATGCGATTGAAATACATTGGCTATTTTAAAAGAAGTAATGCACGATTGAAGATTGGTCATTTGTATTTTTCAGAATGAACGATTGCAAAGTAACGAATCTAGAAAAACTAATGACTATCATTACAAAGTCGAAATTATTATAGTCCACCTTTCATTATGCATGGAAAGATTAAGTCGCATGTTGCAATTTTTAGACAAATCCTCTTCGTAACGAATCATTAGAAAAAGTAGTTATCAACCATAGGAAATTGCAAGGCATTGAAAGATTCTACGGGTGCATGTAGTAGGTTAACTCTAGCTTCAATTGACATAAATCTCATTTAACTGCGTAGTAGTTAGGAAAGGTTGCATAATGCACATTCATCGTACAAATAATTTCATTCGGAGATGTAGTTAGGGAAAGGCTGCATGGTTCATTTTAACATAAAACCTTAAAAGCTTAGTGGCATGAATCGTGAATGCATGTCCTAGTAGGATCAATGGAAATTATGCCGTAACTTAACATGTGCTTTTATCTTAACAAGAAAAGTTAGGGTTTTCAAATCTAATCATACATAGAGGCAATGAATTGTGTGCTTACGAGAATTGTATCATAATGCAACTAGTTTTCCCTTTAGATCAAAACAATGTCTTTAGGAATGGCTCGTCCTTGTCATAAGACAAGTAAACTGGATTACCCAAGATACCTAAACCACAAAGGATTCGCTTAGGATGGTTAAATCGATACAATATACTCCAAGTGCTAACTAGGGTTAGCACATTAAGGACTATAGAATCTAAGGTATTGGTAATGTTGGGTTAATAGGGTACGGCCCTAACCCAAGGACATAAGGGTTAACAAACAAACCCTTGGGGATCTTGCCAAGTCGCAATTGATCCCAGATCGAATGCTGGATGCATTCGGAGAGAAGGATTCATTCCTTAGTAGTTGGCCAATTAACGACCACTAGAAATGTTTGTGCTTGTAATAGTTTAGAGAGCACTGTTTGCTTTGTTTGCTCAAGGAACTAAAGGATGAAAAGATATCTGATGCTTCAGGTTGAAGGCCTAAAGGGGGAGGTAACCTGAGTTACCCTCGACTGTCTGCCTGACCCTAATCAAGGGGGTTGTTAGCCGCGCTGGGAAGGTGGACTGAACCCACCGCATGAGGTCTCTCCCTTGGGCACTACTTGGAGCAGGAGGTCGCTTGGGTGCCAGGGGGGCTCTAGCCGTAAATCCCTCACCTTCCAACCTTGCACAAGAGGCCAACGTGACTCGGGATGTGATCTCGAGGCTCACATACTAGTCTATGGGTAGAATCTTGGATTAGTAATCTCTATGGATTGCTGGATCGCCTTCGGGCAGATTATGGATAAGCCTGTAGGCTGGACTTTATGAATGTATTCTAAAGATAAATATGATAACCTGTTGAAAAGGAACTTGTTTGACACTGCTTTTCTATGTCAAGTGCTAATATTATGTGAAGGAACTAGTATCTAACAGGCTAATTAAGGAAGCTGCTTGATGCCTATCCAACTAAATGTGGTATGTAATTAGACAACTAAAAAAACCTGAGGAAAGTGCGATGGATGTGGCCATGGGTCTGTCCTATGGATGGGTAGACCCAATTGGCTGGGAACTTTTCTCAATCATAATGGACGGCAAGGAGATCATCTTAAAGGAAATAAATAACAAGGGCACTGACCTAGAGTCTAGGTTATAATAATCCTGATTTATGTTGTTTTAGGGGAATGGAATGGGACTAATCCTTATGGCAGAGAGATCGAGCCTTGCATCCCTCTCGTTTCCCATTCTCCTTGAACCAAGTGCAGCGTGAATTCGCTTCGGCCCTCACGTTTCTGTGTAAAGTAGTTCGCTCGAGGTTTGACGCTAGTTGCCATTTAGGAAATGACCATTAGGGAAAACCCTGATTCAGGTCGGTCCTAGGTGGGAACGGCCAGAATACCTCCGCTATGTGGCAGGTGCAGAAAATCCTAGATCGCAAACCCTGTAACTTTCCATGGGAGTGGCGGGTGGAGCTTTTTAGACCTCCTTTCCGATGGAATGCTAAGACGTGTCCTGAAGGGAAGAGGTGAACACGTTACAGTTGGTATCAGAGCGAACCAACGAAGGATTTATTTTTAATAAATCTTAATAATAAGAAGAAAACAAATGTTGATATTCAGAATATTTCCTTACTTTTGATGTTGTCTTACAGAATTATGAAGCATGGAACAGATTCTTAGTGTTTCGAGTCATGTTTATGACTGCAATGCATTCCCCGGATTATCAACAAAGGATCGATATGATGAACATCCTAGACTGTATTTATAATCCATCGCCTTTGTATGTGGGACGGAGGTGGACGGGTGACTCAGGAATCTACTACATAGCTGCCCACCGGTTTGCATACCTTCGAACCAACCTAAAGAGAATCAAATGGTTGGAGGATCTGAAGATCGTGAAGTTGTTCATTTTTGTGGAGGCTCGTAAACTCAACTTTACATATCGAAGGTCAAAGGGTTGAGCTGAACTCGTATGTATACGAGGAAGTGACCCGCGTAATCCTCGCAGGATCAAGGTGTTGGGACGCTACGAGAAGAATGGGTACCAAAGGAAAGGATACCCTAATCTTCCGATGACTTACTGATTCCTGAAGATCCATGACCGAAAACCATAATATTATCCAGTTCCTGTAGCTAAATGTAACACGACATTGTTCTCCCTGAACTAATGTAACAGTTTCTCTATCATCACATGAATGATCGTACTCCGAAAGGGCTAGGCCCATATAAATGGAATAAGACTTCTTTTTATTAATGTTTGTCTTGTCTATGAGAAGTGATAAAAATTTAAGTGGCTAGGTTTCTTGGTTGATAGCTGAATTGGGTATGAAATATAAAATCATAACGATTAGCGAGTTATAACGTTAAGAATCCTCTATCCAGGCACAATCCCAGGTACAGATTCCCAATTCGCCCCCTACATCAAGTATCATCGTGATCCAGGAGAAGAAGTTTCTTCTCAAGCAAATCAAGCCAACAGAATTTGACAGGAAAGGTAGGACTGTCCAAGAGGATGTTGAGATTTAGATAGAGTCCATGGAAGATTACTTTGAAGCAGCTGATACTCCACCTGCCAACCAGGCTATGCTCGCCAAGCTGAAGCTCACTGGTGAAGCCAAGCTTTGGTGGAAGCAATGGTGCAGAGATCAAGGGATCTCGGAGGGATCCATTACCTGGGAAAAGCTGAAGAAAGCTGTTGAAGGAAGATACTTACCACTTGTGTATCGCACGCAGAAAATGAATGAATTCTACAAGCTGAAACAGCTGGGTCTCACTCTTGATGCATACTACTCAAAATTTGTCTCACTTCTTAAGTATGTGCCACAGATGGACATGACACAGCAGGTGTCAAAATTTTGTGCTAGTTTAAACCCACCAGTGAATACCCACCTCAAATCTATGCGCCCAACAGATCTATAGGACGTATTCATTCGAACTGCGCCCATAATTCAGGAGGTGCAAGCTAGGCCAAGAAGTAACAAAACTTGGTCTTATAATGACCAGAACAGAGGAGCATATAGGCCTCAAATGAAGAGAGTTCAAGGTCAAAACCGGGGACAAAGAAAGAAAGCAAGGACTAATAATGTCAACAACTTTGTCCCTACCTAAAGAAATGGTCGAAATCTCCATTGTTTCCATTGTAACAAGCTCTGTCATTTCAAGAGGCAATGTCCCAAGCTTGGCAGAGGACATCGTCAAGCACCTTTCCAAGGAACTGGCCATGGCCAGGGAGCCGCCACCCGAGGCAGAGGAAGAACTACTTGTGTTGCCAATAGGGAATTGTGCAAAGAAGAAGACCCAACCATGGAAGCAGAGGTTGAAAGGGCAACAGTCCATGCCGCCCTTCATAATAAAGGCCCGAATTGCCAGTTTTCAGTGATTCAAACACCATCGGACTATCAAGGTAAAGGTTTCAAAACCTTGATTGATTGTGGCAGTACACATTCCTTTATCTCACCAGCTTGTCAAAGAAGATTAGGAATAGCCACAGTAGAAGCACCTACCCTGCTTGTGGAATTAGCAAATGGTCGTGAGGTCACTTGTACCAGGCAAATTGCTAAGGTGGAATTCTTTCTGGGAGGAAAGATGACTTCGATCAAATTCAGAGTCATGAACCTAGGTATCCACAAGTGCCTACTTGGAATGGATTGGCTTAAACCTAATGACGCCCACATTCATTGTGGAAAGGGCCAAATTTCCTTTCGAAACTCTGAAAGGGAATTGGTCACAACTCAAGGAGAGGCTGGGAAGCCAAAAATTCAATTGGCCAAAGCATCTCGAATCATAAAGGGAGTTAGAAAGGGACTTCCTATCTACTTGATTAAGCTTAATAAGCTAGATCACAAGTAGGAGTCTAGTGAAGGACCACCATGGGGTGCTCCAGTGTTGTTCCAGAAGAAGAAAGATGGAACGCTTCGACTATGTATTGATTACAAAGGGTTGAATCAATCAACTGTTAAGATCAAGTACCCTCTTCCTAGAATAGATGAGCTTCTTGATCATCTTCAAGGTGCAAATATCTTCTCCAAGATTGATCTCAGGTCTGGTTACTATCAAATAAGGATCAAGGAAGAAGATATCCCAAAGACGGCCTTCAACACAAGATATAGACACTTTGAGTTCCTAGTTATGTCATTCGGGCTCACGAATGCGCCTGCCACCTTCAACAGGTTAATGCAGGATATCTTTAGGCCATATCTTGATGACTTTGTACTCATTTTCTTTGATGACACCTTAGTCTATTCCAAACAAGAAGAAGATCATGAATCCCAACTTCGGATTGTCCTTGAGACAATGAGGGCACACAAGCTCTATGCTAAGATGAAGAAGTGTGGATTCTTCAAACATCAGATTGAATATCTGGGATTCATCGTATCAGTGGAAGGAATCTCACTGGATCCGACCAAAGTCATAGATATTCTAGAATGGCCAATACCAACAACTATCAAAGAAATATGTAGTTTTGTTGGATTGGCAGGATGGTATAGGGTCTTCATCAAAAACTATGCTTTGATTGCAGCACCTTTGACAGATTTATTGAAGAAGCAAGCATCCATTGCATGGTCAACTGCTGAACAAAACAGCTTTGATAGATTAAAGCAAAGTTTGGTAGCAGCACCTATCCTAAAACTTCTAGACCTCAGTAAGGAGTTCGACGTAGTAACTGATGCTAGCACACTTTCCTTAGGATGTGTGCTCATGCAAGAAGGTCATCTTGTAGCATACTCTTCAAGGAAACTGAAGAGCCATGAGAATAATTATACTACCCATGATCTAGAACTATTAGCTGTCATTCATGCTTTAAAGCTTTGGAGACACTACCTGTTGGGTAACAAGTTTACTCTAGTAACGATCATAAAAGTCTCAAGTGGATCTTTACCCAAAACGAGCTCAACATGAGGCAACGTTGGTGGATTGAAGTGTTGGAGGAGTATGATTTTGAGATCAAATACCAACCTGGAAAGGAGAATGTAGTTGCTGATGCACTCAGTCGCAAGGCATTACTTAATTCTCTAATCTTGCAAAATCCATCAACAGCTAGATCTCTAGCCACAAAGGTATCATGCCAAACAACCCAATACTTGAGCTAGCTAGAGAAGAAGCATGCCATGATCTAGCCTATCAAAAGATGCTAAGGGAGATCCCTATCAAGGAACAGGACCAGAAGCTACAAGCTAAGTATCATGAATTCTCTATTAATAGTGGACTTGTCTACTATAGAATGAGATTATGTATACTAGCAAGCCAGTCACTCAAGCAGAAGATACTATGGGAAGCTCATGATTCCCCTTTCTCAGGACATCATGGCTATGCCAAGACTCTCAATGCAGTTAGGAAGAGCTACTATTGGGAGAGGCTTAAAGGTGACGTTCTCAAATATGTCACTGAGCATTTGTCTTGTCAACGTATCAAGGCCGAACATGTCAAAATGCCAGGGAAGTTGCAACCACTCGACATTCCCCAAATGAAATGGGAATTCATCAGTATGGACTTTGTTGTTGGCCTACCCCAAGTTCAGGGAGGATACAACTCCATCATGGTTGTGGTTGACATGCTTACTAAGGTTGCACACCTTATTCTTGTTAAGACAAACTATAAAGCCTCAGACATTGCAAGGTTGTTTATCAGGAGATATTCAAGCTACATGGGTTACCCAGAAGAATCATTAGTGATCGTGATTCTCTCTTCACATCACACTTTTGGAGAGCTATCTTTGAAGCCATTGGGACTCAACTCTATTTTAGTATAGCCTACCATCCCCAAATTGATGGCCAAACGGAGCGAGTCAATCAAGTTATCAAGGATATGCTAAGGGCACACTGCTATCGTGAACCAAAAAGGTGGATTCAATACTTGCCCTTGGTTGAGTTTTCCTACAATGCTTCTTACCAACAAACCATTCAAATGACCCCTTTTCAAGCATTTTATGGGCATGACTGTCGAAGTCCCCTAAACTTCTCAGATCCAACCTTGAGGGTTGAAACTTCAAGGCAGATGCTGGAAGAAATGGATGACCAAATGAAGTCAATAAGATAGGACATCTAGGCCGCCAAGGATAGACAAAAGGCATACGCGGATTTGAAGCATCAAGATAGAATCTTCGAGGAAGGAGACATTGTCTTCATTCATGTACGGCCAAAGAAGAGTTCTCTATCCTTAGGAGATTGCAAGAAGCTAAGTCCAAGGTATTGTGGACCATACAAGATCCTCAAGTGCCTAGGACCCAATGCTTATAGACTGCAACTCCCTGAGAACCTAAAGGTTCATAATCTATTCCATATCAGCCTACTGAAGAAGTATGTACCTAATCCTAGCCATGTACTTGATGACCAACAAGTTGTAATGCCTAGCCAAGGAGTCCTTGGGCTACGGCCTGACAGGAACTTACATGTTAGGGAGAGACAACTGAGATCCAGAACCTTGAGAGAATGCCTCGTCCAGTGGAAAGATTATCCCGAGGAGGATGCCACTTGGATGGATGAAAGCACTCTCAACCAACAATATCCCTAGTTCATCTCGAGATGAGGACATCTCGATTCCTCCAAGGGAGAGAGAATGTAATATTCCCGTTTGAATAAAAATATTACTAGACCAACCTCCAGTGCACCATAAACTTGTGAAAAGATTATCACTAGTGCCGGCAACTGATCTATAACCGTACGTGAGAAATGGAGTACTCCGCATTGGTAAACCATGACCGAGGTTTAAAACCGCAGGTGAACTCCCTCTTTGGAGGAGGTTAAGAGGATAATGTTGAGATAAATTTCAAATTTTTTTATTTACCTTTCCCAGCCAATGCGTGGTTGAGGGAAGGGGATGGGCTAGTAAGGGCAACATGAGGAGGTGGGGGGAAAGGGCCATGCAAGATACCACGTGGGGGGAGGTCCCCTATCCCCCACACTATAAAAACCCCCCTTTGGGGGGGAGTAATGGAGGTATAAGAGGAAGGGAGAGGCTGCTTCGCTGTAGGAGGCCGTCATGGAGAGAGAATGGAGGTCACCGCCTGCTCAAGCCACCAATTCAGAGCGCCGCCGCCTGCTGTCGTGGAGCTTATGGCCTCCATCAAGCCTTCCAAGTTCCATCTCCATGCCACCACGTTAGCTGCCAGAAGCTTTTAGAAGCTTCTAAGGGGGCTTCTCTAAGCCCCCCTTCCCATTGGATCTCCATAAGCCCATATTACCCCCAGGATTTAAAACCCCCTTCGCACCAAACATCTTTATCCACATCCCCCCCCCCCCCCCCCCCCCCGAGCTTCGAAGAGGAAGCCTATAAGGCCTTCCCATTAGTTTCCCAATAAGTCCTTTCCGGAACTTTGAAGGAGAGGAAGCTACAAATCCCTTCCCACCAATCATCCCTAGTTCGGGATTTGAAAAGAAGAGGAGAAATCCTATAAACTCCCTTTTCAGTAGATCCCCCAATAAGCCCCATACTTACCCCCGGGTGCTTGTGGAAAAGAAGAGGGGCTTCCTTAGACCCCCTCCCCACCAGATTCCACGTAAGTCCGTTCTTGCCCCTTTTTCCCCTGGGATTTTTAGGAGAAGAAGAAGAAGTTCATAGGCCTCCGCTTCTGCAAGGCCTTCACAAGATCCCTTCACAAAATCACTCTTTTCCCGAAAGAAAGAAGGCTCAAGCTCCGAACCCTAAGGCCTTCCAAAGCCAAATTCTGCAAGTCGGTACTTTTGTCAAGGAGCCATACCTCAAAGGGAATTGTGTGTATGAAGGAGACGGCCCAAGATCATAAGGACTGAGAGCCAAGGCAAGAAGATCGAACCCACGAAGGCGAATCAGAAGTCGAATTCATGATGGCCCCTAAAAAGTCACAAGGCACAACCGCAGGAGGATCATCTCCTAATGTTCATGTGGACATTTCACTGAGCCCACAAGTCCAGGTTTTCTTCCTATTTTTGATTTACGTCGAAGTATTGCAATTATGCATGGTTATTTCATGGAATTAGGATGCACTTATGCCTGTCAAATCCACCTAGTTAGATGCGATTGAAATACATTGGCTATTTTAAAAGAAGTAATGCACGATTGAAAATTGATCATTTGTATTTTTCAATGGAATGAATGAAAAGGAACATAAGGTGTCTATTCATTTTTGGCAAGTTGCCTTTGTGCATTGCAAAGTAACAAATCTAGAACAACTAATGAATATCATTACAAAGTCGAAATTATTGTAGTACACCTTTGATTATGCATGGAAATATTAAGTTGCATGTCGCAATTTTTAGACAAATCCTCTTCGTAATGATTCATTAGAAAAAGTAGTTATCAATCATAGGAAATTGCAAGGCATTGAAAGATTCTATGGTTGCATGTAGTAGGTTAACTCTATCTTCAATTGGCATAAATCTCATTTAACTGCATACTAGTTAGGAAAGGTTGGATAATGCACATTCATCGTATGAATAATTTCATTTGGAGATGTAGTTAGGGAAAGGTTGCATGGTTCATTTTAACATAAAACCTTAAAATCTTAGTGGCATGAATCATGAATGCATGTCCTAGTAGGACGTAGAGGCAATGAATTGTGTGCTTACGAGAATTGTATCATAGTGCAACTAGTTTTCCCTTTTAGATCAAGACAATGTCTTTAGGAATGGCTCGTCCTTGTAATAAGACAAGTAAACTGGATTACCCAAAATTCATAGACCAGAAAGGATTCGCTTAGGATGGTTAAATCGATACAATATACTCCAAGTGCTAGGTAGGGTTAGCACGTTAAGGACTTAACCTAGTTGCACTTATTGCCAAGTCGAAACTCTCGTACCCTAAATTCCTACCCACATTCATAGAATTTAGGGACAATTAGCACTTGCAAGAAACGATCTAGGGTTTCTACCCTAAGGATCACTCGCTCAAAAGATGAAACTCAGATTGAGTTGGAACCCCTAGGACCGCCAAACGATATCGGTCTGGTGCAATCGAGAATGGATTTGATATGAAGACACCCAAAATCCTGTTTCTTATCTAATCATGATTCTGTGACCAGAAGACGCCGTTCGATGGGTGAAATAATCCCATGGAATAGATGCGACACTTGTGCAACAAGTTGCAACGTCGCATGAACTTGTGGTTTGATCACAAGAGAATGGCCAATTCCTCGAAATGAGATTGGCAGATTCTTGCGCAAGTTTAACTTGCAAGAGGATGAGTAGTCATCCTGTTGTATCACCTTTCTTGGGAAAAGTTGCCAAGATAAGGGAATTAGATATTTGCTTGGAAGCAAAGGACCAATCAATAATTTGGAGCAACATAGTCGCCATGATTTACTGTTAATAGAACCTAAGGTATTGGTTAAGTTGGGTTAATAGGGTACGGCCCTAACCCAAGGACATAAGGGTTAACAAATAAACCCTTGGGGATCTTGCCAAGTTGCAATTGATCCCAAATCAAATGTTGGATGCATTATTCGGAGAGAAGGATTCAATCCTTAGCAGTTGGCCAATTAACAACCACTGGAAATGATTGTGCTTGTAACAATTTAGAGAGAAATGTTTGCTTTGTTTGCTCAAGGAATTAAAAGATGAAGAGATATCTAATGCTTCAGGTTGAAGGCCTGAAGGCAGAGGCAACCTCAGTTACCCCTGACTGTTTGCCTGACCCTAACCAAGGGGGTTGTTAGCTGTGCCAGGAAGGTGGACCGAACCCACCGCATGAGGTCTCTTCGTTGGGCACTACTTGGAGTAGGAGGTCGCTTGGGTGCCAGGGTGGGCTCTGGCCATAAATCCCTCGCCTTCCGGGCCTTGCACAAGAGGCCAACGTGACTCGGGATTGGATCTTGAGGCCTGCATACTAGTCTACGGGCAGAATCTTGGATTAGTAATCCCCGTGGATTGCTGGATAGCCCTCAAGCGGATTATGGATAAGCCTACGGGCTGGACTTTATGAATGTATTCCAAAGATAAATATGATAACCTGTTGAAAAGGAACTTGTTTGACACTGCTTTTCTATGTCAAGTGCTAAGATTATGTGAAGGAACTAGTGTCTAACAGGCTAATTAAGGAAGCTGCTTGATGCATGTCCAACTAAATGTGGTAGGTAATTAGACAACTAAAACAACTTGAGGAAAGTGCTGTAGATGTGGTCATGGGTCCGTCCTACGGATGGGTGGTTCCGGTTGGCCAGGAACTTTTCTTAATCATAATGGACAGCAAGGAGATCATCTTAAAGGAAAGGAATAGCAAGGGCGATGACCTAGAGTCTAGGTTATAATAACCATGGCTTATGTTGTTTTAGGGGAACGGAATGGGACTATGCCTTATGGCAGAGAGGTCGAACCTTGCATCCCTCTCGTTTCCCATTCTCCTTGAACCAAGTGCAGCGTGAATCCGCTTCGGCCTTGGCATTTCTGCATAAAGTAGTTCGCTTGAGGTTTGATGCTAGTTGCTGTTTAGGAAATGACCATTAGAGGAAACCCTGATTCAGGTCGGTCCTAAGTAGGAACGGCCAGAATACTTCCGCTACGTGGCAGACGTGGAAAGTCCTAGATCGCAAACCCTGTAACTTTCCATGGGAGTGCCAGTCGGAGCTTTCTAGACCTCCTTTTCGATGGACTGCTAAGACGTGTCCTAAAGGGAACAGATGGGCACATTACAGCGTCAAGATTGTGTCTCGCTACCTTCTTCCCTCCTCTTGATTCCAACAGGTATATAATGGAATTTTTAAATCAAAATTGGGGGTGCAAAAAAAAGACACCCCTCCTCTCCTCTCCCCCATGATTCATGTATTTTGGGATTTTCACTTAGTTAAGCTTTTAAGATTAACCACTAAAATAACTAGCTCAAAATTTGAAGGTTACACACACTGCGCAAAGTGGTTTTGTGTCGAACAGAGGCCGAAACGAATTGCGACTTGAGAATGGATTGGATAGCCGACTTCATGGCGTTGAAATCTATAAATCTGGCCTCTGTCATGCACTCTTTAGCTCCCTGATCACATAGCTGCTTTATAATGCTAAACCTTACAGGCATTAAATGGGGAGCCAAACAACCAATCGACAAATCGAGACTTACGTTGGGTTTCCAACATCAAACTTCACCTAGAAAAACTCTGGCTCATCGATCCACAATTGGTTTATTTTGCATAAAAAATTGTTCTTTTATGCCCATGAGTCATTTTTCCACTTAAAAAATGAGCTCTAAAAATCTGCTCTCACTCCATCTCCCACTTTCTTAGTGAGGTATCCTTTTGCCTTGATCTAACCTTCATTACAACTTGTAATTACCCTAGATTACTTAGGATGTTGCTCAAACAGGATCCTACTCTCAGGAATATTGCCCATTGCCCCTCTTTTTTTACTTGAACACTGGCATATATACTTGTGCAATGGCTAGACTCATGATGTGAGCCACACTTCTCCCATATTTTAATTCATGGCTCTATTAGAGGATATGAATGATAGAAAATTCACTAGATGTAATCATCCATGCTTGTCCACAACCCCTCTAAATGTACACATAAATCTAAAGAGCTATATGTAGGGCAAGAACTTTCTTAGCAAGTCCCTTAAGCCCCCAACCTCTTCCTCCCACAATTGTGAACACGAGGACTAGTTCTTTGGATACATTTTAAAAAAATAGAGAAAGAAAAGAGAAAAATAATAGAGAAAAGGAAAAGAAAATCAAAAGAGAAAACAAGCAATAAATCTTGCTTTTGACGAGCACCACAATCATTGCACCTAGAGATCCTCAAGTTAGGTGCATCTAGTGGCCTCGCTTGGACGGCTCCATTGGCCACTAACCCCCTATCCCCTTTTGTTCCCCCACATCACACACTTAGGGTGCATCAAGGGTAGGACACACCTAGGGAGGTAACACTGCTATGGTTAGACCTGTCTCCCTAAGCTACACCCACATCACCCCCCTATGCACGAAATGGGTCCTCAAGTGTGGGACAACACCTCAACCCATCTCCTAGTTTCACTGGTATAGACACAATGCACTACATGATAGGGTAGACACACCCCCTATGTAGTGCACTTTCTTTTCCTTTTCAGGTGAATTTGATACCCCGCAACCAACCACAGACTTTGGAGACCCCTGTCACACCTGCTCAATCCACTCTCAGGCTCCACAATCTCCACCATTTTGAAATGTTCTTTTCCACATCCAATCCCCACAAGGCCTCATCATTGACCCACATGGCAACCATTCAACTACCTGAGTCCTCATCAGCAAAGTTGTCCTCCTCGATCCACACATACCATGGGACTAGCACTCGATTAGGAGGGGGTTAATGTTAATGCTAGTGCAAGATAGAGAGAAAGGAAGCAAAAGAAATTTCAAGAAAATTCAAAAATATGAAAAAAGATGGTCTGATAAAAGGAATAAGAGGAGAAAAGGCCAAAGGCAAAAGGCCAACCTTAAAAGTTCAAGGAAAATGCAAAAGGTGAAATGTGCATTTTAAAATACAAAAGTGCCCATAAATTTTTGTAAAAAAGCTCTAGGCTCCCTCCTATGCAATTTGTAATGTGTAGATAGGCATAGGTAAAGGGGTAGTGTAAATAGAAGGGAAGAGGAAAAGAGGACCTAGGAAAGATGGACGATCATGTAAAAAAGGGGATGGGTACCCAAAAGAGATCAGGGCATGTATAAAAGCCAAAACATGAATAGAGAAACTCATTCTTGGTATGTGGCAAAAAGTGGCTCTCCTCTTCTTCTTGTTCTTACTTGTGCTTGAAAGAGTGAGTAAGGGACTATGAGAGAGTGAGGGAGTGAGTGTGGGACTCAGGGTGAAAGACAATGGTGGAGAAGCTCTCCATCTTCTCCTCTCTTCTTCTTCTCATCTCTTGTCTCACACGGCTATGGAGCATGGAGCTTGAAGGTGGAGGATTGAGGTTGCTTGAGTTGGCAACTTAGAGTGTGGAGCTATTGACAGGTTTGAGAGAGATGTATACTTGATTGGGCATGGAGGTAAGCTCACTAGACTCTTAGGGTAAAGGGTGCAAACGGTAATGTGAAGGATACCCCCATTAGCATTTGACTCAAAATGCTTGAGTAATAAGTAGTCCATGGGTCTTGGTAGTTGAGTGATAGTGACATAGATCAAGTTTCCCACCATATATATATATATATATATATATATATATATATATATATATATATATATTCTCTATTTCACTTCCAATATCAACTACTAATTTGACATTCTGATCCAATGGTGTTTCCATAGGCTTACATTCCATCATCCCATATTTTAGCAACACCATGATCATACTATTTTTGTAGCAACCATATACCATGAGGAATAGACACAACCTTGATTCAAAGGAAATATTTTAGCTCTCCAAGATCCTTCACCTTAAATTCAGCGTGCAACATTGTTTTAATTTTAACCCATGATCATCATCTCCAATAATGGTTAGATCATTCACATAAATCACCAAGAAAACATAACCATTCTTTGTCTTCTTTGTAAACAAGCATGTTCTGCATGACCCATTTGAAAAACAAGCTAATGCAAATGCATATTGATGCAAGCATTCTATGCTCTCGGTGCCCATTTCAGCTCATACAAGGCCTTTTTTAGCATGCATACATGCTTCGAGTAGTCAGAGGGTGGTGTACATACCCCTTAGGCTATTCCATATATTCCTCCTCAACCAAGTTATCACTTAGAAAAGCATTCTTCACATCCATTTTTAAGAGCTTCCATCCCTTAGAGGTTGCTAATGCAATTCAAGAAATAGACTATCCAATCTGTTGATAGGAAAGACTACGGATAGCTATGGGCCTAATAGGATTAGCTCCAACATTTGCAAAGTTGGCATCCAAATAAATATTTTCTAATTTGAGAATAGACTTTCTACCCACTAATTTAGCAAGAATAGGTTGCTCAGGCACATCAGTTGGGTCCAACATCTTCAAATTGATTTGGCTTTTTTCAAGCACTTATTTTCCAAAACAAGTCTTATAGTGTCAACATCATATCTTGCAAATAATAAATCATCTTAAAAAATTTTTGTAGCACTACAGGAGATAGATGGGCCTTCAGCTTCTTGAGTATCCCTTTTCTCCATATCTCTCAAACCTGAAGATACTTTTGCCTTGCCTTAAGCAACAAGAGTGGATTGTAAAATAGATGGATTACTTTCTATAACATACTCGTGTATGCTCCAAGAACCATGCCCAACTAATTGTATTGCTCTCTTTTCCTCATGCCTACAAGTACACTTCTTGCATGATACACTCATAGACTATCTAGCCTAATTTGGCACTTCTTCATTATTTACATACCACAAGATACTATATGTATCTTAATCAATGGAGTCTTCATCAGATGCATCACTCACTCCATAAACCATCCAAGATGTAATTTGCACAAAGGTGGAAGGCTTTTAGAGGCATACACATTACATGTACGAGTAGTTTCCTCAAAGTATTCCCTCATCTTGCAGAGTAGAAAGTCTTCTAGAGTTGGGGTTTCTTACTATACAATGACTTCAAAACATCAACTACCAAAATGAGGGTGTCAGCTCCACTACTCCACCAAGCCATCCTTTACACTCTCAAAGGAACTCCATTTGTAATAGAGAATAGAGATTATATTTCCACTTAAGCCATGCAAAACTTGCTTATTCCCATAATCTCCTTTAGAGCTAGACTTGTATTTTAGGGTGTGTAAGTTCCAAATTTACTTGAGAATCTTGAAATGTATCATGACTTGATGGTGAAGTAATCATAAGCAAGCCCTGACTTTGGGAATCTTCCTTGTCCTCAATGTTTGAGTGAGCAAATTTTTCTTCCACCTCTTCATCACTTTTGACCTCCTACATCGATGTGACCGGTAATCATGCCTTGCTACCCATGGCCTTAGTTGAGTCCTTCTTTTCATGTTTCTTGTCCACATCGCCATGGTTGCAACTAGGGTCATGTAGGTGATTAATAAAATTGGAGAAAAGTGTCCTTCGGCAAGGAAGATAAATATATTTGTTTCATTTGAAGGGATAGAACACATAGGCCATCATGCAAATATATTTTAGAAGATATCTCCCTTAATTGTCAAGTACTATCTCTCAAATGTTGTACTGCTATATAATTAATTGGAGCATTCAACAAAACCACCTTATTCATCTTGAATTTGTTAATTGCATTTTGTAGGGGTTTACCTAAAAAATCCAATAGGAGAAAAGTGCCCTAGCAATCAATCCTCGATTTTTGAAAAGACACCAAAGAAAGCAATAGATTATCTCTCATGTGATCACGGGGTTGAGATTGCCCTTCCTTGGCACAAAATAAAAGTCTAAGCAAACTAATAAGCATCTTTTAGCACGATAGGCCACCACAATCTATCTCGAAGAATCTTTTGACCTATAATTTCTCTCAAAAAAGGACCTCTTGAAACACCTACATAATCCTCTTCCAAGACTATCCACTATCCTTCCTTTAGAACATATACTCACAAAACATCATCAAGGACCTTTTTATATAATTGCCCAAAAATAACCTGAAAAGATTTACTCTGCAAAGCTAACTGCCTCCCACTGAGATTAGTACTTAAAGTATCTAGCATGCTACCTAAATCTAAAAACTTCAAGAGATAATCATGATGTATCTGGGTTATACACATACGTATCAAATAAATTAGTATGAGGCAATTGAACATCAATGCTAGTGGGCTGCTACTGGCCATCCAATCTACTCAAAAATTCAGCGATGGCATACTCTTTACCATGTGTATGAACTACCAAATAATCAAAATATTCTAAAAGCAACATCCATTGGGATAAATGGCCCATTAACTATGGTTTAATCAACAAGTAGAGAAAAGCCTAATGATCCACATGCAAAATAACTTTGTTGGATAATAAATAGTGCCAATATTTTTTCAAGAAAACACCATGCCAAGGGCTTCTCTCTTAGTAACCAAATAAATTCTTCTCTTTAGCACCAAGCCTTCTACTAGCATAATATTTAGGCTTGAACCATTTTGGAACTTCATCGTGCATTAAAACTGCACCAAGAGCAACATCAGAGGCATCTACAAAAACATGAAATGGTAGATTCCATCTAGGAGTCTATAGAATAGGTGCTATTACAAACATTTTCTTAGAAGCTTCAAAAGATTTCTACAGAAAATATCTCCACACAAATTTCATACATTTTTTTGTTAAAGTTGGCAATGGAATATATATATTAGCAAAATAGTGAAGATACATGATGTGCCATTTTATTTTGCCAATAGACCTGATAACTTCGGAAACAGACTTTGGAGCATGAACTTTACTCACCACTTCAATATTTCGGGGATCAATGGCCATTACCTCTTCAAAAATAACATGACCTAAAAATACTTTGCACTTGGTAGTAAAAATTGATTTGAAAGGACTCAAGGATAACCCATACAATTGGCACCTTTCAAAACACGACCTGAGATGATGAAGGTGCTATTCCTTCTTCCCAAAGACACAAAAATCATCTAAAAATCACACATAAAGGAAGTTAAATAAGGATCAAAAGTGCATTACGTGGCTCCTTAAAACTCTACACGACCATTACTTAAACCAAAATTCATAATTGCACTGACAAAAGCACCTCATTCAGTAATAAAAGTTGTTTTATTCATATCATCAAGATGCATGCAAATTTGATTGTAACCTGAAAACCCATAAATGAAACAATACATTTGGTGACCCACTACATCATCATGTAAGAAATCATAAAGAGGAAGGGGGAATGGATTAGCAATAGTACCTACATTTAATTTCTTGTAATCCATAAAAGGCCAATTTTTTTGTTTTGTTTTAGAACTACAACAATAGGTGGCAACCAAGCAACTTGATTCAGAGGCTTAATAATCCTATGCATAATAATTTGCCAAGTCTATCTTTTACTTGCTTTGCAAAATTTGGATTCATCATATAAATTTATTGTTGAATAATGGGTTTAACATCCTTTTGCAAATTAATCCTATGTTGACAGATCTAAGGATCAAATCTTTGCATATCCATATATTCCTAGGCAAAAATATCTATAAATTCGTTGCATAAACTCAGTGGCTTTTCCTCAAACTTTGGATCCACAAGGATACTGACCTTGATAGGCTTTGAAACTTCATCAAATCTTAAATATGCTTCCTCCACTCCATTCTTTGTTATGTAGGCCAAATGTCACATTCGATGCTCAAATTTTGCATTTGCCTCAATAATTTCCTTTTGAGCCATTTCTTCCTTTTCTATAGTATCCAACAATATGTCCCTAGACTGCACTAAAATCTTATATCCCTATGATTGAGGACTCTACAAAGTTCAAAAATAGACTCCTAAATATTTGGCACAATAGGTGAATCCTAGGTAAATTTTCCATAGTACAATACTCATTGCACAATCTTTTCAACATCAATTTCAAAGATAGGAACCTCTATAGGATTAGCTTGAAGAAACGGATCCTCCTCATCATCCTCTTCTTTAGGGGCTAAATTAATGGTTTGTGCCACAATGGGTCGACAACTAGATTTCATCAACATTCTCCCTTGAGTACACAATTTAATTTCCCTCTTTCCATGAAGAATTATTACAAACCTTGAACCCCCTTCTTGCTTTATCTTGGTTAGCTTTAACCAAGATGGTCCAAGAAGCATATGATAAGAATCCTCAAAGTCATCTATATGGAGTACTACAAAACTCAATTTGAACTTCAATCAAGCCACATGAATCAACTAATTCTTCAAAATACCCAATGAATGTAGCCAATATTGATCCACCATTATGACTTGAAATGGAGCTAGCACCTAGTTTGACATACTTATTAGACAAATAGACTTTTAGGAAAGATCTTACACTTCATTAAACATGTTCCCCAAATGTTCAGCCTCAATGGTAGGGATTTCATAATCCACCACCAATTGCTATGTAGGAATTATTGCATGACAATCAACCTCCACAGACTTTTGTACCTAGTCCTTGATTAGATGGATTTTTGCATTGCTCCTTCAAATTTTGTAATAGGTTACGTTGAATAACAAGAATCAAATTATCTAACACATGTTCTAATATTAAATGGAGAGATGATGTGACTTATCCTTGGAATAGTACTTCAAACCCTCCTACTTCAAGGGCTATTGATTTTAGATCAATGTTTTTCTTCAATTCTTATTCTTTAAGAATAGCATGGACTCCTTCCAACTAACTATCCTTGTCTTGTTGCATAGGTTTTCCCTATTTTTGCAAGCTGTCCACTTGTTGCAAATCCTAAATTTCAACATCCTTCTATCCTTCCCAATCTAACCCCTTCTTCTTTTGAACTCTTGTTATTGCCATTGCCTTTTCATCCTCTTGGCAATCTTCCACAACCATAGAACTATTACAATCACATAGAACATGAAATTTTGGAATATTGTCCACTTGTTGAATTGATGTCAACTCCAAAGCTTGATTTTAGGGAATTCCTTCTCTAACCCCATACCACCATGCCATTTTGAACATGCCATCTCTACTTGCTTGAAAATTTTTGAGATAATCACAGCGAGCAGGTTGGTGGCAGAGATGAAGTGCTCTTACATGGATCGAGAGCTAAATTTTGGGACTGTTTTTTGAAGGGTTGGAGCCCATTTTCGGAGTAGAAAAGTGGTCAAGAGGTGTCAAAGACCAAAATTTCATGCAAAATTGAATGGTTTTGGATTGATGAGCTAGAATTTTCCTAGATGGAATTCGATGCCAGGAACCCAAAAGGTAAGTCTCGGCTCGTCGATCGGAGTCCGTTTGACCCCCCATTTAATCCTCGCAAGGTTTTGCATTATGAAGCAACTACATGATTCAAGAGGCCAAAAGTGTGTGGCAGGTCCCAAGTCTATAGATTTCGATGTCACAAAGTCATGCGGCCAGAGGGATCTCAAATTTGAGCTCATTTACCCCTTCAAAAAGGAAAAATCCACTTCGATTGTAGTGTGAACACAAAGAGATGAACTAGATATTTTAAACATTAAAACCTTAACCTTAATTAATGAAAGCAAACTCAAAATTTCAGTCGTGAGGAGGGAGGGGGTGCAAATGTTTTTTGTGCCCATTTTTTGGGAGATCCGTGCCTCTCCAATGCTAGGATTGATCAAGAATTGACTGCACATTCCTGATCTACTCATTGAGGGCTTCATTTTGATCGTCATAAGCATGTTGATTTTCATAGAGGGAATCACAATTGTGATTTTTATTCTTTCTCTCTTCTCTCTACTTTCTCCTCTAAGGGGCTAATCACAAGCAGAAAACCAAGAAGAAAGAGGGATGAAGGATGCTTGTCCGGCGTGTGGATCTGATTGCTTCAAGATCGAAAGGAGGATGAGAGGCAATGTCCAGTGCTATTGGGGAATTGAAGATGGGTCCATTGGCTGCTCGAAACCATTTCATAAAAACCACACAACACACAAATAAGCGGTATACTCAAAATTTTTACTAAGAAAATCTCATTATTTTGATGGTTGATGGCTTTAATGATATATGCATGGAAAGAAAATTTGTATGAATCATGTTTGAAGTATGTTTGAGGTTTGTACATGATAAAATATAGAACCCGTAGTCATACATAGTCGTAATTAATAATTTAAAACCCAAAATGTGTCATAAATGAAGGAAAATGAGGGTTTCTTCTATTTCAGGTTGGGGAATGAGATTCATATGGGATTAAAAACTTAAAAAAAGCTAGTTTTCAATCAATATGATCAGTTAAGACACATAAATTAGAAAATACCACATTTTTATGAAAAAATAAATGAGAAAAAATAAGAAAAAAATAGTTTTTTAACCTGAAAAAATAAAAACATTATTTTTATGTTCATGAACATATAACAAAGTTGGAGTATAAGGGTTTCTATGTTAGAGTATGTTTTAGTGATTTTTATATGAAAAACTACACAAAAATGAATGTTACACCTATCCAATGAATAAAAATCCTAAACGGTAGGAGGGAAGAGGGGTTGTAAAAGTGAGTGGTCATTGAAAATGTTTTAAATTCTGATGTATTTGGTTATGCATAGAATACAGGCCGATCATCATTTAAATTTAAGAGAGACTAATAGCACGAGGAAACTCAGTGCTAGTCTCTAGCAATGCCGCAATTACGAGTGTCTTCGAAATCATTAAAAGATTGGTTTTGCACCTCATGTTGCTAGTTTTTAATCATAAAATTCTTGAGCACAATGTGTGTCATCCACAATTGCATAATGCATATCACGTGGTAACTCTTGGATGCATAACAATTGATTGCCAATTACATGACCTATGCTGAGTTGTGAGGAAACCCAAGCTATAGGCTAGACGATTGAATATTTGGGAAATTGGCAAGTGAGAAATTTTATATCTTGGAACATTTGAAATAAATGAGAGTGGAGTGTGTTCGCATGTGCTTTATATTAGAGTAGCGCATCTTGGGGGCCAATCCCCAAGGTGTAGGAGAGCTACAGTGGGGCCATGGCATTTAGCCAAAGGGGTGCCTTCTTTATGTTTTTATTACCTTGGTGTACTATACCAAGATGTGTGGGATGTCCCTCTGAGGAGTAAGGAAGGGCAATTGTTGGACTATGCTTCATTACAAACACAATATCTATAGTAGCAATTAGGGAAGTGTGTCCCAAACGATCCTGGCCATGAGGTTGTGTGGGTTTGTCTTGTGAGCATTAGAGAGGCTAGTGCCTATAGCTAGTGTCAGGCCCATTTTAGGTCCTGATAGGTGGTGCATTATTCGGGAGCCGCCTACAAAGTGGCAGTTTCCAAATCTTGGTCGTATAAGGAACGTGTTAGCCTTATTCTATAATCGAAAGCTCCCTTGAAGCGATGGATGTTAAAATTGACTAGTTACAATTGTGGTAATTAGCATGACAACCAATGCAATGAATCCCCATAACCCAAGAGATACTTTGTCCATTCTAAATGTTTTAGTGGGATTTTTAGCTAGGCATGACCGATTACTTTGTTCTTTGCTACAAAAGTGACACCATGCCCGATTTTGGGTTGTAATGGGGAAGTACTCATGGTAATCTTGAGTAATGATCCATGGGAGTTAGAAGAAAGATTAGGGAGAAAAAGTGATGCTAGGAAGGCACAATCATCGATTATCCTCAATAACGGTAAGTTTTTAGAAGAAAAGACTATGATGCCATTGGTTGGAGTAATGCATGCCTATGAGCAAGATCTATATTTGATGCTAGGGCCTGATGCAGTTGGGTACCAAAGCATAATTTCGCAAATCCATAAAGCATTGGGTGATATCTATATATGTGGGAAACCCTTGTCAAAGAGGAAGGTTCTATTTGCATCTATCTGCGATTCTAGGGAAACGGTAGCAAATGAGGATAGAATTATTAAAACATCATCAATAGGTGATGCGTTAGACTCCCTATTGCATAGCATAAGCCTCCCAAAACCACTTTATGAGTTGGTAGAAAGGGACATCAAGGATAACATTAACATTCCTATACCAATAAAGGTGGAAATGGAAGAGGCTAGATACCCTAAAAGGCTCGAACTAGGTCATGGGGAACATGAAGATTTGAATGACCCAGTGCTAATCTCGAAGGAGAGGACTAAATCCCTACCTCCTTATAGGGATCTCCCAATGTTTCACGGGTTGGTAAAGGAGGATCCAATGTTGCACTTAAAAGAATATGGCCTAACTTGCCTTGTAAGTGGGTTTAATGATATTCATCGAATGCTTGTATTTTCTAGCACCCTAAAGGGAGAAGCTAAGAAATGGTACTTGAGCCTCCCAAGAGGGTCAATTAAATCCTTCGATGAGCTATGTGATAAATTTTAGATAAATACAAAAAGAAAGTGCCTATGACCAAGGTTTTAGGGAAACTTCTACAGATTAGATAGGAGTCTTACGCTTCTGCTAAAGAATATGCTAGAGCCTTTGATGATATTCTCAGGCTTTGGCCAAGAAGAGCCACTATGTTGCCTAGGTGATGTGCTATGTGAGCTCTTTATGAGTGGTCTAGTTCTTACTATGCAAATCCAAGTGAGAATGAGAGATCCTAAGTCATTAAATGAGGCTAAATGAGGCCAAGATGTATGCAATTGACTATGTGTAGTATATCCAAAGATGTTGGGAAATCTGTTAACCGGTAGACGAACAAGGTGGAAAATCTCGAAAAGCTAAAGAAAAAGATAAAGGCCAAGGAAAAGTGAAATGGAAGACAAAGGTGCACAAGGAAAATCTAGAAACACAAGAAGCGCAGAAAAAGTCCTAAATAAGGGAGAAAGGCGCACAAGGAAAAGCGCAAGTCAATACTTTTGTAAAAGAGCGCAAGCGCGTCATGATTTAATTTAAGGAGCGTCGGGCTCTCACCCATAGAATTTGTAAAGGTAGATGGGCGGTAGGAAGGAAGCTAGGAAGATAGGAGGACAATGGGAAAAATGGCCTAGGCCACGGCCGGCCATGTAAAAAAGGGGATAAGGGGATGATCGCCCAAAAGGGATTTAGAGTTTTGTATAGAAAGTTGAAAAGTGAATGAGAAGCTCATTCTTGTGTGTGGCCAAAAGTGGGTCTCCTCCTCCTCTTCTTCTTCTTCTTCTTCTTGTTCTTGCTTTCTTGAGATTGTGCTTGAGAGAGGGAGTGTGAGAGTGGAAGGGAGTGAGTGTGTGAGGGCAAGGGACCGGGGAGGAGAAGCTCTCCATCTTCTCCTCTCTTCTTCTCTTCTCTTCTATTCTCTTGTCTTGCTCGTGGCTATGGAGCCTGGAGCGTGGAGCTTGCTTGAAGCTTGCACTTGGATTGTGGAGCTACCGGAGTGCACGGGAGAGGAGGTAACTCGATCAGCATCGAGGTAAGCTCACTACACCCGTAGATATGGATGGTGCGTTGACTATGTGAGAGGTAGCCATTAGTGCTTGGCTTGGAATGCTTGAAGCAATAAGCGGTCCGTGGGTCTTGGCGATTGAGCAAAAGCTCCCACAAAAATTTTTGGAGTTTTCCCTATTCACTGTAAGTGCATCCAAATATCCAGCCAATGTTTCAAGGAGAAAATTCATTTGCTAATAGCAAGACAACCTTAGCAGGAGATCTTGGTAGCTAAAATTTTCAAGTCGAAAGTGGCAATCCTATGAGTAGGGATAGTGTGCCTCTTGATAAAAAGACTTCAAGCCAATAAAGTCCCATTAGGGCTTGCAAAACTTCCACGAGAGGTAGTTGTGGAAGCACTAGTGATAGAACCATTGGGCCCACAAGTGTAGATAAGTGTGCTATGCATAGTTCTAGTTGTGCTCCTAGTAAGGCTCTTGAAAAACCTTTCCAATTTATGGATGAATCATGCTTTTGAGTAGATGCTATTCCTTTTAGTAAGAGTGTGGTTCCTATGAATAATTAGTTCGCAAAGTGGAAAAAGGCAAGTAAAGACATCTCATATGAAGGAGATACATGATGCCAAAGGTCCACCTATGCTTGATGGAAGTAATAAGGATGTGAGTCCATTTGGTTATAACAATAAGCCCGCATTGAGTTCATTAGACCAATGTGAAAAATTGATAATTTATAAGCATATAAAGAGAAATGTAAGATGGGTTTGGAAGCCCAAAACCCCTAAAAATACTATTGGTGCATTAGATGAAAGGCCAAGCATTCCATGTGGTTATGCTTTGATGAATTCCGAGTAGGAGACCAAAGGCCATATTGATACATCTGATGATATGCATCACTCTAAGATGCATCTATGTGATGGGCCTAGGACTGAAGCTTTGCCTAGTTTGGGTTGTACCATTTATGCATGTAATGATCCAAATAAGGAAGGGTTGAATGATCATAAATCTATGATTCTCCTTGTAGGCGGAGTGCATCATGCAAATTGGACAAAGTGCTTGGAGAGAGCCTTTACTGTGCGGGAGCAGCTTCTTGTGCCCATTCCAGGTGGTATCATTGTCTTTTTGAGTTTTCCATTAAGCTAATAGTGTTATATATATCTATGAGGGTTATTTTCTCTTCATTTGTGGGGACTGATAGAATCAAGGCATGAAGTCCTAGGGTTTGGTTAGGTATATCTAGGGGAGATTTGAGTGTTTTCTACTTCCTATTCTTCGAACATTGTAAGGCATTAAAGATCTGTGATAGAGGGTAGTTCTTGTGACCTTGCCCTTCCTTCTTGCTAGGTAGTTGTCCTAGGAGTCCTTGCTAGTGTGAGGCAGTTAGAGAAGCCTACCAAAGTATCAAAGAAAAGAAAATTATGAATATATCTAAAGATAAAAACTACAAAGGTGTGTAAAAAGGGGTTTTAATCCCTCAATTTAAAAAAAGAAAATAAAAAGGAAGCAAATTCCAACAAACAGTTGCTTATCGCCTTGTGAAGGCCTGGTAGGTTCCTAGGGAGAGGAGTCAGCAGACCTAGGGCCGATTCCTTATCTTCCTAGGGGTAGTATCTAGTTGAAAAAGAAGGAAACTAAGGAAGGTTGGAGTGAAAATAAAAGTGAGCATTAGAAAATTATTAAGTGTTGCCTTACGAGGGCTTGGTAGGCTCTTGGGTACCGAGTCAGACTTGAGGCCAATGCCCTATTCTCCTTGGGTCACTCTACGCTCAGCTCCCTCATTTTTACATGCCCGAGTATACAAACCTTGGGAAGACAATGTGTTACAAGAAAAATATGATGCCCAAGGTGTAGGAGTTCTTGCCTAGTAGGAGGTTCTAGTCCAATTGTCCTAAGTTAGGCATGTAGTTCAAACCACCACTAGGATGACCTCTTTGACAGGCTTTTTAGCCAGTCCGTGTTAGAGCAATTGGTTAGTGAATTGCTCTAGATTTCTGTCAAATTTTTATGGGCCTATCCCTTGTGGATTTTCATGCCTTGATTCTGTCAAGGGATAGGGTGAGAGCTATTCTTGTGCTTTGTTGATTATAATTTTTGTGGGAGCTTGATGCTTGCTTTGGTTGTTGTCTATGCACATCAGTTCGTGGGACTGGACAGTCTGAGTCACCCTATCCCATGGTCGCCAATGAGAGCTAAATTTTGGGATCTGTTTTTGAAGCACTGGAGCCCATTTTTGGAGCAAAAAAGTGGCCGAGAGTGTCAAAGACCAAATTTTCGTGCAAAATTGAACGGTTGTGGATTGATGAGATAGAGTTTCCTAGATGGAGTTTGATGCCAGGAACCCAACGTGAGTCTTGGTTTGTCGATCGGAGTCCGTTTGACCTCCCATTCAATCCCTGCAAGGTTTTTCATTATAAAGTAGCTACATGATTCGGGAGTCAAAATGTGTGGCAAATCTCAACTCTATAGATTTCGATGTCACAAAGCCATCTAACCAGATGGATCTCAAATCCGAGCTCATTTGCCCCTCCCAAAGTGAAAAATCCACTTAAGATGTAGTGTCAATACAAAGAGATGAACTAGATATTTTAAACATTAAAAACTTAACCTTAATTAATGAAAGAAAACTCAAATTTTCAATCGTTAGGAGGGAGGGGACACAAAAAAAATTTGCACCCATTTTTTGGGAGATCTGTGCCTCTCCGATGCTGGGATTGATCATCAAGAACCGATTGTGCATGCTTGATCTACTCCCTGAGGACTTTGTTTTGGTCATAAGCATGCTGATTTTCATGGAGGGAATCAAAATTCTAATTTTTAGTATCTCTCTCTCCTCTAAGGGGCTAATCACATGTAAAAAATCAAGAAGGAAGAGGGATGAAGGATGCTTCTCGGGGCGTTGATTGGATTGCTCCAAGATCAAAAGGAAGATGAGAGGCAATGTCTAGTGGCTTTGCGAAATTGAAGATGGGTCCATTGGCTGCCCAAAACCATTTCATAAAAACCACGCAACATGCAAGTAAGCAGTATACTCAATATTTTTACAAAGAAAATCTCATTGTTTTGATGTTTGATGGCTTTAATGATGTGTGCATGGAAAGAAAATTTGTATGAATCATGTTTGAAGTATGTTTGAGGGCTCTACATGATAAAATGTAGAACCCGTAGTCGTGCTTAGTCGTAATTAATAATTTAAAATCTAAAATGCATCATAAATGAAGAAAAATGAGGGTTTCTTTCATTTTAGATTGGGGAATGAAGTTCATATGCAATAAAAATTTGAAAAAAAAACCATCGTTCAATCAAGATACATAAATTAAAAAATATCAAATTTTTATGAATAAATAAGTGATGAAAAATAGTGTAATATTTCCACTACGAAATATTGAAGACCCAAAAATCACGCGCAAAAGCAGTTCAAAATAATCTCCCGCAATGGGAAAAAAACCCTTGGCTAAGTGCTTACTCTACATGCATCAACAAACTCTAGCCCGCATGGTACACAAGAGTCGTGGCTTGAAGACCGCAAGCCCATGCGGGAACACTCTTCATGGGGAAAAAATATTTTGTGCAATTTTTTTAAATTAATAGCCCCCTCCCCCTTAGTGGATGCATGGTAGGGAGAGGGAGTATGAGTGTGAGAGGAGTTAAGTGGAGGAGGGGCATGGGGAGGGGATCATGCTGGCCGTCACTTGTGTGGCTACTCCCCCCCTTGAAGGCCTATAAGAACCCCCCCAAGCTAGAGGGGAGGGGAAGGAAGAAGGAGAGAGAGCAGAGTCGTGCTACCACCATCATTGCCACATCACGGGCTGTTGTTGCTTCCATCCTCATCATCACCATCATCATCATAATCATCATCCTCTTCATCTCCTTCTCCTCATCCAATCACCATCTTCTCCACATCTTCTGTCAGACCACAGAAGCTTGGAAGCTTCTAATTTAAAGGCCTCCTTAAGCCTTATCCACTCGTGCTCTTGGGTTTTTCAAAAAACCGCGAGTGTAAGGCCCATTCCTGTGCAGAAGAAGGGAACCCCGGGCAGAAATGGACTTCGGAATGCGTACGAAGGCGGGGGAAAGTTTGCTGAGACAAAAAACTACTACGTCAATGGCTCCGAAGCTAAAGGCAAGAGGAGCACACGCGGGAGCGTCCACCTCAAGCACACGTGTGGACAACACTCCGAATCTTAATGCCGAGGTTCCGATTGTATTCTTGTATGAAAAGAATGCATTAAGCATGCCATTAATTCTCCTAGGTAAGTTTGAACACATTGGAAAATTCATATACTCACATCGATTTACCAAGTTAAATTACATGACGAGTACTTGCATGGTCATGGTAGTTGCATTCTTAAATGCATATTGCATAAGTTAAAAGGTGGATTTGTCTAAAGGCATCTAGTTGCATCGTGAAAAAGGGATAGGACATATAACTCATAATGCATTTATGTAATTAATTCTTGGTTGTGTCTTGCGATTAAGGAAATTCATAGACAGACATTAAATGTTGTCCAAACTAGTCGCAATGCATGGAAAGGAAATTATGAACTTTGCAAATTGCATGATAGTTCATTTTGGGTTGGGTTAAGTGCTGAAGGAAGGATTGATTTAATGTTGGACTCATGGGTATTCGCTCATGCATGGAGCCCTTCTATCAAAGTTTGAATGCATCTTCATTGAAAATATAAAGCTTTGATTCCATTGCATCATTATAGTTTAGGGCGAGGGAAAGAAATGATCATTGTAAATCTTATAGTTGCATTGAAGGAAAAGGTTTATAGTCTTGAACTTCGCATCCCTCTCATTTTTCATTCTCCTTGAACCAAGTGCAATATAAATCCACTTCGACCCTGATGTTTTTGCGTAAAGTAGTTCGTCTGAGGCTTGAGGCTAGCTACCTTCTAGGAATTTGACCATTAGGAAAACCCTGATTCAAGTTGGTCCTAAGTGGGAACGGCCGGAATTCTTCCGCTTCGTGGCACACTCGGGAAGACCTAGATCGCAAACCTCATGACATTCCATGGGAGTGCCAGGTGGCGCTTTCTGGACTTTCTTCCCAATGGGCTGCTAAGACGTGTCCCACAAGTGGACAAGGGGACACGTTACAGTTGGTATCAAAGCGAACCAACAAGGATCTAATATTTACAAGGAAACTTAATGAGGAGAAGTAGAGCAAATGTTGTTGTTAAGAACATTTCCTTACTTACGTATCGATGTTGGCGTGCAGAGTCGTGAAGCATGGAAAAAATTCTTGGTGTTCTAGGTTATGTTTATGTCTGCGATGCGTGTTTTGGATTATCGACGAAGGCTAGGTATGATGAATATCCTAGACCGCATCTACAATCCTTCACCCCTATACATGAAACGGAGATGGACGGGTGATTTAGGCATTTATTACATAGCTGCCCACCGACTTGCGTATCTTCGGACCAACTTGAAGAGAATTAAGTGGATGGAGGACTTAAAGATCATGAAGCTGTTCATCTTTGTTGAGGCTCACGCAAACGCAACCCTACATGTCGGCAGTCGAAAGGTCAAGCAGAACAAGTATGTGTACGAGGAAGTGACTCGAATAATCCTTGCCGACAGAATCAAGGTGTTGGGATGTTATGAGAAGAATGGGTATCAAAGAAAGGGATACCCTAATCTTCCTATGACCTATTGATTCCTGAAAATCCATGACCCCAATCCATATTATTACTCAGTTCTCGTAGCTGAATGTAACACAATCTTATTTTCCCCGAATTAATGTATCAGCTTGTTCCATCTTCCCACAAAAATAATTGTAATCAGAAGGGCTATGCCCATATGAATGAATAAGATTTTTATCACTATCTGTCTTCGCTATAAGTGTTGGTAATAGAGTTAAGTGATTAGGTCACTTGGCTAAAAGCTAAACTGGGCATGTCAATGTAATGTGAGAAATGCTTAGCAAGTTTTTTACGTAAAGAATCTTATTGCCCAGGCACAACCTCAAGTGCAAATTCCTATTTCGACCCCTACACCAAGTACAGCTGTAATCCAAGAGAAGAAGTTTCTTCTCAAACAGATCAAACCACCTAAATTCGATAGTAAGGAAAGGACCATCCAAACTGATGCCAAGATCTGGATCGAATCCATGGAGGATTACTTTGAAGCAGTAGGTACTGCACCCACTAACCAACCTATGCTCGCCAAACTAAAACTTACCAACGAAGCAAGAATTTGGTGGAAGCAATGGTGGAGAGACCAAGGGATCTCGGAAGGGTAAATTACTTGTTGGGAGAAGCTTAAAAGAGCTGTGCGAGGGAGATATCTACCACCTGCCTACTGCACATAGAAGATGAACAAATTCTATGAGATGAAGGAGCTTGGTTTATCTCTTGATTCTTACTATTCAAAGTTCATCTGTCTTTTAAAGTACGCGCCTCAAATGGATATGACACAACACGTGTCAAAGTTTTGTGCCAGATTAAACCCACCCATAAACACCCGCCTGGAATCAAGGCGTCCAACAGACTTTCTAGACGCGCTCATTCAAGCTGCACCGATAATACAGGAGGTGCAGACCAAGCGAAGAAATAACATGACTTGGTCTTACAAGGATCAGAACAAGGGAGTGTATAGGTCTCAGGCCAAGAGAGCACAGGCCCAAAATCAAGCACAAATGAAGAAAGCTAGGGCAAACGTTGCTAACAACTTTATTTCTGTACAAGGTAATGGCCGCAATCTCTATTGCTTCCATTGCAACGAGCCCAGTCACTTTAAAAGGTAGTCTCCCAAGCTTAGTGGAGGACAACGTCAAGGGCCATCCCAAGGAACCGTCCATGGCCAAGGAGCTGCTGTCATGGCCAGAGGGAGAACCTCTAGTGTTGCCAATAAAGAGCTTAGTGATAAAGAAGACCCAACCATGGAAGCAGACATTGAGAGGGCAATAGTTCACGCCGCTCTTCACAAGAAAGGCCCAAATCACCAATTCTTGGTGATTCAAACTCCATCAGATTATCAAGGTAAAAGCTTCAAAACCTTGATTGAGTGTGGCAGTACGCATTCCTTCATTTCACGAGTCTGTGCAAAGAGATTAGGAGTAGCCACAAAAGATGCACCTACCTTACTTGTGGAATTAGCAAATGGTCGAGAAGTCACTTGACCAGGAAAACTGCTAAGGTGAGATTCCTACTGGGTGGAAAGTCGACTTTGGTCAGATTCAGGGTAATGAACCTAGGTGTCCATGAATGTTTACTCAGAATGGATTGGCTAATACCCAATGACGCCCACATTCACTGTGGAAAGGGCCAAGTCTCCTTCCAAAATTCTGAAGGGGAACTAGTACGTTACAACTCAAGGAGAGGCTGGTATGCCAAAAATTCAACTGGCCAAAGCAACACAGATAATAAAAGGATTTAGAAAGGGGCTACCTCTCTATTTGATTAAGCTAAATAAGCTAGATTAGAATCAGGAGTCTAGGGAAGAACCTTCATGGTTAAAGGAATACGCATACGTATTTCCTGAAGAGTTGACAGAGCTTCCTCCTCAAAGGAAAGTCGATCATGAAATCAAGCTAGCGCTAGGAGCTGCCCCAATCGCAAAGAGACCATATAGGATATATACCCCGAAAGCGATTGAGCTAAAGGAGTAACTCAAGCAACTGTTAGACCAAGGCTACATCCATCCTAGTAGCTCGCCATGGGGAGCTCCAGTGCTGTTCCAGAAGAAGAAAGATGAAATGCTTCGGCTATGCATTGACTACAGAGGGTTGAATCAATCAACCATTAAGAACAAATAACCCATTCCAAGAATAGATGAACTTATTGACCATCTTCAAGGTGCGAAGATCTTCTCTAAGATTGATATCAAGTCTAGATATTATCAAATAAGGATCAAGCAAGAAGATATCCCAAAGACAGCATTTAGCACAAGGTATGGACACTTTGAGTTCCTGGTCATGTCATTCGGGCTGACAAATGCTCCTGGTACCTTCAACCGGTTAATGCAGGATATCTTTAGGCCCTATCTCAATGACTTCATACTCATTTTCTTCGATGATATCCTAGTCTACTCCAAGCAAGAAGAAGATCATGAACCTCAGCTTCGCATTGTCCTTGAAATAATGAGGGCACACAAGCTTTATGCTAAGAAGAAGAAGTGTGCATTTTTCAAGCAACATATTGAATATCTGGGATTCATTATATCAGTGGAAGGAATTCTAGGAGATCCGACAGAGACATTCTGCAATGGCCAACACCAACAACTGTCAAAGAAATACGTAGTTTTCTTGGATTGATAGGATGGTACATGGTCTTTATCAAAAACTATACTTTGATCGCAGCACCTCTGACTGATCTACTGAAAAAGCAAGTATCAATTGTATGGTCACCTGCTAAATAGTCTAGCTTTGAAAAACTAAAGTAAAGCTTGGTATCAGCACCTATTCTGAAACTTCCAGATCTTAGTAAGGAAGTGATAACTGATGCTAGCACACTTGCCTTAGGATGTGTGCTTATGCAAGAAGGTCATCCTCCTGTAGCATACTCTTCAAGGAAGCTGAAGAGCCATGAAATGAATTATGCTACCCACGATCTGGAGCTATTGGCTGTCATCCATGCTCTCAAGATTTGGAGACACTACTTGCTGGGTAACAAGTTTACTCGTGTGACAGATCATAAAAGTCTCAAATGGATCTTTACCCAAAATGAGCTCAATATGAGGCAACGTTGATGGATTGAAGTGCTGGAGGAATATGATTTTGAAATCAAATACCAGCTTGGAAAGGAGAATGTAGTTGCCGATGCACTCAATCGCAAGGCATTTCTGAATTCTCTAATCTTGCAAAATCCATCAACAACAAGATCTCTAGCCACAAAGGTATCCATGCCAAACAACCCAATTCTTGAGCTAGCTACAGAAGAGGCATGCCATGACCCAACCTATAAAAAATTGCTAAGGGAGATCCCCATCAAGGATCAAGACCCGAAGCTACAAAAAAAGTATCAAGAATTCTCTATCAGTAGTGGACTTGTCTACTATAGGACGAGATTATGTATACCGGCAAGTCAATCACTCAAGCAGAAGATACTTTGGGAGTCCCATGACTCCCCTTTCTCAGGACATCCTCGCTATGCCAAGACCCTCAATGAGGTCAAAAAGAGCTATTATTGGGAGAGCCTTAAAGGTGATGTTCTCAAGTATGTCATGGAATGTTTGTCTTGTCAACGCATTAAGGCCAAACATGTCAAAATGCCATGGAAATTGCAACCACTTGACATTCCCCAAATGAAATGGGAATTCATTAGTATAGACTTTGTTGTTGGCCTGCCCCAATTTCAGGGAGGATACAACACCATTATGGTTGTGGTTGATATGCTCACGAAGGTTGCACATCTTATCCTTGTTAAGAAAAACTATAAAGCCTCAGACATCGCAAGGTTATTCATCAAGGAGATATTCAAACTGCATGGGTTACCTAGAACAATCATTAGTGACCGTGACTCTCTCTTCACATCACACTTTTGGAGAGCTATCTTCGAGGCCATTGGAACTCAACTCTATTTAGTACAGCTTATCATCCCCAAACCGATGGTCAAACGGAACGAGTCAACCAATTCATTGAAGATATGCTAAGGGCACACTGCTGCCGCGAATCCAAAAAGTGGATTCAATATTTGCCACTGGTTGAGTTTGCCTACAACACTTCTTACCAACAAATGACCCCTTTTCAAGAATTGTATGGGCATGATTGTCGTAGTCCCTTAAACTTTTTAGATCCAACCTTGAGGGTTGAAGCTTCAAAGAAGATACTGGAAGATATGGATAACCAAATCAAGTCAATAAGACAAGACATCCAAGCCGCCAAGGACAGATAGAAGGCTTACGTGGACTTGGAACGACAAGACAGATCCTTTGCTGAAGGTGATATGGTCTTTATTCGTGTACGCCCAAAGAAGAGTTCCCTATCCTTGGGTGAATGCAAAAAGCTAAGTCCAAAGTTTTGTGGACCCTACAAGATTCTCAAGTGACGAGGGCCTAATGCTTACAGACTGCAACTCCCCGAAAACCTAAAAGTTCATAATGTATTCCATATCAGTCTATTGACGAGGTATGTACCTAACCCTAGTCACGTGCTTGATGATCAACAAGTTGTAATGCCTAGCCAAGGAGTCCTTGAGCTACGGCCTGACAAGATCTTAGTTGTTAGGGAGAGGCATTTGAGATCCAAGAGCTTGAGAGAATACCTTGTCCAGTGGATATATTATCCTGAAGAGGATGCCACTTGGATGGATGAAAGTACTCTCAACTAACAATACCCCCAGTTCTTCTCGAGATGAGGACATCTCGATTCCTCTAAGGGGGAGAGAATGTAATATTTCCACTACAAAATATTGAAGACCCAAAAATCACGCGCAAAAGATGTTCAAAATAATCTCGCGCAACGGGAAAAAAACCCTTGGCTAAGTGCTTACTCTACGTGCATCAACAAACTCTAGCCCGCATGGTGCACAAGAGTTGTGGCTTGAAGATTGCAAGCCCACGCGGGAACACTCTTCACAGGGAAAAAGGAGGATAATGGATACATTTGTGAAAAATTTTTTAATTAATAACCCCCTCTCCCTCAGTGGATGCATGGCGGGGAGAGGGAGTATGAGTGTGAGAGGAGTTAAGTGGAGGAGGGGCATGGGAAGGGGATCATGCTGGCTACCAATTGTGTGGCTACTCCCCCCCTTGAAGGCCTATAAGAACCCCCCAAGCTAGAGGGGAGGGGGAGGAAGAAGGAGAGACAACAGAGTTGTGATGCTGCCATCATTGCCACGTCATGGGCTACTGCCACCAGACCACGCTGCTGCCGCCTCCGTCATCATCATCGCCATCATCATCATAATCATCATCTTCTTCATCTCCTTCGTCATCATCCTCATCCTTTTCCCAATCACCATCTTCTCCACGTCTTCTATCAGACCATAGAAGCTTGGAAGCTTCTTTGGAAGCTTCTAATTTAAAGGCCTCCTTAAGCCTTATTCACCCGTGCTCTCAGGTTTTTCAAAAAACCTCAACTGTAAGGCCCATTCCTGCACAGAAAAAGGGAACCCCGGGAAAAAAGAGACTTTGGAACGCTTACGAAGCCAGCGGGGGAAAGTTTGCTAAGCCAAAAAGCTACTGCATCAATGGCTCCGAAGCTAAAGGCGAGAGGAGCACAGGCGGGAGCTTCCACCCCGAGCACGCGTGTGGAAAACGCTCCAATCTTAATGCCCAGGTTCCGATTGTATTCTCGCATGAAAAGAATGCATTAAGAATGTCATTAATTCTCGTAGGTTAGTTTGAACACATTGGAAAATTCATATACGCGCATCAATTTACCAAGTTAAATTACATGACGAGTACTTGCATGGTCATGGTAGTTGCATTCTTAAATGCATATTGCATAAGTTAAAAGATGGATTTGTCTAAAGGCATCTAGTTGCATCGCAAAAAAGGGATAGGACATATAACTTGTAACACATTTATGTAATTAATTCTTGGTTGTGTCTTACGATTAAGGTAATTCATAGATGGACATTAAATGTTGTCCAAAATAGTCACAATGCATGGAAAGGAAATTATGAACTTTGCAAATTGCATGATAGTTCATTTTGGTTTGGGTTAAGTGCTAAAGGAAGAATCTTGGACTCATGGTATTCGCTCGTGCATGGAGTCCTTCTATCAAAGTTTGAATGCATCTTCATTGAAAATATTAAAGCTTTGATTCTGTTGCATCATTATAGTTTAGGGCGAGGGAAAGAAATGATCATTGTAAATCTTATAGTTGCATTGAAGGAAAATGTTTATAGTCTTGAAATCGCAAGTTTGCATGAAATGATACATCGCATACATCTTGCAGTTCCTTGCAACTTTTAGGAAAAAGTACTTGCTAATTAGAAGGAAGATTTGCATCTTTAAAAGGGATGATTGTCTCTAATCGTGGGTTAGTTAAATCAACTAAGTAATTCGTGTATAGTTGAGTTGCTCTCATGAAAATCATAAAGGTACGATTAGATTGCATATGACGATCACCTCAAAGTGCTAGGTAGGGTTAAGTTACATTGAGAATTTTGCCTAGTATCGCACTTGAGATGTTGAGTCAAGACTTTCGATCCCAAAGATCCTACCCACATTCACGGAATGTTAGGGTTAGCTAAACGCCCGTGCAAGAACGATCTAGGGTCTTCACCATAACGATCAATTGGCCAAATACTAGACTTTCGTTTGAATTTAGAAACCCTAGCTGGCCTAGTAGGGTTGGGGTTGGGTTAGGTCAAGAGGACTCCCAAACCCTACATCTTGACCAAAGTATTCTTGACCCAGGAATACCGTGTGACAGGAGGATAAATCCCACAAGCTAGGTGCGACAATTATCTCGTGCAACAAGTTGCAACGACGCATGATTTTGTGACTAAATCACAAAATAGTATTTGCGACTCCTTAGAACAAGGTTGGCGAGTTCTAAGTACAAGTCTAATTGCAAGAGGATGAGTAGACATCCTGCTACATCACCCTTCTGTGAGGCTGATTTGCCAAGGTAGGGTAATTATGAATTTCCTAGCAAGCAATTGACCAATCAAGTTAGGGCCACGAGGTTGCTCAGGATTTATTGTCTTTAATTTAAGGAAACATAAGGTGGAAACAATTTGGGTTAACTAGGTATAAACCCTAACCCAAGGATAAAAGGGTAAACAAGCAACTTAGCTTACGAAACCCTTGGGATCTTGCCAAGTCGCAATTGATCTCGGATTGAATGCTGGATGCATTTGGAGAGAAGGATTCACACCTTAGCAGTTGGCCATATAAAAGACCACTCGAGTGCTTGTATTTGTACAATTAGGAGCATTGTTTGTTCTTCTTTGCTCAAGGAACTAATGCTGGAAAATAACTAATGCTTTAGGTTGAAAGCCTAGAGGGAGAGGTAGCATCAGTTACCCCCCCGACTATCTGGCTGACCCTATCTGAGGGGGTTGTTAGCCATGCCAGGTACGTGGACCAAACCCGCCATGAGCAGGAGGACGCTTGGGTGCCAGGGGGCTCTTGCTGTAAATCCCTTGCCTCTTGGTCCTGCACAAGAGGTTGACGTGACTCGAGATTGGATCTCGAGGCCCGCATACTAGTTAATAGGCGGAAACTTGGAATAGGGATCCCTGAGGATTGCTGGAATAGCATTCGGGCAGATTATGGAATTGCCTTCGAGCGGATTATGGATTAGCCTTCGGGCAAATTATGGAATTGCCTTCGGGTGGATTATGGAATTGCCTTCGGGCTGGATTATATGATGTATTCCAAAGATTGATAAATAAAGATCAAATGTTGAAAAGGAACTTGCTTGACATTGTTTTTCTATGTTAGTGCCTAAGTTACGTGAAGGAACTAGTGATTAATTGGCTAATTGAGGAAGCTGTTTTTGCTTGTCAAACTAAATGTGGTAGGCAATTAGATAATTAAAGAAATATGAGAAAAGTGTGGTGGATGCGACCATGGGTCCGTCCTACGGAAGGGTGGTCCCGGTTGGCCGGGAACTTTTCTCAACGTAATTGACATCAAGGTAACAATGACCTAGATTCCAAGAAGCTAAAGTCCCGATTTATGCTATTTTAAGGGAATGGAATGGGACTATTCCTTACGAGTAGAGAGGTCGAGCTTCGCATCCCTCTCATTTCCCATTCTCCTTGAACCAAGTGCAATATAAATTCGCTTTGACCCTGATGTTTCTGCGTAAAGTAGTTCATTCGGGGCTCGACGCTAGCTACCTTCTAGGAATTTGACCATTAGGAAAACCCTGTTTCAGGTCCATCCTAAGTGGGAACAGCCGGAATGCTTCCACTTCATGGCAGACTCGGGAAGGCCTAGATCACAAACCCCGTGACATTTCATGGGAGTGCCAGGCGGTGCTTTCTAGACTCTCTTCCCGATGGGTTGCTAAGACATATCCTACAAGTGGACAGCGGGACAGGTTACAAATAGATAAAATAAGAGAAAAAATAAAAATTTTACCTTAAAAATTAGAAAAAAAATATATTTTATATTCATGAACATATAACAAGGTTGGAGCATGATGGTTAGCCTTTTTTCTATGTTAGAGTATCTTTTAAGCAAATTTTACACGAAAAACTACACAAAAATAAACATTACACCTATCCAATGAATGCAAAACCTAAACGGTAGGAGGGAAGAGGGGTTATAAAAGTGAGTGGTCTCACTGAAAATGTTTTAAATTATGATGTATTTGATTATGCATAGCATACAAGCTTATCACCGTTTAAATTTAAGAGAGACTAGTAGCACGAGGAAACTTCATGCTAGTGTCTAGCAATGCCGCAATTACGAATAGCTTGGAAATCATTAAAAGATTGGTTTTGCACCTCACGTTACTAGTTTTTAATCATAAAATGCTTGAGCATGAGGTGTGTCATCCATAATTGCATTATGCATATCACATGGTAACTCCTAGATGCATAGCAATTAATTGTCAATTACATGACCTACGTTGAGTTGTGAGAAAATCCAAGCTGTAGACTAGATGATCAAATCTTTGGAAAATTTTCAAGTGAGGAAATTTTATATCCTGGAACATTTGAAATAAATGAGAGTAGAGTGTGTTCGTATGTGCTTTATGTTAGAGCAACGCATCTTGGGGCCAATCCCCAAGGTGTAGGAGAGCAAAAGTGGGGCCATGGCATCTAGCAGGAGGGGGGCCTCCTTTGTGTTTGTATTACGTTGGTGTACTACACCAAGATGTGTGGGATGTCCCTCTAAGGAGTAAGGAAGGGCAATCGTTGGACTACGTTTCACTACAAACGTAATATCTATAGTAGAAATTAGGAAAGTGTGTCCCTTGGACGCTCCTAGCCTGCGAGGCCATGTGGGGTTATCTTGTGAGTGTTAGAGAGGCCTGGCTAGTGCCTATAGCCAGTGTCGAGCCCGTTTTAGGTCCTGAAAAGGACCATCCTTCATTGTGATTTCATGCTATTAGCATTTCTTTTTTAGCTCTATGCCTAACTTGCATTTCACATCGCAACCCAACAAAATGTCCTTCAACTCCATAATGGTGGGAAGCTTCTTGAAGCCCCTCCATTTGCTATTGGAGTTGAGGCTATGGCAATATATTTGGAAATCTTCTATGTCCCATAAATCCTCTTTGAATTCAGTTATTTATAACACCTTGATACACAAGTGCTACTTGTTGCATTCTTACAGGTGGCTTTGAATTTCTCATGTTGGGATTATACCGACAAATTTTTACTTCATGACATGTTTCATTACAATTCTGTCATACCTTGTGTTGCTTCTTCGGCAGTGACACTCCTAATGCTTTTAGTTTTTCTAGCATTTCCTAATCCAACTTACTTCTAGATTTCTTCCTGGAAGAATATCTTGACAAAGAGGATTTATGGTGAGATTTTTACCTCTTGCCTTCTTTCTATTGCTTCTTCTTATTTCTTTTCCACATGTATTCGTCATCAAAATCTTGATCGGGGTCTGGATTTGAACTATGATTGTCATCTTCCATAGATCTTTATCTACTTCAAAATCACTCTCCACATTGCTTATACAATCAGATTC
This sequence comes from Lygodium microphyllum, assembly GCF_053477565.2. Classification (NCBI taxonomy): domain Eukaryota; kingdom Viridiplantae; phylum Streptophyta; class Polypodiopsida; order Schizaeales; family Lygodiaceae; genus Lygodium; species Lygodium microphyllum. The sequence continues at coordinate 114,728,760 of NC_141137.1, forward strand.
TGCATCTCCTTCTCTATAGAAATGACCAAAGCTGAGCCTTTTTTCCACTCGTACAATGGCTTCAATGAAAGTTTCCAAGGTTCAACGTCCCACTATTTTCACATTTGCAACTATCCCCTGGATCTTGTTATTTAATCCCTTTAGGTAATAATAATTTTGCATATCCAAAGATATTTGATTATTCTAATCCAACCTATTTTACACATTTTTAAATTATTGAAAATAATATTCTACCAACGATTCTATTTTTACTTTACTATTTTGATTTTATCCAACACATCACCTGGGGTTTATCCTTACGAAACGTCAACCAAAAAACATTCCTTAGATCATTGTAAGTAGGAAATTTGGCTAGTCCACAAGGACTAAACCAATCCATCACCTTAGCATACAAAGTGACAACAAGCTAAGTCATCTCGATCTAGTCATTGTATAATGCATCATGACCACTTGCAATCTAAGTGTCAAATTGGGCTATCGGCCAATCTAGATCCTACTTTTTCCCATTATAGAACTTAGTTTGCTTAATTATAGGGTTAGGTGGAGATTAAGCCATGGTAGGAGGTTTCTTAAAAGGTTTAGGTAGTGAGCAATTAAATTGTAATTGTCTCCTAGTTTGAGTAATCTAACTAATAATACGACTATCTAAAACAAGTTGTTGTAACAAAACAACATTAGCCGGCCATTGCATAAAATAATTTAAATTGTACTAGAGCCAAAAGCCTATCCTAGCAAGCTCATAAACTATGCCCACGTATGAGATTGTCGATGATGATCTCTTATTTGCTAGCCTACACTTGCACATGCTTGACCCTAGAACATGTAAGAGTTACATTGTCTATAAATGAAAATTGTTCTATCATGTGGTGCAAATGCACACCCCTATAATGTGTAATTGCCATAATTGTTAATTCAAGATGGGTGTTGCACTGCTTCTCTTACAATTGCATCATAGACACATGTTTTTCACAAGAATATCCATGTTTGGCTTGGATCTATGCAATGAGATAGATCAAGGCAAGATTGCTAAGTGTTTTTAGTCATGCTATGTGAACATTTGCAATAGAAACATCTAAAACTGACAACACAATAGAGAATATCTACACATTGTGACCAATAAAGAACAAACAAAGGATAATTGAGAATAGTAAAATAAAAAACAAAATACGGAGCAAATAAAACTCTCTCTCCATTACATTCATCATTGCAAGGAATGAGAGATATAATTGATATAAGTGTGTTGTGTGCATAAATATAACAAGACACTTACATTCACATGGAAGTTAAGGGGACCAAGGCCTTTGCCCCCCCTCCCCCCGAGTAGGCGATTGCCATCATTTTCCCCCTCCCCTTCCCATTAAAAGATTTTTTAAAAATAACTTTGGTGAAGGTACAAATGTTAATAGATATGTTTATGGAGGGGTAGTGGTGGCTATGCTTCCCCTTCTCCATCTCTACATTAATAGACAATTGAAAAACCCAAGATTTTTCATTCTCTAACATGAGATCTCTCTTGACTTGACTAAAATATGTTTGTTTAAAAATTAAAATGAAATAGAAATCCCCCTTATCATTTTCAAGCATGTACTTGCAACACCTTCATGCATCTATATGCATATCACACCACGAAGGGCTTAAATGTTCATAAGACTCTATTTTTCTCTATACTATCCTTCAAGATAACATATGAGGTAGCAAGCATAGGATTTGTGGGGTATATAGACGAGTTCAGGGCATCATTCTTTTCTTCTCTTCATTTTCTTCTCCTTTACCTTTGCTCATATTCCCTATTTGAGTGAAGCAAAAATAAAATGCTAGGGTTTTCTTTTCATTGGTTGTAATTTTTGAGTTTTTTTTTAACTCTTAGTGTCTTGCCTTATTGGGTTGTTTTGAAGACTCTTTTCCATGATACACCTTCCAATATGGAGATTGCTACAAGTTTTTTTAAAATTTCCCATTGCTCATTACTTATTTTAAATAAAAAAATTTACATACTAAAACCTTGAGATATATTTCACCTTCATGCATGTCAATGTCAAAATAAATTTCATTTTCCTATTTGGAGAAAAAATGCTAGGAATTACTTATATATTTTGGATTGCAACGTACTAAGGAATTTATACTTATATCCTTTGTGATTGCCATCATGTTTTTAAATTCACACTTGATCTCATAAAGCACTATGAAAAAGTCCTATGCATGAGTGGAGTTAGCTATGGCAAGGTAGTTATATCCTCTATCCCTAATCTTATCTCCTCTTTTTCTATGAGTTTTTTGCTTTTTGTCTCATATATGGCATTTGATAATTTCAACTCTCTAAAACACAACTCTTCTTTGGAGATTGCACTATTGTACTTGCTCTAAAAATTTTTAAAACCCATTTTTCAATGGCCCCACAATGGTAAATTGTGATAAACTTAGCAAACATACTATGTGTAGACCTCCACCTTCCAAATGAGCAAACCTAACAAGAGGCATGATGATTTGTACCATATGGGAATTGCCCTCTTTCTATATCATATTCATTATTGCCCCATTTTCTTTGCTCAAGGTTAATCTTGTTAAGAATGATTTCTTTATTGGAAATTCCAAACTTTTGAAATGAAAAAATCTCATGGCCTACATTGGGTTTCACATGTACCCTTGCAACTCTACAAAGGAAAACACCGAACAAATTAGCATACAATCAACTAACTAAACATGGCATTATGGTTGAGTTTGTGAAAAGAGATGCAAAAATTTGTAGAGACACTGTAGTAAAGGTTGGTATTAATTGTGATTATTACTCATTACGCTTTATTTAATCGTAATTGAGTGATGGAGATAAGGGACTAATCTTTTAGAGTATCAAAGATAGACTATATATTAATCATAACTATGTTTATTTAAAGAGAGTTGGAAGAGAGGAGGGTGTAGGATTTAAGAAAAAACACAATTAAATTCTCCAAAGAGAGTTGGTAGACTATAAAAGACATATTTCAATTCAACTATAAATTTGATCCTTGTATCATAAAGAAAAGAAAAATAGGAGGGAGGTATGTAGAGATAGGAGAAAGACAAGATAAGAGGTCAAGGGAGGCAATGGTTGAAACATGGTTATTAGCAACATTAAGGTTAAGGAGACATGTAAGTAATAGAAGTGGTGATTAAAAATAGAGATGGATAGATAAATAGTAGGGGTAGAGCGGTATGGAAAGAGGTCAAGGGAGGTAGATAGAAATAGCAATAAAACTATTGGTTAAAAATAAGGAGATAAGGGTAAGAAGTGAGTTAAAAACCTAAGTGAGAGCTTGTGAATAGAGAAAAATAAGGAGATATGAGTGAGTCCAAATAAAGATAGGGGATAGAGATAGAGAATAGGGGTGAGAAAAGGAGTCAAAGACATAAGAAGAGGCCGTAAATCGGGTGAGAAAGGTGACAAGTGTATGATGATAAATAGAGACATGGGATGGATAAATTGAGGAGGAAGAGGGGTGAGATGAGACAAATTTTAAAAAAGAGCTTATAAATAGGGATAGATTAAGAGAGTAGGAGTGCACAGACTGTGGGATGAAAATAAAAGAGGTCAAGGGAGGTAGAAATTAAAAATAAGAGATAAAAATAAAGTCAAGTAGATAGGGGATGATAAAGAGATTACGAGTGTGGAGATAGTAAGAATGGATTCAAGAGTGTTAGTAGTTGAATTGAGATGAACAACAAGAAGAAATCATTAAAATGAAGATAGAGAGTGAGAAAATATTGAAGGAAACCTAAGAAAGGGAAGAAATACCAACAAAGAATTCGGCGAGATAGAGTAGATGGTCATATTTTGAGAATAAGAGATATGTTAAAGAGAGGGTGTAGAGGTTCTACATAGAGATTTGAGAAGAAAAGGAGATAAATAAAAGTAAACGAGTGTAGAGAGTACAAGAGAATGATATAAAAAAGAAAACACCTCCAAATATCATGATACTATAATGTGCAATAAAACATTATATATTTACACTACATCAAATTTGAATAATTTTTCTTATAGTACACTAAAATTATATTTTCACAAATATGAAAGTCTAATCAAGTCTCTAGGGGTCCACCTATAAGAAATCATCTATAAAATGTGCATTCAAAGGATATTAAGAAATAACCTTTCTTTACATGCTATAAGGCCTTAAATGATTTCTTTTACTTTGCTAAAATTATAGTTTTTTTTCAAATTGTAATTTAAAAACCCTTTTTGTAAATATAATCCTATAAATTTTACTAAGTATAATACATTGTCTTTTGAAGTCACATGGTATCTTACATGTTCTATAAGGTGGACCCCCTGGGAATCAAATTTAATATATGCATTGGTAGAATCAAAAGCTAGCAATAGCTCTCCTTTTTTGCTCTTGTCTACATCTATAAATTGACATCAAACCCTTACATGCCTCACAATATCATCTGCATAAACCGCATCAACATAACAACAAAAAACTAGAAGTATTGTGAAGCAAAAATCTTGTTAGAATGAAGGTGCTCACACTTAAGATTTCCATTCATAATTCTCTTCATCCATGTTTTTACTCAATGGTTACCATTGCAAACCAAAAACTTCCTTTCTTTAAGGTTGGCTCACTCATTTGTCAATTCATCTTCAAATTGACTATTGACTTTCCTCCATAATGGTCTCCACTCATCCATGCATTGAGGTGTAATAGGCATGTTCTCACCAGAGAATATGTTAGTGAAATGAGGAATCTACCCATTGTCTCCATATAGAAGAATTTTTCAAAAGAAGAGATCAACTATGAAGCAAAGGAAGAGGTAGGCCGTATGGCCTCGTATGGGACAAGCCAAGATAGAGGGCAAGTCGAGACTCTCTTTTTCACACCATAAGAAATGAAGCCAATATATTAGACATAATCTTAAACTAAACCTTCTTTCCAATGTGATATACATGAATCTCCTCAGCACAGCAAGCTTCTTTGTAAATTTCACATCATTTTCAACATTCTCATCCTCCTTAACAATAGTGTTGCAAATCAAGTGATCTACTATATGTAGCCCATTTTTCCTCAATAATGGAGACTCTCTCACGTGACATCATTTGTGAAAATGTCATTGCTATTCTCCTCAAGTAGTAGTCCTTGACGGCCTCATCATCCATAAAAATGCGTCTTTTATTGCTACCATGCCCATGTTGCCTCATTAGTGACTAATTAGATATACCTCGCGATGTGGCCTCTTGATCAAAGTTATGAAGTAGTCTACACAAGCTAGACTATTACTTCATTAGGGGAGTATATACATGAAAATACCAGGAAAAGTTATTGGCTCACCACTCAAACAAGAGCGAAGGACACAACTATTCTTCCTAACTCCTCATCTACTTTCTATCATGGAGCAAACTAAAACAATGAAATAAATAAATAATGACTTTATAACCAATTACTCTAAGTTTTTAAATGTTAACATTAATTCTTCATTTATTATCATCTTGATTTTTAATTTGCAAGTCTACAACAACATGATAATTTATAGTTATTATTTATAAAGGTAGTGAATTATTGGAAATGACATTTTAAAACAAAGAGGAACATGTAATTAAAGTGTACACATTTTGAATGTGTGTGGCCACGATACTCCCCAAATACTCTAAACCTAAATGTAAAAACTCCAATGTGTTCACAATACTCCCAAAAACCTCCAAAAAGAGTTGCAAAAACTCAAATTTGAGAGCTCGCAAAATAATTGCATTTGAAGGGTTGCAGGACTTTCTTTTTTGGCATGTCACTATTAGTAGTATCACAAATTTTATTACAATTGTGCTATTAACGTCACTATTTTACCATTGTTAATAGTGTCATTTTTAGTGATGAAGAGGAAAATTTATCCATGGACTAAAAACAATCACGAATCACATGGTGGGGGGACTTGCTTGACCTGTTGCACCAAACACACACCATACACATAAGATGAATCTCACTCAAGAACACAAGAAGAGAGATGGAGGTCAAAATATTTTCTCGTAGGTTTCTTCCTTTTCTTTCACACAAAATACAATACACATAAAGTATAGATAAGATACAACATAAAAGAAAGTGGCTTACTAAGTCAAACATTGCATAACTAATCATACTAATTAATTGGTGCTATAACTAGGCCAGTTGTAGGTAGATACAACAAACTAAATATAATAAGTGATAAGTCACTAGCCGTGTGAGGATCATAATGACCACCAATGTACCAAGTGTAAATGTGTAAACCCATCTAACTAGGCAATCTATCATCAATATCTGCACATGTTGAGCTTGCCATCTCAATACTCCCCCCTCAAGCTCAATAGTATCTCTATAACTCTAAGTAAGGTACATGCTAACATATACTAAGTCAATCTCTCCTGCAAGTACCTTCTCTCTCACAAAGTGGTATGTAACATTCACGAGAACTACCTCTTAGGGAAAATGATATAACATTTTCTTTTAATGAATAAATGGAAAAAAATTTTCCTTATCCCCCCTAGCCCCGATGGTCGTGCTAGATGGGGGGAGAGGGAAATAGAATGTCCAACAAAGCTCCTTGTTGGAGCTTCCTCATCTCTGACCGCCATGGAGTCGACAAGTAGGAAGGGAGGATCCCCCTCCCCTCCCCTATTTAAATCGAGGGGGATGAAGCTGAAGGAGGGAGGGTCCACACGCTTTGAAGGAGACGAACGGAGATAGAAGAAGGGCTCTGGTGTTGCCATCACCGTGCTGAGGAGAGAGTGGAGATTCTGTGTATGGCCATGTAGGAGGGTGGGAAAATAACTGTCGTGAGGAAGAAAGAGGAGGCTGACGGCATTGCAGAGATCGTCGTGAGGAGGAGAGGACCACCACTCTGCTGCCTCGCTGGCCGAAAGGGAGGGAAAAGTCGCCGTTGCCATTCGTCACGCCATCGTTGCTGCCAGCTCGCTGCCAGAAGTCTCCTCTTTTTCCCTCCACGTGGCTCCACAGTACCCCCCAGAAGCTTTGGAAGCTTCTTATGCCCCTTTTCACCTTTTCTTTTTCCTCCCGGGCTTAAAAATTTCCCCACAAAACCCCTTAAGCCCCCTTTCAACCCCCATGTTTTAAATTCCCTTTTCCCCCCAAAACAACTCAGACCTTAAAAGGTCTTATTCCCCCCCTGTAATTTAACCTTTAAGCCCTTTCTTATGGGCTTCAAAAACCCTTTTCACCCCTTCTTGTGCCTTACGAAACCTTTTTTATTACCCCCGTGTTTAAAGCATTATATACCCTTCCCATAGTTGGAACCCAACCCCCGTGTTTTTTTTTAAATTTTCCTTTAGCCCTTCCTCATTGGCCTCGGAATCATTTTCCCCCTACGTGTGTAAACCCTCATAAGCCCCTTTTCTCCTAAATTGCCTGAGGGTCCTTGGACCCTTACTTATAACCTTTACAGTTATTATTTTCCCTTAGAGCTCTCCTGCACCTTGTGTCTTTTCCACACCTTGTTATTCCCGTCCATGCGAGCTTACAAAGGCCATTAAGCCTTCCCCATGGCTTCAATGGGTCTTAGTTGTAAAAGTTTCTAAAACACCCTTTCGAATTCCCGAATTCAAGGAGGGAGCCTTCCAAAAACTACTTTTGACAAATGGTGCAAGGGAGCGATGGTGGAATTCTAAGGAGGAGTTGTAAAGCTGCTTCACGTTCGACGGACCACATTTGCGATGCCTCCTAAGAAAGTTCAAGGCGTAGCCGCGGGAGGATCATCTCCCGGTATCCATGTGGATATCTCACCCCAAAACCAGGTTTTTTTTTTCTTGGCTTTAATTCGGTTTTAAGTCAATCATGCAAAGAGAAATTGTTAGGGATAGGATATATTTGTCCAAGTTATTTGTATTGAAGGAGTTTAGTTTATTTGAATGAATGATAATGTATAGAACTTAGTTTCCTTCGAATTGCATCAAGCATTATAAATTACGAGCAAGATTATCCATTTACTATAGTAGTTTATTTTAGTTAAATCCTAAAGGTATAGAAATTATATCTTGCACCATTAGTCATATACCTTTCGCAACAAATCATTGTAAATGATTAAATTCATGAAAGGTTTCTTTCGTTGCTCAAATTACTAGGAAGTTGTCATTGCTAATTGCACATCTTAGCAAGGGAAATGTTTGTTATTTGGCATGAGTTCATCTGTAAGGAAAAAGGAAGTTTAAATTGAACTGTATTCACTGAAAAGTAAATTGTCATAAGGATAGCAAAACTGTGACAAGACGATTAATATTACCTTTCAAAAATTATCCAAACCAATCTAAACATAGAAATATTCTTACCCTAAGCACATGACTATTTTCCTTATTGTAGGGTCAAACAAATTCGTAAAGATAAAGAACTAGGGCTGTCCCTCAGATCCTTAAAAAGAAACCCTAGGCCCGACATACGTCAGCTTAAAGGATCTAAAACGGATTACTCCATCGCACGACTTGCGTAGCAAGTACGAAATCATTTAGTCTTGTGATTGATTCACAAGGAGAAAGGGTAAAAACCCTCATCAAGGATGGCAGATCTCTACGCAAGTTATCTTGCAAAAGGATGTATTTTTGGATATCCTTCTAAATAAGGAAAGTTGTAAACCAAAAACTAGCATATCCAAGGAACTTTAGGGTTGACCAAGTTGGGTTAATAAGGTACGCCCTACACCGGAATGTAAAGGATCTTGCCAATTTACAAGACACCTTGGTAACGAGTGCTGATACACTCAAAAGGAAAGAACACTTCCTTAGCAGTTTGCCAAACAACACGGTTGATTAATGGAAATGTTTTTGCTTGCTAGAGATTTTAGGTCTCTGTTTGAATTATGAATTACAAATTAAATGAGCACCTATACTTCAAGTTAAAAGGCTTGAAAGAAGAGGAAGTTTCAGTTACCCCCGACTACCTGCCTAACCCTAACCAAGGGGGTTGTTCACCGCGCCGGGAATGTGGACCGAACCCGCCGCGAGTGGTCTCTCCGTTGAGCTCTACTTGGAGTAGAAGGACGCTTGGGTGCCAAGGGGGGTCTGGCCATAAATCCCTCGCCTCGCGGGTCCTGCACAAGAGGCTAACGTGACTCGGGATTGGATCTCGAGGCCCGCATACTAGTTTATGGGCGGAAGCTTGGAATAGTGATCCCTGGGGATTACTGGATAGCCTTCGGGCGGATTATGGACAGGCCTACGGGTGGAACTACTTGTATTTCAAAGATAAAATGATGAAATGTAAAAAAAGAACTTGCTTGATATTGTTTTTCTATGTCACGTGATAAGATTACTTAAGGAACTAGTGCTTAATAGGATTAATTGAAGAAGCTGATTTTTATATGTCAAATTAATGTGTTAGATAATTACATAACTAAAACAAACCGAGGAAAGTGTGGAGAATGGTCCATGGGTCCGTCCTACGGTTGGGTGGTCCCGGTTAGCCGGGAACTTTTCTCAAAAATCTCGAAGAACAGCGGGATGATCATCATCATGAAAACGAATAATGAGAGCAATGACCTAGAGTTACGTCTTACCCGATTTGCACTGTTTTAGGGGAATGGAATGAGACTATGCCTTATGGCAGAGAGGTTGAGCCTTGCATCCCTCTCGTTTTCCATTCTCCTTGAACCAAGTGCAACGTGAATCCGCTTCGGACCTGGCGTTTCTGCATAAAGTAGCTCGCTCGGGTCTGACGCTAGTTGCTGTTAGCTAATGACCAATCAGGAAAACCCTAATTCCGATCGATCCTAAGTGGGAATGGCCAAGATACTTCCGCTACGTGGCAGACGCAGGAAGACCTAGATCGCAAAACCCGTAACATTCCATGGGAGTGCCGGGCGGAGTTTTCTAGACATCCTTTCCGATGGACTGCTAAGACATGTCCCGGATGATACTAGTGGACACGTTACAGTTGGTATCAGGGCCGACCAATAACGGAATTGCTTTTATAAAATCTCAATTAAATGAAGTAAAGAAATTGCTGCTGTCCAAACATTTCCTTACCTTCAATGCTGTCTTGCAGAGTTATGAAGCGTGGAGCAAATTTTTGGTATTTCGGGTCATGTTTATGACTGCAATGCATTCTCTGCTTTATAGACAAAGAATTGGGATGATAAACATCCTAGAACAAATTTATAATCCATCACCTCTTTACATAGAACGAAGATGGACGAGGTCTTTAGGAATCTACTATATAGCCGCCCACCGGTTTGCTTATCTGCAAATCAACCTAAAGAGGATTAAGTGGTTGGAAGACTTGAAAGTCGTGAAGCTGTTCATGTTTGTGGAAGCTCACGTAAATTCGACTTTACATATTCAAGGTGGGAGGGTTGAAATGAACTCATATGTGTATGATGAAGTAACCCGTGTAATCCCAGCCGACAAGATTAAAGTGTTGGGCCGCCATGAGAAGTATGGATTCCAATGGAAAGGGTATCCTGAACTTCCAATGAATTATCGATTCCTAAAGATCCATGACCCAAAACCCTACTATTACAAAATTCCTGTAGACAAATGCAATACAACGTTGTTCTCCTCAAATTGAATGTAATAATGGGCCTATCATCACACGAAACGTTGTATTCAAAAAGGCTATGCCCATGTAAATACAAATAAAGACTTCTTTTTATCAATATCTGGCTGTGCATAAGAGTTGTTAAAAAGTTAAGTAGCTACATTGTTTACGAGATAGTTGAACTAAAAATGAAAGATAAGCTAACGTCGATTATCATATAATAATGTTAAGAAAACTTTTAACCAGGCACAACCCCAAGTACAAGTTCCAAATTTGCCTCCTACATCAAGTACTGCTGTGACCCAGGAGAAGAAGTTACTCCTCAAGCAGATAAAGCCACCCGAGTTTGACAGGAGAGGCAGATTTGTCCAGGCTGATGCTGAAATTTGGATTGAATCCATGGAGGATTACTTTGAAGCAGCTGGTACTGCACCTACCAATCAGGCCATGCTTGCCAAGTTAAAGCTCATCGGCGAAGCCAGACTTTGGTGGAAGCAATGGTGCAGGGATCAAGGGATTTCAGAGGGGTTCGTTACCTGGGAGAAGTTGAAGAAAGCCGTGCAGGGAAGATATTTACCACCTGCATATCGTACGCAGAAAATGAATGAGTTCTACGAGCTAAAACAGCGAGGAGTCACTCTTGACGCATACTACTCTAAATTCGTCTCACTTTTAAAGTATGCACCACAAATGGACATGACGCAGCAGGTGTCCAAATTTTGTGCGGGCTTAAATCCACCCATAAATACCCATCTCGAATCTATGCGTCCATCAGATCTTCAGGATGCACTCATTCAAGCGGCGCCTATAATTCAGGAGGTGCAAGCTAGACCAAGGGGTAACAAAACTTGGTCCTATAGTGACCCAAACAGAGGAGCATTCAGACCTCAAATGAAGAGAGTTCAAGGTCATAATCAGGGACAAAGGAAGAAAGCAAGGACAAATAACGTCAACAACTTTGTTCCTACTCAAAGTAATGGCCGAAACCTCCGTTATTTCCACTGCAACGAACCCGGTCACTTCAAGAGGCAATGTCCCAAGCTCAGCGGAGGACATCGCCAAACGCCTTTCCAAGGAGTAGGCTGCGGTCAAGGAGCCGTTACCCGTGGAAGAGGAAGAACCGCTTGCATTGCCAATAGGCAAAGATGAGAAGAAGAAGAAGAGGAAGATCCGACTATGGAAGATGAATTCGAAAAAGTGATAGTCCATGCCGCTTTACACAAGAAAGGGCCGAATCGCCAGTTCTCGGTGATTCAGACACCGTCAGACTATCAAGGTAAAGGTTTCAAAACCTTGATTGATTGTGGCAGTACACATTCCTTTATCTCACTAGCATGTGCAATAAGTTTAGGAATAACCACAGTAGAAGCACCTACCCTGCTTGTGGAGTTGGTAAACGGTCGTGAGGTAACTTGTACCAGGCAAACTGCTAAGGTGGAATTCTTTCTGGGAGGAAAGAAGACTTCAGTCAAATTCAGAGTCATGAATTTAGGTATCCATAAGCGTCTACTCGGGATGGATTGGCTTAAGCCCAACGACGCCCAGATCCACTGTGGAAAGGGTCAAGTTTCCTTTCGAAACTTTGAAAGGGAATTTGTCACAACTCAAGGTGAGGCAGGAGTGCCAAGAATCCAATTAGCCAAAGTATCTCGGATCATAAAAGGAGTCAGAAAAGGATTACCCGTTTACCTGATCAAACTTAACAAGTTAGATCAAAAGCAAGAGTCTCATGAAGGACCTTCTTGGCTAAAGGAATATGCTGACGTATTCCCTGAGGAATTGATTGAACTTCCGCCTCAAAGAGAAGTAGATCATGAGATTAGGCTAGTGCTTGGAGCTGCACCAATTGCAAAGACACCTTATAGAATGTCCATACCAGAAGCAATTGAGTTGAAGAAACAACTCAAGCAACTGTTAGAACAGGGTTACATCCAGCCTAGCAACTCACCGTGGGGAGCTCTAGTACTATTCCAGAAAAGGAAAGATGGGACACTTCGACTATGTATTGATTGCTGAGGGTTGAATCAATCAACAGTCAAGAATAAGTATCCTATCCCTAGAATAGATAAGCTTCTTGATCGTCTTCAAGGTGCAAAGATCTTCTCCAAGATTGATCTTAGGTCAGGTTACTATCAGATAAGGATCAAGGAAGAAGATATTCCAAAGACGGCCTTCAATACAAGATATGGGCACTTTGAGTTCCTAGTTATGTCATTCAGGCTTACAAATGCACCTGCCACCTTCAATAGATTAATGCAAGATATCTTTAGACCATATCTTGATGATTTCGTGCTTGTCTTCTTCGATGAAACTTTAGTCTATTCTAAACAGGAAGAAGATCATGAACCTCAACTTTGGATTGTCCTTGAGACAATGAGGTCTCATAAGCTGTATGCAAAAATGAAGAAGTGTGCATTCTTCAAGCGTCAGATTGAATATCTGGAATTCATAGTATCATCAAAAGGAATATCAGTAGACCCAGCCAAGGTCAGAGATGTGCTTGAATGGCCAATACCAATATCCGTCAAAGAGATACGTAGCTTTCTTGGATTGATAGGATGGTATAGGGTCTTCATAAAAAACTATGCTTTGATTGCAGCACCTCTTACAGACTTACTAAAGAAGCAGACTTCCCTTACATGGTCAACTTCCGAACAAAATAGCTTCGAAAAATTGAAGCAAAGTTTGTTATCAGCACCTATTCTAAAACTTCCTGACCTCGATAAGGAGTTTGAGGTAGTAACTGATGCTAGCATTCTTGCCTTGGGGTGTGTACTTATGCAGGAAGGTCATCCAGTAGCATACTCTTCAAGGAAATTGAAGAGTCATGAAAAGAATTATGCCACGCATGATTTGGAATTACTAGCTGTCATCCATGCTCTAAAGCTTTGGAGACACTACCTGTTGGGTAACAAGTTTACTCTAGTAACCGATCATAAGAGTCTCAAATGGAATTTTACCCAGAACGAGCTCAACATGAGGCAACGTCGATGGATTGAAGTATTGGAGGAATATGATTTTGAAATCAAGTACCGACAAGGGAAGGAGAATGTAGTTGCCGATGCACTCAGTCGCAAGGCATTCCTAAATTCCCTAATCTTGCATAATCCATCAACGGCCACATCTCTGGCTACAAAAGTATCTATGCCAAACAACCCTATACTTGAACTAGCTAGAGAGGAAGCATGCCATGATTTGGCCTACCAAACAATGATAAAGGAAATATCTACCAAGGAGCAGAATCAGAAGTTGCAAGCTAAGTATCAGGAATTTTCCATTGATAATGGACTTGTCTACTACAGAACAAGGCTGTGTATACCAGCAAGCCAGACACTTAAGCAGAAGATATTATGGGAAGCTCATGATTCTCCTTTTGCAGGACATCCTGGCTATGCTAAGACTCTTAGTGCAGTTAGGAAGAGCGAGGCTTAAAGGTGACGTTCTCAAATATGTCACTGAGTGTTTGTCTTGCCAACGTATCAAAGCTGAACATGTCAGGATGCCAAGGAAACTGCAACCGCTTGACATTCCCCAAATGAAATGGGAATTCATCAGTATGGATTTTGTTGTGGGCTTACCCCAAGTCCAAGGAGGATACAATTCCATTATGGTTGTGGTTGACATGCTTACCAAGGTTGCACACCTGATACCAATAAAGACAAACTATAAAGCCTCCGACATTGCAAGATTGTTTATCAAGGAGATATTCAAGCTACATGGGTTACCTAGAACAATCATTAGTGATCGAGATTCTCTCTTCACATCACACTTCTGGAGAGCTATCTTTGAAGCTATTGGGACTCAACTTTGTTTTAGCACCGCTTACCATCCCCAAACGAATGGCCAAATAGAGTGAGTAAATCAAATCATCGAAGATATGCTTAGGGCATACTGCTGTCAAGAGCCGAAGAGGTGGATTCAATACTTGCCATTAGTTGAATTTTCCTACAATGCTTCTTACCAACAGAGCATTCTGATGACTCCTTTCCAGGCATTGTATGGTCATGATTGTCGAAGTCCCCTAAACGTTTTTGATCCAACTCTAAGAGTTGAAGCGTCAAGACAGATGTTGGAAGACATGGATGATCAAATAAAGTCAATAAGACAAGACATACAAGTGGCCAAGGATAGACAAAAGGCATACGCAGATTTGCAACGTCAAGAAAGAGTCTTCGAAGAAGGAGACATGGTCTTCATTTGTGTACGCTCTAAAAAGAGTTCTCTATCCCTAGGAGAATGCAAGAAGCTAAGTCCAAGGTATTGTGGGCCATACAAAATCCTCAAATGCCTAGGACCCAATGCTTATAAATTGCAACTCCCTGAGAACCTAAAGGTTCACAATGTATTCCATATCAGCCTATTGAAAAAATATGTACCCAACCCTAATCATGTACTTGATGACCAACAAATTGTAATGCCTAGTCAAGGAGTCCTTGAACTAAGGCCTGATGGGATCTTAGATGTTAGGGAGAGACAATTAAGGTCCAGAACCCTGAGAGAATGCCTCCTCAAGTGGAAAGATTATCCCGAAGAGGATGCCACTTGGATAGATGAAGGCACTCTCAACCATCAGTATCCCCAGTTTATCTCGAGATGAGGACATCTCGATTCCTCTAAGGGGGAGAGAATATAACGTTCACGAAAACTACCTCTTAGGGAAAATGATATAACATTTTCTTTTAATGAATAAATGGAAATTTTTTTTCCTTATCCCCCCTAGCCCCGACGGTCGTGCTGGAGGGGGAGAGAGGGAAATAGAATGTCCAGCAAAGCTCCTTGCTGGAGCTTCCTCATCTCTGATCGCCATGGAGTCGACAGGTAGGGAGGGAGGATCCCCCTCCCCTCCCCTATTTAAATCGAGGGGGACGAAGCTGAAGGAGGGAGGGTCCACACGCTGTGAAGGAGACGAACGGAGATAGAAGAAGGATTTTGGTGCTGCCATCGCCATGCTGAGAAGAGAGTGGAGATTCTGTGTATGGCCGTGTAGGAGGGTGGGAAAATAACTGTCGTGAGGAAGAAAGAGGAGGCTGACGGCATTGCAGAGATCGTTGTGAGGAGGAGAGGACCACCACTCTGCCGCCTCACTGGCCAAAAGGGAGGGAAAAGTCACCGTTGCCATTCATCACGCCATCATTGCTACCAGCTCACCGCCAGAAGTCTCCTCTTTTTCCCTCCACGTGGCTCCACAGTACCCCATAGAAGCTTTGGAAGCTTCTTGGGGAAGCTTCTAAAGCCCTTAATAAGCCCCTTTTCACCTTTTCTTTTTCCTCCCAGGCTTAAAAATTTCCCCACAAAACCCCCTAAGCCCCCTTTCACCCCCCATGTTTTAAATTCCCTTTTCCCCCCAAAACAACTCAGACCTTAAAAGGTCTTATATCCCCCCCCCCCCCCGGTGATTTAACCTTTAAGCCCTTTCTTATGGGCTTCAAAAACCCTTTTCACCCCTTCTTGTGCCTTACGAAACCTTTTTTATTACCCCCGTGTTTAAAGCATTATATACCCTTCCCATAGCTGGAACCCAATCCCCGTGTTTTCTTTAAATTTTCCTTTAGTCCCTTCCTCATTGGCCTCGGAATCATTTTCCCCCTACGTGTGTAAACCCTCATAATCCCCTTTTCTCCTAAATTGCCTAAGGGCCCTTGGACCCTTACTTATAACCTTTACGGTTATTATTTTCCCTTAGAGCTCTCCTGCACCTTGTGTCTTTTCCACACCTTGTTATTCCCGTTCATGCGAGCTTACAAAGGCCATTAAGCCTTCCCCATGGCTTCAATGGGTCTTAGTTGTAAAAGTTTCTAAAACACCCTTTCGAATTCCCGAATTCAAGGAGGGAGCCTTCCAAAAACTACTTTTGATGAACGGTGCAAGGGAGCGACGGTGGAATTCTAAGGAGGAGTTGTAAAGTTGCTTCCACGTTCGACGGACCACATTTGTGATGCCTCCTAAGAAAGTTCAAGGCGTAGCCGCGGGAGGATCATCTCCCGGTATCCATGTGGATATCTCACCCCAACACCAGGTTTTTTTTTTTTGGCTTTAATTCGGTTTTAAGTCAATCATGCATAGAGAAATTGTTAGGGATAGGATATATTTGTCCAAGTTATTTGTAATGAAGGAGTTTAGTTTATTTGAATGAATGATAATGTATAGAACTTAGTTTCCTTCGAATTGCATCAAGCATTATAAATTACGAGCAAGATTATCCATTTACTATAGTAGTTTATTTTAGTTAAATCCTAAAGGTATAGAAATTATATCTTGCACCATTAGTCTTATACCTTTCGCAACAAATCATTGTAAATGATTAAATTCATGAAAGGTTTCTTTCGTTGCTCAAATTACTAGGAAGTTGTCATTGCTAATTGCACATCTTAGCAAGGGAAATGTTTGTTATTTGGCATGAGTTCATCTGTAAGGAAAAAGGAAGTTTAAATTGAACTGTATTCACTGAAAAGTAAATTGTCACAAGGATAGCAAAACTGTGACAAGACGATTAATATTACCTTCCAAAACTTATCCAAACCAATCTAAACATAGAAATATTCTTACCCTAAGCACATGACTATTTTCCTTATTATAGGGTCAAACAAATTCGTAAAGATAAAGAACTAGGGCTCTCCCTGAGATCCTTAAAAAGAAACCCTAGGCCCGACATACGTCAGCTTAAAGGATCTAAAACGGAATACTCCATCACAGGACTTGCGCAACAAGTATGAAATCATTTAGTCTTGTGATTGATTCACAAGGAGAAAGGGTAAAAACCCTCATCAAGGATGGTAGATCCCTACGCAAGTTATCTTGCAAAAGGATGTATTTTTGGATATCCTTCTAAATAAGGAAAGTTGTAAACCAGAAACTAGCATATCTAAGGAACTTTAGGGTTGACCAAGTTGGGTTAATAAGGTACGCCCTACACCGGAATGTAAAGGATCTTGCCAATTTACAAGACACCTTGGGAACGAGTGCTAATACACTCAAAAGGAAAGAACACTTCCTTAGCAGTTTGCCAAACAACACGGTTGATTAATGGAAATGTTTTTGCTTGCTAGAGATTTTAGGTCTCTTTTTGAATTATGAATTACAAATTAAATGAGTACCTATACTTCAGGTTAAAAGGCCTGAAGGAAGAGGCAGTTTCAGTTACCCCCGACTACCTGCCTAACCCTAACCAAGGGGGTTGTTCACCGTGCCGGGAACGTGGACGGAACCCGTCGCGAGAGGTCTCTCCGTTAAGCTCTACTTGGAGTAGGAGGACGCTTGGGTGCCAGGGGGGGGCTCTGGCCGTAAATCCCTCGCCTTCTGGGTCCTGCACAAGAGGCTAACGTGACTCGGGATTGGATCTCGAGGCCCGCATACTAGTTTACGGGTGGAAGCTTGGAATAGTGATCCCTGGGGATTACTGGATAGCCTTCGGGTGGATTATGGACAAGCCTACGGGCAGAACTCCTTGTATTTCAAAGATAAAATGATGAAATGTAAAAAAAAAACTTGCTTGATATTGTTTTTCTATGTCACGTGATAAGATTACGTGAAGGAACCAGTGCTTAATAGGATTAATTAAAGAAGTTGATTTTTATATGTCAAATTAATGTGTTAGATAATTACATAACTAAAACAAACTGAGGAAAGTGCGGAGGATGGGCCATGGGTCCGTCCTACGGTTGGGTGGTCCCGGTTAGCCGGGAACTTTTCTCAAAAATCTCGAAGAACAGCGGGATGATCATCATCATCAAAACAAATAACGAGAGCGATGACCTAGACTTACGTCTTACCCGATTTACACTATTTTAGGGGAACGGAATGGGACTATGCCTTATGGCAGGGAGGTTGAGCCTTGGATCCCTCTCGTTTCCCATTCTCCTTGAACCAAGTGCAGCGTGAATCCGCTTCGGACCTGGCGTTTCTACGTAAAGTAGTTCGCTCGGGTCTGACGCTAGTTGCTGTTAGCTAATGACCAATCAGGAAAACCATAATTCCGGTCGATCCTAAGTGGGAACGGCCAGGATACTTCCGCTACGTGGAAGATGCGGAAAGGCCTAGATCTCAAAACCCGTAACATTCCATGGGAGTGTCGGGCGGAGTTTTCTAGACATCCTTTCCGATGGACTGCTAAGACGTGTCCCGGATGATACTAGTGGACTCGTTACATGGTATTACATCTCAATGTGTTTTGTCTTAGCATGGAACACTATATTCTTAAATAAATGTATGTTGCTCATTTTCTCATAGTGAATGACAACTAGACTATCTCCCTACATATCCAAAATTACTTAATAAATTTTGCAACTATACTATCTAACATATTTCCATAGCTCCATCTCTTTACTTAGCCTTTGTATTAAATAAAGAAACTGTAGGTTTCTTTTTCCTATTCCATGTACTATTGCACTACCAAGGGGAAAACATGAATCCACTAGTAGATCTTCTGTCAAACATGCTACTAGCCCAATTTTCATATGTATATCCAAACACCTATATATACTTTAAAACTGCCTCATAAAAAAGTCCATAACACAAATTGGACTTTACACACCTCAATATATATCTAGCTGCATTGAGACTTTCTAGCATCTACATAAACTAATTGACAAGGTTAATAGCATTACTCAAGTTTCATCTTGTGATAGTCATGTAAATTAGAGACTCTACTATCCTCTTGAACATAGTAGGGTCTTCTATCTCATCTCCAACATCAGTACTCTCATCTCTACTATCCTCTTGAACATAGTAGGGTCTTCTATCTCATCTCCAACATTAGCATTCAACTTCAAGTTTTTCTCCAACGGCACTAAAAGAGGCTTAATATACATTATCATACCATACTTGGATAACATATCCAAGCCATACTGCCTTTGGGATAGCCATATAGAATCATCACATCTAATCACCTCAATACTAAGAAAATACCTTAGCTCACTCAAATCCTTCATCTCAAACTTCCTCTTCAAAAATTCCTTAACTTCAGTAAACCCATGGTCATTGTCACTTGTGATAATCAAGTCATCCACATAGATGACTATGATGACCAAACCTACATCTCTCTTTATCACATAAAGTGAGTGATTAGCATTAGAAACATAAAAGCCCATGTTGACCAGATACTATCTGATCTTGTTAGACCATGCTTTAGGTGCTTTCTTCAGCCCATAGAGCACCTTCTTTAACCTACACACATATTGGGATGCTCTAAATCCTCATAGCCTGTTGGTTGTTCCATATATATCTCTTCTTGCAATTCACCGTATAAGAAGGCATTCTTTACATCCATTTCTTGCAAACTCCAACCTTTGGCTGCTGCCAAAGCAATCACATATCTAACAGTTGCCATCCTAGCAACTCGACTTAATGTCTCCTTATAATCTCTAGTTTGAAACTAGCCTAGCCTTATACCCATTAATAGAACCATCTGCATTATGCTTAATTTTGTAGACTCACTTACATGCAAAATATCTTTCTTGCCCTTAGGCAATGATACTAGATCCCAATTCTCATTGGTCTCTAGGAAAACCATCTCCTCATCCATTGTTGGATCCCAATGCGCATGATCAATGACATGCTAAAATAAAGTAGGCTCAACATCCTTAACCACCTTCATCATATAAGCATAATGGTGAGATTCATAGCTTTCAAAATAAAATCTTTTAACACAATATCCAACCTTACTAGATGTGTATACCATTGGAGTCAGTGGAGCCTTTGCATTACCATGTGGTCTCTATACACTTGGCGTCCTAACTAAAGGAATTCCAAGCTCATCATCTAAACTTTCTAAACCACTTCATCAAGTTCCAAATGAATAGAAAATGCATCATTACCATTTGACACTTTCTTTTTCACTTTGTCTTTACTTATAATACTTGTAGAGGCACCTAAAGACATGGGGCTACTCCTTAGCCTCCCAAGATAAGAGGTAATTGTAGATGTAGTACTAGATGATGTTTCTAGTCCACTAAGGCTATGTGCTTCTTACTTTTCTTTCTACACATAACTATCATGATCATCAACATCCAATGCATCACCACTAGATGCATATCAACTGCTTATCTCATAAAAGATAGCATCCCTACTCACTCTGAACTCACATGCGATAAGCATGTAACAACGATACCCTTTTTACTCTTGAGAGTATTTAATAAAAATACATTTTTCAACCTTTGAATTAAGTTTCTTTTGCAACTCATCTAGCACATGAACATATGAAATACAACCAAATAATTTTAAGTATGATACATCAGGCTTCTTGCCTGTAAAGCATTCTTCGAGGCTCATTCCATGAACTACAGCTCTAGAAATTTTGTTCATAATATAGATAGAAATATGAACAACTTCAAACCATGAAAATTTGGTATATTTTTTTCAACCATCAATGCCCAAGTAACTTCTACAATATGCCTACTTTTTCTTTCTATAACCCCATTTTGATGTGGAGTATATCTGCAAATAATTGTCTCTTTATCCCATGAGACCTCAAGAAGTCACTAAACTCATCAGAGAGATACTCTTCCCCTCCATCTGATCTCAAATACTAGTAACTTTCAAGCATGTTCCTATTTCAACAACAGTTTTTTCTTGAAATATATCCATAGCATCATGGAACAATTATCAATAAATATAACAAAATATTTGCTACCACTAAAAGATACATTTCGAGTAGATTCCCAAACATTTGTATGTATAATATCAAGTATATTTTTTCTCATATCTTTGTCATGCAAAAAAGGTTGTTCTTGCTTGCTTATCAAACTAACATGCTTCATATACTTGATGAAATTCTACAACTCTAAAAGCAAGAAAATTTATAACCAATTCTTTGGATTGTATTAATTTTACCCTTTGCACATTTTTATATCCAATACATTTGTGCCATATTTCAATGTTTATAACTACTTCTTTGCCTTTAGTATACATGGCAATATTCATAGCAAGAATTCCAACATTTAAGGTGAACATGTGGTCAACTCTAATTCCTTTTGTGACCAACTTGTACTTATCATTAAATTCATCTACAAAATAATCTTTTGCATTAAATCAAACCTATAGCCCTTTCTCTACCATTTGGCCAACAGATTCTAAATTCTTTGTGATTGATGGCACATGTAATATATCTTATAAACTCTCTATCTACCCATTATGCAAGAATAAGAAAATCTTTCCAATGTGTAAATTAGAGTAGCATGAATCATTATCTGTTTGTACATAACCTAGATTTTGTACATATTTCATCTCTCCAAATCATTCAGCATGACTAGTCATATGATTAGATGTACATGAATTGATATACCATATATCATCACATGTGTCCTATTTATTTTAAGAGCATTCATCATATGTTGTATAACAAATAAATACTCATTTTTGTTTTCATTGTGTCATGACGAGGATGTATAGTTTCCTTACTACAAATTATCACTGTGGATATCATCCTTCTTAGTATAGCAATGGGCTACAATATGATCCGTTTTGCCACAATAATGACAAATAATACTAGAATTGTTAGAACCTTTTTTCTTCTATCTACCTCTTTCTCTAGAGCTCCCCCTATCTCTAAAGTTTCCACTTCTTGAAACTTTTATTTAACTGAACTATTGATCTAACTTATTTTGTTGATTATCACCAATACGTCCCATACCATGGTCTCTTGAAGAGAATCTGCTATGTCTCCTTCTTGAACTTGAGTAAAAAGCTTGGGTCTATTTACTACTTATTTTATATGATTCACCATGTATGTTGATCTCTTCAGTGGATCATGAGATAGACCAACTCATCAAAATTTGGAAATTGCTTCCATACATATAGAAAAGTGAAAATGATTTCTATCATTTTCTTCTCATTATTAAGGCCACCCAAAGTAGATAAAACTAAATTAGCATCATTAAGAATTGCATCAATCACCAAAGCATTTGCAACACTTTTTACTTTCAAAACATACTCATCAATAGTCATTTTTTCTTTCTTCAAAGTATTCAAATCTTGCCCTCTTCAACTTTTCAATACCTCTTATAGACTAAAGGCATATTGTGTATGCAAGTTATGAAATTGAAAACCATGGGTTTAAAAATTTAAGAAATCTCTTCTATCATGGAATAACACCTATTTCTCAAGTGGCATTTTTTATAAAAAGTAGTACCTTAAGTTTACAGATGTATTAAGAATAAGAACATGATGCCATGAGGCATATTCCATGGTGGATTCCGTGAGGTTTTGCAGTGGATTCCGTAAAATTATATTTATTTGACGGGGCTCATACACAAGGTTGATTCCTTGTGCGAAACGTTGATGGGGATGACTATCATTTTCGGTTGTCAAATTAATTTAATGTGTAAGTGGGTGATTTCATAGTGGGTGATTCCGCAAAATACATATTTCAATTAATGGACGTTTATGAGTTTAGAGTGCGCATTTGTATTAAATTAAGGTTAGGATAGAGTTCCAATCTATTTATTTATTTTGTAGCTGAAGACTGCTAGGTATTCACATTTGTCGGTTTAATTTTATTATTTTCTAATGATTGTGAATGCTTTAGTTTGATGTGTAGAGTAGGTGACGGTGGCATTGGGAAGCACTGGGCAATAGTGTGTATTTAAGTTATTTAGAAAAAATTATCATTTTTGATAAGCACATGTATTAGGCGTGGCACCAATATTTATTTTAATGCACTTATTTATTGAAGTGCTTGACATATATTTATTATTTTGTATACGCATGGATGCACGATTTAAATATTCATTATTAGTCATTGTATTTGGGCATAGCCTCACTCTTAGGGTGCCCAATTCTTTATTTGGACAAAAGAAAACACAAAAGCTAAAACATGCTAATTATAAATTTGGGCTATTTTTTAGCTTGGAGATGAATAAAATATTAAATACATGCTTTGTAGTGCTCACACAAAGGCATGGGGGGAGATTGTACCCAATTGGTCTTGTTGCTTCATGTCGTACAAGTCTATTCTCTTGGATTTTGAGCAAAAAGTAGAGTTCTTTGTTCTTGGGGACCTTTCGATGCTCTCGCTACATACGCATACGGCATCTGATTTGCACACCAATGGTATAAGAGAGAAGTTGAGATCGAGGGCTTCCAATTGCTTACCATCTCGCACGAAGGCAAAGCTTGTGGAATGATCAAGCTCTACAGTCAGTCTCACAATAATTCGTCAATACCAGCACGTTCCTGGCAGTGAAAAACCCCCTGCTACGCAATTGGATTGTGAGGAACCACTCTCTGGAGATGAAGGACCACCCGGGAAGCTATCTCATGAAGACGTTTTTTCTCAAAAGACACAGATAAGCAAATGTCAATTAGTTTCATTATAAAGCTTGATAAGATATATAAAAGAAAGCTTAATCTATAAATTTTAAACGTTTGCGGTGGTAGCATGACTCACGGCCATCAACATTAGCCAAGACATGCTGCCGTCCTCAAATGACTAATTAAAATCATTAATATTTCTTAAGCTTAAAGTTTTTAAGCTTTTCTAAAGCTTAAAGCTACCACTCTCCAATCTCTCCCATAGTAGGAGTTCACACACAATAACTCTCGAATCCATTTTTAATCTCTCTATTAGCCCCTATTCACACCTGCGTTGTGACGGAGACAAATTCTAGCAATTAGAGGACACGCAGACTATATGGAAGACGTATCCGCTTAGAAGAATGTCGACATCAATTTTTGTAACCATGAAGAAGAAAGATTGCTAAAAATCCACTAAAAAAAAAGCAAGTCTTGTAAACTCGACCTTGAGCTACGCTCATCTCGCTAATAGGATTTCGAGTGTGTGAGGTTGTTTGAAATTTTGCAAGATGACCGATCAAAATATGGACGATTTTATGGCCGAAGGTAATTTACCGGAACCAACGATGGAACAAAAACTGGACCTAATTATGATGCAGCTTCAAGAGGAACGAAGAGCACGTCAAACTTTGCAAGATCAATTGGACAATCTTCAACGATCTGCTACCAATCAAGATGGACCGCAACCTAAAGATATTATATGACGTACGATCAATGTGACACTTGAAGCACAATCTATTCGAAAAGAAGCCAAGATAAGTAAAAGAAATATCAAATTTCGTACTTTCAATGGGTGATGCAATGGAAAGACTGTACTTGCTTTTATCAGTTAGTTTGATGATTATTTCCATGAAGAATAAAAGACAAAATTAAGTGTGTCACTAATCATTTAGTGGACAGATCAGCATCCCTATGGTGGACTGTTGTCCGCAAAAGCATTGATTGTCCTATTACTTGGAAAACTTTCCAAAAGAAATTTTTGCAAAATTTTCTTACATCCAAATTCCACAAAAAAGCAATCAAACAATGGGATCTTCTGCAACAAAGAGATAGTGAGCCTATTCTATTTCACAATGTACCAAGCATTTTTGGAATGCTTTATTGTAACTTCGAATGCTCAAAGATGTACTTGAGGCGACCCATAAGCGCAAGTTTATGTCTGGTTTTCTTAGTCACTTCTATGCAGAAGTGAACATGTTCAAGCCACTCGAGGATGTGATTTCCTTGGCCCATGATGCTGAAGACAAAATTCGACGATGGGAGAAGCGACCACAACAATTCTCAAACAATGGTAACTTTGGTACAAAGCAATTCAATTCTAACTTTCGAAGATTCAATCAAAACCGCTTTGTTCCATCTTCATTGCGTAAATCCTGGACACGACCCCTTGCTTTACCATGAAACACAAATCCAAATCCTAAGCCATCTCTTCAGCCAAATCCCAACATTCCTAAACTTTCCGCTATTACCAATAATGTTTCTAAAGTCAAATCCATAGTCTATTATAAATGCCATCAACCTAGACATCTAGCGGTGAATTGTCAATCCAAAAGCAAACTATTCACATCAACTACTTGGGAGTGACTGAAGATGAAGACCATAAAGAAATGCCATATTTCACGGAAGACGATGACGATAACGGCACGACTCGTTAGGCCTAGTAGTTATCCATTTGGTGCACTTGTCCTATTAGTTAAAAAGAAAAACAACACCTATAGGATATACATTGATTATCATGCCCTAAATAAAATCACTGTCAAGAATAGATATCTGATCCCTAGGGTAGAGGACCTCATGGATAAACTACAAGGGGATACAATATTTAGCAAAATAGATCTTAAATCTGGATACCATCAAGTACGATTGGACACATTTGACATTTTTAAAACTGCATTTAGAACTCAATTTGGGCATTATGAATTCCTTGTTATGCCTTTTGGTTTAACTAATGCACCAGCTACATTTAGTCGGATGATGAATCGCATATTTTTGAAGCATCAGCATTGTGTCATTGTTTTCTTTAATGACATATTGGTTTTCAGTAAGAATGAGAATGAGCATTATGAACATTTATCTTTGGTTTTCAAATTATTGAAAGAGAATAAATTATATGCAAACCCTAAAAAGAATGAATTTTTCCAAACCCAAATTGAATCCTTAGGACATATTGTTTCATCTGAAGGTATTAAAGTTGACCCTAAAAAGGTAGAAGCAATTTTGAATTGACCGATACCTAAAAATGTGCATGAATTACGTTCTTCCTTAGGTCTTGCTAGCTTTTACAGAAAATTTGTGAGAAATTTTTCATTGCTTGCATTACCTTTGACAAAATTATTAAAGAAAGGTATTGTGTATCATTGGTATGAAAATAAGCAAAAGTCTTGTAATTTACTAAAACATGCTTTAACACATGCTCCTGTATTGCAACTACTTGACTTTAATAGACCATTTTTCTAGTAGTCACTGACGCTAGTGGATTTGGAATAGGCGATGTCCTTATGCAAGATTCCCATCCCATAGCCTACTCTAACTACAAGCTTAAACCCTCTGAACTTGAATATTCTACCTATGATAAGGAATTACTAGCTATTGTACAAGCTTTATGTCAATGGAAGCACTATTTAATGGTATCTAAATTCATTATTAAAACTGACCAACAAAGTATCAAACATTTCCTTAGTCAGCCAAAAATATCTGACTGACACATTAAATGGGTTGCTTTTATTCAAAGTTTTCATCCACTTATCCAATATCAACTTGGAAAAGAAAATGTTGTCGATGCCTTGAGTAGAAGACCAACTATTCATAATATCTCTGTGATCTCTTTTAATTCCCTTATCCCTATGAAAGATACCTATGATCAAGACCCCAGTTTTCAAGTTGATTGGAATAAATTAATTGCTAATAACTGGATTCCAATTGATTCATTGTCCTTTGCTGATGGGTTTATGTTTTATGAGAAAAGGTTATGTGTAACTGTTCCATTTAGATCATTTGTGTTGCACAAAATTCATTGTCCGCCATATCAAGGCCGTAGAGGTATTATTTTCACTTTACGTACATTGATTAAAGATTTTTATTGGCCATAGATGGAATTTGATGTTTCTAACTTTGTATCTGAGTGTTTAATTTTTTAAAGAGTCAAGTGACACCATGGTAAGTAGTATAGTTTATTAATGCCTTTATCGATTCCTGAAAGACCATGGGAACATATTTCAATGGATTTTATTACTGGTTTGCCTAACACTCAAGCTAATCATGATATGATTTGGACTATTATAGATCGGTTTAGCAAACAGGCATATTTCATTCCATACAAGAAAACATTACCTGCATCTCAAACTACTCAATTGTTTTTGAAAATTGTTTTCACTAACCATGGTTTACCAAAAGTTATTATTTCTTATCATGATTCTATATTCTGCAATAATTTTTGGACTACTTTGTTTGCAAACTTAGGAACAAAGATTGATTCTATATTCTGAAAACAAATGGACAAACAGAAGCTGCAAACAGTACAGTCTTGGATCTTTTACTTGATATACAATTTTAAAACCACAAACATGGAATATACACTTTCATTTACTTCACTTTGCATACAATAACACTCCACATACAGCTACTGTAATGAAAGAAGCTGAGAGAAGATAGAAGAAGAGCTGAGGAGAGAGAAAGAGAACAAGAAGAAGAAGGAAGAAGACTAGAAGAAGAGAGAAAGAGAGAAGGGAGGAGAGAAGGGAGGAGGAAGCCATGGAAACTGGAGATGAAGATGAAGGATATGATCTTGATAATAACTGGTTGCCCTAATCTAGGGCTCTTACACCTTAAATACCCCGGTCAGTGTGACGGGGTGTCTAAACCCTAGTTGATGTGTATCCCGCTTGTTACAATCCATCCCCACTCGAAAGGTTTTTGCCCTAAAAAACAAGGAGAAATAGAGGGGAGTGATGGGTGGGCTATGAGAGGGTTGCAGAGTACTACTCAAAGCCCTTTGACAATGAAGATTAGGTGTGGAGAGACTAGGGACAGCATGCAGTCCGAGACTGGACTATTGAAGTAAACTGGTCATAACTTTTGATAGGCTGCTCCAAATAGGGCGCACCATATGTCAAAACGGAGCTTATGACGAGTACTTTTCAAGTATGAAGAATTCATATGCATGTAGTTTTAGTGAGTACAAAACTATTCTAAAACAGTGTGTAGTCTACGGCAGAGGATGGGCAATTTGGGGCATGACCGGCTGGTCTTCCAGCTGTTGGAGTTCACGGAGGTAGGGAAATTCATTGAGAATGGTTGCTGGGTACCAAGAGGCTTCTTCCAAGGGTAGGCCTTGCCATTTGATGATGTATTCTTTGATGGATCGGAATCGTAAGTGCTTATCTCGCTGCCCAATGATTGCTTCAGGGACATAATGAGTGATGCCCTCTTCATCTATGGGGGAAGTTCTTCCACATAGTCCACTGAGGAGCCTACAAAGGGTTTCAGGTGGCTGACATGAAACACATTGCAGATTTTGGTGGTAGGGGGGAGTTCTAAGCGATAGGCCAAGTCGCCAACTCTCTTCGGGATCCAATATGGGCCATAGAAGCGATGGGCTAGCTTGTTACTATTGCCCTCTTTGAGAGTTGAGTAGCAGGAATTAGGCACTTTCAAAAGGACCGATTCCCCCTCTTGGAATTCCAAATGCCTTCATTTTTCATCAGTATAGAGTTTCATGTGTGTTTGGGCCTTCTGAAGATTCATTTTGCATTGCTGAAGTAAAGCTTGCATGTGATCCAATTAAACTTGACTCTGAGGGTTGATCTTATTAGTAAACAAGACTGTGGGAAGGGGAACCTTATACCCATGTAAGGCCTCAAAAGGGGAAACTCCAATGCTAGAGTGTGTGGAGTTATTATATGCAAACTCAGTCAAGTGAAGCAATGTATCCCAACTGTGCTGTAAATCATGGCAAAAGTGCCTCAAATATGTCTCAAGCCATTTGTTCACTCTCTCAGTTTGGACATCACTCTAAGGGTGGTACGTAGTGGATGGAGCAAGCTTGGTCCCCATGGAGGTGAAAACTGTCTACCAGAAGTTGCTCATAAACTTTGCATCCCGATCATGTACTATGACCTGTGGTAAGCCATGCAGCTGGAAGACATTTTCCATAAACTGAGTGGGCAGCTGAGAGGCACTATATTGGATCTTAGTGGGGATAAAGTGGGCAGCTTTGATGAGGCGATCAACTACCACATAGATATTGTTCCACCCTTTCTTAGTTGTAGGAAGCCCAATGATAAATTCCATTGTAATGTGAGTCCATTTCCCTTCAGGGATAGGGAGAGGCTAGCGGGCCTGAGTGTACCATCCTTGTTCTATTGGCATGGAACACATTTGGTCACAAAGTCCTTGACGCCCCTCCATAATCCTTTCCAATGAAAGTTCTTGGCAATCCTGTCATATGTTTTGAAAACACCCAAGTGACCGGAAGTGGGGCAAGAATGCATTCCTTCCATGTTTTTCTTGCATGAAGGGGGAAGTGTGCAAGATGACAATCTTACCATGGGACCAAATAAGGCCATGCTTGAGCTAATATTGGGAGTTTTCAGCCATAACCCCATGCTGTAATTTTTGAAATGTGTGGCTAAAATGATTATCTAACAAGTAAGCCTCTTGGAGCTCTTCAACCCAATCACTGTGCAATTTTGAGATAGAGGATACTCTGCATGCCCACATTCTAGAGAGAGAATCAGCCAAAATATTATCCTTGCCCCGTGTGTGTAAAATGTCAAAGTCATAGTTCTGTGAGGTTACCACCCATCGCCTTTGCTTAGGAGTCAAAGTAGATTGAGTCAAGAAGTATTGGAGGACTCGGTGATCACTTTTTACTTGGAAGCAGCTGCCATACAAATAGTGGTGTCATTTCTTGATGGCATGGAGGATGGCCAATATCTCTTGGTCATATACATTCATTTGCATCTCCTTCTCATCAAGCTTGTGGCTTTCAAATGTAATCACACCATGCTCTTGCAACAATACTGCACAAATACCTCGGCCATTGGCATCACAATGAATGGTAAATAGCTTAGAGAAGTCAGGGAAAACAAGAATGGGGGCTGAAGTAAGCGCATCCTTTAACAGTTTGAAGCTATGATCCATAGTGGCATCCCAAAAGAATGACTCTTTTTTCAAGTGATCAGTCAAAGGTACTGCAATGGTGGCATAGTGCTTAATGAAGCGTCTATAGAATGAAGAGAGACCAAGGAAGCCATGCAAAGAAGTGGTGG
The DNA here is from genome assembly GCF_053477565.2 of Lygodium microphyllum. Classification (NCBI taxonomy): domain Eukaryota; kingdom Viridiplantae; phylum Streptophyta; class Polypodiopsida; order Schizaeales; family Lygodiaceae; genus Lygodium; species Lygodium microphyllum. The sequence continues at coordinate 114,758,794 of NC_141137.1, forward strand.
TGGAAGGAGTGGGCCAATCTTTAACACATTGCACCTTTTTTGGGTCAGCTTTTATACCATTTTTTCTCACAATGTGTCCCAAGTACTCCACAGGTGTCTGCATGAATATGCATTTGCTCTCCTTAGCAAAGAGTCGATGCTCTCTCAAAATGTAAAACACCCTCCAAACTTGTCTCAAGTGCTCCATAGATGACTTGCTGTAAATGAGGATGTCACCAAAGAAAACAAGCACAAACTTGAACCAGAAGGGTTGTAGGATTTTGTTCATGAGGCTTTGAAAGGTGGCAGGGGCGTTAGTCAACCCAAAAGGCATCACAAGAAAATGGTAAAGTCCACAATCAGTCCTGAAGGCCGTTTTAGCCTCATCTCCTAACCGCATATGAATCTAATGGTAGCTAGAGCGCAAGTCAATATTAGTGAAAAAGCATGCCCCTTTTAACTCATCCACCAAATCATCAATCTGTGGGATGGGGTAGCGGTTCGTCACTGTAATTTTGTTCAAATCTCTGAAGTCAATGCACATGCGAAAGGAGCCATCTTTCTTTTTTACTAAGAGGACAAGGGATGCATAGGAGGAAGAACTTGGTTCAATGAAACCCATCTCCAACAACTCCTTGATTTGCTATGCAACCTCTTCACGCTCACACTTGGAGAGTCTATAGGGGGGTTTGTTCACTGGCTTGGAATAGGGCTCTAAGTCAAGTGGGTGGTCCACTTGTCTCTTGGGAGGAAGGGATGTAGGCATCTAAAATAAGTCATTATATTCCTCAAGTAAGGCCTGCAAGGCAGAATCATGAGATACTGCGGAGGGCTCATCAGAATTGTCCTTATTTAATTACAAAACAAATATTTATGAGCATTTCTTAAACTCCTGTTTGAGTTGCTTTGCTGCAATGAGCTTAAAATCAGCATGATCTTGAACTCCCTCTAGGTGGATAGGCTATCCATGCATCATAAACTCCATGTAAAGCTGAGAGAAGTCCATAGCAATTTTCTCTAATTGTTTTAGCCAATCACAGCCCAAGACAACATCAATGGGGCCCATATCTAGGGCAATCAGATCAACCAGTGCCACATAATTTTTAGCCAGGCATAAGAGAACTATGGGACATACATGTGTGCTGATTTCTTCTTCTCCATTTGCTACTTGGACTTTCAAGGGGTGGTGTAATACCATACGTGGTGCACAGATCAAATGACGTAAGCACGCGTAGTGAGCGTCAGAAGGTCCCCAAGAACAAAACAACTCTACTTTTTGCACACAAATCCATGTAGAAAGCTTGCATGACATGAACAAGAGACCAATTGGGTGCAATCTCCCCCCATGCCTTGTGTTAGCACTCCACAAAGCATGTATTTTATGTATTAATCATCTTCAAGCTCAAATAATAGTCCAAATTACAAAATAGCACGCTTTTGGCTTTTGAGTTTGCTTTTGTGCCAAATAGAAATAAAGCTAATGGGCGCTCAAGAAGTCAGGCATACCCAAATACAATGTCCAAATACAAATATCTAAATCGTGCACCCATGCGCATACAAAAATAATAAATAAATATCAAATGCCTCAATAAATAGGCACGACAAAATGTAGGCGCCATGCCTAAGGTATGCACCCATCTAAATATTGACGATAACTTTGAATACACGCTATCCTCCAATGCTTTCCACTGCCACCATTGCTATCTCTACACATCAACTGAAGCATTCACAATCATTAGTAAAATAATACAATTAAACTGACAAAAGTGAATACCTAGCAGTCTTCAGCTACATAAATAAAATAATTGGTTAGAAATCAATCCTAACCTTAATTTATCACGAGTGCACACTCTAAACTCATAAACGTTTATTAATTTAAATATGTATTTTGTGGAATCACCCGCTATGGAATCATCCATGTGCACACTAAATTAACAAAATGCCCGAAAAGGATAGGCGTTCCCATCGACTTCTCGCACAAAGAATCCACTTTGTGCATGAGCCCCGGTAATAAAAGTTTACAGAATCCACCGTAAAACCTCACGAAATCCACCGTGGCACGGAATCCACCGTGGCACGGAATCCACCGTGTAATATGCCTCTTGGTATCATACCCCCGGGGTGGGATAGCAATTATCCTCAATTGCTATTAGCTCAATGTGGAGCTAACAGAGTGGGGAAGGCATTTAAGTCTCTAGCGTGCATCCATTGGGCCTCTTCAACAGGATGGTTTTTAAACTTGATCAAATATCTAGAATATCTACGGCCTGTTCTAGTGGTCATAAAGTTAGTATCTATAATAGCTTCAGGCTCAAGGATTTCAGTCTCTTCATCCAACAAAGGTGGGTTTTCATAGACAGGGTGTACAGGTAATTGGCCTCTAAAAGGTCATAATAAACTGATATGGAAGATGTTGTGAATTTTCCAATGTGGTGGTAGTTTTAGTTTAAATGCATTGTCATTGATTTTGTGTATGAGCCCCAGTAATAAAAGTTTACAGAATCCATCAAAAAACCTCACGGAATCCACCGTGTAATATGCCTCTTGAATGGTCCATAGAATCTAGGTGCTAATTTCACAACTAGGTGTTTATCTACACTTTGTAATCTACGTTTTTCTATATGTAACCAAGCATAATCATCAAGTTTGAAATTCATGGCTTGTCTTTTCTTATTGGCTTGTTTTTAATATGATTGTTGGGCTTTGGCAATCATATCTTTAACTTCATCAAAGATAGTAGCGTGCATGTTAGCAATATCATCAACAGTCTGAATTTTATTTGATAATGATGCAACAGGTGTAGGCAATCTATATCCATAAATAACTTCAAATGGTGCTTTCTTTGTAGCTGTGTGTGGTGCATTGTTATATGCAAACTGAAGTAAATGTAAATGTGTATCCCATGTGTGTGGTTTTGAAATAGTGTAAGCACGTAAAAGATTTAAAATAGTATTGTTAGTAGCTTTTGTTTGACCGTTAGTTTCAGGATGAAATGCAGATGAAAAAATCAATCTTTGTTCCTAAGTTAGCAAATAAAGTAATCCAAAAATTATTACAAAATCTAGAATCACGATCAGAAATAATAACTTTTGGTAAACCATGATTAGTAAATACAATTTTTAAAAACAATTGAGCTGCTTGAGATGCAGTTAAAGTTTTCTTGCATGGAATGAAATATGCTTGTTTTCTAAACCTGTCTACAATAGTCCAAATCATATCATGATTAGCTTTAGTGTTAGGTAAACCAGTAATGAAATCCATAGAAATCTATTCCCATGGTCGTGATGGAATAGATAAGGGCATAAGTAAACCATACTGTTTACCATAGTGTCTTTTAACTCTTTGACAAACTAAACATTCAGAAACAAAGTTAGATACATCAATGTCCATATGTGGCCAATCAAAATCTTCAGTCAATGTATGCAAAGTAGATATAATACCTCTATGACCTTGATATGGAGGACAATGAATCTCATTCAAAACAAAAGATCTAAATGGAACTGTAACACATAATCTCTTTTCATAAAACATGAATCCATTATTGTAAGTCAGTGAATCAATAGGAATCCAATTATTTGCAACTAATTTATTCCAATCAGATTGAAAAGTAAGATCCTGATGATAAGTATCTTTCATAGGGATTAGGGAATCAAATGATATCACAGAAATATTATGAATTGTCGGTCTTCTACTTAAAGCGTCGGCTACAACATTCTCTTTTCCTGGTTGATATTGTATAAGGGGATGAAAACTTTGAATGAAAGCTGCCCATTTAATATGTCGGTCAGATATTTGGGGTTGACTAAGGAGATGTCTAATGATTTGTTAGTCAGTTGTAATCATAAACTCAGAACCCATTAAATAATGTTTCCATTGACGTAAGGCTTGTACTACAGCTAGCAATTCTTTATCGTATGTAGAACATTTAAGTTCGAATGATTTCAATTTACAGCTAGAATAGGCTATGGGATGATTATCTTGCATAAGTACGGCTCCTATTCCAGATCCACTAGCATCAGTAACTACTAAAAAGAACGGTTTATTGAAATCAGGTAGTTGTAATACAGGAGCATGGATTAATGCATGTTTCAATAAATCAAAGGATTTTGTTTGATTATCAGACCAGTTATAAACAATACCCTTCTTTAAAAGTTTAGTCACAGGTAATGCAAGTAATGAAAAATTTCACACAAACTTTCTGTAAAAACTAGCAAGACCAAGAAAAGAACGTAACTCATGCACATTTTTGGGTATGGGCCAATTTAAAATTGCTTCTATCTTTTTAGGGTCAACCTTAATACCTTCTAGAAACAATATGACCTAGATATTCAATTTCTGTTTGAAAGAATTCACTCTTTTCTGGATCAGCATACAATTGATTATATTTTAACAACTTGAAAACTAAAGACAGATGTTCATAATGCTCATTCTCATTTTTATTGAATACCAATATATCATCAAAGAATACTATAACACAATGGTGATATTTCAAAAAATATGTGATTCATCATGTGACTAAATATAGCAGGTGCATTAGTTAAACCAAAAGGCATCACTAGAAATTCATAATGTCCAAATTGTGTTCTAAATGCAGTTTTGAATATATCAGAGGTATCCAATCTCACTTGATGATAACCAGATTTAAGATCTATCTTACTGAATATCGTAGAACCTTGTAGCTTATCCATAAGATCATCTACCCTAGGAATTGGATATCTATTCTTAACAGTAATTTTATTCAGGGCATGATAATCAATGCACATGCGATAAGTAGTATTGTTCTTCTTTACCAGTAAAACAGGTGCGCCAAATGGACAGCTACTAGGTCTAATTAATCCTCTATTAAGTAATTCCTCTACTTGATTTTGAATTTCTTTCTGTTAAATTTTATTATGCCTATATGGTGCTTTACATGGTGGTTGTATACCAAGAATTAAATCTATTTTGTGATCTTCAGGTCGTGACGATGGTAGTTCAGGTGGTAAATCATCAGCAAAACAATCTTTAAATTGAGCAAGAAATTGTGTATGCCTAGGATGCATATGTTTTTCTTTAGCTTGAAGTTCATTCATCCAAATTAAATAAGATTTACTACTTTTACATAATGCATGTTTAGCATGGGTATGAGTAAGCAGTGGAAAATTATTGGATGCGTGCATACCATGCAATGTAATTTGTTTTTCTTGAAAATAAATTTTAATTGAATTCGTGGAATAGTCTATGTCAGGGTTATACTAATGATGCCAAGGCATACCTAGGATAATATTACTAGACTGCAAAGGTACAACTAGGAAATTCCTTCATTCAGTGTATTCACCAATTTTAATTTCTAAGTTATGCACCTCTTGTGTTCCATTATATCTTGTACCTAGGAATGCTGCTTTAATGAGATAATGTGTAGAAACAATTTGTAAATTCAATTCTTTTACTAACTTTGCAGAAATAAAATCATGTGTGCTACCATCATCATGCAAAATAATATTTTCTTTACCATGCACAAAACATTTCATTGTCAACAAAGAATGTGGAGTTGGCATACCTGGCAAAGTATCCAAAGGAGTGGCAATGTGGTCATCATCTTCGGTAAAGTTAGGCATTTCCTCACGTTCTTCATCTTCCATTGCTCCAAGATAATAGATATGGATAGGTGGCTTTTTCGATTGACAATTGGCTGCTAGATGTCCAGGTTGATGGCATTTGTAACAAACTATTGGTTTGGCTTTAGATACATTGTTGGCAATGGCAGAAAGTTTAGAAATATTAGGATTTGGCTATGAGGATGGCTTAGGGTTTGGATTGGTATTTGATGGTAAAGCAGGTGGTCATGTCCAAGACTTACAGAATGAAGATGGAAGAAAACGACTTTGATTGAATCTTCTAAAATTTGAATTGAATTGTTTGGAACCATAGTTACCATTAGCTTGAAATTATTGTGGACGATTGTCTCTTCCGCAAATCTTGTCTTCAGTGTCATGAGCTAAGGAAATTGCATCTTCAAGGGTTGTTGGCTTGAACATATTGACTTCAGCATAGTAATGTCCAAGTAAGCCAAACATAAACTTGCGTTTGTGAGTCGCTTCAGGTACATCTTCCAGCATTTGAAGTTGCAGTAGGGCATTCCAAAAACGTTCAGTGTATTGGGAAATAGGTTCATGTTCTCTTTGATGTAGAAGATCCCATTGCTTTATGGCTTTTTCATGGAATTGAGGTGGAAGGAAATTCTGGAAAAACTTCTTTTGGAAACTCTCCCAAGTAGTGGGACAATCAATGCTCTTGCAAACCACAGTCCACCATAGAGATGCTCAATCGACTAAATGATTAGTGACACATTTAATTTTGTCTTTCTCAGCGTATGTTTCTTCATGGAAGTAATCATCAAACTGATTGATAAATGCAAGTACAGTCTTTCCATCTCGTGATCCATTCAAAGTATGAAATTTGAATTTTCTTTTACTCATCTTTGTTTCTTTGCGAATGGATTGAGCTTTGAGCATCACATCGATGGTACGTCGTATAAGATCTTCGGGTTGTGGTCCATCTTTGTCAATGGTAGATCGTTGTAGATTGGCTAATTGAACTTGCAAAGCTTGTTGGACTCTTCGTTCTTCATCAAGCTGCATCATAATTAAATCCAAATTTTGTTCCATCGTTGGTTCGGGTAAATCACCTTTAGCCATTAAATCGTCCATATTTTGTTCCGTCATCCTATAAAATCCAAAAGACCTCACACTCTCAAAATCTGATTAGCGGGATGAGCGTAGCTCAAAGTTGGGGCTTATATTTTTTTGTTTGGATTTTATGATCTTTCTCTTTTGCGATTGCGGTGTTTGTTGTCTTCGTAGAAGTTGCGTATGAACTTCGTATGATCTGCGTATGAACTTCTGCGTTTGCTGAAACTGGTTCAGCAAGTCTGCAAATAGGAAGAGGGTCTTTCAGAGAGCAATTTTGTGATTCTATGCTTCTGCGCGTGAACAATCTTTATGAAAATAGTTGAAGTAAGTCTATGGTGACTTCTATGACTTAGTTGACTTGCAAAATTTGTAGACTTTGAAGACTTATAAGATTAGAGAGCTTAAGTAACTAAGCTTTGTGAATTTTGATTGTCGAGGGTTTAGGGGGCGGCCGTTTTTCACGCCAATTTTAATGCTGAGGTGCCGCGATACCAGACGAAGAAATTTGGGCCCCTTAAGCTTTTAAATAAGCTTATTAATATTTGACTTAAAGCTTTTAAGCTTTTGGATATGGAAGAAAGCTTATTGTTCACTGTTTCAAAATGACTTGAAAAAGGAGATGTTGATGTGGTCCTCCGCCTCCTCAGGTCGGTCCTTTGCGATCAGAGGCTGCAGATAGGGGTTCTTGACCGCCACGAAGTCACCCATATTGACCGTTCGTGATGAAACTGACTGTAGAGCTCGATCGTTCCAGGAGCTCCACCTTCATGCAAGATGGTAAGTGATTGGAAGCTCTCAATCTCAGCTTCGCTCTAATACCACTAGTACACAGATCAGATGCCATAAGCGCACGTAGTGAGCGTCAGAAGGTCTCCAAGAACAAAAGAACTCTACTTTTTGCACACAAATCCATGTAGAAAGCTTGCACAACATGAACAAGAGACCAATTGAGTGCAATCTCCCCCCATGCCTTGTGTGAGCGCTCCACAAAGCATGTATTTTATGTATTAATCATCTTCAAGTTCAAATAATAGCCCAAATTACAAAATAACACACTTTTGGCTTTTGAGTTTGCTTTTGTACCAAATAGAAATAAAGCTAATGGGCGCCCAAGAAGTCACGTGTACCCAAATACAATGTCCAAATATAAATATCTAAATCGTGCGCCCATGCGCATACAAAAATAATAAATAAATATCAAACGCCTCAATAAATAGGCATGACAAAATATAGGTGCCATGCCTAAGGTATGAGCCCATCAAAATATTGACAATAACTTTGAATACACGCTATCCTCCAATGCTTTCCATTGCCACCGCTGCTATCTCTACATATCAACTGAAGCATTCACAATTGTTAGTAAAATAATACAATTAAACCAACAAAAGTGAATACCTAGCAGTCTTCAGCTACATAAATAAATTAATTGGTTAGAAATCAATCCTAACCTTAATTTATCATGAGTGCGCACTCTAAACTCATAAACGTTTATTAATTTAAATATGTATTTTGCAGAATCACCCGCTATGGAATCACCCATGTACACACTAAATTAACAAAACACCCGAAAAGGATAGGCATCCCCATTGACTTCTCGCACAAAGAATCCACTTTGTGTATGAGCCCCGGTAATAAAAGTTTACGGAATACACCGTAAAACCTCACGAAATCCACTGTGGCATGGAATCCACCGTGTAAGATGCCTCTTGGCATCAATACGGGTACATTTCAACCAATCAATGGTTGATTTATTGACAAAACTGTGAGTGCTTCCACTATCCACAAGAATAAAAGCATGCTTCCATGGATACTACCTTGAATGAGAAGGGTACTAGGGCTGCATGAACCTGTCCAAGCATCCAAGGAGATTGAGCAAAGGGAAGTGGGAGGTGGGTGGGATGTTAAATCAAGTTTCTGTGAGGAAGCATCGCTCGGGTCAAAGGGAAACCCATCCTACGAGTCATAGAACTACTATGAATTCAATATCTTCATCTGGGCAAAAGAAATCATTCATGGGCTGAAGGGCTTGTGGGGTATGAGCTCTCAGGGTCAGAGATGGCTTAGCTTGAAGAATCCATGCCTGCCCCAAATTGTTCTAAACTGTCCAACTACTGTCCACCTTGTGGGTTGCGAGCAAGAGTATCAAGGAGGAGGAGATCAATGTGTTGATTCAGGGCCTGGAATGGTAAAGGATAGCAGGGAAGGAGGGCTGGGGCAGAGGGGGGAGGCAGGAGGAGCAGGGAACAGCAGTGCAAAATGCACCGCAAATTGTGGGATGTTCCCTAGTGTCTTTCCTGGCTTGTGACCCTTGTCAAGGGTATGGCCTGTGGTTCGGGGCAAGTGGGGAAGCCTCCTAAGGCTTCAGTCTTGCCCTCCCATGATTGCTCCAGGGAAAAAGATGAGTTCTCTCTGTTGTATGGCTATGGCAGCTTGCCTAGGAGGAGAGAGAAAGGGGGCTAGAGCAAAAAGTAACTTGGATTTTGCCCTCTTCCAACTCCTGAGATCCTAAACTTAGCTTGGAACCCTTAAAATTTGCGTGAAAAGAAGTGACCACCTGCTATTTTAACCATTTTACCTCCAAACATGTCTGAGTCTCTAGCCATAGCTCCTGCTTACTCCAAAAAACTGAAGTTAACTGTAGTTCTTCTTGCTGTACCTATACCTGTAAGTTGAGTAAATAGGGTTTTTGGGATTTGAAAAGGGAGAAAGGGGAAAGAAGAAAAGAACCAAAGACTGAAGCTCTAATAGCACTTGTAATGAAAGAAGCTGAAAGGAGATAGAAGAAGAGCTAAGGAGAGAAAAAGAGAACAAGAAGAAGGAAGAAGACTAGAAGAAGAGAGAGAAAGAGAGAAGGGAGGAGGAAGCCATGGAAGCTAGAGATGAAGGTAAAGGATATGATCTTGATAATAACTAGTTGCCCTAATCTGGGGCTCTTACACCTTAAATACCCCAGTCAATGTGACGGGGTGTCTAAATCCTAGTCAACCACTTGTTACAACTACACGAAAAGCACCTTTTGAAATCATTTATGGATATAGATTGCCTACACCTATTACTTCATTGTCAAACAAAGTTAAAGCTGCTGATGATATTGCCAATATGCATGCTACTATTTTTTATGAAGTTAAACATATGATTGTGAAAGCCCAGCAATCATATACTAAACAAGCAAACAAGAAAAGAAAAGCTATGAATTTAATAGATGTCGATTATGTTTGGTTACAAATTTAAAAGCAAAGACTACAAAGTTTTGAGAAACACCTTGTTATAAAGTTAGCTCCTAGATGTTATGGACCTTTCAAAATCATTCACAAAATCAATGACAATGCCTTTAAATTAGAACTACCCCAACATTGGAAAATCCACAACACTTTTCATATTAGTTTGTTACGACCTTTCAAAGGCCAATTACCTGTCCATCCTGTCTATGAAAATCCTTCTTTCTTAGAAGAAGAAACTGAAATCTTTGAACCTGAGACTATTTTAGATTCCGACTTTATGACCATTAGAACTGGCTATAGATATTCTAGATATTTGGTGAAATTTAAAAATCATCCTGTTGAAGAGGTCCAATGGATGCACACTCTTGGCCTAAGTGCTTACCCCTCACTACTTGCTTCACATTGAGCTAATAGCAATTGAGGACAATTGCTATCCTACCTCGGGGGTATGATGCTAGGAGGCATATTCCATGGTGGATTCTGTGAGGTTTTGTGATGGATTCCATAAAATTATATTTATTTGCCGGGGCTCGTACACAATGTGGATTCCTTGTGCGAAAAGTTGATGGGGACATCTATCTTTTTCGGATATCACGTTAGTTTTATGTGCAAGTGGGTGATTCCATAGCGGGTGATTCCACAAAATACATATTTAAATTGATGGATGTTTATGATTTTAGAGTGCACACACGTATTAAATTAAGGTTAGGACAAAGTTCCAACCTATTTATTTATTTTGTAGCTAAAGACTGCTAGGTATTCATATTTGTCGGTTTAATTTTATTATTTTCTAACAATTATGAATGCTTCAATTGATGTGTAGAGCAGGTGGTGGTGGCACTGGGAAGCAGTGGAGTGTATTCAAGTTATTTAGAAGAAATTATCATTTTTGATAGGCACCCGTCTTAGGTGTGGCACTAATATTTATTTTGATGCGCTTATTTGTTGAAGTGCTTGATATATATTTATTATTTTATATGTGCATGGGCACGCAATTTAAATATTCATTATTGGTCATTGTATTTGGGCACAGCCGGACTCTTAGGGCGCCCAACCACTTTATTCTTTATTTGGAAAAAAGAAAACACAAAAGCTAAAGCATGCTAATTGTAAATTTGGGCTATTTTTGAGCTTGGAGATGAATAAAATATTAAATACATGCTTTGTGGAGCGCTCACACAAAGGCATGGGAGGAGATTGTATCCAATTGGTCTTCTTGCTTCATGTTGTGCAAGTCTATTCTCTTGTATTTTGAGCAAAAAGTAGATTTCTTTATTCTTGGGGACCTTTCAGCGCTCGCTATGTAACGTGTCCACCTGTTGGCTCGTAGGACACATCTTAGCAGCCCATCGGGAAGAGAGTCCAGAAAGCGTCGCCTAGCACTCCCACAGAATGTCACGGGGTTTGCAATCTAGGTCTTCTTGAGTCTACCATGAAGCGGAAGCATTCCGGCTGTTCCCACTTAGGATTAACCTAAATTAGGGTTTTCCTAGTGGTCATTTTCCTAGAACGGTAACTAGCGTCGAACCCCAGGCGAACTACTTTACGCAGAAACGTCCAGGTCGAAGCGGATTCATTCTACACTTGGTTCAAGGAGAATGGGAAACAAGATGGATGCAAAGCTCGACCTCTCTTCCTATAAGGCATAGTCCCATTCTGTTCCCCTAAAACAACATAAATCGGGATTCTAGTATCCTAGACTCTAGGTCAACGTTCCTTGCTATTCATTTCCTTCAAGAAACGTTCCTGGCCAACTAGAACCACTCATCCGTAGGACGGGCCCATGGCCACATCCACCGCACTTTCCTCAAGGTTACTTTAGTTGTCTAATTACCTACCACATTTAGTTTGACACGCAAAAATAGCTTCCTTAATGAGCCAATTAGTCACCAGTTCCTTCACGTAATCTTAGCATTGACATAGAAAAACAATGTCAAGAAAGTTCCTTTTCAACAATTGAACTTATTTATCTGTCTTTGAAATACGTCATATAATCCATCCCGAAGGCTAATCCATAATCTACCCGAAGGCAATCCATAATCGGCCTGAAGGCAATCCAGAATCCTTAGGGATTACTAATCCAAGTTTCCGCCTATAGACTAGTATGTGGGCCTCGAGATCCAATCCCGAGTCACGTCGGTCTCTTGTGTAAGACCCGGAGATAAGGGATTTATGGCCAAAGCCCCCCCTGGCACCCAAGCGTCCTCCTGCTCCAAGTAGCGCCCAATGGAGAGAGCTCTCGCGGCGGGTTCAGTCCACGTTCCCGGCGCGGCTAAGAACCCCCTTGATTAGGGTCAGGCAAACAGTCAGGGGTAACTAATGCTACCTCTCCCTCCAGGCCTTCAACCTGAAGCATTAATTATTTTTTCATTTTTAATTCTTTGAGCAAAGAAATACAAACAGTGATCCTAAACTGTACAAACACAATCAATCCAATGGTCATTTTTTTGGACAATTGCTAAGGTGTGAATCCATCTCTCCGAATGCATCCAACATTCGATCTAGGATCAATTGCGACTTGGCAAGATCCCTCTAGGGTTTTATTTCTTGTTTTACCCTTTTATCCTTGGGTCAGGGTTTATACCCTATTAACCCAAATTAACTAACACCTTAGGTTCCTTAAATTAAGATAGTAAATCCTGGGCAACCTTGTCATCCCATCTTGATTGATCCTTTACTTGCTAGGCAATACATAACTTTCCCTAACTTGGCAAATCAGCCCAAGAAGGGTGATGTAGCAGGATGACTACTCATCCTATTGCAAGTTAGACTTGCGCTAGAACCTGCCAACCTTGTTCTAAGGAGTGGCAACTCTACTTTGTGATTTAACACAAAACAATGTGACATTGCAACTTGTTGCACATGTGTCGCACCTAACTTGTGGGATCATTTCTCCCATCAAACGGTGTTTCTTGGTCAAGAAATATGTTTGGTCAAGATGTAGGGTTTGGGAGTCCTCTTGAACCAACCCAATCCCTAACCTTACTAGGCCAATAACGTTTAGCCCTAGGGATTCTAAACTCAATCGGAAGTCTAGTATTTGATCATTCAATCCTTAGGGTAAAAACCCTAGATTGTTATTGCATGGGCGTCCAATTAACCCAAGCATTCCGTGAATGTGGATAGGACCTTTGGTTTCGAAAGTCTCGACTTGGCATCCCAAGTGCAATACTAGGCAGAATTTTTAACATACTAAACCCTAGCTAGCACTTTGAAGTGTTCATCGTACCGACTAGTTATGCTTTTACGAATCCCTTGAGGGTTATAACATTACAAGTGATCTACCTAAAATGATCTAATTGTCTTGCAACAAGAATGATCTTTGCTTAGAAGATATGCAAATACTTTTTCTAAGAGGTGCAAATAAATAAATTCAAGATGCAACATTCCATGCAAGCATGCGAATCATAGACTTTTACTTCTATGCAATTATAAGGTTTGCAAAGACCATTTCTTTTCCTTGCAAAAATCATGATGATTGACAATTTGGGGAATAACTTGCATAAAAACCTACATAGATTTACATCAAGAGCTATGCCTACAAACCTTTCGTTTAATGCAATTAAATTTCAAGCTTTAATATGACATGCAACCTTTTCTAGATACAACTTTGATAAGTGAAGTTCATGCATGACAAATGTCATAAGACTAATGTTGACTTAATCCATTATATGGCAATTAATCCGACTTAAAATGCACGCATCCTTGCATGTAACAAGCAAGTTCATGGTTTCCTTTTCATGCAATGCAATTCTTTGGACAATATTCTAATGAATGTTTGATTATTTCATACGAATCATATCTAGAAAATCATTGCCTAGATGCATTATGCACTTTTTCTTTCATGCGAGGTAGACAAGGATGCATTTAAACAAATTTTCATCCTTTTAGCCTATGCAATATGCAATTGGGATTGTCACTTTGAAAATGCAAGCAAAGAGCAACATGCAACTAAAACTCGTAAGACGAATGAGTAATTTGTATTCATAACTTCCTCATGAAATTTAAACGTGCCCAATGCATTCCGTTTATGTGGAATTAAACTTTTAAGAACCTGGGTATGAGGACTCGCAACGATGTCCACGTGTAAACTTGGGTTCGAGGCTCCTATGTGTGTGCCTTGCATCTTTGGATTTGGAGCCATCGTTGATGTAGTGGATTTGGACTCCGTGATTTGTCCTCGCCTTTATGCAATCTCCGAACTCTCTCCAAGCTTTGTCAACTTAACCTCAAAACCTGCCTACTTCCCCCTCACGCAGGAATGCCCTTTAGAGGACGTGGGTTTTAATAAACCGAGGAAAAGGCCATGTGCACAAGGCTTATGGAAGCCTTATCTTAAGAAGCTTCTAAAGAAGCTTCCAAAAGCTTCTGTGTCAGATCATGACAGGGAGGGAAATGATTGGAAAGGAGGGGTGAAGGCGACAATTGAAGGAGATGAAGATGATGATGGTGATCGTGGCATTGAGGGCGGCAACGTGGCGGATTGTGTGGTGCAATAGGGCAGCAATTTGGCGGGCTGAAGCATGGCATCAATTCTCCTCTGACAGCACAGCGCTCTCTCCTCATTTCCCTCAAGCTCCAAGGGGAGTTTCATATAGGCTAAGAGGGGGGAGGGATAGCCACCACGTGGATGGCTTGCATGCCTCCTCTCTCCCCCATGCTCTCCACCTCACAAGGAGTTCTCACACTCCCTCTCACACTCCTCTCCCTTGCCATGCATCGACTGAGGGGGGGAAGGGGTTTATTATTTAAAAAAATTGCATCAAAGTTATCCATTAACCCCTTTTCATATTTTGAAAATTTCTTTTTAGCCATCAATGCCCATGCAACTTTTTCAATATGCCAATTTTTATTTCTACAACCCTATTTTTTTATGGGGTATACGTGCAAATAAATTGTCTCTTTATTCTCTGAGATCTCAAAAATCCATTGAACTCATTAGAGAGGTACTCGTGCTCTCCATTTGACCTCAATCACTTAAGTTTTAAATTGTTTTTTTTGTTTCGATAGTAGTCTTGAAAGTTTGGAAGTACTCAAATATATCACTCTTCTCCTTCATGAAATACACCCATATATTTCTTGAATAATCATCAATAAATGTAATAAAATATTTACCCTTACTAAGAGATATGTTTTGTATAGGTTCCTAAACATATGTATGCATAACATCAAGTATATTCCTGCTCACATCTCTATCATGTGGAAAAGGTTGTCTTACTTGCTTACCAAACTAATATGTTTCATACATTTTATGAAATTCTATAACTCTAAAAGTAGGTAGCCTCCTAACCAACCCTTGGACTATATTAATTTCACTCTTTGCTTATTTGAATATCCACTATATATGTGTCATATTTCAATGTCTACAATCACTCCTTTGCCTTTACATACATATAATAGCATTCATAGAAATAATTCGGATATCTAAAGTGAACATGTGGTCAACTCTACTTTCTTTTGTGACGAACTTGTACTTATCATTAAAGTCTTTCAAAAAAATAAACTTTTGCATTAAATCAAATATGCAACCCTTACTTTACTATTTGACAAAAAGAAACTGAATTCTTTGTGATGGATATCATATATAATACATATGATAGACTCTTTGTGTGACCATTATGCAAGGCCAAAGGAATCTTTTCAATATGTAAAATTGGGTGGCATAAATCATCACTTGTTTGCACATACACTACAAGATATAGGCCTTATACCGACGTTTAAAGCGACAAAAATGCAAATAACAAAATTTTCCCCCATCGTCACAAAAAGTGTCGTTATTGGTGTCGTTATATACGTCACAAACTGTCGCTATCAGCGTCGGTATTGGTGTCGGTATCAGCGTCGCAAATATTGACGCCAAATGCGATGCTGATACCGACACCAATACCGACGTTGATAGCGACAGTTTGTGACGTATATAACGACACCAATAACGATGCGAGCAGTAAAATTTGCGACGCTAATAGCGACGGTAACAAGGAAAAAAAACTTTTGTGGTATAGCAATGTGTGCTTTATGAGAGCCATACAAAATAGTTTCTGCACTACTGTGTACAATGCACCTGCAAACAAAAACAATATATACTGAAATCATAAAACTGATACATGAAATAAATACATGATTGCATAATAAGTGATTGGAACAATCATGACAGGATATCACTAATACATAGAAAATGTCTACATAGATCAGGCGACTCAAAAATAAAGGTGTGTGAGCTCCAGGGATCCAAGGGCGAGCTACAAATCCTCTTCCCCTGAAAGCTCATCCCGCTGCAAAGGAGCATCAAACGGACTCTACAGAAAAAGAAACAACACGTTAGTCCACCATACAATAATGCATTCAAATATCTCATGGTAACTCCGGACAAGAAAGATGAGTGACTTACAGGGCCGCCGTGTCTATACAATCAGTCCATCAATGCAGTGAGACCGTGCCTCTCTGCATATCGAGTCTCAAGGCAAGTCGAGGATTGCAATTTGTAATTGAGTGCTACAAAGAAAACAAAATGCTAACTGTTAGAAACATGATTGTCAAAAAAATAAACAAGAAAAACAAAAGAAAAACTTACAAAGTCCTCCAAATATGTCATGTGGCCGCCACTCCCAAGATGATGGACCACTCCGGCCTCGAGTCGTGTCCTCGTTGCCTCGCAGTGCTGACTCCAACGTTGTGGAGAATCTGTAGCCTCCTCCCTCAGTCGGCACCAGTCGTTTGCATCTAAACTCTCGGGCTTTGCAGCCCCACTCTTGATTGCCTTGCGTGCATCAAATCGTCTATGTGACATGTATGCACACATGCAATCCATTATCCAGCCCGTAGAGAATCTATCTACTAAGGCTGGCACTGAAAACTCCTCATGCAGGATGCTACTATGTAGTCCTTACTCCCCTCCGGTATGTTCTTTCAATGATCCAAGACATTGTGCCGAAAAACTTGTTGGCACAACTCTCTCATGCGAGTCATCACCCTCCTCCCCTCATCATTCATGATGATGGCTCTTGACCTACTATCAACTAGATATCCATAACCCCCTGGAGTCTGCCTAAGATGGGTCCTCTCCCATCTGCGTCCACGCTCCTGGGCATATCCAGGAGACCCCTATGCATCCAATGTACCGACCGGGGTAATATCTCTCGGAGTGGCATCCACAGCGGTGCCACCTACTGACGGCTGTGCAAAAGTCGGAGTAACTGGAGTAGACGTCCCCACACGTATGACAAATCCGTGAGGTGACGCAGCTCTAGCTGAACGATGAGATGGAGACATCGAGTCCGTGTCTCCACAGCATCTACCTGAGCCTGAGCCATGCTCCCTGGAAGGCCACGAGAGCGAGGAGTCGCACCTATATCCCGTGTTGACCGTGGGCTCACTGCCTCTGTATCTCTGTAGCATCCCCCTGATCCCGATGCACTCCCTCCCTCTGGCCCAAGTCGTGAGCGTCGAACTCGTCTGCTCAAAGCCGAAGCATCCGATCGCACTGAAGCAAATCTAGTAGAGCGCCCTGACGAAGACCAAGACAGCTCCTGGTCTGCCATCTCTCTGAATCTTGCGATCTGGTCTGGAGACATGCGTGCGAAAATATCCTGTAACTCCTCATCGCTCATCCCTCAACTCATCCTGAAAATGTCACCTGCACAGACAAAGAATGATATTAGAATAATCAATTTAAATCATAAAAAGCATAGTAATATAAATCATTTTTAAAAAAACTCACTTAAAATGCATAACTTATGTACCCTTATAAGAAATTGGTCAATGAATTGTGTAACTGGATGCTCCAAGTATGAAGTATCCTATGGTTCCATGTTAATCTCCTGATACAACTCTGCATACACTGGAAGGTCGATAGACATGTCACCACAAAAGAATGAGTCCACTTCGTTCTCAAAGAATTCTTGGACTCCTATATTTCCATCATTGTTAGCCAATGCTGGCTCCAAGCTTTCAACGGCCTCCACCCCTTGCAATCTCGACCCCTCTATTTGCATATTATCTTCATCTATGCTCGGAACATCGCTTTGATCATATACTCTCGCACTTCGGGGAGTTGAAGGTATAACATACCACCATTGAGGTTGTCGGGGGTTTGGATAGAAGATTACCTATTCACAAACACGTACAAGAGAGTTCAAACCATTGTGACATAAACCATGTCATAATACAATTAGCAAGCAAATGAGTCCATGCACCTGTTCACAATGGGCCGGCAACACAAAGGTGTCGTGCAAATCTGTCCATTTTTTTTCAGAATCTATTTCGAGAAATCCAGATGGACCTCATCGAACTGTTGCTCCAGCTCCTCCAAGTACCACTTTGAACCACTGCACATCGAATAGTATCATGGAGAAGCTACGGTAATCCGCCGTAACAATACTTTGCAAGTTTCCAAAATACTCCATCTCATCCACAACCGTGTTTGGATCCGTTGCTCATCGTCGGCTCTCTTGCTCGAACCTTGCCATGATACCACAGTCCATTGTGGAGCGCATTTTGTCAATACGCTCCACGCGAAAATGTCGTTCGCGCGATCATGCTGCACTATATATTTTGTAATGTACATTGAAACACTCAAATTATTTGTCACATATAAAATATAGATACAACAAATCCTAAACATGTCATCACCTTTGGACTACATCCCCTCGAGAATTCCCATTCCTCCATTGAGACCTCTGTCCCTTTGCGAGACGTTGTGGTCAAAGCTCCATGCAACCATCGCATTGACATAAACTGCGGCATCTCCTCCATGCCTTCGGGATATCGAATCGGTCGATGACACGTACTACGTCGGAATTCAGTTGGCGTTCCTCTCGATTTTGCTAGCGATCTGGTACTTGGCGAGCCACGTCTCCATAGAGGCATGGTGCAACATACAAAAGCGATTCACCTTCTCTTCCATTGAGGCCTCCATTCTTTTTTCTACCCCATTTCCAACCACCATATCTCCAGTCAGTCTATCATCGTCCTTCAGTAACCATAGCATTTCATTGTCTGGTTCCACCATTGGTAGCCATTATGAAATATGCACTAGCGCCTCAGACACCAACCAACCTTCGGCCATGCTACCTTGGCCACACACTGTAAGAAGTTAAGCGTAGACCGAATAGGTTCACACCATCCATTGCAAGACTGAGCCGAAGATTCCTTGGCTCTCGGGCAAAGCCTGGGAAGGTAGAGTCAATGTGGGTCCATGCGCGCGAATCTGCTGATATTCGTTGAACTCCATCCGTAGACCTATTATGCGCATGCCACATTGTCAAGCTCGCCATGCCGTACGTACGAAACATGTGGTTTATGCAGGGGATAAGCGGAAAGTGTCTGAGAAATTTTTGAGGGATGGTTTGCCCTTGCAAGTCCTGTCGATACCTGTGAGCACCACACTTTGGACATGTCTCCATAGTCTCGTATTCTCCTCGAAACAGTATGCAATCATTTATACATGCATGGATGTTATTGTAGTCCATGCCAAGCTTTCGTAAAACATGTCATGCATCATCACGAGACTCAAGTATGGTATTTACAAGTGGTAATATATGATATTTTAATAACCTTAAAAAAAATCATAAAACACCTTGAAAAAGCACAAATGTTTGTAATAATAGTGTCAAAAAAAAAATTCAATGAAGCGTATGTACAAGGTACCTAAACAACTCGATCACACTCGTATCGCTCCACCCGTATTTTGCTTGCACACTTAAGAGTGCAAGTAGTGTCTTCAGCCGAGATACTCAGCACCCATCATATAATGGTATGGATGCTTCCTCTCTAAGTGGATCAGAAGTCTCGACATCCATGGGAATCAATGCATCGATCATTGCCTCCATCTTAGGCTCCAAGATTGTAGGTAGGTCTGGAAGGTTGCCTGTGTCCTCTGGCATTGACGGTATAGATTGGCCTTGTGAGTGGTGGATTGGCTCCTGCACTTCATCCATCTCACGCCCATGTACTCTTCTAATTGGCCACAAAGGGTGCACACCCCCTTAGGATGAGACATCACCTCTCTGGATAGAAAATTTGCCATCGAGACCCAATCTTATTGTATATAGTATTCAATTAGCTTGTGAGTACAATGCATGATTGATATTAACTTCAAATTACCATTTACTGAATATCCGCAATCGCATGATCAATGATCTTAGATTGAAACTCGCCAAATCGTCGTACGTGTTCTATAGATAATCGGTGTTTTCGTCTAATTGCGAGCTTGCATTGAGAGCAAGGACATGGGACACGCTGATTAAGATATGCCTCGCGATCTTGAACAATAGGACCTTCTTCATTTTCCATTTTGTCTACGTTACAACAAACAATTTATTTTTGTTATCATTCTTTACTTTTCTTAGATTGTTATCCTCTCCTTCCATCTCTCTCTTTTTCTATGACCTAGCATATAGTATCATAGAACACTAATATTTAGTACCTAGTTTTCAGTACCTAGCACATAATATTTCGTTTTCTCTCTTCCTCTCCCTCTCTCATTTCCTCTCCCTCCCTTGCCCTCACCCTCTCTTTCCCTATTAGGTTTAATGATATTTCTCTGTTTCTCTCTCCTCTCTCTCTCATTCTTTTTTCTCTCTCCTCTTCCTCTCTCATTTTCTTTTTCTCTCTCCTCTCCCTCCCTTGCCCTCACCCTTTCTTTCTCTCTTTTCCTATTAGGTTTAATGATATTTTTCTTTTTCTCTCTCCTCTCTCTCTCTCATTTTCTTTTCTCTCTCCTCTCTCTCTCATTCCTTTTTCTCTCTCCTCTCCCTCTCTCATTTCTTTTTTCTCTCTCCTCTCCCTCTCTCATTTCCTCTCTCTCCCTCGCCCTCACCCTCTCTTCCTCTCTTTCCCTATTAGGTTTAATGGTTTTTCTCTCTTTCTCTCTCCTCTCTCTCTCTCTCATTTTTTTCTCTCTCCTCTCCCTCTCTCATTTCTTTTTCTCTCTACCTCTCCCTCCCTCGCCCTCGCCCTCTCTTTCTCTCTTTCCCTATTAGGTTTAATGATATTTCTCTTTTTCTCTCTCCTCTCTCTCTCTCTCTCTCATTTCCCTTTCTCTCTCCTCTCCCTCTCATTCCTCTCCCTCCCTCTCTCTTTTTCTCTCTCCTCTCTCTCTCATTCCTCTGCCTCCCTTGCCCTCTCTCATTTCTTTTTCTCTCTCCTCTCCCTCTCTCATTTCCTCTCCCTCCCTCGCCCTCACCCTCTCTTTCTCTCTTTCCCTATTAGGTTTAATGGTTTTTCTCTCTCCTCTCTCTCTCTCTCTCTCGTTTTTTCTCTCTCCTCTCCCTCTCTCATTTCCTCTCCCTCCCTCGCCCTCACCCTCTCTTTCTATCTCTCTTTCCCTAATAGGTTTAATGATTTTTCTCTCTCCTCTCTCTCTCATTTTTTTCTCTCTCCTCTCCCTCTCTCATTTACCTTTCTCTCTTTCTCTCCCTCTCTCATTTCCTATCCCTTCCTCATCGTGACCCTCTCTTTTTCTCTTTCTCTATTATTTTTAATAATTTGTTTCTATTTTTCTCTCTCCTCTCCCTCTCTTATTTTTTTTCTCTCTCCTCTCCCTGTCTCATTTCCCCTTCTTTCTTTCTCTCCCTCTCTCATTTCCTCTCCCTCCCTCACTCTCACCCTGACTCTCTCTCTTTCTCTATTTTTCCATTAGGTTTAATGATCTTTCTCTCTTTTTCTCTCTCCTCTCCCTCTCTCATTTCCTCTCCCTCTCTCATTTCCTCACCCTCACCCACACCCTCTCTTTCTCTATTTGCCTATTATGTTTAACATCTTATCTCTTTTTCTCTCTCCTCTCATTCTCACTTTTTTTCTCTCTCCTCTCCCTCTCTCATTTCCTTTTGCTCTCCTCCTCTCCTTCTCTCATTTTCCTATTATGTTTTCGTCTCTCCCCCCTCTCCCTTTCTCTCTCCCTCTCCCTCTCTCATTTTCTCTCTCTTCCTCCCCCTCCCTCTCTCATTTCCTCTCCCCCTCTCTCTCCCTCTCTTTAATTTTCCTCTCTTTCTCCCTCTCCCTCTCCCTCATTTCTTCTCCCTCTCTCATTACATACAAATTATTAAAAAATAAATAAATAAGAGAAAGAATACACTCTCATTCTCTCATTCCCTCCCTCTCTCATTCCCTCGCTCTCTTCCTCTCTTTCTCTCTCTCATTTCCTCCCCCTCCCTCTCCCATTTCCTCCCTCTCCCTCTCTTTATTTTCACTCTCTTTCTCCCTCTCCCTCTCCCTTATTTCTTCTCACTCTCTCATTATATACAAATTATACAAAAATTAAATAAATAAGAGAGATAATACACTCTTCCTCTCTCTCATTCTCTCATTTCATTCCTCTCCTCTTCCATTTCCTCCCTCTCCCTCTCCCTCCCCCTCCCTCTCCCTCTCCCTCTCTTTCTCTCTCATTTCCTCTCCCTTTCACTACAAGGGAATGGGGCAATAGCGACGCCGATTAGCGACGCCGATTAGCGACGCCGCAGGGAAAAAAAGCACGGCCGAAACCAGAGCGCCGTTTTCATTTTGTTTTCTTCGCCTTTTGAGAGCGAGAGCGAGGGAGAGAGCCAAGGCTTTGTGGGAGAAGAGGAAGAAGAGACTTGCCGCCGCCGCCACCGCCACCGTCGTTGTTCGTGAAGGAGAGGAGGAGCCCTCGTTGCAAAGAGAAGCCGCCCACGCTCGCCATATCTCATTGGTGAGTCTCCCTCTCTCTTTCTTTTACTTGTTGAAGGTTTAAATCGTTCTCTTTTGTTTGTTTAGGAGAGGAAATGAAAGAGAGGGAGAGGGAGAGGGAGAGGGAGAGGGAGAGGGAGAGGGAGAGGGAGAGGGAGAGGGAGAGGGAGTGAGAGAAAGAGAGGGAGAGGGAGAGAAAGAGAGGGAGAGTGCATTCTCTCTCTCCCTTTTGCTTGTTTAATGTTTAAATTACTTTCTTCTTTGCTTGTTTAGGAGAGGAAACGAGAGAGTAAGAGAGAGGGAGAGGGAGAGGGAAAGAAAGAGAAAGAGAAATAGAGGGAGAGGGAGAGGGAGGGGGAGGAAATAGGAGAGGGAGAGAAAGAGAAAGAGAGGGAGAAGGAGGGAGAATGCATTCTCTCTCTCCCTCCCTCTCCCTTTTGCTTGTTTAATGTTTGATTCACCTTATTTTTTACTTGTTTAGGAGAGGAAATGAGAGAGAAAGAGAGTGAGAGGGAGAGGAAGGGAAAGGAAATGAGAGAGGGATAGAAAGAGAAAGAGAGGGAGAGTGCATTGTATCTCTCCCTCTCCCTTTTGCTTGGAGGATGTTTAAATCACTTTATTTTTTGCTTGTTTAGGAAATGAGAGAGAAAGAGAGATAGAGAGGGAGAGGGAAAAAAAGAGAAAGAGAGGGAGAGGGAGGGGGAGGGGAAGGAAATGAGGGAGAGAGAGGGAGAGGGAGAGGGAGAGGGAGAAAGAGGGAGGGAGAGGGAGAGAGAGGGGGAGGGAGGAAATGAGAGAGGGAGAGAAAGAGAACGAGAGGGAGAGGGTGAGGGTGAGGGTGAGAGAAAGAGAGGAAGAGAGGGAGAGGGAGAGAAAGAGAGGGAGAGGGAGAGAAAGAGAATATTTTTTGCTTGTTTAGGAAATGAGAGAGAAAGAGAGATAGAGAGGGAGAGGGAAAAAAAGAGAAAGAGAGGGAGAGGGAGAGGAAGAGGGAGAGGGAGGGGGAGGGGAAGGAAAATGAGGGAGAGAGAGGGAGAGGGAGAGGGAGAGGGAGAAAGAGGGAGGGAGAGGGAGAGGGAGGGGAAGGGAGGAAATGAGAGAGGGAGAGAAAGAGAACGAGAGGGAGAGGGAGAGGGTGAGGGTGAGAGAAAGAGAGGAAGAGAGAAAGAGAGGGAGAGGGAAATGAGAGAGGGAGAGGGAGAGGGAGAGGGAGAGAAAGAGAAGAGAGAAAGAGAGGGAGAGGGAAATGAGAGAGGGAGAGGGAGAGGGAGAGGAAGAGAGGGTGAGAGAAAGAGAGGGAGAGGGAAATGAGAGAGGGAGAGGGAGAGGGAGAGGGAGAGGTAGAGGGAGAGGGAGAGAAAGAGAGGGAGAGGGAAGGGAAGAAAATTTAAGATAATATACGTATTGATAATGGTATGCAATGTGCTTTGCATACGGCCACGTACTTCATCAAAATGAACCCAAAATTATTGTTATAGAAAAAGAAACCCTTAAATTGAGTATAGGATAATTTCTCTCAGGTCTTATGACTATGAGTAGAATTGATTGAAATAAATTTTATTACTATAGTTATAAAATTTCATAGATGGCGCGCATTAATTTTAAAATGGATTACTTATACTCAAAGCCGAGATATAACAAAAAATTATCTACCGGGACAAACAAATCGTTGAGCATGATATAAGGCCGAGATATAACATCGGAAAATCTCTTGACTACTATATACAATGCAAGGTTTATGGTCAACTTGCAACTTGACGTACATCTCCATAAAGCTATCCATTTAAGCCTTGTTTGCTGTAATGTAGATAAGATGGCAAACGAAGAAGGTCCTATTGTTCAAGACCGCGAGTCGTATCTTAATCAGCGTGTCCCATGTCCTTGCTCTCAATGCAAGTTGGCAATTAGACGAAAACGCCGATTGTCTATAGAACACGTACGACGATTTGGCGAGTTTCAATCTGAGATCATTGATCAGGCGATTGCAGACTTTTAGCAAACGGTACGGTAATTTGAAGTTAGCATTTTTCATGCATTGTACTCTCAAGCTAATTGAAAACCATACACAATAAGATTGGGTCTTGTTGGTAAATTTTGTATCCAGGGGGGTGATGTCTCGACCCAAGGGGGAGTGCACCCTTTGCGGCCAATTAGAAGAGTTCGTGGACGTGCGATGGATGGATTGCAGGAGCCAATCAACCACTCGCAAGGCCCATCTATACCGTCAATGCCAGAGGAGACAGACAACCTTCCCGACTTGCCTACAATCTTGGAGCCTGAGATGGAGGCAATGATCGATGCATTGATTCCCATGGATGTTGAGACATCTGACCCGCTCAGAGAGGAAGCATCCATACCATTATATGATGGGTGCCGAGTATCTCGGTTGAAGACATTGCTTGCACTCTTAAGTGTGCAAGCAAAATACGGTTGGAGCGATACGAGTGTGACTGAGTTATTCAGGTACCTTGCACACAGACTTCATTGTTTTTTTTTTAAACAGTATTATTGCAAACATGGATAGATTTTTCAAGGTGTTTTATGATTTTTTCAGGTTATTGAAATATCATATATTGCCACCTGCAAACACCATGCCTGAGTCTCGTGATGATGCGCGACATGTTTTACGGAAGCTTGGCATGGACTACAATAACATCCATGCATGTATCAATGACTGCATATTGTTTCGAGATGAATACGAGAGTATGGAGACATGCCCAAAGTGTGGTGCTCACAGGTATCGACAGGACTTGCAAGGGCAAACCATCCCTCAAAAAGTCCTCAGACACTTTCCGCTCATCCCCCGCATAAACCACATGTTTCGCACGTCTGCCATGGCAAGCTTGACAACGTGGCATGTGCAAATTTTGTTGTTTGTATTTTCGTCGCTTTAAACGTCGCTATAAGGTCTATATCTTGTAGTGTTTCTCAATATATATACACAAATTATAAAAGCAAAAGGGAGAGGGAGAGAGAGAATGCACTCTCCCTCCCTTTCCCTCTCTCATTTCCTCCCCATCCCTCTCCCTCTCCCTCTCTTTCTCTTTCTCTCCCTCTCTCATTTCCTCCCCCTCCCTCTCCCTCTCTTTCTCTTTCTCTTTCTCTTTCTCTCCCTCCCTCTCCCTCTCCCTCTCTTTCTCTCTCATTTCCTCTCCTAAACAAGAAAAAGAAGGAGAGAATTAAACCCTAAACAAGCAAAAGAAGGAGAGAATGGACTCATCGATGAGATATGGTGAGGGTTTGGCGGCTCCTCTTCGCGATGAAGGCTCCTCCTCTCCTTCACGAATGGTGGCGACAGCGGCGGCGGCAAGCCTTCTTCCTCTCCCTCTCTCACCCTGCCCAAGATGGTCGCTCTCTCTCTCGCTCTCCCTCTCGAAATGTTCAACAAAAATGCGCTAAATGAATACGCGCTCGGGTTTCGGCCTATTTTTTTTCCCTGTGGGGCGTCGCTATTTGCGTCGCTGGCCGCTACCTGTGTCACTACCCACCGTCGCTATACGTTTAAATCCTTGTAGTGATAGCTTGCATTTTGTAAATCATATATTTCCAAACCATTTAGCATGGCTAGTCATATGATTAGATGCACCTCAATCAACATATTATACATCATCATGTGTCCCCTTCATTATATGTTGGATAATAAACCAATGCTCATTTTTTTCTTCATTCTATCATGAAGACCATGCATAGTTTCCTTGTTGCAATTTATCACTTCGAATATCATCCTTCTTAGTATAACACTGGGTTGTAGTATGACTTGTTTTGCTATAATAATAATAAATAATACCAAAATTGCTACAGCCTCTATTTTAGAATTCATTTCTTTCTCTAGAGCTCCCCTTGTGTATAAAGTTTCCATGTCCTGCATTTTACCGAACTGCTAATTTAACATATTTTGCTAGTTACCACCATCACATCTCATACCATGGCCTCTTGGAGAGGATCTACCATGTCCCCTTCTGGAACTTGAGTAAATTCTTGGACTTGTTCACAACTTTTTTCAAATGATTCACTTGCATGTTGATTTCTTTAGTGATCGTGAGATAGACCAACTTATCAAAAACTAGAAATATCTTTCATACATACTTAAGGAGCTTTTGAATAGTTCCTATATAGGAGAACTCTTGAAATTTAGGAAATTCTCTAACTTTTTATAGGTACTTTGTATATAGATTTCCTATGTATAACCAGGGAATTACTTTCTCCACATCCCATGCGAGGAAATCCTAGGCATGCATGTATGCACTCATTATATATAACTAGGAAATTTATTCCACACATCTTAAATTAGGGATTTGTAGGTCATATAACTAGGGAATTTAATTTCCCATGTAATCTCAAACTAGGAATTTGTAGGTCATATAACCAAGGAACCATGTTTCCCATGCACCATAATAGGGAATTCTAGGCCACACAACTCTAGGGAACTCGGTTCCTCACATTTCATACTAGGCAATTACAAATAGCCATATCAAGAACATATCTGAACATATATATACTTCGTGTAAAATTACAAATACTTTATGGAAAATGGTTGCTAAGAAAAATAGTTCTAAATTAAGTAGTCACTCAAGAATGCAACATTTCTTATCATCCTTTTTTACAAAATTTTGCAAAATTCTTCTCTTTATTTCTCTAAAGATTAGTTGGTGATGCACCAACACTGTAAAGGTAACTATGTTAATCAATAATTTAATGCTGAGCACCATGTGACCTAGCTCAATACTTTTGGAAATTAGAAACCAATTGTAGTGTGCCATTTGTGCATATTCTTCAACACATTTCTAATACATGTACATTGTAAAAAGAGATAAAAATGATCCTCTTTCTCACAAGGTAAATTTCCTAAAATAAGCATTAACATACTAAGTCCATCTCTAAAAAGCTTTAATACAACTAGCCTCCAAAGAAACATGTTTAAACTTATAGAAAGATGTGGCATTCCATTTATTGGCAAGGTTAATTTTTTGCATTTTTCTCACATATGTAAGTTTATTGCACTTACTATGATTATTCCAAATTAGGTTAGAGTTTAAAAACATATTACACATGTCACCTCTAATCCAATCTACTTGAGGTTGAGTTAAAGGACATATTGTCCATGTCACCTATAATCAAGCCTAATTGAGGATAAAAATAGTAAGGATTGTAATGGATAAAGTGTACTTGGAGATCAAAGTTTTGAGTTAAATGGATAGTATCTATGTTTTACCCCACTTTCTTTAACATCAAGGAGTAACTCAAAATAATTAGCTACAAAGATACCTAGTTCATTTCTTGTAATCCCACAAGCTTTCTCCAATTTCATTTTTTATATTTGATAGGCCAATTTAGGATTTTCTTAATAACAAAATATCCTCTTTGAAGCCCAAAATATTCAATCAAATAGACAATTCAACTTATGAATCAATTCTCACAAAAGCACCTAGCCAATCTTGAGTGTTTCAAGCTATGGCTATTGTTTTTCGTATTTTTTCGTGGGTAAATACCCCCTCAAGGGGAGATTTCATAATGGAACAAATATACATTTATTGGAAAGGTCTCTATTCATGCTCAATTAGTGTTTAAGGATAGATCTCACATATGATCTAGCCTAATTGAGGAAAAATACCAATGTATTATAATGAAAAATGTGATAGAGATTATATTTAGGTGAAGGGTTTGGTTTCTTAAGGCATATGTATTATAATGTATTTTCTTTTATGTTAATGAGTACCAAAAAATAAATAGTGATAAAGGTGCCTAGTTAAGTCCTTATAATCCCACAAGTTTTACAAAAGTTGATTTCCTTTTGAGAATTGATAGGCCAATCTAGGATTTTCCTTAATCATAAATATATCCTCTTCAAAGCCCAAATAATTCAATCAAAAGAAAATCCATGTGATGGATCAATCCTTACAAAGGTACCTAGACAATCTTGAGTATCTCAAGGTATGGATATTGTTTTTCATATTTTTCAAGAATGCAAATATCCTCTAAGGAGGAGATTCCACAAGGAGTCAAATACAAATTTGGTTTTAGTGAGAGTTTCTTCACAGTTTTCATTGGTTAACAACTTGTTAGCAAGCTCCTCTCTTGAGGAAAGAGAGTGTGTGCTTGCAATATAAAACAAGATCATACACTTAGTTGGTAACACGACAATGTAAGGCTACATAAACAATATAAATGAGGATCCTCATGAGAGTCGAAACCACACTACACT
Source organism: Lygodium microphyllum (assembly GCF_053477565.2). Lineage (NCBI taxonomy): Eukaryota > Viridiplantae > Streptophyta > Polypodiopsida > Schizaeales > Lygodiaceae > Lygodium > Lygodium microphyllum. Next base: position 114,787,512 of record NC_141137.1, read on the forward strand.
TTATAGAGCAACATACATATTTATATTTTCAATTTTATCATTTCAAATGGATGTTCATTTGGTATATTTTCTTTACCACTTTTGATTCCATCCGTTACTTACTACATATTTAGTGCTTTTCCTATTTTTGGAGCCACCTTTTATTAACATAGTAGTACTCTGATTCCCTTTACATTCAGTCATTGTAAATAGTCCACCAATGTTTTTTAGGACAAAAATTTCTTCTGAGTGGGGATGGAATGTAAGAGATGGAAAGTAGGATACATATAGGGGCACGTATAAAAGGCGAAGGTACCAATCATTTTGTAACCAATTTTGACATTAGTACAAGTGTCTTTTCTTGTTTTATCTTTCTCTTTCTATCCTTTCATGATGCCAGGAGGCATATTCCACGATGGATTCCGTGAGGTTTTACGGTGGATTCCGTAAACTTAGATGACCGGGGCTCATACACAAAGAGGATTCTTTGTGCGAGAAGTTGATGGGACGCCTGTCCTTCTCGGGCGTTTCATTAATTTAGTGTGTACATGGGTGATTCCATATCGGGTGATTCTGCAAAATGCATATTAAATTAATAAACGTTTATGAGTTTAGAGTGCGCACTCGTAATAAATTAAGGTTAGGATTTATTTCTAACCAGTTGATTTATTTATGTAGCTGAAGACTGCTAGGTATTCACTTTTGTCAGTTTAATTGTATTATTTTACTAACGATTGTGAATGCTTCAGTTAATGTGTAGAGATAGCAGCAGTGGCGGAGGAAAGCATTGGAGTCTAGCGAGTATTCGACCTTTGGATTATATTTTGATAGGCGCCACGCCTATATTTTGTTATGTCTATTGAGACATCGATTATTTATTATTATTTTGTATGTGCCTATGCGCACGGATATGTTATTTCTATTTGGACATTGAGATTGGGCGTGCCAGACTCTATGGGCACCGTCCCTTAGCTTTATTTCCTATTTTTGTAGAAAGCAAACTCAAAAGCTAAAAGCTTGTCATATTTTTGTAAATTGGGCTATTATTGAGCATGAAGATGGAAATATACATAAAATACATGCTTTGTGAAGCGCTCACACAAGGCATGGGGGGAGATTGAACCCAATTGGTCTCTTGCTTCTTGTCGTTCATGCTTTTACATTGTTTTTTGTGCAAAAAGGTAGAGTTCATTGTTCTTGGGGACCTTCCGGGATTCACTACGTGAGCATACTGCGACCGATCTGCGCACCATTTCATAGCTGCCAACCATGTCTTTCTTACTTCTTTATGTCTTTGTCTCTCATATTCTAGTCTTTCTCTCTCCTCATCACTCTCTTTCTCTCTCTTTTGCACTTCTTGTCTCTCTTCTACAGTCTTAATATCTCCAATTCACTTCTTGACACTGAATTAATGAGTTGGAAAGTGTGTTTGTTGATGGATTTATAGTAGATTTCATTATCCAATCACACACATTGTTGAACATAGAAATTCTCTCAATAAAAGATTCATTGCACATGCCATTCTAATGATCGTAACTGGTAACCATCCATCTGAGTTTAAGATTGGATCTTTTAGAGAGGATAGTCAATCTTTTTGTCATAGACACAAAGTGATAGCTACCTTAGAAAGTGAGAGATTAGGACATTACTTATATGATTAAAATAGATTTGAAACATAGATCAATAAAAAAATCAAGTGATGAAATGCTTACTTCTTTGATTATGGTGGCACAGAGAGCCATCACTCAAGTAGATAGAGCCATCACTCAAGTAGATAGAAATAAACAATTAAAAGAAGCAGGACTTTCTAGTCAACCATGCTTGTGGAGATAATATGATCTCTATAGCTTTGATTTGTCCTTGAATCTTGTATATAATTGCATGGATATTTTGGCTCTAATTTTTTTCTCAAAGTATAGATGTGCTCTTATAAGGACTATGGACAATAGAGTGAAAACACAAATTGATGAGGTAACACATCGTGTCACAAAAGCAACTCCATACTCTATACAATATGGTCATTGGCCAAGGTATCCTAGTAAATGCTATGAAGGCTACAAGGCTGAAGAAAATCAAAAGTCGATAAAATGGTGTTTGCCATATGTATTAGTGAGATTCAAGGTATTTTGAAGGTCTTTTATGACTTGGGACTTGTAGACATTGCTCAAGATTTTTATAATTACACTCATCGTGATCATGGTTGGTCTAGAGAATATGTAGATACTTTGAGAGAATTGCTTGGTTCTTGGAGAGATGGTCTGAAGAACTCCTAGGATCCAACATAGTTCCATTAAACACCATATTAGAGAATTTGGAAATTTTCTAACTTTTAATTTCAAATTACGAATAAATATTTGACCATGTGGTTAAATCTTGATCCATATTTGAAAGTGAGATTTGAGAAGGTAGCTTATATAGTATTTAGGGTAGAATCCATCTTTAAATAAGACAACAAGATTTGAACATGTGATTAAATAATAAAGGTATTGGGGGTTTCCAAAGTGCATGAAATTTACCGAATTCCCTAATATAGCGTTATTTGAGCATGTTGCAAGTATAAACTCTTCTCAACTTTCCTTTTGTTTATGTATTTACAATATTTACATTTCAATTTAATAATGTATCCATTTTTATGATATCAATTATAGGTTTTGAAGAGTTCTTGGATGATATCCTTTGTCACGATAGCCATGATACTTTTTGCTATTATATATGAATGAATCAATATATCTTAATATCAAAATAAATAATAAAGACAATAAAATTTCTTACATAATGATCAAAGGTAGAGTTTCTTTACATGAATATTCATTCATATAACAAAAGACCAGCTTGACAAACTTATGTCACACATGAAAGGATGATAAGACAATTTCACAAAACTCTCTTACCACCTAATGGATATTTAGTGGATCGTGATAGATGTGATGAATGTCCAAAATGGCATATATTAGATCTTAAGCATGCATCATGTGTTGATAGAGCAAAAGAGTTATGGAGGTTTTCTAGGAAAGCTAATGATTGCACATGCAAAAAAGCAGCAATAACAAAGGGAAAAGTTATAGGAGGGAAGAAGTTGAGATACATGAATGCAACTAGTGATGAAAGGAGATACATTCATTAGACTTTTAACATAGAGGTGGAACAAGTAATATAACATAAAAAGGTGTTTCTCAAGGGAGAAACTATAAATAGTTGTAAGATATGGTGAAGATACCACTATTGATATGGATGTTGGCCATTGGAAAGCATACATATCATCACTTTTATCATTTGAATGTCATGGCAAAGTGAGACTCTTTTTTGGTACACATTACTATACTGACAATGCATTATGATTTAAAGTGGCCATGAAAGCTTGGTTCTGGATACCACTATAGGCATGATTGTCTTGCAAAATAGTTTTATGCCATTTTCATGGGATTGTAGTAGACCAATATAGTAATTATTACATAAATTTGTCCCACTTCAATATGAAAATTCAATTATTGGATATGAGGCAAAGGATCTGAGACTAAGGTCATGTGCTTAACAAAGGTAGGTTGCATTAGATGCATTTGTCCTTGGCTAGAGAAGAATGAAATCATTTATAGGAAGGGTGATTTATCAGCACATTGTGTGCACCAAATGACTTAAATTATGACATCATAAGGTCAATTAATTATGAAATGAAGCAAGTTAAAGTGGGAAAGTTGACTAAGGTGCACTTATGAGAAAATATTTGGAAGATGAGATGAGAGTATATAGAATGGAAAGATTGGTGTTTGTGTGTATCCACACAAAAGCAATGGCTTGCAATCAAAACAAAAACAATGATAATCAATAAAACAAAAAAGTCATACCTATTCAGTGACATTCACTTGAATATGACTCAACAATCCTATGATTGTATATTTATTAAAGATATTTTTTATGTTGCCTAACATCTTTTCAACAACATTAATATACATATTCTCATAGTCACCACATTTATGTAGGTTTCAAATGTCAACTTCTAGCATTGAGATGATGGCTCTTTTAAAGAAGATGATGAGTGAAGATCCCAAATTCATTGGACTTGTGGGCTTTATGATGAATAAGGTGGAAGGTACACAAATTTTGATATTAATGCATTGTTTGTGATGTAAGTATTATAATAATAGGTGGCTCAATTAAATGTGTCATTTTTAATTAATTTTTTTATTTTCTTAAAATTTAATAATCTCTTTATCAATATAAACTTTGATTAATTGTGTGCAAATAAATAAAAAAATGGTACAATAGAGAATAGGTGAAAGGAAGATAAGGAGATTACTTGTCTTGATATTTTTTCAAGTCTAGAAACATGTGTCTCATATTTGTAGATAATGATCAATTATCATAAATAGCTATCTAATTAGGGATATTTGACATCTTAAGTTTCATCAAGTATAATATGTCTATCATTGTATGATAAAATCTTTCAACCACCTACCTTGGAAAAGAGAGAAAATTGTAGATTTTATGGGAAAAAACTCTTAGCTAAATGCTTTAAAAGCCAACATACTATCATGCTTGAAAATTATCGATGGGTACGAAGATGGTTTGACTTTAGAAGGTCAAATGATCTTCTATGTAAAAAGGCTGAAAAGGAACGTATTGAATTCATAACCTCTCAAAATCACCATAAAATTTTACAATTGAAGTTTCATGGATGTGAGTACTTATGGAGAGAGTGTGATATTTATGATTGGTGGAAAAGTATAAGGCAAGATTAGAGGAAGTATTTGAGGAGAAAGGGCTTTCTAGAGAAGGTAAGTTAGTTAATTGTTTTCTCATTAAATTTTCTAATACTTGAGACAAAGAAGTTTAGTTAGTCAATCCATTAATTTTCTAGCATATAGAAAAAGTTCTCAACCTTTCTTGAAGTGGAAATTTTGGATAAGATTAAACCTATACCGGAAGATGTGATTTCTAATACAATAGCATCACAAGCAAGATAATATGATTTGTATGTTTAGTTTTATGATTATCTTATTAGTTCCACTTCTTCTATACTCATATATATACCTTTTGATGGAGGTGTGAAGTATATACTCCTATTGTTGACTCTCAAAAGCTAGATGTATACAACTCAACTATGGATGATACTCCAACTGATCAAGCCTTGGAAAGGGTATCCTATGAAATTGTGTGTTTATCTTTTCATGCATGATTTTTATGCTTTTATAATATCTCATGTATTTAATATATATGTTGATGTTATCTTAGCCTCTTAGAGAAGAAAAAATCTTTGAAGGGCTACAAAAGGATATTAAAACAGAGTGAGTATTATAAGTAATTATTTTATTTAAACTTTTTATATTTTTCTTAGATAATATATATTTTATTAATATTTATATATGAATAGTTATTTTTCTTACATTAATATGTTTGAAGAAGGAGAACAAAGCTTTCAAGAATATCAAGATTATACAATAAATCAGTTTTTGATGTCTATGTTAAAATTCATTTTGATTATATGTTTATAAAATGATGAATCATTTGTAACAAACAAGCCGAAAAGAAGATAACAATATCAAAGAAAATAGATTAAAGGTATTATACTTGAATTTTGTATTTTTAAAAAGTTTTACATGAGAAAAATAATCTTATCTAGTTATTTCATTTGGATTAGGAATGTAAGGATCTTTCAAACCCAAGCATTGAGATTGATATTTTCAGTGATATTCAAAGGGTAACTTTTTAATAACTTATTTTTAATTTGTATATTGTATTTGTTTAAAACTTGAACTATATAAATATGTATTTTTAAATATTATAACTCATTATTTTTAAAATAAATAATATTAGTTAAACATTTACTGATTTATTTTTTTATGCAAGTTGATATGATGAAAAAATATTTATAGATTATACTTTTAGAGTATCTCAATGTGCACATGATTCATGATATATACTTTTCATTGAAAAGTACATATATGAATCTTAAAAAGACTGATGTTAGCTTTCGGGTCTTTTGTAAGGATACAAAAAGGCCAACAAGTGATAAAACGATACATGAGATTGTTCATTGGCTTTTCGACAATGGCTATGATTTCATTACTACTTTATAAAATTTGTATTTTTATCTATTTTATTGGCACTATGTATTGATATATTTACTTGTTGAATTTATATTAATCAATTAAATGTGTACTATGTTCTATTTAAAATTAACTAAGCAATCTCCATATAATTTTCTAGTTGAAAACTTGTTATATAATTTTCTACTTAAAAATAGACATAAGTAGGCATGTGCGATCTAGGAAAAATGCAATGTATCCAAGTTAGAGAAAAATTAGAATTACATAAGAAATCTCCTATATAAGAAAACTATCATATGTAGGAAAATTTTCCTACGTAGGAAAACATAGTAAAATTTTTCTATGTTGGAAAATCCCCACATAGGAAAATTTTATTTCATAGGATTCGAAGAAGAAAAAAAAAAGAGAATTCCCTATCAATTCCTTGGTTAAACATACATATAAGTAAGGAAAGTACATCATAGGGAAAGTGGAACATTTCCTAGTCCAAAGAAACAAGGGCATCACATTTTTTGCTATGTAGAAAAGTTTATTTTTCCCTGTGTGTAAAAATTTTCCTATATAGGAAAATCACATTTTTCCCTATGTAAGGAAATCTCCCTTTGTAGGAAATTTCCTATGTGAAACCCTAGTTTCTCCAACCAAAAAATGTTCCATTTTACCTATGATTTACTTTTCCTACTTATGTGTATTTTTTACTAGGGAATTGATAGGGAATTCTCTTTTCTTTCTTACATAGGGAATGATTAAAAGTTCCTTGTGATACATAGAAGTGATAAACAATTTCCAAGCCTTCTCATTATTAAGGCCACCCAAAGTAGATAATTCCAAATCATCATCATTTGAAGGCATTACATCAATAGCTACTAAGGCATGTGCAATGCTTCTCACCTTCAAAACATACTCATTTATAATATATTTTCTTTCTTCAAGGTACGCAACTCTTTCTTGAGTTGAGTCTTTTGTGGCTTTGTGTTTACTAAAAATATATTCTCAAAGATTGTCCAAGCTGCATGTGAAGTTTTGTGCATTTTCAATGTGTCCCAACATAGTGTTATTGATGACTACACATAGCCAATACATTATATTTTCTCCTTTTGCATTCCATTCTTTTTATGCCTTTAATTCTTTGTAGTCATAGGATTACTTAGCTCTGGCTTCTTTTCTTCATCCAAAATAAACTCATAGAGGCCTTTTCTAATAAGTTTATCATACAATACTTCCAAGTTTATTATACAAAACTTCCATGATGGGTAGTTGTTCTTATTTAACTTCTCAATGATGTGATTTCCATAGTTATTTGCCATTACCACAAAATTAATACAAAATAGCAAGTTTTCTTTAATAGTTTACAAGTGCATAACAATACATGAAGTAGTCTCTTTCAATGACTACTCAATAGTACATGTAACCTATAACCTATTTGCAAATAAAAATTGTGTTTTCTTCCTAGTGAACAGCTTAGAACTTACAAATTTGAAATATGTAACCTATACACTCACTTTCGGTCAATATAGCCATAATCATAGCATATCCAAAAACTAATGGTTGCAACCTTATGGATTTAAAAGAGGCCCTAAAATGGCCTCAAATGGCCAAAAAAGCAGTGGAAAAGTCCTATAGAATTTGTCTACAAATTACACAATCCTCTACTTGTACATCAAATCTCACAACAATCTGATATTTTCACTCTGCCTTGCTTCTAATGCCTCCACATGCACTATCCTAGAGAAAAAGTGAAAGAATGGGAGAGATTCTTACCCATTGCTTGCTTACTGGAATCTTTGCTTCTTCTCCTTCACTTTAGCCTTCATAACCTATTTCTCTTAGCAGGGCCGCTCTAATACAATGTCATGATTCATATGGTGGGGAGCCTTGCTTGAGCTATTGTGCCAAACACACACACTATACACATAAGAGGAAGCTCACTCAAGAATACAAGAACAGAGATGGATGCCAAAACATTTTCTTATTGGTTTCTCCTTCTTCTTTCATACACATACTGCAATGTACACAAAGTATAGATAAGATAAAATAAAATAAAAATTAGTGTTGAGAGTGGAAAAAGACTAAATCTTTGACTGATTTTTGTTGTTTTTTAGAACTGAATGATTGATTTTTGATGGATTTAGAGTGATGTATGGTTGATAAAGGAAGTGTTTGAGAGTGTTTTGGATGATATTGATTATATTTTGGAAGTTCATGATGATTCTCAGTGGAGATATGAAGCTCTATGATGTTGTGATAGGTTCTGTTGAGGTTTTGATTGGTTCTGTATGCCTTCTGTATAGCTTCTGTTTTGTTTTGATTTTCTTCTGTATGAAGCATGGATTGATGATTGATGAAGGTTGAGATCTTTTGGAAACTTATTGAATAGTTTTTGATAGTTTGGAATGGTTTGAGTATGAGTTATGAGGTTCTGATGACCTTATGTAACCCTTTGTAGACCTTCTGTAGAGCCTCTGTTTCTATTATCTCTACGCTGTAACTATTCTGTAGCTGCTCTAGTACTGTACTGTATTGTTCTGTAGACCTTCTATAAGTGTTCTATAGAATGTATGTGTGACTTTGGAAAAGTTTTCTACCTTTTGGAAAGGATGAATCTAAGTTCAAAAGAGCTAAAAAAAATGGAAGAAGCAGCTGCTGAAGACTAAAGAGAAGGTTGAGTGACAATGATAGTAGTGAGCTATGAAAAGACACTGTAGTGGCTCTGGTGCCTCTTCATATCATACATACCTTTTGGGAGGTGCATCCATGACCTAAGAAGGATTATTGAGATTTATTATGAGAGTAGTAGTGAGAAGATGATGTACTATTGATAGAGTGAGAGAGAGAGAGCCAGAGATGGTCAATTATATCAAAACAGTGTAATTGTATATAAGAGATTGAGAGAGAGAACTATGAAGACATTGAAGATGAATAATATATGATTGACTTCCATTCGAAGATGGTGCATTCTTCTATGTTCTTTGTTCTATTGAAGAATTCTATGAAGATATTGAAGATTATAGTTGATTCTATCAAATTCGTGGGAGATATCTACTATGATGCTGCATGAAGAATTGTTGCTTCCTTTGTTTTGGTCATCAAAAGAATGAAATAAAAGCTTATTGATGTTACAAGATAGATTTTCTTGCAGTAGAATCCCCTTTTCCTTGGTGTTCCTCTTGGGGCTCCATGTTTTTGGTGCGCGACCGAGGAAACTTGCCATCAACAAGCATCAAAAGAGGCTGAAAATGAAGGAAACGGCATTGCCAAGAAGAGGAGAATTCAATGGATGTTTGCAAAATTCCTTCTTCTTGGCAATGCCATTTCCTTCATTATCAAAGCCACTTTCCACCGGCAGTTTATCCCACAATGGCGGAAACATATTACCATCATGATGCATGCTCTATGTGGTGGACTGTTTCCTCTTTCTGTTGAAGCAGCAGAAACTTGCATCTTGGTGGAAAATTGTTTGGGAACAAACTGAAGAGCAGAAACAGAGAGAATGACCATCCATGGAAGATTTGACATTCATTGAGAAGTTTCCAGAAATCATCAAGTGGGAGATTGTGAAGAAGCTCTAAGAGTCGTGGTCTGTGGAGGTTCACAAAAACAAGAAGGAAAAGAGTTGAAATTTGTTCGTGGATGCTCAATAGCAAGATACGTGGGATGCTTGGTGCACTGATAATCTTCTATTTGTCCAATTAGCAACCCATTGGAAGTTGGTACACAGAGTGTTTTTCACAACATACACTGTTGAAACCCTCAGAAGCTGGCATTATTATAATGGCACAACAACGATCCTAAGAATAATGAGTTTTGATACTTTCAGAATGGAACATCTCTCTCTCTGTAGTGGTTTGAAAGCCGAATTTAGAGATGTTGAAAAGAAGGAAGTAGAGGAGATGTTGGCCAGAGAATCCCCGAGAGGCTGAAGCCCTCTCTGATACTATCCTATTGAGTACAGACCAACTGGTTGGAGCTAAGCCCCTGATGAATGACACAATCAAGAGGCAAGCGTTAGAATGAGTCCAGAGGTATGTGAGAAGAGAGAAGGCAAAAATCAAAGCTGGGAACGAGCTTGCAGCAAAAGCCTCCTTTGACGCCCTAAAAGCACTCTTTATAGAAGTCCCCATGGCAACTCAAGGTCCCCTTCCTAGTCAGATTCATCCTGGAAATATTGATGACAGGCTAGCAAATGTAGTCCCATTGCCAATTTTTAAGGGAGAGTACAATGAAGACCCTGATCTTGATGTAGTAGAATTTATGGTAGCATGCGTGGCTAACAATGCCAGAACCCTTGAGCATTGATTAGCGATATTCCCCCCCACTTTCAAGGGCGCAGGGTTTCAGTGGTACGAGAGACAAGTAGTAGTAACTTTTGGTACATGGGACAACCTGAAGTTGGCATTCCTCACTAAATTCAGGCGTGAAGGTTTTGAAGAGCGGATGTGAGAGGATTTTATGAACCTAAGTCAGTCCTTTGGAGAAAGAGTAGAAGCTTATGTCTTGCGAATGGAATCCATCCTGAAGAGATGGACTAACCATCATTTGGACGAAGGTATCCAGAAAGGAGTGTTTCTCAGAGGCCTACAACCAAAATTTTGCAAATTTGTGAAATTGAGAAGACCAGTCAATCTGCAAGCTGTAGTGGAAGGTGCAAGATTGTATGATGAAGTTGAACCAAGGCTGTCAATGACTCTAGGAAGAGGAGTCTTACCTCCTCCTATGCCAGGAATGGTATATACACCAAATGCAGTCCTAGGGACAGTTTCCTACCCCTATCCTCAGATGTAAAAAGTGTTGTAGTATAATGCATCTAATCCATTGTGGTCACCACAGACGAAATTGCCTCAAATGATGGTTCAACCACAACAACAGTGGCCTCAAACAGTTCCTTCAATGGCGACTCAACAATAGTGGAACCCTACCAACTGGAATCAACAACCCCAAGTCTCAGTAGGAGGTCTGAATCAGAGCCAGAACAGAGGACCTTCTGGATCGACCCAACCAGTTTATGTAGTAATTATAGAAGCTTCCCAAAACCCTACCAAAAGTACTTCAGGAGGTGAAAATCTTAAGGACTACTTATCCAACTCAGTTGCAAGTATTAAGAAAGAGCTTCTGGATATGATTACAGAGCAGCTACAGACGCTGAAGATGAATACGGCCAATATATCCACTCCTGTGGGAGCTGGAAGAGATATAATGTGCTCTAATACATGGTGCGGAAAGTGTCATCAAGCGGTACATTTAGCCACTGAATATACCCGAAAACCAACCATTCCTGAGGCCTTCTGTTCCTACTGTTTGAGAAAGAACCATACATAGGATATTTGCTCTCTAAAAGAGATGCATGAATGAAGACAGAAGGATGAAAATGCAAGATTAAACTTGCTAGAATCCAAAATGACAACACAGGATATTGGACCAAACCTAGGGAATTTGGCCCTAATTTCGGTCCAAGGATGTTTCCCTCTCAAAGTTATAGAGGACGATAGTCTGGCGGTGATCAGAGATCAGAGGTGGAATGTTACAAGTGTGGAGAAAAGGGTCATATCTCCCTGAATTGTTTAAACCCTAGATGATCTGTGGATTACAAGCCCTTATGCAACCGATGCAAAGGTGAAGGCCACACTGCAAAGGACTGTCCAAGCCCAGCCCTTGTAAAGGCCAATGGCACTGATAGCCAACAGAAGGTACAAGATCCTACCTCAAATTTGGTAGAGTTGGAAGTTGCCGCTATCACGCGCACAAAGAAGAAGGAACCAGTTGTTTAGAATGAAAATAATTCTCCTGCCAAGATTGTGAAGTTCAACCTGCCAACCGAGGGACAGAGCAATACAGAACAGAACAGTGCAGTACAGAGCAATGTAGTGCCACATAGGGTTACAGAGACAGTCCCAGAGAGAGGACCAGAGGTCTAGGAGATAGATGAGACAGAGGCACCTCTAGAAACAGAAGAAGTGCCGATGCAGCAATTATCAGAAGAAAAAGGAAAGATGAAAATGGGTGTACCCCATTTCCCAGCAGGCTGGAAAAGCCTGTGGATCCTATTAAAGATTATGACTTGGTAAAATACCTAGATACTTTTAAACCAAACTTAACATTCCGACAATTACTGATGCTATCTCCTAGCTGCCGAAAGAGATTCAAAATCATCTTGATAAGAAGACGTGGATTAAGGATTGCTCCTTCATCAACAACGACCAAGACCAATAAGGCCCCGAAGCCTGTAAAGGAAGTTGATGTGGCTAATGCCTTCCTAGACCCTGGAACCCCTGAGATTAGTGTTTGGATAGAAGGATGCTTCATTTCAGATGCATTGATTGATGGAGGCCCATCAGTAAACATAATGACGGATGTGACAATGAAGGACTTAGTGTTGCAAGGAATTCAACCTACACATTGGCTTATTAAATTGGCAGACCAAAGCAGAATTAAACCGTTGGGCATCCTCCCATACGTAAAAACAACCCTTGCAGGAAGAGACTATTGGTTGACATATTTGGTGGTCAAACCAAATTATTATGGGACCTCATACCCTCTGCTATTGGGAAGACCTTGGCTTTTTGAGAAGTAAGAGCCAGGATGGACTGGTTCAAAGGAACCCTAACCTTAGGTAGAGGACCCAACAAAGTGGTGTTAAAGCTGTATGGATCGCAAAAAGGCAATGGATCCACATCCATTGAAGTCATAACTAACTCCTCCAATGAGGTAATAGATGGTACATCAGGAGATGAAGAGGATGTAAACAGAGATAATATGGCCCAAAAAAACTCCTGATGAGATGCCAAAGACACATTTATCAGAGTTGAGAGAAATCCCATACTCTCGGCATCTGTCAAAACATTGCTCTAGGTATCCCCAGTGCTCTCAGAAAAAACTATAGACAAAAAAGTCATCAAGATACACCTCAATGAAATCATGCAAATGATTCTGGAAGGTAGCCATCAATACTCGTTGGAAGGTAGCAGGAGCATTACAAAGCCCAAATGGCATCACTCTATAGGCATAGATCCCCCATTCTGTGGTAGAGGTTGTTTTGGATTGGTCCTCTTCTGCAATTTGGACTTGGTTATATCCACTGAATCCATCCAAGAGAGAATAGAGCTTATGGTATAACGTGTCCCCTAGTATCATCCAGGACACGTCTTAGCAGTCCATCGGAAAGAATGTCTAGAGAGCTCCGCCCGGCACTCCCATGGAATGTTACGGGTTTTGCGATCTAGTTCTTCCCGCGTCTGCCACGTAGCGGAATTATCCTGGCCATTCCCACTTAGGATTAACCGGAATTAGGGTTTTTCTAAAGGGGTCATTAGCTAATAGCAACTAGCGTCAGACCTGAGCGAACTACTTTACGCAGAAACGCCAGGTTTGAAGTGGATTCATGCTGCACTTGGTTCAAGGAGAATGGGAAACGAGAGGGATGCAAAGCTCAACCTCTCTGCCATAAGGCATAGTCCCATTCCGTTCCCCTAAAACAGCGTAAATCGGGTAAGACGTAACTTTAGGTAATCGATCTCGTTATTCGTTTTGATGATGATGATCATTCCGCTCTTCTTCGAGATTTTTGAGAAAAGTTCCCGGCTAACCGGGACCACCCAACCGTAGGACGGACCCATGGCCCATCCTCCGCACTTTCCTCGGTTTGTTTTAGTTATGTAATTATCTAACACATTAATTTGACATATACAATCAGCTTCTTTAATTAGCCCTATTAAGCACTAGTTCCTTCACGTAACCTTATCATGTGACATAGAAAAACAATATCAATCAAGTTCTTTTAATATTTCATCATTTTATCTTTGAAATACAAGGAGTTCCGCCCATAGGCTTTTCCATAATCTGCCCGAAGGCTAACCAGTAATCTCCAGGGATCACTATTCCAAGCTTCCGCCCGTCAACTAGTATGCGGGCCTCGAGATCCAATCCCGAGTCATGTTAGCCTCTTGTGCAGGACCTGGAAGGCGAGGGATTTACGGGCCAGAGCCCCCCCTGGCACCAAGCATCCTCCTACTCCAAGTAGAGCTTAACGGAAAAGACCTCTCGCGGCGGGTTTGGTCCATGTTCCCAGCGCGGTCAACAACCCCCTTGGTTAGGGTCAGGCATGCAGTCGGGGGTAACTGAAGCTGCCACTCCCTTCAGGCCTTTAACCTGAAGTATAGGTACTTATTTAATTTGTAATTCATAATTCAAACAGAGCCCTAGAATCTCTAGCAAGCACAAACATTTCCATTAATCAACCCAATTGCATGGCAAACTGCTAAGGAAGTGTTCTTTCCTTTTTGAGGGTATCAACACTCATTCCCAAGGTGTCTTGTAACTTGGCAAGATCTCTTATATTCCAGTGTAGGGCATACCCAACTTGGTTAACTCTAAGGTACCTTAGATATGCTAGTTTCTATTTTACAACTTTCCTTATTTAGAAGGATATCCAAAAATACGTCTTTTTGCAAGATAACTTGCGTAAGGATCTGCCGTCCTTGATGAGGGTTTTTTAATTCCTTTTCTCCTTGTGAATCAATCACAAAATGATTTCATATATGTTGCGCAAGTCCTGCGATGGAATAATCTATTTAGATTCTTTAAGCTGACGTATGTCAGGCCTAGGGTTTCTTCATTTAAGAAGCTTAGGGACAAACCCTAGTTTCTTATCTTTATTAATTTATTGTCCCTATGGTAAGGAAAGTAGTCAAGTGTTTAGATTATGAGTGTTTCTATGTTTAGATTGGTTCGGTTATCTTTTGGAAGGTAATCTTAATCGTCTTGTCACGGTTTTACTATCCTTGTGACAATTAACTTTCCCAATCAATACAGTTTAATTTGGCATATAGCATAATGCCAAGGTGATACAAAGAGCGACAATACTCCTTGGGACAAAAAGGCCTAGTTGAGAAATTGGTGTATACACACTTTATTAGTCTCAAGTCCTCAAATAGCAGGGAAAAGTGTTAATAGAGTGTCATCCAGCAGTCCCCTTTTACATTTTCTTTCCAAATGAATTCGTATATCTAATTTTTATACTTGTTAATTCCTAACATTTAACTTCCGCCTCCTTTAAAGCTGAACTCATGCCAAATAACAACAATTTCCTTGCTAAGATGTGCAACTAGCAAAGATAATTCCCTACTAATTTGAGCATTGAAGAAACCTTTCTTGGATTTAGCTATTTACCATGAATCGTTGCGAAAGGGGATAAGACTAATGATGCAAGATATAATTTCTACACTTTAGGAATATATTACTATAGTAAATGGTTAATCTTGCTTGTAATTTTATAATGCTTGATGCAATTTGAAGAAAACTAAGTTGTATACATTGTCATTCATAAGCTAACTCCTTCGTTAAAAAATAACTCGAACAAATATATCCTATCCTTAACAATTTTTCTTTGCATGATCGACTTAAAACCGAATCAACATCAAGACGAAAAAAAAACCTGGCTTTGAGGTGAGATATCCACATGGATACCAGGAGATGACCCTCCCGCAGCTACACCTTAGACTTTCTTCGGCGGCATCGTAGTTCGAATGTGAGATAGCCTTTTCCTTTTTCTTCTTGGAATTCCACCGTCTTCCCCTTCCTTTTCCTTTACCTTTTTTCCACTCTTCCTCTCTTTTCACTCCCTCTACTTCCCTCCCTATCTTTTATCTCATGGCTATTTCTTGCTTACGCGATACCATACGAGGCCATGATGATGAATTGGATTTTTAGGACATGGGAGTGTGTGGACACCGGCTTGTTTGATAAGACTAAGAACACAAAGCTCAACTAAGAGAGCGTTTGCACGAAAAGATTTTTTTTTTTAAAAAAAGTGAGTGAAGGAATTAATGTAGAGAATGGAAGTCCGCAAGGTAGCCTAAGGACAAAGTAGGCCTATGGATGTGACTTGAATAGTCTAAAGAGCTAAGAGGGGGGAAAAAGGGCAAGGGCTTAGGGGGGATTAAAAAAAACCCGGAGGGGGAAAAACAAGGCTTTAGGGGGGAATTATACCCGGGAGGGGGCAGGATGATAGGTTCGAGTAGGAAAGATCGTTACATGGGGGTCCTTCGTCGAGGGGGTGGTTTGATTGTGGCTCCTCGAAGTTACTCACCAACTCTCACTCGCTCTCTTTCTCTCTCTCTCTCTCTCTCTCTTCTTCTTTTTCTCTTTTTCTCTCTCTCTCTCTCCTCTTCCTCTTCTACTTCTTTCTCTCTTCTTCTCCTTCTTTTCTTCTTCTTCTCCTTCTCTCTCAGTTCTTCCCTTCTTCTTCTTTTCTCTTCTTCTCCTCCTTCTCCTCCTCTTCTCCCTCTCTCTTCTCTCTCTCCTTCTCTTCTTCTCTCTCTATCCTCTTCTTCTACTTCTCCTCTTCTTCTATCCTTCTCCTCTTTCTCTTTTCTCTCTCCTTCTCTTCTTCCTCTTCTCTCTCTCCTTATCTTCTTCTCTCCTTCTCCTCTTTCCCTTCTCTCTCTCCTTCTCCTCTTTCCCTTCTCTCTCCTCTCCTCTTCCTCTTCTCTTCTCTCCTCCTCCTCCTCCTCCTCCTCTTCTCTCTTTCCTTCACTTCTTCTCTCATTCTCTTTTCTGCTCACGGCCCAGAGACTGGCAATCAAGGAGGGGGTGGGCTTTTAGCTGAAAGCCCCAGGGGGGGTGCAGCTACTGCACGAGTGAGGAGGGGGGAGTTTCTATGGGGGGAGAAAACACGAGAATATTACATCCTCTCCCCCTTAGAGGAATCGAGATATCCTCATCTCGAGAGGACCTAGGGGTATTGTTGGTTGAGAGTATCTTCATCCACCTAGGTGGCATCCTCTTCCGAATAATCTTTCCACTGGATGAGGTATTCTCTCAAGGTCCTTGACCTCAAATGCCTCTCCGTGACATCTAGGACTCTATCAGGCCGTAGCTCAAGGACTCCTTGGCTAGGCATTACAATTTGCTGATCATCAAGTACATGATTTGAATTAGGTAGGTACTTTTTCAATAGGCTAACGTGGAATACATTATGAATCTTTAGGGTTGCAGGCAGCTCTAGTCTGTAAGCATTAGGTCCTAGGCACTTAGTGATCCTATAAGGTCCACAATAACTTGGACTTAGCTTCTTGTACTCTCCCAAGGACAATGAGCTCCTTTTAGGGCGTATGCGGATGAAGACCATATCATCTTCAATGAAGGATCTGTCTTGCCATTTCAAGTCAGTGTAAGCCTTCTGTCTATCCTTGGCATCTTGGATGTCTTGTCTTATTGACTTGATTTGATCATCCATGTCTTCCAGCATCTGCCTTGAAGCTTCTACTGTCAAAGTTGGATCTGAGAAGCTCAAAGGGGTACAAAAATCGTGCCCATACAATGCTTGAAAAGGGGTCATCTGAATACTCTGTTGGTAAGAAGCATTGTAGGCAAACTCAACTAGTGGCAAATATTGAATCCACTTTTTGGGTTCGTGACAGCAGTATGCCCTAAGCATATCTTCAATGACTTGTTTGACTCATTCCATTTGATCCTTAGTGAGAGTGGAATTTTGGTGCCGAGAAGTGCTTTAAAATAGCTAAAAATTATAAATATCAAGGGAAAAATATTCAACGTCGAAGGTGGTGGCTCGATCTAGGACGATTTTAAGCGCCAAAGTGCTTTAAAGGCGCCCGAGCGACACTTGTTGATTTTTCATAATTTTTTAGACAGTCGTGCGGGTTGACACGATTTACCGGCCAATGCGGGATGCCAAGCCAGATGCCCAGGATTTTTCAGAGCTCAATTCCGAGTCCGGACGGGGAAATGGCCAAGAATTGGTCAAGATGCGAAGAGGTGGACAAAATTTGGCCAAAATGGGCAAGTGACCCTTGGGAGCCCAAAATTTAAATGTAGCATGAAACTTTTTATGCATATGAGTGAAAAAATGTGGAGAAAACGTGGAGGAAGATGGCGCCCGAAATTTGCGCTTCTTGGATGGAGGAGGCATCATGGCTCTGCTGCAAACAACCCCCCCAATGGATTATGGGGCTTCATTCCCCTCTGTCTGTGGACTCTATCGCTTGTCTTTGCTCCTCCAATGGCGGTCTCTATGAAGAATTCTGATTTTAGTCTTTCTCTCTCCTCCCTCTCTCTCCCCTAAAGGCAGATTCATGTGATGAAGAGGAAGAAGAACAATGGATGATGGATGCTTCTCCAATGAAAACCGGATTGCTCCATGGTGTAAGAAGATTGAAGGTTGTTGATTGTGGACTGTCATGAGCATTAATGGTGGCTGAAAATCAGTCCCGAGATATGGCAAATGAAAACCCGCAACCCGCAAAGAACGGTCATCTCATTTTTACAAAGGAAAATGGTGTTTTTATGCAATTTGCTTTATGAATTCTTATTTCCATGAGATGATTATGCATTAGAATGTTGTTTGCAATGTCTTTCAACTGTTTATGCTTAGAAAATCAGAGAATCATAAGTGTTGTGGATGAAATTAGTAGTGAAAAACCCATAAATATGCAAAATATGGAAAAATTGGGTGTTTTTGAGATATAAATGAAAAATGTAATAAGACACACCAACTAAACTTGTCTTTTTGCTGCGAATGAACCTAAGGGCCACAGCCCATAACCTATTTTGAATTTTTAGTAATTTAAAAATGAAGGAAAATGGAAAAAATACAAGGAAAATAGGAGAAATAAGGGAAAAATAGGGGGAAAATGGATTTTGAGTGCCGAAAATTAAGGAAAAATAAGATTCATATTTGTGGATGTATGGGGGGTCTGAAGTATGAGGTTTAGCCTTAGTTCAGCCCTACCTTTATGTTTTGGTGAGTTTTATGACTTTTTATACAATAAAAATGTGGAAATTAAATGAACCCTAAACCTATGCAATATGCACAACCTAAATGGGTGAGGGGGGTAGAGTGTATAAAAAGTGTGTAAATTTTGAATGAAATGATGAAAATCTTGCTATTTTTTTATGCATACCATTTAGGTTGGACGATAATTAAATATTAAGAACCTAGTAGCACGAGGGTTTCTCGGTGCTAGGTTCATGCAACGCCGCATACGAGTGATAGAGAAATCCATTGAAAAATATATTTTCCACATGTGCACAAATGCTGATTTTCTTAATTGTTTGAGCACGCGGACATTCACAATTTGCATAAATCATAAAGAAATTTAAAATGTATTAGACAATACCTCCGGGATGCATAGCAATTGCTTTTTAGAGGAATATGACCAATGTTGAGTGAGTAAGGTTGTCCTAAGCTGTAGGCTAGGCGTTGGGTCTAAGGGAAAGAAAGTGAGGAAGTATGGTATATCTTCTGGAAATATGTGAATCATAAAAGAGAGAAGTTTGTGTTCGTATGTTATATATGTTTAGCGACGCATCGAGGGGCCAATCCCCAAGGTGTAGGAGAGTCGCAGTGAGGTAGCAGCGGTCAGGCGTGGGAGGACCTCCTATGTTTGTGCTTCGTGCTATTTGGAAATGTGCTGGGACTCTCTCTGAGGAGTGTTAATTGGGTTAGAGTTGGACTACAAGACGTGATACAAACGCAAGATGTTTAGGAAGATGATGTATGTGCCATCCACGCTCCTGGCCGCGAGGTCGTGGGGTTGTTGAGCGCATGATAGAGGTCCGGCTAGTGCATGAGCCAGTGCCGGCCCGTTTTAGGTCCCATGAATGGTGCGTCTGTCGGGAACTGCCTATAAGTGGCGGTTTTTGAATCTAGTGTTTCAAGGGACCCTAAATTATCCATAAAATGGGGTTTGTTCAAGGATGGAAAAACTTGGCTTTTCCCATACAAAACTTACTAATGGACTTAGTTAGTTATGTAGAGCATGAGTCCTCTGCAAAAGATGATTCATGTGATGAAAAGAGTAGCCCATTAGTGGTTACCCTATCCTCTAATACGATGGCATGGGCCGAGGTTCGCCTTGGTGTGGTATTTACCCAAGAGAAATCATGTTTAACAATCCATCAACCTAGAGGGCATGAAACAAGCATGTTGGAAACTAGGGTAGTTATGGCATCAGCAGGTCATCATGCTAAAGTCATAATGCCATGGAAAAGTGCGGATATACGATGGAATATGCTTGTGGTTGAAACATCCCGTGTAATGGGCCACCATGACGACATAGTAGGCATCACAAGGATGTTAGAAGCCCTAGCTATCAAGGGAAAACTATTGCTTAAAAGGCACGATTCCCAAGTTTTAAGAAGTGGTAATGATAAATCTGCTTTAGATAAGGACCAAAAGCTCTTATATAAAACCGTTATGGACTTTCCTTTTAAAGGGAAAGGTATGGAAGACCCTCTAAGAGGGGATCAAAAGGATATGTTGAAATTTATAGGACTCCCTAGACCACTCAGTGAGTTGGCAGAAAGGGATGTCAATGAGGATATTAACCCCCTACACCGAAAAGGGTGGGGATGGAAGAGGTTAAAGATCCTAAGAGGCTAGACCCAGATCATGATGAATACGAAGATTTTAATGACCCAATCTTGATCCCAAAAGGGAGGACTAAATGCCCTCCTCTTTATAGGGATCTCTTAGTGTTTTATGGGTTGCCAGATGAGGATCCAATGATTCATTTAAGAGAATATGACCTAACTTGCATTGCAAGTGGGTTTGACGATATACATCAGATGCTTGTATTCCCAAGTACCCTAAAGGGAGAGGCAAGGAAATGGTACTGGAGCCTCCCAAGAGAGTTGATCAAATCATTTGAGGAGTCTTGTGATAGATTTCTGGATGAGTATGAAAAGCAGCTCCCTATGATTCAGGTCTTAGGGTAGCTTATGCAGTTTAGACATGAGTCTTATCTTTCTGTTAAAGAGTATGCTAGAGCCTTTGATAGTACTCCTAGGCTTTGGCCAAGAAGAGGCAGTGCACTACCGGATGATGTGCTATGTGAGCTCTTTCTGAATGGCTTAGAGATTAATACACAAATCCAAGTGGGACTGTGGAATCCTAAGTCGTTAAGGGAAGCAAAAATGCATGCCATCGATTATGAGGGTCATATTTAGAGATGTTGGGAAAACTTTTGGATTTTTCCCTGCTCAATACAAGTGCATCCTAGCTTCCAATCATTTCTACAAGATGTAACGTGTCCCCTAGTATCATCCAGGACACGTCTTAGCAGTCCATCAGAAAGGATGTCTAGAAAGCTCCGCCCGGCACTCCCATGGAATGTTACGGGTTTTGCGATCTAGTTCTTCCCGCGTCTGCCACGTAGCGAAAGTATCCTGGCCGTTCCCACTTAGGATCGACCGGAAGTAGGGTTTTCCTAATGGGTCATTACGTCAGACCCGAGCGAACTACTTTACGCAGAAACGCCAGGTCCGAAGCCGATTCACGCTGCACTTGGTTCAAGGAGAATGGGAAACGAGAGGGATGCAAAGCTCAACCTCTCTGCCATCAGACATAGTCCCATTCCGTTCCCCTAAAACAACATAAATTAGGTAAGACGTAACTCTAGGTCATCGTTCTCGTTATTCTTTTTGACGATGATGATCATTCTGCTGTTCTTCGAGATTTTTGAGAAAAGTTCTTGGCTAACCGGGACCACCCAACCGTAGGACGGACCCATGGCCCATCCTCCGCACTTTCCTCAGTTTGTTTTGGTTATGTAATTATCTAATATATTAATTTGACATATAACAATCAGCTTCTTTAATTAACCTTTTTTAATTAACCTTATTAAGCACTGGTTCCTTCACGTAATCTTAGCACGTGACATAGAAAAACAATATCAAGCAAGTTCTTTTAACATTTCATCATTTTATCTTTGAAATATAAGGAGTTCCGCCCGTAGGCTTGTCCATAATCTACCCGAAGGCTAACCAGTAATCTCCACGGATCACTATTCCAAGCTTCCGCCTGTCAACTAGTATGCGGGCCTCGAGATCCAATCTCGAGTCACGTTAGCCTCTTGTGCAGGACCCGGAAGGCGAGGGATTTACGGCCAGAGCCCCCCTGGCACCCAAGCGTCCTCCTACTCCAAGTAGAGCTTAACGAAAAGATCTCTCGCGGCGGGTTCGGTCCACGTTCCCGGCACGGTCAACAACCCCCTTGGTTAGGGTCAGGCAGGCAGTCGGGGGTAACTGAAGCTGCCTCTCCCTTCAGGCCTTTAACTTGAAGTATAAGTACTTATTTAATTTGTAATTCATAATTCAAACAGAGCCCTAAAATCTCTAGCAAGCACAAACATTTCCATTAATCAACCTAGTTGTATGGCAAACTGCTAAGGAAGTGTTATTTCCTTTTTGAGTGTATCAGCACTCGTTCCCAAGGTGTCTTGTAACTTGGCAAGATCTCTTATATTCCAGTGTAGGGCATACCCAACTTGGTTAACCCTAAGGTACCTTAGATATGCTAGTTTCTATTTTACAACTTTCCTTATTTAGAAGGATATCAAAAAATATGTCTTTTTGCAAGATAACTTGTGTAAGGATCTGCCGTCCTTGATGAGAGTTTTTTTCCCTTTTCTCCTTGTGAATCAATCACAAAATGATTTCATACATGTTGCGCAAGTCCTGCGATGGAATAATCTGTTTAGATTCTTTAAGCTGACGTATGTCAGGCCTAGGGTTTCTTCATTTAAGAAGCTTAGGGACAAACCCTAGTTTCTTATCTTTATGAATTCATTGTCCCTACGGTAAGGAAAGTAGTCAAGTGTTTAGGGTATGAATGTTTCTATGTTTAGATTGGTTCGGTTATCTTTTGGAAGGTAATCTTAATCGTCTTGTCACGATTTTACTATCCTTGTGACAATTAACTTTCCCAATCAATACAATTTAATTTGGCATGTAGCATAATGCCAAGGTGATACAAAGAGCGACAATACTCCTTGGGACAAAAAGGCCTAGCTGAGAAATTGGTGTATACACACTTTATTAGTCCCAAGTCCTCAAATAGCAGGGGAAAAGTGTTAATAGAGTGTCATCCAGCAGTCCCCTTTTACATTTTCTTTCCAAATGAGTTCGTATATCTAATTTTTATACTTGTTAATTCCTAACATTTAACTTCTGTTTTCTTTAAAGATGAACTCATGCCAAATAACAACAATTTCCTTGCTAAGTGGTGCAACTAGCAAAGATAACTCCCTAGTAAATTGAGCATCGAAAGAAACCTTTCATGAAATTAGCCATTTACCATGATTTGTTGCGAAAGGAATAAGACTAATGGTGCAAGATATAATTTCTACACCTTAGGATTTAACTAAAATATACTACTATAGTAAATGGTTAATCTTGCTCGTAATTTATAATGCTTAATGCAATTTGAAGAAAGCTAAGTTGTATACATTGTCATTCATAAGCTAACTCCTTCGTTAAAAATAACTCGAACAAATATATCCTATCCTTAACAATTTTTCTTTGCATGATCGACTTAAAACCGAATTAACACCAAGAAGAAAAAAACCTGGCTTTGAGGTGAGATATCCACATGGATACCGGGAGATGACCCTCCCGCAGCTACACCTTGGACTTTCTTCGGCGGCATCGTAGTTCGAATGTGAGATAGCCTTTTCCTTTTTCTTCTTGGAATTCCACCGTCTTCTCCTTCCTTTTCTTTTACCTTTTTCCCACTCTTCCTCCTTCACTCCCTCTTTTCACTCCCTCTACTTCCCTCCCTATCTTTTATCTCACGGCTATTTCTTCCTTACGGGATACCATACGAGGCCATGATGATGAATTGGATTTTTAGGACATGGGAGTGTGTGGACACCGGCTTGTTTGATAAGACTAAGAACACAAAGCTCAACTAAGAGAGCACTTGCAGAAAAATATTTAAAAAGTGAGTGAAGGAATTAATGCAAGAGAATGGAAGTCCGCAAGGTAGCCTAAGGACAAAGTAGGCCTATGGGTGTGACTTGAATAGTCTAAAGAGCTAAGAGGGGGGAAAAAGAACAAGGGCCTAGGGGAAAATTAAAACCCGGGAGGGGAAACAAGGGCTTAAGGGAAAGGGGGAATTTGCAATCCTAGGGGGGTGTGTGGTTCCAAAAACCATGGAAAGGCTAAGGGGCTTTTTTGAAACCGTGGGGGGGGGGGGGGGGGGTGGGGGGGAACAAGGGCTTGGGGGGGGGGGGGGGGTTAAAACCGGGAGGGGAAACAAGGGGGCTTAGGGGGGATTTAAAAACCCGAGAGGGGGGGGGGGGAAACAAGGGCTTAGGAAGCCCACCTTGGAACCTTCCAAGGAGCTTTCTAGAAGGGCCACGTGGGGGAAAAAGCTTCTGACGGCGTGATGGGCAGGTGGCAGGGCCTGTGACTGCAAGCGGCGTGCTGGGAGGTGGCTGCGGACTGGCGCAGGAGCTCACGGTTTCCCAAGGCGGACTGGCGGCGACCTCCCTAACTTCTCCCTCTCTCACGATTCTGACGGCGATGGCCGTAGGCTCTATGGCAGTGCTTCCTCCTCTCAGGCTCTATATCAGCGGCCCCACAATCATGATGGCATCCCTTTCCCTTTTTTTTTCTCCTCAGACTGACGGTCTCCCTTATTTAAATAGTGGAGGGGAGGGGGATCCTCCCTCCCTACCTGTCGACTCGCATGGCGACCAGTGATCAAGAAGCTCCAGCAAGGAGCTTACTCATCCCTTCTATTCCCCTCCCTCTCTAGCTTGTCAGTCGGCTGGGGGGGGGGGGGAAATAAGGGGAAGTAAATAAAAATTTCATTATCCAATTTCGTTTTTATGGAGACAGTTCACGCGGAATATTACATTCTCTCCCCCCTTGGAGGAATCGAGATGTCCTCATCTCGAAATAAACTGGGGATATTGATGGTTGAGAGAGTTTTCATCTATCCAAGTGGCATCCTCTTCGGGATAATCTTTCCACTGGACGAGGCATTTTCTCAGGGTTCTAGATCTTAACTGCCTCTCCTTAACATCTAAGATCCTATCTGGCCTTAGTTCAAGGACTCCTTGACTAGGCATTACAATTTGTTGGTCATCAAGTACATGATTAGGGTTGGGTACATATTTTTTCAATAGGCTGATATGGAATACATTGTGAACCTTTAGGTTTTCAGGGAGTTGCAATTTATAAGCATTGGGTCCTAGGCATTTGAGGATTTTGTACGGCCCACAATACCTTGGACTTAGCTTCTTGCATTCTCCTAGGGATAGAGAACTCTTTTTAGGGCGTACACAAATGAAGACCATGTCTCCTTCTTCGAAGACTCTATCTTGACGTTTCAAATCTGCGTATGCCTTTTGCCTATCCTTGGCCGGTTGTATGTCTTGTCTTATTGACCTTATTTGATCATCCATGTCCTCCAACATTTGTCTTGAAGCTTCAACTCTTAGGGTTGGATCAGAAAAGTTTAGGGGACTTCGACAATGATGACCATACAATGCCTGGAAAGGGGTCATTTGAATGCTCTACTGGTAAGAAGCATTGTAGGCAAATTCAACTAATGGCAAGTATTGAATCCACCTCTTCGGCTCTCGACAGCAGTATGCCCTAAGCATATCCTCAATGATTTGATTTACTCGCTCTGTTTGGGGATGGTAGGCAGTGCTAAAATAGAGTTGAGTCCCAATAGCTTCAAAGATAGCTCTCCAGAAGTGTGATGTGAAGAGAGAATCTCGATCGCTAATGATTCTTCTAGGTAACCCATGTAGCTTGAATATCTCCTTGATAAACAATCTTGCAATGTCGGAGGCTTTATAGTTTGTCTTTACTGGAATCAGGTGTGCAACCTTGGTAAGCATGTCAACCACAACCATAATGGAATTGTATCCTCATTGGATTTGGGGTAAGCCCACAACAAAATCCATACTGATGAATTCCCATTTCATTTGGGGAATGTCAAGCGGTTGCAGTTTCCCTGGCATCATGACATGTTCGGCCTTGATACGTTGGCAAGACAAACATTCAGTGACATATTTGAGAATGTCACCTTTAAGCCTCTCCCAATGGTAGCTCTTCCTAACTGCATTAAGAGTTTTTGCATAGCGAGGATGTCCTGCGAAAGGGGAATCATAAGCTTCCCATAATATTTTCTGCTTAAGTGACTAGCTTGCTGGTATACACAGCCTTGTTCTGTAGTAGACAAGTCCATTATCAATGAAAAATTCCTGATACTTAGCTTGCAACTTCTGATTCTGCTCCTTGGTAGATATTTCCTTTATCAGTGTTTGGTAGGCCAAATCATGGTATGCTTCCTCTCTAGCTAGTTCAAGTATAGGGTTGTTTAGCATAGATACCTTTGTAGCCAGAGATCTAGCCGTTGATGGATTCTGCAGGATTAGGGAATTTAGGAATGCCTTGCGACTGAGTGCATCGACAACTACATTCTCCTTCCCTGGTCAGTATTTGATTTCAAAATCATATTCCTCCAATACTTCAATCCACCGACGCTGCCTCATGTTGAGCTCGTTCTGGGTAAAAATCCATTTGAGACTCTTATGATCGGTTACTAGAGTAAACTTGTTACCCAACAGGTAGTGCCTCCAAAGCTTTAGAGCATGGATGACAGCTAATAATTCCAGATCATGCGTGGCATAATTCTTTTCATGACTCTTCAATTTCCTTGAAGAGTATGCTACTGGATGACCTTCCTGCATAAGTACACATCCCAAGGCAAGAATGCTAGCATCAATTACTACCTCGAACTCCTTATTGAGGTCAGAAAGTTTTAGAATAGGTGCTGATACCAAACTTTGCTTCAATTTGTCGAAGCTATTTTGTTCGGAAGTTGACCATGTAATAGAAGTCTGCTTCTTTAGTAAGTCTGTAAGAGGTGCTGTAATCAAGGTATAGTTTTTGATGAAGACCCTATACCATCCTGTCAATCCAAGAAAGCTACGTATTTCTTTGACGGATACTGGTATTGGCCATTCAAGCACATCTCTGACTTTGGTTGGGTCTATTGATATTCCCTCTGATGATACTATGAATCCCAGATATTCAATTTGACGCTTGAAGAATGCACACTTCTTCATTTTTGCATACAGCTTATGAGACCTCATTGTCTCAAGGACAATCCAAAGTTGAGGTTCATGATCTTCTTCCTGTTTAGAATAGATTAAAGTGTCATCGAAGAAGAAAAGTACGAAATCATCAAGATATGGTCTAAAAATATCTTGCATTAATCTATTGAAGGTGGCACGTGCGTTTGTAAGCCCGAATGACATAACCGAGAACTCAA
Organism: Lygodium microphyllum; assembly: GCF_053477565.2. Classification (NCBI taxonomy): domain Eukaryota; kingdom Viridiplantae; phylum Streptophyta; class Polypodiopsida; order Schizaeales; family Lygodiaceae; genus Lygodium; species Lygodium microphyllum. Next base: position 114,814,623 of record NC_141137.1, read on the forward strand.
AGTGCCCATATCTTGTATTGAAGGCCGTTTTTGGAATATCTTTTTCCTTGATCCTTATCTGATAATAACCTAACCTGAGATCAATCTTGGAGAAGATCTTTGCACCTTGAAGACGATCGAGAAGCTCATCAATTCTAGGAATAGGATACTTGTTCTTGACTGTTGATTGATTCAACCCTCGGTAATCAATACATAGTCGAAGTGTCCCATCTTTCTTTTTCTGGAATAGTACTGGAGCTCCCCACGGTGAGTTGCTAGGCCGGATGTAACCCTGATCCAATAGTTGCTTGAGCTGCTCCTTCAACTCAATTGCTCTTGATATGGACATTCTATAAGGTCTCTTTGCAATTGGTGCAGCTCCAGTACTAGCCTAATCTCATGATGTACTTCTCTTGGAGGCGGAAGTTCAATCAATTCCTCAGGGAATACGTCAGCGTATTCCTTTAACTAAGAAGGTCCTTCATGAGACTCTTGCTTTTGATCTAACTTGTTGAGTTTGATCAGGTAAACGGGTAATCCTTTTCTGACCCCTTTTATGATCCGAGATACTTTGGCTAATTGGATTCTTGGCACTCCTGCCTCACCTTGAGTTGTGACAAACTCCCTTTCAGAGTTTCGAAAGGAAACTTGACCCTTTCCACAGTGGATGTGGGCGTCATTAGGCTTAAGCCAATCCATCCCGAGTAGACACTCATGGATACCTAAATTCATGACTCTGAATTTGACTGAGGTTTTCTTTCCTCCTAGAAAGAATTCCACCTTAGCAGTTTGCCTGGTACAAGTTACCTCACGACCGTTTGCCAATTCCATAAGCAGGGTAGGTGCTTCTACTGTGGCTATTCCTAATCTTTTTGCACATGCTGGTGAGATAAAGGAATGTGTACTGCCACAATCAATCAAGGTTTTGAAACCTTTACCTTGATAGTTCGACGGTGTTTGAATCACCGAGAACTGGCGATTTGGCCCTTTCTTGTGTAAAGCGGCATGAACTGTTGCTCTTTCGAATTCAGCTTCCATAGTCGGATCTTCCTCATCTTCTTCTTCGCATCTTTGCCTATTGGCAATGTAGGCAGTTCTTCCTCTTCCACGGGTGGCGGCTCCTTGACCGCGGCCTGCACCTTGGAAAGGCGTTTGACGATGTCCCCCGCTGAGCTTGGGACATTGCCTCTTGAAGTGACCAGGTTCGTTGCAGTGGAAACAACGGAGGTTTCGGCCATTATTTTGAGTAGGAACAAAGTTGTTGACGTTATTTGTCCTTGCTTTCTTCCTTTGTCCCTGATTGTGACCTTGAACTCTCTTCACTTGAGGTCTGAATGCTCCTCTGTTCAGGTCACTATAGGACCAAGTTTTATTACCCCTTGGTCTAGCTTGCACCTCCTGAATTATAGGTGCCGCTCGAATGAGTGCATCCTGAAGATCTGATGGACGCATAGATTTGAGATGGGTATTTATGGGTGGATTTAAGCCCGCGCAAAATTTGGACACCTGCTGCGTCATGTCCATCTGTGGCGCATACTTTAAAAGTGAGACGGATTTAGAGTAGTATGCGTCCAGAGTGAGTCCTAGCTGTTTTAGCTCGTAGAACTCATTCATTTTCTGCATATGATATACAGGTGGCAAATATCTCCCCTGCACGGATTTCTTTAACTTCTCCCAGGTAACGGACCCCTCTGAAGTCCCTTGATCCCTGCACCATTGTTTCCACCAAAGTCTGCCTTCGCCGGTGAGTTTTAACTTGGCGAGCATGGCCTGATTGGTAGGTGCAGTACCAGCTGCTTCAAAGTAATCCTCCATAGATTCAATCCAAATTTCAGCATCAGACTAGACGAATCTGCCTCTCCCGTCAAACTCGGGTGGCTTTATCTGCTTGAGGAGGAACTTCTTCTCCTGCATCACAGCAGTACTTGATGTAGGGGGCGAATTTGGAACCTGTACTTGGGGTTGTGCCTGGATAAAAGTTTTCTTAACGTTATTATATGATAATTGACGTTAGCTTATCTTTAGTTCAGCTATCTCGTAAATCATGAAGCTACTTAACTTTTTAACAACTCTGATGCACAGCCAGATATTGATAAAAGAAGTCTTTATTTATATTTACATGGGCGTAGCCTTATACAACGTCTCGTGTGATGATAATCCAATCATTACATTCAGTTTGGGGAGAACAACGTTGTATTGCATTTGTCTACAGGAACTGTGTAATAGTAGGGTTTTGGGTCATAGATCTTTAGGAATCGATAATTCATTGGAAGTTCAGGATACCCTTTTCGTTGGAATCCATACTTCTCATGGCGGCCCAACACTTTAATCCTGTCGGCTGGGATTACACGGGTTACTTCCTCATATACATATGAGTTCATTTCAACCCTCTGACCTTGAATATGTAAAGTCAAATTTACGTGAGCTTCCACAAAAATGAACCGCTTCACGACTTTCAAGTCTTCCAACCACTTGATCCTCTTTAGGTTGGTCTGTAGATAAGCGAACCGGTGGGCAGCTATGTAGTAGATTCCTGAAGACCCCGTCCATCTTCCTTCAATGTATAAAGGTGATGGATTATAAATCTGCTCCAGGATGTTCATCATCCCAATTCTTTGTCTATAAAGCAGAGAATGCATTGCAGTCAAAAACATGACCCCAAACACCAAAAACTTGTTCCACGCTTCATAGTTCTGCAAGATAGCATTGAAGATGAGGAAATGTTTGGACAGCAACAATTTCTTTACTTCATTTTATTGAGATCTCATAAAAACAATTCCGTTGTTGGTCGGCTATGATACCAACTGTAACGTGTCCCCTAGTATCATCCAGGACACGTCTTAGCAGTCCATTGGAAAGGATGTCTAGAAAGCTTCGCCCGGCACTCCCATGGAATGTTACCGGTTTTGCGATCTAGTTCTTCCCGGTCTGCCATGTAGCGGAAGTATCCTGGCCGTTCCCACTTAGGATCAATCGGAATTAGGGTTTTCCTAATGGGTCATTAGCTAACAGCAACTAGCGTCAGACCCGAGCGAATTACTTTACACAGAAACGCCAGGTCCGAAGCGGATTCATGCTGCACTTGGTTCAAGGAGAATGGGAAACGAGATGGATGCAAAGCTCAACCTCTCTGCCATAAGGCATAGTCCCATTCCGTTCCCCTAAAACAACGTAAATTGGGTAAGACGTAACTCTAGGTCATCGTTCTCGTTATTCTTTTTTATGATGATGATCATTCCGCTGTTCTTCGAGATTTTTGAGAAAAGTTCCCGGCTAACCGGGACCACCCAACCATAGGGCGGACCCATGGCCCATCCTCCGCACTTTCCTCGGTTTGTTTTGGTTATGTAATTATCTAATACATTAATTTGACATATAACAATCAGCTTCTTTAATTAACCTTATTAAGCACTGGTTCCTTCACGTAATCTTATCACGTGACATAGAAAAACAATATCAAGCAAGTTCTTTTAACATTTCATCATTTTATCTTTGAAATACAAGGAGTTCCGCCCATAGGCTTGTCCATAATCTGCCCGAAGGCTAACCAGTATTCTCCAGGGATCACTATTCCAAGCTTCCGCCCGTCAACTAGTATGTGGGCCTTGAGATCCAATCCCGAGTCACGTTAGCCTCTTGTGCAGGACCCGGAAGGTGAGGGATTTACGGCCAGAGCCCCCCTGGCACCCAAGCATCCTCCTACTCCAAGTAGAGCTTAACGGAAAGACCTCTCGCGGTGGGTTTGGTCCACATTCCCGGCGCGGTCAACAACCCCCTTGGTTAGGGTCAGGCAGGCAGTCAGGGGTAACTGAAGCTGCCTCTCCCTTCAGGCCTTTAACCTGAAGTATAAGTACTTATTTAATTTGTAATTCATAATTCAAACAGAGCCCTAAAATCTCTAGCAAGCACAAACATTTCCATTAATCAACCCAGTTGTATGGCAAACTGCTAAGGAAGTGTTCTTTTCTTTTTGAGTATATCAGCACTCGTTCCCAAGGTGTCTTGTAACTTGGCAAGATCTCTTATATTCCGGTGTAGGGCATACCCAACTTGGTTAACCCTAAGGTACCTTAGATATGCTAGTTTCTATTTTACAACTTTCCTTATTTAGAAGGATATCCAAAAATATGTCTTTTTGCAATATAACTTGTGTAAGGATCTGCCGTCCTTGATGAGAGTTTTTTTCCCTTTTCTCCTTGTGAATCAATCACAAAATGATTTCATACATGTTGCGCAAGTCCTGCGATGGAATAATCTGTTTAGATTCTTTAAGCTGACGTATGTCAGGCCTAGGGTTTCTTCATTTAAGAAGCTTAGGGACAAACCCTAGTTTCTTATCTTTATGAATTTATTGTCCCTACGGTAAGGAAAGTAGTCAAGTGTTTAGGGTATGAATGTTTCTATGTTTAGATTGGTTCGGTTATCTTTTGGAAGGTAATCTTAATCGTCTTGTCACGATTTTACTATCCTTGTGACAATTAACTTTCCCAATCAATACAGTTTAATTTGGCATGTAGCATAATGCCAAGGTGATACAAAGAGCGACAATACTCCTTGGGACAAAAAGGCCTAGCTGAGAAATTGGTGTATACACACTTTATTAGTCCCAAGTCCTCAAATAGCAGGGGAAAAGTGTTAATAGAGTGTCATCCAGTAGTCCCCTTTTACATTTTCTTTCCAAATGAGTTCGTATATCTAATTTTTATACTTGTTAATTCCTAACATTTAACTTCCGTTTTCTTTAAAGATGAACTCATGCCAAATAACAACAATTTCCTTGCTAAGTGGTGCAACTAGCAAAGATAACTCCCTAGTAAATTGAGCATCGAAAGAAACCTTTCATGAAATTAGCCATTTACCATGATTCGTTGCGAAAGGAATAAGGCTAATGGTGCAAGATATAATTTCTACACCTTAGGATTTAACTAAAATATACTACTATAGTAAATGGTTAATCTTGCTCATAATTTATAATGCTTAATGCAATTTGAAGAAAGCTAAGTTGTATACATTGTCATTCATAAGCTAACTCCTTCGTTAAAAATAACTCGAACAAATATGTCCTATCCTTAACAATTTTTCTTTGCATGATCGACTTAAAACCGAATTAACACCAAGAAGAAAAAAACCTGGCTTTGAGGTGAGATATCCACATGGATACCGGGAGATGACCCTCCCGCAGCTACACCTTGGACTTTCTTCGGCGGCATCGTAGTTCGAATGTGAGATAGCCTTTTCCTTTTTCTTCTTGGAATTCCACCGTCTTCTCCTTCCTTTTCTTTTACCTTTTTCCCACTCTTCCTCCTTCACTCCCTCTTTTCACTCCCTCTACTTCCCTCCCTATCTTTTATCTCACGGCTATTTCTTCCTTACGGGATACCATACGAGGCCATGATGATGAATTGGATTTTTAGGACATGGGAGTGTGTGGACACCGGCTTGTTTGATAAGACTAAGAACAGAAAGCTCAACTAAGAGAGCACTTGCACAAAAAGATTTAAAAAGTGAGTGAAGGAAATAATGCAAGAGAATGGAAGTCCGCAAGGTAGCCTAAGGACAAAGTAGGCCTATTGGTGTGACTTGAATAGTCTAAAGAGCTAAGAGGGGGGAAAAAGAACAAGGGCCTAGGGGAAAATTAAAACCCGGGAGGGGAAACAAGGGCTTAAGGGAAAGGGGGAATTTTCAATCCTAGGGGGGTGTGTGGTTCCAAAAACCATGGAAAGGCTAAGGGGCTTTTTTGAAACCGTGGGGGGGGGGGGGGGTGGGGGGGGAACAAGGGCTTAGGGGGGGGGGGTTAAAACCGGGAGGGGAAACAAGGGGGCTTAGGGGGGATTTAAAAACCCGGGAGGGGGGGGAAACAAGAGCTTAGGAAGCCCACCTTGGAACCTTCCAAGGAGCTTTCTGGAAGGGCCACGTGGGGGGAAAAGCTTCTGACGGCGTGATGGGCAGGTGGCAGGGCCTGTGACTGCAAGCGGTGTGCTGGGAGGTGGCTGCGGACTGGCGCAGCAGCTCACGGTTCCCCAAGGCGGACTGGCGGCGACCTCCCTAACTTCTCCCTCTCTCACGATTCTGACGGCGTTGGCCGTAGGCTCTATGGCAGTGCTTCCTCCTCTCAGGCTCTATATGAGCGGCCCCACAATTTTGATGGCATCCCTTCCCCTTTTTTTTCTCCTCAGACTGATGGCCTCCCTTATTTAAATAGTGGAGGGGAGGGGAATCCTCCCTCCCTACTTGTCGACTCGCATGGCGACCAGTGATGAGGAAGCTCCAGCAAGGAGCTTACTCATCCCTTCTATTCCCCTCCCTCTCCAGCTCGTCAGTTGGCTGGGGGGGAAATAAGGGGAATTAAATAAAAATTTCATTATCCAATTTCGTTTTTATGGAGACAGTTCATGCGGAATATTACACAAGAAGACAGCTCACTTGTTGATACCAAGGTAGCCTATGAGGGGAACCTTGGTGGCCAAAATCTCAAAGCAGAAAATGGCCATCCTATGAGTAGTAATGACATGCCTCTTAGTGAACAGGTTCCAAGCCATGTAAGTCCCATTAGGGCTTGCAACACTTCCACGAGAGATAGTTGTGATGGAAATATGGATCGCACCAATGGGCCTATGAGTGTTGATAAGAATTCTGTGTGTGGTTCTAATTTTGTTGCTAGTAAGGCTCTTGAGAGACCTTTGGTGTTGGAATCATGCTTCCGGGTGGATGTTGTTCCCTCCAGTGAAAGCATGGTTCTTATGGAAGAAAATTTGCAGTATGGACGTAAACAAGTAAAGACATCTTTTGTAAAGAGGATGCAAAGTGCTAAAAGTCCACCTGTGCTTCACAAATTTCATAAGGATGTGAGGCCATTTGGCCATAGGGATAAGTTTGCATTGAGTTCGTTAGACCAGTGCAGCAAATTGAGGGAGTGCAAGAATATTAAGGGAAATGTGAGATGGGTTTGGAGACCCAAAATCTCCAAAAGTGTGGCAGGAATGTCGGATGCAAGGCCAAGGATCCCATCTGGATATATTCTGTTGAACCCCCAAGAGGATAAGATTGGATATACATCTGACAATATACACTGCCTTGGGATACACCCATGTTGTTGAGAATCTGCCAATCACACTCTATGTATGCCCCTTTGTATGGAACAACTAGGCTAGGAAGATGCAGTTCATTCTAGGAAGAGAGACAGATCCCATAGGCACAGTGATGAAATGTGCTACCAAGCATTCCTATATAATGATGTACTTGACTATCACTTTCATATGATGATAATGCAATAGTACTTGTCTCTTTCTGTCAAGTCTCTATGTCATTGTCAGTCCTACACAAGATTGTGTTTATGAGTTCAAGTCTCAATCTTGAAACCTAATTCACTTGTGTAACAATTGTCTTCTTTGCCAATGTCAACGTGAGTAGTATCTTCATCTTCCATCCTCCATAGCTTCCGCCTTTGCCATGCTCTAGATCCCGCATTTCTCACATGGTATCAGAGCCCAATTGGGCATGGCATTGCTTCTCCAGCCTCTCTTGATTCCTCTCAATCTCTATCCAGCTCACATCCAACTCAGTGTGAGTGTATGACTCCAATCTCTCACTTGAACCCCATAGCCACTGTTTGGCAGCCATAGCCAAACAAAACCTACAGCTCTTGGAGCTTCCTGATCTCCTTCCACAAGCCATATCATAAGTCGATTTCTTCAATGAATATCTTCCCTAGGTCAGGGCGCTGCTCCTCATCATGACAAACACTAACATTGACCAACCATAGCTCCAGCATTGCAAGATTTCGTGGTCGCTATTCATTTCTGCGCCTGTTTCAGTCGTACTGCTGGATCTCCACGCACAAGCCGCGATTCATCCTGCAACCATAGGGCATTTAAAGGGTGACCTATGAAGCTACTTCTCCCTGAATATTGCGCATGATCGTTGCATCTACGAGCTGCGCCAGGTCGAAAACCAGTCAGGCTGAAAACCCTAACTGTGGGACTCCATAGCTATTTTGTCTCAAGCTTTCATTTCACTTGATTTTCCTTATTGGCTTGAGTCAAGCTAAACCCTGCCACTTTGATTCACTGATTTGATTAGTCTCCAACAACATTTGTCCATCAAATCAAGGAGGGGAGATCTCTGAAGCACTTAAAGACCATTGAAGATTTGAAGACCTCTCATAGACTTGAGCTCCAAAGCTTCATTTTCTTACTCTTTTCACTCAACTGAAGGTTTTGCTAATCTGATCTGAGTATTTACTCAGTGTTCAGCAAGATTTTACTTTCAAGGAGGGGACTCAAACAACGGGTTCATCAAACAAAGGATCGGCATCAAGAATCACCATCTTCAACTCTAGCATCCCTTGATACTTAAGAGTGTTGATTTAACACTATTTTCACTTGTGTTTTTTGACACATTGAAGATCAATTTGGTTGCCACTTACTCACAGATTTGAAGCAGATTCTTGGTCATATGTATGATAACCAAGAAGATTTATATGTGGATACACTTCATGAAAAGTAACATGACCTGTGTTTCTTATCTACACTACATAGAAGATTTTTGTGATCTACTTGCAGAGAGACATGGAGTTGTTCATACTACAGTGCAATAAATGATTCCATCTAAATTTTTTGAAGGCACTCCAGTTACCTTGGCCATCATGAAGAATGAGATGTCTTTGCTTGAGGGGGACAAAGACATGAACATGAAGACTAAAGACATGGACATGAAGATTAAAGCTACAAGCAAAGTCCATGGGGAACCAGACCAAGAAGACCATAAGATCAAAGAGCAAAGGAAGAAGGACAATAAGAAGATTTTCCATGTTGACAAAGAGAAATCATATGCTGAAAAAGACCACAAGGGCCTATCAGTCCTTGTCTCTCATTTTCTGTTTTAAAAGCATTGTACCTGCCTCAATGTTCCTTTCATAAGCTTTGTAAACTCCTCATGTAGCCTTGTACTACAGCCTTTGTACACTTTGTGAGGCCCCTGTTACAGCCTCTGGATGTCCACCATGTTTATGGTACCCACACTTACCCTTTTTTGCGACAGCCTCTGGTGTTTTGCCATGTTTGTGGTATGCCCACACTTTGCAGGTGCTGCTCTCACTAAAGCCTCTACACACTTTGTACTTTCAGGTTGTGATTGAGGAGGGGTGTTGAGAATCTCCCAATCACACTCTATGTATGCCCCTTTGTATGGAACAACTAGGCTAGGAAGATGCAGTTCATTCTAGGAAGAGAGACAGATCCCATAGGCACAATGATGAAATGTGCTACCAAGCATTCCTATATAATGATGTACTTGACTATCACTTTCATATGATGATAATGCAATAGTACTTGTCTCTTTCTGTCAAGTCTCTGTATCATTGTCAGTCCTACACAAGATTGTGTTTATGAGTTCAAGTCTCAATCTTGAAACCTAATTCACTTGTGTAACAGTTGTCCTCTTTGTCAATGTCAACATGAGTAGTATCTTCATCTTCCATCCTCCATAGCTTCCGCCTTTGCCATGCTCTAGATCCTGCATTTCTCGCACATGTGATGTGCCTAGGCTTGAAGCTCTACCTAGTTTGGGTCACAACACTGATTTATGTGAAAACCCAAATAAGGGAGGTTCGAATGAGTACAAAGCTATGATTATTTTTGCCAAAGGAGCCACTCAGCCGCTTGAACAACCAGTTTATTCGGATTACAATAAATGTAGGACATGCGAGCCCACTGAGGCCATTCATTCAGCTCAAAGTGTTCAAGAAGGGATCGGCCTTATTGATGAGTTATTTGTGGAAAGGCTTGGACTTGTAGCTCTACAAAAAAAACCTAAGATTTAAAAAAAATTACAAGATCAACCTTTTAGCTAACTTGCATGAGTAGCATGGGGTTAGTCGACCTATGATATGCTATCCTTAGCACCTTGGGTAGTCTGATAGGGTGTGATGTATATGCCAGGGACATCAGTATTACGTGGACTAAAATGACCTATCTAGTTTTAAGCTAGGAAGGCTAGATGCTTTGGATATTACATCCAGATTTCATTAGGCCAAGAGGGCCAGTTGTCTGTTTAGTACAGGTGCGGTTAATGGTTTCTTGTTTTAGTTCTATGCTAGACAGGTTTGAAGAAGAGCTTGGAAGGAGCCTTTTGTTGCGCGGAAGATTCTCATGGCCCTCTCCAGGTGATATCCCTCCTTTATGAGTACTGTGGTTTTTATACTATACATGTTTGTGTACTTGTTAAGGGGTTTTTCATTTCTTATTGGGGACCGGCATCCAAGGCATGAAGTCTCGAGTTTTAGGTTAAGTATGTTTGAGGGAGGTCTGCGTAGTTGTTGCCTCCTGTGAAGACATTGTCAGGCATTGGAAGACGTGTTTTAGAAGGAGGTCCTAGTGACCTTGTTCTGCTAGCCTGCTAGGCAGCTGTTCCAGGAGTTCTTGTTAGTTGTGAGGCAATTAGAGAAGCTTTCCAGAAGGAAAAATGAGGATAAAGGAAAAGAAACCCTGAATATCCCAAAAGACGATAAATATATGCAACATACCTGAGTATGTCACTCAAATAAAACCCTAAAGGAAAAGGTGCTATAAGAAAATACTTCTTGATCAGGCTATAGGAGTCCTCGCCTAGTAGGAGCTCCTGGTTGTGTTGTCCTTAGTTAGGTAAGTAGTTCAGACCACCACTTAGGGCAACCTCTTGGACAGTGTTTTAGTTTGGCCGTGTTGGAGCAGTTGGTTAGTGACTAGCTTCGGACCTTTTTATCAAATCATACTAGGCCTACTCCTTGTGGATGTCATGCCTTGGTTTTGTTAGGGGGTAGGGGGAGCATTGTGCTGTGTTTAATATATTTATTTTGTATCAGATTGATGCTTCTTTGGTTGTTTATGTGCAAATATGTTCATGGATTCGACGGGCTGAGTCGCCCTATCCCATGGTCGCCAATGAGAGCGGAATTTTGGTGCCAAGAAGTGCTTAAAAATAGCTAAAAATTATGAATATCAAGGGAAAAATATTCAACGTCGAAGGCGGCAGCTCGATCTAGGACGAATTTAAGCACCAAAGTGCTTTAAAGGCGCCCGAGCGACACTTGTTGATTTTTCATAATTTTTTCGAAAGTCGTGTGGGTTGACACGAGTTACCGGCCAATGAGGGATGCCAAGCTAGATGCCCAGGATTTTTTAGAGCTCAATTCTGAGTTCGGACGGGGAAATAGCCAAGAATTGGTCAAGATGCGAAGAGGTGGACAAAATTTGGCCAAAATGGGCAAGTGACCCTTGGGAGCCCAAAATTTAAATGTAGCATGAAACTTTTCATGCATATGAGTGAAAAAACGTGGAGAAAACATGGAGGAAGATGGCGCCCGAAATTTGCGCTTCTTGGATGGAGGAGGCATCATGGCTGTTGCAAACAACCCCCCCAATGGATTATGGGGCTTCATTCCCCTCTGTCTGTGGACTCTATCGCTTGTCTTTGCTCCTCCAATGGCAGTCTCTATGAAGAATTCTGATTTTAGTCTTTCTCTCTCCTCCCTCTCTCTCCCCTAAAGGCAGATTCATGTGGTGAAGAGGAAGAAGAAGAATGGATGATGGATGCTTGTCCAATGAAGACCGGATTTCTCCATGGTGTAAGAAGATTGAAGGTTGCTGATTGTGGACTGTCATGAGCATTAATGGTGGCTGAAAATCAGTCCTGAGATATGGCAAATAAAAACCCGCAACCCGCAAAGAACGATAATCTCATTTTTACAAAGGAAAATTGTGTTTTTATGCAATTTGCTTTATGAATTCTTGTTTCCATGAGATGATTATGCATTAGAATGTTGTTTGTAATGTCTTTCAACTGTTTATGCTCAGAAAATCAGAGAATCATAAGTGTTATGGATGAAATTAGTAGTGAAAAACCAGTAAATATGCAAAATATGGGAAACTTGGGTGTTTTTGAGATATAAATGAAAAATGTAATAAGACACACCAACTAAACTTGTCTTTTTGCTACAAATGAACCTAAGGGCCATAGCCCATAACCTGTTTTGAATTTTCAGTAATTAAAAAATGAAGAAAAATGGAAAAAATATAAGGAAAATAGGGGAAATAAGGAAAAAATAGGGAAAAAATGGATTTTGAGTGCCAAAAATTAAGAAAATATAAGATTCATGTTTGTGGATGTATGGGGGGTTTGAAGTATGAGGTTTAGCCTTAGTTCATCCCTAGCTTTATGTTTTAGTGAGTTTTATGGCTTTTTATGCAATAAAAATGTGGAAAATGAACCCTAAACCTATTCAATATGCACAACGTAAACGGGTGAGGGGGGTAGAGTGTATAAAAAGTGTGTAAATGTTGAATGAAATGATGAAAAGCTTGCTGGTCTTTTATGCATACCATTTAGGTTGGACGATAATTAAAAATTAAGAACCTAGTAGCACGAGGGTTTCTCGGTGCTAGGTTCATGCAACGCCGCATACGAGTGATAGAGAAATCCATTGAAAAAAATGTTTTTCACATGTGAACAAATGCTGATTTTCTTAATTGTTTGAGCACGCGCACATTCACAATTTTTATAAATCATAAAGAAATTTAAAATGTATCAGACAATACCTCCTGGATGCATAGCAATTGCTTTTTAGAGGAATATGACCAATGTTGAGTGAGTAAGGTTGTCCTAAGCTGTAGGCTAGGCGTTGGGTCTAAGGGAAAGAAAGTGAGGAAGCATGGTATATCTCCTGGAAATATGCGAATCATAAAAGAGAGAAGTTTGTGTTCGTATGTTATATATGTTTAGCGATGCATCGAGGGGCCAATCCCCAAGGTGTAGGAGAGTCGCAGTGAGGTAGCGCCGGTCAGCCATGGGAGGACCTCCTATGTTTGTGCTTCGTGCTATTTGGCAATGTGCCGGGACTCCCTCTGAGGAGTGTTAATTGGGTTAGAGTTGGACTACAAGACGTGATACAAACACAAGATGTTTAGGAAGATGATGTATGTGTCATCCACGCTCCTGGCCGCGAGGCCGTGGGGTTGTTGAGCGCATGATAGAGGTCCAACTAGTGCATGAGCCAGTGTCGGCCCGTTTTAGGTCCCATCACTCAATTTGGGGATGGTAAGGTGTACTGAAACAGAGTTGAGTCCCAATAGCCTCAAAGATAGCCCTTGAGAAGTGTGATGTGAAGAGAGAGTCACGATCACTAATGATTTTTCTGGGTAACCCATGCAGTTTGAATATTTCCTTGATAAATAATCTTGCGATGTTTGAAGCTTTATAGTTATTCTTGACAAGGAAGAATGGAAGATGATGATATGAATGATTGCCAAGTGGGGAATGGTTATACATAGCCACAAAATCCCTAAGCTGATCGACTGCAGTCTAGAAATGCTATAAATACTGGCCGACCGGCATTTAATGTTGGTTGTGGTATAGTAAATGCAGGATGACCACCAAAACAATTGACTGGCAAGAACAATGTCCTGAGGTGTGGACAGCTTGGGAAATGCAGAAATTGCTCATGGAAAACACATTGCGAGCTTGGTGAGCATATCTACTACAACCATAATTGAGGTAAATGCTCCCTGAACTTGGGGAAGGCCAACAATGAAGTCCATGCTAATGAATTCCCATTTCATTTGGGGAATGTCAAGTGGTTGCAATTTCCCTGGCATTTTGACATGTTCTGTCTTAATGCGTTGACAAGACAAACATTCCATGACATATTTGAGAACGTCACCCTTGAGCCTATCCCAATAATAGCTCTTTCTGACCGCATTAAGGGTCTTGGCATAGCCAGGGTGTCTTGAAATAGGGGAGTCATGGGCTTCCCAAAGTATCTTCTACTTGAGATTTTGGCTTGCAGGGATACATAATCTTGTCGTAAAGTAGACAAGTCCACTACTGATAGAGAATTCTTGATACTTTGTCTTTAGCTTCAGGTCTTGATCCTTGATGGGGATCTCCCTTAGCAATTTTTGATAGACAAGGTCATGATATGCCTTTTCTTTAGCTAGCTCAAGAATTGGGTTGTTTGGCATTGATACCTTTGTGGCTAGTGACCTTGCTGCTGATGGATCTTGCAAAATAAGAGAATTTAGAAATGCCTTGCAACTGAGTGCATCGGCAACTACACTCTCTTTTCCAGGCCTATATTTGATTTCAAAGTCATATTCTTCCAGCACTTGGATCCATCGACATTGCCTTATATTGAGCTCATTCTGGGTGAAGATCCATTTAAGACTCTTATGGTCCGTCACTAAAGAAAATTTGTTACCTAGCAAGTAATGCCTCCGAAGTTTGAGGGCATGGATTATAGCCAACAGCTCCACGTCATGGGTAGCATAATTCCTTTCATGGCTCTTCAATTTCCTTGAAGAATATGTTACCAGATGACCTTCTTTCATAAGCACACATCCTAAAGCAAGTGCGCTAGCATCAATTACCACTTCAAACTCCTTACTAAGATCAGGAAGTTTTAGAATGGGTGCTGATACTAAGCTTTGCTTTAGTTTATCAAAGCTAGTTTGTTCGGCACAGGTGACCATACAATTGCTACTTGCTTCTTTAGTAGATCAGTCAGAGGTGTTGCAATTAAAGCACAATCTTTGATAAAAATCCTGTACCATCCTGTCAATCCAAGAAAACTATGTATTTTTTTTATAGAAGTTGGTGTTGGCCATTCCAGAACGTCTCTGACCTTAGCTAGATCTACTAAAATTTCTTCTACTGATACAATGAATCCCAAATATTCAATCTGTCGCTTGAAAAAGGCACATTTCTTCTTCTTGGCATAAAGCTTGTGTGCTCTCATTATTTCAAGAACAATGCGAAGCTGTGGTTCATGATCTTTTTCCTGTTTAGAATAGACTAGGGTATCGTCAAAGAAGGCGAGTACAAAGTCATCAAGATAGGGCCTAAAGATATCCTGCATTAACCTGTTGAAGGTAGCAGGAGCATTCGTCAGCCCGAATGACATCACTAGGAATTCGAAGTGCCCATACCTTGTACTGAATGTAGTTTTCGGGATATCTTCTTTCTTGATCCTTATCTGATAATATCTAGATCTGAGATCTATCTTAGAGAAGATATTCACTCCTTGAAGACGGTCAAGTAATTCATCTATTCTTGGAATGGTGTATTTATTTTTTATGGTTGATTGATCTATATTCAATGCATAGTCGAAGTGTTCAAGGTCTAGACTATCCAATCTCCGCATGGCAAATGGCTCCCAAGAAGAAAGTCGCGGGAAGCGTAGGTGCCCAAGCTACCGTTGGTACCACTAATGCGGGAGAGGCAAGCGGAGTGACCAACGTAACGAATGCCCCTACGATCATGAATCAAACCCAGGTTCTAAGCTTTATAGTTAATTATGTATTATTCCTCGTGTAGAAATGAAGGGGTTAGCTGCATGCATGGAATAAGAACGAGTTTAGGATTTTGTTTACTCTAAGCGCTAGGTTGCATCCGTGAAATGGTAGAATATGGAATTCGCATAAGTTTATATGCGTGAAATGGTAGAACATGGAGTTCACATAAGTTATATGCATGAAATGGTAGAGTGTGGAGTTCGCATTAGTTTATATGCATAAAATGATAGTCTTTACACATATAAAATGATAAGGTTTTCACATGGCTTCACATAAAATAATAGCTTTTAAACTAGTTCAGTGCATGAATAGTCATTTGGAATTCATGCTTCGGAATCATGATTCAAAGAAATACATGAAATGTTAGTTTCCATTCGTAAGGTGCATTTGCACCGTTGGAAAGAAACCTAGACTTTCATATACGCAAGTCACATGTGATTCAGCGCATTAGGAATAAGTATTCGTTACCAGAGTTAAAGGTCATTTAGGATGTATTCGCAAGTCACATGTGATTCGGCGCATTAGGAATAAGTATTCGTTACCAGAGTTAAAGGTCATTTAGGATGTACAAATATACTAAATGCACCATGTGTATGATGGAGGATGTTTGGAATACTCTACATAGTACCACACTAAGAGAAATGCAAGGGACGCATGCATCTAGACTATATCCCTGAAGGCCTAGATGAAGAATCCTAGGTTGCCTAGTGTGTTAATTGAACTTGGTTGGAATTGGAAGGACAAAAGACCCTAGGTTGGGTTGTGAATAAGGCATGTCCATTGCCTTGATTGTCCAGTTAATATTTAGGTTAGATCAAGATACCATAAGGTAAAACCCACGGGAAAGGACAAGTCAAAATAAGTTAATTTACCAAGATCATTTGCTTGCATAATCTTGTTTGAGACTATTGGGATCTCGCCAAGTCGCGAACGATCCAAGATCGAATGCTGGGAGCATCCCGAAAAAAGGTCCAGGATCGGATGCTGGGAGCATCTGGGAAAAAGGAGTCACACCTTAGTAATTGGTCGTACAAACAACCTTCGAAATTTTCATGCTTGTACACTTAGGTACATAATTTGATCT
Organism: Lygodium microphyllum; assembly: GCF_053477565.2. Lineage (NCBI taxonomy): Eukaryota > Viridiplantae > Streptophyta > Polypodiopsida > Schizaeales > Lygodiaceae > Lygodium > Lygodium microphyllum. The sequence goes on from NC_141137.1 coordinate 114,831,009, forward strand.
CTTTCTCAAGGAACTAATTCAATGAAAAACACTTAATGCTTCAAGTTGAAAGCCTGGAGGGAGAGGTAGGAACAGTTACCTCCGGTCTGCCTGGCCCTATCCAAGGGGGTTGATAGCCGTGTCATGTATATGGACCTAACCCACCGCGAGAGGTCTCTCCGTGGGTGCTGCTTGGAGCGGGAGGATGTTTGGGTGCCAAGGGAGGCTCTGGCTGTAAATCCCTTGCCTCTGGATCTTGCCGAAGAGGCCGACGTGACTCGAGATGGAATCTTGAGGCCCGTGTACTAGTCAACGAGCGGAACTTGGAGCAGCAATCCTGTAGATTGCTGGGATAGCCTTCGGGCATGATATTGGATTTACTCCAGGATTATGATAAACAAAGAACAGATATTGGAGATAAAGAAAGTTGCTTGACATTGTTTTTGTGTTAGTGCCTAAGTTACATGAAAGAACCCATGAAAATTTGATTAATTAAGGAAGCTGCCTTTGCATGTCAAATGTAATGTGGTGGGTAATTAGATAACTAAAGAAAATTGAGGAAAGTGCAGTGGACGTGACTTAGGTCCGTCCAATGGAAGGGTGGCCTCGATTAGCTGGGAACTTTTCTCAAATGATGAGATATCAAGACTATGAAGACCTAGCATCGATAGGGTTAGAATCTTGATTTATGTTGTTTTAGGGGAAAGGAATGGGGCTATGCCTTATGGCAGAGAGGTTGAGCTTCGCATCCCTCTCATTTCCCATTCTCCATGAACCAAGTGCAGCATGAATCCACTTCGACTCTGTTGTTCCTGCGCAAAGTGGTTCATCTGGAGCTCGACGCTAGTTACTTGCTAGAGACCTTGCTGATTGGAAAGGAACCATGACTTTAGGTCGATCCCAAGTTGGAACGGTTGGACACTTCCGCTCAGGGCAGACTCGAGAAGACCTAGATCGCAAACCCTATGACATTCCTTGGAAGTGCCAGGTGGAGCTTTCTGGACCCTCTTCTCGATGGGCTGCTAAGACGTGTCCCACGAGCAGACGAGCGGACACGTTACAGTGGGAGATTGATTTTGTGGGTCCCATTGATCCACCTACCAGACGAAAACAGAATAGATACATCTTAGTATGTACAGATTATGTCACAAAGTGGTGCGAAGCTAAAGCCCTGAAGCTGTTGAAAACTAGAGTTGCAGAATTGGAATGTGTGCACAAGAGGGAGAAGAGAGCTCAAAATACAAGAACAAAATCTTGCTTACTAAGTTTCTTAGAGTGCAACTTGGGTACACTATCCCACTCTTGATAGTGACCCATAGGCTATTTATATAGCCTTTGCCAAGCTAGGGTCAGGGTTTTCCCTGCCCCTAGGGCTATTCACACTCATCTGTCCTTATACTCCCTTGCTTATAGTAGGTTTCTATGCCTTCCTTCTAACACCCCCCCTCAATGCCAGGGTGGCATTGGATTAAAAGCATGTAAGAGGTTCCCCCCCTTCTTGGGATGCCTTTATAAATCAAGCTTACAAGGTTGTTTTAGGCAGATGATTTAAAGAGTCAAAATAGTCGAATCTTCAGATGGATTAGAGCCATAGTTGGCCACCAATTCTTTGAGTATATCAGGAGTTTTGGGGCATTTACTAGTGATATGCCCTGTCTTTTTGCACTTGTTACATTTCATCTTCTCGTGATACTTCTTCCAGCAGTTGTTTACAAGATGTCATTTTTTCTTACAGAAAGAACATCTAGTGAGAGCTGTATGAACCAATACTTGATCATGGGAATTTGAAGTTGCCTGATTGTTTCTGCTTTCTTTGTGGTTCTTCTTTTCTTCATCCAAACAGGATTGAATGGTACTTGCCAATGTAGGATCTGGAATGTTGGTGAGAGTGGTTACAAGAGTAGGAAACACCTGTTTTACAGCTTTTAGGAGAATAGCAATAGCATCTTCTTCATGTATTGGAGCTTGTACAGAGGCAAGCTGTGCCATAAGTCCCTTCATATGAGAGATGAATTTTCCCAAATCTTCTCCTGATCGATATTCCAAGCTAAATAATTCAAATTTAAGGAAAATTTTAGTATTTTTGCCAGTGGCTCCATAAAGCTTTTCAAGCTCATCCTATTTTTCTTTAGTAGTGTTTAGTTGATCAACATGATGAATCAGGGATTCATCTAAGTGTAACATTATGATTGCTTGAGCATGTTGGTCATCCTCTATATCAACCAGATCTGCAGAGTTTACAACTCTTCTGCCTTGAATGAGAGGCTAATACCCTCTCTCCATCATTTTGTATTTTATAAGTACCTGCCATGGGTGGAAATCTTTGCCATCAAACTTTCAAATTTGAGGATGGACATCAGCATATGTTGTGGTCATTGGGAAGGTCTTACCACTTGTTAGGACAAGGGCAGTGTCTAGTCCCTTACAAACTTTCCACTAAATGCAGAAGCAAATCAGACAATTTGAAATGAAAGTTGCAATGAAGAGAAAGGTTGAAAATCATATAAATGTAATATTTCAAAGTATGACTATGGTGGTCCTTTCTTATGTGCAAACTTTTTCCTAGGTTTAATGGTCTTTTTAGGTTTTAATGAAGTAAACCTAGACTGGACTTCAGGCTCCTCCTTGTGGTGTGGCTTAGTGGATGAAGCTTGTGTTGGACAAGGTTGGTCTATGATCTCAATGCTTGTTGCTGATGATTCCGAGGAGAGTACAATGACACTCATGCTTTTGATTTCATTGACTAGTGTACTTGAAATAAAGTCACTCATAGTATGCAATACACTTCTAGTGTATGATGGTCTATGTGTTAATTGTACACATAACCTTCCAACAAAATACGAAGAAGAATTAAAAACTCACTAGATTTTAGTGAATGCCTAGCAAGCAAATGAATTAGATGATTCATGATTAGTGTTTAGAGACACTCTTGTCAAGCTTAGTGAAGTGCTTGAATGGAACCCGCTTGGAAGTCAGCTTTCCAATGCTTAGTGATGTCCATTGAGCATGCCCAAGAGCTTTAGAATCTGGAATAGGCTTTAGAGACTATGCTCTAGTGATTAGAATCACTGTTAATGAAGCTCAGAGTGAAAACATGACAAAATGTCAAGCTTAGAGCTTGTTGGCTATGGCTGCCTCAAAATACACGTTAGGGTTTGGCAGAGATCTCTCTCTATGGAAGGAATTTCCAGGAACCCTTATAGATGAGGATAGCCCACTAGGGGAGCTATCAAAGTCCCAAGATAGCTGCTGGGATCGCGTCACCTGTTGCGTGTACAACAGTACGAAATTTCACGCTGTCAGAAACTACGTCTATTTTTGGGAATCACGCAAATGCCGGCCTCAAATGTGGACAATGTTCGGGGTAGACCTGACAAAGAGATGCGCCCTAGTGTGGGGAAGAGATCTCTAGAAGAAAGCACAGGCTGATATGGCCTCCTTTGTCCTCCCCAAGTCCTCCAATGGAGGTAGGTTGTAGGCAGCTATGGAGGGAAGAAGGATAAGATGAAGGAGGTAAAGGCTCATGTGCACTTAGTGATAGTTGAGGCTGAGGGAAGCTGAGGAGATCAGAGATGGCTCTAATACCATGTTGAAAACTAGAGTTGCAGCATTGGAATGTGTGCACAAGAGGGAGAAGAGAGCTCAAAGTACAAGAACAAAATCTTGCTTACTAAGTTGCTTAGAGTACAACTTGGGTACACTCTCTCACTCTTGATAGTGACCCATAGGCTATTTATATAGCCTTTGCGAAGCTAGGGTTAGGGTTTCCCCTGCCCCTAGGGCTATTCACACTCATATGCCCTTATACTCCGTTGCTTATAGTGGGTTTCTATGCCTTCCTTCTAACAGAAGCGGGACGATGGCAACAATGTAGCCTTGTTCATGTACGAGAATATTATCACCCATTTTGGCAGTCCCCTTGAGCTTGTAAGTGACAGAGGTACTCATTTCCTTAACAAAATCATGGAGGAGCTGACAGAGCTATATAAGATCCGACATCGTAAGTCTACTCCCTACTACCCTAGAGCCAATGGCCAAGTTGAAGTCACCAATCACATCCTTTGCTCGATTCTGACAAGAACGATTGCTGCACATCGTCGCGACTAGGATGATCGACTTACAAAGGCCCTCTGGGCATACAGAACCTCCCATAAGGCAACTACAAGATAGACCCCTTTTCAGTTAGTGTATGGTACAGAAGCCATCTTCCCTGTTGAGCTGGAATTGCCCTCTTTGTGAGTGGCAGTTTAAAAACGCTTGGGAGATGCTGAGTCACTGCAACGCCGTCTCTTGCACTTGGAATGCTTGGATAAGATACATTGGATGGCCCTAGAGTGCATGGAAACCACTCAAGCGCGACGCAAGGCCTATCATGACAATTTCATCAAGCACAAGGAGTTCAAAGAAGGTGACCTTGTCCTAGCCTATGATTCGAGATTTGGCAAGTTTCTTGGCAAGCTTCAACAACAGTGGATGGGCCCATACAAGGTACTTACTGTCAATCCTAACGGCCATGTTCAGGTATAGACCGTTGATGCCTCTGATGATCCCTTCTTGATCAATGGCTATCGTCTGAAGATGTACTTCCCTCCCTCGGATCTTGACAATCATAGTCAACCTACCCTTTCCCTTTTGGTCATTGCACTGTCCTTCTCATCGTGCTTCTGATAGCCCTTATGATTCTCCTCATGAGGCGGTCTCATTCTGCTAACCCCTCACAGAAACATCTCAACCCGACCTTGTTTTCTTCTCATCTGATCCAACAATGGTGGCGAGGTTGGTCCTGATACATGGTATTTATACCATTCTCTTTCTTAATGGAAAAAAAAACAAAGGAAAACAAAAAAAAAGGAAAAGAAGAAGAAAAAAAAAACAAACGAAACTGTTATGGGAGAAAAGAAAGAAATTCCTTGTCATAATAGGCCTCGTTCCAAGAAAAGGTGGAAACACCCTTGGGCAAGAAGCTGACTGTGGAAAAGGTGGCAACACCCCGCACTTCAGGATAGCTAACTCATCACCAACAGAATCTTTTCAGCAAGTAATTTGAAGCCACCTCCCTTGATGCGTTGTTTCTGTAAATATTAGTCCGTCTATCCTTCTTAACAAATGACTCTTCTTACAAATCATTGAAGTATGAGATTTGTAGGTTGCCTCCCTGGGTACGCCTCGTCTTCAAGATCCTGATGACAACAACAGCCGACATGATCTTCATCACCAATCCCTTGAGTAATGCAAGCTTTCATCCTAACAAGATGGGGATGTGAGAATGGGCTACCCTCCGTTTCTATCAGAGAGTGAGACAAAGGGTGAGGTAGGTGACCAGTCTTTCCCTTTGAATCAAATGAGAGGTGAAATATGTGAACGGAGTGTTGCACGCACGTGATGGGCCTCTCAATGCACAATGTACAATTTGTATGCCGGCACAGGGCGAGATGCACTGTTGCACCATCAATTGTGCACAAGGCATACAACATCTGCACAAGTGACAACGAGGATTACATCAATGGGTTTCAGGAATGGGCTACCCTCTGTATTTTCAATAGAGCGTGAGACAGAGGGTGGGCTGAGTGTGACTAATGTTTCTTCAATCAATTATAGAGAGGTAAGGATTGAGGGACATTGCGACAATTGGAGTCAGGCACGTTCCCGTTTCCCTATGCACCCACGGGATGGGTTTCCACCATCAGCACAGGACACGTCACTCTGTTCTGTACACTGCATTGCAAGGCTCCCTGGCCTTCCTACTTGCACCTATGCCAGATGGGCAGGACGCACTAATGCACCATTAATTGTGCACCTTGGCATACTCTCTCTGCACCACTCCCTTGTCGATTCCTAAACCGAGTGTGAGATTTGGGTTTTCATCATTATTTCCTCGAGTGATGTTAGTAATGGGGCAAGTGACTGCTCTTTCAATCCATTTGCGAGATCATGAGTTGAGTGAAATATCCCTCGTCATCGATGACTTTCCTGTGATTCCTTCAACCAGCTACCTCCATGGGTGCTACCACTTAATCCCTGCTACGAAGCACGAAGGATGTGTGCTGTGAAGACACCCGGGTACCTCCTGCAGCCGACACAACGCTACAAGACACAACCTTGATAGTCGACCTTCCTCCTCGGCAATATGGGCCAAGTTTTTCTAACCCTACACCTTTTATTTTTCAGTGACGGTCATGTCTTAAGTGTGGGGGCGTTCGTAGTTGGTCTGAGGTGTGATACTAGGTCCTTGATGTTGGATTTACCCTTTCTGCTAAGGTTTTAAGTGTGGGGACGCATCCCTGCACATCTATGTTACATACCCCCATGCATATACCCTGCTGTGATCATGCATCTATACCATGACTTTATTTTACCCTGGTGGGGTTCCTTCCCCACTCTTCCGTTCTATTTCACCCTGACCCTGGGGTTGTTCCTTAACTGTTTTCCTTTATCCTTTGTTTTGTGATTTTTCTATGTGAACGCACCTTACGTTCACCAAAATTCCCATCCAACCTTATAGTCCTGTTCGTCCCTTTGAACTGCCCATTTTTCCTTTTTACCAATCCTTGTTTCGATAGACGGTTCTAAAGTTATTAATTTTTGAAGCAATATTTGTAAAATGGAGGGTTTCCCATGTGACCGCATCTTTCTTGCTTCGGAACCCTGATTTGATATGCCAACCCTGTCCTACCCCCTCCCCCTAACATTTTTCCTTTTTAGTCTGTGTCATTCCGATGCACAATTTATCTGTTATTAATTTTTGCGGGTTTTCAAGCCCTTTTCGTGATTATTTTTCACATTTTCCCATGTAAACCTGCCCTATTTTCACTGAAATTCTAGTTTAATTTGATAGCTGTGTCTTGCAAGCCTTTCCCCCAATTTTTTCTTTTTCCTCCCCCCTCTTGACTGCCGGATTTTTAGTTATTAAATTTTTTGAGTCTTTTCGGATGTGTTTTTCGTGTTTTTCCCATGTGAACCCCTCCTAGTTTCCCCCAAACTGAGTTTTGATGCACCAGCCCTGTGAATTCCTTTCTTCCGAACATTTTTCCTTTTAATCTTCCTCTATTCTGGTGCACAGTTCTTCCCATTTTAATTTTTGAGTCTATTTTTGGGCCCGTTTTTGGGGTTTTTCCCATGTGAACATGTCCTATCTTGATCGGAACTGTGTTTTTCCGTGATAGGGTTGTTGGACATCTTATTTTGCACAATTTTCCTTCTTTCTACACTTCATTCCGAAGCGCGGATTTTCCTATATTAATACACGTATGTGTTTTCAGGCCTAATTTTTTTGCGTTTTTTCCATATGAACACCCTGATTTCGTCTCGGAGCACGTGTCGCATATTTCCATCATCGTGTGACCGCGTTTCTCGTGTCGCACGTGAATGTGCCTATTTCTGGTTTTACGCGCCTCAGGACGCCCTCGTGGTATCCTTGCTCGTGCATCGCCGTCCCTGTCCCGTTTGATCCCATCATTGCAAATTTTTTTACTCCCGCCCCGTGCATGCGCACGAGACGGGGGTGCGTTTCTTTTTTTTTAAAGACACCGAATCAAACAAACATAAAGAACCAAAATAAAGAAAACACAAGAGACAAAAGGAAAAAAAAAGAGAGAAAAAGAAAAAGAGAAAGAAAAAAACAAACAAAAAGGGAGAAAAGAAAAGAGAAAAGAGAGAGAGAGAAAAAAACAAAAAGAAAAACAAAAGAGAGAGAAAAAAAAGAAGAGAAAAGAAAAAACCGTACTTGCTTGTCATTTGGCGTTTCCAACCTCCCTTTCTCCTCTTCCACGTGCTCCCCTCGTCGTTGTGCCCTACGCTTGTCGCCGTGGTCTTCCCTCCTAGCGCCTGCTGCCGTCGTTCGCGCGGCCATCGCCGCTGTTGCAAAAGCCACCTCTAACCTTGCCCGCCCCTCGGCATGCCGGTCCTCCAGCAGCCGCCGCCGCCACCTCCTCCTCCTCCTCCTCCGCCGTACTGGTGGTGCACCTCCTCTCTCCACCCTAACCACCTTGGTTAGTTTCACTAACCATAGTTACTTAACTAACTATAGTTAATTAACTCACCCTTAGTTAATTAACCTAAACCCAATTAGACTAACCTAACCCTAGTTAGACTAACCTAACCACAGTTAGACTAACCTAACCCCAGTTAGACTAACCTAATCCTAGTTAGACTAACCTAACCATAGTTAGACTAACCTAACCCTAGTTAGACTAACCTAATCCTCGTTAGACTAACCTAACCCCAATTAGACTAACCTAACCCTAGTTAGACTAACCTAGCCTTACTTATACAGACTAACCACAGCTTAACCTGACTAACATTACTTAACAGACTAACCTCACTAACATTACTTAAACAGATTAAACAAACTAACATTACTTACACTAACCTAACTTAACAAACTAACCTCACCTAACTAACTTACTTGATTTACCACACTAAACTAACTTAATTGACTTTCTCAGACTAAGCTAACCTAATTAACTCAACCTACTCAGTTAGCCCACGTTCATGCCCTTTCTCCTCCGTTGTTTTCCCGCTGCGTATGGGTGTGCTCGCGAGCGTTTACACGCAAGGACGCGCTTCCAACTTGTCCGTGTGGTGGAGTGTTGCAGTCAGCCGTTCACATGCACTCATCCTCCGCTGTTCACACGCAGCTCAGGTAGTGCCTTTTATTTTCAAACCCGAAAAATACATTAAAATACATAAAAATAAAACATAAAACACATAAAAACTCCAAAAATTCATTTAAAATTTAAAAAAAATCTAAAAATTTTCCAACATTCCTAAAATCATTTGGAATATTTTTAAAAGTGTAAATTCAAGAAAAAAATTCAAAATTTGAAAATTTATTTAAAATACATGTAAAATGAGTAAAATTCATTAAAAATAGGCAAAATTTTAGAAAAAAATCCAAAAATTTCCACAAACCCCTTTGCCCCTTTTACCAATAATTTCTCAATTGAAAATGTTTTCATAAATGGTAAAAGTATTATTTAAACCCTAAATTTATTATTTTTCCTTATGAAAATTCATTTTAAATTTCAAAAAAACCAGTTGAAAAATCATGGATAAATTAACCTACATTGTTGACACTTGCTAGATTGCTAAAATTCCACCCTTACAGCTCACAATATATTCATGTACTCTATATCTCGATTTAATTATTAATTAAAAAAACAAAAAAGAAAACGAGATAACAAAACAAATAAGCCAAAACCAAACACTATACAAAATACAAACACACCTAAAATTCAAAGATAAGAAATCAAAACCACTATATATATATATATATATATATATATATATATAATCAAAATAAAACACAACCACTAAGGTGCTTTATTTTTTCCAGGATTTACATTTAGAGACCTCAGTCTAGGAATTGTAGTCCGGGTTTCGTTAACGCACCGTTTTACCCTAATAAATTGTAATTAAAATTTTAAGAAAGAACCATCGTTTTCTTATTAAGGTTTATAACCTAATAAAATGTCACCCATTGTTAATAATTTCTTAAAATGAACCCTTCATTAAAACAATTTCCCCTCACTTCACTTTTTCTCCCATTTTTAATAAACACGCTTCATAGGATGGGCACGTAAGTCCTCTTAGTTGAAACTGTTAGTGAAGGTTATGGTTAGGTCATGATTAGATTTTTATGGTATTATGGTTTGCTTATATTCTATGATTACGGGTACGGTTTGTAGTTTTCTTTCTTTCTTGCCTGATACAGGGTTTTAGGTGCTTACTTATTGCATCGCATGAAGTTTTCAGTCGCATATGTATAGAGGTCATGCCGAATTTTTTCTAGGATGTGGGTTGTTTGGGGTGGTAAATTGGTTAGTTACATCTGTGTGTGTCCTTTTTTTGATTGATTTTTTTTTTATAACCCTTTGGTTGTTTTGCAAGCATTCTTTGTGATTGTCTGTGTTGTGGTGTGTGTGTTTTCCATCTGAATGGCACCTCACGCTCCTCCTATCCAATATGTCCCTCTGATCAATAGGGATTATTCTTCCCTATTGGCTTTTGAGCCTATAGCGAAAGCAGGACTTGCGACTTTTGTGGCCACTTCATTTCCATTGATTCCAGATGATCCATCCCTGTGTGATAAGTTCCTTGTCTCATACAGCAAGAAGTCGGGCCTGGTTCATGGTGCTTCCATGGTGTTGACACCCCAAGGGTTAGGGAAGACTTTGTCTCTTCCCTATAAAGAAGAGCCCTTTGTTACAACTAGACAATTATTCTCCAATGATGAGATCTTCAAGATGTTACAGAAGGAGACCAAAGAGATTCTGGATGTCAAGAAAGTGATAAACACTTCAGGAGTATCTTCTTCCATGATCACTGATCCTCTTTGGAAGTTAGTCTGCCAGTTTCTCCAAGACAGGTTTATGCATGCCAAGACACCATCCCATTATTTGTCCAAAGAGCTCTTCACAGCTTCCAGGATGGTGTTAAAAGGGGTGGCTATTGATTGGAGTACTTACCTGCTTACAAAGATGGACCAACATTTTGTCAAAGTAACCAAATGAAATGTCACAAATGTCACATATGGATCCTACCTATATGCTTTCTTGACATACTTAGGCCTAAAGAATGGTGTGTTACCACCTCCTCCATCTGATCCAGTTCCTCCCCCTCCACCTTTGGAAGAGTCAGAACCTATTGATATAGAGGATCTTGATTCCCCTCCTCCACTGGTCATTCAGCGGAAGCACTTGAAGCGTGTGGCTGATAAAACTCATTCAGTCCTTCCTTCAGTCACAATTCTTGCTACTTCTGGCAGTGACCTCCGTGCTTACCTCATAGGTAACAATTTATTCAGGGCACATAGAGAGGGTTCTTTGGAGATATCAGTCCCTTCACGGCACAGTTTAGTGTCAGGAGATGCTATTCCATTCCTTTGTAATGACATCCAGAGTTCGATTGAACTTTCAGTGAGACGGCTTGTGTTCAACAGCTGTATGCTTCTTTCTATGAAGAACTGATGCAGTCCAAAGACCAGTTGCATAAGGCAACCTCAGAGTTAGCCTCTGCTAAAGACATACTTATAGATCTGTTTAAGCAAATGGAGCAGCAAACCCAAATGATTGAGACCCTGAGAGAAAATATATCTTCTTTAAAGATTCAATTAGCAGAAGCTCAGTCAGAGGTCACTAAAGTCTCGAAGGAGAAAGAGAGAATGTCCAAAGAAGCTCAAGAGTTTCAATATCTTTTAGATGCAAAATTGTCAGCCTTACAGACTGCTCATAATACAGTGGAATCACAAGCTTCCCAGATTAAGCAGTTGCAAGACCAACTGGCACAGTCACGGTCCATTCCTCCAAGCCCCAATGTTCCTATGATTCCTTCTATCTCTAAGCAGGACTTGGCAATTTTCTAGAGACAGGCCACCTTGTGTTCATTGTTTCAAGATAAAGTGGAAAGATTGCAATCCAGGATGGATTTGTTATGGTCTACATTTGAGCACTTTCAAGAGTATGTTCCTCCGAACCATTTTTTCTTTATCCATTATCAGTTGCAGAAGTTAGCCTTTTATATGAAGCTTTCAATGATGGATCTTCCTCTTCCAGAGGATGGTTGGAGTGGGGCTTGGTTTTCTGAGTTGCTGACAAAAGTGGTCCGTATGGTGTTTGACGATTCTGTGACGACGAATACCATGTTGCTGTCTTAGATGTATCTACAAGGTGATCTCTTGATTTCAGATGATGTAGATTTGGCCTGGTATGTGGGGGATGTGGTTTTGCAGTTGCGGATAGATAACATATTCCAGTGTTATTCTTCAAAAGTGGCTACTCGCCCTGACAATTCATGGCTCTCAATGACTGATTCTGTGGTCCTGAATCAACGTCAAAATATAGCTTCTACTTATGTGCAGAGCACTAACCAACTGAGGGTGGATCTCTTAGTTTATCTTTCCAAAAACCATCCATTTGATTCAACCTTTTTTTATGCCTACCAGAGAAGATCTGTCTTAGGTCCCTCTGTTCCTAGCCTATTGTACTACCAACAAATGGCTCATCACTATGATACCTATCTTTCCCTTTATCAAACCAACTCAACAGCAATCTTACCTCTTCTTTTCCAACCTCAATGTTTTCCTCAAATTCCTATATTTACCTATTGTTCTTTTATCAAAGATCGAGTATTTTTCCCTTCTCCACCATGCCCTTCTCCATCTATTCATATACCTTCTACTTTTCCTGTTTATCAATTGACACCTTTCCTAATTGATTCACTTAAATTTTCAGCCACTCCTTCTTTATCTTATTCCTCCTTTTATGATTTTGCCTACCCATCTCTTCATCCACTTTTACTTATTCCACTTCCATCTCCTGCCACTTCTATTTCTCAACCCCCTCAGTTGGTTAGTGAATACGAAGGATTTGATCAGCAGATTTCTAGAAGAAGAGGATGGAGCTCAACTGATTCTCTCAGAGGACCCCAGATAAACTAGCCAATAATTCCAGGGGACTGCTAGTCAAGCATACCAAAATTATCTCCATTTTTCTCACCAATATTCACAATCTCTAGATCCTTCAGCGAGATTGATAGCTCATTTTGCTTGGTAACTAGCATACATGCATAGGCATTCCCATAATGATCAAAAGGCCATTCCAAAGCTTTGTATGAATGTCAATATGAACATTGATTCCCAACAATTGGATGTCCTTTATTTTCATGCTCTATGTCTACCTAGCAGATACCTTGTTTTGCTAGAAAGAATGTGCTGCCTGCAGTTCTTTCAAAATCCTCCAAAGACATTTGTGGATGAGTCCTTCTCCATGGATCGTTTTCAAAACCACCAAACCTTTAAAAGGGATCACCTTCATTGATGCCTTTGCAATGTATTTTGGATGATTCTTAATGATATATATCTCTTTTTGGAGGTATCATTCAGATGGTTGTGTTAGTGTTTGTGTGTGTTGTAATAATTGTATGTGATGAGATCGTGCTGGTTGAATAATTTGGTCGAGAGCTCTTTTCAAACTATTGCTGGTGGATGGAAAGCCTATGGTGGAAAGCTGAAGAAAAACCTCTTATATCCTTTACAAATTGGTTATGACTTTTTAATTGATTATCAGATGAGTTAATGAATAATGAAGTTTTCCTTTAGTATTTTTTCTAGAAATACAGGTAAAAAGTTGAGGTCGTGGTTTGGTGAGAATGTTGAAGATCCTACGGAAGATACAATTGATCTCTTTAGTGAACTTATATTCTTCTTTTCCTTAGGTCGCGAGGATGCTTCCTTTCTAAGTATGGGGATATGTTGAGAGTGGAAAATGACTGGATTTTTGAGATTGATTTTTGTTGTTTTTTAGGACTAAATGATTGATTTTTGATGGATTTAGAGTGATGTATGGTTGACAAAGGAAGTTTTTGAGAGTTTTTTTAATGATATTGATTATGTTTTGGAAGTTCAGGATGATTCTCAGTGGATATATGAAGCTCTATGATGTTCTAATAGGTTCTGTTGAGGTTCTGATTGGTACTGTATAACTTCTATATAGCTTCTATTTTGTTTCGATTTTCTTCTGTATGAAGCATGGATTGATGATTGATGAAGATTGAGATCTTTTGGAAGCTTATTGAATAGTTTTTGATAGTTTGGAATGGTTTGATTTTATGAGTTATGAGGTTCTGATGACCTTTTGTAACCCTCTGTAGACCTTCTGTAGAGCCTCTGTCTCTGCTCTATAACTGTTCTGTAGCTGCTCTAGTACTATACTGTACTATTCTGTAGACCTTCTGTAAGTGTTATGTAGAATGTATGTGTGACTATGGGAAAGTTTTCTACCTTTTGGAAAGGATGAATCTAAGTTTAAAAGAGCTAAAACAAATGGAAGAAGCAGTTGCTGAAGACTAAGAGAAGACTAAGTGACAGTGATAGTAGTGAGTTGTGAAAAGATACTGTAGTGGCTCTGGTACCTCTTCATATCAGACATACCTCTTGGGAGGTGCATCCACGACCTAAGAAGGATTATTGAGAGTTATTATGAGAGTATTATAGTGAGGAGATGATGTACTATTGATAGAGTGAGAGATAGAGAGCCAGAGATGGGTCAATTCTATCAAAACGGTGTAATTGTATATGAGAGATTGAGAGAGAGAACTATGAAGACATTGAAGATGAATAATATGTGATTGATTTCCATTCAAAGATGGTTTATTCTTCTATGTTCTTTGTTCTATTAAATAATTTTATGAAGATATTGAAGATTATGGTTGATTCTATCAAATCCGTGGGAGATATCTACTATGATGCTGCGTGAAGAATTGTTGTTTCCTTTGTTTTGGTCATCAAAAGAATGAAATAAAATCTTGTTGATGTTACAAGATAGATTTTCTTGCATTAGAATCCCCTTTTCCTTGGTGTTGCTCTTGGGGCTCCAATTAGTCTACTAATTCAAACAATGTGTAATTGACTACACTAATCGACTAGCACTATAACTATGCCAACTATAGATAGGTGCAACAAACCAAATATAATAAGTTATAAGTTAATGGTCATGTGAGGATTATGATAATCATTGACATGATAAGTGTAGATGTGCAAACCTATCTAACAAAGCAGTCTATCATCAATGTCCACATGTGTTGAGCTTTCCATCTCAACAAAAACAATGATAGAATCATCGGTATAAGTCTTGTATGTTGTAGTGGGAATTGGTTCTTGGTTGTACAATGGGATATAATGATGATTTGGTGTTTACTTTGCCATGCTATATGTAACCTTTACATGTGACACTGTGCGTTAACATGAATGTCTATTATGGATTATCTTTCATGTTCTCTCTACTTGGTTTGATGATCAATTTAGGACCTAATAAGTTCACTTGGGAAAGTATTGTACATATCCATCCCAACATAAGTGATTGGTGCACTCAAACTCAAGAGAAAGGCATGTATTTTGTAGGACCCAAGGGTAGATCTCCCATTACTCTTTGAAACTTAAAGATGCTAATAGCTTTGAGATTATCTTGTAGGTCAAGTTTGGGACATTCCCTCTCGCGTGTTACCTTGTAAACAATGAATCAACTTTGCAAATGACCTCCCATCAAAGAACAAGACAATACTAAACCCTAAACTCTAAAACCTAAGCCCTAAGCCATTAATGCAAAATACTAAAATCTAAATTGTAGAATCTAAACCCTAAACCAAGCCATAAATCCTAAGCACTAAACCCTAAATCATAAACCCTAAACCCTAATCCTAAATCCTAAACCCTCCAATTGATAAATTGTAAATGCATAGAGAGTGCCCAACCTCCATTGAGTTCCTTACCTTGATTGTCCTTAGAAGTATAGAATCTAGTACCATAACTATTGCCACATTCCCATTATTGAATGCATTAAACTTGAGTAGCTTATATTTTTAAATATATTAATATAAACTTAGCTTATAAACATCCTTTTAAACTTGTTTTCAAATACCCTATTAAATTAGTTAATAAGCACTCTCATAAACACTCCTATAAATGTGTATAAAATGCACATATAAATGCACTAATGATAGGGTCACATTATGTTTTTTGCAATCTATGTATCCTATAAGTAAGCATTCACAAGAACATGTAGTTTCACATAAATTATTATTTTTCTTTATCCGCATATATGCAAATAATTCTTTTCTACATGAATTAAACGGCATCACATAATGTATCCAATTATACCCACATTTAACTAAGATATATAGGTTCTAGGTATCCCATGCATATAAAGGGGTTTTTTAATGGATACATTGATGTGCCCTAAATGCACCTCAAGTACCCACACTTCTACATTGATTTTGTTTTAGTGACTAGCCAAGGCCTAGGTAGGAAACTTGCAATGCTTTTTCATAAGGCATTGTAACTAATTACCATTCATATTTATATATATATATTAGTAGAAAAATATCATTTTCATTAGGAAAAAATTGGATAATAATTTTACAAACAAGTATCATCATGCAAGTTAAAGGAGCTATGGGTCTCAACCATTTTATTCCACAAGATGTAGGATCTTTTCTTACCATTACAAACTTGTATCATCATGCAAAATACAGGATTTGTGGGTCTCAACCCTTTTATTCCACAATATGTAAGATATTTTCTTATAGTTAGAACTGCTTGGGAGATGTGGTGCATAAAAGAGATTGTATCCATGGGGTTGTGGCATAGTGGTTTTGAGTGTTAGAATTTTGTTGTTTCCACATGATCATTATGATTCTTGCAGATGCCCCGAGACTGCACCAATCTTACTACTTAAAGATCTCTGAGCTAGCACCAATGATGATGTCTTATATAATGATCAATGTGGATGTCACCTCCAGTGGAGGAACCGTCTTGATTGTTAAGGATTTCCTTTTTTGGTAAGATAAGAAGATACTCATGAGTTGTCCTCCTTTATCTTTGCTAATATTGGTAGTTAGGCATTGCATCAGTGAGTGAGTGAGTAAGTGAGTGAGTGAGTGAGTGAGTGAGTGAGTGAGTGAGTGAGTGAGTGAGTGTGTGTGTGTGTGGGGGGGAGGGGGGAATATTGAAAGGTAGGTAAAGAAAATAAACATAAGAGAAAAAACAAGTTAGGATACTAAAGATGGCAGGTCAAGAGGTGTGGAAAAATCAAGGAGAGAGAGTAGATGAGAATGAGCTATGAGATAAGCAATAGAAAAGCTTTCTAATGATGATGGAATCCCTCTCTATTTCTCTCACTCAATGTGTTAGATGTGTTGGGGGTAAAGGTGCATCCACCTAATTGTTTGTGTATTCATTACACTATGTAGACTACTGTAGCAACTGCTTCAGCCCAATAAAAATCTGGCAAGTCTTTTTCATTGAGCATGGCACGAGATACCTCTCCAATATGCCTGTTTTTCCTTTCTGCAATTCCATTTTGTTGTGGGGTATGACTGCATGAATATTGCTGCTTTATGCCATGCTCCTGCAGGAACCTTGCAAACTCATTTGAGAGGTACTCTCCCCCTCCATCTGACCTTAGGCATTTTATCTGCAGGCCTATTTCTTTTTCAACCATAGCTTTAAGAGTTTTGAAATGCCCAAAAACTTCACTTTTCTTTTTCATAAAATACACCCAAAATTTTCTGCTATAGTCATCAATAAAAGTGACAAAATAATGACAGCCTCCAAGAGATGCAGCTTTAGTAGTCCACACATCAGAGTGGATTAATTCCAATGGCTTCTCACTCTCTTGAACATGTCTAGGAAATGGTTTCCTTGCCTGTTTTCCAAACTGACAGGCTTCACATACCTTATGCATTTCTGCAACCTTAAATTTGGGCAATCCTGCAACAATATTTTGGGCCTGCATTGATTTAAGTCGCTGTACATTAACATGACCAATGCGTTGATGCCAGATATCAATATCTGCAACTACACCGGTCCCATGTGCAAACATTGCTGCACTCAATTCAGACATGTCTGCATCCAATGTAAACATTCTGCCCTTCTTCTTTCCTTTTGCTATCAAGCGACCTTTATTTTTCATATCCTCAACAAAGCATCCATGAGGATTAAATCTGACCTGCAAGCCCTGCTCAACCATTTGACCAACAGAAACCAGATTCTTGGTAATATTCGGGACATGAAATACATTGGACAGGTATTTCTTTTTTCTATCCTGCATAGACAAAGGAATTTTTCCAATCTGCACAATAGGATGTGCAGTATCATCACCAGTCTCCACAAATCTTGGTTTTTCCATTTTTCTTGCATCCTCCATCCATTCTACATGACCTGTCATGCGATTTGATGCACCTGGGTCAATATACCATACATCATTGCTTTCTTCTACACTTGTCACAGAATTGTTCATGTGCTGCACCATAAACAAATGCTCATTTCTGTCATCACCCTGTCTACTAGAAGATGCATAATTCCCTTGTTGCAGTTTTCCATTCATGATGTCATTTTACTTTTTATAGCAGTCTTTAGCCATATGACCCATTTTACCACAGTAGTAGCATTCAACATTACTGTTTGCATTTTGGCCTCTTTGCCATCCACCATGACCTCTTTGGCTCCCCCTGCCTCTAGAGTTACCATGTCCTCCTCCATAGGACTGGTTTTCTTGAGTTTGCTACATATTCTGATTTCTACCACGGCCTCCATATCGGCCTCCTCTACCTCTGCCTCTACCTCTTCCAGCATTTGAGTAGAAGACAGCTTCTTTTGAAGTTCCTCCTGAAGAAGATGCACCACCATTTCTCTGCTCCTCAAAAATTAGAAGAGCAATCAACTCCTCAAAATCAGGAAATCTTTCACGGATGGAAATGGATGTTCGAAACTGTGCATAATCCTTTCCTAGACCATTCAAGGTCACTGAGACTAAATCATCATCTTCCACTGGCAACCCAATGGAAGCAAGTGCATCTGTAATCTTCTTCACCTTCATGTGGTAGCCATTGATGCTCATACTTTCTCTTTGCACATTGTGCAACTCTTACTTGAGCTGCATTTTCCTGGCTTGCGTATTTGTGCTATACATTTTTGACAAAGTATCCCATGCCTCCTTTGGCGTACTTGCATCTTGAATATGCACAATCATAGAGTCTGAAATGCTAATAGACAGCCAGTACATAACTTTCCTGGCTCTCTCATGCCATGCTTTAAATGCCTGCATTTGCTGTTGATTGGGAACATCAGGAAGAACTGGTTCTTCTTCATTTCCTGCAACAAATTCCCAATATCCTTTTCCCATAAGGAAATTCGTCATTCTAAACTTCCATGCTTGGAAGTTGTTCTTGTCAAGCTTTTCAGTGATGACAATCTGTGAGAGAGAATCAGACGCCATTACAGAACACTGCAAAAAAATTCTGTCACTGCAAAGAACATAGCTTCAGCCTCACAAAGGCAAATCTGCAAAACTGACGAAAGTGGTATTTGACCACACAGTCACTTCCTAGTGACGATTTTGCATCAACAGGCAACAGGGATGATTCTGTAACTCCCAATGTCTCTGCGCACAAGCATACGATGCAATTTCTACAGTAACTTTTCACCGACCTGTAGAACAGTGGCTGCACAGCATAAAACTGGGCCTTTTCCTGAGTGCGTGCAGAAAACTTCCGCCTCCAAAACAGGCCCCGAAATGGCCTCAAATGAAAAAAAAAGGTTGCCAAGGGCTAAAGCCATCTCCCGCAGCATATACTGCCCTCTTGTTTCACCGCGAAGGGCGTCTCAACCTGAGACAATGCACTCCTGCACTTTCCGGCTATGCTACCTACAGAGATCTGCTCCCAAAATAGAAAATGAAAGCAACACTGCTCCTCTTACCAGAACACCGCGAGCTTGGCTTGCTTTCTTGAGCTCCTTACCACGAACAAGGCTCTGATACCATGTCAAGATTGTGGGAGAGAAGGAAGGAGTCTCACTTGTAGCTTTCTTGCTTGCACAATGGGGGAATACACACAAGGGTGGAGGCTGAAAACAGTTTTCCTCTTCTTAGTTGTATAAGCCAAAAGAACTCTCTTACAAAGAAATAGAAGAACCCTATATATGGGTCTCAACCAAACTCAACTAACTAAGGTGGCATACTAACTGAGCCACAAACTAGAGTAGATAAGGATAGCTGTCATCTAGCTATTATTCATGGGCGGTGTACCAACCACATCTGCAACTGACAAGTCGGTGACATAAATACACAACGGTCACCCTGGCGTATCACGAGTGGAGCTCGATATCTCAACAGTACTTTTGTGGGCCAAAGGCTACTCAAAGGGGGATGGGAGATCCTTCATATGTTCTAGTGGGTTATGAAGAATTAGTATGTGAGTGTGTCAAGGTGGGAGAATGATGAAGCCTTATTTTGGTGCAAATTTTGTCATTGTAAAATGCAATTTATTGTGAAATGTAGTGCGAATTACAAAAAAATTTGGACATGAAACATCCATATGTACTTGTCTCAACACACAAATGGCTATGAGCTTTAGTGAACTTTAGTAAAAAAAGATTATGTACTTTATCTTTTTAGATAAAAATTTGAAAAAAAGAAAACTATTTGAAGGCTTGTGTGAGAGGAGGTTGGAAGAGGTGGTTGAACTTCCTCTCTTGTTTATCTTCTCAATCCCAAGATTATTTATCTATCTCTAGCTTTTGCACAACTCTCTTTTGCTTCTCCTATGCTTCATGTCTAATCTTATGAGAGAGGGAGTGAGGATGGAATGCATGCTTAAATATTTTGCATGCAGGGGGTTCAGAGGCTAGGTTTTGTGTGTAAGAGGAGGGTTTCAAATGCTTATTTATTGGTTTTCTTGGTATGGAAGAGTACTTGTAGCCTCCCTTACTTAGGCTTTGCAATGCTTGGAAGGAAATTATCATGGGGCTATCCACTAACTGCCAAAGAATGATGATCAAGTTAAAGCATCTACCTTGATAAATGATGCACAAACCTATAATAATAGCAAACTAAAAATAATGATAGCAACTGTAAAATAGAAAGCCAAATGTGAGCAATCAACCAATAAAATTCAATATGCAACTACAAGGTATATCTTGCAAGAAGGGGAATATACACAAACCACCAAAAATAATTGAGCATGCAATCAAAACAAAGAACTATCAAACTCAATGTGTCAAAGAGAGATACATGCAACAAGAATAATTTTCATGTAAATAATAGATCTCAAAGGTAGTAGAAGAAAACTACCAAATACACAACTAATTAGGATGACTACATCACTGACAACAACCTGATAGAGATAGAGGTTGGCTGAAAGCATGAATCAAATCAGCGCACTAGGCAAAAATTGCATCCAAATAGCATTTTGAGAGCGTAGATATAACTCAAAAAAATCCCATGGTCTCATTGAAGTAAGCTCAATTGCATAAACCCAAATCTTTGCTCATATGCAGAGTATCCAAGTAGCACAAGTAACTCCCACTTGAATAAACTTGAATGCCAAATGAGCAATGTAGGCTCAAAATATCAAGTATATGGCCATCCAAGCATCCAAGATATGTGAAGCATAAGTCAAGAGCATAAAACCCAATAGAGTCTTCAAGCCTGTAACTGCATAAGACACTAAAGTAAGAAAGGCATGTAGCCATAGCCAAGATAAATGTCACCAAGCTCAAAATCTGAATGAGACATCCAAGAGCAATATGCATAAAACTTCTCTATATAAAATCTTACTGCCTTGTTATTACAGCACTTAAATGATAGTGAAATTTGAGATATTTAGAGCTCAAATCAGTCCCAAAAGCATTCCAAGACATCAACATAATATCCCCCAATGATTTGGCATCAATATGCAAGAATACAAGCATTAGTAGAGCAATACAAGAGCCACAATCTCTGAGAAGACGCTGTTCCAAGTTTGTTAAAGTAGGTATGCTATTTATACATAGCAATAACAAAGTTTGGGAGCTCCAAAACACAAGCATCTAATGTTGGGAAAGTGTCCAAGAGGTTGCCCAAGTGCAATGGAGTGTCAGATGCCACACCACAAGAGGTAGGAGATGCACCAAACTGATCACAAAAGGGGGGCAACAATAGCAGTAGACGCAAATCATGCTGTTGCTTCTACTCATCATGCTACTACTAATGGCCATAGGGATAGCTCTTGAAGCTCAAGAGGAGCTCAATGGGACTTAGACAATGCTAGGAAGAAGGTTTAATCACCTGGGAGAAAGCAAATAATCAAATGCATACCTTGAGGGAGAAAGGCATGGCTACCTTAAAAAATGAACTGCTGTAGGTATTGATGCGGGCTGAAACAAGCTAAAGAAAAGCTCTCTAACTCAACTTTGATACCAATTGAAGGGAGAAGCCTTGAGTTGAAAAACATGAGTGGAACCAAGAGCTATGGTGGAAGGAGCACAAGAGCAAGCGCAAGAGATACATGATGTGGAAACTCCAATAGCCACAATGTGTAAATGGCCTTGCCTTATTCAAATATCACTGAAAGAGTAAAGAATGAAGTGACAATGGTGAGTGCATGCCATTTACAGTGTATAGGTAAATGGTAGCACTACTTGTGGTACCACCAGGCAGAGTTGAACCCACTATAACTAGTCCTTAGAGGAGTGAAGTATCTAGCTACTAGTGTTAGGGGTAGACTCCTCTTACTCACATAGGGATTGTTCTTACTACAAGGGACTATAAGGCCATGGATTTAAGAGATATAGGACCACTATGTCTCCTTAACTATTCTTCACGTTGCTCTCATAGGATACAAGAGATCTCTAGCCTTTTCTCTTGTTCTTCCCTAAGCAACATTCTTTATGCTTCTAAACAAAGAGGCATACACTAGAATTAAGTTTTAGGCCCTATTGGGAATCCCAGAGGTCTCTCAACAAATGCACTACTTGTCGAGATCTAAAGGGGATCCAACAATGTCTCTCTCACACTTAGTATAATATCAAACCTCAAATACCCACCTCCCATAGCCTTGCAACCATGATGGTTGGAAGAATGGCTAGAAAACCCTCTCACTAGTCTAGAACACTACGTTGTAGTTTAATCACTACTTGCCTAGCCTAGACTCCAAGTAAGAGTTTCCCCCCACATAACAACATTTAATATGCCATTGTTGTGCACAATGAATTGCATAGTAATATGACACATGATGTGAATGAATATGCAACACATGCTACTTGGATAGTGTCCCTCCTGTGAAAAATTTTCACTTGCCCAAGCGTCCTTCACAAAGATGATGAAATCATGCAATGCAAATTAGATGTATAATAGGGAAGGGAAGTATATCTTGAAGACAAGTATCGAATCTTGTAAAATACCAAGAAGGGTAGGAACCCCCTCTCAACCCTAGATGTTGTTGCCAAAGGAGGAAGAGGAGCATGATGTTGGTATTTGTGTGGTATTGAAAACCATGAAGATGATGATGAGGATGAAGTATCCCAACTAGAAGAGCTAAGTAGAAGTCACCACCATGATAGGATCAAAAGAGATGGTTCACAATTTTCCTTGGGAGGGGAAGCCTCCATGCTGGTAGAAGACCAAATCTCCAAGGAAGATGAACACCAACAGATTCATGATTCTTTTTCCTTGTCATGACCTTTATCTTTGGCCTATGTCCCTTAAAATTGGTCCAGCTCTTAAAATCTTGGCAATTAATTATCTCTCTTAGATGTCCACATTTTTTTTCCACACTAATGTATTTGTCATGAAATTCCACCTCAAAGACATAGATTCAATGTACATACCATGGCTAAGTGCTCCTCCATAACTCACCAAGTTGACTTTGCACTTCGCTTTGCCTTTAGCCTTTAAGTGCACTATTTATTGCACCTTGGACCCCTGGCAAAATGGATTTGAACTAAGTTTTTTTCTTCATTCTTGAAACCTTCCAAAATTGCTTCCACATCCCATGAAATGGCTTGAATTTTACTGTAAAAATCTCATCTTATTATCCTTATTTGGATTTGCAATCAATTTGCACAATCTGTTTCAAGGCAAACATAGAATGTCAAGGTTAGGATCAATCCAATGTATCAAGGATGCTTTCAAAGGGAATTTCAAATGGTTGAGATCAATGGAGAGAGGAATTTTGCTGATAGTAATTCAAAGAATTATTTGTGGGCATCCTATTTATAAAATTCAATGAGTAGATGCATGGTTTGAACAATTTTAATTCTCTCTTTACAACAAAGGAAAGACTTAGCAGCAATAGGATGGTAGAGAGATTCAAGAAAGAAGTGACAAAGAAGTACCTCATTTATCTAATTGATGTTGATTAGTAACAAATGAGTACCCAACCAATTATTCACACTTGATTCCTTTTCCAATATTGCTCCAAAGTGAGAAATAATACTCCAAACTTGTTGAAGAAAGGTATGAATATATGTTTTTTTCAAAATCTCTAGTTTAATGTACCGCATCTTGAGTCAAGAATCCATTAGATCTTGCAATCGTGATGGAAGCTCCTTCAATCTCTATTGTAGTTATGTCATTTGTCCCAAATTGGAAGTCCTCTTGAATAATCTTCAAGGAGTACATGCGAGAAATGAACTTTTTGAGTGAGCTTTTGTAGGCAACCTCCATTTCTTGTTCCACATAGTCCACTTATTCCACCCCTTGATTTTTTTGACCTCCACCACCACTACCACAATAGCTTTCTCCACCACCACTGCAACCGCCATTGCTGCCACTACCGCCACCACCACCACGGCTACCTCCACCACCACTACCACCATCTTTGCCTACTGCCAATATTGTTGCCACCTCCACCACCACTACCATTATCCCCACCACCTCCACAATTGCCACCACTACCTTCACTCACTCACTCACTCACTCACTCACTCACTCACTCACTCACTCACACACACACACACACACACACTCTCTCTCTCTCTCTCTGTTTCTCCCTCTACGTGTATATTATCTTTTTCTCTTTCTAGCACACTCGATCAAATAGCACTCCATCTCATGTAAATGATTTCTCTCTCTCTAGCATGTAACATGGATTCATTCATGCAATCACCTTGGAAGAATGGAACACCACGGCCCACACCTCTCTCTCTCTCACGAATTACTCCATGTATTTACACTCTCTCAGTTCAGGTTTGTACATGCAATTTCTTTCTCTCACTCTACATTCTCTCTCTCTCTCTCTCGTATATATATATATACGTATATAAATCTTAGTCACTCACTCACTCTCTGTGTTTATCTCCCTCTCTCTCACACTTTCACTCTCTCATGCATGCGATCAGTCCACATTGTATCATAATGCCTCACATCAGATTATGGCATGTGTTGTAATAAACACTTCTCTTAAATCCTAAATAACTCTCTCTCTCTCTCTCTCTCTCTCTCTCTCTCTCTCATACAAACACACACATAATGTGAATTCTTAGTAGCCACTCAATGTTTTTAGAACTTTAATTTCAATGCATTGATAGCTCCCTCCCCTCCCCCCCTCTCTCCCTTCCCCCCTCTCCCCAACAAATATGACACAAGGAAATTCATACAAGCAATCCAAATGTACATTTATATTGTGTTAACTTTGGAAAACATGCTTTTGATTGTCAAATTAAGAGAGACAAGGTCACCAAAGGCTTGCCATCCAGCTAGATTGTATACAAGTGACTTTCTCAACAAAATAAAGTGTGGTTATGCTAAGAGGTAGTGTTGGCATTGCATTGCTAGTCACTATATAGGTGGTGTTGGAAAAGTTCTTCTACTTCCAAATAGAATGTGCAAGTTTTCTTTAATGAGTGCAGGTTGGTGTATAAACATGTTAGCATTTGCATCCATCCCAAACACTTGGAGGTACACATAGTATAGGTGCTTGCATGCCAAATACACTTTTCTTCTGCGGTACGGTCCATGAAATCCTGACAATACATGTTGGATTCTTTGTAATGTGCACATCATAACACTCATGCATGACACTTGAGTTAGTTGTCTCTACTTTGGAAACCTCATGCTTTAAGGGCTTCACCACCATGTGGCCCTTCACAGTTGCATCTAGAGCCAACGTTGAGTCTACCCTTTTCCCTGTATCCGTGAAACACCTCCTCGATATCTACATGAGCCCTCATTAACATCCGCTCTTGTGCCGCCTTTTGTAAAAAAAACCCACCACTCTCCAACATGAGGATTTCTTCTATGGTCAAATTAGTGCCTCTGCCACTAGCCATACTTGTGGAACCTTGGGCGGTGTGTGATGAATGGAAGAATAAATGTTCCATGTGTAGTCCACACTATCATTATAAAGCCACATGAAGTGGCACCACATTCCATGTTGATTGCTAGCTTCTCCTCTTGAGCTAGACCACTCCATGATGCCCCAAAATGAAGGTGCAAGAACCCCATGTGACATATTTTCTATAGGTTTTTTGCATTTTATCTCTCTAGCTCCCAACCATCCTTGACATTGTACAACACGATTGCGAGTTGGAAACCTTCTTATAGCCCAAATGGTGTCATTTTGAAGGATTGTCTCCACCACCATTTCCTTCGAACAATTTGGTGATACTGCCCTTGATTGGTTGAAAGGCAAAGGGTCCTCAAAGTTTAGTTTTCTTGTACCCTTTCTTCTAGGTATGTTTTCAGTCACATACTAAGGCCTATGAGAGGAGTTGGCTTCCTTGGACCGCAATTTTCCATCAACCTTGAATTTTCTTACTATAGTCACATTGTCCCCTCAAAAATTGGGATGCTTATGCAATTCAGTTTCTCTTGCCACCTCCTCAATCTTCCTTACTATTGCTCAAGGTGTGGGGATATTTCCTTGTTGTAGTTGACTCAAAAGCTTCTCTGCATTGGGTCCTACACCATGGAACTTTCCACCAATGAATGCATGTCATTTTGTGCTCTGTAGTAGAGCGTTGGCCAAATAACTAGCATATGCATTGTACAAGCCGATAGATCCCTTGAATCCCTCCCCTACCAACCAATTTGCATGCATTGGCTCTACCAAGTTCGTGGTTGGCATATAAGCAATGTCCTCTACTACCTAGATAAAAATACAACACGAGAAGGTATGGAGCGTGAGAAAAAAAATGCACCACATGTCACATCCTACTATTACGAACTAGTCTTACCCCGACAAAGTGCCTCCTCCAACATGGATATTTGATATGTCACCAACAACTAAGGCAACAATCCATTGCTGGTATATTGCAATCCGCAACTTTCCCTGAGGCCCACCAAGACCAAATGAATTGATATTGCATTGTTGCATCATCTTTTATGATTGCACATCTCCACATGTGGCACAAGCACTTATGCTCATCTTGAAAACTCTCGTGCACATATTATGATGTGTGTATTTGGAGACTTTGTTCCCAATGAAATAAGCAAGATCTCTCTCTTCCTTGCATTACATTGTCCAGATCACCATTGAACACTATGCAAATGGCCCTCCAATCGGCAGTTACCTCGTCTTCCATGAATCCTCAAAAATCAGCGCTTGGGTATTCACACTTCTCCATCACCTCATTCATCTTTGTCCAAAAAAGAGCTTGTACAACTGTAGTAAAAGAGCTTGTATAGCTTGTCCCAAAAGTTTTATCCTCAAAACTTTGAAGACTAAAATGATAGGTGGATGGTAAATGTAAAGGAATGAGAGACCAATGCTGAATATCCTTGTTGAAGTTGTCCTTTGAAGAAGATACTCTTCCATGAAAAGAATCTTGAAAATAAACTCAAAACAGTGGAAATCTGGAATGTTCTCCTGAACATGGTAGTGATAGTAAATGACCCATAACTTTGGATAGAAATGTTGGAATGATGCATATGAGGTATAGAAATGAAGTTTACTTCATAAGGTATCCATCCATGTCATCAAAATCCAATTTTGATATTGATAGGTCAATTATTTTCATGACAAAAATTTATAACAGCAAGCTGTCCACTGTGTAATGAGCTAAGTATCTTCTTGAAGAAGCCATGGATATTGATCCAAATATGAAGCATGCTGCCAAGATGATTCTTCCATAGGCAATCCTTTCCATTTGACAAGGTATTCCATAACAATATAGTTTCTTAGAACCTTCTCCCTCTTGCCAATAATCCTTTCGGGCTCATAGATGATTAAGCCATCTTCATCAAGAGGAGGTAGTTCTTCAAGAACTTGTATGTCAGGGCCAATATACTTCTTAAGTTGAGACACATGAAAAACATTATGAATGCGTGTGGATGAAGGCAAATCAAGATGGTAAGCAAGATCTCCAACTTTTCTTGTGATTTGATATGGACCATAATAGCGATGAGCAAGCTTATTATGTCCGCCCTTGAGAGAAGCATAACGAGACTTAGGTACTTTCAAAAATACCCATTCTCCTTCTTCAAAATCCGCATGCCTTCTCTTATCATCTGCATATAATTTCATTGTCTCTTGTGCCTTCCTGATGTTTTCTTTGCATTGCTTCATTAAGGCTTCCGTCTTTTCCAACTCTTCTCAAGCAAGAGGATTCACTTCATCATGAAACAATGTTGAAGGTACTTGGACTTTGTATCCATACAATGCCTCGAATGGTGACATACCAATACTCATATGATGAATATTATTATAACAGAACTCCGACAGATCAATCCAATGATCCCATGCATTCTGCGTATCATGGCAAAAATGTCTCAAATAGACCTCTAACCATTTATTGACCCTTTCAGTTTGGCCATCTGTTTGTGGATGATAGGCAGTACTTGGAGTTAATTTGGTACCCATGGAAGTAAAGAGACTTTTCCAAAAATTTCCCATGAACTTGGAACCCTTGTCAGAAACAATCGTCATAGGTAATCCATGAAGTCTGAAAATTCCTTCCATGAACTGATCTGCCACCTGTTTGGCTGAATATTGGACTTTGGTAGGTAAGAAGTGGGCTGATTTGGTAAGACGATCAACCACAACAAAAATGCTATTCCAGCCCTGCTTAGTGGTAGGAAGTCCTGTAATGAAATCCATACTGATATCACTCCATTTACCATGAGGAATAGGCAAAGGCTGAAGTAAACCACTAGGCAATAAATTGGAATCTTTATTCTGCTGGCATGGTAAGCACTGCATCACATACTCCTTGATATCTTTCCAAAGTCCCTTCCAATAGAAACATTTATGGATCTCATCAAAGGTTTTAAATAAGCCAATATGTCCTGCCAAAGGAGAAGAATGCATCTCCTGCAAAATACGTGGCCTAAATGATGACTGAGGGGTCAAATAGACTCTTCCTTTGAACCAAAGAAGTCCATTTTGCCACTTGAAATTGGGAAATTCAGATCCATTGTCTTGCTGTAATTTCTTCATAATGTTGGTAGTGTGTTCATCCAAAAGATATTCTTCTTGAATGTCCTGAATCCAATCTTTATGACGGTAGAGATAGTAGAAACGGAACATGCCCACATCCTAGATAAGGCATCAGCCACTACATTATCCTTTCCTGCTATATAGGATATCTCAAAATCATATCCTTGAAGAGTAGCTAACCACCGTCTTTGTTTGGGAGAGAGATTTGGCTGAGAAAGAAAATACTTCAGCACTCGATGGTCATTCTTCACCTTAAAATGGCTACCATAGATGTAGTGATGCCACTTCTTAATAGCATGAAGAATGGCTAACATTTCCTGCTCATAGACATGGAGTTTCCTTTCTTTATCATCTAACTTCCTGCTTTCATAAGCAATAACACCATGGTCTTGGCATAAAATTGCCCCAATACCTCTGCCACTAGCATCTGCATAGATGGTAAATTCCTTGGAAAAGTCTGGACGCACTAAGATAGGTGCTGAAATAAGAAGACTTTTCAGCTCATTAAAGCTCATAGTGGCTATAGCATCCTAGAAGAAAGCTTCTTTCTTCAATCTGTCAGTAAGAAGAGTTGCTACATGGGCATAATTCTTGATGAATCTCCTATACAAGGAAGATAATCCAAGAAATCCTCGCAATGAAGTAGAATTTCGTGGTATGGGCCAATCTTTGATGCACTGTACTTTCGTTGGATCAACCATGATTCCTTTCTCACCAACTATATGACCCAAATATTCCACTTCATCATCCATAAAAGTACACTTGCTTTCCTTTGCAAAAAGCTTGTGTCTTCTCAAAGTAAGGAGAACTTCTCTGACATGTTCCAAATGTTCCTCTCTATTCTTGCTATAAATGAGAATATCATCAAAGAATACCAAGACTGATTTATACAAGAATGGCTGCAAAATCTTGTTCATAAGTGCTTAGAAGGTTGCAGGTGCATTGGAAAGTCTGAATGGCATGACTAGGAAGTGATAGAGACCTCTTTCTGTCCTAAAAGCTATATTGTACTCATCCACTACTTTCATTCTGATTTGATGATACCCTGATCTTAAATCGATCTTGGTGAAAACCTTTGCATCCTTCAGTTCATCCAACAAATCATCTATGCGGGGAATTGGGTACCTGTTCTTCACAGTGCTCTTATTTAGATCTCTATAGTCAATACACATCCTAAATGACCCATCTTTCTTCTTGACAAGTAGTACGGGAGAAGCAAAAGGGGACTGACTAGGCTAAATAAATCCCATTTCCAGCAAGTCTTTAACCTGTTTCTCTACTTCTTCTCTCTCACACTTGGATAATCTGTAAGGAGGTTTGTTGATGGGTTTAGTGTCAGGCATTAAATCAATAGGATGATCCACTCTTCGCTGAGGAGGCAACGATGTAGGTGGCTGAAATATGTCCTTAAACTCTTCCAAAAGTTTACATAGACATGGATCTTGCTCCTTAGGTGAAGTAGATTGTTGATTTTCATCTGCATTTGATAGAAGAAGTGTGAAAATGAAAGACATAGCATTGATTTCCCTCTTCATCTTCTTCTTATTGATTATTTCCACTTGTTTCCTCTCAATGCCAAGTTTTACTTGCTGCCCATTCCAAGTAAACTCCATAAACATCTAGTTAAGATCCAAGGAAAATTTCCCAAGCTGTTTAAGCCAATCACAGCCAATGATGATGTCAATAGGACCCATATCTAGGACAATCAAGTCTATCATAATAGTGCAAGACTGTGATAGTTCAATAGGAGTCTGCCGGCATATCTCTTTATTCAACTCTTGAGCTCCATTTGCCACTTGTACCTTCAATAGGGAATCCATTTCTTGTGGCAATAACTTTAGCTCATACAATGACTTAGCATTGACAAAACTATGTGTACAGCCCATATCAATGAGAATATGAGCAACCTTTGAATTTATAGTACCTTTGAGCTAAAGTGTATTTTCACCCTTACAACCCATCCATGCATCCTAAGATATGGAATATAACATGGGTTGACAAGAAACCATAGAACCACCTGGATCATAGGGAAAGCTATTGACCGGCTCTAAATCCTCCTGCACATCTTGGTCCTCTTGATCATACATGTCTTCATATGTGGGGGTTGCATCCACTTGCAAAAGAGCATCTTCATTTGCTTCTTCATCCTCAAATTCTTCTATATTCAGCATATTTGACTTTGCTATGTATCCCTTGCACTTTTGTTTATGTTCAGGAGACCACTTCTCCCCACACTTGTAACATAGGCCCTTGGTTTTGTCATTGGGAGGTGCTTTGTTGTTGTTGGCAATGGGATATGGTTTGGCTACAACTTCAGTCCTCTTGAAATCTCCTTTTGAATCAGCATTGCTCCTAAAATTAGTGCCCTGCCTTGAAGCATAAGCTGTAGGATATATAGGCATCCTGCTGAAATTATTTGAGAACCTATTTTCAGCTCTATTTCCTTCTCTTTGTTGGCTGAATTGTTGTCCAAATCTCATGGGCTGATTTGCTTGATAATGTGTCCTTGTTTTGGGCTGAAATGCAGTCAACTCTCTTCTATACCTTTGGCTATATCTTTCAACATATTGTATGGCTGCATGTATACTAGTTGGCTTGGCTGCTCCAACTTCGGCTGAAAGGTTAGGATCAAGACCAAAGATGTACTTATTTAACTTGGCTGCATCGGAGATACCTTCGACATACATGGAAAGATTTAAGAATTGGCTGGAATAATCCCTTACAGAAGATCCCCTTTGCCCAAGATCGTACCATCTTTGTTCAAGTCTTTCCTTTTCCATGGGTGATACAAATACTTGAGTCATGGCTGATTTAAACTCATCCCAAGATTGAAAATTTTCCCCTATCTTGCACATGTATGTCCACCAAGTATGTGCATACCCTTCTAGGTGTAAGGCTACATAACAAATCTTTGCTTGTTCGTTGAGAGGGTATAGAGTGAAGTACATTTCCAATTTATTGATCCACTCCTCAAGCTCGGTCGGTGAAGGGTTATCTCCTTTGAAATTTGTTATATTGATCTTATCCTTGTATTCTTTATCATAGTGATATTGCTTCCCACCATGATTGTTGAAGCCAAAAGATTGTTGTCTATGAAAAGAGTCACTCCTTACTTACTGCCCATGATTGTTTGTATATGATTGCTACCCATTGCGATGGTTTCCATGAGATTGATGGCCAAGCAATGAATTTCCATGTGATTGGGTATGATTAGAAACACCATGTGTCATTCTATCCTCATGAACATTAACATGCTGAAAACTGTCATGAGCATTAACATGCTGAAAATTGTCCCCATGTACATGCTGTCCATGATCTTCTCTCACATTAGGTTCTCTTACATTAGAAGTTTGAGCATGATTAGTATCAAACTCTTTATAAAAGGGGTGACATCCATGAATAAACTCTTCTTCATCTTCATGCAGTGAATGGCCTTACTGTCCATGTTCTCTTAAGATAGGAAATTTAGGCCTGCCTCTACTCCATGAATTAGCACGTGGCTGAGCGGTTTCATTGACTCTAGAAGGACCTCCATGTTCATAAGTTGATGGTATATGTTGATGAGCTGTAGTAGATCTCACATTCCCATGAGTAAGTGGCACTTCTTCAACATGGGGTGGTGGTTTACTTTGGAATCTATCTCCCAAATTGTTGAATATAGTGATCAGCTGATCAAACTTGGTATCCAATCTACTACTTTGTTGCTCCATATGAGAAATCATCTTGCTAAATTTTTCATCCATGGAGTGGGTAAGCTGAAGTAAACCATCATTCATGTTGCCAAGTTGCTTAGACATTTGTTGGAAGTCGTTAGACTCACGTGAGATGTTTACTTCATTCCCATGATCTATGACATGAGGGTTCTTTGGCCCTTGCACTTCGTCATTGGTGGTACTAACTTCCATGAATTCTTGCCTCTGATTTGTGGCTCTATTATTGTCATTTGTCTCAGCATGATACTCCTCCAAGCCTTCCTTAATGTGGTCTAATATTTGCTCTTTCTTCTTGTTCCTTGCCATGTTGTAATTTCAGCACTATCAGTCAAAGATTGGTCTATATTTTGAGCTATGATTCCCC
Organism: Lygodium microphyllum; assembly: GCF_053477565.2. NCBI lineage: Eukaryota > Viridiplantae > Streptophyta > Polypodiopsida > Schizaeales > Lygodiaceae > Lygodium > Lygodium microphyllum. Next base: position 114,863,754 of record NC_141137.1, read on the forward strand.
GATCCAAGTACTTTATAGCTCCAAATGGAGATTAAAATATGTATATATACAAGATTTACTGAAATAAGCACTTTGGAAAATGTATATAATGGTTCCACACCAAAACAATGTGTCTCTGCTTGCCTCAAAGTGCAGTCTACAGTGACCACCTATCACAAAATGGGCTATAACTTGAGCTCCACTACTCCAAATGAGGCATGCTATAGCTAAGATCGAAGATGAATTTGAGATCTACATACTAAGCATAAGAACCCTTATTGCAGAATAAAAAATGCCTTCTTGTAATAGGTTCTTTATGACTGTCCAGAATGGGACTACACCCTGTAAAACCCTGTAAAAGCACTGTTTGAGCACTATTTCATCCCATATGCATATAGACCATGGTAAAACTCATGTGGGCACTGAAGGGCAACCTGTAGGCTATAATCACCACCTGGAATCAAATCTGTAGCACCTGTAGACCTGTCAAACTGTTCAAAACTGTGACCAAAGTGCCCTGTTTTTCCCTGTTTATACCAAGTGTATTCAAATCTTTTCCACTCTCATCTTGAGTGGTCTTCCGTGGTCTACCACCTATGGTGAGGGATAAAATGGTGGACAGGCACCTAAATGGGCTCTGAAACTCCGGAAGGTGTGCAAAGTTCCTCTCGGGCTAGGTTGTGCACCCTTACAGAGTCATCAATAGCAAGGGAGGGCCACCTCACTATCTTCTTGCTATCTCGTTCGACTTCAGCCTTTTCCTCAGTCAGCATTGAACATGGCAGAGCTAGTATTCTAGCAAACAAGGTATGATATGCAAGACCAAATCAAGACATTGGTCCTTTCATGATATGCATGAATTGGAAAGGTATCATGAATGAAAATGGGCTGAGATAGGCTTACCAATAGTATCAGTGACTCACTGCATACTATGCTCACCTTTACAAATTTATTTTGGGAAATTCTCAAAGATTAGGTCAACACAAACTCCTGGGTTAGGGTTAGGTAAATCTCAATCAAAATATGAAGGATTATATGATGAATTTTGAAGTCTTCAATCAATCAAATGCAATAGATCAATGGGATGATCAAAACTCAATCAATGAATGGTTGAATGACAGTAGATACTCAATCAATGCTTGACAATCCAAATTGAAGGCTCATTGTATGAAATTTGATGATTCATTATCAATCAATGTTGAAGGTAAAGTCTATGAAGCAAGTCATTGCTTAGATTACTCTCTTAATCTCTCCTTCAACAATAGGAGATGCAGTCAACAAGTGGATCAATGATTGGAGAGATTAAAAACAGTATTAGAAGTACCTCTTTCAATGCTTGGAGAAGAAGATGTTGCTTGTCTCAAACCTCAACCATAAAGAGTGATAGCCCATCTTCATAAGTCCTCCAATTGATCAAGAGAGAGTAATACTCCATAATTCCATACAATAGATCCAAGTATGATCCAAGGATGATGCCTTGAGTGAGTCTTCAACTCCAAGAAGCCAAATGAATGGAAGATCCTTTGTAATTGAAACCTCTTTGACTGATATTTCCAAGAAATTCTTCAATCCCTGTCATGCTTGAAGTCCAAGAGAAGATTGGCCTTCAATCTTGAATCCATTGCTTAAAGCCTTCAAAATCTTGAGTGTTTGGAGTAGTAGGAAGGTCCTAAAGTCATTTAAGACCAAAGCTCCATGAAATAGAAGAGAATAGGCCAAAAATTTTAAGCCTATAGCTTGCTGCCCTGTTTTGACTCCATAGCCAACTCTCTTTGAAGCTTTAAGTCCAAGAATGCTTCAATGTCGGTCCCTTGAGTGTTGAGGAAGCTCCAAGAAGTAAAATGGAGTAAAAGCCCCTTGATCTCTTCAAGAAATTCCAAAAATTTTGAGTGTTGTCTTGAAATCTGCCATAACTAGGATTTGGGAGAGGGAAAAGATTACAAATACTTGAGATCTTGCCAAGGAGTTGAAAGGGACCATCTGACACATGAGAGGAGTGATATCAAAGCTCTATGGGAGCTATCTAACCCCAATTTTTTTGTATCATACGTGAGTATGTTCTTGAGCGCCATGGCGGCATCACACACGCTCCGAGATGCGCAAGAAAAACGAGATGAAACTAGACATAAGGCTACTCCTCATGAAGCTCATGCTGAAGAGAGGCAAGATTTGAAGTCCTTGGATAGTGTAGAAGCCATAGATTGAAGATATGAGCAAGGATCCACCATGAAATCTTGAAGGAAAGAGGAAAGAGAAGCTTGTTCCAAAAAGTAACCAAGGTTTAACTCTTGTAATCCCTGTTTAGACTCCAGTTAGGACCAACAACCTTCAAAATGGGCCTCCATTTGACCACGACTTGCTATCTTGGCCAAGAACCTCCATCTTCCTCAAGATCTCTCCAAGAAACCTCCAAAATTAATCTCGACTTGCTACAGAGAACCCTGACTAGTCACGGTTTGAACTGTACCAAACCCTGTGACCAAATCTTGATGCTCCAGCTACTTGCTGCTTGTCCCTGTGACTAAATTCTCCATGACAGTGACTCTTCCCATGGATCAAAGTTACAACTCTGATACCAATTGAAATTATACTTTGGCACATCCAAGAAATACAAGAAAACTAACAAGAAATGCTTCTAAGAAATGCTAGAAACAAACCATAGCTTGCCATTCATATTCAATGAGAAGGAGAAATACAAATGTTGAAGCCATGGCTGCTTGTTGAGAATACTATGATGATAACTGCTGCAAGGTACACACCCTTTGCAATGGTGGGAAGAAAGAAACCTTCTAGCTCCAAGAAGTGGAGTTCAAGAAATGAATTGACAAAGATATGTTACATTGGAACTCTCTTGCCTTTTATACTCTAGCCTAAAATAGACTAATTGGCCTAATTAAAGTAGGATGAAAATTGCTTTATTACGGAGAGGCAGCATTAGTTACCCCCGATTGTCTGTCTGACCCTAACTAAGGGGGTTGTTAGCCGCGCCAGGAACGTGGACCGAACCCACTGCGAGAGGTCTCTCCGTTGGGTGCTACTTGGAGCAAGAGGATGCTTGGGTGCCAGGGGGGCTCTGGCTGTAAATCCCTTGCCTTTCGGACCCTGCACAAGAGGCCGACGTGACTCAGGATTGGAGCCCACATACTAGTCTATGGGTGGAATCTTAGATTAGTAATCCCTGTGGATTGTTGGATTGCCTTCGGGTGGATTATGGATTGCCTTCGGGCAGATTATGGATTAGCCTACGAGCTAGATTATAAGGTATATTCCAAAGATAAATAAGATCAATTGTTGTAAAGGAACTTGTTTGACATTGTTTTTCTATGTCAAGTGCTAAGATTACGTGAAGGAACCAGTGACTAATTGGATAATTAAGAGAGTTGTTTTATGCGTGTCCAACTAAATGTGGTAGGTAATTAGACAACTAAAGCAGCCCTGAGGAAAGTGTGATGGATGTGGCCATGGGTCCGTCCTACGGATGGGTGGTCCCGATTGGCCGGAAACTTTTTTCAAACGAAATCAACAATAGAGAACTTTTCTCAAAGGAAATGAACAGCAAGGAATGTTGACCTAGAGTTTAGGTTACTAGAATCTCGATTTATGCTGTTTTAGGGGAACAGAATGGGACTATGCCTTATGGGCAGAGAGGTTGAGATTTGCATCCCTCTCGTTTCCCATTCTCCTTGAACCAAGTGCAGCATGAATCCGCTTCGACCCTGATGTTTCTGTGTAAAGTAGTTTGCCTTGGATTTGACGCTAGTTACTCTCTAGTTGGTCCTAAGTGGAAATGGCCGAAATACTTCTGCTACGTGGTAGACTCGAAAAGATCTAGATCGCAAACCCCATAACATGCCATGGGAGTGCCGGGCGGAGCTTTCTAGACCCTCTTCCCGATGGGCTGCTAAGACATGTCCTGCAAGCGAACAGGTGGACACGTTACAATCGGGTGTAGAGCAGTTGGCAATGATGCCCAAGAGTGGAAGACAATCAGTTTCTACCACTACGGAAGCACTTATAAAGTATTTAAGATCACACTTTAATGTTGTTACAACTCCCCACAATTTCCTTTTCACTTGTGCATACCTTCTTTGATGTTCATTGAGAACTTTTGCTCCAAAAAAAATTGCATACCTGTTACCTTCAAGATCCTCTTGGCCAATAGCCCATCCTATCCCAATGGGACTTGTATCCATAGTAATAAGGATGATGGGTTGACCATTTGAATAGTCAGTCCTTTTGAGAGTGGGGGCTGAAATTAATAGCATCTTCAATTTACGCATAGTGAGAGTATGCTCTTTATTCCAAGAGAATCTTTGGCCTTTTCTTATTTTTTGCTACATGAGAAAAATGTGGTTTCCATATGAGATAGAATACACATGTGCCAAGAAATCTTCTCACCTCTGAAACATTTGTGCATTTTTCTTGCATTCTGCTAATGGTATCTATCTTGATTGGAGAAGGTTTGCGTCCATATGGGCCACATAGATGACCGACCACTAGGACTTCTTCTACTCCAAAAATCGACTTAGCTCTAGAAAGGGTAAGATGTGCCTCTTCTAGCCTTGTCAAAATCTTATCACAATCATGAATATGGTTAACTACAAATGTCTTGCAGCCATCTTTGTCAAGCTCCTCATTCTTTTCATTGACTTCACATCCCTTGATAGGTACATCATCAAGAAATGGAAGAGTAAGTTGTGGAATAAAGTCCCTTAAGACTTTGTGCATGGCATTCATCATATGGGCTATGGAGTTTGTTACACCTTGTGGTAGAGTGCACATGCGGACCAATCCAAGAGGTGTCTTCATTGTGGTAATGTCTCGGCTTTCTAATGAAAGCTGAAATTGTTGATATCCTGAATATAGGTTGCCCATAGAATAAATTTCTCTACCTGCAAAAGCTTCAGCAAACTCATCAACAATTGGACCCGAACCAACATTTTGGATTGTGATACGATTGACAGGCTGTAGATCTTGAATGAATCGTAATGATCCATTTTCTTAGGCACAGTAAACCATCGGTTTGAGTAAGGTGCTGAAGAAGGTTCTAAAATCTTCATTCTGATCTTCTCATTTAGAAGTTCCAATAATTTGGGCAGATGCGCCCTTGGAACGGGAATGGGCTTGAGGTTCCAAGGCACATGTGGGACCATAAAAATGACCATAGGAGCCACAATATTTAAATCCACACAGCCAATTTCACTTGGTTGAAATGCAAAAGCTTTTCCATGTTTCATTAGCATTTGCATAAAAGAGTGTTTTTCAGTCCAACGAAAGGAAATAATTTTCACCTATTTTGAACTCTTTTATACTTTCAGATGTGAACTCGTGACCAATGTTAGAAGGATCACGAAGACTTGGCTGATTTTCTACCCTATCAGTGAGCCCTTCACTTTCAGAAGGCAAGGGGACTACCACAGGTTTGACTTTCTTATCCACTATCTTGTATTTTGTCTCCACTTGTACTTCAGCCTTGTTGAGTAAATCATTGTCTTCTTGTTCAACAAATTCTTGAATTGTTTGATAAAAATCCAATGTACATACTTCTATGGACTGATTTTTTGCCTGATTTTCTACATGAGTAGATGCATTTATTTCAGCCAATGTGTCAATAGCAATCAGTCCAAAAAAATACCCGAAATATCTTCATTTTTAGCTATCATGTCATAAGTTTTTAGCTCCCTTTGTACATGACATTAATATTTTCTTTCAGCCTTAGTCATGGCCAAAAGAGACTTATAAAAGCCCATATTATTGACTGTACATACATATAAATTTGCTAGAGACACAATTTCTGCTGCATGAGGAGGTTCAATCTTTTTACATGATGCACTACCATAGCCTCCCTTTATAGTAGTGCAGCCCGAAAACCCTTGAATTCTTGGGCATTAGGAGGCACAGGATAATCACGCAATCGATCTTTGTTTCGATGATGGTTAACACACATAGTAAGAAATTGGACAGCTCATTCATTATCCTTGCTTCGGATTCGAGCATAGGAAGAACCATCATCAAGAGCTTTTGTTTCCAAGCGGGCTTCAGAAATGTAAGGTTGCCCAAGAATGATAGGGTAACTACAAGAGTCTTGAACAAAAAAGTGAAAATTGTCTTTTATGTCTCCAATAGTTACCTGCACAGTAGGACATGCAGCATTACGTACGGGAGTAGTGACTACTTGGAATGAACCAAGCCTCTTCTTCCTCATGCATGTACTATAGACGGCCTTCTTTTTGAGAGGTGGGCTACCCAACTGGTTTAGCCGACCATTACATTTTCAGCTTTCACTTCTTTAATTTTTGCATTCATGTTTTCTTTATCTTCAGCTTCAATTGCTGCAATTAATTCTTTAACTCCTTCAAGTTGAAATCCTTGTGAAATCAGCTTCTCTTCATCCTGCACAAAAACTTAAAGAACTTGCAAAAAAGCATACACTGTTTCTTCATCACCAACATATTGTCTTTTCATTTTGATTACATTAATAATTACATCATGGAATTCACGTTTAGCAATTCCAAGAATTTCGCCTAAGGTAAATTCAATTTTTCTTCCTAGAATTCGTTCTTCTAGGACTCATTTGAGTTTGGTTGCAGATTCTATGTCAGACTGCAATTTGTAGCCTGGCTACTTGCCTTTCTTCTTTTCTTCGGTCTTTGTTGTTTGTGGCGCATCTTCCATCTCTTGATCTAGGGTTATATTTTCAGCAAGCTTTAGTTGTTTAGGTGTTCTTCTAATTACCCGTTTTGGAGGGCCAGAAGAGGAAGACCCTGGTTCATCTTCTCTTCTTCTCTTTCCTTCAATCAAGACTTCTTTATGATTGAGGTCAGCCAAATGTGCAAAGACAAAAAAATAATCTATCGATTCTTTTCAACCAATTATTCCTCGAATATACTGACTAGCGTTAGCTAAATCTTCTTTGGCTTATTTACCATGTTCCATTTGATCTAGTTCCTGTATCCATACTTTAGATTGCACATTAGCTTTACATGCTTTCAAACTTGATTTAATTGGCTCAATTTGTAACCCATAGGTAGCTGCATCAATTGCTGCATAGGCATTCTCTACATCTAAATCTTCTAATCTTTTCTTCATTCCATCATTGCCAAAATTTGGCTCCACTAGAAGACCAGTTTCAACCACATGAATTTTTCCGTCTTTCCAAAAGATGAGCTTCTGTGCTTCAGCCTCGCGAAAGGAAGAACACTCCCTCTTGTCATGTTGTTAGCTGTCACACCAAATACAAGGCCTCTTAAAGCCTTCTCTCATGGGTCTTTAAGTTGGTGCTTGTCCTCGCTCTTCGACTTTGACATCCAACTTCTCTACTTTGGAAATAATTTTTGTAAGATTCAGATGAAGGTCACGCATGCTTTTAATGAGTTCATCCAATACATCATTTTTAGAAGGAATATAAGAAGAAAGAGTTGGTTGATTAGTCAAAGGAATAGGGGATTTTAAAGGTGGAACAAGATCCATCAATGGAGTTGTTGAAGTTGAAGTAGAGCCCAATCTTAGTCACATCCGCTCTCTTCGAGCAATCATGTTAACTGCATCAATAGCATCTATCCATGCAGTCTTGACTCCTGATTCGAAGGTAGCATCTTCTAGGTGATTAGCAAGCTTCTCTTGCAAAATGGGATCTAAAGCCTTAAGGAATAATTCAATCTTCTAACCTTCCATACTTTGTTGATCTTTAGCATCAAGTTGTCCAAATTCACTTTCAAACTCATGGTATAGAGTTGTTGCAGCTAAACCTTTGTTGGGTTTTTTAACCCATTCAGTGAAAGTTTTCTTCATCATTAGGCCAGAGTCTTCTAAGAAGAATTCTTCACGTAGGGATTTTTTGAATACAGCCCAATCCGCATCTTGTTGAAAACGACCATGGATTCTTTCTTGAAGACCATTCTTGGCTAGTTTGGCAAAATAATGGCTCCATGCATGTTGTGGTATACCAAAGAAGAGCATTTTTTTCAACATATAAGCGAATAAAAACAAAGACATTTTGACCATTAAATTGTTTTAATTCACATCCAACTTCCTCTAGGGCCTTGATAGCTATGGAATCAATCTTCTCTTCCTCTTGCCTTTGTTGTTGTTGTTTTAACATTTGGATTTGTTGTTGCTGAGTCTGTTGCAGTATGCGTACCAATTGTTGTAGAGTATCTCCTAAAGAATCCCCCATCTAGGATTTATCTTACATCGACCTTCACGTCGGGTTCACCAGTGTCACAACACGTAGGGTTGAAGGTCACCACAAGGGTTTGTCAAGAGAAAAATGTATGGGGGTTCAAGAGCTTTGACTTCGAAGATGGTAGAGATAAGAGAAGGGTTGAATGTTTCAAGCCAAGTTCTTGAATATTAGAGACAGCAGGGTGTAGGCAGATTGAAGGAGAGGAGTAGACAGAAGAGAAGGGGTTCGAAGAGATTGAAGATGTAGAAGAATACTCCCAAAAAGAATTAGAAAATATAGAAGAATACTAACATAGATGAAGCCTGTCAGTTTCTTTCAGCATTATGAGAAAATATAACTCTAAATAGACAAAAACGTGTACAAAATAATACCTTCCTCTATGCTGCCCAGATCACCAATCTGATGCTTCCAATGGCTCCGAAAGGGGGGTTAAATACTAGGACACCTGGCTAGAATCTTGCCACATCACTCCTTCTTCATCTCCCATTTTCAGAGTACTGTTCACTACCTGAAAATAGTGTTCGCGCATCGCGCGATTTCGCTAATCTCTTTTTTTTACACAAAATCCTCTCAAATTGGCTGAAAGCTATATGCTTTCTTTTACATGTCCTCCTAATCTAGAAGTTATCTATAGTTTTATGGATTTTTACAAGAGATAATATCTAGAATATCAAAAATTGACTAAAAACTTGTCCAAAAAAATCTAATATTTTGAACCATGGAAACTAATACTAATACCTAAAGTGGCATTGGCTCTCTAAATAAAAAAGGAAGCCACACTCTAGATTTTTTTACACAATGTGCGCGTAGCGGCACGACAGCGTATGGCCTTATATAACCACTTTGAGATAGTGGGGCATTATATGCATGTCACAAAGAGAGAGAAAGAGAGAGAGAGAGAGAGAGAGAGAGAGAGAGAGAGAGAGAGAGAGAGAGAGAGAGAAAGGGAGACTAGGATACATGTGCCATACGAAGAGAGAGATGTGAGAGTGGGGGGGGGGGGAAAGGGGTGCTGGTCATATTTTTCTACACTAAATATTGGGCCGCTAGCAACCCCTTCTTTGGCGACAAAATTATCCCAATCCACATGCACTCTCTCTCATCAGCCATCTTGGCCCACACACACACACTCTCTCTCTCATACCCTAGACCCTAAACCCAAATAACTAAGATAGATGCGAGTGCCCGTGACCCCCTTTCTTATGGTGGGTAGAACGATCCTAATCCACATGCACTTGCACTCTCTTCATTCCCTTTAAAAAAACCCATACAACTAACATATTACTGTACAATAACATTAACTAATTAATTAGTATTACTATTACAACACATTGATTTATATGAAATGAGTAATATTAATATATAAATTAATAAACAAGTTAAGTAATATTAATATACCAATGGTTAACTTCATACTAATTGATTACTATAATAACTAATTAATCAATAAACTAGTTGATATACATGAACAAACAAACAAACAAACAAACTATTATCAATTCAAAAATTAATGAATAATTTAATTGATAAAATTTGATCAATACACCAATTAACTAATCAATGAACTAATTGATATCATCTTAGTTGCTATTATTTGATTTATATTAAATCATTAAAAATTAATTAATATATTAATATTAATTAATTGAGTAATAAATAGTTTTAATTACTAAATAGCTATGTGATATAATTATTTAATATTTTTAAATAAAATAAATATATAATATTACCATTAGCAATTACTACTTGAATAAAAGATATTTATTGGTTGTTAAAAACTAATTTATAACTAATTAAAGAAATTTAAGTAATTTATAAATAAATAATAATTAATTAATTACTCATTATTAATTTTAATGAATTATTTATTAATTCTAAGTAACTAGTTATTGGTTATTACTAAATTTTTAATTATTATTAGGTATTATTTTTAAGCAATTAGTTACTAATTTTAACTAATCAATAAATATATAATTTTATTGACTAGGTAATTAATTAATAGCTATTAAATAAATTAGTTATTTATTAATGATTAATTTCAAGTAATTTATTCTTTAACAAAGTAACTAATATAAAATATAATGTTATTTGTTAATTAATAATTAATAATTAATAGATTAAATAATTACTTAATTATTTACTTGGTTTTAAATTAGATACTTAATTATTAATTTGTTATTAATTTATTGGCTAATTAGTTTCTTGATTAATTACTTATTGAAAAATTAAAATCAAAATGTTATTAATTAATTTTTTGTTCAAAAAATCTATTACTTACTTGAGGCTGAAAGCCTAAGAAGGAAGCAACAATGGAGATGCTGCATTCTCTACCAATGCAAAAGGCAAAGGTGTTTCCTCCACCAAAAATGATGGTGACAAAAAGAAGAAGGGCGGCAAGAAGAAGTTTCAAGGAGAGTGCTTCTACTACAAGAAGAAAGGACATGCAATTGCAGATTGTCATGTCAAGAAGGTAGATGAAAAGAATAGTACCCTTAAAAGTAAAGGGAAAGAGACAACCAATACGGCTGAAGCAGAGTTGGAATTATTCATGGCGACCATTGAGGAAGTGTGCTCCTCGGCGCAAGAAGAATCTACCACTGACTCATGGGTGTTGGATAGTGGGGCCTCCCGTCACATGACTAACAAGAAAGGTCTATACAGTTCTATGCAGCCTCTACAAGAATCCATCACTGTGACGGTTGGAAATGATGCTAAATGCCCTGCTATGGGCACATGTACTATTTCTTTTGTTGCTGCAAATGGTGAAGTCAAAAAGCTTTCAAATGTGTTGTATATTCCCGAAATCAGGAGAAATCTCTTATCAGTTGCTGCCATAACTGATCTTGGTCATGAAGTGAGGTTCAAGAAGACAGGTGCAAAAATTATTGATAGTGCTGGCACAATTGTTGGAAAAGGAGAAAGAAGGAACAACCTGTATGAGCTAAGTGCTCTTATAGCCACCGCTGGAGTGGACACAAGTAAGCTTTAGCATGAAAGGTTTGGACACATCGGATTTGCAGTATTGAAGGAGATGCAAAAGCAAGGTATGGTTGCTCACCTACGTACAATAACTGAATTGAAGGAACCATGTGAAGCTTGTATGATGGGCAAGCAACAGAGAAAGGCATTTCCACAAGAAAGCAAGAATAGAGCACATGCTCCTCTAGAGTTGGTGCATGCTGATTTGTGTGGTAAGATGCCTACACAGCCCTTGGGGGGATCTTCTTATTTTATGTTGATTGTCGACGACTACAGTAGGAAGATGTGGGTGTACTTCCTTCGTGATAAGGCTCAAGCTTTTGGTAAGTTTAAAGAATGGCTAATACTTGTTGAGAATGAAACAGGGAAAAGTGTGAAGAAATTTAGAACAGATGGTGGTGGTGAGTTCAACTCAAAGGCGTTTGAAGGCTTTTGCAAGAGCAAAGGGATCAAGCGTCAATTGACGACACCTCACACACCTCAGCAGAACGGTGTTGTAGAATGTAGGAATCGCATCATTGTGGAGATGGCAAGATGCATGCTAAAGGGCAAGGGATTACCTAACCATTTTTGGGCTGACGCTGTTAATACTGCAGTCTACATTCTAAATCGGAGCTATACAAAGGCTCTCAAGGGAAAAACACCTCACGAGGCTTACACTGGTAAGAAACCATCTGTCTCACATTTTAGAATTTTTGGATGTGAATGTTATGCACATGTTCCAGATGAGAAGAGAAACAAGTTACAACCAAAAAGTAGAAAATGTATCTTCTTAGGTTATAGTGATGAGCAGAAGGCTTACAAATTATATGACCAAGAGGCAAAGAAGATCATCGCGAGCCGTGATGTGGTTTTCAAGGAGGAGCCACATACAGTGGAGGAGGAGAAGGCAAGTTCTTCCACTTTATCATCAAGCGAAGAAGTAGTCCACTATGAACCTGTCCCGAGGGCTATCCCTATCCTTAAGGAGGAGGAAGCATCATCTTCAGATGATGAGGAAAAAGTTCACCAACCTGACATTACCCCACCGGAAAAGCCATTGCCGCTTTGGGTGAAGCAGCTCTATGACCACAATAATCCTATCCCTGCATCTGTTGAGGAGAAGGCAGACAGACCAAGGAGGTCTCAGAGAATAGAGGAGCAAAGGAGGGCTTCTGCTCACATAGTCAATATGGCCTTGATGGTTGAGATTATGAGAGAAATAAAGGAGCCAACTCACTTAGAAGAAGCACTTGCAAATCCATCATGGAAGGCTGCTATGCAGGCGGAGTATGACAGCATAATGAAGAATGACACTTGGGAGCTAATGGATCGACCAGCAAAGCGGAAGGTTATTGGCACCAAGTGGATCTAGAAGGTAAAGTACAAGGCTGATGGTACCTTAGAAAAGTACAAAGCTAGACTGGTTGCCCAAGGATTTTCACAAGTTGAAGGGTTTGATTTTCAAGAGTCATTTTCCCCAAATGCTAGAATGACCACTATTCACACAGTACTTGCAGTGGTTGCCCACAAGAAGTGGCCAGTGTACCAAATGGATGTTAAGTCAGCGTTCTTAAATGGTGACCTCAAGGAGGAGGTGTACATGGCTTAGCCACCAGGGTTTGAGGCCCCCCATTCTGAGAACAAAGTGTGTAAACTGAAGAAGGCATTGTATGGGCTGAAACAAGCCCCCATAGCATGGTACCAGCAGATAGATAGGTTCTTTTTAAACCTAAACTTCAAAAGATGTGCCTCAGATGCTAACTTGTATGTTTACAGGGATGGTAAAAAGTCTGTAATGATTGTCCTATATGTGGACGACCTTCTTATTACAGGTGACTATGAAGATATGATCAACCAAACTCGAAAGGCTTTGAGTTCTGAGTTTGAAATGACAGACTTGGGCTTGCTGCACTATTGTTTGGGGATTGAAGTCTGGCAAGAGCCAGGAAAGATCTTCATCTCTCAGAAGAAGTATGCATGGGAGATCTTGAAGGCATTTGGCATGATCGAGTGCAAGGAGATAGCTACACCTATGGAGGTGAATGCAAAGTTATCCATCGAGGATACATCAGCACTAGCAGACATTGGGAGGTATAGGAGGTTGGTCGATAGTCTGATCTACTTGTGTAACACCAGACTAGATATCAGTTTTGCTATTGGTGTTTTGAGCAGGTTCTCAAACAAACCTCATGAGAGTCATTGGAAGGCTGGGATGCGGGTGCTCAGATACTTGAAGAAAACTCTTTACTATGGTATCACATACAGTTTCAGAACTTCTCTTGTGGAAAACTGTGACTCAGATTGGGCAGGAGACATTGATTCCAAGAAGTCAGTTTCTGGTTATTGTTTCTCTTTGGGTTCAGGAATTTTCTCTTGGATTAGTAAGAAGCAACCAATAGTGGCATTGTCTTCTACCGAAGTAGAGTACAAGGCAGCTTGTTTTGCTGCATGTGAAGCTGTATGGTTGAGAAGGATTCTATGGCATATGCGAGTGCAGGATGAAGAACCAACTGTGTTGAGATGTGACAATCAGAGTTGCATCGCCATTGCCAAAAATCAAGTGTTTCATGCACGCACCAAACATATAGAGATCCAGTATCACTATGTGCGTGATTTGATGGAGGATGGGATAGTGGAATTGGTCTACTGTCCAACAGAGGAGAATGGAGCATATATCTTCACCGAAGCACTTACGAAGGATCTGCTTCAAGGTCATCTTCAAAGACTCGGCATTGGGCTGAGGAGATAGTTCACCTATGGGTGGACATTGAGGGGGGGTGTTAAATATGATCAATGCCCCACCCTCATTAGGTGCTACCAATGATCCATGGTGCTCAAAGTTGTAAGGCCCCCATTATAAGGAGAAGCCAAATGTGAGCCCGGACATTGGTTGAGTCCTAACTTGTATATCAAATGAGGTCTATGTGACCGAATGGCAAAAAGGTGACTGTTGTGGGTCTAATCTTTGGGTTAGACGGAGTGGTTAAGTTGGTAGCAACTCGAGGCGCATTGCATCGAGTTGTAGTGTAAGGGAGTTAAAAGGGGCCCCCGGCCCGATGGTAAAGAAAATATTCTCTGGAATATTCCCTAGCCGACTAGTGGAGGCTCATATGGTAGGTTGCGACCTAACGACCTTCACGGGCTATAAAAGCTAAACCCCTTCGCAGCCATCTCTCACTCATCTTTCACCCAGTTAGAGTTATTGTTCCAGCTAGCCTTAAAGCTCTTCACCTATCTTCTGTCTAGATCGCCATCTAAGCTTCACACAGTGGAAGCGCACGGGTGGACAGAGCCATCTTTGTATCAGTTGTTTGAAGTTAAAGAATTTACTGATTCTCCTCTTATCTGTTGTGTACTCTCTATCTCTTTCTCAGATTCTGTTCGCTGCGCCGTGTAATATTTTACAACCCATAGGTGGTATTCTTACCTATTATATTAAGAGTTACTTATCCTATTGTCATTATGTTAGAAAAAATTGTAGCCAAATAGATTGTCCAAACCTTCTAGCATGAAAAAAACACCTGGGTGACTCTATTTCTAAAGAGCTATTAAAATTTTCCTTTTGAAGGATACCCAAGATGGAGGGGAGAGAGAAAGGGTGATGAGAGAAAGGACATGTGGTATGTGTACTTTTTTCTTGCTAGAAATGGATCGCCAACAACCCCTTATTGGACAAAAAATTTTTTTGGCAACCCATTCTTGGCAAGGGTAACTTTTCGCCCAACTGCATTTGTGGGTTTTCTGCACCCAATAAGGGGCTATCATTAACCCCTTTATGGCCAAAAAACAAACCATAGTTCCAAGATATATACATCATGAGAAGAGAGAGTAACAGAGTGATGGGAAAGGGATGAGAGACAGAGACAACATAAATAAAGCAATGTTTAAATGTGTGTATAAACTTCTACTTTGTATGACTATCTCATATTATGCTTCTAGGAGTGTAAAGATATACTATTTAGAAAATTATATCTCTCTCTTTCACTCGTAAAGTTAATTAAGTAAACATTTATTAATTAATTGAGAAAATGGGAGGAGAGAGAAAGGGTGATGAGAGAGAGGGCATGTGATATGTGTAAATTTTCTCTCCAAAAAGGGGTTGCCGGTAGTCCCTTACTGCACGAAAAAATTATCTGGCGACCCATTCCTTGTTGCGAGGGCAACTTTTCGTGGCAACTAGATTTGTGGGTTTTCTTCGCCTAATAAGGGGCTATGGATAACCCCTTTTTGGTGAAAAGAGACCACAATTTTGAGAATAGACAACATGGGAAGAAGAAAGAGATACATAGTTTTTTTTCCACCCAAGAGTGGAAAAAAAACACATATTCTATTGGTCCCTATTCTCCCCATGCTATATATTCTTGGATTTGTGGTTTGTTTTTTCACCAAAAAGGGATCACCACCAGTAGCCCCTTAATGGAAAAAGAAAACAATAAATCTAGTTGAGCAAGGGAGGAGAGAGTAACAAAGTGATGGGAGAGGGATGAGAGAGAGACTCACAACATGAATAAAGCAATGTTTGAACGAGTGTGTATAAGCTTCTACTTTGTATGACTATCTCATATTATACTTCTAAGAGTGTAAAGATATATTATTTAGAAAATTATATATCTCTCTTTTGCTCATAAAGTTAACTAAGTAAATATTTGTTAATCAGTTGAAAAAATGGGGGGAGAGAGAGAAAGGGTGATGAGAGAGAGGGCATGTGACATGTGTGATTTTTTCTCACAAAAAAGGAGTCGTCGACAGTCCCTTACTAGATGAAATTTTTTTATGATGACCTATTCCTTACGAGAGTAAATTTTTGCCCAAATAGATTTGTGGGTTTTCTTTGCCTAATAAGGGACTGCCAACGACCCCTTTTTGGCAAAAAAAAACACAGATCCGAGATTCTCGGATCTGAGATTCTCGAATGTGTGGTTGTTTTTTTCACCAAAAAAGGGGTCGCTAGAAGCCCCTTAATGGGAAAAAAACCAGAAATCTAGTTCCCAAAGTTTATTGTCCAAGAATGGGTCATCGAAAAAAAAATTTCGTCCAATAAGGGGCTATCGACGACCCCTTTCTGGTGAAAATATTACACATATCGTATGCTCTCTCTCTTTCCCCCTCTCTTTCATCACTCTTTCTCTCTCCCCCTATTTTCTATCTCCTTCACCTACAAAAGGATCCATCCCCCTCCCTTTTCACATTGCAAATCATTCCCCACTCTTGGTATGTGACTCTCTCTCTCTCTCTCTCTCTCTCTCCCTCACTCTCTCTCCTTTGTCTTTAAAAGGACCCCTCCCCTTGCAATTCAAGTTCTTGTTTTTTGTCCCCTACCCTTACTACGGTTCCATCTCTCTCTCCCCCTCTCTCTCTCCACACCTGTCTCTCTAACACAATCACACATACTCTATCTCACTGTTCTATCCCAAGCTTTTCCCCTCTCTCTCCCCCTCCCACTCTCTCTCTCCCTCTCTCTTTCACTCACTCACTCACTCACACACACACACACACACACACTTTCTCTCTCTCTCTCTCTTTCACTCACTTACTCACACACACATACACACACACACACACACACTCTCTCTCTCTCAATCTATCCCCACCTTTCTCCCTCTCTCTATCTCCTTCTTCCTCCCCCCTCCCTCTATCTCTCTCCCTCTCCCTCTCCCTCGCTCTCGCTCTCTATATCTACCTCTCACACACACTCTCTCTCTTTATATCTCACTCTATTGTCCCAATGTCATCTCTTCCTCTCCCCTCCCCCCTCACACACACACGCACACACACACACACACAATTGGAATTTCATTGGTAAGAAATTGAGGAAGCAATATATTTGTAAGAAGTAACCCTAAGCCCCTCTATCATGGCCAAATCTAATTTCAAAAGACAAGATCATGTCATCCTTTACGAGGGCGATGCAAGGATTGTAGAAGGTTTAATTTGATAAATATTCCCCTCACCTAGCTTGCTCCCTGGATGAGTGGGAGTTCTTATCACCATCGTGCATCAAAGGGGTGTGAAGACTTGTGGCAAAGGCAATACCGAGATTGACGTTGAGGAAAACGCAATTATGCAATGGCCAACTGAACAGATGGTAAGCAGCTCCTCTCTTGATTTTTGTTACGATTGCTCTATCTCCCCCTCTTACCCTATTTTAGATCATTGTTTTCAGGAAAGAGAGCTACAACCAGACGAGTCTCCTGAGGACTCTGACTTGCCCCCACGATCTACAGCAGGACAACAGGCTATTGTCACGGGCAACATGTAATCACAAGGGGGGAGTCACCATCCAAGAGCGAGAGGAAGAGTAACACAAACACAATCATTGACTTCCGCCAAGTTACAGGAAACCGTTTCAATTGCATGTGGGAAAGGAGTGACATCAGGAGAAGGTGGACATGCTTCCATGACATAGGTGAGGAAGGGCAAGAGAAAGCTCATACTATCAGAGAGTGATATTGACGAGGAAAGAAATGACCATCAAAGCATCGAGTCCTTTAGTGCATAGCAAGGGCATGGCCATACACAACCTAAGAAGAATCAAACACAAAGAACCGAAAAGAAGCGCATGGCAGATACAGGTGAAACAATTAGCGAGACCACTCTCACAGTCACTTGTGATAAAGGTATTGTGCAAGCATGCATAGAAGACTAGTTGAAAATGTTGATGGTGAGTGCTTGTAAGAGATGCCAGCATGATTTAGATTATGGTTCTTATTTCTTTACATTGATTGGATATTAATTACTTCATCGTCTCATTCAGATGTGGATATCCACAACTTTGCCACCCATCCTATTATGTCGTTTGGTTTCCATGCCTACGATTAAACAAGTCAAATTGAGGTACAAGAAACTCTTAGAAACCTTTTTTAGCAATGGATATGTTAGAGGGATAGGTATATTCATAGTATCATTAGGGACTTCAAGACACTAGTGCAAGGAGGTTAACAATATGATTAGAATTAAGTGGGACCCCCATTGGCTAAATATTCATAGTATCATTGGAGACTTCAAGACACTAGTGCAAGGAGGTTAACAATATGATTAGAACTGAGTGGGACCCCCATTGGCTAAATAAGCATGCAGACTTTGAGGCAGAAATTAGTGGCACTGATTGGGCCTTTTTGTCAAACCACATGTTTTATGTTTGGGGTGGTACCCTAAACCGTAGGACCTTAACATTCTGCAATGCGTTTGTTTCTTACATCATCCTTAATATAATTGACTATTTGCAATAGCCTTTCTAGATAACACGAGGCAACATGTGCGCATTGGTTGTCCCCTTGTGAAAGTAACAAGTGTGGACCATATTCATGAGATCCTAATATGCATGAGACCCTAATATAGAATGTAAACATGCTTGCACAAAAGGGGGTTGCCTATACCTCGTATCCAGAAGTTGTTTGTGAAGCAAGGATGCTAGGGTAGGTTGACCACACAACTTATTTTGACAAGCTAATTGATGAGGCCAAGGCATGGGTGCAAGCGCACAGAAAGTTGGTGCCCATTCCCGCATGGTACAAGGCACCATTGATTGCACTTGCCCACATTATGTGGAATGTAGGTAGTTCTTCAAGCTATCTTAACAATGTTTTTCATGATGCATTTTTTCCTAATGTAATGATGTTGTCCCTAATTACCAAGTGCAGGACAAGTATGATATGGCAGTGCGATCGACCGAATTGAAATAGACACAGCTCTCTCACTCTGAGTTTAGAACCAAGTGGGGAGAGGTGTACTATAGTGTCAATGAAAATCTCTTCAAGAAAACTCGATGTTTTCTAAGAGTTTTAGACCTTAGCCTTGGAGAGAAGTGGTATCAGTAAGTTGCTACCTCTTTGTATCTGCCATCTATATGTACTCAAACTACATTGGCCATAGAACTATCGCATGCTTGGAGTGGGGCTCCAAGATGGGGGGTGCATTGAACGAGGAAAGAATAAACACATTGGCATCCTCAAATCTAAACGAGACAGATCACATACAAGGATATTGAAGGCCATGGAGAGTTTTGACGAGAAAATTCAAAGGTTGATGGGCATGCCTGAATGTAGGTTATTCTTATTCATCTAAATTATGTGTATCATAAGTTTGACGAATTGGTATTAAACAACATAACTTTGATTCGAGAAGATGGAAATGCACCGTTTCGAAGTTGGGTAAGACGAGACCTTTTGGGCCATGTTGTAAGACGGTGGAAAGAGATTGCTTTTGAGTTGGGAGGACTACTATAACATTCGAGTGGAATACAATTTCTTCTTCCAATACACCCAAGAGATAAAGAGAAAACATAGAGAGTAAATGTTTCACATTGTCTTTCATGACTTCAAGTCAAACAAAGATATAGAGTCACAAAAGTCAACGAAGTTGGCAGCATGGAGGTTTCTATACAGGTAGTTCACAATATCCTTCTTTAGTAGCATGTCTGCAGTGCTATCTTGCTAATCCATTGAAGAATAGTATGGTGACTTTGCAAGTCAATTTCATGTATGAGCAGATGGAGAGGAAGGCTATACAAACACCACCAGGAGAGTGTGAGGACTGGGCAAACATGCAGGAGGATCAGTGCATGTATGAGGATTCCTAGATAGAGCAACAGTGGGACGAGGAGGTATATCGAAGATGCCCTATTTTTCTCAACTATCTAGAAGGTGAATACCCCTTCAATGAGAAAAGTTTGTACCAAAAATACTCAAGGAAAAAACAAACACAAGAGATACAAGGATCCAGAGGCATGGTAAGTGAAATGAGTTGTATTCTTAGGAGTATATTGCACTTTGTTGTCTCCTAATGAAGAGACTATGATGGGTTCACAGGAAACTGATACTAGTAGTGCGGTTATTGTAAAAAGAAAATAGAAGAGCAAGCGCACATCCAATATCATTGAAGAGAGGCCAAGCAAAGATTGGCCCTCATCACCAATTAATTTGGTTTCTCCACACCTAAAAGGTCTGATGTTTTGAAGTACTATAGCCAAGATATCTCTTGTGTCCCTCCAATGAAAATATTTCCTTGAATATGAATCATAACCACCAAACCATGTAGACCCCTTCATTGATACCACTAAAGAGCAGATCGCAATGAAAGGCATCACTAAGGAGGTCCGCGACATTGGCATGGATAGAAGGATAGGACAAGTTCTTCTAGATCTTGCGGTGGAGAGTGTTAACTTACACACTGCTATAGAGAGATGCATGACAATGATGAGAAGTAATGAGGCATCACATGGAATTGACACACGTATTATACATTACCAAGATGGTAAGCTTACTTTTGTAAAAAACTCAGGATGTGAAGGTACGTAATTCTTGTTCATCACCAAAGTAACATCAACAATATTTTTTAACATGCAAAGGGTGCAAGAACTGAGTGTCTTGGATTTGAGGTCACATTGAACATGGTGCATGCACAGAGAGGCAAAGAAATGATACTTGTGAATTCCACACATGTCATGATTGGATGATGTCAAAGCTTTAAAATATTCTATCATTGTATGATGTTAATATTCATGTGTGTTCTTGTGTAGGGAAGGAAATAATGTAAGAACACGGACTAGCTATGCTAGGGCACATGGCAGCTACTGGTAGTAAACAAGCGTGACTCGTGGTTTTTTTCCCATAATACAATGCCAATAAGAATGGTTTTTATTTTTGCAAAGGGGGATACAATTTTTTGATTTTCAATATATAATGCTGAAGGATGTGCCAACCACAAACACTGGTGAACTAATGTGTCTCAATAATACTATCTACAAAAATATTTTGAACGAAAAATATGTTGCTAATTATGAATTTATCATGTAGAGGGCCATATTGAAAGTCACATGGAAGTCCACTTGCAAGACATCGTCTCCCACAAAGTTACAATGGTGCAAGATGTTCCAACCACACATGTAGGTAAACAAACATGTAAGAAGAATATTATCTATCATTAACATTTAGTAAGAAGAATATGTTACTAATTGAGGAGTCAATGTGCAGAGGTCCACAACATTGAAAGCCCCATGGAAGACCCCTTGCAAGTCACTATCTCCCATGCCACTATGATGGCGAAGATGGAGTGGCATACTGTTCTGTGCGACCCATTAGAGATTCAACATGCATTGTGAAATGATCAACCAAGTGAGGCATTCTCTCGATTAGTAGAGGCATTGGAGGAGGTCAACCAAAATAAGATGGTAGAGGTTGACGAAGAAACCACAAACATAGCATGCGATATCATGGTGGTTCATCTCCCTAAAGATAGTGCCATTCATGGATTGGAGGATGGAATTCTGCCATGGAACTCCCATACTAAGGCAGAGTCAATCGATGCCATGTATTTGGCTAATCGTGTTCTTAAGGATGCAAGGATGTTACTTTTCCTTGCCACAACACACTTCAGGGAAGAGCTTGTCAAGCAAGTTGTGGAGGATGGACATTGATGGATGGAGTCATGGCAGAAGTGTTAGGCCTTACGCATGGCACAGGTTGTTCATTGTGAGATGCCTATATGTGTCATTGGAGGTAGAGAGGTGAGATTTTTAAGTCATGATATGCACATGCTGGATATTGTTTATGTATCTTACTTGTTGGGTCTGTTTAGTGAGTACAATTACTAAAATTAGTATTTCAAGATTTAAATGTAGGTACATGTGCTATATATTCATATATTTCTTACAATGGAATCATCCCTCTGAGTTCACAAAAGACGACATTACTGCAAATGAGTGGGTGCGAGATACATCCAAATTCCCAATGAGAGGTCAACATGAGATCCAATGTTGTTAAACTATTGTAGATATGTTTTGTAAACATTTAGTAGATTTCTAATCCGTTATATGACTACCAAATACTGTAGGTGGCATGCAACATGGTAAGGATTTTTGGAGCTCGTTCTTGCAAACATACACAAAAGAAGGGAACACCATTTTAGATTGCAATGTGGGATGTGGTGACTTTGCATCGATAGGGCTAAATTCCAATAGACTGATTGCATGTCTATATCACTTCACCGAAGATGGAAGATATCTAAGAGAAAAGGTAACATGTTTACATAGACTTGTACAATATTTGATTATAATGTTGTGTTCTTTTTTGTCATACCAATACATGGGTGCTCACCCTTCCATGTGTGCATGTACAGCTACCTCCCACAACTCAAAAATTAATCATGTTCGATATGAATGGGGTGCTTCTACGTGGTGGCCAAAGCAAAAGGGATCGTTACCAGTGAAGCCCCTTGAAGTGGGCAGGTATTAAGGAGGTATTGGGCGATTTTACGGCCAGGTTTCACCAAGTTTTTAAAGGAAATATCTACATTATTTGACATTGCCATCTGGAGCTCCATGAAGGAAGACAATTTAAGTGAGCTATTCCAATTGGTTAGAAGTGAATGTGTGAAGTCATGGAAGTAAGTACCAAGTACCAAGCTTTGTATTCCAATATGGACAAGGAAAGTGCAGAGCAACTCCTACAAAAAATTCTGTTGGAAGGAGTTACATAAAGCCCCTTTTCATGAAATGTTTTGACAACATTGATTGGCCGCACTTCAGTCCAACAACAACACTATTTGTGGATGATAGCATGGAGAAGATGTAGAAAACTATATATTTTGTACTGCACATTTGAAACACTCAAATTAGATGTAGCAAGAAAATTTAGATACGACACATTCTAAACCCCTCATCACCTTTGGACTACATCCCCTCGAGAACTCCCACTCCTCCATTGAGACCTCTGTCCCTTCACTGGATGCTGTGGTCAAGGCTCCATACAACCATCGTGTTGACATAAACCGCAGCATCCCCTCCATGCCTTTAGGATATCGAATCGATCAGTGACGCGTACTACATCGGAATTTAGCTCGTGCTTACTCTCGATCTTGCCTTACAATCTGGTACTTGGCGAGCCACGTCTCCATGGAGGCATGGTGCAACATACAAAAGCGATTCACCTTCTCTTCCATTGAGGCATCCATTCTTTTTTCTACCCCATTTCCAACCACCACATCTCCAGTCAGTCTATCATCGTCCTTCAGCGTCCATAGCATTTCATTGTCTGGTTCCACCGTTGGTAGCCATTGTGAGATATGCACTAACGCCTCTGACACCAATCAACCTTCCGCCATGCTACCTTCTAGATGAGCTCGTTGTCGCACAAAGCCTTTCAGGGTTTTAATGAAGTGCTCTAAGAAGAACATCCATTGCGTATGGACAGGTCCAGCAATCACCACTTCATCCACAAGATGCACAAGAAGGTGAACTTGTATCGTGAGCATGCTAGTGGGTAGGTATTTCTCAAAGAGACAGACCGTCTCAACTACTCCCCGCCTTGCGGATTCAATAGAGGACATCTTAATCTCTTTCTGTGAGATCCATTGCACCAAAGTCGACAACTTGTAAATGGCCCCGCGAATTTCTAGAGTAAGGCATCCTGCGATCGCGATCGATAGGAGAAATTGCCACAAATGAGAAAGCATTATGAATAATGGCCACTTTTCAAATTGCAAAATGCCCACGCTAATTACAATCCATTCTATTCACAAACCTGACATATCTTATGCCAATCATGGGATTTTAGCCCAGACAATTGGTTATCTTTAGAAAATGCGGACCTGAGAGAACGCATCATACCCGTCGGAGTGTGGATAGGCTTGATTACTTGCTTCACAATGCGCTCTTCTTTGGTAGACAAAACCCAAGGAGCGCAAGGAAGCTGCACTCCCCCTTCAACACTCGACTACGGCCAAAGCGCCTCCATCTTACCTACCTCCTTCAAATCCATTCGTGACCCTATAGTGTCTCTCTTTCCTGTGATGTGGTCCCATAGCAAGCTGCCCACATTCTTGAAAATATGCATGGGATCCAACAAGTGGTTGACCTGTAAGTGGGTCCAATATGGCAACTCGTAGAAAACAGAGAATCGTCGCATTCCATTTGGATGTGACTCCGGGTTTACCATTTTCAACTCATACCAGCTTGCAGCGTTCATACGTGCTGGAGATCGTCCAAGAAAACCTTCCCTGAGTTCATGATCCTCTGGCAAGAAAGCGGCTGTAACGTGTCCACTGGAACCCTCTAGGACTCGTCTTAGCAGTCCATCGGAAAGGTTGTCTAGAAAACTCCACCCGGCACTCCCATGGAATGTTGCGGGTTTTGTCATCTAGGACTTTCCGCGTCTGCCACGTAACGGAAGCGTCCTGGCCGTTTCCCACTTAGGATCGGCTGGAATTGTTGGTCTTTTACTAACAGCGACTAGCGTCAGACCTGATCGAACTACTTTACGCAGAACGCCCGGTCTGAAGCGGATTCATGCTGCACTTGGTTCAAGGAGAATGGGAAACGAGAGGGATGCAAGGCTCGACCTCTCTGCCAAAAGGCATAGTCCCATTCCGTTCCCCTAAAACAGCTTGAATCGGGTAATCGGTACTTCCAAGTCATTGTTCTCTTTGCTTGTTTCGGTGATGACGATCGTCCTTCTATTCGTCAAAGGTTTTGAGAAAAGTTCCCGGCTAACCGGGACCACCCATCCGTAGGACGGACCCATGGTCCATCCTCCGCACTTTCCTCGGTTTGTTTTAGTTATGTAATTACCTACCACATTAGTTTGACACATACAAACAGCTTCTTTGATTAACCCTATTATGCACTGGTTCCTTCACGTAATCTTATCACAGGACATAAAGAAAACAATGTCAAACAACTTCTTTGTTATCATTTTATCCTTTTATCTTTGAAATACAAGGAGTTCCCGCCCGTAGGCGTATTCATAATCCGCCCGAAGGCTATCCAGTAATCATTCCTGTGATTACTATCCCAAGTTTCCGCCCGTAGACTAGTATGCGGGCCTCGAGATCCAATCCCGAGTCACGTTAGTCTCTTGTGCAGGGCCCGGAAGGCGAGGGATTTACGGCCAGAGCCCCCTCTAGCACCCAAGCGTCCTCCTGCTCCAAGCAGAACTCAACGGAGAGACCTCTCACGGCGGGTTCGGTCCACGTTCCCGGCACGGTTCACAACCCCCTTGGTTAGGGTCAGGCAGGCAGTCGGGGGTAACTGAAGCTGCCTCTCAGGCACCAACCTGAAGCTTTAGATATATTTTCATCCTTTAGTTCATTGAGCAAACAATGCAAACAGTCCTTTCTAAACTGTTACAAGCACAATCAATTTCAGTGGTCTTTTAGCTGGCAAACTGTTAAGGAATGACTCCTTTCCTCCGAATGCAATCTGCATTCGTTCCGGAATCAATTGCAACTTGGCAAGATTCCTATCATTCTTGGGTTAGGGTCATACCCTACCCATACTTTAGTGTTTAGTTGTGGTAGGTTCCAGCGACCATGTCGCTTTGGTTTATAGTCTGGTCATTTGCTTCAAGGCAAATACTTAACTTTCCTTTTCCTTGGCAAATTATTCCAAAAGTGAGTAACATGATGATTAGACATCCTCTTGTAAGTTAAATTCTTTCAATAACTTGCCAACCTCATTTTCGAGAGATGACAAAAACTCTCTTGTGGACAAATTCCAAGACTATACAATGTTGCGGCTTTGTGCACAATTATTGCATCTATTCCACGGAATCCTTCTATCCATTACTAAGCGTTTCCCGATCATGGAGTTTACCTCCATCGAGTAACAGGGTTTTATTGGGTATCCTTCAAATCATCCCTAATTATGTTGGTCCATGGTTCTAGAAATATGCAACTTCATCGGAGTTTCATCATGATCCTTAGGATAAAACCTTAGATCATTTCATGCATGAACAACCAATTGCTTCGACATTTGTGAATGTGTGTAAGATCTTTAGATTCACGGTTCTTGTCTAAAGCTAGGTCGAATCATTATTGCACTAAACCCTAGTTAACACTTAGGATTCCTATCATATTGACTCAGTCATGTCTATACGAATCCTTGTGGTTTGGATTACTTAGTCAATTCAACTAGGTTTGTCTTGCGACAAGGATGATCCTTTTAAGGGTAATAACTAAATCTAACGGGATCAATAGTTATAACTCCTCCAATTCGCATAGACATGCGATTGATTGCCTCTACGTATCGCATGGTTCATGATAACTTTATCTTTCCTTGGTGCACGATAATCTGGCTACTAACTTTGCCTAGGACCTACTAGGTCTTACATCAATAGTCGTACTTACAACCTTGTTGTCTACACTTTGGCATCTTATGCTTTGACTCCTAATTGTGGCTCTTAATGAATGACATTTTTCACATGACGACTACGCAATTTATAACATTCTCCTAGCTACGAAGTAGTCGATTAACTCTTGCAAAACTAGTGTTAATTTATTCCATCTTACAAGCTACTTGCAAGTCCATACGTACACTTTAGTACTCTATTAATTCTTTCCGAATGATACCTTATGATGCTAACCTTTTTCCTATGAAATCATTATGAGAAGTATGTTACCTAATGTGCAGTATACGCTTATTTCTAGCATGTCTAGGACGAAGATAATGCACTTATAAATTCCCTTTCTTTGCCTAGGTTTAGACTCACTACCTTGAAACGGTACCAAAACTACATGCATCTAACCTTCTAATCGTTCAAATTCATGACAATTTCAATCTTACCTAACGCTCAAGAGATGTATTCCCTTCCAATTTTCATATGCTTTGAAATTTAAGCGAAAAATGCTATTTCCTTTTATGGGCTAAGTGCGCCTAATCATTTCCTTATGCGGAATTAACTCGGAAGAACCTGGACTTGTGGAGTCGGGGAGATGTCCACTTGTATATTCGGAGATGAGCCTCCCGCGGTCGCCTCTTGGGATCTTTTCGGGGCCATCGTACACGTAGGTTCGGCTTCTGAATTCGCTTTCGTCGTCTACGGATTGTTTTGCCTTGACATGCAACCTTCCGGCCTTTGCCTTTCCTCGTAAGTGGAAGATTCTTTTACGGAATGTCGCTTGCGGTGAAGGGCTTAAAAGACTTATCGCGGGAAGCCTTTTTCTGACGGTCTAGTGGGGTCCTTATGGCCCCTCTTCAAATCCCGAAAAAGGGGTATTAATGGCCTATTCGAAATTGTGGTGGGAAAGGTATTTCGGGACGGTGGTGGGAAAGGGGGTTATGGAGGCCCCCTTTGGAAGCTTCTAAAAGAAGCTTCCAAAGAAGCTTCTGAGCTTCACAGAAGCTCGTGTGGATCGTGGTCAGCCCGGCGGGCGGCCTGAACTGGCCGTGATCAGGATGGTGGTGGCGCTCGAGGCGTGGCGGTTGGACAGCAGCTGGCGGCGGCGATGGCGTTGGCTGGGCGACAGCGCGGCGGACTGGCAGCCTCTTCACGGCGACGACTTCACCTCCCTCACAGTCTCCTTCTCACAACCTCTTCCTTCCCTCTCTCCTCCTAAACACACCCCCTTGATGGGGGGTGTTTTTATAGGCCTTGGGGGTGGAGAAGGGGGTCTCCACCCACGTGGAGAGCTTCCCCATGCAACCCCCACTTTGCCATCCTCCCCTCCACACTCCCTTTCCTCCAACCATGCATCGCTGGGGGAAGGGATAAATATATAAAAAAATTTGCATTAATTTAATTAAATTTCCCTTCCCAAGAGGGTGTTTTTGCGGTTCTTGCGGTTTTGCCCTCCCGGTCTTGATTTACCAAAACGGAGGACCCTATTTCACGCGCGCGGCTCACACCTTATGCGGTCAATAATTTCAATGCAAGAGATACCTTTTACACAGGGTTTACACGGTATGCGGAAGGTTAATATTTACGGTACGGATACGCGGAAATATTACAGCGGCATGTCCTTGATATACCATCTTCTTCATGGTTTGTGACCTTCAGGAGTCTAACTGTGGCCCACACAATGGACATGCATGATAACTGAGGTAACCAGACCTGTAACATGAGCCACGACCTAGTGAATACTTGATTGAATGAAATAAAATATAGATATTACCAGTGAGAACGGAGGTCTGCTCACCTGAGCACTCTCCCAATCCCGGAAAGTCATGCATCGTCCACATGAGAATGGCTCGAATGTTGATTGACCGCCGACCATCGCGCCTGCTCATATCTTGCATAGTGACCCCCTCCTCCCACAAAATCTTAAGCTCATCGACTAATGGACGAAGATACACATCCATATTTTTTACTTTGTAGCGGCTCGGGACGAGCAAGCTAAGGGTGAGATGTCCTTTCTTCGTAGAAAGCCATGGAGGGATGATGTAGTTGACAAGCACTATAGGCCACACACTGTAAGAAATCGAGCGCAAACCGAATGGGTTCACACCATCCATGGCGAGACCGAGCCGAAGATTCCTTGGCTCTTGCGCAAAGCCTGAGAAGGTAGAGTCAATGTGGCTCCATGTGTACGAATCCGTTGATATTTGTTGAACTCCATCCGTGGACCTATTCTGCACATGCCACGTTGTCAAGCTTGCCATGCCAGACGTGCGAAACATGTGGTTTATGCGGGGGATGAGCAGAAAGTGTCTGAGAACTTTTTGAGGGATGGTTTGCCCTTGCAAGTCTTGTCGATACCTGTGAGCACCACACCTTAGACATGTCTCCATAGTCTCGTATTCATCTCAAAATAGTATGCAGTCATTGATACATGCATGGATGTTATTGTAGTCCATGCCAAGCTTCTGTAAAACATGTCGTGCATCATCACGAGACTCAGGCATGGTATTTGCAGGTGGTAATATATGATATTTTAATAACCTGAAAAAAAATCATAAAACACCTTGAAAAAGCACAAATGTTTGCAATAATACTGTTTTTAAAAAAAATCAATGAAGCCTATATGCAAGGTACCTGAATAACTCAGTCACACTCGTATCGCTCCAACCGTATTTTGCTTGCACACTTAAGAGTGCAAGCAATGTCTTCAACCGAGATACTCGGCACCCATCATATAATGGTATGGATGCTTCCTCTCTAAGCGGGTCAGATGTCTCAACATCCATGGGAATCAATGCATCGATCATTGCCTCCATCTCAGGCTCCAAGATTGTAGGTAGGTCGGGAAGGTTGTCTATCTCCTCTGGCATTGACGGTATAGATGGGCCTTGCGAGTGGTGGATTGGCTCCTGCAATCCATCCATCGCACGTCCACGAACTCTTCTAATTGGCTGCAAAGGGTGCACTCCCCCTTGGGTTGAGACATCACCCCCCTGGATAGAAAATTTGCCAACAAGACCCAATCTTATTGTGTATGGTTTTCAATTAGCTTCCGAGTACAATGCATGATTAATATTAACTTCAAATTACCATTTTCTGAAAATCCGCAATCTCCTGATCAATAAAATCAGATTGAAACTCGCCAAATCGTCGTACGTGCTCTATAGACAATCGGCATTTTCGTCTAATTGCCAACTTGCATTGAGAGCAAGAACATGGGACACGCTGATTAAGATACTTCTTGCGGTCTTGAACAATAATACCTTCTTCGTTTTCCATCTTATCTACATTACAGCAAACGAGGCTTCAATGGATAGCTTTATGGAGATGTACGTCAAGTTGCAAGTTGACCATAAATCTTGCATTGTACGTCAAGTTACATAGTAGTTGAGAGATTTATGGAGATGTACGTCAAGTTGACCATAGCTTTATGGAGATATACGTCAAGTTACATAGTAGTTGAGAGATTTTCCGATGTTATATCTCGGCCTTGTATCATGCTCAAGGATTTGTTTGTCCCGGTAGATAATTATTCGTTATTGTAAAAAACTGCACTAGAGGGCTTTGAGTATAAGTAATCCATTTTGAGCATCATTGAGGATCTCTTAGTCTAATAATAAATCAGTCTCAACAAAAAGCATCTTAGAAATGTGGTTTTTTTGTCCTAGGATCGCGTATTAAAATTAATGCCATCTATGCAATTTATCAACTATAGTAATAAAATTTATTTCAATCAATTCTACTCATAGTCATAAGACCTGAGAGAAAATATCATATACTCAATTTAAGGGATTCTTCTTCTATAACAATACTTTTGGGTTCATTTTGATGAAGTACCGTAATGACCATTAGCTAGGATATCATTTTCTTTTAGTCCTTCCGTTGACTAGTTGGCATGATTTCTAATTTGTTATGCCTATAAAGTTAATACAAAAACAATGAATTATGCATATCACAATTAGATCCCCTACTTGGACATTATGAAGGACATGACCAATTTTAAGCCATCTTAAAGAGTCACCAATGTACGTGGCCCATGACAAAGCACATTGCATACCATTATCGATAAGTCTATTATCTTAAATTTCCTTCCCCTCCCTCTCTCTCTCTTTCTCTCCCTCTCTCTACCTCTCCCTCTCTTTCTCTCTTTCTCTCTTTCTCTCTCATTTCCTCTCCTAAACAAGCAAAAAAGAAAGTGATTCAAACATTAAACAAGAAAGAGGGAGAGTGAGAGAGAGAATGCACTCTCCCTCCCTCTCCCTCTCCCTCTCCCTCTCTTTCTCTTTCTCTCCCTCTCTCATTTCCTTCCCCTCCCTCTCCCTCTCCCTCTCTTTCTCTCCCTCTCTATCTCTCTTTCTCTCTCATTTCCTGAACAAGCATAAAAATAAAGTGATTTAAACATTAAACAAGCAAAAGGGAGAGGGAGAGAGAGACAATGCACTCTCCCTCTCTTTCTCTTTCTCTCCCTCTCTCATTTCCTTCCCCTCCCTCTCCCTCTCCCTCTCTTTCTCTCCCTCTCTTTCTCTCTCATTTCCTCTCCTAAACAAGCAAAAAATAAAGTGATTTAAACATTAAACAAGCAAAAGGGAGAGGGAGAGAGAGAGAATGCACTCTCCCTCCCTCTCCCTCTCTTTCTCTTTCTCTCCCTCTCTCATTTCCTCCCCCTCCCCCTCCCTCTCCCTCTCTTTCTCTTTCTCTTTCTCTTTCTCTTTCTCTTTCTATTTCTCTCTCTCTCTCCCTCTCCCTCTCCCTCTCCCTCTCTTTCTCTCTTACTCTCTCGTTTCCTCTCCTAAACAAGCAAAAAAGAAAGTGATTTAAACATTAAACAAGCAAAAGGGAGAGGGAGAGAGAGAATGCACACTCCCTCTCCCTCCCTCTCCCTCTCTTTCTCTTTCTCTCCCTCTCCCTCTCTTTCTCTTTCATTTCCTCTCCTAAACAAGCAAAAGAGAGTGATTTAGACCTTGAACAAGAAAAAGAAAGAGAGAGGGAGACTCACCGATGAGATATGGCGAGCGTGGAGTGTCTCCTCTTTGCGATGAAGGCTCCTCCTCTCCTTCACGAACAACGGCGGCGGCGGCAGTGATGGCAAGTCTTCTTCCTCTCCTTCTCTCACGATGGTCGCTCTCTCCCTCGCTCTCGCTCTCGCTCTCAAAACTCACAATGGAGCAAACGTGAAATGAAAACCACGCTCGGTTTTACCCGCGTTTTTTCCCTGTGGCCCATGCGATGCAAATAGCGACGCTATTAGCGACGCCGCTATTCGCCGTCGCTAATCGGCGTCGCTACTAGCTCAAATCCTTGTAGTGGACCAAGGTTTTTATGTGAATCCTAGTGTGTGATTAGAGTCTCTAGGAGTATTAGTACTACAAAAGAATCCAAGGACCTCACTCATGAGGTCTTTCTACTTTTCTAGTAGAGTGATAAAACCAACAGAGAAGAACTACACTCCTGCTGAGCAGATGGTTTTAGCTCTTATGTTTGGTGGAAAGATGTTCCACTCCTATCTTTTACCAAGGCACTTCATTACTATCACTATGGAGGAAACCTTTCCCTATGTCCTATAACACATGGATATTTAATCTAGGATTTGTAAGTGGATGATCCAATTGCAAGATTTTGACTTTATAGTAATGGTGGAAGATTCAACCCAATCATGCCTTGCCAATGTGCTAACTCAAAGATACCATGAGAAGAAGGTAAAAACCAACAATAAGCTTATGCTATAACCACAAATGGAGCCATCCAAGGTACTAGATGAAGCCTTTGCACTTTAATTTGATGGAGCATATAAGAGGAAATAAGAAAAATAATCAATAGAAGTATAGTGGTTTTAATCCTCTAGGAGAGAAGATAATGGGAAAATGAGTTTTCCTCCAAGGGGTGAGATCAAACAATGAGATAGAGTATGCAGCTCTTTCTAAGAGCCTAGAATGATGTTTAGATAATGGGATTCATAGATTTGAATGTTTTGGTTGGTTCCATGCTATTAATCAAAAAAATTCAAAGAATTTGGACTTGTAAGAGTGAAAATTAGGCCACTACATTAAGGGAGGTTACAAGTCTTATGAAGAAATTTAAAGATATATAGATACACTTTGTTTCAAGAGACAAGAATCTTCTTGCAGATACCTTGCCTAGTGAAAAAATGGAAGATCAAATGGTGGGATTTGTACAGCTACAAGATCCTAAGTTTCAAGGTAGTGAACATCTATATGACATTATTTATTTTTTAGAGACAGAAGAGTATCCATGTAACTTAACTAAGGAGAAACAAAGATGGCTAACTTGAAAGCCAGTTAGATATCGACTCATCAACAATTAGCTCTATTGTTAAGAAAAAGATCAAGTTCTTTGCAAGGTCCCATCTTGCATGAAAACTAGTGACATTTTGGAAGTTTGCCATGATGGAGTATGTGGTGGCCATTTTTCCTATGATATCACTAGTAGGAAAATACTCCAAGAAAGGTATGTTTAGCCAAGTCTACATTAGGATGTGCAATTTTGGTGCAAGGGTTGTGATGCGTGCCAAAGAACAGGGCCAAGGAAGTTCACTCATGAACCTTAACCCCCTATTAAATTACATGGGCCATTTGAAAAGTGGAGGATTGATGCAATTGGCCCTCTTCCATGTATTAATACTAGAAAGGAATACATCATAGTGGGTGTTAACCTTAGCACAAGAAAAAGAAAAAAAAGTTGAAAAGCACAAGTCGGGAGCTGAAAGAGGCAGTTTAGAAGGAAATTGGACACAAAGGAAGAAGCAGGAAGGGAAACAACTAAAAGCACAAGGGTGGCCTCAAAATCCAAGTCAAAGACAAATGCACATTTTTAAATGCAAGGCACCCCTAAAACTTTTGTAAAAGAGCGCCAAGCTCTCTTCTATGCAAATTGTAAGGGTAGACGAGTGGTAGAAAGGAAGCTAGGAAGATAAGAGGACAATAGGAAAGAGAGCCTAGGCCATGTAAAAAAGGGGATGACTTCCCAAAAGGGATTTAGGGTTTTGTATATAAACTCAAAAAGTGAATGAGCAGCTCATTCTTTGGTGTGTGGCAAAAGTGATATCTTCTTCTTCTCTTTTTCTCTCCTTCTTGCTTGCTTGTGTGTACTTGAGAGAGGGAGTGTATGAGGATGAGGGATTGAGGAGAAGAAGCTCTCCATTGTCACCTCTCTTCTTCTTCTCCTCTCTTCTCTTGTCTTGCCTCACGCACGACTATGAAGGATGAAGCTTGAAAGTGGAGACTTGAGGTTGCTGGAGCTTGCATCTAAAATTGTGGAGCTACCAGATTGCTTGAGGGATGAGGCTAGTCATTCGAGCATCAGGGTAAGCTCACTATACCCCCATAGGATCGAAGGCGCATTTGGCTAGGTGAGAGATAACCATTTGTGCTCGCTTGAAATGCTTGAAAGAATAAGCGGTGCATGGGTCTTGGCAGTTAAAGGTGAGCTCCCACTACAGTGGGATTGGAATACATAACTACATAGATAGAAGCTGTTGCCACAAGTAGAATCACTACAAAAGAAGTTGAAAGTTTTATTTTTGAATCCATTTGTTGGAGATTTGAAACTTTACTAGAAATTATCTCAGATAGGGAATAAGGCTTTCGCGGTGACCTTGTAAAGAATCTCATGGGAAGGCTGGGCATTAAACATATGCATTCTACTCCTTATTATTCCCAATGTAATGAGCCAGTAGAGAAGGTTAATGGAATGATTTGTACAATCATCACTAAATAGTTTTAGCACGTTGGTGGTCATTATGATGCTCACATGGCCGTTGAATTATCACTTATTATATTTGGTTTGTTACACCTACCTATAGCTAGAAAAGATATAGCACCAGTCGATTGGTGCAGTCTGTTATGCACTGTTTGACCTAGTAGGCCATTTTCCTGTATGTTGTATCTTATTTTTACTTTGTGTGTGGAAGAAGAAGAAAAAATTAGCAAGAAAATGTTTTGGCCTCTATCTCTCTTCTTGTATTCTTGAGTGAGCTTACTCTTGTGTATACAGTGTGTGTTTGGCGTAGCAGCTCAAGCAAGTCTCCCCACCACACGATTCTTGACAACCTTATGGTCTTACTGCATCTCATTCAAGATATTTTTGGGATTCACTCCGTTTTATTTAGTCTATGGCCAAGAGACACTCTTGCCTATTGAGATAGAACTAGCTAGATTGTGGGTGGTGAAGCAAAACAATCTTGGACCTAAGGAGAAGATCAAACAATGCATTCTACACTTTGAAAGATTGCATTAGATAAAGAAAAGGAAATCTAACATTATGCTATCCAAGTAGGAAAAATAAGAAAAAAGTTCAATGGTAACCTCTCAAATAAGGAGATTATGAAAGGGTATCTTGTGCTTAGGTATGATAACAAGTTTGACAATAGGAAGAATGGTAAGTTTGAAGCCAAATGGGAAGGACCTTTTGTTGTACTAGAGAGGTACTCTAATGGTAGCTATTAGCTACAAGACATCTCAAACAAGATGCATAAACCTCGAGTGAATGGTTGGAGGTTGAAACCATATCATTATAGGGTCTTCCACCACGGTGTGTCTTCTCGGAAAGAATATCATGTGAACCTATCGATATCAACATAAACATGAAAGTAAAGCTAGAGGCATGAATACCTCTAGTTTGAGAGGAGGGCTAAATATGATGGGTGCATTTCACAACCTTTTTATTTTTCTATGTGAACCTCATCTTAAAATCATGCAAGGGGTGTACATAGCTTTTGGGTGTTGTAACGTGTCCACTCTCTTCCCTTTCAGGACACATCGTAGCAGTCCATCGAAAAGAGAGTCTAGAAAGCTCCGCCCGGCACTCCCATGGAATGTTACGATGTTTGCGATTTAGGACTTTCTGTGTATGCCACGTAGCGAAAGTATTTCGGCCATTCCCACTTAGGATCGACCTAAATCAGGGTTTCCCCTAATGGTCATTTTCTTAAACGGTGACTAGCGTCGAACCTCAAGCAAACTACTTTACGCAAAAATGTTGGGGCCGAAGCGGATTCACGCTGCACTTGGTTCAAAGAGAATGGGAAACAAGAGGGATGCAAGGCTCGACCTCTCTACCACCCATAAGGCATAGTCCCATTCCGTTTCCCTAAAATAGCATAAATCAAGATTATTTTATCCTAGACTCTAGGTCAGCGCCCTTGCTATTCATTTCCTTTGAGAAAAGTTCCCGGCTAACCAGGACCACCCATCCATAGGACGGACCCATGGCCACATCCGCTGCACTTTCCTCAAGGTTGTTTTAGTTGTCTAATTACCTACCACATTAGTTGGGCATGCATCAAGCAGCTTCCTTAATTAGCCCGTTAGACACCGGTTCCTTCACGTAATCTTAGCATTTGACATAGAAAAGCAGTGTCAAACGAGTTCCTTTTCAATAGGTTATCATATTTATCTTTGGAATACATTCATAAAGTCCAGCCCACAGGCTTATCCATAATCTGCCCCCAGCAATCCACAGGGATTACTAATCCAAGATTCCGCCCCTAGACTAGTATGTGAGCCTCGAGATCCAATCCTGAGCCATGTTGGCCTCTTGTGCAGGGCCCGGAAGGCAAGGGATTTACAGCTAGAGCCCCCCCCTTGCACCCAAGCGTCCTCCTGCTCCAAGTAGTGCCCAATGGAGAGACCTCACGCGATGGGTTCGGTCCACGTTTTCGGCGCGGCTAACAACCCCCTTGGTTAGGGTTAGGCAGACAGTCGGGGGTAACTGAAGCTGCCTCTCCCTTCAGGCCTTCGACCTGAAGCATTAGATATCTTTTCATCCTTTAGTTCCTTGAGCAAACAAAGCAAACAGTGCTCTCTAAACTGTTACAAGCACAATCATTTCCAGTGGTTATTATTTGGCCAACTGCTAAGGAGTGAATTCTTCTCCCCGAATGCATCTAGCATTCTATCCAGGATCAATTGCGACTTAGAAAGATCCCCAAGGGTTTGTCTGTTCTCCCTTTTTTCCTTGGGTTAGGGCCGTATCCTATTAACCCAACTCAAACAATACCTTAGGTTTTATTAACAGTAAATCATGGCGACTATGTCGCTTCAAATTATTGATTGGTCCTTTGCTTCCAAGCAAATACCTAATTTCCTTATCTTAACTTGGCAAATTTTCCCAAGAAAGGTGATATAACAGAATGACTACTCATCCTCTTGCAAGATAAACTTGTGCAAGAATCTGCCAATCTCATTCCAAGGAGTTGGCAACTCTCTTGTGATCAAACCACAAGATCATGCAACGTTGCAACTTGTTGCACAAGTGTCGCATCTATTCCGTGGGATTGTTTCACCCATCGAACAGCGTCTTCTGGTCAAGGAATCATGATTAGACAAGAAGCAAGGTTTAGGGTGTCTTCTTATCCAACCCATTCCCAATTGCACTAGGCTGACAACGTTTGGTCCTAGGGGTTCCAACTCAATCCGAGTTTCAACATTTGATCGAGTGATCCTTAGGGTAGAAACCCTAGATCATTTCTTGCAAGCGCATCCAATTGTCCCTACATTCCGTGAATGTGGGTAGGACCTTTGGGTATGAGGGTTTTGACTTGGCAACAAGTGCGAAAATAGGTCAAGTCTTTAACGTGCTAAACCCTAGCTAGAACTTGGAGTATATTGTATCAATTTAACCATCCTATGTGAATCCTTTGCGGTTTAAGTGTTTTGGGTAATTCAATTTACTTGTCTTACGATAAGGACGGACCATTCCTAAAGATGTTGTCTTGATCTAAAAGAGGAAAAACTAGTTGCATTACGATACAATTCTCGTAAGCACACGATTCATTGCCTCTACGTATGATTAGATTCACAAACCCTAAATTTTCTTGTTAAGACCAATGCGCATGTTAAATTTCGGCATAACTTCCATTGATCCTACTAGGAAATGCATTCACGATTCATGCCACTAAGCTTTTAGGATTTTACGCTTAGATGAACCATGCAACCTTTCCCTAAGTGTACCCTTGATGAATGAAATTCTTGCGTATGTCGAATGTGCAACATGCAACCTTTTCCTAACTACTACGTAGTTAAATGAGATTCATGCCAATTGAAGCTAGAGTTAACCTATTTCATGCAGCCCTTAGAATCTTTTCCATGCTTTGTAATTCCCTATGGTTGATAACAACTTTCTTAATGAATCATTATGAAGAAGATTTTTCTAAAAAAATGCGACATGCGATTTAATCTTTCCATGCATAATCGAAGGTGTACTACAAGAATTTTGATTTTGTAATGGTAGTCATTAGTTGTTCTAGATTCGTTACTTTGCAATGCACAAAGGCAACTTGCTAAAAATGCATAGACACCTTATGTTCTTTTTCATTCATTCCATTGAAAGTACAAATGACCAATCTTCAATCGTGAGTTACTTCTAGTAAATTTAACATAGTCAATTTATTTCAATCGCATCTAACTAGGTGGATTTGACAAGCATAAGTGCATCCTAGTTCCATGAATTAACCATGCATAATTGCAATACTTCTACATAAATCAAAAATAGAAAGAAAACCTGGACTTGTGGGCTCGATGAAATATCCACGTGAATATTAGGAGATGATCCTCTTGCAGGTGCGCCTTGTGACTTTTTAGGGGCCATCGTGATTTCAGCTTCTGGTTTGCCTTCGCAGATTCGAATTACTTGCCTTGGTTTGCAGCCTTATGATCTTTGCCCATCTCCCTCGTACGCGGAGATTCCCTTTGAAGTACGGATCTTTGACAGAAGTACCGACTTGCGGAATTTGGCTTGTGGAAGGCCTTAGGATTCGGAGCTTGGGCCTTCTTTCTTTCAGAAAAAGAGGGGATTCGTGAAAGGGTTCTTGTGAAGGCCTTGCGGAAATGAAGGCTTGAGAGTTATTCTTCTCCTTGAAATTTCGGGCTAGGAATGGTTTTATGGGGGCCTTGCAAAAAATGGGGACTTTAAATCCCGAGCCTAGGGGGCTTGTGGGTGATTGGTGGGAAAGGCTTTATAAGCTTCCACTTATTTTCTGCAAAATCCTAAGGGGGGTAGGAATGGTTTTATGGGGGCCTTGCGGGAAAGGGAGGCCTATGAACTTCTCCTTCCTCTCATAAAAATCCCGGGGATAAAGATCTTGTGGAAAGGGGGTTTAAGGAAACCCTCTTCTTCTCTACAAGATCCGAGGGGGGGGGGAAATGATTGGTGGGAAGGGCCCTATGGGGAAAATTTAGTGGGAAGGGGGCTTTAAATTCTGGGCTAAGGATGATTGGTGGATCTAATGGAAAGGAGGGCTTAGAGAAGCCCCTTAGAAGCTTCCTAGAGAAGCTTCTATGAAGCTTCTGACAGCTACGTAAGGGTGTGGAGATAGATGATGCCGTTCGCGGGTGGATTTGACCGAGGATGGTGGCGGCGAGATAGCCTGTGGCCGAGCTGGCATCAGGCGATGGCGTGAGGGTGGCGTTCTCCACGACTGGTGGCACACGGCAGCTTCTCCTCTTCCAACACCCTTTCTTACCCCCCCTAAGGGGGGGTTTTTATAGTCTAGGGGGGAGAGGGGACCTCCCCCACATGGGCTGTGCATGCAGCCCACGTCTCCCCCTTGTCACCACTTCCCCCACTTAGCCATCCCCTTCCCTCAGCCACGCATTGGTTGAGGGAAAATAAGAAAAAAAAATTGCAATAATTCCACCTTTATCCACTTAACCTCCTCCCAAGATGGAGTTTTCCTACAGTTGATGCGGTTTTGAACCTCGGTCTTGGTTTACCAATGCAAAGTTCTCCATTTCTCGCGTGCAGTTATAGATTAACTACCAGCATTGAGGGTAATATTTTTACGGTGCATGGGAGGTCGGTTTAGTAATATTTTTCAAACGGGAATATTACATGTGTGTAGTTTAAGCCTTATATAAGAACCAATGTTTATAAAGGTTTGCATGTTTCTACCAAATAAGAATGATCTACTTTTTTCTTAGGAAATTCATTTCTAGAAGTAATCCTCCTTGGGAATAATCTGCTATAATTCTAGGATTGGGCTTGGGTGAATTCAAAGGTGAGCCACATGACATGAAAAAATCTTGGAGTGATGCATAGGAGTCTCCTCACATTTAAGGAAATGATGCCAAGTATATATGAAAGTCAATATGAGGACAAGGGCATGTAATGACACATTCTATAAAAATTCAAAGTTGTTAGTTACTTGGAGCTAGAATCTTTTAAAGTGAAAGGAGAAGGTGGGGCCAAGCTTGGACACACATGTCTTTGAGTATTTTAAGAAATAGTCTAAAAACTCTCCCATGTGGTGCATACATTCGATTCCCTTTTTCTTCTCTCTTATATTTTCTCATTTCATGCATCTCACTTTTCCTAGCCTATTAACTATGATATTCTCCCTTTTATTATTGGAAGCTTCATAAATGATACATGCATGAAAAAAGCTTTGGCTATCAAAAGAAGAAAATGTAATAATATATTTTTGTATAAAAGGATTCGTAACAAAGGCCATATCTACAATGGTAATAAGGACATATCCATCCCATATTGTAAAGTATCACATTATATTAGTGATATACATGCACAACTCTCCATCACATTTTCTAACCTTTGTAGTTTATCTTTCCTTTTCTTATTATTTTGGAAAGCTTGACTATGAAGACTTATGTACAAAAGACAACAAAATGTATTATG
This sequence comes from Lygodium microphyllum, assembly GCF_053477565.2. NCBI lineage: Eukaryota > Viridiplantae > Streptophyta > Polypodiopsida > Schizaeales > Lygodiaceae > Lygodium > Lygodium microphyllum. The sequence continues at coordinate 114,903,636 of NC_141137.1, forward strand.
AAGGGAGATTTCATGCACTGCCTTGCATAACCTAGTGCATCGTCTAATTTGGGACTCTAATTAATCAATATTGTGCTTGCTTAATTTGGATTAGTAGATAATATAATCCGATCAAGTGCTTGTAAAAGGAGCCCCCTTTGAGCTTTCAAGGGGGGACACACATACTCCACTCTACCACCATTCTCACTACCTCTATTATCTTCTTCTTCTTCACTACTTCCCTATCTCTCTTCACTCCACCACCCTTCTTCTCCACTTCATCATACATACCATCTTCCTCTCCCTCACCCACCCATCCATCTTCCAACTTCATCACCCTCTTTATTCCCCACTTCATCCTACCCTCACACTCTTCTACTCTTGCCGTGATCCTCTCTCATTCTCCATTGCTCAGTTATCCCCTTCCTTCCCATTCCGCTATCTCAAACCCCTCCGCACCATCATCCTCTTCACCTTGATTCCTCTTTCTCTTCCTACATTGTCATCGTAATTATTCCTCCACTTATGTGTGCTTGTTCCCTCCTCCACTCTTTTGGATTGGGATGCAACTCTAAATATTAGTGTCTTTAATCATTTGCTTCATATTGTGCCACACCCTCTCCTCTATTTATCTTTTACATCATTACGTCTCTACTCATGCATGTAAAAGTGTTCTAGTCCACTTCCAATTTGGCTAGGTGGTGTTAGAATATCAAGCTCTCGTTACTCTTCAGTTAGTCTATCTTTATGTGTGTGACCGACATTAGCTAGATACAACTATACACGTATGTGACATTCAATAAGTCGGTGTAGTTAGTGACTTAACCACAGTTAGTCTTGGTTAGTCATACCTATGTGTGTAAGTCTCTTTTAGTTAGTATAATTGAAGTATAATGGAAGAACAACAACAACGAGCTGAGGCTCATCTTCTGCTCCACTTTGTCTCTCTCCCTCTCTTTCAACATGGTATTAGAGCTTCAACACCTCAAGCCTGGAGGCTTGGTAGTGGCCATTTGACATCAAGACATTAGATTTGAAGAAAACGTCATCAAAGAAGCTTGTGCTTGCAACTCATTTTTTTGCAGAAGATATGTCTTGCTATAGAAATGGTTTTTGGAGAAATGGCTCCATGACTCCTGACCATTTCAATGTGGTCTACAACTTTGCAGAAGAAAGTTTTTTCAAATTCCTCACATATTTTGAGATATTCAGCATAGACCTGTGTAGACTGGCTATTTACTGCAGTAAATAGCAAGTGATTCCAAGGCACTGGTGGCTTTCTTGCTAACAATGTATATGCCCTTATTATCATGCATTTTAGCATGATATTGGAGTATTAAATGCTCAGTTTTGGAGCTTACTTGCATGTTGGAAATAGTGAACTGGTTGTTGTCCTAAATTTGGAAACAATATACCTACAGGGTTGAAGTATCTGTGATACTTATTTGCTAGTGAGAAATGCTTGGATCATACCACTTGAGTGGTAGATGCTTTTTGGGATATTAAGAGTGCTAAAAGTCCAAAGTTTAGACTGCTTTGTTGTTGGTTTTATACCAGGGTATTGACTGGTTATTGTCTGCAAGAAGGATATCAATCATCTTCACTTGACATACATGCAATATATTCTGACCGATTGGACATGTATCAACTCCTGCATAGAGTGGCAACTCAATGAGATGTTTTGGGGCTGTTTTGAGGTCTGAATACTCTTGTTTTAATAGAGAAAATACTGCTAGTTATAGCAATGGGCTGGATGTAATTGGTACTGCTACTTGCATATAGTACAAACATTGATACTTGTATGGACATAGTTTGTTGCTGGGATGTTTTGCCACTACCATAGAATGTTTTGAACTGATTTGAGCTTGGTTTATGCTCAGTTGATTGTTTTTTTTCATTGTTGGAATATAGTTTATAGCAATCATATTGTCAAGAAAATTGTCCTGAATTGCACGAAATTGTCATGAATAGCAAGAAACTGGTCTTGAACTGTAAGAAAAGGAGTCAGATACTTACAAGTTGTATACATCACTGAATACCTAAGCTGCAACTATGGCAAATGCTCAAGGCACTGACAATATCACTCAAATTATGGGAAAAAATCTAGACAACAAAAATTTTGCTTTATGGAAGTTCCGTATGAAGAATTTTTTTGTTGGCAAAGGTTATTTAGACTTATGTACAGGTGATGAGGCTGAATCTGAAATACATGAAAGGAATCTGACAAATGATCAGAAAAGGGCTCATAAGCTATGGACTGAGAGAGCATGCAAGGTGTTACATTGGTTTTTTATTATGTATATCAAATGCTATGGTTATACAGATTACTAGATGCAATTTCCCAAAGGATGCATGGGACATACTCATGAAGAATTATGGAAATGTAACACATGCAAGAAAGATTAAGCTAAAGCAACAATTCAATAACATGTCTAGGAATGGCATAAGCATTCAGGCCTACACTATAGAGATCAAGAATATAGTATAAAGCATTTGATACGTATATTTCTATGAGAGCTGAATCCCTTGATTGGGGATGAGCTGATTGCTTTGCTGCTGCATGAGGAAGTTAAGATTGGGCTGAGTATAGGTTCTAATACATCTCAAAGCAGAGACATTGTTCTTTACTCTAGCCATCGTGGTAGAGGTGGCAAAGGCTATGGCTATTTTCTAGGTCGAGGAGACACTTGAAACACTTATGGATAGCATCAACAGAATGTCTGGCATGGCACAAATACACAAAGCCAATGTAGATCTAGCGGCTTTAGAGGTAGGGGGAGATCACCCCATGGTAGAGGTGGTGGATCTGGTTCATGGCAGTCAAATGATCATTCAAACAAAGACAAGGACTGTAATTACTATGGCAGATATGGACACATTGCAAATGATTGTTACAAGAAGCAGGGAGATATGAAGGAACCAGCCTAATCAGCATCTGTAAACCCTATTAAGTCAAGGGATTTTTTATATGCATAAAACAACCCATATTCTATAGTACCCTTTATATATCTCATGATCCTCCTAACTGCATCTAAATGTGGTTTCCAAGGCTTCTACATGAGCTGACTAATCAGCCCCACTACATAACACAAGTCAGGACGCAAGTATATCAAGCTGCCCACCATCTGTCCATACATCGTCACATTCTCTATGTCATTTCCAATATCAATATGTAGCTTGAAATTCTGATCAAGAGGTGTCTCCATAGGCTTGCATTTAGCTGTACCATACTTCTGCAACATGTCATGAGCGTATTGCTTCTGTAGCAGCCATATACCTTGTACCAACTGCATCTGCAACTAACAAGTCGGTGACATAAATGCACAACGGTCACCCTGGCATATCACTAGTGGAGCTCGATATCTCAACATGAACCCATGACAGGATGTCAACCAATGGTTATGCATTTGGATTGGACAGCAGTATGATCAATTGGCAGAGTAGGAAATAGCCTACTATTGCATTGTCCAGTACATAAGGTGACTACGAAGGAGCTGCCTTAGCGGATTGTGAGGTAGTTTGGTTAATGAAATTTCTGAAAGACTTGAGAATACATCTGGAAAGCAAAGTGAGATTGCATTGTGATAACCTCAATAGTGTTATGTTGGCTAGCAATCCTGTCTACCATGCTAGGTCCAAACATACTGAGGTTCACTACCATTTCATCAGAGAAAGGGTTCTTATAGGGAAAATTGACTTGATTCATGTGAAGACTGAAGACCAGGTAGCGAATATATTTACCAAGTCTCTTGGTAAAGAAAAGTTCATATACTTCAGAGTGTAAAATATTACACGATGCAGCGAACAGAATCTGAGAAAGAGATAGAGAGTACACAAAATAGATAAGATGATAATCAATAAATTCTTTAGCTCCAAACAACTGATACAAAGATGGCTATGTCCACCGGTGTGCTTCCATTGTGTGAAGCTTAGATGGCGATCTAGACAGAAGATAGGTGAAGAGCTTAAGGCTAGTTGGAACAACAACTCTGACTGGGTGAAAGATGAATGATAGATGGTTGTGAAGGGGTTTAGCTTTTATAGCCCGTGAAGGCTGTTAGGTCATCATGACCGACCTACCATATGAGCCTCCACTAGTCGGCCAGGGAATATTCCCTTTACCATCGGGCCGGGGGTGCTGCCCCCAGGCCCCCTCCAGGGGGGCCGCTGGCCCCCCTGGGACCCCCCTGGGACCCCCCAGCCAAGGGCTGCTTCCCCGGCCCCTGGACCCCACAATAGGGGCCCCTTTTAACTCTCTTACCCCGCAACTCAATGCAATGTGCCTCGAGTTGCTACCAGCTTAACCACTCCATCTAACCCAAAGATTAGACCCACAATGGTCACCTTTTTGCCATTCGATCACATAGACCTCATCTAATATACAAGTCAGGACTCAACCAATGTCCAGGCTCACATTTGGCTTCTCCTTAGAATGGGGGCCTTACAACTTTGAGCACCATGGATCATTGGTGGCACCTAATGAGGGTGGGGCATTGATCATATCTAACACAGACAACTACTTGGAGTTCATCAGATGGTTTGAGCTTGAGGGGGAGTGTTAGAATATCAAGCTCTCGTTACTCTTCAGTCAGTTTATCTTTATGTGTGTGGCCGACATTATCTAGATACATCTGTACACGTGCGTGAAACACCATATTGGGAAATATGGAAATTTCCCATAAGTTTGGGACACGTGGTCAAATCTTTGGATAGCTTGAACACTATAACTCCAAATCGAGCGCTCTATAGCTCAATAGATTCCATTTTTCAAGCGCTTTCCAATGATAAGTCACATCATATGGTTTTGAGAAACTTATGGGCATGTTATCCCATTGCCATCTTTTTAGTATTCAAAAAATGGAAATTGGGAGATTCCCAAACTCGCTAATATTGTGTTGTGACATTTAACAAGTCGATGTAGTCAGTGACTTAACCACGGTTAGTCTTGGTTAGCCATACCTATGTGTGTAAGTCTCTTTCAATTAGTATGATAGAAGTATAATGGAAGAAGAACAACAATGAGCTAAGGCTCATCTTCCGCTCCACTCTGTCTCTCTCCCTCTCTTCCAACAGGTGGTGCCCCTTTAGCAACCCTTAATGTGAGGAGATTGATCCCATTTGTATAGAGTCCACAAGTTCTTATTCTCTCCCGTAGTACTTATGTATGTATACAAGGTGGTACATAATTGCAACACACTATGGTTTTATGGATTTCTTATTGTGTCTTAAAGCAAGCAAATATATATTGAGAAGAAGGGTGCGCTATGATAACCTCAAAGATTAAGGTTTGTGCATATTGTACATGCACTATCCACAAGTGTGTCTATGTGCAATTACGAAAGATTTTAGGTGGATTATAACATGCACTTCTAGATGCAATGCATTATCGCATGACCTAGTTGTGAGTATAGATGCAAGTGCAAAAGGCATTGCACAAAAGTTCACATATGTATGTAAGTGTACACAAGTGCAAATACGCATAAGTGAGAATATATTTAAGTGTAAGTGTACCTAACTTTAAGTGTGAGTTCTCCTAAGTGCACGTGCACCTAAGTGCATTCAAGTGATCCTGAGTTCACAAAAATGTACACAAGTACACTTGAATGTGAAAAGCACACACAAGTGCACTATGGTTGGCTCATTGCAATTTAACATGTACTAGATTAAGGTACTTGGAGTTGCTAGCACAAGTATATAATAGGTGCATGTGTATGCAAGTATGGATATCTATGTCGGTGCATGCTTGTATCAATGTCAATGAAATTGTGCCTAAGTACACTCAAGTGTATGCAAGCACACACAAGTGAAATGGTTGAGGCTAGATGCCAAGGTTTACAGCAGTGAACCTAGTGTGGATACTAGTGCACTCAAGGGTACTCAAGTATACGTACATGTACTAGTGCAAATACCAACGCACATGTGTGTGCACTAGTGCACAAAAGCACACGAGTGCATACTTGTACACACAAGTACAATGCAAATGTGTCGCCTTCTTCCCCCCTCCTTCTATCTAAATCTCCCTTGCAAACAAGGTAGGCATTTGAGATGAAGGAGTCTCTTGCAAGTATATACAAGTATAGCTAGGTGCTTGCACTTGCCTGAGCAGTTGGGGTCATTGATAAATTTGTGATTGAGATGAAGGAGTCTCTTGCAATTATATACAAGTATAGCAAGGTGCTTGCACTTTCTTGAGCACTTGGGGTCCTTGATAAATTTGTGCTTATAGTGAGTGCACAAGGTATGTATATGTTTAATGCAAGTGGTCATGCAAGGTTGTGTGCAAGAGTGGGATAGGATACAAGTATGTGTGCACTAGGGTATAGCAATAGTACATATGGGTGAAGCTTAGTACACAATATTGCACTAGGGTCTAGAGGTTGTGTACATGGGTAATGGATCATGTACAAGTGTAAGTGTCCTAGTGCAATGCCCTAGGTCTAGTGCAATAGGGTGACACTAGTGCACTATGGTGTGGAGGGGTGTTGTAGGGTGTTGTGGTTGTGTCAAGGGATCTACTTCATACCAATGCATGGTTCTAGTACACACTAATGCATATGCCAATGCCAATACAAGTGTGTGTGTATGCATGTGTGCTTAATTGCACACTAGTACACTCGAGTGTATGCAAGTGTACAAGGGAGTGTAATTGGATGTGGCAAGTGCATGCACAAGGCCTCACTATCTTTCCTTACTCCCCTTTGAAACTTTGTTGCAAATAGGGTGGGTATTGGGTTGCGAAATGAGAGAGAGAGAGAGAGAGAGAGAGAGAGAGAGAGAGAGAGAGAGAGAGAGAGAGAGAGAGAGAGAGAGAGAGAGAGAGAGAGAGAGAGAGAGAGAGAGAGAGAGAGAGAGAGGCATGTTGCATGTGCACTAGGGTAAACTAGAATATAGTGTTACTATGATAAGTGCCATGGAGTGTGCTGGGGGATGCACCTATAAGGAATAATCTATATAGCATGCATTCAAAGGGTATTAAGAAATACCCTTTCTTTACATGCTATAAGGCCATAACATGAACCCTTCAGGAAATGGTATTAAGAAATATCCTTCCTTTACATGCTATAAGGCCATCAAATGAACCCTTTAACTTTACTAAACTTAAAAAAAAATTAAAAGTATGATAAGAAACCCATTTAATAAATATCATTTTCTAATATTACTAAATAAAATGTCTTTCTTTCAAACTCATGTGATATGATAACTTACATGTTCTATAATGTGCACTTTTCAAAAAATGTGCTTATAGTGCTAAAATGGATGAAATAGTATACCAATGCAAGGTGTAGTCCACTATGGTGAGTCCTACAATGCCAAATGAGTGCATGTATGTGCAAAAACTTTTATGTGAGTGCAAGAGGTACTTGGGATATAAATGCAATGCAAGATGCAACCTAGATATACAAGGTACACACCAATGCACACCGGTGAGTTCATGCAAGTGCCATTATACTAGATTGCATGACAATGTATACAAGTACACATAAGTATACACAAGTGCACATTAGTTCACACAAGCATACACTAGTATACTAGAATGTAGGGTGATTTTCTCATTTCCTAGTGAGTGGTAGAACAGTGTATGGGCACTACAAGGTGCCTAATTCCTTCATCCCATTAGCACTTCCTTGTGAACAAGGTGGATGCATGACCAAAGAGGGGAAAGGAAAGAGGGACTGCTAATCCATAGTGGGTATCTAAAGCTATGCATGTGCAAAGTGGTGTGCAATGATGTGTGTGCGGCTTTCAAGAGTACACAATGCACTACAAGTGCACATGTGCATGAGCGCATATAGTATGTGTTTGTAACGTTCTAATTCTATTTTTTCGTGTGAACTATTTCTAAAAGGAAATGGGGATAATGATATAGAAATTTTTATAAATCTCTAAGGATAATGGAAATTTTTTTATTCTCCTCTCCCCCTCCAGCACAGTGGCATAGCCAGGATGTCCTGCGAAAGGGAAATCATGAGTTTCCCACAATATCTTTTGCTTAAGTGACTGGCTTGCTGGTATACACAGCCTTGTTCTATAGTAGACAAGTCCACTATTAATAGAAAATTCATGATACTTAGCCTACAACTTTTGGTTCTGATCCTTGGTAGAGATTTCCCTTAGAATCTTTTGATAGGCTGGATCATGGCATGCTTTCTCTCTAGCTAACTCAAGTATTGGATTATTTGGCATAGATACTTTAGTAGCTAGAGATCTAGCTGTTGATGGATTCTGCAAGATTAGGGAGTTAAGGAATGCCTTGCGACTAAGTGCATCGGCAACTACATTCTCTTTTCCTGGTCGGTACTTGATTTCAAAGTCATACTCCTCCAGCACTTCAATCCACCGATGTTGCCTCATGTTGAGCTCGTTCTGGGTAAAGATCCATTTGAGACTCTTATGGTCAGTTAAACTTGTTACCCAATAGGTAGTGTCTCCAAAGCTTTAGAGTGTGGATGACAGCTAGCAATTCCAGATCATGTGTAGCATAATTCTTCTCATAACTCTTTAATTTCCTTGAAGAGTATGCTACGGGATGACCTTCCTGTATGAGCACACATCCCAAGGCAAGCATGCTAGCATCAGTTACTACCTCGAACTCTTTATTCAGGTGTGGAAGTTTTAGAATAAGTGTGCTGATACCAAACTTTGCTTCAATCTGTCGAAGCTATTTTGTTCGGGAGTTGACCATGCAATGGTTGTTTACTTCTTTAGTAAGTCTGTCAGAGGTGCTGCAATCAAAGCATAGTTTTTGATGAAGACTCTATACCATCCTGTCAATCCAAGAAAGCTGAAAATCTCTTTGATAGATGTTGGTATTGGCCATTCTAGCACATCTCTGACCTTGGCTGGGTCCATTGAGATTCCTTCTGTTGATAGTATGAATCTCAGATATTCAATCTGACATTTGAAAAATGCACACTTCTTCATCTTAGCATAGAGCTTATTCGACCTCATTGTCTCAAGGACAATCCGAAGTTGGGGTTCATGATCTTCTTCCTGTTTGGAATAGACTAAAGTGTCATTGAAGAAGAAAAGCACGAAATCATCAAGATATGGCCTAAAGATATCCTGCATTAACCTGTAGAAGGTGGCAGGTGAATTCATAAGTCCGAATGACATAACTAGGAACTCAAAGTGCCCATATCTTGTATTGAAGGCTGTCTTGGGGATATCTTCTTCCTTGATCCTTATCTGATAGTAACCTAACCTAAGATCAATCTTGGAGAAGATCTTTACACCCTGAACACAATCAAGAAGCTCATCTATTCTAGGGATAGGGTACTTGTTCTTGACCATTGATTGATTCAACCCTCGGTAATCAATACATAGTTGAAGTATTCCATCTTTCTTTTTCTGGAACAGTACTGGAGCTCCACACGGTGAACTGCTAGACCGGATGTAGCCCTAATCTAATAGTTGCTTGAGTTGTTCCTTCAGCTCAATTGCTTCTAGTATGGACATTCTATAAGGTCTCTTTGCAATTGGCGCAGCTCCTGGTACTAACTTAATCTCATGATCCACTTCTCTTTGAGGCGGGAGTTCTATCAACTCTTCAGGGAATACATCCGTGTATTCCTTTAGCCACGAAGGTCCTTCACTAGACTCTTGCTTCTGATCTAACTTGTTGAGTTTAATCAAGTAGACAGGTAATCCTTTCTTGACTCCTTTTATGATCCGAGATACTTTGGCCAATTGGATTCTTGGCACTCCAGCCTCACCTTGGATTGTGACTAATTCCCTTTCAGAGTTTCGAAAGGAAACTTGACCCTTTCCATAATGAATGTGGGCGTCATTAGGCTTAAGCAAATCCATTCCGAGTAGACACTCATGGATACCTAAATACATGACTCTGAATTTGACCGAAGTCTTCTTTCCTCCCAGAAAGAATTCCACCTTAGCAATTTTCCTGGTACAAGTAACCTCACGACCATTTGCCAATTCCACAAGCAAGGTAGATGCTTCTACTGTGGCTATTCCTAATCTTTTTGCACATGTTGGTGAGATAAAGGAATGTGTGCTGCCACAATCAATCAAGGTCTTGAAACTTTTACCTTGATAGTCCGACGGTGTCTGAATCACCGAGAACTGGCGATTCGGCCCTTTCTTGTGTAGAGTGGCATGGACTGTCGCCCTTTCAAACTCTGCTTCCATGGTCGGATCTTCTTCTTCTTCTTTGCACATTTGCCTATTGGCAACGCAGGCGGTTCTTCCTCTGCCTCGGGTAGCAGCTCCTTGACCACGGCCCATTCCTTGGAAATGTGCTTGGCGATGTCCTCCACCAAGCTTGGGACATTGCCTCTTGAAATGACCAGGCTCATTGCAGTGGAAAAAATGGAGGTTACGGCCATTACTTTGAGTAGGAACAAAGCTGTTGACGTTGTTAGTCCTTGCTTTCTTTCTTTGTCCCTGATTATGACCTTGAACTCTCTTTATCTGAGGTCTGAATGCTCCTCTGTTCGGATCATTATAAGACCAAGCGTTGTTACCCCTTGGTCTAGACTGCACCTCCTGAATTCGAATGAGTGCGTCCTGAAGATCTGATGGACACATAGATTCGAGACGGGTATTTACTGGTGGATTTAAACCTGCACAAAATTTTGACACCTACTGTGTCATATCCATCTGCGGCGCATACTTTAAAAGTGAGATGAATTTAAAGTAGTATGCGTCAAGAGTGAGTCCCAGCTGTTTTAGCTCATAGAACTCATTCATTTTCTGCGTGCGATATGCAGGTGGTAAGTATCTTCCTTGCACGGCTTTCTTCAATTTCTCCTAGGTAACGGATCCCTCCGGGATCCCTTGATCCCTACACCATTGCTTCCACCAAAGCCTGGCTTCGCCAGTGAGCTTTAGCTTGGCGAGCATAGCCTGATTGGCGGGTGCAGTACCGGCTGCTTCGAAGTAATCCTCCATGGATTCAATCCAAATTTCAGCATCAGCTTGAATGGACCTGCCTCTCCCATCAAACTCGAGCAGCTTAATCTGTTTGAGAAGAAACTTCTTCTCCTGGATTACAGCAGTACTTGATGTGCAATACTTGATGTAGGAGGCGAACTAGGAACCTGTACCTGGGGTTGTGCCTGGATAAAGGTTTCTTAACGTTATTATACGATAATCGTTATTGATCTACATTACATCTTCAATTCTGCTATCACGTAAGTAATGTAGCTACTTAACTTTTTATCAATTCTCATGCACAATCAGACATTGATAAAGAGAAGTCTTATTTGTATTTATATGGGCATAGCCCTTTCAGAATACAACGTTTCTTGCGATGATAAGCCAGTTGTTACATTTAGTTTGGGGAGAACAACGTTGTATTACATTTATCTACAGGACATGTATAATAGTATGGTTTTGGGTCATGGATCTTCAGGAATTGGTAAGTCATTGAAAGTTCAGGATATCCTTTCCTTTGGAATCCATTCTTTTCATGGCGCCCCAACACTTTAATCCTGTCGGTGGGGATTACACGGGTTACTTCCTCGTATACATATGAGTTCATCTCCACCCTCCGACCTTGAATATGTAAAGTTGAGTTTACGTGAGCTTCCACAAAAATGAACAGCTTCATGACTTTCAGGTCTTCCAACAACTTAATCCTCTTTAGGTTGGTTTGTAGATAAGCAAACCGGTGGGCGACTATATAGTAGATTCCTGAAGCACCTGTCCATCTTCGTTCCATGTACAAGGGTGATGGATTATAAATTTGCTCCAGGATGTTCATCATCTCAACCCTTTTTCGATAATGCAGAGAATGCATTGTAGTCATAAACATGACTCGAAATACCAAGAACTTGTTCCATGCTTCGTAATTCTGCAAGACAGCATTGAAGGTAAGGAAATGTTTGGAACATTAACATTTGCTTTACTTCTTCTTATTAAGATTTCATAAAACAATTCCATTGTTGGTTCGCTCTGATACCAACTGTAACGTGTCCACTTGTATTTTTTAAGACACGTCTTAGCAATCCATCAGAAAGGATGTCTAGAAAGCTCCACCCAGCACTCCCATGGAATGTTACGGGGCTTGCGACCTAGGGCTTTCCGCGTCTGCCACGTAGCGGAAGTATTCCGGCCGTTCCCACTTAGGATCGACCTGAATTAGGATTTTCCTTATTGGTCATTTCCTAACAACTAGCGTCGGACCCAAGCGAACTACTTTATGCAGAAATGCCAGGTCTAAAGCAGATTCACACTGCACTTGGTTCAAGAAGAATGGGAAACGAGAGGGATGCAAAGCTCAACCTCTCTGCCATAAGGCATAGTCCCATTCCGTTCCCCTAAAACGGCGTAAATTGGTTCAATCATAACTCTAGGTCAACACTTTTTTTGTTCGTGTTCTTTGACCATCTTCCTACTGTCCATCGTGATTTGAGAAAAGTTCCTGGCCAACTGGGACCACCCATCCGTAGGACGGACCTATGGCCCATCCTCCGTACTTTCCTCGGGTTGTTTTAGTTATTTAATTACCTAACACATTAGTTGGACATGTAACAATCAGCTTCTTTAATTAGCCTGTTAGGCACTAGTTCCTTCACATAATCTTATCACTTGACATAGGAAAACAATATCAGACAAGTTCCTTATCAACAGGTTATCATATTTATCTTTGAAATACAAAGAGTCCAGCCCATAGGCTTATCCACAATCCTCCCGAAGGCTATCCAGCAATCCACAGGGATCACTAATCCAAGTTTTCACCCATAGACTAGTATGCGGCCTCGAGATCCAATCCCGAGTCACGTTAGCCTCTTGTGCAGGGCCCGAAAGGCGAGGGATTTACGGCCAGAGCCCCCTTTGGCACCCAAGTGTCTTCCTACTCCAAGTAGCGCTCAACGGAGAGACCTCTCGCGGTGAGTTATGTCCACTTTCCTGGCACAGTTAACAACCCCCTTGGTTAGGGTCAGGCAGGCAGTCGGGGGTAACTGAAGCTGCCTCTCCCTTCAGGCCTTCAACCTGAAGTATAGATATCCATTTATCTTTTAATTCATTGATCAAACAAAGCCAAACAGTGCTCTAAAATTTGTAGCAAGCACAAACATTTCCATTGATCTTTTTTTTTGGCAAACTGCTAAGGAATGAATCCCTCCTTTCGAATGCGTCCTGCACTCGATCTGGGATGACTTGCAACTTGGCAAGATCCCCTATATCTTGGGTTAGGGCGTACCCTATTAACCCGACTTGGCCAAACCTTAAGTTAATAGGTTATTTCAATTTATCTGCTGGTCATTAGCTTCCAATCAATCTTCTTTACTCAAGAAAGATACTAAATTGGGATGATTATTCATCCTCTTGCAAGATAACTTGCATAAGGACTTGCCATCCTCGTTGCGAGAATTTGGCCATTTCCTTGTGATCCAATCACAAGATCATATGACTCCACACTTGTTGCACAAGTGTCACATTGAATGGAGTCACGAAATAATCTGTTCCTGATTACATTAGGGTAACCTCATTAGACCTAGGGTTTCCAAGTTCCATCTTGTAAGATTCTTAGGGACAAACCCTAGCTCAATTTCAAAATATGTTTCACTGTCCCTACGTTTCGGTGAAAGTGGGAAAGTATTTAGGGTATAGGAGTTTCAAATTTAGCAATATGTAGTGATTAGGTTACGTATTAATTCCTAGTGAATTTATTAGAATTTAACCCATTCTAAATGAGTACTCCGCGGTTTTTAGGTTTATGCCAATTTGTTTAACTCTAGAAGATAGCTACGTTATCATTTCATAAACACATGACTCGTTGTCTACGGGTAAATTTCTCTTTCAACCCTAACTTGTCGATTTAAGGTCAGGCATAGATAAGGTTAATTCCAACTAATCTTCCTATAACTTGCGAATAAAATTCATGCTAAACAAGCAACCTTTTTCTTGATAGTTTATGTAGTTGACAACAATAATTTTCCTAGAGCTATGCATCGTAAGAATCATTCCATGACTTGCACTTTCCATGATGATTCATTGCGAAGAGGATATGGGTTAATAGTGCGATATGCAGTTTATACTTCTAGGCTTAAACGAAGTATACTATTTTAATGGACAATAATCTAGTTTATAATTCATTTCAATGCATAAAGCTATTTGCTAGAAATGCATTTATGCTTTCTTTATTTTGCATGTTTTATTGAAAGTATTAATGACTAAGTTCCTTCGTCGTGAGCATTTAGGACAAAAATTATATCCTATTTCTAACAATTAACCTTGTATGATTGAATTATAACAATATCAAATAAAAATTAGGAAGGAAAACCTGGGCTTGGGGTGAGATATCCATGTGGATGCTGGGAGACAACCCTCCCGCAAGCTGCGCCTTGGACTTTCTTAGGAGGCATTTCCACCGTGGAAACAGCTTTACAACTCCTTTTTGATATTCCACCGTGGCTCTCTTTTGCAATAACTTGCACCGTCTGTCGAAAGCAGTTTTAGAAGGCTTCTTCCTTGGAGTCGGGAATTCGAAAGGGGGTTTTCAGAATCTTTCACGACTAAGATCCATTAAGCCATGGGGAAGGCTTAATGGCCTTTGTAAGGACTTGCACGAACGGGGAATAACAAGGTGTGGAATCCCTTACGAGGGTTTTTGAGTGGGAAAGGGAGGTGTTAAAAGACCCTCAACACTCTCTTTCCTTTTACGAGTGGGGAAAGGGGGGGGAGGCGGGGGGGGGGGGGGGGGGAGTAATCCCAAAGTCCAAGGGAAAGGGGGCTTAAAGAAATTTATAAAACACGGGGGGTTTCAAAGCCCACAGGAAGCATGGGAAGGGCTAAGGGGGAAAAGGGGGCTTATGAGGCCCCCTTGGAAGCTTCCCCCCAAGAAGCTTCTGAAGCTTCAGCGCCACATGGAAGGGGGGAAGAAGACAATGCCAGACGACGGCGTTTGACAGCTAGGCACGGACAGACAACAGGGGCGATGCCGTCCTGGCCTTCGGCAGTGATCAACGCCTCATCCTCTTCCTCTCACAGCATCCGTTGTAGCCAACAGGCGGCAACCTCTCCATCTACCTCCCGATGCCCTCCTCAATGCCCTCCCTCACTAGTTAAACATGGAGACTTACTCTCTCCTTTCTGCAGTAGGGTGGCACTCAGTGTCCCCTCATGGCTGCAGCCCCCCTTGGTTTAAATAGGGGAGGGGAGGGGGATCCTCCCTCTCCTACGTGTTGACTGGCATAGCTCCAAGTGTGAGCAAGCTCCAGCAAGGAGCTTGCTCGACATTCTATTCCCCTCTCCCCCTCCAGCACGACCGTCGGCTGGGGGGGATAAGGGGGAAAAAATTTTCCATTATCCTTAGAGATTTATAAAAATTGCTATATCATTATCCCCATTTCCTTTTAGAAATAGTTCACGCAAAAAAATAGAATTAGAACGTTACAGTGTTTCAATGCCAGTGTCAATGCACTCATGTGTCAATGAGTTTGAAAATGGCAATGCACCTGTGTGCACATGAGTGCGCTATGCATTGCAAACAAAGAAAAAAAAGTATTTAAATTCACATGGAATTACAAAATGGGAACCACCAACAATTTGATCTTAAATAATGTTGTTTGCAATAAGAAATCACATTAAGGTCAACCCTCCCTTGTTAGTCCTTATCTCTTCCCTCCCTTGTTAATCCTTCTCTCTTCCCTCCCTTGGAAATAGGGTAGGAAAGAGGGACTACATGGTGTCAACTGGCCCCTTCCCCTCCCTCTCAATTTCTTTCTATGCATTATTGTTAACCACTAATTGATTTTGAATGGCTGAACCTTCAACAATAAATTATACCTTGTGAGTGGTTGCAACCCTTCCTCTAGTTCTCTTCTATCAATGGCTCGTCCTTAAGCTTTTTGCAACTTCTACTCGTTATTGGTGGCTTTATGGTAGTTCTTCCTTCTTCTTGGTTGCTCTTATCTCTTTCAACTTATGTTGTTCCTCCTCCTTCACTCAACAATAGTCCCTCCTCTGATTGGTGGCTCCTTTCTATGGTGGTAACTATGGTGGAATATGAGGTAAAAAGAGAATATGGATTTTTTTAATGGATAAAAAACCTTAGCTCTTGAGTTGTTAGCTCAATTATCTTATCAATGGATAGTTGGATAGGAATGCACACCTTAGTTGATGCCTAGGTGAAAATAAAATAAAATGTGATAAGTGTAATATGTAGAAACACTTAGCTAGTAACAAGTTACTCTTTTATGCTAGACTAGGTGGCAACACATTCATAGAACAAATTATGTGTGCCATGGTAAAGCCAACTATAACATAATCATAAAGTAAATTACTTCAACCAATGAATTTTGAGAGAAACTACTTATTGTAGCATCGAGTAACCCTAATTTTCAACTTGCTTTAGCAACTTAATCGAGCAGTTACTCTAGCGAAACTAACCTAAGTGATTATGATATTTGTGAAAGTCTAAGGATAAAAACTTTTCAAAATGAAGATAAACATCCTCCAATAGGGTCACTATAGTATTTAGCTAAGTTACTTGATAGGGGACTATGAAAATATTTAGGACCCAAAGATTGAATAATATATTAAGATTCTAGTATCCCATGGGGTAAAAAGATTACAAAAAATATCAGCTTATATAATAACATCTTGACCTGCCTATCATACCAACAAAGACAAGACAAAAGGAAGGAAAATCTCTAAGCAAGTCCCCCTCGCACAAGCCTCTACAAAATTTCTAATTACTAGAGGGGTATTAGATTCCATTCGTGAGACACCCTCTCTCTTCTTTTCTTTCAAGCAACCTTTTTCTCCTAGAGGTATGTGATCATCAGCTTGATTGCTTATTTTTCTTCCTCCCTTATGATGAGCTCCTTGTGAGTATCCATCCACAAGAGTAGATTTTCTTTAGTGCAGAAACTCCAATCTTCTATATGAACCCTACCATATCTCGCCTTATTACTTGGTTGCCAATGCAACAATTCTCCATAATCCCGCAAAATGTTACTATAGCTACTATATGAACCCTACCATATCTTGCCTTACTTGGTTGCCAATGTGATGATTCTCCATAATCTTCTAGAATGTTACTAGAGCTTGGAAACTTATCTTCTTGTATATATTCTATCTCGAAGAACTACAGCTTACAGATATATATATATATATGTATATATATATATATATATATATATATGTATATATATATATATATATATATGTATATATATATATATATATATATATATATATATATATAGATAGATATATATATGAGAGAGAGAGAAAGAGGGGGTGATGGCCTCTTTTATAAGTAGTGTGGGCTCTTCTTTTGTGTTATTGATCATGTCCTCCTCCTGCATTCTCTCTACTATTACTAGAATTCCATGCATGCTTCGCACACACAAAATGCTAAACCACTTCGTAGTAGCTTTGTGCTAAGTGGTGAGAAAAGTTGCCATGCTATGGCAACTTCACTCAATAATCCATTTCCCCTCTTTCCCATCTCCGTTTCCAAGTTGTTTCATTTCTCCCTCTCTCTTCCTCTCCCTCTCCCTATGTCGCACTACCCCCTTCCTCTCCCCACTAATTCCCTATGTCTAGATATTTTCCCCCTTTGTCTCTCCCCCCCTAATTCTCTCTATAAAACTTATATCTCTCCCCTTCTCTCCCTCCACCTTTTGTTTTACACTATTCTTTCCCATCTCCTTATTCCCTCTCTCTCTCTCTAAAAACTCTATAAATTTGCCAATAGAGAATGCTAGACATACATACAATCTCACATATACACTACCGTAAGAAGACACATGCTTGCTTCGTGTAATATTTAGAAATTCACCCCTCCCTCACCTACCTCTCTCTCTCTCTCTCTCTCTCTCTCTCTCTCTCTCTCTCTCTCTCTCTCTCTCTCTCTCTCTCTCTCTCTCTCTCTCTCTCTCTCTCTCTCTCTCTCTCTCTCTCTCTCTCTCTCTCATCAAACTTAAAACTAGAAGAAGCTTATAAAATTTGCAACATAGAATGACAAAAATACAATCTCTTCCATGCATTGCACTCATAAATATTTACCCTTACACAAAGGCAAGAAATCACCTGCTTGCTTTGCGGGACACTTAGAAATGGCAGTGTTATACTAAAAAATAGATCACAATTAAAACAGAGACCAAGCACCGCAAAAGGAGTTTCTCTAAGCACAAATCATTTTTAACTCCAAGCAAGGCATTCACGGGTGAAGCATAGTCCGATGCCATTATCATTGGCCTCTTTCTACCAATCATGCCATGAAGGAAAGATATAAAACATCCTACTTTTCATTGGCAAGCCACGAAGGTCAAGTCTAAGACATCCTATCTTCTGTCCACACATGCCTGACTATTTTCAAGCACCACATGTAAATGGCCAATGCCAACAAAAAAAGGCACCGCTTCAACATTTCCTAATAGAAACCAAGTTTCCTCTTCTTCGAGGAATCATTGGCAAAATTTCCATCCTTGAGTAAAACATACGAAGGTGGAGCACGGGTTGATTCCATATTTTTTGCTGATAATTGCATGGGGGATGCGATAGTCCTACCTCTCTTTGTAGGACCTGCATCTGAAAAAAATCTCAACATAAGCATGTAGAATAACTAACAAAGACTATATTGTTCCCAAAATAATAATACCTAGCCGAAAACTTGTGAACCATTCAATAGGTACTGATAGATGTTGATGCACTGTAGTAAAGCAACCCAAATCCTTAAACCCATGCTTGAACCAATGCCTTAGTATCTTATTAGTGTGAGAGTGCCAAAATCTCTTCCCATGGTCAACCTTGTATATATGCACCCAAAAGCATTGCAAGTATCCACAATGTAAAAATTCAATAAAAATCACCGGCTTAATTTCTATGTTGATATCATCATGTAAACACTCAACAACTCTTGCAAGTGTCCTTATAATACCATCGCTCATTACCACATGCAATATGCATTCTAGATCCTTTTGATAGTCAAAGCCTAGGTAATAGCCCCACTCTAGAGTAGGCATTATTAATGTCAAATAAGTACCGAAATATGAAAAATAATCTACTTCCAAAAGAGTATATGCTAATCAAACATGGCATGAAGAGCAATTCACACATATGCCAAACTAGTGACTCTATACGGTCAATAATAGCAATGCACATCACTGCACTTTTGAAGTAAATCCTTGTACACAATGTTTGTGGTCATATCCCTATCCTTGTCACCCAATAGAAATTTGACACCATGAGAAGATCTTACCCTTGAAAATGCAACATACAGCTGACCATACATAAATACTGGGGCTTTTAGATAAAGCCCAACAATGGATAGAGTCTACCCCTATGACTTATTGGTTGTCATAGCGAATGCCAATTGGATGGGAAACTTCCTTCATTTCATAGTAAATAGTAGTTGCACAACATTGGAAATAAAAGTAATCCTAGGAATAAAAACTTACGGAAATAAAAGTAATCCTAGGAATAAAAACTTACTCACCCGTATTTGCCCTGTTGTTATCTCAACATTTATCACCTTTCTATTGAAGGCCTTACAGATCAATTGTGTACCATTACACAAACACCTTCTTGGATTTAGGTTTCTAAGAAGAATAATAGGTGCCTTTACCTTTAGTAACAATAAAATAAGTGATGAGAAAATCCACCTCCAATATCCAATGTGTTTAAATACTCAACGGAGTACAAGAATGAGTCATCTATCTTTGCAATCGATTCTGCACTATAATATTACCTAACCTCCCATGGCATCAACTGCAATGCACACTCATTCAAAGTAGCCACCTCCATATTCTATGACACAAGCATAGCTTGCTCATTGAAATACGTTGTATAGTCACCCACACTGGACACATCATCGTAGACACTACCGATCAAGGTTTCAATATAGTGTCCATTTAACACCATGCCATGTGGAATGCACAACTTATCACAGTTATTGGTAATTCCCAACCCATCTTCTATCCCTTGAATCCAACAAATAAACCCATTGTCCACCACATTACTAGCCGCTAACACTTGCATTCCTAGATAGCCTTAACACCCTCACATAACACCACAAATCAAAGCAACACAGTGCAACATTAATAATATCCTTGCATGTTTCCTTCACCACAATTGGCAAGACCTTCCCAAAATCCCCTCCAAATAAAACAACCTTTCCACCAAATGGTGTATCATAGCTCATAATGTCTCTCAAAGTTCTATCAAATACTTCAAAGGCATATTGATAGGCCATAGACACCTCATGCTACAAAATAAGGCTCGGCTATCTCAACAATTGAGCAAGTTCACTTTGAACAAGAATGTTACAGGTGGATTGACTATTTAAGTCTACTAGGATTTTAAACTGTTGAGTGAGATGTACGGCCATCGGGCAGCATGAGCAAGGTAGCAATGCCACATGCCTGGGGAGTCCACTTGTAAGAAATCTTCTATATAACATGTGTTCAAAGGATATTAAGAAATACACTTTTTTTACATGCTATAAGGCCTTAAAACGATCCCTTTTACAATTTTTTTCAAATTGTAATTAAAATATCTTTTACAAATATGATCATGTAAAATTTACTGAATATAATACTCTTTCTTTTGAACTCATGTGGTATTTTGCATGTTCTATAAGGTGAACCCCCTGGGGTGCATGACGCTACATCCAACATTACATGACTACCATTGCACACCTTTGCAAGCAAGCACTTATATAGAAAAGTCCTTCTAGATCCACCACATGGCCAACCAAAAAGAATACACTCCCAACATTTGCATCAATAGCATCCATAACTACACCAAAGGGTAATTCTTTGTCCATCATTCAAGATTGCCTTTATAGATTAAGAAACCATACATTGTTTAGACATGTTGTATGCATACTCATCTTGCAAAAGGAAGTTAGCATGCAACTGAGAGTTTGGCGGCGGCTGATGAGGTTCTGGAAACCCATCAAAATGAGATTGTCTTCACCCTGTATGGCATAAAAGTCTTGGAGATATAACAAAGCCATGTTAGATGCCTCATATTTTATAATACAAGGAGAGGCATGTACACATTATAATTGCAATCTATGTAGGATATCCTCTACCATTGGCACAAAAAATCTTTCCCATAATTAGTTAGGCCAAGCTAGCTCACAAAAGACCAAAATTCCAACAAACAAAGTACGAAGATGAGCGCTAGTTTGGATGGAGGCAGTTTCTTCCAAGCAGATAGCATACTCATCATCACTCTCCGACATATCCCTTGCAATGCAAGTGTCCAGAGAAGTATCATAGACACATTGTCAACACTACACATATTTTCAAAAGAATTACACCCTTGAAACCCCATTAAAAGCATCCGCAAATAGTAAAGTTCACCATAGGTAGGTGATACAAAATACATCCTGACCACACGTATTCCCATGCTTCCTCTTTGTCTACACCTTATGTCATGCGTTCTACACCCAATACATCCGGAAGTCTTGATAGCACATAGTTTTAGCCTCTGGATAAATGTAGTTACACACAAACCATTCAGTAAGAGTAGTCCTCTGGAGGTCTTCATTTTGCACAATGCTTGATATACTATTTGCATCTCAAAACACCACATAGTTCTCACAGAGAAAGTGCACTTGCAATCGCTATATGTCAAGCTTCCGATTGTGTAATGAGTAATCATAGATCTTCCAACATGCCTCAGAGGCAAAAACATATTGTGCATCCAAATAAATCTGGATCTTGTCCACCTCACGAACACTGTCACCATTTTACGCTGAATCAACACCAGTAGAAAATTTGATGATTGCATGGTCATGCCCCTTGTACATGTACTTATACAAATACTTAACAACTGTCACTATCTAGAACACCTCCACATTGATGTGTGCATTATACTTCTTACTCAATAAAGGATTATATGGAACCTACATCCCTCTTTATGATCACGGTGTTTCCATAATCTCGCCTTTGATAGATGGGATAGCTAGAACTATCAACCATTGTCATGCCCACTAATTTTCAAGGGTAGCCTTTAGCACATTTACCATTTTCCATGCAAGGACTCTTAGGGTTCAATTGCTCGCAAGGGCCATGAATATTGCATTGTGAAATTGTCTCAAATAAGGTTGGAGACTTAACTCTGTCAGGCAACTCAGCACAAACCATTTTATCATAGTGACCTACTTCAGAAGTTTTGAAAGGGTGCTCTAAAATTAGCCCATTATCATTTTTCCCCACCATGTTTGCCAAGCCTTTATAGTCCTTGGATTTCAACATTAATTGATTTTGACGACACCAAGCCAACCTGCACTGCTCTTTACTACAATAAGTGTCAACAATAAACTATTGCAATAGTCAACCACTGCACAATATGCACACCTCTCGGTATCTTCACTCACTTGAAGTCAAAATGCATAAAATTGCATCTGGTAACACAATTTTTATTGGATAATTCATGTATATTAATAGGAACATTGACATCACTATAGGGAACCTTTATATGCCAACCATCATCACCCATTGGGAAAAGGAGAACATATAGCATTGGCATATATGCTCTATGCAAGTTTGAAATAGTAATGCATCAATCACCCCGAGTGTAAACATGAATATCCAAGCAATCAAGAGCACTCTCATCACCTTGCCCCAGCATGATAGTAGCAACCTCAGTTATTGCAGGAGCCGAGTACTATTTGTTGGTTCTTTGAACACCAAAAATACTCATTCTTAACTCTCATACGGGATTATTCTGCAGCTTCACATCCACAAACCTAAAAGCTTGCACATATACGTTGTGTCAATGGATCATAGATTGCAACTCCTCAAGTAAATCTAGTAACAAATCATGCATGACCACTATCCGATTAAGCAACATTGCATATCAAGAAGCAAAGGACCTATAGGGTGATAGATAGAGCCATGCAGTCTAAAGGTGTAACCATTCCCAACAACACGCAGCTCATCAACATTAGCTCCGAGGAATACAAAAACAGGACTATTGTATGCTCGTTTGTTATTTTTAAATATCATACTCCAAGGGTACATACCATGCAACAAATCATGTAATGGTTGCGGTAGACATTGCAATGGTGGAAATATCACTTTTCCATTCCGACAATAGTGCTTTCTAAACAAAATTGACATTTGTACTCGAGCCTTGCATCTCCACAATTTAGCTAAACAACTCTCACATATTTCAGAAAGACTTCCCACAGAATGCACATTTGGCTCTTGAAATAGCAATGCCATTGCTGTGGGATGAACATCAGTTTTGTAGGCAAAGTATGCAAAATGGAGCACAATCCACCATTTCGGAAATCAAAATTTGAAACATTATAAACATGTGACTCATTAACCATCAAATTTCTTACATTACAACGATTCCTAACATCACAACCATTGTGACTCATGTTAAGATATTAGGCACAACATTATCAATATGCACCATAGTCAAGTCCAATCAATATATTGTTCAATTGGGTCATTATTCCCATAAACCACTCCATTACGATTTCCTCCATCTTGGTAGCAGCTAAATATTGAAACAATATTAACTTGCAACTCAATAATCACATGATTTTCTGCACTCCTATGTTTCCGGCCATTGCAAGTGCATGTTGATGCCAAAACATTAGTCAAATCCACACCAATTTGTTGTTGAGCTAGCTCACTATCACCACTTACATCCCCAACGTAAAAAGGCATACCAATCACACTATTTTTCACATCCATGTGATATCGGTCCTTGCAACCAATTGGTGATGGAAAAGCATCCAAAATCTCTCGATGGAAAGGTAGGTTTTGAACACCCCTAAACAAATGAATATGTCAAAAACCCTCTCTAGGCCCTAAGCCTGGCAAGCCACCATCATTCACACCTAGTGAAGCTAAGCACATGCCTATGAACATGCAACTCATAGTCTTTGTTAGTTGCTCAATGCGAACACCCCATGTTGATTGGATGCCCACAAGATCTATCATCAACACACTTTATCAAAGGCATGGCTCAACCACTAATATTTAAATATTTAAATATTAAATATCAAATATTAAATAAAAATATACCAACCATTTCTAGATTATCAAAACTATCCACATAAACCTCAAGAAAGAGATATCACATTGTACATACTCAATACATTTCACTCAAATATGTCTTTCTACATCAGAAGCATTCCATGTAGCCTCGCAGAAAAGAAGCATATATTATCACAAAAAACCAATGTCCTAAACACTTTAAAACATGGGAGATAGTATGAGCTTATAAGTTTCCTCCCAATGAAGTCTTGCACATCTTGGGACATCCCACGCAAGCTTCACAAAAAAGATGCACATATTATCATTAAAAAAATGCTCACCCAAGCACTTTGAAATATGGGAGATAGTATGAGCTTATAAGTTTTCCCCTAAGTAGGTCTCTCTCCTTAGTTGTGACCACCCATATGATGGCTCAATTGTTGCAGTAAGACAATAAACCTACTAACATTCATTTGAAATTGCAAGAGCAGCACAACCGAAAATCCCTACTCATGGTCACCCTCCTTGGGCCCCTAGAATGATGTGCACAGATCATTCACCAGTAGATTCATTAACGTGCTTGTCTCAGAAATAACCATTGAGAGAGTGTCCTTACCTCACCACCTAGATGAGTCGACACCTGGTGAAGAACACTCTAGGTATGCTTTGTCTCCCACACAACACCATGCAAACATTTAGCATGTTCATACAACTCCGCCGAGTACATGGCAAGTGCATGATCCACACATGTGCATAGACCCATTTGCATTTTCATCAACTCATTCATCTTTGTCTCAAGGTTTTCAAAGTTCTAAGAACTTGGAGTTCTCCTCATGTTTCTTCAAATTCTTACAGTTCTTGCAAACTTAGCAACATGTGTTCCGTGTCTCCTTGCCACCTCTTTCATCTTTTGCACATTCACTCTATTAGAGCCCATGTTTTGGTTATAACAAAACATACAAATGGTTATCTCAAAAAATATACATAATGCCTTCATGCAAGCACAATCAAAAAAACTATCTTCCATACCCATAGCAAGCGTCAAAGAGATGATATTATGACCGTTTTGTTTGACTCTGTCGAATCCACTACATTCAATGGAGTTGAAAGCACTATATCTAGAACATCTCCCATGGCTTTGATTTGTTCCATGACCACACCAAACCTTCAAAAATATACAAGATTCACCAAGCAAGAATTTCATAAAGCCATGGTTGTATCATTACCCACCTCCAGAACCTCGAGAGACAGTCATTTCAGCATGAGTGACATAGCAATACATTACTATCGAAGAATGCAGTGGTAGAGCCTAAGCATATAGCTTCTCAATAACAAATTCAATTGTAAATCTTGATACCACTTTTCAAAGATATTATCACTTTTCTACACAGAAACATGCTACGAAGTCATTTTTGTGTCCCAACACCTTTAAGCTTTAACTATTTTATATATCTAAACCAAGTAATGGCAGGACTTTACTCAAATTGTATCCACCATCTTTGATTTAATAAAACTATTTATTGCCACATAAGCTTCAAGCTACATTGGTTAAAAGGAACAATGGAGCATTCACACACAAAGGAACTTCAAGGCCAAGTCACAACATCAGTAATTGAGAGCGAGACAAAGGAAAGAATGCACTATCAAAATGTCTTAAAAATGGTATCATAATCCACAAGAGTTTAACAACGTGCTTCAAAATGGAGATTTTCATTAGACACTCATTTTATATGTTGCACATAGCCTACATATATCAAGCAAGCTATAGCGATGAGCCTATGTGGTGATTCATTTGCATTAACATTGCCAAAAATCTATCAAGATAAACTTTCAAAGAAGTAAGCCTCACATCAAGAGCAATGTTCTCTTGTGCAACCATGCTCTCAGCCTTATGGGCAATCAACTCACACACTCCATCCTCTATATGATCTACACTAAGTGAGAATGTTATAAACCCATGGTTGTATCATTACCCACCTCCAGAACACCCAAAGACTCGCTCATTTCAGCATGAGCGACATAGCAATACATTATTATCAAATAATTAAGTGGTAAAGCCTAAGCACATAACTTCTCAATGAAAAATTCAATTGTAAATCTTGACCCCCTACTTTTCAAGGGTGACATCACTTTTCCACACAAAAACATGCTAGGAAGTCATTTTTATGTCCCAACACCTTTAAATTTCAAGTATTTTATGTATCTAAATTAAGTAATGGGAGCACTTTAGTTAAATTGTACCCAACATATTTGATTCAATGAAACTACTTATTACCACATAAGCCCCAAGTTACATTGGTTACAAGGAACAACACAATATCAACACACAAAGAAACTTCAAGGCTAAGTCACAACATTAGCAATTGAGAGAGCGAGACAGATGGAATAAGACACTATCAAAATGGCCTAAAAATAGTATCATTATCTACAAAAGTTTAATAATGTGCTTCAAAATGGAGATTTTCATCAAAAACTCATTCCAAATGTTATGCAAAGATTGCATATATCATCAAGAAAACTATGGCATGAGCCTACATGGCAATTTATCTACATAAAAAATGCCGAAAATCTTTTTGGATGAACTTTCAAAGAAGTATGTGTACACATCAAGAGAAATATTCTCCAGTGCAACCAAGCTCTCATTATTGTGGGCAATCAACTCACATACTCCATCCTCTATATGACATACACTATTAATTATGTCCTTTGGCTTCTCCTCCTGATCATCCAAAAATCTTGTACGCAGCCACCAATTTTTTTGGATGTGTTCATAAATGTCACCTATATAACCCATGATCTCTTCTGACTTGCCTTGTATCATTACTTCATTAGCAAGGTTCCCTTCATACTTTTCTTTCAATATTTTCTCGATCCTCTGCAAATAGTCACCAATGTTCTCACTAAGAGAAATTGAAGCTTTTTAATGCCTAGACAATGTCTTCACTTGCTTCTCAATCCCATCCAAGCGACAAATGTGTCAAGATTGTGGGAGAGAAGGAAGGAGTCTCGCTTGAAGCTTTCTTGCTTGCACAATGGGGGAAGACACACAAGGGTGGAGGCTGAAAACAGTTTTCCTCTTCTTAGTTGTGTAAGCCAAAAAAACTTAAGTACAAAGAAATAGAAGAACCCTATATATGGGTCTCAAACCAAACTCAACTAACTAAGGTGGCATACTAACTGAGCCACGAACTAGAGTAGATAAGGATAGCTATCATGTAGCTATTATTCATGGGCGGTGTACCAACCGCGTCTGCAACTGACAAGTCGGTGACATAAATACACAACGGTCACCCTGGCGTCAAGATTGTGGGAGAGAAGGAAGGAGTCTCGCTTGAAGCTTTCTTGCTTGCACAATGGGGGAAGACACACAAGGGTGGAGGCTGAAAACAGTTTTCCTCTTCTTAGTTGTGTAAGCCAAAAGAACTTAAGTACAAAGAAATAGAAGAACCCTATATATGGGTCTCAAACCAAACTCAACTAACTAAGGTGGCATACTAACTGAGCCACGAACTAGAGTAGATAAGGATAGCTATCATGTAGCTATTATTCATGGGCGGTGTACCAACCGCGTCTGCAACTGACAAGTCGATGACATAAATACACAACGGTCACCCTAGCGTATCACGAGTGGAGCTCGATATCTCAACACTCCCCCTCGAGCTCAATCCCAATTCCTGCACACCAAGCAGGTCTTTGAACTTGCGCAGCTTCTCTGCGCCCAATGCCTTCGTGAATATGTCAGCTACCTGATCCTCTGTGCTGACATAAACTAGATCAATAAGACCTAGTAAAACCCTCTCTCGCACATAGTGATAATGCACCTCAATGTGCTTTGTTCTAGCATGACAGACTGGGTTATTTGCCAAGTGTATACTACTCATGTTGTCACAATAAATGACAACTGGTCCATCTGTAGACTGATGCATATCATAAAGTAGCTTATGCAACCAAGCTACCTCACATGCAGCCATTGCTGCACCCTTGTACTCAGCCTCTGTGCTCGACAAGGCAACTGTAGGCTATTTCTTGCTGCTCCAAGTGACTGCAGCACTCCCAAAAGAGAACACATATCCACTGGTAGATCGTCTATCAGAAATACTACCAGCCCAATCAGCATCAGTGTATCCATGCAACTGTATCTGAACCCCAGTCTCATAAAATAGTCCATACTGCAATGTGGACTTCACATACCTGAGTATGCGTCTAGCCGCATCCAAATGTGGTTTCCTTGGAGCCTGCATAAACTGACTTACCAATCCAACAACATAGCTCAAATCTGGCTTGGTAATAGTCATATAAATCAAACTTCCTACTATGCGTCTGTACATAGTAGGGTCTTCTAGAAGCTCACCTGCATCTGTGCTCAGCTTCACATTCTGCTCCAAAGGATCTGAAATAGGCTTACAGCCTGTCATCCCATATTTGGACAGCATGTCCAATCCATACTGCCTCTGCAAGAGCTGTATCCCACTTGGTGATCTAATCACCTCAATGCCCAAGAAATAACGCAGCTCTCCCAAATCCTTCATCTCAAACTTCTGCTTCAATAGCATTTTCACATGAAGGATATCTTCATCACTGTCACCTATCATAATCAAATCATCAACATAAATGACAAGTAGCATGATACATTTCTCTGTTTTCCTCACATAAAGTGAGAAATCTGCCTTGGAAATCTGAAAGCCAATAGTGACAAGATACTGTCCTATCTTGTTAGACCATGCTCTAGGTGCTTGCTTCAAGCCATACAAGGCTTTCTTCAACCTGCAAACAAACTCAGGATGAACAGCATGCACATAACCTGGTGGCTGCTCCATATAGACCTCTTCTTGCAAATCACCATGCAAGAAGGCATTCTTTACATCCATCTGATGTAAAGACCATCCCTTTGATGCAGCCATAGCAATGACTGCTCTTACAGTTGCCATCCTTGCAACCGGACTGAATGTTTCTTCATAGTCAATGCCATATATTTGTGCATACCCCTTGACTACTAATCTTGCCTTGTATCTGTTCACAGAACCATCTGCATTGTGCTTCACCTTATAAACCCACTTACAGCCAATTGCATTCTTACCTTTAGGCAAAGGTACTAACTCCCATGTAGCATTTGCTTCCAAGGCATCCATTTCTTCATCCATGGCTTTCTCCCATTTTTCTTTTCCCATGGCTTGCTCAAAAGATGTGGGTTCTGGTTCCTGTATCACTTTGACCATATATGCATAGTGAATGGCTGTAAATCCATCATATTTCAGCCTATCCACAGGATACCTAGCTCTCGTAGACCTACGCAAAGTAGGTTCACTCCCAGGTGCTCTCAAAACATCCCTAGTCTTCCTTACTCCAGGTGTGACAATAGAAGGAATACCCAACTCATCATCAATGCTCTATTCTGAGCCACTGGATTCACCATCCACATAAGAGTGACCTGCATTCACATCAAACATGGGCTGATCAACCTTCTCTTTTCCTTTCCGTGATACATGCATACCACTATCTGCATTACTTTGAGAAGATTCTCCTAATCTCAATCTGCTTGTCCATGGCGAAGAATGTGAACCACTGCTAGAGGATGCTCCAAGTCCACAAATATTTTGTGACTGCTGCTGTAAATTTTGTGCAGCATTACCATTTTGTGCATCTACATCATCAATCACATTTACTGGTTTATACCAGCTACTCATCTCATCAAAAACAACATCTCTGCTCACTGTAAACTTACGAGTAGAAGGATTATAGCATCTATACCCTTTTTGCTGCAAAGAGTAACCAATAAAGATGCACTTCTCAGCTTTTGGATCCAACTTGGATCTCAACTCATCTGGCACATGTACATAGGCAATGCAACCAAAAAATTTCAAATGAGAAATATCTGGTTTTCTACCAGTATACCTCTCCTCTGGAGTCATTCCATGTATTGCTGCAGTGGGAGTCCTGTTCATTATGTAGACTACTGTAGCAACTGCTTCAGCCCAATAAAAATCTGGCAAGTCTTTTTCATTGAGCATGGCACGAGATACCTCTCCAATATGCCTATTTTTCCTTTCTGCAATTCCATTTTGTTGTGGGGTATGAATGCATGAATATTGCTGCTTTATGCCATGCTCCTGCAGGAACCTTGCAAACTCATTTGAGAGGTACTCTCCCCCTCCATCTGACCTTAGGCATTTTATCTGCAGGCCTGTTTCTTTTTTAACCATCGCTTTAAGAGTTTTGAAATGCCCAAAAACTTCACTTTTCTTTTTCATAAAATACACCCAAACTTTTCTGCTATAGTCATCAATAAAACTGACAAAATAATGACAGCCTCCAAGAGATGCAGCTTTAGTTGTCCACACATCAGAGTGGATTAATTCCAATGGCTTCTCACTCTCTTGAACATGTCTAGGAAATGGTTTCCTTGCCTGTTTTCCAAACTGACAGGCTTCACATACCTTATGCATTTCTGCAACCTTGAATTTTGGCAATCCTCCAACAATATTTTGGGCCTGCATTGATTTAAGTCGCTGTACATTAACATGACCAATGCGTTTATGCCAGATATCAATATCTGCAACTACACAGGTCCCATGTGCAAACATTGCTACACTCAATTCAGACATGTCTGCATCTAATGTAAACATTCTGCCCTTCTTCTTTCCTTTTGCTATCAAGCGACCTTTATTTTTCATATCCTCAACAAAGCATCCATGAGGATTAAATCTGACCTGCAAGCCCTGTTCAACCATTTGACCAACAGAAACCAGATTCTTGGTGATATTCGGGACATGAAATACATCGGACAGGTATTTCTTTTTCCCATCCTGCATAGACAAGGGAATTTTTCCAATCTGCACAATAGGATGTGCAGTATCATCACCAGTCTCCACAAATCCTGGTTTTTCCATTTTCCTTGCATCCTCCATCCATTCTGCATGACCTGTCATGTGGTTTGATGCACCTGAGTCAACATACCATACATCATTGCTTTCTTCTGCACTTGTCACAGAATTGTTCATGTGCTGCACCATAAACAGATGCTCATTTCTGTCATCACCCTGTCTACTAGAGGATGCATAATTTCCTTGTTGCAGTTTTCCATTCATGATGTCATTCTACTTTTTATAGCAGTCTTTAGCCATATGACCCATTTTACCACAATAGTAGCATTCAACATTACTGTTTGCATTTTGGCCTCTTTGCCATCCACCACGACCTCTTTGGCTCCCCCTGCCTCTAGAGTTACCACGTCCTCCTCCATAGGACTGGTTTTCTTGAGTTTGCTGCATATTCTGATTTCTACCACGACCTCCATATCGGCCTCCTCTACCTTTGCCTCTACCTCTTCCAGCATTTGAGTAGAAGACAGCTTCTTTTGAAGTTCCTCCTGAAGAAGATGCACCACCATTTCTTTGCTCCTCAGAAATTAGAAGAGCAATCAGCTCCTCAAAATCAGAAAATCTTTCACGAACTGAAATGGATGTCCGAAACTGTGCATAATCCTTTCCTAGACCATTCAAGGTCACAGAAACTAAATCATCATCTTCCACTGGTGACCCAATGGAAGCAAGTGCATCTGCAATCTTCTTCACCTTCATGTGGTAGTCGTTGATGCTCATATTTTCTCTTTGCACATTGTGCAACTCTTGCTTGAGCTGCATTTTCCTGGCTTGTGTATTTGTGCTATACATTTTTGACAAAGTATCCCATGCCTCCTTTGGCGTACTTGCATCCTGAATATGCACAATCATAGAGTTTGAAATGCTGATAGACAGCCAATACATAACTTTCCTGGCTCTCTCATGCCATGCTTTAAATGCTTGCATTTGCTGTTGATTGGGAACATCAGGAAGAACTGGTTCTTCTTCATTTCCTGCAACAAATTCCCAATATCCTTTTCCCATAAGGAAATTCGTCATTCTAAACTTCCATGCTTGGAAGTTGTTCTTGTCAAGCTTTTCAGTGACAATCTGTGAAAGAGAATCAGATGCCATTACAGAAGACTGCAAAAAATTTTGTCACTGCAAAAACCACAGCTTCACCCTCACAAGGAAAAATCTCCAAAATTGACAAAAGTGGTATTTGACCACACAGTCACTTCCTAGTGACGATTTTGCATCAACATGCAATAGGGATGATTCTGTAACTCCCAATGTCTCTGCGCACAAGCATACAATGCAATTTTTACAGAAACTTTTCACCGACCTATAGAACAGTGGCTGCACAGCATAAAACTGGGCCTTTTCCTGAGTGCGTACAGAAAACTTCCGTCTCCAAAACAGGCCCCGAAATGGCCTCAAATCAAAAAAACAGGGTCGCCGTGGGCTAAAGCCCTATCCCGCAGCATATACTGCCCTCTTGCTTCACCGCAAAAGGCATCTCAACCTGAGACAATGCACTCCTGCAATTTCCGGCTGTGCTACCTGCAGAGATCTGCTCCCAAAATAGAAAATGAAAGCAACACTGCTCCTCTTACCATACCACCGCGAGCTTGGCTTGCTTTCTTGAGCTCCTTACCACGAACAAGGCTCTGATACCATGTCAAGATTGTGGGAGAGAAGGAAGGAGTCTCGCTTGAAGCTTTCTTGCTTGCACAATGGGGGAAGACACACAAGGGTGGAGGCTGAAAACAGTTTTCCTCTTCTTAGTTGTGTAAGCCAAAAGAACTTAAGTACAAAGAAATAGAAGAACCCTATATATGGGTCTCAAACCAAACTCAACTAACTAAGGTGGCATACTAACTGAGCCACGAACTAGAGTAGATAAGGATAGCTATCATGTAGCTATTATTCATGGGCAGTGTACCAAGCACGTCTGCAACTGACAAGTCGATGACATAAATACACAACGGTCACCCTGGCGTATCACGAGTGGAGCTCGATATCTCAACAAAATGATCCTCAAGAAACCACTAGAAATATCATGCAATCCAATATCTTGAGCCCATGATGAATAGCCTTCTTTCTTGTGGCCTCTTTCATTTTGCATACAGCATTTTCGATGCACATATTCTTGTTTGCTGCAGAAGCCTCCATATTAGACAAAAAGCACATGTTAACATTGAGAGATATAGAAACCACTCTCTCTTTCTCTTTCCCTAACTAACAAACTAAATTACTAACCAACCCACTAAGCAAGTAACCTAACCAACATAATCAAACTACTCTCCCTCCCCCCTCCTCTCTCTCTTCTCCCTACTTAACTAGCTAACTAATGTAACCAACCTACTTCTTCCTCTCTCACCTCATCTCTCTCTCTCTCTCTCTCTCTCTCTCTCTCTCTCTCTACCCAACTAACCAACCCATAAAATTTGCAAGAGAGAGAGAGAGAGAGAGAGAGAGAGAGAGAGATAGATAGAAGAAGAAGAAGAAGAAGAAGAAAAAGAAGAAGAAGAGAGAGAGAGAGAAGAGGAAAAAGAAGAAGGAGAGAGAGAGAAGAAGAATAAGAAGTTAGAGAGAGAAGGAGCGGAGAGAGAGAGGTGAGAGAAGAGGAAGAAGAAGGAGAAGAGAGAGAGAGAAGTGAGAGAAGTGAGAGAAGAGGAAGAAGAAGAAGAAGAAGAAACAGAAAGATAGAGAGAGAGAGAAGAAGAAGAAGAATGAGAGAGAGAGATGGGTCCATGATCATTCAAGTAAAGAGCACATTTCAAATGGTCAGCCCACATCACTTAGTTTTGGTCAACCCTACCTTAGACAACATTCTTGGAATAAGGGTTCATGAAGACAACACTCTTATGGATAGTCAAATAACAATTTGCAACCATCGTGCAATGAGAAGGAATATAAAGAAAAGATCAATATCACCAACTTCAAGGGAAAATTTCTTCACCTTTTCAAGCTACGAGGAGTGGATAAACAAACTTGAGATGTATTTCACTCTCAATCCTCAAAGTGATAAAGTGAAAATTTATTTTACGGCTCTTTACCTTGAAGGCTATGCTCACACTTGGTGGTGATATATGTGCAAGATTGGCCAACAATTTTTTACATGGAAAGAGTTTAAGTAAGCCATGCTTGATGTTTTATTGTTCCCTTTAGAAAAGGAAAGACTTCAAAGATAATGGTATACATGGTCCCAAAGAGGGATGTCCATTAGAGATTATTCAAATACCTATTTGAATCCCTCTATGTACATTGAGGGTATTTTAGATTTCACAAAGTTGAAAAAGTATATATTTGGTCTTGACCCCACCTTGTCTCATCAGAGGTGGGAGCTCAACAATCCAAAACTTTGTATCAAGCAATTCAATTGGCTAAAAGATATTCTTAGAAATACAAGAGGGATGCAAGGAGTTTTTAGCGAAAAAATTTGGGGAGTAATTTCTCAAATCAACCTACAAGGTATGGATAAGTTTTCAATCAATTGAAAGAGGGTTTCAAGCAAGAAAACAAGAGTTTTGGTAGTCATAATAGTAATTACATTAAAATACTAACTTTTTCCACTACTATTTATGCCTCAAAATAGGGTGGGAATTATGCTCCATTTCAAAAACATGACTGAAGCAAAAGGGAAATTTTCAAGGGCTAAAAGTACTCCAAATTTTCAAGGGCTAAAAGTCCTCCAAAATTTATCCAAAACTGTTCCGATAGCAACTTCCTTCCTCAAGACAAGCTTAGGGAAATGCACATCAAAATATTATGCTTTAAATATCGAGAGAAGTGGTCCCAAGATCACAAGCTCAAGTGCAAAGCCAAAAGTTCCAAAATAAACATGGTGATTACTCGAGATGTTGAAGTTGAAGAAGAAGAGAAACAAGAGGGATATTTATTGCATGTTGATGCTTATCCAATGGTGGAAGAAATGCATGAAGAAGAGGATGTCACCAATGAGGAATTTTACAATCCTATGGATGGGTTTCCATTTTATCTAGGTGGCACCAATAATTCTCATTCTTTCTTATGTGCTGTTTCACATGATACGTAGACAGGCTACAAAGGAGGAAATGCACTTAGACTCAAAGGTATCATTAATGGTAAGATTTCACATATTCTTATGGATATAGGCAATACTCATAGCTTCATCAATACCAACTCTTGAGCACATTGAAATTGCTAACCATTGATATGGAATTATCCATACGGATATAATTTACAAATGGTACCTATGAGTCTAGTAAAGAAGTGTGTCCATGTACTTCTATTGAATGATCTCCTAGTTGCACAAAAAAAATGGATTTGATCACTTTGGATATGGGCCCAATTAATGTTGTTATTGGTTGTAATTGGCTAAAAACTCTTGGAACACTTACTTTGGATTTGGAACAAAAGAAAATGGAGTTTAATTGGCAAGGATAGCATATAGAATTGAAGGGCATTGACCACAAACATATAGAGCTCATCTCCATGACGAAATTGCAAAAGGAAATCGAGGCCAAATCATGCATTTTCACTCTTTTGCTTGCAAAAGTAGATGAAGAGAAACTATTCAATCAACCATTTTCTTCTCCAAAGAAAAGGAACCAAATATTGAAAGAATTATTGGAGCAATATAAGGATTTGTTTCAGCCACCATTATCCTTACCTCTTAAATCATAGGTTGACCATCCTATCAACTTGTTGCCTAACACAAAGCCTATCAACAAAATCCCCTATTGCTTATCTATGTTTGAGAGGGAAGAGATAGAGTGACAAGTCAAAGAGTTGTTGCAAATGGGCTCAATTCAACCAAATCAATCATCATTTTCCTCTCTCGTGCTCTTGGTAAAAAAGAAAGATAGATAATTTCACATGTGCATTGACTATAGGGATTTGAACAAGACAACTATTAAGAATAGGTATTCTATTCCTTGCATTGACAATCTTTTGGATGAGCTCAAGGATGCAAAAGTCTTCACCAAAACTTATCTTCATTCAGGTTACCATCACATTTGAATGATGGAAGGTTATGAGTTCAAAATGGCCTTTTGGACTCAAAGGGAATTGTATCACTTCTTGGTTATGCATTTTGGGCTTTCCAATGCACCTGCTACTTTTCAAGCTCAATGACAAAGCATCCAAAATGATGAAGGAATTTTAGTGAGGCAAAGGAGAAGAGTATCCAGATCATAAGTGGTAAACTGATCTTCTTTGGTATGATGGATGAGTCTATTTGACTTCTCATTCATCTTTCAAAGGTCGTATTTTACAAGAGACACACTCTTTACCTTAGTATGCCATCATAGTTTATTCAAACATTTGATAATATCCATAAGAGTTTTTATTAGAAAGGCATTTGGAGGGATGTTAAAGATTATGTCATGAGATGACTTTCATGTCAACAAAACAAGGATTCCACACTTTTTCCCAGTGGATTGCCTTAGCCACCACTACCTATTCCTCATGGGAAGTGGACTAACATTAGCATGGATTTTATTATAGAATTTTCTACAATGAAGCATGGGTGGAATAGTATTTATGTGGTTGTAGATTAGCTAGCTAAATCAGCCTTCATCCCAACAAAGGTTCAATTTATAGCAAAGCAAGTGACTAATCAGTTTATAGAAAGAGTCTTCAAACTTCATGGGATACCAATGAAGATTGTGTCTAACTGTGACACTAAATTTATGGGAAACTTTTGAAAAAGTTCTTTCTCTTCTATGGGGACTATTTTGACTCCTAGCACCATTTACCATTCACAAATGGATGGCCAAACCAAAAGGGTCAATAAATGGTTAGAGATCTATTTACATCACTTTTTCCATGATATAAAAAATGCATGGGATCATTGGCTTCACCTTACAAAGTTTTGCTATAATAATACTCATCACATAAGTATTGGAATGTCTCCTTTTGAAGCATTGTATGGTTACAAAGTTCAAGTGTCTTCAGCATTGTTTCATGATGATGTGAACCCTCATACTCATAAAATATGAAAAATTTTATGAAGCAATACAATAACAATATTTGAAAATCTCAAGACAATGAGATCCTATGTGGATAGTTATGAAGGTATGTGGAATTTGACAAAGGTGATTGGTTTTCTTGAAGGTTCCAAAATCCCATTATGCTTCTCTTAACGGAGGGCATAATAAAATTGCCCATCACTTTTATGGTCTATACAAAGTAATCAAGTAAGTTAGGGATCTTACATATCAATTTGATTTACCTTCAACTACTCATATCCACAATGTTTTCCATGTATCTCGACTTAAGAAGTATGTTGGCCCTGGAATTCAAGTTTTTGAAGAACTACCTCGCCTTGATGAAGATGATTTGATCATTTACGACCCAAAAAGATTTTTGGCAAGCAAGAGAGGGTTCTAAGGAACTAAATTCTTATGGAGTATCTCGTTAAGTGGAAGGGTTTGCTTATGAAAGAGTCTTCTTGGCAACATGCTTCGTATTTGGAACAATCTCATGGCTTCTTCAAGAGGATACTTCCCTCAAAAACTAGTAAATAGCTTGCTATATTAAATTTATATATAGAAATTAATTACCTTATCTTCATTAAAATTATATTTTGATGGCATGCTTGGATACTACATATTATCATTTGTGAAAAATCAGAGTGAAGCAACATTGAGATGTGCACAAGAGGGAGAGAAGAGCTCAAAAGTACAACAACAAGTCTTGCTTATTAAGTTACTCATGAAAGTACAACTTGAGTCACTCTCACTCATCAGTTGATGTAGACCCATGGGCTATTTACATAGCCCCAGCTAGGCAGGGTTAGGGTTTTCCCCTTCCCCTCAAGACCATTCACACTCAGCTACCCTTATCCCCTCCAGCATAAGGAGAGTTCACATGCTTACACTCTCAATATCCCCCCTCAATGCCAAGTGGCATTGGATAAAGCATGATAGGATGCCCCCCCTTAATCCACAATGAGATGCCTTTATAAATCAGGCTACAAAAGATGGTTATAGGTAGAGAGTTTACATGACTCAAAAGAGTGATTGGAGGCAAAGTTAGCCTCCAATTCCTTAGGTGGTTCTGCAACATTGGGAAACTTACTGGTAATATGCCCAATCTTTTTGCATTTATTGCATTTCATTTTTTTGGGTACTTCTTCCAAAAATTACTTACAATATGCCCTTTTTTATGATGACAGAAATAGCACTTTGTAGAGACTGTATGGACTAACACTTGCTCACAGAAAGTAGATGCTGAAGTGCCCTCCTTATGGTTCCTCTTCTCTTCATCCAGACATAATTGGATGGTACCTTCCAAGCTAGGATTTGAGATGTTTGTTAATGTTGTTACAAGAGTAGAGAAAACCTTTTTGATGGCCTTCAAAATGATAATAATAGCATCAGGTTCTGCCTATTAGTACTTGTAGAGAAGCTAGTTGGGCCATAAGCCCCTTCATAGGGGAGATAAATTTTCCAAGATCCTCCCCTTCATTATATTCTAGGCTGAAATTTTCAATTTTAAGAAAATTTTGTGATTTTTTTCCAGAGGCACCATAGAGTTTTTCCAACTCATCCCATTTGGCCTTGGCAGTACAGTGTTGATCTACATAGTGTATTAAAGATTCATCAAGGTGGAACATGATAATAGCCTGAGCTCATTGATTGTCTTCCACATCATTCGTGTTGGAAGGATTAATAGGTTTGGTCCCCATGATGAGAGGCCAATAACCCCTTTCCATCATCTTATATTTGATAAGCACTTACTAGGGACGGAAATCTTTTCCATTAAACTTTTGGATTTGAGGCCTAACATCAACATAAGCCATGGCCTTAATAGGAAGGTCTTACCAATTGGCCTAGGCAATGGCACTGTCTAGTCCTTTACAAATGGCCAAGTATGAACCAACTGCTAGAAATGATAGCCTTACAACTTAGTAAACTTTTAAAATTGTAATAATGAAAATGGTTGAAAATCATACATATGTAGTACCTCAAGATAAGATTTTGGCTGTCCTTTTCTTTGGTCAACCTTTGATTTAAGGTTTATTATATTCCTGGGTTTCAATGAGTTGAACTTTGATTGGACCTCTGGCTCCTTGTTGGGGACCTTATGGTTTAGTGAATGAATATTTGGTTGAGTAAGGTTGATTAATAACTTTGACACTTGGTGAAGAGTGTGAGGAGATTTCAATTACATCCATGTTCATGTTTCATCATAAGGTAGTAGCACTAATCATGTCACTAAATGCCTTTTTAGTGCTAAGAAGCACTCATCTCAAGATTAAGACCACTTGAGATGTTTAGGTATTTACCTTGTCAAGCTTAGTGAGATACTTGACTAATTTACGATGTTGAGAGTCAGCTTCTTGGTGAGATTATGATGTTCCCTGAGTGTTGGAGTTGCATCAAAGATCATGAACACACTTCATAGCATATGCTTCAATGATTAGAATCACTATTAATGATTCCCAAATTGAAAAAAGTGAAAATAGGAAATCTTGAAGCTTCTTGGCTATGGCTGCCACGAAACCCATAGTTAGAGTTTTGGTCACAACACACAATAGGAGTGCAATGAGGTCAAACCCTCTTAGAGGGATATTGCCCACTAGGGGGGCTAAGAAAGCCCTATGGTAGCTGGAGTGATTGTGATGCACCTATTGATCACGCTAGGCTCTGAAACGTCATGCTGCCTGGACTGAATCATTTTTTGAGAATTCAGCAATGATGCCCTCCTCATTGCCCAATGTTTGCTTTTGATGTGCCGTGTTTAATCTCTCTAAGCTGGAGGTGAAGTCTTCAGAAGAAATCAAGAGCTAATATTGCCTCCTTTGCACACACGAGCTCCTCCAAGGTCAAGGGGTCAAGCTGTGGCTATGGAGGTCAAGAGATAAGATGAAGAAGATGAAGGCTCATGTGCACTTAGTGATGGATGATGCTAAAGGAAGCTACTAACATTAGAGATAGCTCTGATACCATGTGAAAAATCAAGGTGAAGCAACATTGAGATGTGCATAAGAGGGAGAGAATAACTCAAAAGTACAAGAATAAGTCTTTCTTATTAAGTTGCTCATGAAAGTACAACTTGAGTCACTCTCACTCATCAGTTGATGTAGACCCATGGGTTGTTTATATAGCCCTAGTGAGCTAGGGTTAGGGTTTTCCCTTCCCCTTAGGACCATTCACACTTAGCTACCCTTATCCCCTTCAGCATAAGGAGAGTTCACATGTTTACACTCTCAACATCATTTACATTTCTATAGTTTGCACATAAAAATTTCGTACTTTTCCTTCAAGTTATGTCCAAAATGGTACTATAGCCTATTTTTGACAAGCTACAGTAGTTTCTTCACTACTTTCGTTCTATCAACTTATAAAATCTTTTTCAACTTGAAGTTTCATTTTAACATGGGTCCATATGCTTTGAGCTGTCCTTGTAATCTTCACTATAATTTATCGTAATTTCAGCTTTGAGGAAAAAGCTCTTTTATGCCAAGATGGCTTGTAATAAAGCAAAATAATACCTTAGTCAATATTTAGCCTTAGGTCTAGGATTAGATATAAAATTCTAAGTTGTAACTTGCAAAGCACCTTTTTGCCAATTGTAAACATTTATTATTTGAGGTCTCCATCTCCCACCATCCATTGAGGATGCATACTCTATGGTCACCATGGCATTGGGGTGGATTCCATGCCCCTCCATAGCTTGAGGAGAATACCACGTTGCAGCCTCTTATGAATGATTCTCAGCCATTGTATCAAGTGGTAATATGATTCATGACAGCCTAGCTACCTTGGCTATGGCTTTCTTGGAAATTTTTTAATTTTTTAATTTTAAGTATTTTAGCTTACTGTAGGAATTAGATTATTTATATATACAATCCTGAACAATAGAATAGGCTACACATAATCCATCCTTGCATACAAGATATCCATAAGTAATATAAGTCCACCAATATGCAAGTTACTCACCACATATGAATAGTGAGACTCAAGGCATGCATCCAAAGTTAACAACCTTCTGAGAGAAGGAAGTACCAGGTGTACAAACCAAAGCTAAATTAGTCTACAATCATCAATATTATCCACATAAATAATGTAGACCATAATCATATATGCATAGGCAAGAAAGAGTCTTCCATTGACTCATGAGTCCAAGCTCTGCAAATGAAAAAATCAGAAATCAAAATACTCCCACAAAATCAAACTAGAATGTCCAAACCAAAATCCAAACTCAATATATATGCCTCATAGCATTCAAGCACCCAATGACATGAAGCAATATATTTGGGAGCATGTACTCATAAAATAAGCCTTCAATTTCCAAATGGAATGTAACGTGTCCACTAGTATCGTCCAGGACACGTCTTGGCAGTCCATTAGAAAGGATGTCTAGAAAGCTCCGCCCGGCACTCCCATGGAATGTTACGGGGTTTTAGATCTAGGGCTTCCCGTGTCTGCCACGTAGCGGAAGTATTTTGACTGTTCCCACTAGGATCGACCTGAATTAGGGTTTACCTCATTGGTCATTTCCTAACAGCAACTAGCCTCGGACCCGAGCGAAGTACTTTATGCAGAAACGCCAGGTCTGAAGCAGATTCACGCTGCACTTGGTTCAAGGAGAATGGGAAACGACAGGGATGCAAAACTCAACCTCTCTTCCATAAGGCATAGTCCCATTCCGTTCCCCTAAAACAGCATAAATCGGGTCCAGTCTTAACTCTAGGTCAATGCTTGAGTTGTTTTGTGTTCTTTGACAATCCTCTTGCTGTCCATCGTGATTTGAGAAAAGTTCCCGGCCAACCGGAACCACCCATCTGTAGGACGGACCTATGGCCCATCCTCTGCACTTTCCTCGAGTTGTTTTAGTTATTTAATTACCTAACACATTAGTTGGACATGTAACAACCAGCTTCTTTAATTAACCCGTTAGGCACTGGTTCCTTCACGTAATCTTATCACTTGACATAGAAAAATAATATCAGGCAAGTTCCTTATTAATAGGTTATCATATTTATCTTTGAAATACAAAGAGTCCAGCCCGTAGGCTTATCCACAATCCTCCCGAAGGCTATCCAGCAATCTAGAGGAATCACTAATCCAAGTTTCCACCCATAGACTATTATGCGGGCCTCAAGATCCAATCCCGAGTCACGTTAGCCCCTTGTGCAGGACCCGGAAGGCAAGGGATTTACGGCCAGAGCCCCCCTGGAACCCAAGCATCCTCCTGCTCCAAGTAGCGCTCAATGGAGAGACCTCTCGTGGCGGGTTCGGTCCACTATCCTGGGGCGGTCAACAATCCCCTTGGTTAGGGTCAAGCAGGCAGTCAGGGGTAACTAAAGCTGCCTCTCTCTTCAGGACTTCAACCTAAAGTATAGATATCCATTTATCTTTTAATTCATTGGTCAAACAAAGCCAAACAGTGCTCTAAAATCTATATCAAGCACAAACATGTCCATTGATCTTTTTTGTTGTTGGCAAACTGCTAAGGAATGAATCCTTCCTTTCGAATGCGTCCAGCACTCGATCCGGGATAACTTGCAATTTGGCAAAATCCCCTATATCCTGGGTTAGGGCGTACCCTATTAACCCGACTTGGTCAAACCTTAAGTTTATCGATTGGTCATTAGTTTCCAAACAAACTTCCTTACTCAAGAAGAATACTAAAGTATTCCTCCTCTTGCAAGATAGCTTTCGTAAGGATCCGCCAACCCCATTGCGAGCCCCGTGTTCCATTCCGTTCCCCCAAAACAGCGTAAATCAAGTCCACTCTTAACTCTAGGTCAACGCTTTAGTTGTTTTGTGTTCTTTGACGATCCTCGTGCTGTCCATCGCGATTTGAGAAAAGTTCCCAGCCAACCAGAACCACCCATCCATAGGACGGACCTATGGCCCATCCTCCACACTTTCCTCAAGTTGTTTTAGTTATTTAATTACCTAACACGATAGTTGGACATGTAACAACTAGCTTCTTTAATTAACCCGTTAGGCACCGATTCCTTCACGTAATCTTATCACTTGACATAGAAAAACAATATCAGACAAGTTCCTTATTAATAGGTTATCATATTTATCTTTGAAATACAAAGAGTCCAGCCCGTAGGCTTATCCACAATCCGCCCGAAGGCTATCCATCAATCCAGAGGGATCACTAATCCAAGTTTTCGCCCATAGACTATTATGCGGGCCTCAAGATCCAATCCCGAGTCACGTTAGCCCCTTGTGCAGGACCCGGAAGGCAAGGGATTTACGGCCAGAGCCCCCCTGGCACCCAAGCATCCTCCTGCTCCAAGTAGCGCTCAACGAAGAGACCTCTCGCAACGAGTTCGGTCCACTATCCTGGCGCGGTCAACAATCCCCTTGGTTAGGGTCAAGCAGGCAGTCAGGGGTAACTAAAGCTGCCTCTCCCTTCAGGACTTCAACCTAAAGTATAGATATCCATTTATCTTTTAATTCATTGGTCAAACAAAGCCAAACAGTGCTCTAAAATCTATATCAAGCACAAACATGTCCATTGATCTTTTTTGTTGTTGGCAAACTGCTAAGGAATGAATCCTTCCTTTCGAATGCGTCCAGCACTGGATCCGGGATAACTTGCAATTTGGCAAAATCCCCTATATCCTGGGTTAGGGCGTACCCTATTAACCCGACTTGGTCAAACCTTAAGTTTATCGATTGGTCATTAGTTTCCAAACAAACTTCCTTACTCAAGAAGAATACTAAAGTATTCCTCCTCTTGCAAGATAGCTTGCGTAAGGATCCGCCAACCCCATTGCGAACCCCGTGTTCCATTCCGTTCCCCTAAAACAACGTAAATCAAGTCCACTCTTAACTCTAGGTCAACGCTTTAGTTGTTTTGTGTTCTTTGACGATCCTCCTGCTATCCATCGCGATTTAAGAAAAGTTCCCGGCCAACCGGAACCACCCATCCGTAGGACGGACCTATAGCCCATCCTCCACATTTTCCTCAAGTTGTTTTAGTTATTTAATTACCTAACACATTAGTTGGACATGTAACAATCAGCTTCTTTAATTAACCCGTTAGGCACTAGTTCCTTCACGTAATCTTATCACTTGACATAGAAAAACAATATCAGACAAGTTCCTTATTAATAGGTTATCATATTTATCTTTGAAATACAAAGAGTCCAGCCCGTAGGCTTATCCACAATCCGCCCGAAGGCTATCCAGCAATCCACAAGCATCACTAATCCAAGTTTCCGTCCGTAGACTATTATGCGGGCCTCGAGATCCAATCCGGAGTCACGTTAGCCCCTTGTCTAGGACCCGGAAGGCAAGGGATTTACAGCCAGAGCCCCCCCTGGCACCCAAGCATCCTCCTGCTCCAAGTAGCTCTCAACAGAGAGACCTCTCGCGGCGGGTTCGGTCCACTATCCCGGCGTGGTCAACAATCCCCTTGGTTAGGGTCCGGCATTCAGTCGGGGGTAACTAAAGCTACCTCTCCCTTCAGGACTTCAACCTAAAGTATAGATATCCATTTATCTTTTAATTCACTGGTCAAACAAAGCCAAACAGTTCTCTAAAATCTATATCAAGCACAAACATTTCCATTGATCGTTTTTGTTGTTGGCAAACTGCTAAGGAATGAATCCTTTCTTTCGAATGCGTCCAGCACTCGATCTGGGATAACTTGCAATTTGGCAAAATCCCCTATATCTTGGGTTAGGGCGTACCCTATTAACCCGACTTGGTCAAACCTTAAGTTTATCGATTGGTCATTAGTTTCCAAACAAACTTCCTTACTCAAGAAGAATACTAAAGTATTCATCCTCTTGCAAGATAGCTTGTGTAAGGATCCGCCAACCCCATTGCGAGCCCCGTG
Organism: Lygodium microphyllum; assembly: GCF_053477565.2. Lineage (NCBI taxonomy): Eukaryota > Viridiplantae > Streptophyta > Polypodiopsida > Schizaeales > Lygodiaceae > Lygodium > Lygodium microphyllum. The sequence goes on from NC_141137.1 coordinate 114,948,184, forward strand.
TCCCATTCCGTTCCCCTAAAACAGTGTAAATCGGGTCCACTCTTAACTCTAGGTCAACGCTTTAGTTGTTTTGTGTTCTTTGACGATCCTCCTGTTGTCCATCGTGAATTGAGAAAAGTTCCCAACCAACCGGGACCACCCATCTGTAGGACGGACCTATGGCCCATCCTCTACACTTTCCTCAAGTTGTTTTAGTTATTTAATTACCTAACACATTAGTTGGACATGTAACAACCAGCTTCTTTAATTAACCCATTAGGCACTGGTTCCTTCACGTAATCTTATCACTTGACATAGAAAAACAATATCAGACAAGTTCCTTATTAACAGGTTATCATATTTATCTTTGAAATATAAAGAGTCCAGCCCGTAGGATTATCCACAATCCGCCCGAAGGCTATCCAACAATCCACAGGGATCACTAATCCAAGTTTCCACCCGTAGACTAGTATGCGGGCCTCGAGATTCAATCCCGAGTCACGTTAGCCCCTTGTGCAGGACTCGGAAGGCGAGGGATTTACGGCTAGAGCCCCCCCTGGCACCCAAGCATCTTCTTGCTCCAAGTAGCGCTCAACGGAGAGACCTCTCGCAGCGGGTTCGATCCACTATCCCGGTGCAGTCAACAACCCCCTTGGTTAGGGTCACGTAGGCAGTCGGGGGTAATTGAAGCTGCCTCTTCCTTCAGGACTTCAACCTGAAGTATATATATCCATTTATCTTTTAATTCATTGGTCAAACAAAGCCAAACAGTGCTCTAAAGTCTATAGCAAACACAAACATTTCCATTGATCGTTTTTGTTATTTGCAAACTGCTAAGGAATGAATCCTTCCTTTCGAATGCGTCTAGCACTCGATCCAGGATAACTTGCAATTTGGCAAAATCCCCTATATCCTGGGTTAGGGCGTACCCTATTAGTCAAACCTTAAGTTTATCGGTTGGTCATTAGTTTCCAAACAAACTTCCTTACTCAAGAAGGATACTAAAGTATTCATCCTCTTGCAAGATAGCTTGCGTAAGGATCCGCCAACCCCATTGCGAGACTTTGGCCATTCTCTTATTATCCAATCACAAGATCATATGACTCCGCATTTGCTACGCAAGCGTCGCATAGAACTATGAGACAATGGAGTCACGAAACAATTTGTTTTGGTTCTTTAAGCTGACGTCGTTAGACCTAGGGTTTCCAAGCTTCATCTTTGTAAGATTCTCAGGGACAAACCCTAGTTCCTTTTACAATTACAATTCACTGTCCCTACATTCAGGGAATGTGGCAAGTATTTAAGGTATAGGCGTTTCTTGGAATTTAACTCATTCCCCACGAGTATTTCGCAACATAGGTGTTTTAAGTTTATGTCAATTTGGTTAACTCTAGAAGATAATTTCGAGATTACTTCCACATGATTTGTTGTCTATGCGTAAATTGATTTTTCAATCCTAAACTTTATCGATTTGAGGTTAAGTTAATTCCAAATAATCTTCCTACACTTTGCGAGCAAAATTCATGCTAAACAAGCAACCTTTTACTTAATAATTTATGTTGTTGACAAACGATATTTTCCTAGAGTTTATGCATCGTAAGAATAATTTCATACTTGCACTTTCCATGATGATTTATTGCAAAGAGGATATGGATTAATAGCACCTAAGATGCAGTTTATACTTCTAGGTCTAATCGAAGTCCACTATTTCAATGGATAATAATCTAATCTTATAATTCATTTCAATGCATAAGCTTTTTGCTAGAAATGTTTTATGCTTTCTTTATTTTGCATGTTTCATTAAAAGTATTAACGACTAAGTTCCTTCATCGTGAGCATCTAGGGCAAAAATATATCCTATTTCTAACAATTAACCTTGCATGATTGAATTATAACAATATCAAATAAAAATTAGGAAGGAAAACCTGGGTTTGGGGTGAGATATCCATGTGGATACCGGGAGACGACCCTCCCGCGACAGCGCCTTGGACTTTCTTCGGAGGCATCGCGATTGCAGTCTTTCGGACGTGGAAGCAACTTTACAGTCCTTTTTGGAATTCCACCATCGCTCCCTTGCACTTCAATACTCTTCTTCTCTTTTTCGAGTGGGGAAAAAAACCAAAGCCCCAAGGGTATTTTGAAAAGGGCAAGGAACGGCTAAGGGGTTTAACCACGAGAGAAATGGAGAGTAATCCCTAAGGCCAAGAGAAAGGCTTAAGGAATTTTATAAATCACGGGGTTTTCAAAGCCCACGGGAAGCATGGGAAGGCTAAGCGGGAAAAGGCCTTATGAGCTTTAAGCATGAGGGGGCCTTCAATATGTCACAAGGGAAGGGAGATAAGGGATTTTACACACAGGGGGGAGGGGGGGGGGGGGGGGGGGGGGGTTCAATATGTCACGGAAAGGGGGTTAAGGGTTTAGACATGGGGTTCCAACACCCATGGGAAAAAAAAAGGGCTAAAGGTTCATAAACCATGGAGGGGGTAATAAGCCCAAAAGAAAGGGGCTTAAGGGTTAATTACGGGGGAAAAGGGGTTTAAATCATGGGGTTTTCAACACCCATGGGAGAGAGGGATTAAAACACGAGAGGGGGGGTGAGGGGGAGGGTTTTAACACCGGGGGAAAAAGGGTTTTTAAGGCCTAAGGGAAAGGCTTAGTGGGTAAAACATGGGGGTTCTAACACCCATCAAAAAGGGGGGTGATCCAGGTTTTTTACAACCCGGATTACTACCACAAAATTTGGCCAAGGCCCCTATCAAGAGCTTACCATATCACTTTGGGTTTACTCTTCAAGCACTAGGTATGCTACATTGCTTCTCGATTATGATAACTCTAGCAAATGGGGGGAATAAGTTCTTAGGAGGCATGTCAATGTAAAGGGTAAAAGGGATGGTTATCTTAGTGAAGATGAAAATGGATTACACCTAAGAGTTAAGTGAGTGCATAGATTTTTCAAAGGAGTGGCCTTCAACTACACATGGGCTCCATCTGCATCACCAAGATTTGGAATCTATCACCATCATTAGAGGACACCTCACCCTAGCACACAATTCAATATCCACATCATGGTGTCACTTGGATCTTGCACAAAAGCTTACAAGCATGGACCCCTTTTGTCACATGCTTATATGTATTTATATACATATGGGGAACTAAATTCAAAGCAGCTTTTGGAATCCATTTTTTATCATCTCAATAACTCCCAAGAAAAAGAAAATTTCAAGAAAATTCGGTTTCGACCTGGTCTATAAAGTTGCAGAAGAAACTTTTTTCAGATTCTTCACGGATTTGAAGTTACAAAGGCGCAGACTGCTGGCTATATGCAATTTGCTTCTCTCTTTCACCACACCAACTTTCCACTCTATCCTTCTTGTAAATATATTATAATAATGTGCTTTGGGCACCCACCTCTTGTAATCTAGCTCAATTTCTCTATTTTGTCTACCACCACCCTTGGCTTCTTGCATGATAACCAAGGTGGGGACTTGTCCCATCCACTATTCTCCATATTTTCAAAGATGTCATACATCATCTAGGATTATGTTAATCAAGAAGATTAGCTTAATCTAATCCCTCATGGAGGCTATATAAAGAGCCCATGGAGAATGAAGAGGAAGGGAAAATGACAATGACAAGCCCATGAGAGCACTCTAGAATAACCTCATGCTAGTTCTTCTCTTTGAGGTGAGCTATGAGTGAGTTCTTTTATTATGTAGCATAATGGCAAGCTTCCTCTACCTCTTCTCCTATTATCTCCCTCTCTTCTCATCTTCTCACTCCATGTAGCATAATGGCAAGTTTCCTCTACCTCTTCTCCTCTTGTCTCCCTCTCCTCTCATCTCTCTCTCTCTCATATTCTAATATGGTGTCTAGTACATATATTCTCTCTTGTAAATTTGTGTCTTGGTTCTCTTGATTCTCTTTGAGAAAAGGGATGTCCTAGCCCATCCTCCCTTTGGCTAGGTGGTACCCCTCTTTAGTTCTCTTAGTGAGGATTGGAGGTTGGATGGGTAAGAGGCAACCCGTTCATCATTTCAGCCCTCATTTTTTGTGCCCCCGCTGAGGACATTCTCAACCACAATTCTCTACCTCCTTATGTGGGACGATACAATACATGGTGGTGCATCCTCTACAACAAGTTCCCCAAGTGGCTCTTCCTCAACACCTTCACCAACTTTTTTTGAAGTTGGTCGAAGTCCACGACTCCCACAATGGTCTCCCAAGGAAGCCCAAGAAAGGAAGTATGCCTATTGGATGATGGCACATATGCGGGTAAAAGGTGTTCACCTTAGAAATTCCATTCTCTCACAACGGAAAAAAATCATATTGCCATCAATTGCTAGGTTCTCATAATTTTGGTGAGTGTTTTGCAAACAAAGTGAAGGCCCTTCCGAGAGGTCCTCGTCTCCAAATCATCAAATCCCTCTCTCTCTCTGGCCTGATCCACATCAAAGGAGGACAACTATGTATGAACAGTGTGGAGTTTTGTAGAAGTGCAAAGTATGGAGACTACCTTCAACTGTTGTTAGCTCGAAGATTGGGTGTGGTTGAAAAGGAGGCCATCACACCTTATGAAATATATATCACCGAGGATGGACACACTAAGGCAAGAACAATCACTGGTGAGCAAATTCTCTGTATAGCAAAGTTGGTGGGTTCCAGAAAGAAACACTCTAGAAAAAATCCTTCATAATTCAAGAAATTGCATTCCCTCTACTCCCTTAAGTAGTCTCCACTCATGAATAATAATAATGGCCCGAATTTCTACACCTTCCACTCTGTACAAAACATCTGAGTTAATGTATGCATCAGTAGGAAAATTTTCTTCCAACAGCATCTTCTCATGTACTTTGGGGCTGAAAGATTAAGGGAGATTCTTGTATCACCAGAACCTATAATCTTCCCAATGCTAGACTACAATGCATCCTTCAATGTACATGTCTTTATCTTATTATAATAGTTTCTCATGAATCACCAGGAGTTGTATGGACCTATCCGTCCACTTGCTATGCAAACTGTGCATATTGTAGCCACACAAAGCTTAGATTCCAGGGCATTATTAGAAGCATACTGGGGCCTAGACATCTTGCTGAAATCAATGCATCTGTGAACCCATTCATCCTTCCCCTCATAAAATACAACTTAAGTCTAGACATGTTCATCTTCGTACTCTAGTAAGGCAACATGGCATTTCCAAGTTTTTTTGGGCACAAAGGGGAGAAAGCTCTAGTATTTTTGGATGACCTAGAAATGGCCTTCCTAGTCATAGGCCAGGATGATGAAGCAACCAAAGTACGGGCCTTCCCTTTAGTTCTAAAGGGTGATGCTCGAGTGTGGTATCAAGCTCTCTTGGAGGCTACAAGGGGTAATTGGGAGGATCTCAAGACCACATTCATGCACAAGTATCAAGATATAGAGCCACCTGAAGATATTTGGCGACAACTCTTAGATCTTCGCTAAAACTTACCAGGGGAGTACCAAGCCTATGAAGGCATGTTTATAAAATTGTGGGATAAATGGACAACCTCCTTAGCCGAGGGAGAAAGAGTACCTGATTGCCTTAAGAAAGATTGTTTTCTAGTCGGACTCCATCCTCTACTAAGGGAGAAGGTCAAAGGAAAGTTTCCCACATCCTGTGAAGAATCAGTCACTTATGCCAGGGAGAAAGATAGAAAATTGAAGTATCAAGCCTAGTTGAAGGGGGGAGTTGAGTCCATACAGGTTTTACCAACCATGCCAAGGCCTAGAGAAATAGCAGAGGCCCCACCTGAATCGGAGATACCACAACAAGAGCTCCTACAACGCATTACTAATCAACTTGAAAGCCTTTCGTTAAATTTGGTGCAAGGAGTACGACCCCCTCCCCTCATAAATGAAGGCAATCGAGGTCCAAGGAGACAAGAAAGAGAGTATGTTTCCTATAATTGTGGGGAGACTAGCCATGGTATGTACTTTTGCCCTCATCCTAGGCGTTTTCCAAGAAATGGGTTCCAACCAAGAATGAGGGAACAATAAGTGACACCACCTAGGGAAAGATTTGTTCCACCGAATCCAGGGCCTCCACCACCGGTTCAAGTTCTCCAGCATCCTCGACCACTTGCAAAGGTGCCGCCCTTGCCTGTCCAACAGAGAATCACGATGTCAGTATAATTAGTCTAGATGAGAGTGATGTCAAAGGGAAGGCCAAAGTAGTAGATGTTGAAGCAATGCCGGTGAAGAAAGCCCATAGAATTGAGAGAATGGATCCTAAACCACCAAAGGAGGTTGAAAATATGGAAGAGGAGGTAGAGTCATCAATGGTTGCAAAGACACGCAACAGTAAAAAGAGGAGGGCTTGCTCACGCCGACACATTGAGCCAGATGATTTTTCCCTGGGTAAAGGTACTAGAGCTTATGACTTGCTTGCTGATGTGAGGAATCAAGGGCCAAAAATTTCATGGCCACAATTACTACATCTATCTCCAACAGTGCGACGACAATGGTCAAAGATGGTAAGCATTAGATCCATGAAGAATAGACATGTGAATGCAATCCATACTAGAAAGATGAAAGATATTGTGCCTCTAGTGGAAGCCGAAATCAATGGGCAGAGAGTGTCAAAGACATATGTGGATGGAGGTGCAGAGATTTGTGTCATGACGGAAAAGTTGATGCATCGTTTGGGATTAGAGGTAAATGAAACTACTAAATTTGGGGCCAAAATGGCTAACAATGTAGTAGTAAATTGTTTGGGAGTTATAAAGAAAGTCAAGGTAAAGGTGTATGGAGTGCAATTGGAGCTTGACATGTATGTGATGCCAGTGAAGGGGGACGACTATCTGCTCATTCTCGGGCGACCATGGCTAATGGGAATGAAAGTCAGACAAGATTGGGAGACAAGGGCTTTAGAGCTAAGGCCACAAAAGGGGCAGCAGAAGAAATGGAAGAGCACTATCTACAACATGAAGGAGGGCCGACAAGAGGATCTTGTGTTAAAGACCACCGCTGATGAATGGAGTTCCAGCGAGGGTCGGTCATCTATGACAGAGGGAGAGTCTTCTAATGAGGAGGAAGAAAGCTCTCTAGAAGTGATGGGGATTACACTAAAAGGGCCTTCTAGTAGTGAAATTCCACAGCAGCTTCCAAAGGTCGAGAAGGAGGGGTTAGAAAAAATGTTGGCTAAGGATCTATTAGTTGAGAAGAAGGCAGCCTACATGGAAGTGGTGATAAAACACTCTGCACTTTTTATTTTTGATTATGAACACATCACTGGTGTGACAGCAGTACAACATCACATTAATCTAAAAGAGGGAGCACGGCCAGTGGTGCAGCGACTACGACAATTGGGAGTAGTTCAACAAAACGCTCTACTCACTGAGGTGCAACGACTTTTGAAGGCAGGCTTCATATATCCAATAGGGGACTCAGAGTGGGTTTCACCTGTGGTGGTGATACCCAAGAAGAATGGAAAATGGAGGATTTGTGTGGATTACAAGCCGCTAAATGCTGGAACTAAGAGAGATCACTTTCCTCTTCCCTTTCAAGATGAAATACTCAACGAGGTGGCCGGGCATGAGAGATACACTATTTGTGATGGGTATTCAGGTTATTTCCAGATCCGAATAGCTGAGGAGGATCAAAAAAAGACCACCTTCATTACACCTTGGGATTTTTTGCTTACAAAGTAATGCCTTTTGGATTAACAAATGCCCCAGCTACCTTCCAGTGATTCATGAATTATATCTTCCAGCCATATTTTGGGAAATCCATTAGGGTCTATATTGATGATTTTTGTATTTATAGTTCTAAGGCTCTACATCTAGGGAAGGTGGATGAAGCTTTCAACCACCTCACACAAATGGGGGGGTAGTTAAACCATGAGAAGTGTCGCATTGGCGAAAGCAATGTAACTTTGTTAGGGCATGTCGTAAGTGAGAGGGGCATTGAAGCAGATCCAAACAAAGTTAAGGCCCTATTGGCAGTGCCATCGCCATCTTCTGTGAAGCAACTAACCTCTTTCATTCAGAAGGTGTGATATATGAAGCGGTTCATTCATCTCCTCTATTTCCACTGCAACAATTAACCCACTCTGTGGAGCTCCTATGGAGTGACGAAAGCAAAAGGTGCTTTCGCGAGGTGAAGAAGGCTCTTAGCACCCTTCCTATAATTTTACAGCCTTGCTGGGATCAAGAGTTTTTTGTCAACCCGAGTTTTGGGGAAGATGCTCTAGGGGCAGCACTAATACAAAAGGATGCTAAAATTGGCCTAATGAGACCAGTTTACTTTTCTAGTAGAGTAATGACAGCATCAGAACGAGGATACAAGATGGTTGAGGTGATGGTTTTGTCTCTAATGTTTGCTGTAAGAAAGTTTCGTCCTTATCTTCTCCCTAGGCCATTCATAGTGATCACGATGGAAGAGCATTTTCCCTATGCCTTACAGCACATGGATGTTTCAGCCAGAATCGCTAAGTGGGTGATACAACTCCAAGAGTTTGACTACACCTTCAAGGTGGAGGATTCTACTCGAGCTTGCCTAGCTAATTTGTTGACCCGTAGATGCCATCAAAAGAAGAAAAAGGAGAAAGGAAAGGTAAAAGAGGAGACACCTCCTCTTGAGGAGCCGCCATGGGTGGAGAATGCCCATGCCCTCTACTTCGATGGGGCCTACAAGTGTATTAAAGACAGAGCGGCAGCAAGGATAGTGGTGTTCAGTCCCGAAGGTGATAAACTTTATGGAGAATGTATCAACTTGGAGGATGTCCATTCTAACAATGAGGCAGAAATGTCCATTCTAACAATGAGGCAGAATATCAAGCCTTGCTTTTAGGTTTGAGGTGGTGTCTCTCACATGGTGTCACTCGACTTAATGTTTTTGGGGATTCTATGCTAATTGTTAAGCAAATGAAAGGAATCCGCGCTTGTAAAAATGATAACTTTGCAGTGAAAATGAGAGAAGCTAAAATTCTCATGAGAAAGCTACAGAAAGCCCAAATCTATTTTGTGCCAAGGAGCACAAATGGCGACGCAGATGCTCTAGCAGCTGAAAATTTAAAAGAGGTAATGGTGGGCATCATTACAGTAAAGCTTCCCTTGTTTCAGGGTAAGTTTCAACTACAAGATGTGCTTTATTTTCTTGAGCATGGTGAGGCACCTACACATATGAGTAAGAGTGGGAAAAGGTGGCTGGCTACTAAGGCCACTAAATACTGATTGATAAATGATGTGTTGTATTGCAAAGGAAAGGATGCAGTGCTTAGAAGGGTGCCACAGCAAAGGAGATTATGGATGTGATTAAGAGCTGCCATGAGGGGGTTTATGGCAAACATTTTGCTCAAGAAATAACCAGCAGGAAGATTCTCCAAGCCGGTTTTGTGTGGCCTAGTCTACATCGAGATGTGCAACATTGGTGCTGCACTTGTGACGATTGCCAAAAGGCCGGACCAAGGAAGCTAGTGCATGAGGAAAAAAATCCCATAACTACATATGGCCCATTTGAGAAATGGGGGATTGATGCAATAGGGCCACTCCCACGAACTCAATATGGCAAGGAATACATCATAATGGGTGTGGACTACATGACGAGGTGGGCAGAGGCTTCAGCAACTAGTAGGATCACAGCCCAAGAAGTGGAAAATTTTGTGTTTGAAAATATTTGTTGCAGGTTTGGCACACCTTTGGAAATTATCTCTGATCGGGGTCCTGGTTTTAGGGAAAACCTAGTAGGGGAGCTAATGGAAAGGCTAAAAATGAAGCACATGCATTTTACTTCCTACTACCCACAGTGTAATGGTTTGGTCGAAAAAGTGAATGGGCTGATTTGTAAGATAATTACCAAGAAAGTACACATGCACCCCAAGCACTGGGATAAAAAATTGAGTGCAGCTCTTTGGGCCTACACGACTTCATTTAGAACCTCACTTGGCTATACTCCATTTCACCTCGTCTATGGCCAAGAGGCTTTGCTTCCTATAGAGGTGGAACTGGCCAGTTTGCGTGTTTTAGTAGCCAATCGAGAGAAGAATCAAGATAAGAAGTTAGAGGATAGGATCTTGGATCTAGATAGGCTGGAGTTAGACAGAGAAGCAGCAGTCCAACACTATTCCATGCAGGCTGAAGAGAGAAGAAAGACATTTAATAAGAAGCTGGCTAGCAAACACATAAGAGAAGGATCACTTGTGCTACGTTATGATAACCGCTTTGATAACAGAAAAGATACTAAACTTGTGTTCAAGTGGGAAGGGCCATTCATGGTCATAAGGAGATATCCAAATGGCAACTATAAGCTAGGTGACATGGATGGGAAGGTTCACAAGACAAGGGTAAATGGATGGCGACTGTAGCCTTATTTTCAAAGAAATATGAACACTTTGGAGCAGTCATTCAATGAAGAGCCACCAATGAGGGGGTGCAATCCTCCTTGCTCTATTGGACCATCATTATCAAGCTAGATGCATGAATACATCTAGCCTAAGGGGAGGGCTAATGATCCGCGTTTTTTACAATCCGGATTACTACCACAAAATTTGGCCAAAGCCCCTATCAAGAGCTTACCATATCACTTTGGGTTTACTCTTCAAGCACTAGGTATACTACATTGCTTCTCGATTATGATAACTCTAGCAAATGGGGGGAACAATTTCTTAGGAGACATGTCAATGTAAAGGGTAAAAGGAATGGTTATCTTAGTGAAGATGAAAATGGATTACACCTAGGAGTTGAGTGAGTGCATAGATTTTTCAAAGGACTAGCCTCCAACTACACATGGGCTCCGTCTGCATCACTAAGATTTGGAATCTATCACCATCATTAGAGGACATCTCATCCTAGCACACAAGTCAATATCCACATCATGGTGTCACTTGGATCTTGCACAAAAGCTTACAAGCATGGACCCCTTTTGTCACATGCTTATATGTATTTATATACATATGGGGGACTAAAGTCAAAGCAGCTTTTGGAATCCATTTTTTAAAATCTCAATAACTCCCAAGAAAAAGCAAATTTCAAGGAAATTCCCATGCAGCCCAATCGGTTTCGACCTGGTCTACAAAGTTGCAGAAGAAACTTTTTTCAGATTCTTCACGGATTTGAAGTTACAAAGGCGCAGACTGCTGGCTATATGCAATTTGTTTCTCTCTTTCACCATACCAACTTTCCACTCTATCCTTCTTGTAAATATATTATAATAATGTGATTTGGGCACCTCTTGTAATCTAGCTCCATTTCTCTATTTTGTCTACCACCACCCTTGGCTTCTTGCATGATGACCAAGGTGGGGACTTGTCCCATCCACTATTCTCCATATTTTCAAAGATGCCATACATCATCTAGGATTATGTTAATCAAGAAGATTAGCTTAATCTAATCCCTCATGGAGGCTATATAAAGAGCCCATGGAGAATGAAGAGGAAGGGAGAAGGACAATGACAAGCCCATGAGAGCACTCTAGAATAACCTCATGCTAGTCCTTCTCTTTGAGGTGAGCTATGAGTGAGTTCTTTTATTATGTAGCATAATGGCAAGCTTCCTCTACCTCTTCTCCTATTATCTCCCTCTCTTCTCATCTTCTCACTCCATGTAGCATAATGGCAAGTTTCCTCTACCTCTTCTCCTCTTGTATCCCTCTCCTCTTATCTCTCTCTCTCTCATATTCTAATATGGTGTCTAGTACATATATTCTCTCTTGTAAATTTGTGTCTTGGTTCTCTTGATTCTCTTTTAGAAAAGGGATGTCCTAGCCCATCCTCCCTTTGGCTAGGTGGTGCCCCTCTTTAGTTCTCTTAGTGAGGATTGGAGGTTGGATGGGTAAGAGGCAACCCGTTCATCATTTCAACCCTCAGGGGGTTTAGACATGGGGGGTGAAAGTAAAGGGTTTCAAGCCCATAAGAAAGGGGCTTAAGGGGAGTTTAAAACCCGGGAGCAGGGGGGTGTGGTTCCAAAAGGCATAAAAAGAGGGCCTTGGGAGATTTTGGGACACGGGGGTGAAAGGGGGCTTCTCTTAGCCTTTAGAAGCTCCCTCCCAAGAAGCTTCTAGAGCTTCCCACGTGGCCAAATGGTGCCTGGCGGCAACCAGCAGCAGCTGGCGCGCGGACTGACGGCCCCCATCCAGACAGAGTGGCGACTAGGCATCCCTCCCGTTGGCTGCACGAAAGCCCAGCCTTCGTCCAGAGGGCAGTAGCGTAGGGTATATTTTGGCAGCACTCACTCCTCTCTACCTCCCGTTGACTGCATCAGTGTGGGCAGCGCTACCTTTCACCTCCTCCAAGTGTCACGACTGCCCCATGGCAATGGCCTCCTCTCGTTTAAATAGTGGAGGGGAGGGGGATCCTCCCCCTCCTATGTGTTGTATCGCATGGCCTCCCACACCTGCGAGCTCCCACCGAGGAGCTTCTGCTTTGTTGCTATTCACCTCCCCTTCCAGCACATCAGTGAGCTGGGGAGGAAAATATTTAAAAAATTGTATTATTTTAAGAAAAAAATTTACACGAAGGTTACATTCTCTCCCCCTTAGAGGAATCGAGATGTCCTCATCTCGAGATAAACTGGGGATATTGATGGTTGAGAGTACCTTCATCTACCAAGGTGGCATCCTCTTTGGGATAATCTTTCCACTGGACGAGGCATTCTCTCAAGGTTCTAAATCTTAATTGTTTCTCCCTAACATCTAAGATCCTGTCAGGCCTTAGTTCAAGGACTCCTTGACTAGGCATTACAACTTGTTGATCGTCAAGTACATGGTTAGGATTAGGTACATACTTTTTCAATAAGCTGATATGGAATACATTGTGAACCCTTAGGTTCTCAGGGAGTTGAAATCTATAAGCATTAGGTCCTAGGCATTTGAGGATCTTGTACGGCCCACAATACCTTGGACATAGCTTCTTGCAATCTCCTAAGGATAGGGAACTCTTTTTAGGGCATATGCGAATGAAGACCATGTCTCCTTCTTCGAAGACTCTATCTTGACGCTTCAAATCCGTGTATGCCTTCTGTCTATCCTTGGCCGCTTGGATGTCCTATCTTATTGACCTTATTTGGTCATCCATCTCTTCCAACATCTGCCTTGAAGCTTCAACCCTTAAGGTTGGATCTGAAAAGTTTAGGGGACTTCAATAGTCATGATCACATAATGCTTGAAAAGGGGTCATCTAAATGCTTTGTTGGTAAGAAGCATTGTAGGCAAATTCAACCAAAGGCAAATATTGAATCCACCTCTTCAGCTCACGACAGCAGTATGCCCTAAGCATAACCTCGATGACTTGATTTACTCGCTCTGTTTGGCCATCCGTTTGGGGATGATAAGCGGTGCTAAAACAGAGTTGAGTCCCAATAGCTTCAAAGATAGCTCTCTAGAAGTGTGATGTGAAGAGAGAATCACGATCACTAATGATTTTTCTGGGTAAACCATGTAGCTTGAATATTTCCTTGATAAACAATCTTGCAATGTCTGAGGCTTTATAGTTTGTCTTTACTGGAATAAGGTGTGCAACCTTAGTAAGCATGTCAACCACAACCATGATGGAGTTGTATCCTCCCTGAACTTGGGGTAGGCCTACAATAAAATCCATACTGATGAATTCCCATTTCATTTGGGGAATATCAAGCGGTTTCAGTTTCCCTGGCATCATGACATGTTCAGCTTTGATATGTTGACAAGACAAACACTCAGTGACATAATTGAGAACGTCACCTTTAAGACTCTCCCAATGGTAGCTCTTCCTAACTGCATTGAGAGTCTTGGCATAGCCAGGATGTCCTGCGAAAGGGGAATCATGAGCTTCCTAGAATATCTTCTGCTTAAGTGACTGGCTTGCTAGTATACACAGTCTTGTCCTATAATAGACAAGTCCATTATTGATAGAAAATTCATGATATTTAGCCTGCAACTTTTGATTCTGATCTTTGATAGAGATCTCCCTTAGCATTGTTTGGTAGGTTGGATCATGGCATGCATCCTCTCTAGCTAACTCAAGTATTGGATTGTTAGGCATAGATACTTTTGTAGCTAGAGATCTAGCTGTTGATGGGTTCTGCAAGATTAGGGAATTAAGGAATGCATTGCAACTAAGTGCATCGGCAACTACGTTCTCTTTTCCTGGTCGGTACTTAATTTCAAAGTCATATTCCTCCAACACTTCAATCCACTGATGTTGCCTCATGTCGAGCTCATTTTGGGAAAAGATCCATTTGAGACTCTTATGGTCAGTTACTAGAGTAAACTTGTTACCCAACAGGTAGTGTCTCCAAAGCTTTAGAGCATGGATGATAGCTAGCAATTCTAGATCATGCGTAGCATAATTCCTCTCATGACTCTTCAATTTCCTTGAAGAGTATGCTATAGGATGACCTTCCTACATGAGGCTTGAAGAATGCACACTTCTTCATTTTAGCATACAGCTTATGTTCCCTCATTGTCGCAAGGACAATCCGGAGTTGGGTATCATGATCTTCTTCCTGTTTGGAATAGACTAAAGTGTCATCGAAGAAGACGAGCACAAAATCATCAAGATATGGCCTAAAGATATCATGCATTAACCTGTTGAAGGTGGCAGGTGCATTCGTAAGTCCGAATGACATAACTAGGAACTCAAAGTGCCCATATCTTGTATTGAAGGCTGTCTTTGGGATATCTTCTTCCTTGATCCATTAGGGAAGTTTTGAGGTCTCGAAAATGCCCTATAAGAGATCCTAGAGAGAGAAAATAATTTACGAAATAAAATCATTTTATAGAATTTCTAAAAGGTTTATATTTTGGTAAGTTAAAATACGAAATTCGTTAATAAGTCATTGTCGTGATATTCTCGTGGTCACATCAAACCTAGAAATCTAGGTCACCATAAAGTTGGCAAGGTTGTCATAATGAAGATCTTACCTCTTCTCATTAAAGTGAAAAGTAATATTCAATTTTAATTTTGGTGGATACTCGATTTCCTCCCTCCATCGTTTCTCCATTGTTTCTCTCTTCTTCTTTTCTCCTCCTTATTAGTCTCTTCTTTGTTTTCGTTCTTTCTTCTAATCATATCCTTAGCTATGGATCAATCACCCAATGATCTCTATAACTCAGCTATGGATCAATCATCTAATGATCTCTGTAGCTCTCATAAAAGACCTCTCTATCATCTTCATATTGAGTTGGCCAGTGAGTATGAACCAATAAGAAAGAGAACAAAATTTATCACGGTTACAGAGTCTATGAAACATATACTGAGGTTTGAAGGAAATAAGAATATTGATCTTTGGTTAGATGGAAAGCTATATCCCAAAGATCCTGGCAGAAATAGCACTCCTCCTTTCTATAATAGCTCATCATTAATGAGGTTTATTGGTGATGGTTACAATGGATTTTTAGGTTATACACTTAATCTTGTTGCAAAAAAGGATATCCTTGGACTAGAGAATCATCTTTTGATGAAACACAATATAGAGTTGTTGCATAAGCTAGAGGATTGTCAACAAAAAATTCATTCATTGGAAAAGCGTATCAAAGCTTATCAACAAAAGAAAACTTTATTAGGCCTTCGAAATCAACAAAGAGCTCTTAAAAATATTGAGAATCTCAAACGAGGAGGAGGAGGCTGTGGTAAAAGAATCCAAGCAGCAAGGTTTTTTTTTTTCACTTGAAAAAACTTAAATATAGCTTTATTTAAACTACTTGCATTGATTTGTGATGTTAATTTTTCTTAGATCTCTTCTACAACCAAATGCAAGTGAAAGAGATTCTTTAAAAGCAGCTCAGTTTTATTATCATCTTCTTCCTTCAGTAGTTTCAAAGGATCTTTTGGAGAAGAAGAAATTTAAAAAGGCAAAGAAACAATGCTTGGAGTCATTTGTAAAGGATCATTCTTTGGATTCTGAGTTAGTACAGAAGACACTGGATAGTATTGGTATTAGTCGAGATGCTTATATGCAACTTTTCTAGCTTTTACAATCAAATATGAAGCAAGGACAGGTACATAATTGCATACTTCCGAAACCATTTGTGGTTAGGACTATCAAAGAGAGAGTTAATAACAAAGTGATGGAGATTCTAGGTGAGCCTTTTCATATCAAGGCTAGCTTCAAGGGCAAGAAAAAGGAGGTTACATTCAATGAATTTAACAATATTTTCCTTGACTTGCCCACCCTACAATGCTTAATGATCAAATTTTATGACTTGTCAGTAGCAGAGGCACAGGGAGTGGCTAGATTTGTGATTAAACTTGATGAAAGTGAGATTCTGAAATGTAAAATATTGGAGAGAATCTCTATCACCTTGATGAATAGAGCACTTTCGTCAGGTCATTGCAATCACTCAACATCATTTAGTGTTCAATCTGAATATAACATTTGGTGGCTAGAAGCATTTGAGGTAGATGTTGAGAATTTTGATATACTATATTGTGTTTTTCATCAAACATCAATACCTAATGTTATTCAAAGGCAACAAGCAGGAGAAGAGCTATTTGTTGAAGGATTTGGGAACTACAGGATTGAGTGGCACATAGCTAGTGACCTAAAGACACTCAAATATATGTATAATGTATCAAAGGGAGCTAACTCGAGATCTCCTTGCTTATACTGCATGTCACCAGCTGCAGAGTTAAACTCAAGCAATTGGAATAGAGCTCCCTCTAGGCACAATAAGGATCCACAGTTTAAACCAGTCTTGGACATTCCTTTAGCGAATGCCCATATTTGTACACTTCATGCACTTTGCAGGATAATTGAAAAGCTTGTTCATCTCTATATAGGATTTGCATGGAAGTTGAAGCCATTATCAACTAGAACAGATGCTATAACAAAGGTTGAAAAAGTTCTCTTTGCAATTGGTTTGCATGGTGGCAATGTTGTTATTGAACCAGATCTTCAAAAGTCTAAGGATGGTAATTGTGTCCCCAAAAAACCATCTATTGGTGGAGTGAAGGCTAGAAGGTTTCTAGGCTTTCATGGGAGACTTGGCAAGATAAACTCGAGAAATGGTGGCTCAACTATTAAATTTAATCAATGGAAATCCCTACATAATGCAGTTAAGGATCACACTGATAATGGACAAGCTCGAAATAGAAAAGCTAAAGTTTGGGAAACACTAGACAAAGTTTTTTTTTATCGTGATAAGACTGAATGGAATGATGATGATCTCAAAGACTTTAAAAACAAATTGAACCTTTTCAAAAAGGCGATGACAGAAGCTTGGGGTGATCAACACTTTACTCACTATATGGTAAGAAGTTTGTATATGTTTGTTCCTTCATTGTCGAACTCATATAATGTTTTTTAATAACTTTCTTTATTTGTTGACTATGCAGCATATTCTATACAACCATGCTCCATACTTTATTAAACAATATGGATCTCTATCTATCTGGTCAACCCAAGGTATGGAAAAATCACATTATCAAGCAAGAACAAAATATTTCAGACACACAAGACATGGAGGTGGAAGACACAAAGCCAACAGTTTATTAGAGGTCTTTCAATGGTTCTATCGACAAATTTGGCATAAATTCAAGCTTAAAAATACAACCACATCAAGCAATACATCATCTTTAGCAAGGACTATACAAATTGTTACCCAAAGAAGAAAAGATAGATATTTAAATTCTTGCGCAAAGCAAAGATTTACAGAATGGTTACAAACCAAACAAAGAGTTGGGAAAAGATGGGTTTCAAGAAACCCTTAATCTTTGGCATCTTCTAGTATGATTGTGTTGCAGAAGAGTCCTTAGTTTCAAGCACCTCAACAGGGCCTTCAGAGGAGTCCTTGGTTTCAAGTAGCTTGACAGGGCCTCTAGAGGAATCTTTTGTTTCATTCCACTCAATAAGACCTCTGTATTTCAAAAACTCTTGTTTCCAATAGCCTGGAAGAAGCTTCAAATTCTTACTATCTCCTACATAAGAGAGCAAATAGGAGCCAAGAACTCCAAAATATCCAGCTCTAGATCCACTATATCCAGGCATGAAGCCAAAAACTCTTATGGCTTCTTCCTTCTCCACCAAAATGATCTTGTCCAAACCTCTGCTAAAAACTTGAGATCCAATTACCTTTGAGATAGCTCTCAAAGTCATCATTGGTAGACTTGGAGAGCTTGACAATTTACTATGATATATTACAATTGTTTGATTGTTTAAGTTTCCAATATAATGGCCAAGGCTTTGATTTTTTCCAAGCTTCATTAGCCTAGAGCCCTTGGCCCTTCCAAGAAAGTTGTCCAGATCTTCAATCTCAATCTATAGAACAAACCACAACAGTACAAGATATAAGATATTTATCTATAATGCACAATAAAGTCTAACATAAACTCAATGGGTAACTTCAAATTATATTTCATACCTTAGGGTGTTCGTCTTCTTCAAGAAGACTATCATCATAAAGATTTATTGAACTCTTGGGCTTCTCATCTGATGGAGACTTCAATCTCTCTTCATACCCTACATCATCAATATGAAGTTTCTTCTGGACCTACAAGAACTCTTCTTCTGTAGGTAGCCCCCCCTTTTCATATTCTATGATCTGATTAATACATGTATGTAAGGCTATAAAGCTATCTTGGAAATTCTCTCCCTCAACATCAAGACTTGCTAGTGGTTCTTGTTCATAACCTATAAAATTCATGTCATTTTTGCCCCAACCTGCAAGGATTGCTAAGCAATAATCTTCTCTAAGATAAAAAAGATGTTGAATATCATTTAGCAACACATATCTCTTCTTGTTGATAAGATAAGTGGGAAATGTTGGAACACAGGCAAGAGGACCTTCTTCATCAACCTGTGCACTTGGCTCGATCTCCTTTTCTTCCACCATTGTGATATTGTCACTCTTGAATAAACCTACATCAAAACCTTGGACAAGTTGATTCTCAACATCTTCTTGGAACATCTCCTCCTTCTCTTTGACCTCCTTATCCATGCTTGCAATATCCTCTAGCTTTCTCTGTTGGTCTATATCTAGAGAAGAATTTTCCATGTATTGAAGATACACAATAAATCCAACGTCCTTGTGGATTAGAAGGCATTGGTGTTGGTACCTATGGAAAGGGCAACGTGTTTCTTTCTTTCTGAATTCCTCATCAATGATATTGAACCTGTCTAGCAAAGTTGACCTGGATGTATTAGTGGCTCCCATGACATCACTATAATGAAAAAATCCATTGACTTCCAAACCTTGCATGTCTATCATAAAAACATCTGTACTCCTTAAGTTTATCTTCAAGATCCTCCAATAACTCCTTCAAATCAAAAGGAACATTGAAAATTTCCCTGATATATCCAAACTTGGAAGAATTCATAGTGGTGTGTAAGAAATCAAAGAGCCTATCATCAGATGTCTCAATTATCTGCTCCTCATCCATTCCTTCCAGAGATAGCTTCCTCTTTGTCATCTTCACTAGGAAAATAGTTATCCCTGAAAAAAAGCAGAATAAAACCAATATCCAATAAAACAAGATGGAACCATGGATAGAGGCCCTAAAATTGATTTTCCAAGACAAAAAAATCAAAAAAGGAGAAAAAAATTTAGTTGACCGATGAAACGCGAAAATTCAAGTGTTTAAGGCAAATGCCTGTGAAGAAATCGCGTTTCACCGGACACTACCTTGAAGACAAAAATTATTCCAATATCTCACCGGTGAAACGCGATACTTAGCAAAATATCACTAACAAGGACATTGTTTCACGTTTCACTGGTCAAAATATACAAATCAAGAAGAGAAACATGAACTATAAATTAATTCTATGGAAACACAGAAATTAATGATAAAATCATTTTTGGAAAAGCTATGCTGCTTTTAAAAGATACAAAGCACATAACATCTGTAATTATTCAAGTGTTATTAAAAATTCTTTCTATATTAATCAAATTTATTTTATTAAAATACTTGTAATAAAAAAATTTTGTTACCTATCAAAGATTGTTGAACTGCTCTCCACACAGGAAGCAAGGACCCTCAAGGGAAGTCAAGACGAAATTTTGGTAGAAAAGAAGACAATGTCGGAGAAATGGCTTTGAAATGCTTTTATATTGACCGTTAAGCATGTGGTGATAGTTCCAACGAAAAAGTTTGTGTAATAATGGAAAAATACGTGTACACGTGTCTCACTTAACTCACCGTTTCAAACTCCTCAGAAGACGTGCGCATTCTCTTTTTTCAAAAATACGTCACACGTGTGTTACATAACCCTTTTCCAAGTAAAAAAGAAATTCCGGTAAGCAAGAGTACGTCACACGTGTGTTATTAACACTTTGCCAAGAACGTTGAGTCCATACAAATTCACCGCCTTTGCCTTTCATCGCATTTCATTGCTACTCCACCTTTACTTTTGGTGTTCCTTCCAATCTCCAAGCATTTCACTACTTCCCCAACAAAGGAAACCTTCGAGCATATTGTCGTCTTTAGGCTGAGATTGTGAAGAACAAGCTAAAAAGAAGGTATGGTTTCTGCATCTTGCTTTTCAATAACAAGCTCCATTCAATGCATTCTTTTGATACTTTTCCTTAATCCTTTATGTTATTATGAGCTTATGACCACTACACAAGAATTTTTTCCACAGTGGGAGCATTCCTTAATGTTGTGGAGATTTAAGGGAATCTTCAAACTTCCTCCCTAATTCTGTGGATATTTTATGTAATCTTAAAAGCTTTCCTTAGATCAAAGCTCTTTTTTCTTGGTTTTGTCGATTTTTATGCTATTCATGAGTTGAAACGCGAAAATAAGGTGTGTCAAGCAGGTCTCTTGGCTTAAATTTGCGTTTCACTGGACACAATGGACAACAAGTCCGGTGAAACGCGAAAAGAAGTAGCTGCAAGGAGGCGCCTTGCTTGACACTCGAGTTTCACTAGACACCTCGAGAAAAATTCAACTGAAACGCAAAAACGCCATGCAGCATGGATACCTCTTGTCTGGACTCGCGTTTCACTGGACATGCTGGAGAAGAAGTAACATGTCTTTTTTTGGCAGATGGCTAGGACTAAGGCAATAGCAAGAAAAGAGAAGATTGATCCTAGGGATTTAGCATCAAAGATTCATCAATCTTCAAAGCCTCAGAAGGTCTCTAGAAAGTCAAAGCCAAGAAGAAAGTTTTCTCAAAATGTCAAGTGCCTAAGGGAGATTAGGAAGGCAATAAATGCTCTTGACAATGCAATTCCAAAGTTGTCTTTTCAGAGGCTTGTTAGGGAAATTTGTGACAGATATAGTTTGGATAGTTTCAGATGGACAAGAACAGCTTTGAATTGTATACAAGAAGCCACAGAGGATTTTTTAGTTGAGTTTTTTCAAGATGCCTACATTTGTGCTGCTCATGCTCATAGGCTCACACTCATGGACAAGGACATGGTAATTCTTAGGAGACTAAGATATAGATTTTCAAAGGTCCTTGAGCCAATTTCCCTCACTAATATGAAGACATTTAATATCATTAATGTGCCCCCAGCTCTAGGAGAAAGAAAGATGATTTTGGTCTCAGGGGTGAGGATGTCACCCATGAGAAGGATACAAGGCAACATGAAAAAGAGGAGAAAGCTAAAGAGGAACAAGCAAATAAATGGAGAGAGTATAGGAGGAAAAGGGTTGAAGAAAGGGAAACAGAGCAACTAGAGTCCTTTGAAAATGAGCTAGCCACTCTTCTTGAAGCAGCTAATCCAAAAGGATTCAGTGTGTTTTGTTTCTTTCCTGGTGACTTAGGCAAAAGAACTGAGGTTATCTCCTTTGATGCTGCATGTGTTCAGATTCTTAAGGATAAAAGAAGAGAAGTAAATGACATTATTATTCTTGTTGACCTAAGGTATGTCCATCCATAATTACTTATACTTTTTGATTTTTTTTTAACAATAAGATTTTTCTTGTTTATACTCACTATTTCTATGCCTTTTCTAGGTGTATAATGCATGAGTTTCCTTTGGATATACAACAAAAAATTGAGGTTCTTGATCCATCCATCTCATTCTTTATGAGGAATGAGCTTGATACAAGTTTTATTGAGCACTGGCTCAATTTGATTGACTTCAATACTTTGGAGCTCCTTATAATTCCATATAATGAAAAGTAAGTGATTCATTATTCTATTAGAGTTTTTGAGATTTTATCCTACTAATTTGTTGAGATATGATTGCTTTTAGTTCTCATTGGAGCTTGATTGCAATAGACCTTGTGGATAAGCAATGCTTTTTAATCAACTCTATGAAAGGAAGCCATGGAAATGCTAAATTGTAAGTTATATTATCCAAGGGCTCCTTGATATTTCAATTCTTTTTTTTGTAAGTACTCTAAATTTCAACATATTTTATATACAGAGGTGCCAAAAGATTAATTGAAGAGCTAGAGAAAAGACACCCTATGCCATCTGATTTGCTTGCAACAATGCAATATAGACAAGTTGCGGTAAGTTATTCATTAAAATAATTGAAACATGAGTTTATTCTATGAACTACCATTCATCCTCTTTATAGTTTTACTTTATGTTGGTGGTTGTAGTGTCCCCATCAGGGTGATAGCCATTCTTGTGGCTGGAGGGTGATTGCAAATGCTAGAAGAATGGTTAACTTTGTTTATCTTAATGATGATAAACATGTAAAGGTAATATGAAAGATGCTAAACTTTAAGATAGATATTAATTGCAAATAGTCCATTGATGATTAAAATATAGTCTATTGTAAGAACAATAATGAACTAAAACTCTTTTTTCTATAAATGTGTGACAGTTTTTGAAGGATTGCTATACATCTGAGCATGTTTGGTACATCAGAGCAAAGCTCTTGAAGTATATAATGGTCAATTGTATACAACCAACAACAGAGATTGGTGGGGATTTGCACCATGAAGGAGATGCGGTGCCTATAACCACGGAAGGCAAATCCAAGACATCAAAGAAAGGCAAAAGGACTCCTAGAAAGGATAGTTCTCCAAAAAAGAAATAGCCTTGCCATATCGCCTTGTAAGCCTTCATATATAGAAATTTGCCCTTCAGCCCTTGTATATCTCATAGAGATGGCAGATAGACATCTGCTACAAAATTTGTACATATATTTTATATTGATAGTAAAGATATCTTTTCTTGAATGTCCTTGCAGTGTATATTATTTTCTCTCCTTTTCGATATCTGCAAAAAATAAATTACAAATGTTTGTTAGTTAGAAAGTGAGATCTTGATATACATCTAAGTAGATATAATATGATATGAAAACTTACTCGTTTCTTGTCAAGTTGGAATACAAAGGAGCATGGTAGTTCAATGTCTTCATTTTGTAAATCCATCCTCACTTGATGTAGCATACATGATTTTCTAATCTCTAAGATTGCAATAATATCCTCGTTGAACCAAATATCAAGATCCACTATAGAATCCTTGCTGAAATCATTAAGATTCTGGTCTAAAGCAACTAGACTACTACCAACAAAATGCCATCGACTATAGTAAAAGCTAAGGATAAAATTTTGAGTAGCAATCATATATTTGCAAGCTATAGAGTCTTGATCTATCTTACATATAATTTTTCCTTCTATCCTTGTATCCCATCCTTCATCAACAAATTGTATGATATGATCATATGTTAGTCTCTTCATTGAAAGCATGGTTTTTGTTATTCTTATCTCCATATTAGAGAAGAAATCAATAAATATATTAATAGGCATAAATAAAGTAACTTTGCTTAGCCTACTTGAGATATTAGATTTTAGTGCTTTCTGGATCTCAGAAAATATCTTACATCTATAGCCCTCACTAGTAGCTGGACTTGGCAAAGGCCACTCAAAGCTTGAAAAATCTGGCAAAGGAAGGAGTTTTATTGATCCCCATTGACAACGCCGCATAGGAATAACATAAGAATGGTCATAAAAGAATATTCCATTCTCTGCAAGCTCTCTCTTCTTTTTGCCTCTATACATTTCTTCTCCAATTGAACCATGTATAACATCAATAACATCAATAATAGATTCCACTGGTTGCCATTCCTCAATATTAGAGGGATAGACATCTACAAGACAAACAAATATTATAATGGAAAAACCTAAACCATGTTTAAGAAAGGAAAAACCTTAAGAATCAAATTCTTACAATTTGGTCTATGCATTGGAAGCTTTGAAGATCCAGGTTTCAAACACAGCTCTCTATGCATGAACACATGTTGCACTAGTACATCTTTGATGCTATTCTTATTTGCTCCAAGCTTAAAATCTCGGACTCTGCCCTTCCAAGCAGAAATAAACAAGCTCTCATGTCTTTGCCTTTTTTCACGTTTTGCTTGTTGCATGGTGATCCAACTACCTTTGCTAATGATAGTAGGAATCCATCTTCCATCAGTTTGGAATGAGTTAAACACTGATATGGATGTGATTTGGGAGCTTGGACGCCTTGTTGAAGGTCGAATTTTTGTATCCATGGTAGAAGAGAGAGATACATGCACACACACACACACACACACACACATACACACACACACACACACACACAGAGGACTAGGCTACCATAACGGAGGGAAAAACAATAGAGGAATAAAAGAAAGGAGGGAAAAAACTGAGCGCCATGCTTTTCACCAATTTGAATTTTGATTACATCAATCATTATCATTAATCTAGAAACATCATTAAATAAAAGTAGCCAAGACTCTATGCCATTAATGCAAAAGATGTCATAATCACGAATATAAGAGACTAAAAATACATAATAAAAATACAAATTCGTAATATTATCATATTTATATATTTTTGTAAAATGATTTTTTTTTTAAATAGAAGTTCCGTTACGGAGGCTTTGCTCTTATTGGTCTAGAGCACTCTCTCTCCACATCCTAAAAGGCATTTTCGAGACCTCAAAACTCCCCTAATGCTTATTTGATAATAACTTGACCTGAGATCAATTTTGGAGAATATCTTTGCACCCTGAAGACGGTCAAGAAGCTCATCTATTCTAGGAATAGGGTACTTATTCTTGACCGTTGCTTGATCCAATCCTCGATAATCAATACATAGTCGAAGTGTCCCATCTTTTCTGGAGCTCCCCACGGTGAATTGCTAGGACGGATGTAGCCCTGATCTAGCAGTTGCTTGAGTTTTTCTTTCAGCTCAATTGCTTCTGGTATGGACATTCTATAAGGTCTCTTTGCAATTGGTGTAGCTCCTGGTACTCACTTAATCTCATGATCCACGTCTCTTTGAGGCGGGAGTTCAGTCAACTCTTCAGGGAATATGTCCGCGTATTCCTTTAGCCAAGAAGGTCCTTCATTAGGCTTTTGCTTCTAATCTAACTTGTTGAGTTTGATCAAGTAGACAGGTAATCCTTTTCTGACTCCTTTTATGATTCGAGATATTTTGGCCAATTGGATTCTCAGCACTCCAGCTTCACCTTGAGTTGTGACTAATTCCTTTTCAGAGTTTCGAAAGGAAAATTGACCTTTTCCACAATGAATGTGGGCATCATTAGGCTTAAGCCAATCCATTCCAAGTAGATACTCATGGATACCTAAATTCATGACTCTGAATTTGACCGAAGTCTTCTATCCTCCCAGAAAGAATTCCACCTTAGCAGTTTGCCTGGTACAAGTAACCTCATGACCATTTGCCAATTCCACAAGCAGGGTAGATGCTTCTACTGTGGCTACTCCTAATCTTTTTGCACATGCTGGTGAGATGAAGGAATGTGTACTGCCCCAATCAATCAAGGTCTTAAAACTTTTACCTTGATAGTCCGACGGTGTCTGAATCACCGAGAACTCGCGATTCGGGCCTTTCTTGTGTAGGGCGGCATGGACTGTCGCCCTTTCAAACTGTACTTCCATGGTTGAATCTTGTTCTTCTTCTTCTTCTTCGCACATTTGCCTACTAGCAATCCAGGTGGTTCTTCCTCTGCCTCGGGTAGCAGCTCCTTGACCACGGCCCGTTCCTTGGAAAGGCGCTTGGCAATGTCCTCCACTAAGCTTGGGACATTGCCTCTTGAAGTGACCGGGTTTGTTGCAGTGGAAACAACGGAGGTTTCAGCCATTACTTTGAGTAGGAACAAAGTTGTTGACGTTATTTGTCCTTGCTTTCTTTCTTTGTCCCTGATTATGACCTTGAACTCTCTTCATTTGAGGTCTGAATGCTCCTCTGTTTGGGTCATTGTAAGACCAAGCTTTGTTACCCCTTGGTCTAGACTGCACCTCCTGAATTATAGGCGCCGCTAGAATGAGTGTGTCCTGAAGATCTGATGGATGCATAGATTCGAGACGGGTATTGAGTGGTGGATTTAAACCCGCACAAAATTTGGACACCTGCTGTGTCATTTCCATCTGTGGTGCATACTTAAGAAGTGAGACAAATTTAGAATAGTATGCATCAAGCGTGAGCCCCAGTTGTTTTAGCTCGTAGAACTCATTCATTTTCTGTGTGCGATAAGCAGGTGGTAAATATCTTCCTTTCACGGCTTTCTTCAACTTCTCCCAGGTAACGAATCCCTTCGCGATCCCTTGATTCCTGCACCATTGCTTCCACCAAAGCCTGGCTTCGCCGGTTAGCTTTAGCTTGGCGAGCATAGCCTGATTGGCGGGTGCAGTACTAGCTGCTTCGAAGTAATCCTCCATGGATTCAATCCAAATTTCAGCATCAGCTTGAGCAAATCTGTCTCTCCCGTCAAACTCGAGTGGCTTAATTCGCTTGAGAAGAAACTTCTTCTCCTGGATTACAGCAGTACTTGATGTAGGAGGCGAATTAGGAACCTGTACCTGGGGTTGTGCCTGGATAAAGGTTTCTTAATGTTATTATATGATAATCGTTATTGATTTATATTACATCTTCAATTCAGCTATCACGTAAACAATGTAGCTACTTAACTTTTTATCAATTCTCTTGCACAATCAGACATTGATAAAAAGAAGTCTTATTTGTATTTATATGGGCATAGCCCTTTTGGAATACAACATTTCTTGTGATGATAAGCCAATTGTTACATTTAGTTTGGGGAGAACAACGTTGTATTACATTTATCTACAGGAACTATATAATAGTATGGTTTCGGATCATGGATCTTCAGGAATCGGTAAGTCATTGGAAGTTTAGGATATCCTTTCCGTTGAAATCCATACTTCTCATGGCGGCCCAATACTTTAATCTTGTCGGTGGGGATTACACCGGTTACATCCTCATATACATATGAGTTCATCTCAACCCTCCGACCTCGAATATGTAAAGTTGAGTTTACGTGAGCTTCTACAAAAATGAATACTTCCAACCACTTGATCCTCTTTAGGTTGGTTTGTAGATAAGCAAACCAGTGGGCGGCTATATAGTAGATTCCTGAGGCACCCATCCATCTTCGTTCCATGTACAAAGGTGATGGATTATAGATCTACTCTAGGATGTTCATCATCTCAACCCTTTGTCGATAATGCAGAGAATGCGTTGCAGTCATAAACATGATTCGAAATACTAAGAACTTGTTCCACGTTTCCTAATTCTGCAAGACAGCATTGAAGGTAATGAAATGTTTGGACAGTAACATTTGCTTTACTTCTTCTTATTAAGATTTCATAAAACAATTCCGTTTTTGGTTCACTCTGATACCAACTGTAACAAGTCCACTAGTATCGTCCAGGACACGTCTTAGCAGTCCATCAGAAAGGATGTCTAGAAAGCTCGGCCCGGCACTCCCATGGAATGTTACGGGGTTTGCAATCTAGGGCTTCCCGCATCTGCCATGTAACGGAAGTATTCCGGCCGTTCCCACTAGGATCGACCTGAATTAGGGTTTTTCTCATTGGTCATTTCCTAACAGCAACTAGCGTCGGACCCGAGCGAACTACTTTACGTAGAAACGCCAGGTCCGAAGCGGATTCACGCTGCACTTAGTTCAAGGAGAATGGAAAACGAGAGGGATGCAAAGCTCAACCTCTCTGCCATAAGGCATAGTCCCATTCCTTTCCCCTAAAACAGCATAAATCGGGTCCACTCTTAACTCTAGGTCAACGCTTTAGTTGTTTTGTGTTCTTTGACGATCCTCCTGCTGTCCATCGCGATTTGAGAAAATTTCCCGGCCAACCGGAACCACCCTTTCGTAGGACGGACCTATGGCCCATCCCCCACACTTTCCTCGAGTTGTTTTAGTTATTTAATTACCTAACACATTAGTTGGACATGTAACAACCAGCTTCTTTAATTAACCCGTTCGGCACTGGTTCCTTCACGTAATCTTATCACTTGACATAGAAAAACAATATCAGACAAGTTCTTATTAACAAGTTATCATATTTAGCTTTGAAATACAAATAGTCCAGCCCGTAGGCTTATCCACAATCCGCCCAAAGGCTATCCAACAATCCACAGGGATCACTAATCCAAGTTTCCGCCTGTAGACTATTATGCGGGCCTCGAGATCCAATCTTGAGTCACGTTAATCCCTTGTGCAGGACCCGGAAGGCGAGGGATTTATGACAAGAGCCCCCTTGGCACCCAAGCGTTCTTCTGCTCCAAGTAGCGCTCAACGGAGAGACCTCTTGTGGCGGGTTCGGTCCACTATCCCGGCACGGTCAACAACCCCCTTGGTTAGGGTCAGGTAGGTAGTCGGGGGGTAACTGAAGCTGCATCTCCCCTCAGGACTTCAACCTGAAGTATAGATATCCATTTATCTTTTAATACATTGGTCAAACAAAGCCAAACAGTGCTCTTAAATCTATAGCAAGCACAAACATTTCCATTAATCGTTTTTGTTGTTGGCAAACTGCTAAGGAATGAATCCTTCCTTTCAAATGCGTCCAGCACTCGATTCGGGATAACTTGCAATTTGGCAAAATCCCCTATATCCTGGGTTAGGGCGTACCCTATTAACCCGACTTGGTCAAACCTTAAGTTTATCGGTTGGTCATTAGTTTTCAAACAAACTTCCTTACTCAAGAAGGATACTAAAGTATTCATCCTCTTGCAAGATAGCTTGTGTAAGGATCCGCCAACCCCATTGCGAGACTTTGGCCATTCTCTTGTGATCCAATCACAAGATCATATGACTCTGCATTTGCTACGCAAGCATCGCATAGAACTATGAGACAATGGAGTCACGAAACAATTTGTTTCGGTTCTTTAAGCTGACGTCGTTAGACCTAGGGTTTCCAACTTCATCTTTGTAAGATTCTCAAGGACAAACCCTGGTTCCTTTACGATTACAATTCATTGTCCCTACATTTAGGGAATGTGGCAAGTATTTAAGGTATAGGCGTTTCTGCGTAAAGTAGTTTGCTCGGGTCCGATGCTAGTTGCTGTTAGGAAATTACCAATGAGGAAAACCCTAATTCAGGTCGATCCTAGTGGGAACGGCCGGAATACTTCCGCTACGTGGCAGACATAGGAAGCCCTAGATCGCAAACCCGGTAACATTCCATGGGAGTGCCGGGTGGAGCTTTCTAGACATCCTTTTTTATGGACTGCTAAGACGTGTCCTAGACGATACTAGTGGACACGTTACATGGAAAACAATTGAAGCAAATAGCCACAGTAAGTATGAAACCATAAGATCTTAAATCAAAAGTGTAGAGCACAATGTAAGCATATCCAGGCATAATAACCAATATCATGCATCAATACATCCATGTAGCATCCCTGAAGCATTTGTAGGCATTCAATACATAAGCTTTATAATGAATGCTTGATGCCCATAATATACTAGCAAAGAACCCTTCAAATAATGAGCTAAACAAACTCTAATCAATCCAAAATCCTTTCTTGATTATTAATGTGTTATCTGTGCATAATAAACCTATCCCATAAGCATCAGTAGAGCATAAGAGAAGTGAATACTTGCTATCCAAATAGTGAAAAAGAGACCTATCATGAACCATAGATCAATAATTGACCTCAAAACCTTCAAGAAATACTAAATGTTGGAGCAATTCAGGGGCTAGAGCAAGCTAGAAATGACTTAGGATAATTGAGGATGGATAGACAGAATAGCTAGTGCAAATCATGCTAGCTGTCCTAGAGAATACTACTACTGTCAATGACCTCAATGGTTGCTTTTTCGAGCTAAAATCAATGCTGGGAAGCTCTAGAGAAATATTGAAAAGGGTGAAAGGTATTAAGAAAGTAACAAGACTAATGCATATTTTATTGAGTAATTGGCATGGAAGCTGAGTGTGAAAGGTAGAGCTTGAGTGGAAGCACATAAACTAACAAAAATGCATGTAGAGGGAGACTAAGATGAAACAAGCACAGGTTAGGAGCTCAATGTCAACTTCTCCTCCATTATTCTCCAACCATATCTCCAACAGTCCACACACTAAAATGGTATCCTCAAAAGATAGATATCCCAAACTTAAGAACACTTTACATACAACAATATGATAAGGCTTAGACTATACCTTAGACTTTGGCTTATTTCTCAACACTCCCCCTCAAGCTCAGAATGATCTTGCACACATAAGACTCCAAGTGCACTCCTGAAGTACTCAAACTTATCTTTACCTAATGCTTTGGTAAAGATATCAGCAACTTGGTCATTGGTCTTCACATGGACCAAGTCAATCTCTCCATCAATGACTTTTTCTCTAATGAAATGATAGTGCACTTCTATGTGTTTTGCCCTTGCATGGTAGACTGGGTTCTTTGCCAACATAATGCTACTAACATTGTCACAATACATAATAACTCCACCATCAATCTCTATCCCCATGTCATATAGGATCAATCTCAGCCATGTCTGCTCACATGCTGCCAATGCAATGCCTCTATATTCTGCTTCAGTGCTTGATAGAGCAACTGTAGGTTGCTTCTTACTGCTCCAACTTACCATGGCTGATCCAAATGAGAATGCATAGCCACTAGTCGATCTTCTATCCATAGAGCTACCTGCCTAGTCTGCATTTGAGTATCCAAACAATATAGGCTTGATTCCTTTTTCATAAAACAGCCCAAATCCAGTTGTCTTCTTCACATATCTAAGAACTCTTCTTACTACATCCAAATGTGATTTGCATGGTTTCTGCATAAACTGACTTACCAATCCAACAGTGTAACTCAAGTATGGTCTTGTAATGGTCAAGTAGATAAGACTACCAACCATCTTTCTGAACATAGTAACATCCTCAACATAAGATCCATCATCCATCAACTTAGCATTTTGATCCAATGGTGTATCAACCGGTTTGCATCCTGTCATGCCATATTTTTCCAACATCTCCAATGCATATTGCCTTTGTATCAGCCATATACCATGAGGTGTGTCAATAACCTCAATACCCAAGAAGTATCTCAACAAACCAAGGTCCTTTATATCAAACTCTTTATGTAACCCATGCTTGACTTCAGTAATCTCCTTCTCAAGTTACCTGTAATAATGAGATCATCAACATAGATGACCACAACAACCATACCATCTTCTGTATGCCTCACATAAAGTGAATAATCAGCTTTGCTCTGCTGAAATCCCATACTGCATAAGAATTTGATGATTCTATCACACCATCCTCTTGGTGCTTGCTTCAGTCCATATAGAGCCTTCTTCAACTTGCATACATAATGTGAGTATTTTGGATCCATATAGCCCTCTGGTTGATCCATGTACACTTCCTCTTCTAAGTTGCCATTCAAAAATGCATTTTTCACATCCATTTGATAAAGCCTCCAACCATAGATAGAAGCCAAAGCAATTACCGATCTTACTATTGTGATTTTAGCTACTGGACTGAATGTTTCTTCATAGTCCAAACCATAAGTTAGTGAATATCCTTTTGCAACTAGCCTTGCTTTATACCTTTCAAGAGAACCATCCGACTTACATTTGACCTTGTAAACCCATTTACATCCAATGGACTTCTTGCAATAAGGTAGTTTCACCAAATCCCAAGTCTTGTTTTTCCTTAGTGCATTCATCTCTTCATCCATTGCTTGTCTCCACTCTTTGCTCTCTACTGCTTCTTCAAAGCAAGTAGGCTCCACATGTTGTACATAAGAAACCATGTATGCATAATGTATCTTCATGAACCCATTATAAGTCAATCTATCAATTGGATACCTTACTCTTTCTGACCTTCTCAATTGAGGTGCACTACCATGTGTCTCATCTGGTCTAGCATGTGGTGGCACATACTTTCCTGCACTTCTAGTGCCAGGTGTTTTAACATGCGGAATGCCATACTCATCATCTATAGATTCATCTTCTGAACTTTCAGTCATTGGTCTCTTACCTTTTGCAACTTCTGCACTCCTTTGTGCATTTCTCAATCTACCACTCCATGGACTGTAGCTGCCACTGCTTTCCACATTCTCTTGAGGTCCTGAAGCATCTTCCACATGCTGATTTTCAGCCTTACTGTTTGCTGAAATTTTCCTTCCATAGCCATTATCATCATTGCTTTCATAGGAATCAACATCCACTACAATTTTGGGCTTGTACCATGATTCATATTCACTAAATTTGACATCCCTGCTTATGTATACTTCCTTACTCACTGGATCATAGCATCTGTATCCCTTCTTCTCATTAGGATATACAAGGAAAATGCATTTTACAGCCTTAGGTTCCATCTTCTTTCTCAAATCATCTGGAACATGAACATAATAGACACATCCAAAGATTCTAAAGTATGCAACAGTGGGTTTCATGCCATACATTCTCTCATATGGTGACATATTATGAATCAAGACTGTAGGTGTCCTATTCATAATGTGAACTGCAGTATGCACTGCTTCTGCCCAATATGACAATGTCATGTTCATTTGGTTCATCATTGCCCTTGCAACCTCTGCAATAATCCTATTCTTCCTTTCAGCCACACCATTTTGTTGAGGTGTATACCTGCATGTCAATTGCCTTTTGATACCATGATCTCTCAAGAAGTCACAAAACTCATATGACATGTACTCTCCACCATTATCTGACCTCAAACATTTTATGTAGCATCCAAACAGCTTTTCAGCCATAGATTTAAATTCCAAGAACTTTTCAAATGCTTCACTTTTATGCTGCATAAAGTACACCCAAGTCATCCTACTGAAATCATCAATGAAAGTGATATAGAATCTACATTTTTAGCTCATGGAAACATTTTGACATGGGCCCCAAATATCTGAGTGTATTATTTCCAAAGGATAGTTGCTTATTCTCCCCCTCTTTGGAAATGGCAATCTGGACTGCTTGCCAAATTGACAAGCCTCGCATACATGATCAAAATTCAAATATCCTAAATGCGGTAAACCACGGACTATCTGTTTTGATTGCATTTGCTTCAATCTTTGCAAATTAACATGGACCAATCCGTCTATGCCATAATTCCACATCCTTATCTTGCCCATGTCCTCTCTCAACATACATAGAGTTTTGAATCACTGGAGTACCTGCATCCAAAGCAAACAATCTCCCTTTCTTTCTACCATGAGCAATCACCCTGCTAGTTCTCCCATTATGGAACTCTTCAATGAAACATCCAAACTTATTGAATCTCACCTACAATCCTTGATCTGTCATTTGACCAACCAATGCTAGGTTCTTAGTTATTGTGGGCACATAAAGTACATCACCAAGCTTGTTCTCAATCCCATCTTTAGTAACAAGTGGCACACTACCAATATGAGTAATTTTGTGTAAAGTATCATCACCAGTGGCAACATATTCATCATTCTGCACTTGCTCCTTACTATCGAACCACTCAGCATGATGAGTCATGTGGTTTGTAGCTCCTCAATCCAAAAACTAATCATTCTCACAAGGAGGATGAGTCATGCTCCCAAGCACATTCTCCATAGCAAATAAATGACCTCTAGGCGATCCACCTCTAGGTCCATAAC
The DNA here is from genome assembly GCF_053477565.2 of Lygodium microphyllum. Lineage (NCBI taxonomy): Eukaryota > Viridiplantae > Streptophyta > Polypodiopsida > Schizaeales > Lygodiaceae > Lygodium > Lygodium microphyllum. The sequence goes on from NC_141137.1 coordinate 114,981,854, forward strand.
CTGTACCACCATAAGTGCCTGCATAGTGTCCATATTGGGTCCTTCCACGACCCTTAGACATAGCATTCTGTTTTTTATAACAATCCTTCTCAAAGTGACCAAAATGCCCACAATAATGACAAGTGCCATCTCTTTGTGAAGAAGGACTAGACCGTCCTCTACCTCTAGGGAAAGATCTCCCCCTACCTCTATGCATGAAGTCACCACGACCAAAGTTACCTCTTCCACAAGCAAAACCATAATTACTACGACTAGGTGAAGAGCCTCTAGCTCTAGATGAGCTATCACGACCTCTCTGGTGATAGAAGACACTATCTCCACCTGCATTTTTGCCACTGCTAGATGCATTCAATCCCAACTTGATTTCTTCTGTAAGTAGTAATCCAATAAGCTCCTCAAAGTCAGGCATAGAGCCTCCCCTAATGGAAATAGAGGTATCCAAAGATTTAAAAGCTGGTCCAAGCCCATTTAATGTCACTAACACTAAATCATCATCATCAATAGGCGCATTAATGGATGCAAGGTCTTCTGAAATTTGCTTGATTTCTACCACATAGTCACTAATACTGCGATTGCCTCTCCATGCACCATGTAATCTCTGCTTAAGTTGTATCTTACGAGCCTCTGTACATGTTCCATACATTTTTTCTATGATTTCCCATGCCTCCTTACAAGTACTTGCCTTTTTAATATGAGGAATCAATGTTTTTGAAATACATATGGAGATCCAATGCAAAACCTTCATGTTCTTCCCAGTCCAATCCTTGTACGCTTTCTTTTGCTCTTCAGTTGGATGTTCGGGAACTTCTGGACATTCATCATCACCTGTTATGAGATCCCATAGATCTCTACCCATCAAAAAATTCTCCATCCTGTAGGACCAAGCACTATAGTTGTCTTTGGTCAATTTGTCCCCCACGATCTAAGTGATCTATGTTGTGTCAAACATTATGACTACTGCAAATTCAGAAGAAAACAACAATACAATCTATCTAGAAATAGTATTCAGCAATATGACTGTCATACATGTGTCCAAAAACTGTCATATATATCCATCCATGATGCCAACATGTCATACATTCAGTTCCCAGCAAGAACCATCCAAATCGGATTCCACACAATGTCTGTATGACCCAAAATGCATTAAAACATGGGTCTAAAGTTGACCACTTTTCCTGCAATTTTTAAATTTCTTTTGGCTCAAGTCTATCAAGCAAGGTATTTGGTTTTTTCTGTAGATTGTGGCATAGTCTGGAGTTCTGGACTATATTTATGGAACTTGAATCACACTATCCCTGCACTTGGCACTTCTACAATGGAACACTTCATCCATAATATTCTGCCAACAGCAAGATGTGGACCTAGCCTTGCATTTCTTTTCATCAGGACAGCAGCTGGCTTCTTGGTTTTACTGTAACCAGTTACAAGATGTCACTCTCTCCTGCTGTGATGAGCACAGAGCAACACAAACTCTGTATTTTCTTAAAAGGTAATGATTACTGATTATCCCAACAGCTTCTTTAGGCTGTACTCACAACAAACAAAAACTGGCAAACTACAGGGTTGACCTCCAAAACCGATCATTGCATCATAGGCAAAGATCCTCCTGCAGCTCAAATCTGTTGCTCTAGCTGTAACAAAGTTTCTAGCTTGTTCTTGACCATATAAAACTCTTGCTTTATCTGTTGCAAAGCTTGTAGGCACCCTTACCTTGGTTTGAGCTATTAAAATGAGGATGATGATGACAACGATGATTGTACTGGCCGCAAGAAGAAGGAGGCTCTCTCTCTTGAATCTTCAGAGTCAAACATATCCAGAAGGTGCAAACAAAGGAATGGTCAATGTATCTCTTTGCTATTTTTGCATCAGTTTCAGAAGAATTCACATAACGCATTAAGAAATCATAGATGAGCTACAAATGTGGACAAGCTGGTTCCAGGGAAGGTTCCTCCTCTTCAGGATCAAAAGCCTCTGACCCTAAATTCTCATGGCCAGATGATGGCAGGGCTCTAAAAAGGTTTACTGATATCATTCTAAAACATTCTTTAGTAACAGCTTCTGTGAGTTTTGCAGTCCCAAAGGCCACATATTCAACAAGATCTAGTAGAGTCTGGCACTTTATCTCCTTCCTCTTCACGTTTTCAGTAGGATCAATAAAGTTGAAGACCACACAGCACAGGCTAAGTTTCTTCAAAAACAGGATTTGCCTTTCAGAGTTGGGCATGTCTCTGAAGGAGGGCAAGGGTTCAGAATAGTACGAACTGGCACTGCCATTAGCACTTGGAAGCGTCTTCTCTCTACCAACAGGGTATCATTGAGCTGCAGGAATGTGAGTTATAGATGATCTCATTCCAGGACCACTTCCGGCGTTTCGAGCTATGGCAGGACCCGTTAATCCACTTTGAAGGGTGGGATCAATTGTTCCATCACTGCGCTCTGATACCAAATGACAAAACTACAAGTAGAGGGAGACTAAGATGAAACAAGCACAGGTTAGGAGCTCAATGTCAACTTCTCCTCCATTATTCTCCAACCATATCTCCAACAGTTCACACTAAAATGGTATCCTCAAAAGATAGATATCCCAAACTTAAGGACACTTTACATACAACAATATGATAAGGCTTAGACTATGCCTTAGACTTTGGCTTATTTCTCAACATAAACATAGGTAAGAACAAAGAAAAAGCTATGGTGAATGGATCAAGAGAGCAAGAGAAAGAGACACTGTAAGTAGAAGCTCCCAAAATCACAATGTATTACTAGTGTTTCCTTATTCAACAGTCACTAAAAGAGTAAAGAATAAAGTGATAGTGATGGGCACTTGCCACCTACTACAATGTACATGTATGTAGTCATGAAGTGCATAGAAAATATAGGGTAGTATAGACACATGTGCCTTTATCCCCAACAACCTCTGCTAAAGGTGAATGCATGTCTAATTAGGAGAGAACAAGAAAAAGTTGACAAAGTACAAATGTACGTAAAGTATAGTAGGATGAGGGATAGATGTTATCTGTAACGTGTCCACTTGTTATCTTCAGGATACGTCTTAGCAGTCCATCGGAAAGGATGTCTAGAAAGCTCCGCCTGGCATTCCCATGGAATGTTACGGGGCTTGCGATCTAGGACTTTCCATGTCTGCCACATAGCGGAAGTATTCCGGTCGTTCCCACTTAGGACCGACCTGAATTAGGGTTTTCCCTATTGGTCTTTTCCTAACGGCAACTGGCGTTGAACCCGAGTGAACTACTTTACGCAGAAATGCCAGGTCCGAAGAAGATTCACGCTACACTTGGTTCAAGGAGAATGGGAAACGAGAGAGATGTGAAGCTCAACCTCTCTGCCATAAGGCATAGTCCCATTCCATTCCCCCAAAATAGCGCAAATCAGGATCATTTATAACTTAGACTCTAGGTCAACGCTCTTGTTGTTCGTGTTCTTTGAACAGTCTTCCTGTTGTACATCTTGATTGAGAAAAGTTCCCGGCCAACCGGGACCACCCATCCATAGGACGGACCTTTGGCCACATCCTCCGCACTTTCCTCAGGCTGTTTTAGTTATTTAATTACCTAACACATATAGTTGTACATGTAACAATCAGTTTTTTTAATTAGCCCATTAGGCATTGGTTCCTTCACGTAATCATAGAACTTCACATAGAAAAACAATGTCAAACAAGTTCCTTTTCAACAGGTTATCATATTTATCTTTGAAATACATAAAGTCCAGCTCGTAGGCTTATCCATAATCCGCCCGAAGGCTATCCAACAGTCCACAGGTATTACTAATCCAAGATTGCGCCTGTAGACTAGTATGCGGGCCTCAAGATCCAATCCCGAGTCACATTGGCCTCTTGTTCAAGGCCCGAAAGGCAAGGGATTTACGGCCAAAGCCCCCTCTGGCACAAAAGCATCCTCCTGCTCCAAGTAGTGCTCAATGAAGAGACCTCTCGCGGCAGGTTCGGTCCATCTTCCCGGCGCGGTTAACAACCCCCTTGGTTAGGGTCAGGCAGGCAATCGGGGGTAACTGAAGCTGCCACTCTCTTCAGGCCTTCAACCTGAAGCATTAGATATCTTTTCATCCTTTAATTCCTTGAGCAAACAAAGCAAACAATGCTCTATACAATGGTTACAAGCACAATCATTTCTAGTGGTCATTATTTGGCCAACTGCTAAGGAGTGAATCCTTCTTTCAGAATGCATTCAGCATTCAATCCCGGATCAATTGCGACTTGGCAAGATCCCCAAGGGTTTATTTGTTAACCCTAGATCCTGGGTTAGGGTTGTACCCTACTAACCCGACTTAGTCAATACCTTAAATTCATATATTATTTCAATTTATTGATTGGTCTTTTGCTTCCAAGCAAATATCCAATCCCTGTATCTTGGTTACTTTACCCAAGAAAGGTACTATATCAGGATGATTATTCATCCTCATGCAAGATAACTTGTGTAAGACTTTTCCAATCTCATTCCGAGAAATTGGCCATTCCCTTGTGATCAAATCACAAGATTATGTGACTCTGCAACTTATTGCACAAGTGTCCCATCAACTATGGGACTATTCTACCCATCAATGATGTCTTCTAATCACGGTATCATGATTAGATATAACAATCCGTTCCTGATTGCATTAGGCTGACATTGTCGGTCCTAGGGTTTCTAGTTTCATCTTTTTAGCGAGAGATCCTTAGGGTAAAAACCCTAGATCTTTTCTCGCAAGTATGTCCTACTGTCCCTAGATTCCATGAATGTGGGCAAGTATTTAGGGTATAGGAGTTTCAAATTTGGTAATACAAGCGACTAAGTAATGTCCTCAACGTGCTAACCCTATTTAGCTCTTTGGGATATGTTGCATTGAATTAACCCTTTCTAAACGAGTACCTCTCGGTTTTAGCTGTTTAGGTTTATGCCAATTTAACATGTCTATTCTTGAAGATAATTATGCTACCATTTCCATAACCACATGATTCATTGTCTACGCGTAAGTTGCTTTTCGAACACTAACTTTTTGGTTTAAGATCAAAGCATAGGTTAAGTTATAGCCTAATTCCAATTAATCATCATATAACATCCAAACAAGATTCATGCTAAAACATGCAGCCTTTTTCTACTTTCATTTCCGAATGAATTTGTCGTATGCAGAACTTACACACCCTTCCGTTAATTTAAATTTTTAGACCACTTGCCTAGTTAAATCTTCTTCATGTAGTCCTAGCAATTTCCTACGGTTGCTAATAACTTTCTTTAAGAATCATTTTAAAAAAAGATATTCAATAATGCAATATGTGGTTTATTCCTTTCATGCTTAATCGGAGTGTACTTTCATAATTCTGTTTTGTAAATATGGACCTTAATCTAATTTCAATTCATTGCAATGCACAAAAACTACTTGCTAGAAATGCATAGGAATCTTATGCTCACTTTATTTTGTTTGTTTTATTGAAAATACTAATGACCGAATTCTTCCATCGTGAGCTATCTCTTTTAAATTAGTCAAAGTATTTAAGACGAAAAATGCATCCTATCTCCAAAAATCATCCATGCACGATTGAATTATAACAACGTAAATAAAAATTAGGAGGAAAAACCTTGACTTGTGGTGAAATGTCCACATGGATGTTAGGAGACGATCCTCCTGCGGTTGCGCCTTGTGCCTTCTTAGGGGCCATCGTGAATTCTGTCTTTTCGCCTTGGACGCAGAGTTATGATCTTGTCCATCTCTTCGTACACGAAACTCCCTTTGTGAATCGGCTTTAGAAGGCCTTAAAGACTTGTGGGAGTTGCAATAGGAAAGATGGTTTTTTTTATCTAGTGGATAAACTGAACTTGAGGAGAATCACTTGGAAAGAAACGGGTTTAAAACTTTGTGGGGATGCTATGAAAATGGGTTTTTTGTAAAAATCGGTTATGGTAAGTTTTATGGGAGATGTATGGAAAGGAAATCCACGGAAATGGAGTTTAAAAACACGGCTTTGTGGAATACGGGGTCCTAAATTCCGAAGTGAGACTGGGGGAAAGGAAGTGTAAGGGCCCGCTTGTGAAGGGGTTAAATCCCGGGGAGGGGGGGTTTAAATTCTTTCGATGGTAAGGCTTATTAAAGCCATAGGAAGGGGGCTTTTCTTGAATCCTGAGGGGGAGGGGATACCAAACCACTTAGCTAAGGGTTCCTAAAGACCCTCGGAAAGGTGGAAAAAGGGTATGAAAGAGCCCTTAGGGGGGGATTTTGTATGGGGGGGAGGATATGAAAGAGGCACATGAAGCGGGGCTTCTTAGGAGGCTATAGAAGCTTCCTAAGAAGCTTCTAAAGCTTCTGAAGAAAATGTGTAAACCCACATGGCGGGAGAAAAAAACAGCAGATAGTGAATGGCAGTTGGTGGTCGATGGCGCGTTCCCTGTGGCAGTGGCAGCCAGCAAAGAAAAATCTCCACGACCCTCTTCCCTTCTCAGCTCTGCAGTGTCTCGATGCCTCCACCCTCGCTCAACGGCCGCAACAGTAGTCTGTCCCTTTACTTCACACACACGATGGCAATCTGGCCCTCTCCCACTCCTCAATAGCCGTATCAGTGTGTCGGCTTCTCTCTCGACGGCCGTGTCCCCCCATGGCGGCTCCTCTCATGGCATTTATAGCTGAGGGAAGGGATTCTTCCCGCCCCCACGTGGCTATAGTGCATGCTTTCCTTCTTGAGCAAGCTCCAGCAAGGAGCTTGCTCACCCCTTGCTATTCCCTTCTCCTCACTATCGTGCTGGAGGAGAGAGGGATTTTTTAAAAAAAATTGACATTAATTAATTATCCTCACGACTTAAAGAGGCATTTCATGCGCATTTTTTTGGAAAATCAAAATATTGCATTCTCTCCCCCTTGGAGGAATCGAGATGTCCTCATCTCGAGATAAATTGGGGATATTGATGGTTGAGAGAGTTTTCATCTATCCAAGTGGCATCCTCCTCGAGATAATCTTTCCACTGGACGAGGCATTCTCTCAAGGTTCTTGATCTCAGTTATCTCTCCCTAACATCTAAGATCCTGTCAGGCCTTAGTGTTGAGATATCGAGCTCCACTCATGATACGCCAGGGTGACCGTTGTGTATTTATGTCACCGACTTATCAGTTGCAGACGCGGTTGGTACACCGCCCATGAATAATAGCTACATGATAGCTATCCTTATCTACTCTAGTTCGTGGCTCAGTTAGTATGCCACCTTAGTTAGTTGAGTTTGGTTTGAGACCCATATATAGGGTTCTTCTATTTCTTTGTACTTTAGTTCTTTTGGCTTACATAACTAAGAAGAGGAAAACTGTTTTCAGCCTCCACCCTTGTGTGTCTTCCCCCATTGTGCAAGCAAGAAAGCTTCAAGCGAGACTCCTTCCTTCTCTCCCACAATCTTGACACTTAGTTCAAGGACTCCTTGACTAGCATTACAACTTGTTGGTCATCGAGTACATGGTTAGGATTAGGCATATACTTCTTCAATAAGCTGATATGGAATACATTATGAACCTTTAGGTTCTCCGAGAGTTGTAGTCTATAAGCATTAGGTCCTAGGCACTTGAGGATCTTATATGGTCCACAATACCTTGGACTTAGCTTCTTGTAATCTCCTAAGGATAGGGAACTCTTCTTTGGGCGTACGCGAATGAAGACCATGTCTCCTTCTTTGAAGACTCTATCTTGACGCTTCAAATCCGCGTATGCCTTCTGTCTATCCTTGGCAGCTTGGATGTCCTGTCTTATTGACTTTACTTGGTCATCCATCTCTTCCAACATCTGCCTTGAAGCTTCAACCCTTAAGGTTGGATCTGAGAAGTTTAGGGGACTTTGACAGTCATGACCATACAATGCTTAGAAAGGGGTCATCTGAATGCTTTGTTGGTAAGAAGCATTGTAGGCAAATTCAACCAAAGGCAAGTATTGAATCCACCTTTTTGGCTCACGACAGCAATGTGCCCTAAGCATATCCTCAATAACTTGATTGACTCGCTCTATTTGACCATCGGTTTGGGAATGGTAAGCTATGCTAAAACAGAGTTGAGTCCTAATGGCTTCAAAGATAGCTCTCCAGAAGTGTGATGTGAAGAGAAAATCACGATCACTAATGATTCTTCTAGGTAGCCCATGTAGCTTGAATATCTCTTTGATAAACAATCTTGCAATGTCTGACGCTTTATAGTTTGTCTTCACTAGAAGAAGGTATGCAACCTTAGTAAGTATGTCAATCACAACCATGATGAAGTTGTATCCCCCCCTGAACTTGGGGTAGGCCAACAACAAAGTCCATACTAATGAATTCCCATTTCATTTGGGGAATGTCAAGTGGTTGTAACTTCCCTAGCATCGTGACGTGTTCGGCTTTGATACGTTGACAAGACAAACACTCGGTGACATATTTGAGAACGTCAACTTTAAGGCTCTCCCAATGGTAGCTCTTCCTAACTGCATTGAGAGTCTTGGCATAGCCAGGATGTCCTGAGAAAGGGGAATCATGAGCTTCCCACAATATCTTCTGCTTAAGTGGCTTGCTTGCTGGTATGCATAGCCTCGTTCTATAGTAGACAAGTCCACTATTGACAGAGAATTCATGATACTTAGCCTGTAGCTTTTGGTCCTGATCCTTGATAGAGATCTCCCTTAGCATCTTTTGATAGGCTGGATCATGGCATGCTTCCTCTCCAACTAACTCAAGTATTGGATTGTTTGGCATAGATACTTTTGTAGCTAGAGATCTAGCTGTTGATGGGTTCTGCAAGATTAGGGAATTAAGGAATGCCTTGTGACTGAGTGCATCAGCAACTACATTCTCTTTTCCTGGTCGGTACTTGATTTCAAAGTCATACTCCTCCAGCACTTCAATCCACCGACATTGCCTCATGTTGAGCTCGTTCTGGGTAAAGATCCACTTGAGACTCTTATGATCAGTCACTAGAGTAAACTTGTTACCCAACAGGTAGTGTCTCCAAAGCTTTAGAGCATGGATGACAGCTAACAATTCCAGATCATGGGTAGCATAATTCTTCTCATGACTCTTCAGTTTTCTTGAAGAGTATGCTACAAGATGACCTTCCTGCAAGAGTACACAACCTAAGGCAAGTGTGCTAGCATCTGTTACTACCTTGAACTCCTTATTGAGGTCTGGAAGTTTTAGGATAGGTGCTGATACCAAACTTTTCTTCAATCTATCAAAGTTGGTTTATTCGGGAGTTGACCATGCAATGGATGTTTGCTTCTTCAGTAAGTCCGTCAAAGGTGCTGCAATCAAAGCATAGTTTTTTATGAAGACCCTATACCATTCTGTCAATCCAAGAAAGCTACGTATTTCTTTGACAGTTGTTGGTATTGGCCATTCTAACACATCCCTGACCTTGGCTGGGTCCACTGAGATTTCTTCCGCTGATATGATGAATCCCAAATATTCAATCTGACGTTTGAATAATGCACACTTCTTCATCTTAGCATACAGCTTATGTGCCCTCATTGTCTCAAGGACAAATCCGAAGTTGGGTCTCATGATCTTCTTCATGTTTAGAATAGACTAAAGTGTCGTCGAAGAAGACGAGCACAAAGTCATCAAGACATGGCCTAAAGATATCCTACATTAACCTATTGAAGGTGGCAGGCGCATTCGTAAGCCCGAATGACATAACTAGGAACTCAAAGTGTCCATATCTTGTGTTGAAGGCCGTCTTTGGGATATCTTCTTCCTTGATCCTTATCTGATAGTAACCAGACCTGAGATCAATCTTGGAGAATATCTTCGCACCCTAAAGACGATCAAAAAGCTCATCTATTCTAGGAATAGGGTACTTGTTCTTGACAGTTGATTGATTCAACCCTCAGTAATCAATACATAGTCTAAACATTCCATCTTTCCTTTTCTGGAACAGTACGGGAGCTCCCCATTGTGAACTATTAGGATGGATGTAGCCCTGATCTAGCAGTTGCTTGAGTTGTTCCTTTAGTTCAATTGCTTCTGGTATGGACATTCTATAGGGTCTTTTTGCAATTGGCATAGCTCTTGGTACTAGCTTGATCTCATGATCCACTTCTCTTTGAGGCGGAAGTTCTGTCAACTCTTCAGGGAATACGTCCACATATTCCTTTAGCCAAGAAGGTCCTTCACTAGAATCCTGCTTCTGATCTAACTTGTTGAGCTTAATCAAGTAGACAAGTAGTCCTTTTCTGACTCCCTTTATAATCCGATATGCCTTGGCCAATTAAATTTTTGGCTTTCTTGCCTCACCTTGAGTTGTGACTAAATCCCCTTTGGAGTTTTGGAAGGAAATTTGGCCCTTTCCACAATGAATGTGAGCGTCATTAGGTTTAGGCCAATCCATTTCGAGTAGACACTCATGGATACCTAAATTCATGACTCTGAATTTGACCGAAGTCGTCTTTCCTCCCAGAAAGAATTCCACCTTAGTAATTTACCTGGTAGAAGTAACATCACGACCATTTGCCAATTCCACAAGCAAGATAGGTGCTTCTACTATGGCTATTCCTAATCTTTTTGCACAAACTGGTGAGATAAAGGAATGTGTATTGCTACAATCAATCAAGGTCTTGAAATTTTAACCTTGATAGTCCGACGATGTCTAAATCACCGAGAACTGGCGATTCGACCCTTTCTTGTGTAGAGCGGCATGGACTGTCGCCCTTTCAAACTCTGCTTCCATGGTTAGATCTTCTTCTTCTTCACACATTTTCCTATTGGTGACGCAGGCGGTTCTTCCTCTGCCTCGGGTAGCAGCTTCCTGACCACGGCCCGTTGTTCCTTGAAAAGGTGCTTGGCGATGTCCTCCTTCAAGCTTGGGACATTGCCTCTTGAAATGACCGGGCTCATTGTAGTGGAAACAGCGGAGGTTTCACCCATTGCTTTGAGTAGAAACAAAGTTGTTGACATTGTTAGTTCTTGCTTTCTTTCTTTGTCCTTGATTCTGACCTTGAACTCTCTTCATTTGAGGCCTGAATGTTCCTCTGTTCAGGTCATTATAAGACCAAGTTTTGTTACCTCTTAGTCTAGCCTGCACCTCCTGAATTATAGGGGCAGCTCGAATGAGAGCGTCCTGAAGATCTAATGGGCGCATCGATTTGAGATGGGTATTCACTAGTGGATTTAAACTAGCACAAAATTTTGACACCTGCTGTGTCATGTCCATCTGTGGCGCATACTTAAGAAGTGAGATGAATTTAGAATAGTATGCGTCAAGAGTGAGTCCCAGCTATTTTAGCTCGTAGAACTCATTCATTTTCTGCATGCGATATGCAGGTGGTAAGTATCTTCCCTACACGACTTTCTTCAACTTCTCTCAAGTAACGGATCCTTCCGCGATCCCTTGATCTCTGCACCATTGCTTCCACCAAAGCCTGGGTTCGCCAGTGAGCTTCAGCTTAGCGAGCATAGCCTGATTGGTGGGTGCAGTACCGGCTACTTCAAAGTAATCCTCCATGGATTCAATCCAAATTTCAGCATCTTCTTGGACGGATCTACCTTTCGCATCAAATTTAGGTGGCTTAATCTGCTTGAGAAGAAACTTCTTCTCCTGGATTACAATAGTACTTGATGTAGGAGACGAACTGGGATTCTGTACCTGGGGTTATGCCTGAATAAGGATTTCTTAACGTTATTACTCGTTAAACACTGTGGTTTATATTTCGTTTCCATTTCAGCTACTATCAACCAAGGAATCTAACCACTTAACTTTTTATCAATTCTCATGCACAAATAGACATTGATAAAAAGAAGTCTTATTGTATTTATATGGGCATAGCCCTTTCGGAATACAACATTTCTAGAGATTATAAAATAACTGTTTACATTTAGTTTGGGGAGAATAATGTTGTATTTCATTTATCTACAGGAACTGGATAATAATATGGTTTCGGGTCATGGATCTTCAGGAATCGGTAAGTCATTGGAAGATCAAGGTATCCTTCCCTTTGGAACCCATTATTCTCATGGCGCCCCAACACTTTGATCCTGTCGGCGGGGATTACATGGGTCACTTCCTATATACATATGAGTTCAGCTTAACCCTCCGACCTCGAATATGTAGAGTTGAGTTTACGTGAGCCTCCACAAAAATGAACTCCTTCACGACTTTCAGGTCTTCCAACCACTTGATCCTTGTTAGGAATGTTACCAGAGCTTACGATCTAGAACTTTCCGCGTCTGCCACATAGCGGAAGTATTCCGAACGTTACCACTTAGGACCGACCTGAATTAGGGTTTTCCCTATTGGTCTTTTCCTAACGGCAACTAGCGTCGAACCCAAGCGAACTACTTTACGCAAAAATGCTAGGTCCCAAGTGGATTCACGTTGCACTTGGTTCAAGGAGAATGGAAAACGAGAGGGATGCGAAGCTCAACCTCTCTGCCATAAGGCATAGTCCCATTCTGTTCCCCTAAAACAGAGCAAATCGGGATCATTTATAACTTAGACTCTAGGTCAACGCTCTTGTTGTTCGTGTTCTTTGAACGGTCTTCCTGCTGTCCTTCTTGATTGAGAAAAGTTCCCGGCCAACCGAGACCATCCATCCGTAGGACGGACCTATGGCCACATCCTCCACACTTTCCTCAAGTTGTTTTAGTTATTTAATTACCTGACACATTTAGTTGTACATGTAACAATCATCTTCCTTAATTAGCCTGTTAGGCAATGGTTCCTTTACGTAATCATAGCACTTGACACAGAAAAACAATATCAAACAAGTTCCTTTTCAACAAGTTATCATATTTATCTTTGAAATACATAAAGTCCAGCCTGTAGGCTTATCCATAATCCGCCCGAAGGCTATCCAGCAATCCACAGGGATTACTAATCCAAGATTCTGCCCGTAGACTAGTATGCGGGCCTCGAGATCCAATCCCGAGTCACGTTGGCCTCTTGTGCAAGGTCCGAAAGGCGAGGGATTTATGGACAAAGCCCCCTCTGGCACCAAGCGTCCTCCGTCTCCAAGTAGCGCTCAACGGAGAGACCTCTCGCGGCGAGTTCGGTTCATCTTCCCAGCACGGTTAACAACCCCCTTGGTTAGGGTCAGGCAGGCAATCGGGGTAATTGAAGCTGCCTCTCTCTTCAGGCCTTCAACCTGAAGCATTAGATATCTTTCATCCTTTAATTCCTTGAGCAAACAAAGCAAACAGTGCTCTATACAAGTGTTACAAGCACAATCATTTCCAGTGGTCATTATTTAGCCAACTGCTAAGGAGTGAATCCTTCTTTCAGAATGCATTCAGCATTCAATCCTGGATCAATTGCGACTTGGCAAGATCCCGAAGGTTTTATTTGTTAACCCTAGATCCTGGGTTAGGGCCGTACCCTACTAACCTGACTTAGTCAATACCTTAAATTCATATATTATTCCACTTTGTTGATTGGTCTTTTGCTTCCAAGCAAATATCCAATCCCTGTATCTTGGTTACTTTACCCAAGAAAGGTACTATATCAGGATGATTATTCATCCTCATGCAAGATAACTTGCGTAAGACTCTACCAATCTCATTGCGAGGAATTGGCCATTCCCCTGTGATCAAATCACAAGATCATGCGACTCTGCAACTTGTTGCACAAGTGTCGCATCAACTATGGGACTATTCTACCCATCAACGGTGTCTTCTAATCACGGTATCATGATTAGATATAACAATCCGTTCCTAATTGCATTAGATATTCAATAATGCAATATGCGGTTTATTCCTTTCATGCTTAATCAGAGTGTACTTTCATAATTCTGTTTTGTAAATATGGACATTAATCTAATTTCAATTCATTGCAATGCACAAAAACTACTTGCTAGAAATGCATAGGAATCTTATGCTCACTTTATTTTGTTTGTTTTATTGAAAATACTAATGACCAAATTCTTCCATCGTGAGCTATCTCTTTTAAATTAGTCAAAGTATTTAAGACGAAAAATGCATCCTATCTCCAAAAATCATCCATGCACGATTGAATTATAACGACGTAAATAAAAATTAGGAGGAAAAACCTCGACTTGTGGTGAAATGTCCACATGGATGTTAGGAGACGATCCTCCTGCGGTTGCGCCTTGTGCCTTCTTAGGGGCCATTGCGAATTCCGCCTTTTTGCCTTGGACGCAGAGTTATGATCTTGTCCATCTCTTCGTACACGAAACTCCCTTTGTGAATCGGCTTTAGAAGGCCTTAAAGACTTGTGGGAGTTGCAATAGGAAAGATGGTTTTTTTGATCCAGTGGATAAACTGAACCTGAGGAGAATCACTTGGAAAGAAATGGGTTTAAAACTTTGTGGGGATGCTATGAAAATGGGTTTTTAAAAAAAACCGGTTATGGTAAGCTTTATGGGAGATGTATGGAAAGGAAAATCCATGGAAATGGAGTTTAAAAACACGGCTTTGTGGAATACGGGGTCCTAAATTCCAGAGTGAGACTGGGGGAAAGAAAGTGTAAGGGCCCGCTTGTGAAGGGGTTAAATCCTGGGGAGGGGGGGTTTAAAGTCTTTCGATGGTAAGCCTTATTAAAGCCACGGGAAGGGGGATTTTCTTGAATCCCGAGGGGGAGCGGATACCAAACCACTTAGCTAGGGCTTCCTAAAGACCCTCGGAAAGGGGGAAAAAGGGTATGAATGAGCCCTTAGGGGGGGATTTTGTATGGGGGGGAAAGGGTATGAAAGAGGCACATGAAGGGGGGCTTCTTATAGGAGGCTATAGAAGCTTCCTAAGAAGCTTCTAAAGCTTTTGAAGAAAACGTGTAAACCCACGTGGTGGGAGAAAAAAACAGCAGATGGTGAATGGCAGTTGGTGGTCGATGGTGTGTTCCCTGTGGTGGCGGCGGCAGAGTAGAACCTCCACGACCCTCTTCCCTTCTCAGCTGTAGTGTCTCGATGCCTCCACCCTCGCTCAACGGCCACGAAAATAGTCTATCCCTTTACTTCACACACACGACGGCAATCTGGCCCTCTCCCACTCCTCAATAGCAGTATCAGTGTGTCGGCTTCTCTCTCGACGGCTATGTCCCCCCTAGCGGCTCCTCTCATGGCATTTATAGCTAAGGGAGGGGATTCTTCCCGCCCCCACGTGGCTATAGTGCATGCTTTCCTCCTTGATCAAGCTCTAGCAAGGAGCTTGCTCACCCCTTGCTATTCCCTTCTCCTCCAACACGACAGTCGACTGGAGGAGAGAGTGATTTTTTAAAAAAAATTGCCATTAATCAATTATCCTCACGACTTAAAGAGGTGGTACATGCGTGTTTTTTTGGAAAATCAGAATATTACATTATGTCATCCTATGCTCATTATCTTCCTAAGGAGGGCAAAACATTTTGGTGAGAGACTTTTAGTATGTATATTTGCAGGATTGTAACGTGTCCACTAGAATCATCCCGGACACGTCTTAGCAGTCCATCGGGAAGGATGTCTAGAAAGCTCCACCCGGCACTCCCATGGAATGTTACGGGACTTGCGATCTAGGTCTTCCCGCGTCTGCCACGTAGCGGAAGTATCCTGGCTGTTCCCACTTAGGATCGACCTGAGTTTGGGTTTTCCTGTTTGGTCATTAGCTAGCAACAACTAGCGTCAGCCCCGATCGAACTACTTTACGTAGAAACGCCCGGTCTGAAGCGGATTCAAGCTGCACTTGGTTCAAGGAGAATGGGAAACGAGAGGGATGCAAAGCTCGACCTCTCTGCCATAAGGCATAGTCCCATTCCGTTCCCCTAAAACAGCGCGAATCGGGTAATAGTTAATTCTAAGTCATCGTTCTCGTTACTTGTTTCGGTGATGACGATCATCCTCTGTTCATTGAAGACTTTGAGAAAAGTTCCCAGCTAACCGGGACCACCCATCCGTAGGACAGACCCATGGTCTATCCTCCGCACTTTCCTCAGTTTGTTTTAGTTATGTAATTACCTACCACATTAGTTTGACATATAACAAACAGCTTCCTTGATTAACCCTGTTAAGCACTGGTTCCTTCACGTAATCTTATCACAGGACATAAAGAAAACAATGTCAAACAACTTCTTTGTTATCATTTAATCCTTTTATCTTTGCAATACAAGGAGTTCCCGCCCGTAGGCGCATTCATAATCCGCCCGAAGGCTATCCAGTAATCCTTCAGTGATTACTAATCCAAGTTTCCGCCCGTAGACTAGTATGCGGGCCTCGAGATCCAATCCCGAGTCACGTTAGTCTCTTGTGCAGGACCCGGAAGGCGAGGGATTTACAGCCAGAGCCCCCCCTGGCACCCAAGCGTCCTCCTACTCCAAGCAGAACTCAACGGAGAGACCTCTCACGGCGGGTTCGGTCCACGTTCCCGGCGCGGTTCACAACCCCTTTGGTTAGGGTTAGGCAAGCAGTCGGGGGTAACTGAAGCTGCCTCTCCCTTCAGGATTCAACCTGAAGTATTTAGATATGTTTTCCTCCTTTAGTTCATTGAGCAAACAATGCAAACAGTGCTTTTCTAACTGTTACAAGCACAATCAAATTCCAATGGTCGTTTTGGCTGGCAAACTGTCAAGGAGTGACTTCCTTTCCTCCGAATGCAATCCGCATTCGTTCCGGAATCAATTGCAACTTGGCAAGATTCCTATCATTCTTAGGGTCAGGGTCATACCCTATCCATACTTTAGGTTTAGTTGTGGTAGGTTCCAGCGACCATGTCGCTTCAGTTTATTGTCTGGTCATTTTCAAATACCTAACTTTCCTTTTCTTTGGCAAATTATCCCCAAGAAAAGGAGTAACAGGATGATTAGTCATCCTCTTGTAAGTTAAATTCTTCCAATCACTTGCCAACCTCATTTCCGAGAGATGACAAAAACTCTCTTGTGGACAAATCTTAAGTCTATACAATGTTGCGGCTTTGTGCACAAGTAATGCATCTATTCCACGGAATCCTTCTATCCATTACTTAGCATTTCCCGATCACGGAGTTTACCTCCATCGAGTAATAGGGTTTTATTGGGTATTCTCCAAATCATCCCTAATTAGGTTGGCCCTGGTTCTAGAATATGCAACTCCGTCGGAGTTTCGTCATGATCCTTAGGATAAAACCTTAGATCATTTCATGTATGAACATCTAATTGTTTCGCCAATTTGTGAACGTGTGTAGGATCTTTAGATTCACGGTTTCCGTCTAAAGCTAGGTCGAATTATTATTGTACTAAACCCTAGTTAACACTTAGGATTCCTATCATATTGACTCAATCATGTCCCACGAATTCTTGTGGTTTAGATTATTTAGTCAATTCAATTATGCTTGTCTTGCGACAAGGATGATCTTTCTAAAGTAGTAAACTAAATCTAACGGAGAACAATAGATACAATTCCACCAATACGCGTAAGCATGCGGTTTATTGTTTTCACGCAACACATGGTCCATGATAACTTTATCTTTCCTTGGTAAGGAAAAATGTTTGTTAATCTGTACGCTAACTTCCCTAGGTCCTACTAGGATTTAGCAATTAATCATGCCTACTACTTTGTAGTCTATACTTTCGAATCCTATGCTTTGACTCCTAATTGCGGCTCTTAATGAATGACCTTTCCCGCATGACGACTACGCAATTCACAACATTCTCCTAGCTACGAAGTAGTCGATGAACTCATACAAAACTAGTGTTAATCTATTCCATCTTACAAGCTATTTGCAAGTCCATACGTTCACTTTAGTACTCTATTATTTCTTTCCGGATGATACCTTATGGTGCTAACCTTTTTCCTTTGAAATTATTGCGAGAAGTATGTTGCCTAATGTGCAGCACACACTTATTCCTACCATGTCTAGGACGAAAGTGAATGCATTTATAAATTCCATTTCTTTGCCCAAGTTTAGACCCTTTACTTTGATGATGTACCAAAAAAAACTACATGCATCTACTCGTTCAAATTCATGACAATTTCAATCTTACCTAATGTTCAAGAGATGTATTTCTTTCCAATTTCCGTATGCATATTAAGCGTAAAAATGCAATTCTTTTTTTATGGGCTAAGCGTGCCTAATCATTTCCTTATGCGGAATTAACTCGAAAGAACCTGGACTTGAGGAGTCGGAGAGATGTCCACTTGCACGTTCGGAGATGAGCCTCCCGCGGTCGCATCTTGGGAACTTTTTGGGGCCATCGTAGTCGTAAATTCAACTTCCGATTCGTCTTAGTGGTCTACAGAGTGACGGCCCTCGGAATGCGGCCTTCCGACCTCTGCCTTTATCCTTGTAGGCGGGAGATTTCCTTTTCGGGATGGTGCTTGCGACAAAGGCTTTAGGAGTCTTTCAAGAAACTCGAATCGGCACGGAATTCGGACGGCTTGCGGCTTTAAAGTCTTTGCCAGAAGTCTTGTCGAAGGTTCTTGTGAGGTCTTTATGGCTTCACCGTCTCCTCTTAGAAGTCCCGGGGAGGGTGTGAAGGGACTTTCTTGGAAATGGTGGGAAGGGGCCTTTTCGATGGGACATGCGGGGTCTTTATGGCTTCACCGTCCCCTCTTCCAAAATCCGGGAACGGGATATGAAAGGGCTTTTCCCGGAATTGTGGTGGGAAGGGGATTTCGGGACAGGTGGTGGGAAGGGCCCTTAAGGAGGCCCCTCTTAGAAGCTTCCAAAGAAGCTTCTAAGAAGCTTCTACTTCAGAGAAGCACGTAAGGGGGGGGGGGGGGGGGGTCGTGGACAGCGTGGTGGCGGGTGGAAGCTGTCTGGCAACTGTGGCGGACGGGATGGCGGCAGCGACGGCGGCCTGGCGGCCTGGGCGGCAGCAGCGGCAAACTGGCGACCCTCACGATCCTCCTCTCCAGCACGGCCCGCTCCCTCTCCCTTTCTCTAGCACACCTTCTTCTCCCACGGCCTTCCTTCTCCACAGTCTCCTCTCACAGCCTCCTCCTTAGCACACCCCCTTGATGGGGGGTGTTTATATAGGAATGGGGGGTGGGGAAGAGGGTCTCCACCCACGTGGAGAGCTTCCTTATGCAATCCTCACTTAGCCATCCCCCCCTCCACACTCCCTCTCCTCCAACCATGCATCGGCTGGGGGAAGGGATAATAGTAAAAAAAATTTGCCTTAATTTAATTAAAATTGTCCCTCCCAAGAGGGTGTTTTCGTGCGGCTTGCGGTTTTGATCTCCCGGTCTTGATTTACCAAAGCGGAGGACCCCATTTCACGCGCGCGGGTCACACATTACGCGGTCAATAATTTCAATGCAGGAGATACCCTTTGTACGGGGTTTACACGGCGTGCGGAAGGTTAATATTTACGGTACGGTTACGCGGAAATATTACATTCTCTCCCCCTTAGAAGAATCGAGATGTCCTCATCTCGAGATAAACTGGGGATATTGAAGATTGAGAGAGCTTTCATCCATCCAGGTAGCATCCTCTTCGGGGTAATCTTTCCACTGGACGAGGCATTCTCTCAAGGTTCTAGATCTCAACTGTCTCTCCCTGACATCTAAAATCTTTTCCGGCCTTAGTTCAAGGATTCCTTGACTAGGCATTACAATTTGTTGGTCATCAAGTACATGATTTGGGTTGGGTACATACTTTTTTAAGAGACTAATATGGAATACATTGTGAACCTTTAGGTTATCCGGAAGTTGCAATTTATAAGCATTGGGTCCTAGGCATTTGAGGATTTTATACGGTCCACAGTACCTTGGACTTAGCTTCTTGCATTTACCTAGAGATAAAGAACTCTTCTTGGGGCGTACACGAATGAAGACCATGTCTCCTTCTCCGAAGATCCTCTCTTGGCGTTTCAAATCCGCATATGCCTTTTGTCTATCTTTGGCTGCTTGTATGTCTTGTCTTATTGACCTTATTTGGTCATCCATGTCCTCCAACATTTGTCTTGAGGCTTCCACTCTCAGGGTAGGATTAGAAAAATTTAGAGGACTTCGACAATCATGACCATACAATGCCTGAAAAGGAGTCATTTGAATGCTCTGCTGATAAGAAGCATTGTAAGCAAATTCTACTAACGGCAAATATTGAATCCATCTCTTTGGCTCTCGACAGCAGTAAGCTCTAAGAATATCCTCAATGATTTGATTTACTCGCTCTGTTTGTCCATCTGTTTGGGGATGGTAGGCAGTGCTAAAACAGAGTTGAGTCCCAATAGCTTCAAAGATAGCTCTCCAGAAGTGAGAAGTGAAAAGAGAATCTCGATCGCTAATGATCCTTCTAGGTAGTCCATGTAGCTTGAATATTTCTTTGATAAACACTCTTGCAATATCGGAAGCTTTATAGTTTGTCTTTACTGGAATCAGGTGTGCAACCTTAGTAAGCATGTCAACTACAACCATAATGGAGTTGTATCCTCCTTGGACTTGGGGTAAGCCCACCACAAAATCCATACTGATGAATTCCCATTTCATTTGGGGAATGTCAAGTGGTTGTAATTTTCTTGGCATCATGACATGTTCAGCCTTGATACATTGGCAAGACAAACATTCGGTGACATATTTGAGGACGTCACCTTTGAGCCTCTCCCAATAATAGCTCTTCCTGACTGCATTAAGAGTTTTTGCATAGCCAGGATGTCCTGCGAAAGGGGAGTCATGAGCTTCCCACAATATCTTCTGCTTAAGTGACTGGCTTGCTGGTATACATAGCCTTGTTCTATAGTAAATAAGTCCATTGTCAGTAGAAAATTCAAGATACTTTGCCTGTAACTTCGGATTCTGATCCTTGGCAGATATTTCTTTTATCATTGCTTGGTAGGCTAAGTCATGGCATGCTTCCTCTTTTGCTAATTCGAGTATAGGGTTGCTTGGCATAGATACCTTTGTAGCCAGAGATCTGGCCGTTGATGGATTCTGCAAGATTAGGGAGTTTAGGAATGCCTTGCGACTGAGTGCATCGGCAACCACATTCTCTTTCCCTGGTCGATACTTGATTTCAAAATCATATTCCTCCAATACTTCAATCCATCGATGTTGCCTCATGTTGAGCTCGTTCTGGGTAAAAATCCATTTGAGACTCTTATGATCGGTTACTAGAGTGAATTTGTTTCCCAACAGATAGTGTCTCCAAAGCTTTAGAGCATGGATGACAGCTAATAACTCCAGATCATGAGTGGCATAATTCTTTTCGTGACTCTTCAATTTCCTTGAAGAATACGCTATTGGATGACCTTCCTGCATAAGAACACACCCCAAGGCAAGAATGCTAGCATCAGTTACTACCTCGAACTCCTTACTGAGATCAGGAAGTCTCAGAATAGGTGCTGATACCAAACATTGCTTCAATTGGTCGAAACTATTTTGCTCGGAAGTTGACCATGTAATAGAAGTCTGCTTCTTTAGTAAGTCGGTAAGAGGTGCTGCAATCAAAGCATAGTTTTTGATAAAGATCCTATACCATCCTGTCAAGCCAAGAAAACTACGTATCTCTTTGACAGATACTAGTATTGGCCATTCAAGCACATCTCTGACTTTGGCCGGATCCACTGATATTCCTTCTGATGATACTATGAATCCTAGATATTCAATCTAACGTCTGAAGAATGCACACTTCTTCATTTTTGCATACAGCTTATGAGACCTCATTGTCTCTAACACAATCCGTAGTTGGGGTTCATGATCTCTTTCCTGTTTAGAATAGACTAAAATGTCGTCGAAGAAGACAAGCACGAAATCATCAAGATATGGCCTAAAAATATCCTGCATTAACCTATTGAAAGTGGCAGGTGCATTTGTAAGGCCGAATGACATAACCAAGAATTCAAAGTGCCCATATCTCGTATTGAAGGCCGTTTTTGGAATATCCTCATCCTTGATCCTGATTTGATAGTAGCCTGACCTGAGATCGATTTTGGAGAAGATCTTTGCACCTTGAAGGCGATCAAGAAGCTCATCTATTCTAGGAATAGGGTACTTGTTCTTGACTGTTGATTGATTCAACCCACGGTAATCAATACATAATCGAAGTGTCCCATCTTTCTTTTTCTGGAATAGGACTGGAGCTCCCCATGGTGAATTGCTAGGCCGAATGTAGCCTTGGATTAATAGTTGTTTGAGTTGTTCCTTCAACTCAATTGCTTCCGATATAGACATTCTACAGGTTTTCTTCACAATTGGCACAGCTCCTATTACTGGCTTGATCTCATGATCTACTTCTCTTTGAAGTGGGTATTTTGTTAACTCTTCAGAAACTACGTCCACGTATTCCTTCAGCCAAGTGACCAATTCACTTTACTTCTTTATCAATATTCATAGTCAAGACAATCGGGAAAAAGTTTTATTCCATTCATATCAGCATAGTCCTTTCGGGGTACAATTATTTCTTGGGCCGATGGAACAAGTTAATACATTAATTCGAAGAGAATAAGATATTGTTGCATTCAGCTACAGGAACTGAGTAGTAGTACGGGTTGGGGTCATCGATTTTCAGGAATCGATAGTTCATTGGAAGATTAGGGTATCTTTTCCTTTGATATCCATTCTTCTCATGACGTCCCAAAACCTTGATTCGGTCGGCAGGGATTCTTTGAATCACTTCTCTGTACACATACTTATTCTGGTTAACCCTTCGACCTCCAACCTGTAGGGTTGTGTTTGCGTGAGCCTCAACAAAGACGAACAGCTTCACGATCTTCAAATCCTCCATCCACTTGATTCTCTTCAAGTTAATTTGAAGGTACGCAGGTCGATAGGCAGTTATGTAATAGATCCCTGAAACACCCATCCATCTCTGTTCCATGTACACAGGTGATGGATTGTAAATGCGGTCTAGGATGTTCATCATCTCAATCCTCTGTCGATAATCCGTGGAGTGCATCGCGGTCATAAACATGACTTGGAACACTAAGAACTTGTTCCATGCTTCGTAATTCTGGAAGACAGCAATCAAAGTAAGGAAATGTTTGGGACACAACATTCGCTTTACTTCTTCTTACTAAAATTTCCTAAAAACAAGTCCTTTGTTGGTTTGCTCTGATACCAACTGTAACGTGTCCACTAGAATCATCCCGGACACATCTTAGCAGTCCATCGGGAAGGATGTCTAGAAAGCTCCGCCCGGCACTCCCATGGAATGTTAGGGGACTTGCGATCTAGGTATTCCCGCGTCTGCCACGTAGCGGAAGTATCCTGGCCGTTCCCACTTAGGATCGACCTGAGTTTGGGTTTTCCTGTTTGGTCATTAGCTAGCAACAACTAGCGTCAGCCCCGATCGAACTACTTTACGTAGAAACGCCCGGTCTAAAGCGGATTCAAGCTGCACTTGGTTCAAGGAGAATGGGAAACGAGAGGGATGCAAAGCTCGACCTCTCTGCCATAAGGCATAGTCCCATTCCGTTCCCCTAAAACAGTGCGAATCGGGTAATAGTTAATTCTAAGTCATCGTTCTCGTTACTTGTTTCGGTGATGACGATCATCCTCTGTTCGTTGAAGACTTTGAGAAAAGTTCCCAGCTAACCGGGACCACCCATCCGTAGGACGGACCCATGGTCTATCCTCCGCACTTTCCTCAGTTTGTTTTAGTTATGTAATTACCTACCACATTAGTTTGACATATAACAAACAGCTTCCTTGATTAACCCTGTTAAGCACTGGTTCCTTCACGTAATCTTATCACAGGACATAAAGAAAACAATGTCAAACAACTTCTTTGTTATCATTTAATCCTTTTATCTTTGCAATACAAGGAGTTCCCGCCCGTAGGCGCATTCATAATCCGCCCGAAGGCTATCCAGTAATCCTTCAGTGATTACTAATCCAAGTTTCCGCCCGTAGACTAGTATGCGGGCCTCGAGATCCAATCCCGAGTCACGTTAGTCTCTTGTGCAGGACCCGGAAGGCGAGGGATTTACAGTCAGAGCCCCCCCTGGCACCCAAGCGTCCTCCTGCTCCAAGCAGAACTCAACGGAGAGACCTCTCACGGCGGGTTCGGTCCATGTTCCCGGCGCGGTTCACAACCCCCTTGGTTAGGGTTAGGCAGGCAATCGGGGGTAACTGAAGCTGCCTCTCCCTTCAGGCTTCAACCTGAAGTATTTAGATATGTTTTCCTCCTTTAGTTCATTGAGCAAACAATGCAAACAGTGCTTTTCTAACTGTTACAAGCACAATCAAATTCCAATGGTCGTTTTGGCTGGAAAACTGTCAAGGAGTGACTTCCTTTCCTCCGAATGCAATCCGCATTCGTTCCGGAATCAATTGCAACTTGGCAAGATTCCTATCATTCTCAGGGTCAGGGTCATACCCTATCCATACTTTAGGTTTAGTTGTGGTAGGTTCCAGCGACCATGTCGCTTCAGTTTATTGTCTGGTCATTTTCAAATACCTAACTTTCCTTTTCCTTGGCAAATTATCCCCAAGAAAAGGAGTAACAGGATGATTAGTCATCCTCTTGTAAGTTAAATTCTTCCAATCACTTGCCAACCTCATTTCCGAGAGATGACAAAAACTCTCTTGTGGACAAATCTTAAGTCTATACAATGTTGCGGCTTTGTGCACAAGTAATGCATCTATTCCACGGAATCCTTCTATCCATTACTTAGCATTTCCCGATCACGGAGTTTACCTCCATCGAGTAACAGGGTTTTATTGGGTATTCTCCAAATCATCCCTAATTAGGTTGGCCCTGGTTCTAGAATACGCAACTCTGTCGGAGTTTCGTCATGATCCTTAGGATAAAACCTTAGATCATTTCATGTATGAACATCTAATTGTTTCGCCAATTTGTGAACGTGTGTAGGATCTTTAGATTCACGGTTTCCGTCTAAAGCTAGGTCGAATTATTATTGTACTAAACCCTAGTTAACACTTAGGATTCCTATCATATTGACTCAATCATGTCCCACGAATCCTTGTGGTTTAGATTATTTAGTCAATTCAATTATGCTTGTCTTGCGACAAGGATGATCTTTCTAAAGTAGTAAACTAAATCTAACGGAGAACAATAGATACAATTCCACCAATACGCGTAAGCATGCGGTTTATTGTTTTCACGCAACACATGGTCCATGATAACTTTATCTTTCCTTGGTAAGGAAAAATGTTTGTTAATCTGTACGCTAACTTCCCTAGGTCCTACTAGGATTTAGCAATTAATCATGCCTACTACTTTGTAGTCTATACTTTCGAATCCTATGCTTTGACTCCTAATTGCGGCTCTTAATGAATGACCTTTCCCGCATGACGACTACGCAATTCACAACATTCTCCTAGCTACGAAGTAGTCGATGAACTCATACAAAACTAGTGTTAATCTATTCCATCTTACAAGCTATTTGCAAGTCCATACGTTCACTTTAGTACTCTATTATTTCTTTCCGGATGATACCTTATGGTGCTAACCTTTTTCCTTTGAAATCATTGCGAGAAGTATGTTGCCTAATGTGCAGCACACACTTATTCCTACCATGTCTAGGACGAAAGTGAATGCATTTATAAATTCCATTTCTTTGCCCAAGTTTAGACCCTTTACTTTGATGATGTACCAAAAAAAACTACATGCATCTACTCGTTCAAATTCATGACAATTTCAATCTTACCTAATGTTCAAGAGATGTATTTCTTTCCAATTTCCGTATGCATATTAAGCGTAAAAATGCAATTCTTTTTTTATGGGCTAAGCGTGCCTAATCATTTCCTTATGCGGAATTAACTCGAAAGAACCTGGACTTGAGGAGTCGGAGAGATGTCCACTTGCACGTTCGGAGATGAGCCTCCCGCGGTCGCATCTTGGGATCTTTTTGGGGCCATCGTAGTCGTAAATTCAACTTCCGATTCGTCTTAGTGGTCTACAGAGTGACGGCCCTCGGAATGCGGCCTTCCGACCTCTGCCTTTATCCTTGTAGGCGGGAGATTTCCTTTTCGGGATGGTGCTTGCGACAAAGGCTTTAGGAGTCTTTCAAGAAACTCGAATCGGCACGGAATTCGAACGGCTTGCGGCTTTAAAGTCTTTGCCAGAAGTCTTGTCGAAGGTTCTTGTGAGGTCTTTATGGCTTCACCGTCTCCTCTTAGACGTCCCGGGGAGGGTGTGAAGGGACTTTCTTGGAAATGGTGGGAAGGGGCCTTTTCGATGGGACATGCGGGGTCTTTATGGCTTCACCGTCCCCTCTTCCAAAATCCGGAAACGGGATATGAAAGGGCTTTTCCCGGAATTGTGGTGGGAAGGGGATTTCGGGACAGGTGGTGGGAGGGGCCTCTAAGGAGGCCCCTCTTAGAAGCTTCCAAAGAAGCTTCTAAGAAGCTTCTGCTTCAGAGAAGCACGTAAGAGGGGGGGGGGGGGGGGGGTGGTCGTGGACAGCGTGGCGGCGGGTGGAAGCTGTCTGGCAGCTGTGGCGGACGGGATGGCGGCAGCGACGGCGGCCTGGGCGGCAGCAGCGGCGGACTGGCGACCCTCACGATCCTCCTCTCCAGCACGGCCCGCTCCCTCTCCCTTTCTCTAGCACACCTTCTTCTCCCACGGCCTTCCTTCTCCACAGTCTCCTCTCACAGCCTCCTCCTTAGCACACCCCCTTGATGGGGGGTGTTTATATAGGAATGGGGGGTGGGGAAGAGGGTCTCCACCCACGTGGAGAGCTTCCTCATGCAATCCTCACTTAGCCATCCCCCCCTCCACACTCCCTCTCCTCCAGCCATGCATCGGCTGGGGAAAGGGATAATAGTAAAAAAAATTTGCCTTAATTTAATTAAAATTGTCCCTCCCAAGAGGGTGTTTTCGTGCGGCTTGCGGTTTTGATCTCCCGGTCTTGATTTACCAAAGCGGAGGACCCCATTTCACGCGCGCGGGTCACACATTACGCGGTCAATAATTTCAATGCAGGAGATACCCTTTGTACGGGGTTTACACGGCGTGCGGAAGGTTAATATTTACGGTACGGTTACGCGGAAATATTACAAGGATTCTCACTAGTCGAGATCTTGACAAGCTCAAAAGACTTGTCCTCTCACTACAAGGAAATGGAAGCATAATGATGGCCCTTTTTTATGCGATCGGGCAGTGCTTCCATAGAGATGGCCGCTTTTAATGCGAATATGTGGTGTTCCTAAAAGCATCACTATTAGCGTTTCTATTTACATTGCTATATGCAATGCTATTTGCATCGCAATATATATGGTGATGCAAATAGCGATACAATAGCAATGCCAATAAAGATACCAAAGAGCAACACGAATGGCAATGGTAATAGTGATGTCACCAATAGCAACATTGTACTAAGAAAAAAAGCACCAAAATCTAAGCATGGTATTTTACAGGTTTATAAACAAGTGAAAGAGAGAGGGAGTGAGCTCAAAGGAAGGGAGGTTGCGAGAGAGAGAGAGAGAGAGAGAGAGAGAGAGAGAGAGAGAGAGAGAGAGAGAGAGAGAGAGAGAGAGAGAGAGAGAGAGAGAGAGAGAGAGAGAGAGAGGTCACTATTGCCACCACCATTCGTGACGAGGGAGGAGAGAGATGCAAAGGAGAAGGAGAGAAGCACCAAGGGATTCTTCTTCGAGCTTTGAGGTAAGTGCATTGTCTCTTCTTTCTCTGTTTTTCTCTTTTTTTCACTTCTCTCTTTCTTTTTTGTTTATGAAGAGATGCATAGAGAGAGGGGGGAGAAACAAAGAGAGGGAGAGGGAGAGAGAGGAATAGGGGGAGTAAGGGAGAGAGAAATAGAGAGACAAAGAGAGGGAGGGAGAGAAAAATGGAGAGAGAAACACAAAGTGAGAGGAAGAGGCAGAAAAAAAAGAAAATAAGAGAAAGTAGAGAGGGGGAGTGAGAGAAGTATGAAAAATAGAGAGAAGAAAAGGGAGGGAGAAAGAGAAATAGAGAGAGGGAAAGGGAAAGAGAAAAATAAAGATAAAAAGGGGGGAGAGAGAGAGAGAGAGAGAGAGAGAGAGAGAGAGAGCAAGGGAAGGAGATAAATACAGATAGGAAGGTGGAGGAAGGGAGAGAAATAGAGGGAGAGAGAAAATAAAGAGAAGAAGGAAAAATAGGAAGGTGGAGGGAGAGAGAAATATAGGGAGAGAGAAAAATCAAGAGAAGAAGGAAAAATAGAGAGAGGGAGGGAGGGAGGGAGGGAGGAAAGTAGATAAATAAAGATATGGAGAGAGAGAGAGACAGAGAGAGAGAGAGAGAGAGAGAGAGGGGGAAAGGGAGGGAGGGAGAGATAAAAATAGAGAAATATAGAAAGAGAGATCAAATAAATAGAGCAAGAGAAAGATGGAGGGAGTGAGATAGAATAAATAGAGGGAGAGAAAAATAAAGAAGCTAAGGTAAATAAATAGTGAGAACAAAACAGAGAGAGGAAGGGAGAGAGAAATAGAGATAGGGAAGAAGAGAAAAGTAGAGAGAGGTTAGGGAGGGAGAAATAAAAATAAATATAGAGAGAAAGAGGAAAAGATAAAGAGAGAGGAGGAGAAATAGAAATAAAGAAAATAGAGAGGGGAAAAGAAAAAAGAGAAAGAGTAGAGAGATAATGATAAAGAGGAGGAAGGGAAATACATGTGTGTGTGTGTGTGTGTGTGTGTGTGTGTGTGTGTGTGTGTGTGTGTGTGTGTGTGTGTGTGTGTGTGTGTGTGTGTGTGTGTGTGTGTGTGTGTGTGTGTGTGTATGGGACCTAAAATGAGCCAGCATTGGCTAAGGCACTAGCCGAACCTCGTGCATTCAATAGACAACCCCACCACATGGCCTCGCGGGCCAGGAGCGTCTGTCGAGGGATACACTATCCTAAACACTAATCACTGTGCGTTTATAGTCTGTAATCCAACGAATGTTCCCTTTCCCCGTCTCCTCAGAGGGAGATTATACATATATCGGCATTAAATGCCACATATTACACACACAGGGGTACCCCACCGACAGCTGATTGCCGTGGCCCTACTGCAGCTCTCCTACATCTTGGGGATTGGCCCCTCGCGATGCACTGCTTCCACACATATACACATTCAAAACAAATTCCCCTCTTAGTGCCAATATATTTAACATTCTAGGAATGCACTTATCCTCACTTATCCATCCCATTTGATCCACTATCTAGACCTACAGCTAGGTTGCTCACTCTCTCTACATGGGTCAAGTCCTAAAGAGACCAAGTGCTATGCATTCAGAAGCTTGTAATTGATACCATTTAATAATACTTGATGCAAATATGTATATGATTAAGTGCTCAAACAATTGAAAAATAGCCTCGTGCATTGTGCAAATCCATTCTTTTCATGTTTCCATACACTAACGCCTAATTGCTGCGATGAGAGAATACATCGAGCCTTACACTCGTGTTGTACTTAACGTCATCCTATATGAATAATGCAGCAAATACATCAGATTCTATATTATATTTCAGCACTCAAACTTCCCTCCTGCCCTACCATTTAAGGTTTTGCCTCATTGCATAGGTAAAGGGGTGATTTCATGTGTATTTCGTACGAAATAAGCAGTAAATACTTACAAAAACATATGAATGGGGATAACCTGAGGCAAACATTTCACCCCTTTTAGGTGCTTTTAAAATAGGTGCTTTGGCAAGCTCCTGCTTTACATCATCAAAAGATACTTTGCAAGCATCACTCCATGAAAACTGACAATTAAAGGACAATAGGTTCATTAGTGGCAACGTTCTTTCTGCCAAGGCATTGATAAACCTCCAATAATACCCTACTGATGACAGAAATGTATGCACTTCCTTTGGAGTATGCAGTGGACTCATGGCGACTATGACCTTGATCTTTTCAGGATCAGTCGCAATCCCTATAGAACTAACCACATGGCCTAATAAGAGCCCATAATGGACTCCGAAGATGCACTTCCGTGGGTTGAGAGCTATGCAGATTTGTCTGCAATGCTCAAAACACTTCTGTAAGATAATTAACAGTCTATCCCTTACGGTGGCTGCCCCCAGATCATCAATGAATACTTTCAACTCCTCAAGGGAAATGTCACCAAATATCTTGTCGCCTGTTCTCTGCCATGAACCTAGTGCAGTATATAACCCAAATGCCATCACATGGTATGCAAAGGTACCAAAGACCATAATAAACGTCATTTTTAGATTCTCTTGCTCAGCAATTGCCATTTGGTTATACCCTACAAAGCAGTCCATAAACGAATAGATTTTCCTATCTACTAGTTGATCCAAAATTTGGTCGATAAACGGCAACAAGTAGTAATCTTTAACAGTTTGCTTGTTCAACTCTCTAAAATCTACGCAAAGCCAAATCTGATTATTATTCTTCTTCCTGATCACAACTAGTGAGCACCATTCAATATGTTGAACAGGGAAGATCAAACCCGATTTTTGCAACTTCTGTAGTTCCTCGAACAACCCGTCCCTTAATTCAAAAGACATACGCTTACTTTTTGACGTATAGGGTGGGTATCTTCCTTTACAAGAATAGTATGCATTGATAGACTGGGAGGAGTACCCCTAAGTTCGTCATAGCTCCAGCAAAGATGTCACAAAACTCCTGAATCAGGGACACATAGTCCTCTCACTCTTCCGAATTGAGCATAGAAACCAATTTGATTGGCCGCAAATCATTAGGCGTACTCAGGTCTAGCTCAATAACATTCGTGTCTCTTATTCGATCATGAGGCTCTATCGGCTCATTCAAGGTTATCTGATAAATATCCTCTGTAGTGGACCCTTCCTTAGATCCATCTCCCAATGACGTCTCACTATTAGATGGATCATCTATTGTTTATAGTTCAGTGGAGGATAACAGAGCTCTCTCACTCTGACGAGACTCAGGGTAAGCATCCACTATTACATGATGGGCACCTTGACCTAGAATCACTCGACCAACGGGTATACCGACTTGACAGTCTGTTTGTAAAATTCAGGGTCTTCCTAGCAAAACTCGATAGCTAGGACGTCCTACAAACCTTATCACCCTAAAGTACAGATAGCACTCCACGCTTGCAATAGTAACGTGGACTTTAGTGATGCAACCTTCTAGTTGTCTTAGATTATCATCCACCATCCTAAGAAGTGTGGAGCCATCTTTTTGAATTTTGATACGTAACCACTCCATCAAGTCTGAACTTATGATGTTGACAGAGGATCCAGTGTCCATGATAGTGTGCTCCACTAATATTCCATCCACATACGCTGGAACCCTAGGGCAATGATTTTCAGCATAATCAAACCAATCTTCTCTCACTCTAGCTATGCCCAAAGGTTCTACTATATACCCGATACGCAGGATTTTCTTGAATTCCTTGCATACTCCTAGAGAAAGTTTAATCAATTGCAGGAGATTCATATCTGGTTTGACTTCGCAAAGAGAGCTTGCTAGGTCAAAGTCATGGCAGTTAGCCAAAGTTCTCTTCTCGCACCAAACCATTCATACCTTTGGTCATTGGACCACTTGCTTTAGTACCTATTTTTTCACTTTTTTCTTCTTTCTTGGCACCTCTCTATCCTTCTCGGGATCCACTTTACCATCAACAGGACTTAGAGGTCCATCTTCCATATCCGGATTTAGGACTCACTTTTCCCTAGCATCTTGCTTAGGGTTTCCCTTGACAGGTTGTATAGTTCCTTTATCACCCTCTTTAATCTTTTGCCCTCTTGTTACGACTTGTAGATTGGAATTTTCAGCATCATTGACATGTACAACCTCAATAAGGCTAACTCCACTGCCATGAGGCAACTCCTCTACAACAGCCTTTCCTCGTTGCAGTATTTGTCTTGGTCCCTCATCTTGCTAGAGATTATTCCCTTGTGTGTGATGGTTAACTGAACCAGGTTGTTTACTTCTTTGTTGGAGAGAACTGATCTTACTCCAACAGGTAGCAGCTAAATGGCCAGACTTTCCACAAATATCACATTTGATATTGGAGCAATTCCTAGGGAAATGTTGGCCACCACACCACTTATAGCTGAATCTTGAGGGGCCACCCTCTTCATGGCGTCGACTCCCTATCAAATTATGTTGCTTTCTAAGGAAATTGGCATCCACAGCTATTTGTCGATACTATTCAAAGGTCATATCAGTACAGTGCTTCATCATGTCCTTAACTTCACCAAGGACATTAGAGGCACTCGACTCGTAGCTGCGATTGTCAGTTTGTCATCCCATGGGCCTAACCACTTGATTAGGGATTGACCACTGACCTACTAGGACAACATTAGGATTCATTGTTTGGCCCCCACTATTTAGTGAAGCCACGTGACTAGCCATGGGCATAGTCATGCTAGGAGGAGCTGGTAACATAGGCAAATTTGGCATGATACCTCCTCTCCCATTCGCATTTGACATGGGATCCCCTTAACTCCCATTGGTCAAGGCCAAGTTATTACCATTCCAATTTATCCTTGTTGCTGCCGCTTGCAAGCGCGACTCTACTCCTTCTGCTTGGGTAATAGCAGTGCCAATGTCAGCCAAAGCAACACTACTCAGCTGCACACTTGGATATTAAAATCCAATCCATGTAGGAAATATTGTAACTGGGCAACCGCTAGAATGGGGATATAAGTATTTATTTTACAAAAAACTTGCTTTAATTTCTTGGCATAGACCTGGACATCCTCATTTGGCTCTTGCCATGTTACATTCAAGACACGCAACCAATATTTTCCACCCTTCTCAGGGGCAAACTCTCTACACAAATCCGTAAAGAATTGGGTACTGCTAGTTATGGTTTCGGCTTCGAGACCGTGGTACCATAATGCCGCTATTCCTTTTAACGTCATGTTGAAGAACATCATTAGGTGTCCTTCATCTTGGATTCGATAATTGAACATGAGTTTTTGAAACTCCTTAATGTGGAGTTCTCTATCTTCTTCTGCTAACCCATGGAAAATAGGCAACGATGCTCCTAATGCCGGCAAATCCGGTGTCCCTGCTAGAACTGCGATAGGTTGTGCCATGGCTATAATTAGATTGACAACAAAAGTTTGTGTAGGTAAAACTACATCCCCACTTGTTGTGGGTTGATTAATTGGAAGTAGGGAAGTACTAAGACTTCCACTTGCACTCAAAGAGCTACTTGTAACACTTAAGTTACTAGAACCACTGCCACTTATGCGCAATGGGTTGCTCCTTTGAGGAGAATAACGACTTCGATCTCCAACTTCCGTCTAGCCCTCTCAGCACATTCTGCTTTTTGTATTTATGCTTGACGGTCCTTGTCAGAGGACATAAACCAACTATTTGGTCCCTAGAAACCCTAGATTCAAGAACCACCACTTGTTGGTGGCTCCTAACAGAAGACGCACCACTGATGGGACCTAAAATGGGCCGGCACTGGCTAAGGCACTAGCCAAACCTCATGCACTCAACAGACAATCCCACCACACGGCCTCGCGATCCAGGAGTGTCTGTCGAGGGATACACTATCCTAAACACTAATCATTGTGAATTTATAGTTTGTAAACCAACAAATGTTCCCTTTCCTCGTCTCCTCAGAGGGATATTATACATGTATCGGTACTAAATTCCACATATTACACACACAGGGGCACCCCACCAAACTGATTGTCTTGGCCCTACTGCAGCTCTCCTACATCTTGGGAATTGGCCCCTCGATGCGCTACTTCCACACATAGACACATTCGAAACAAACTCCCCTTTTAGTGCCAATATATTTCACATTCCATGAATGCACTTATCCTCACTTATCCATCCCCTTTGATCCACCGTCTAGACCTACAATCGGGTTGCTCACTCTCTCTACATGGGTCAAGTCCTAAAGAAACCAAGTGCTATGCATCCAAGATCTTGTAATTGATACCATTTAACGATTCTTGATGCAAATGTGTATATGATTTAGTGCTCAAACAATTGAAAAACAGCCTCATGCATTGTGCAAATCCATTATTTTCATGTTTTCATATACTAATGCCTAATTGCTGCAATGAGAGAAGACACCGAGTCTTACACTCGTGCTGTACTTCCTTTTATTTAACTTAATTTCATCTTATATGAATAATGCAACAAATACATCATATTTTATATTATATTTCAGCACTCAAACTTCCCTTCTTCCCTACTGTTTAAGGTTTTACCTCGTTGCATAGGTAAAGGGGTGATTTCATGTGTATTTCACACGAAATAAGCAGTAAATACTCACAAAAGCATATATGAGATAAACCATCGTGCTTTATCCTCATTATACACTCACAGACACATCCATAATTTTCCATAATTTTCCTCGTCCGTTCCCTATTTTTTCCCCTTTTAATAAGCATTTTTTCCTATTTTTTCTTATTTATTTTATCAATAAAAATGGAAGAAAATTAGCATTATTTCAGAGATGTGGCTCTTGAGTCCTTAAACAGCAAACATGTAGATTTTATTGGTGTTTTGTTTCATGCTTTTCCGATTTTAAGCCCAAAATTTCCATTTTTACTCTAAAAACCATGCTTTTCGGGTTTTTCTCATTTATTTTTCACACTTTAGGTGTATATTTTCTAAGGTTTTTTTATTATAAAAGACTAAAACTAGCAACAAACAACATGACCATCAATTTTCAGCCCATATGAACATTGCTAACCTCATCAAATGCGAAAAAAGAGCTATTTTCTTTGTAAAAATGTCATTGCCGTATATATTTTATTATTTTGGGTTTTGAAACTTGTTGCAGGTCTGCAAACCAGGCCCCATTCGATGCTCAGTCTACCTCCACACTGCCATCTTCAACCCACCTTCGGTTTGGAAGCAATCTGGTACCATGCCGGGACGAGCATTCACCAACCGGGCTTCATTCTTCTTCACACGCAGGAACTGCCCCTTACAAGAGAGAGGGAGGAGAGAGAAATACTGAAATCTAATCTCCACAACCATGCAGCCATTTGACGTGCAATCTGGAGTGATGGAGAGCGAAGATCAAGTGTAGAGCAGGCATGTAATCGGTTGGGGGGGTTGCTTTTTGCAGCCCCCATATCCCATCATCAATGATTGGAGATGGTGCCCTCTTCCTGCACGTCGCGTGAAAATAGGCACCCCCCCCCCCCCTCAAATTCTTTTTTTTTTTGGGAGGCCCCCTAAGGGGAGCCCCCAAAAGGCATAACTCTTGGCTCCCCTAAAGTCCTTTCACACTTACCTTTGGCCTTGGCCTCTCGGGCACTCCCATTTCCGCATCCGGTACCCAAATTGTAGTTCAAAAAATCATGGGTGTCCGTCTTGAAGTCCTCCACTGCCAGGCATCTCCGAGGGTCCCATCTGACATGCAAAATAATTATGAAAATTCATCAACTGTAGTCAAGTGGGTCTTTTAAGCCTTTTCCGGGCATTGCTGCTTAAAATCGTACTGATTGCCACCGCCGCCTTCAAGGAAGTCTATTTTTCCCATGAAATTCGAAATTTTTGGCTATTTTTAAGCACTTCTTGGCATCAAAAATCATCTGTCAATGTGTGTGTGTGTGTGTGTGTGTGTGTGTGTAGAGAGAGAGAGAGAGAGAGAGAGAGAGAAAGCGATAGAGATAGAGAAAAAAAGAAATGTAGAAAGAGAAAAAGGGATAGAGGGAGAGGGAGAGGGAGAGGGAGGGATAGAGAGAGAAGGAGAGAGAGGGAAAGAAGAATGAAGTTACTTGCCTTAATACATAACCCTAAATTGATCATTTGATTCTCTTACATCTGAGAATAGATTATAAAGGGTAAGTATTTCAATGAGTGAGTCACTATTTGTGATAGTAAAATTCTTAGCCAAATCCTAATTTTAAATTTTATTTTGATTGATCAATATATGCATATCATTAAAGGTTGAAAGATTTATTTCAGTAATGCATTTCATCTATATTTTCATACAATAGAATTCTCTTTCTATGAATATACCCATTCAGAGAAAAGATACATGTCAGGGAAGATAGTGGGACAAAAGAGAGGTGAACCTCCCTCACTATTGAAGGTCTTGAAGGGGTGCTCATTCTGCTAATTTATCCCTCACACAGGTACCATGAGTAGAGAAATTGAAGACTTGAAGATTTTACGCAAAGAGCATTCAAATAAGGCTGGCCAGATTATAGGGATTATAGGTTGTTTCTAGATTCTTTTAGCCTTTATTAGTAGGATATAGGTACTTGCAAGAGTAAGAGGACACTTGGATATTCATTGAGTCATATTTTTAGCCATTTATAGGTGCTACAGGCTATTCACGTCATTTACAAATTTCTTATAGACTATTACAAAGAAACATGGTACTAGGGGTCATTTGGTAGCATTATTCACTTTTTGTTATAGACACTATAGGGTATTTCAAAGTTTATATAGGGATTATACACATGACTATAGGTGGTATTCACTACCTATAGGTTAGATACAGGTTGTTGTAGGGTTTATAGATGTTATTTTGGAACTTAATAATACTTGAGAGGACAAAACAATGAATTCACAAGGTGTTACACTATTCTATACAACAAAGAAAGAATATTTTCAAAATATTCCAATTCAAGTCTAAAGTAAAATGTGATAGCGCATCTCAAAGAGCTATTTTTTAGCTTCATTCTGAACCAAAAAATTTCTCATCATGATATTGCGGTGAAAAGTTATAGCCATTTTTGTGATAGAAGATATACTTAGACTCCTCAAGCAACTTGGCCAACCTCAAGGAAACTCTGATACGTTGATAGTGAGTAGAAATAGCTAGAAATAAGGGAAAGAACAAAGCTAATGAGGACATCCAACAACAAAGGAAAGAGAGTTGTGAAGCAATACTTGAGAAACATCATGATGAAGAGGAATTACATGAATATGGTGCATACAAAGTATGCTAAATGCCACACTTTGTCAGCATGAGACTGGGCATTCCATTAGAAATAATGATCTTGTTATAAAGTTAGATCAAGTGGTTGAGATGATGGTTCAGTCAATTGTCCAAATCAAGGAAGTTAAAGAGAAGATGGACATGCTGATGGCAATAAAAATACCTAGATCAGGTTGAGTCTTTCATCGATCACATTCATTATACGCACTGATATTCCCTCTTTGAATCACATGTTAAGAGTAACTCCATGGTATGCCATCACCCTTGAAAACACACTAGCTAGGTCTTGACATGACTTATCACTCCATCACGAACTACAATAATCATTCCAGGCCTCAAGACATGACCAACAACCCATATACATAACTTGGATCACTACAAAAGATAACCCTCCTAATCTCCATAGAGGCATGGAATGCAAAGCTTATCTCTCTCATGAATGATGGTCTACCACAAAGCTCATATAGTTCCCCACCAACAAACATAGCTCTAGCTCATTAAGCACATTGATTGTCAGCTTCTCAACCTCACAAGATGCCAATATGTAGTTACAATAGGATCCTCCTAAAAACATTTCAATCCCT
Organism: Lygodium microphyllum; assembly: GCF_053477565.2. Classification (NCBI taxonomy): domain Eukaryota; kingdom Viridiplantae; phylum Streptophyta; class Polypodiopsida; order Schizaeales; family Lygodiaceae; genus Lygodium; species Lygodium microphyllum. The sequence goes on from NC_141137.1 coordinate 115,019,028, forward strand.
CTAGACACACATGTAGCCTTGACATAGATAGCATCTCCCAAAAATCACCCCAAGTCCTCTTAGTTCATGTAGGTTGAACAAGGGTTACATTATATCCAAGTCAAGCACATGATGCCACCTTGATCTTGCTTGATTTTCAAGCCGAGGTTGATGATCATATTTCACTTCACACTAATTTTAGTATCACCCATTAGCACTCAAAACCTCATAGTGGAATCCTATAGTGGAAATTTCAATGTCACTCATCATACAACACATTGATGATGTAGTATATTAACCTTGTATATGATGGTTTTTTACTTTATTGCTATATGTAGTCCCTTTCATATCTATATTTTCCATCTTTACCCTACTTAAGTGGAGTTTTTTCCCCCTTATTTAGTGTAGATGGAGTTTGCATGAAAATTGGGAGCAACTAGGATAACTAAGTCATGTGGCACAAATCATGCTGGCTATCTTGGGGCTTCCATTGATGTGGCTAATGGAATGAGACACAATGGGATTCCTACAAATACTCAGACGCTCCCAGTGAAAGTCTTAAATAAGTTTGGAAAAGGTTGGAGTGAGTAAAAGATCAATAGGACTGATGCATACCTCAAGGTATGACTACCATGAAAGATTGAAGTGAAGCACTTCTTATCGGACTTAAGCAAGTGGTGAAAAAGCTCCTTGAGTAATACTTTTTTTTATTGATTATATCTAGCTTTTCTAATCAATGGATTCCTTGTTTTTTGTGAATCATGATATACAATTTTTTATGTTAGGTATATGTTATATTGGTAAATGAACATAGCTCTAGAAAGGTGGTAGGACTACATGCACTTCCACCCGATGCACATAGGAATAGATTTGTTATATCACTAATAGTGATAAATGGGGCAATTATTTCCATGAATAATTCAATCACTTTAAACGTCGATATTGGGTCTATATGTTGTAGTTTCTATCACCTCTCTAATGAAGTGATAGCACATCTCAATGTGCTTTGTCTTTTGCATGGAAGACTAGAGTCTTGGCCAACTAAATAGCACTCATAAAATTTGAATGCAGTGTAGGAGTAATAATAATACCAAGGTGTGACAATAGATGGCCTAACCATAGGGCCTCCTTGCAAGCCTCATTGGTGAGGAATCTGTGAGGAATCTCCCATGTGCTTCATCTCAAACCTATTCTTTAGCTAAGTCTTCAAAGCATCTAGCTCTTCATGAGCTCTCTTAATAGTTAACATATCATTGATATAAAGTACCAAGATAATAAGATTACCATCATAGGCCTTCTTCATGTATAAACATAGATCCATATCATTGCGAGTATATCTCTTTGAATGATGAAATCATCAAACTTATGGTACCATTCCTTAGGTTCCTGCTTAAGGCCATAAAGGCTCTTTTTCAACTTGCACACTAGGTATTCCCTATTCTTCTCCATAAAGTTCTTCTCTTATGCAAGTCCCTAAGTAAAATAGTTGTTTTCACATCCATCTAATCAAGGTGCAAATCTAACTGTATAACCAAGACCAAAACCAGTTGTAAGGTAGTTGTCTTGACCACAATAAAAAAGACTTCATCAAAGTCAATACCATGCTCTTTCTGAAAATCCTTAGTAACCAATCTAGTCTTATATATTGGCTCAGGGTGTTTAGGGACACTCTTCAACTCGTACACCCACTTGCATGGCAATGCATGTTTCCCACTAGGCAAAGGAACTAAGTCCCATATGTGGTCTTTCTAGAATGAATCAAAATCAAACTACATGGCCCTCTCCCAAAAGTAACTAACACCTCTATGCATGGCCTCCTCCATAAATAAGGGGCTCATCAAAATTTGTCAACATAACATAGTCCATGCTTAGGAAAGTTACTATATGTATATCCTCTACATCACGTGCGTTCAAGGCCTATCCTTATCTATGAATTTTTCTTGAATAAAACATAACCATTTTCTATTCAATCTGTAAATAACCCCTTTATATTACTCTCTTATGTATGTAAAAAATTATATAAAAATTGTATTTTAAGAATACCTTATTTAAAACCCACGTGATGCACACATATATTTGTGACTAACTTACCCAAGAGTCCATGGAGGGTGCAAACGGATTAGGTTGATGTCTATCTTTAGGAGACCATCTCAAAATAGGCTGGGGGGGACCCTATGCATCCTACTCAACATCAAGACCATGGGCTAGTGAAACATCAGGTACAGGCTATCTAGTTGGTTGTACTATAATAGGAGGCTCCTCTAAAAAGATCACATTGTATACCTCACCTACCTGCACAAGTTGTGTATGCATCTTCTCCTCATGGAAAATAACATTATGGCTATAGATAATATTTTGTCTATGTATTCCATAGGAAATAGCCCATCTCACCTACATTCCATTACCAAGAAAGATGCATTTCACTGACTTAGGATCTAGCTTATTGCATTTGTCTTTAGATACATGGTAGAAAGCCTCACATCAAAAGACTCTAAGATGTGTATAATATGAGAGAGATTTTCCAAACCATATCTCCTCTATAACCTAACAACCAAAAGTATTACATGGGGATTTGTTTATCAAATATATAGTAGTAGCAATTGCCTCAATCCAAACATGCTGCGGTAAGCTTGCCTGACTAAGCACACTGTGGACTCTCTTCTGAATGGTCGTGTTTATGTGCTCTACAAACAATTCTAGGGTGAGGTATATGGGATGGTCAATTGATACCTAATACTCTTCTCATCACAAAATTTCTTAAATGCTTTAGAAACATACTCACCCCCATTGTCAAATCTTAGGTATTTTACCCTATGCCCAAAGTAGTTCTCAACAACAGCAAGTCAAAGCTAAAAGGTAGATACAACATCTAATTTATTCTTAACAGGAGATGCCTACACCTTATGCAAATAATCATCGATGAATGTAACAAAGTACTTCACACCACCTAATGATTAATAGGACATGTGATCACATATATCAAAATGCACAAGAACCAAATGCTCACCCATGCATGTAATGCTAGACTTCTTATGAGAACTACGTGTCTACTTGCCATAAAGACAATGGTCATAAGAATAAAACTATTTGTAATCAAGAGGCTAAAGATATTGCAAATGAGTAAGCATTTTCACCCCCTTTAAGTACATGTGCCCAAGATTTCCATAGGCAATATTCCATGTGGAATTACCAAAAGACACATAATAGGTTGCATCCAACTCTCTTGTAAATAAAAGGGTTTTGGTCAAAGCTAGTACATGACATAGATTATACAAAGTAAAAGAGTTGTTTGAAGGAAATTGTAGCCCTATATCCCCAGTGTCAATAATATCAAATCTAATTTACAACATTGATAGCTTACTCAAATGCATTGTTTACAACAATTTTAACAAATTTTCTTCTAAGACAAACACTTTTCCTAGAAGAACAATATCAGGGCTAAACTTAACGTAAGTGGTAATATCTTCCAATAATCCTCTCGAATTAATCTTCCCCTTTGGGATCTAGCCCAACATAAATTTTAAAGATAGTTTTATTTTTTCCAAAACTTCCATCTTTGAGAGCAGACTCCTGTGATGATCTTTTTTTTTCTTAACAAAATTCTATAGGTCCTTGTCTAGCGATAATTTACTCGACTCAAAACCCTTGGATATTTTATTATGAAAAGTATTCTAATAATTCCATATCAAGATTTTTCAAAGAATTAGCATTTGTAAATGCCAATTCCCAGTCTAATAGAACTTGTCATGCTATGATGGGACTTAAACCAATCTCTATATAGGGTAATATGAAAAAGAGTCTCTGAATCAAGCAAAAAATACTGGGAATATGTAGATAAAGAATTTTTCAAATGAGAGTCATCAAGAGAGGAAGCTACCAAGATGTACTCATTATGTGACTTGAGCTGCACTATATTGATCCCTTTAATCTTTACCCTGGACGTACTAGGGATAATGTTGTGATCATTAGACTTTTCTCCCTTTCCTTCCTCTTTGCACTTATCATTGCACATCTTAAGGCATTGTGGCCGAATATGACCTTGATTCCCATAATAATGACATACTAGAGAGGATTTTCAATCATTGAACTTACTATGAGACTACTTGCAAGACTAAGACCAATGTGAGTCTCTACTACAAGATAGTGATTACCACTCTTACGATTATGTATGTCCCTAATAGTCAATATATCACAAGTATGGGTTTCATCCACATTCTTTTTGTTTATCTCCTTTGTGACTAAAGCACCATCAACATCCTAGAGTTTTAATCCATCCTTAGGTAAATTAACATATATGATAATACAGAAAGTATTCCATGACTCAAAAAATTCACAAGTAAGAACAAGAGAGGTAGATTATCTTTGAATTCAAGTGGCCTTGCAAAGCCAACTAGCTAAAATTCAAATGAAATTCACTTAAATACATAGATATACTACTCCCTTTCTTCATATGAAGGTCCATAAGTTGTTTTAACTAATACATTTGTGATGCAAGGCTTTGCTTGTCATAAAGATTGCATATCTTTTTTCATAACTATCAAGCATTATCCTTAGGTGATACAATATTGAAATGAATATGTTTAGACAATGATAATATAAGGATGTATTTACATAGCTCATCCCAATCATCTTGATCCATGCCCACCTTTAATCTTTATGCTCTTGGTTTTCAATGGCCTAAACTACTTCTTTTGAACCAATACTTGTCATATCTATATCTTCCAACATGAAAAATTTATACCATAGCAAGCTTTTGCATACTGAAAGTTGTACTATTATTCAAAGAACCAACCATAATGACAGTAAACCAATGCAAAATCCAAGAGAATGGAATGCTATAAATGACTACAAATCAATCCCTAAAACTCAATCAAAACAAGGGCAAAACAAGAGGAAATACCAATGCATAGAGTTGTCCACCAGTTGTAAGCAATAGACTATCAAAGTATTGTGTTTGCTCTCAAATAAAATACTAAAAACTATAATTACAACAATATTGAATGCCAATCCAACAAATAGATAAGAAAGTAAGCTTCCACTGCCAAAGATTTTTGAGTATAGCAACTAGAATGCAATTAGAAGTAACTAAGCATAGAATACATGTCCCAAAGTCAATAACAAACTCAAAGTGTTAGTAAACCATACATTCCATAAGCATATACATCATTGCCAAACTATTGATAGAGGTAAGTACCAGTGTTTGAAGCATACTATAACAACTCCGAAATCGGAAATTCTCATATGAAGGCCTCATAGGGATAATACTTTTCGAATTAAGCAATTTTTTTTAATTATTTCCCCTCTCCTCCAACCCACTGTCGAGGTGGAGGAAGAGGGGAATAGCAAGAGAGGCAAGCTCCTTGCTGGAGCTTGCCTAGGCAATGGCGCATGCCCGTCGACACGTGGGGGAGGGAGGATCCTATCCCCTCCCCCTATTTAAATCACGGCTACTAGTGGCTATGGTAGCCTTGGAAGAGAAGGAAGAGAGGGCTGCCATGAAGCTATACGCCGCTTTGAATCCGTGAGGTAGAGAGAGAAGATTGGACGTGACGCTGCATCTGCCAAGTCCTACTGCCGTGAAAGGGAGAGGTGGAGTGGAGGCGCTGATCACCGCCACTTGAAGCCCTGCGCCAGCGCCATCCCAACGGCCAACGGTGTGCCTCCCCCCCCACGTGAGGAAGCCCACTGAAGCTTCTAGAAGCTTCTAAGGGGGCTTTATAGGCCCCCCTTTCCCCCCAAAAGAAGTTTGACCCTAAAGGTCTTATTCTCCCCCCCCCCCCCCCCCCCCCCCGTGTTTTAAATCCCCCTTAGGCCCGTTTTCCTATAGCCTTTAAGGCTACCTTTTTCCCCCTTAAAATTCCTCCCTACGAGCTCCCTCAGGGTCTCTTTTTCCCCCCTGGAAATTCCCCCTTGAAGCTCTATAAGCCCTTTTTCCCCCAAAAGATTTTACCTTAGCCCTTTTTCCTTCCCCCCTCAAATTTCCCCCTTGGACCCCTTAAGCCCTTTCTCACCCCCCCAAAAGCTTTTTCCTTAAAGGGCCTTATTCTTTCCCCCCCGTATCTCAAATCCCCCTAAGGGCCCCCTTAGCCCTTTTCTTTCCCCATGCAAAAATACCCCTTGGAGCTCTCCCATACCTTGTTTTTTTCCCCACACGTAAAAGAAAAGAGGACGTTAAGGTTTGTTTTTGTGACACTTTCTTTCCCCTTACAAAAGCCCTCGTAAGGGTTTCTACACCTTTTATTCCCTGTTCATGTGAGTCTTTAAAAGGCCATTAAGCCCTTCCCATGGCTTTAATGGGCCTTATTCGCGAAAGATTTTGAAACACCCCCTTTTCGAAATCCCTAATTCAAGGAGGAAGCCTTCTAAAACCGCTTTCGATGGACGGTGCAAGTTATCGCAAAAAGGGAAGGAGTTGTAAAGCTGCATCCATGACAGAAAGACTGCATTCGCGATGCCTCCTAAGAAATCCCAAGGCGCAGCCGCCGCAGGAGGGTCGTCTCCTAGCATCCATGTGGACATCTCACCCCAAGTCCAGGTTTTTCTTCCTCATTTTTTATTTTGTATTGTTATAATTCAATCGTGCAAAGGATAATTGTTGGAAATAGGATGCATTTTTCGTCTTAAATGCTTTAGAAAATTTAACTCATGACGGAGGAATTTAGTCATTAATATTTTCAATAAAACAAGCAAAATAAAGGGAGCATAAATGCATTTCTAGCAAATAGCTTTATGCAGTGCAATGAATTAAAATTAGATTAATGTCCATTGTTATGGAACGGAATTAAAATAGTATACCTCGTTTAAACATGGAAGTATAAACTGCATATCGCATTATTAAGCCATATCTTCTTCGCAATGAATCATCATGGGAAGTGCTAGGAATCCTTAGGAAAGTGCAAGGCATGAAATGATTCTTACGATGCATAACTCTAGGCAATTATCATTTGTCAACTGCATAAATTATCAAGTAAAAGGTTGCTTGTTTAGCATGAATTTTTTTCGCAAGTTATAGGAAGTTTAGTTGGAATTAACCTAACCTATGCCTGACCTTAAATCGATAAGTTAGGGTTGAAAATCAATTTACACGTAGACAATGAGTCATGTGTTTATGGAAATGATAATGTAATTATCTTCAAGAGTTAAAAAATTTGGCATAAACCTAAACACCTAAACCGTGGAATACTCGTGTAGAATGAGTTAAATTCCAAGAAATTCACCATGAATTAATACGTGACCTAATCGTACGTATTGCTAAAACTGAAACTCATATACCCTAAATACTTGCCCACATTCACCGAATGTAGGGACAGTGAAACATATTTGGGAAGTGATCTAGGGTTTGTCCCTAAGAATCTTACGAGATGGAACTTGGAACCCTAGGACTGACGACATCAGTCTAATGTAATCAGGAATAGATTGTTCCGTGACTCCATTCGATGAGTAGAATAGTCTCATAGTTCGATGCGACACTTGCGCAACAAGTGCGGAGTCATATGATCTTGTGATTGGATCACAAGGGAATGGCCAATTCTCGCAATGAGGTTGGCAGGTTCTCATGCAAGTTATCTTGCAAGAGGATGAATAATCATCCTAATATAGTATCTTTCTTGAGTAAAGATAATCGCTTGGAAGCAAAAGACCATCCGATAAATTGGAATAATCTATGAACTTAAGGTTTGACCAAGTCGGGTTAATAGGGTACGCCCTAACCCAGGATATAGGGGATCTTGCCAAGTTGCAAGTCATCCCGGATCGAGTGCTAAACACATTCGAGAGGAAGGATTCATTCCTTAGCAGTTTGCCAACAAAAACGACCAATGGATATGTTTGTGCTTGTTATATATTTAAGAGCACTAATTGGCTTTGTTTGATCAATGAATTAAAAGATAAATGGATATCTAATACTTCAGGTTGAAGGCCTGAAGGGAGAGGCAGCTCCAGTTACCCCCGACTGCCTGCCTGACCCTAACCAAGGAGGTTGTTAACCGCGCCGAGAAAGTGGACCGAACCCGTCACGAGAGGTCTCTCCGTTGAGCTCTACTTGGAGCAGGAGGACGCTTGGGTGCCAGAGGGGGCTCTGGCCGTAAATCCCTCGCCTTCCAGGCCCTACACAAGAGGCTAACGTGACTCGGGATTGGATCTCGAGACCTACATGCTAGTCTACGGGCGGAAACTTGGATTAGTGATCCCTGTGGATTGCTGGATAGCCTTCGGGCGGATTGTGGATAAGCCTATGGGCTGGACTTGTTGTATTTCAAAGATAAATATGATAACCTATTAATAAGGAACTTGTTTGACATTGTTTTTCTATGTCAAGTGATATGATTACGTGAAAGAACCAGCGCCTAAAGAGCTAATTAAAGAAGCTGATTGATACATGTCCAACTAAAGTGTTAGGTAATTAAATAACTAAAACAACCCGAGGAAAGTGCGGAGGATGGGCCATAGGTCCATCCTACGAATGGGTGGTCCGTATTGGCCGAGAACTTTTCTCAAATCACGATGGACAGCCAGAAGATTGTCAAGAACATGCACAACAAAAGCGTTGACCTAGAGTTACAATTGATCCCGATTTACATTGTTTTAGGGGAACGGAATGGGACTATGCCTTACGGCAGAGAGGTTGAGCTTCGCATCCCTCTCGTTTCTCATTCTCCTTGAACCAAGTGCAGCGTGAATCCGCTTCGAACCTGGTGTTTCTGCGTAAAGTAGTTCGCTTGGGTTCGATGCTAGTTATTGTTAGGAAATGACCAATAGGGAAAACCCTAATTCAGGTCGGTCCTAAGTGGGAGCGGCCGGAATACTTCCGCTACGTGGCAGACGCGGAAAGTCCTAGATCGCAAACCCCGTAACATTCCATGGGAGTGCCGAGCAGAGCTTTCTAGACATCCTTTCCGATGGACTGCTAAGGCGTGTCCCGAAGGTACAAGTGGACACATTACACATACATAATCAAATTAGCCCATAACCAGAGGTAACTACGTTTAATAGTATATAAGAGAGCACATACATGAACCAAGAGTCCCATTGTCTCAAAGAACCAAGCTTTGCTGAGTAAGTATACAAGAGTCAGAAAATTCAAATGCAAAGTGAGTAAGCAAAGTGCAAAACATATATATCAAAGCATTAGGAAAGCCCAAGCACATTAGAAATACATCTAGGAGTATAAGTATCAAATGAAGCTTCAATACCCATAAGTAAGTAAGCATGGAAGCTCAAAGAAACTGACCAAAGTCCAAGTATATCAAATATAGCTCAAATCCAAAGTGCGCAAGTATTTCATAATCATATACAGGCTCATACGTCAATGCTAGACATCATTGTAGATATGTAGCATACTCAAAATACCATGTAGACACAATACTCATGCAAAGCATGAAACTCATGATTGTATGCTTCTTATCCAAACTATTATTATACTAATAAATATTAAAATGGTAAGCTCAGCATGTGCATATATTAATGATGGACTTCCTAGTTAAATGGGTCTGCACATCTACACTTAGCACATCGATGGTCATTTTACAATCCTCACATATCCACTGACTTATCACTTATTATATTTGGTTTGTTGCACCTCCCTACAATTGGCATAGTTGTAGCATAAGTCAATTAGTATAGTCAATTATGTACTATTTGACTTAGTAAGCTACTTTCTTTTATGTTGTATCTTATACATACTTTGTGTACATTGTATTGTGTGATAAAGGAGAAGAAGAAACCAACAAGATATATTTTGGTCTCCATCTCTCTTCTTATGTTCTTGAGTGAGCTTCCTCTTGTGTATATGATATGTATTTGGTACAATAGCTCAAGCAATTCTCTCTTGTATATATGGTATGTATTTGGCACAATAGCTCAAGCAAGTCTCCCCACCATGGATTCTTGGCATGGTATCAGAGTAATGCCACTAATAGAGACTAGTTTTGAAGGTTGTAGTGAAGGAGAAGAAGTAAGGATTTGAGCAAGCAAGCAATAGGTAAGAAGCTCTCCCATTTTTCCACTCTTTCTCTTAGATAATACCTATGGAGGCACCGAAAGTAGGGCAGACAATGAAAATTGCATATTGTTATGAGATTTGGTGTATATTAGAGTATCATATATTTTGGTGCAGATAAACCCTCTAGGCCTTCTAGTTGATTTTTTGGCTATCTGAGATAGTTTTGGGTCCTCTTTAAATCCACAAGATTGCACACAATAATTTGAGTGCACATGTTACAAGTTTTGAATCTATAAGTTTTAAGGTATTTGCCCAAAAACAAATACAAGTTTTATATGCAGACGGGTTGCAAATTATATGTTCAGTTAAGTAGTTTGTGAAAAAATTTGCTTGATGTATTGTTGTGAACTTGTTGTAAAAGGTTGCATAAGACTTGTCTACTATTTTATATTAATTTTGTGATAATGGCAGAGAACAATGAAAACCCCATTATTTAGAGGCTAGACAAGAACAACTATCCATCATGGAAGTTCTATGTGATGAATTCTCGTATTGAAAAATGCCTCTTCGAGTTTGTTTTAGATGAAGAAAAGGAAACAAATTTGAGTGACCCTGCAATTGAAGATGAATTAAAGGCATGGAAAAATGGAATACAAAAGACAAAAAAGGTGATATATTGGCTATCTGCACTTATTGATAATACTATGTTGGGACATATAAAAAATGTAAAAACTTCACATATAGCTTGGATAATGTTTGAGAATATATTTTCAATAAACACAAAAGCATGGAAGATTCAACTCAAGCAAGAGTTTAATACCTTCTAGAAAGGAAAGATGCATGTAAATGAGTATGTTTTGAAGGTGAAAAGTATTGTAGATGCCTTACTAGCTATTGATGCAATACTTGATGATGATGATTTGGTTTCATCATCTACCTTAGGTGGCCTTAATAATGAGAAGACTTAAAAATCATTTGTCACTTTTGTGTATGTATGGAAATTGTTTCTAGTTTTTGATAAGTTGATCTCTCTCATGATCACAAAGAGATCAACATGCATAATGAATCATCTGAAACTAGTAGTGAACAGGTCCAAGATTTTTACTCAATTTTACAAAGGGGACATGGTAGATCCTCTTCAAGAGACCTTGGTATGGGACATGCTAGTAATAACCAACAAAATATGTTGCAGTAGCAGTTTAGTGAAAAATATAAGTTTCAAGAGGTTGTGGAAACTTTAAAGATAGGGAGAGCTTTAGAGGAAGAGATAGATAGCAAAACATAGATTCTTGTAGTTCTAGTATTATTTTCCATTATTGTGACAAAATCGATCATATTGTAGTCCATTGTTATACTAAGAAGAATGATATTCACAATAGGGAATTACAACAAGAAAATTATACATCATCTTCATGATAGAATGAAAATAAAAATGAGTATTTATTTGTTATGTAATATATAGTGAATGTTATTATAGGAAAGGGGATGCATAATGATGTATGGTATGTTGATTCACGTGTATCTAATTATATGATCAATCATGTTGAATGATTTGTAGATATGTAAGATTTACAAAATCCAGGTTATGTGTAGACGATTGATGAGTCATACCATCCAATTTCACATTTTCTTGTCCTTATATAATGGTTAGACAAAGAGTTTGTTAGATGTATTACATGTACTATCAATAACAAAGAATTTAGTATCTATTGGCCAAATGATGTTGCAGATTTGATTTAATACCAAAGGTTGTTTTATACAAGATTTTAATGATAAGTAGAAGTTGGTCACAAAAGAAAGTAAAGTTGGTTGCAATTAATGTAGTCCGAAGGGTTGGTTACAAGGTTGCATGCTTTTAGAGTTGTAGAATTTCATAAAGTGTGTGAAGCATATCAATTTGGTAAGCAAGCAAGATAACCTTTTTTGCATGACAAAGATGTGAGAAGAAATATACTTAATGTTGTGAAAATAGATGTTTGGGGGCCTACATAAAATATATCCCTTCATGATAACAAATATTTTGTCACGTTTATTAATGATTGTTCAATAAAGCTGTGGGTATATTTCATAAAGAAAAAGAGGGATGTATTTGAGCACTTTAAACTTTCAAGGTTGCAGTTGAAACAGAAACATGCTTGAAAGTTAAGTGCTTGAGGCTAGATGGAAGAAGAGAGTATCTCTCTAATGAGTTCAATGACTTCTTAAGGTCTCATGGAATAAAGAGGCAGTTTACTTGTACATATATCCCATAGTAAAGTGGGATTGTAGAAAGAAAAAGTAGGCATATTGCAAAAGTTGAACGAACATTGATAGCTAAAAATAATATACCAAAATATTTTTAGTTTGAACCTATTCATACTACTGTCTATATTATGAATAGACTTTGGAAAAATGCTTTATAGACAAGAAGCCCAATGTATCACACTTGAAAGTGTTTGGTTGTATTGTATATGTTCACATGTCAAATGAGCTGCAAAAAAAGCTTGATCTAAATACAAAAAAATGTATTTTTATTGGATATATTTTAGAATAGAAAGAATATCATTACTATAATCCTATCACAGGTGAGTTCAAAGTGACCAAGGATATTGTTATTTTTTATGAGAGGAGTAATTGATATGCATATAGTGGTAATGCATTAGATGATGATCATGATCATGATAGTTATGTATAGAAAGAAAAGCAAGAATCATGGGGCCTTAGTAGACTAGAAACATCATCTAATACTATATCTATAGTTAGCCCTTGGTCTAGGAGACTAAGGAGTAGCCCTATAACTTTAGGTGCATCCACAAATGTTGCAAGTAAAGACGCATGAAAAAAGAAAGTGTCAAATGATAATGATACATCTACTAGTAATTTGGGATTTGACAAAGATTCCAGTGATTCAGAGAGTTTGGATAAGGAGCTTGGTATTCCTTTAGCCAAGACACTAGGTATACAGAGAGTACATGCTAGTGTAAAGGCTGATCCAGTGCTACGCAAGTCTAGCAAGGTCAGATACTTTGTTAAAAGAATTTGTTTACTCAATGCATACCTCGGGAGAACAAAACAATGACAGCCATAAAACCTTGAGTTGAAGCTTTGAATTTAGCGTGAAGTAAAGGATGAAGAAACATCTCGAATGCCTGGTCTAATATCAGTTGAAAGCTAGAGCTCGAGTGGAAACACACGTGTGACAGCAAGAGCAAATCAATAGCTATAGCAAATGGAGGAAGAGAGAAAGAGAGAGAGACATTGTATGTTTAAACTCCAACAGCCACAATGTGTGACCAATCTTCGCTTCGCGGGAGATGCATCTATAAAATGACCCATTTTACTTTACTAAACCTACATACTTTTTCAAATTGTAATTTAATTTTTTATAATAAATATAATCTTATAAATATTACCAAATAAAATGTTACTTTTTTTAAAACTCACATGGTATTTTACATATTTCATAAGATGCACTCCTTGGGTCGGTCTTCCCTTATTCAATAGTTACTAAAAGAATAAAGAATTAAGTAACAATGATGGATACCCACCACCTACAATGTACAAGTGTGTGGTCATAGTATGTATAGTAAATACAAGGTGACATAGACACATGTATCTTTATCCCCTACAAAAGTGAAGCTCTCTTCCCGGACATAAGTAAATGTCGATGAAACTCCTCGAATGCCCACTCTAATATCAATTGAAAGGTGAAGAAAGTGTAAGATACAAGAAAAAGTAAAAGAGAAATAAGACCAGTGTGTGAAAACTCTCACAATATATTACATGTGTTCCTTTATTCTATTATCATAGAAAGAATAAAGATAAAGTGGCAGTGATGGGGGTTTCCACCTACAGTGTGCAAATATGCAAGCATTAAGTACATGTAAATATAGGTGGCTAGGTAGATACCCTAGGGTAAGTTGGCTAATAAGGTTATAGCTTCCAAAAACATTAAGAAAACCCATACATCGGATCATAGAAATCTACATTTTCAGCTTCTTCATCTTCATGTGACTCCTCAACTATAGGTAAAGCTAACACTTGAAAGAGTTCACTCTCATTCACTTCCTCATCCGATCCTTCTTCTATGATTATGGTGATTTTGGACTTACACTTTGTCTTATGATGAGGGCTCCATTTTTCCCCGTGCTTAAATCATAAACTATTGGTTGTAGTTTTCCCTCCAAAATCTATTAGTATTAGGCCTTAGATTCATTCCCTATTTTCTACAATAAATGTAGGAAAAGTTAAAGCCTAACTATATGAATTTTGAAACCTGCCCTCGTGTCTAAATGGCTCCCTTTGCTAAATAAATTGCTATCCCTACCTAGAAGACTGATTTGAAATTAAAGTTCCCATAGTTTTGGGCTAAAATAATGACATGTTTCTATGATACTTTTGGTTGTACCGATCGGTAAGCTAAATTGCTTCATGGATTCTATTGGGCTACATTGTACCCACCTCTAAAGAAAGGTGTAAATCCATCCCATAGATGTATTTATTTAGCTTGGCTATATCCATGATACCATTTGTATAAATGGATAAATTCAAGAATATATTGGAGTAATCTTGCATGGGCATTCCCCTTTTCTTCAAGTTATACCATTGTCTTTGCAACGGCTCCTTCTCCATTGAAGCAACAAATAAATCAAACATTACCTAGTTGAACTCATCCCATGTACCAAACTCTTTCCCAATCTTTTGCATATACCTCCACCGAGTGTGAACCTTCAAGCTGAAGACCTACATAATAAATTTGGCTTCATCACTCCTTGGGTAAAGTGCTTCTTGATCTATTCTTCTCATTCTATAGGCAAAGCATTGTCTCCCTTGAAGTTGGTAATGTTGATCTTTTCCTTATACTCACAATCATTGTATGGGGACTAATTAGATTTGGGTTGTCCAAAGGATTATTGTCTCCAAGGATCTTTATTCCATGAATTTTGTCTTTGATAGGGCTTTCTATTTTCATTGCTATTAAACCCTTGATGAAGTGATTGTTCATTGCCATGATTAGAGGACCTTTCAAATGAGTGTCTCTCTCATAGAGGTTGATCATGCATAGATATTTATGCACCCTCATATCTATCATCAAGATTGACTTCTACTCATCTTAGCATGGTAACAGGCTAAGGATAGAATGACTTATACAAGGGCTCACATCCATGCTCTTCATCATCTATACATACATCCTCTTCATGCCTAGTTTCATTCCTTTTACTAAATTGAGGTCTTCATTTGTTCTTGGGATAATATATATCCCTAATTTTAGAAGGCTCTCCTTTCTTAAATATTTGAGGATCAAGAAGCAAAGTGGAATATAGTACTTTTTAGGATGGAACACTAGCAACTGTAGGTTGTGACTCTTGCATTTTGCTTCCCAAGTTCTTAATAACA
This sequence comes from Lygodium microphyllum, assembly GCF_053477565.2. Classification (NCBI taxonomy): domain Eukaryota; kingdom Viridiplantae; phylum Streptophyta; class Polypodiopsida; order Schizaeales; family Lygodiaceae; genus Lygodium; species Lygodium microphyllum. The sequence continues at coordinate 115,034,323 of NC_141137.1, forward strand.
ACAATTAGCTCATCAAAATTATTATCCATTAACTTGTTAATCATGTATATACCTCCAAGAATCCCCTCATTTATGATTATTTACTCCTTAGAAAACTATTAATACCCATTAAAACCTTGATACATGAAACTCTGTATTTTCAAGATGACTCTGTTGACCATTGAGAGCACTGGTATCCTCATCATCTTCTTAATGCTTATTTAGTCCAAGGTTGGACTTGTTAGACTTAGATTGGTAAGTCCTAACATCTTCATTAATAGTTTCCAAGATCTAGTCTTTTCTTTTAATATTGGTTATCTTGAATGCAAATCTTTCTACAATGACCAGTAGTCAAAAAAATGGTGATAACTCTTAATTGGAATGTCCAAACAATGTGATTTTTGTCTTGAGATATTTGCAAAACAAAGTCATCTATCCATGTATGAACACTGATTTTTGTTAGAATCACTTTTACTAATCCTAGAACCAAATTCAATGGTCTATCGAGAATTGTTTTGCCACCTATTTAGACCCTATTTGCACCTTTAAGACTACCTATAAGTGGCCTTTCTTGTACCAAAACCCTAGGGATACTGATGTGAACCTAGATCGTACCTATATGACCTATAAAACCACTCCAAGACTGGGAAAAAGAGCACCTACAAGCACATATACAAGTCTAAATTCCTATCTAAAATTATTGTTTAGCCCTATTTGACTTGAAACCACCTAAAAAGGGTAAATACCACTTGCAAGTGGTTGTACAACCTACCATAATCTTGTAAAGTGTAATAAATGCCCTATTTTAGCCCTATCAAGATGATAAAACCTTGGAAAATTGATAATGATGCGGAGATAAAATAGAATCACTATACCTTCTTCAGTCCTCCATAGCATGATATCTATGTGAGGGATAAAACAGCAAGATGGGTACCTACATGACCTCTGAGAGTTGGGCGGTGTCCAAATTTTCTCCCCAATATGGGTTGTGCACCCATTTGGGTTCTTCATTATAAGGGAGGGTCACATCTCCTTTGGCTCATAACTCCCCTGACATCCACTTTTCCTCATGGCCATTTTCAACATAGCAATGAAATGTTAGACTAATCAAATAGTCGTGAAATACAGGGCAAAAATAACATTCTATTTATTTCAATGAGATGCAAGTGGAGAATGGATAAATGGATTAAAATTAGATAATATTCAAGTTATTTGATAATAATGCTTCAAGCTTGCATCATTTTGCAAGATGAAGGTTTAAGAGAGTGTCCAAGAAGATATTTAAGTAAAATACCCTTGAAATTTACAAGTTTCAAGCAAAAGAATGGTTTCTACCCATAGATTCCAGAGCTAGGGTTTTAAATCTTCAAGAATATCCAAGAAAGAGTGAAATCATGTCCAATTCTTTAGCGAAGGTAGTGGAAGGCTGAAATGAAAGCTTAGCCAAGCTTAATGAAAGTTTCCATGGAAATTAGAGATGGTTTCCACCCTATGATCAGCTTCAATCCTAAAGAACTCAAGCTACCATTGAGTGTATGTCAATTCACTTACTTTGACTCACTTACTTTGGGACCCATCCATGGACCAAAATAAAAAGGAGTAAGTATACATTACTAAGATTTAAAGCAATAGAGATAGTGATGCAGCAATTGTGAGCAGTTCAATCCCAAAAAATATGGTGGAAATTGAACAAGTTCACTATTGGTCCATGTGGCATCAACCATGTTGAATATGCTAATTAATCTCTTGGTAATGATGCAAGGAATCATGCTTGGTAAGTCTCTTGGATAGCAAGATCCATCAAAGGAATACATGAACAAGATCAATGATGAAAATATGGAGGAAAGCTTGGAGAAGACAGAAAGAATTGGGCTTTCATGAAAAGTAACCTCAACTTAGTCCTTCTCTAAACCCATTGTCCACCATTTTGTCTAGGTTACCTCGACATTAGTCTCCAAAAGAGTTACGACTTGATTAACTAAAATCCTAATTGCCATTTCTTCCACACCATGTCAATAGCCTCTAGAATGATCACATTAAGAATGGTAATGCCTATCTAGCCACAAATATGATGTGACCACACCCTGTAACCAAGACCCAATTGTAATTCCTTGCCTTCAATTGATTGAGACTAAATGCTAACATGAAAATGGCCTTCTAATAGGATTAAAATCCATGCTCCAATACCACTGTAAAAGAACTAGTTAGTCATATCCAATAAATACATAAAATGAATAAGAAAATATGAAGAAATCCATGATCAAGGAAACCATATCTATAACCCAAACTTCATGAGAATGATTTACAATGGTGAATATAGTAGGTGCAGCAAGGAACTCACCCCTTGTGATGGTGGTGTAATGTACTCATCCCTTACAATGGTGGAAGGTCCAATAAATGAGTTCTCAAAAGGAGATTTTATTAATGACCATAAGATAATGGACATGTGATTTTTCACAACTTTATATACCCCCCTTCTCTAACACTAAGTCCTATGGTTTATTAGAGTTATAGGTGGTATCAAAGAAAAATTGAATAAGTTAGCAATAAGCTATGTCTGTATTGTCTTAATATTTTGACTTAGAAGTAAGGAGAAAAGGAGTTGCAACTATCTTAAATAAATATCCTAAATGATCTAGTCTTGATTATCATGCACCTTCCAACAGCATGGACACGGACCTTCAAGAAAAAAAGTCCCTCTTGAAGCAAGTCAAGCCACCTGAGTTCATGAGAAAAGGATCCAATGTTGAGATTGATATTGAAGTCGAGATCACAACGCTTGAAAATTATTTTGATGTGGCAAGAATAAGTGCAACTAATAATGCTATGATAACCAAGTTGAAGCTAGAAAGAGAGGCATGGTTATTGTGGAAACAGTGATGCCTACTAGTGAAACCTTTGTAACTTGGGAAGATATCAAGAAGGCCATAAGATAGAGATACTTATTCCCTTCGTATTGCACCATCAAGATGAATGAGTTCTTTTCCTTATGTTAGCTAGGATTAAGCCTAGAGACTTATTATTCTCGATTTATGACACTTCAAATATATGTGCCACTAATAGATATTACTCAATAGGTTGTCAAATACTTCAAAGGATTGAGTAAACCATTGGACACTCATCTAGAGCCCCTAAGACCAACTGGCTTGCAAGACGCTCTTATACAAACCAATGCTTCGATCAAGCCTAATGGAGATCAACTTCTTAAAGATAACTACTTCCTAGCAAACACTAAAGAAGGCTATGATAACTCAAAGGACCAAGGTAAGAAATGTCATGAGTATAGTGAGATAGGGCATATTTGAAAGAAATGCCCCAATCACTAGTGCTTCTTTTGCAATGACCTAAGGTATATCCAAGCCAATTGCCCCAAATTAGATCAAGAAGAGGAGAATTTGATAACCAAGCAAAGCTACATAAGTTTAGCATCAGGTTCCATCAAAAATCAAATAATAATGAAGACCTAGAGTCCCGTGAAATCCTAGAAGATTACGAAAAACCCTAAAAGGATCTTCCCACTTTGTAATAAGACTTATACTTGTAATAAAAATACCCTATAATAGTTATTGTACCTTGTCTTTGTAATCATTGTATTGCTTTGTAGTTTGAGTGCTTATGTATAACCAGAGTGTAACAAAGGCTTGATGGGTCCTAAGCCATAAATTCTACAATACAACTTACCCTAGAGGAAAATACCCTAGGTTTATCTTAAGATAAGGACATCTTGATTCCTCTAAAGGAGAGAGGATGTAATGCCCCACCCTTGACATGTGAATGGGTGGCTTGAGGGGGGGATTTAACCATAGTTAAAGACGTTGCTTCATTAAAGCTTATCTTTTCAAAATTATATGGTTGTCTCGATCATCCCATCAACTCCTGGTGCCATGTTGACTAACCGTCGTCACCCAACCCGCACACACCACCATGCACTTGAGTAGCCCACTACATCATCGTCATTGTCCTAATTAGAGGCATGACACCCTCTCCTCTTGCAATCCGTCACACCTGGTTTTCCATGCCATGCCATATAACCACTCATACGAGGCATTGATAACAAGAGAGAGGGGGGAGAGTACCCCCGCCCCCTCTAAAGGCTACATAAAGCCTTAATGAAAAGGTTTGGTATTGATGGGTCCATGGCCTAAAATGCTGCTAGAGAGAGGGGGGATAGAGAGGGAGAGAGAATATTGGGTAGAACAAGAGAAGATAGTGGATGAAGAAAAATAAAGAAGGGAAGAACAAGAGGAGAAGTATGGAAGATGAAGAAGGAAAGAAGTAGAGCAAGAGAAGAAGAAAGAGAAAGAGGGTAAGATAAAGAAGGAGAGAAGTAGAGAAAGAGAAAGAGGAAGAGAAATAGGGTAACATAGAGGAGGAGAGGTAGAGGAGAAGAGGAAGAGAAGAAAAGAAGAGAGAGGTAGACGATAGGGAGAAGAAGAGAAGGAGGAGGTAGAAAAGAAGATTAGAGAAGAAGAATTAGAGATAGAAGAAGGATGGAGATATAGAAAAGGAGAAGAGAGGAGAGAGATAGAGGGGGAGAGAGAGGTAGATAGAGAGATAGGAGTAAAGGGTGAAAGAAATAGAGAGATAGAGGAGGAAGAGAGAAGTAGGGATGGAGAGAGAGAGAGAGAAAAAGAGAGTGGGAAGATTAAAGACAAAAAGATAAAGGAAGGAAGTGAGAATAAGAGAAGAGAGAATGAGGGTTAGAGAGTAATTCAAAGAAGAATAAAAGAAGAAAAGCAACACCAAAGACAACCAAAGAACTATCCAAGGACTATTGAAATGGTATCTTAAGGGATAGTCAAGGAAGAGAAGGAGCTAGGAGTTTGAAATCACACCCAGGAGAAGGCACTTTAGGTCTAAAACATGAAATTTAAGTAACATTCACAATCCCAAATCCTCCTCAATCACATGAGGTGCCTTCGTATCAAGTTAAATAAAATACAAAATAATGGATGTAACTTAATCATATAATCATGTAGAAATATTCATACCTAGTATAGGGACTTAATTTCATGGCTAAATTACCAAAGTCTTGCACTAGAAATGGGTACTAGAGGAAATAAGCATGCACTTATAATGAGAAGTTATTTTATTCATATTCTAGGAAATGAAGAATAAGTTGTAGTGGATTGTATCCTCTTTTGGAAAAGTATCAAAGGGACATGGTTTTGATTTGCTAAATTTGTATGTTCCAAAAGAGACTAATTGTTTTGGAAAAGAGATAGTCCCCCTAGCCAATATAAGTTGGCTTACACTTAAGGATATTCAAGTAATTGCTTGGTTGAAAAGTAATATTTTCCTACCTAATAGCCTGATTGCCTTGGTTTTGTACTTGTATAATTGTTCTTATGTCCTATGGGACAAATTTATGGTTACGTACTAAACCTCCCCTAAGGTTAGTGGCAAGATCCCTTCACCAAGGAGATGGTTTGACTGCAGTAAAAGCTAGGACTAGCCCCAGATGCAAGAGGTCTCTCTGTAGTAGGAAGGACCTTAGGCTAGGAGGCGACAAGGGTGTTAGGGGTGCTCTTGTTGTTAATCCCTTGGGTTGGCCTAACCCTTGCAAGCCTAGGATGAATTTAACATTATCTTTGTGTCTGTGACAAAAAATTACATTAAGGAACCAATGCTTAATGATTAATTAATGAAGCTATCTTTGCATATCAAACATAAATATTTTAGGATAATTAGGCAACGAAAACACACCCTCAAGGAAAGTGAGAGGGCGATATCCCCCATGGGTCCATCCTATGGAGGGGTTGTCCCCATGAGCCGAGAGTTCTTTTCAAGATGCTAAAATTAGAATGTGGCCAAATGTATTACTACTTAGTGTATTATCTTAGACTCCAATCAATGCAATTTTAGGAGACCACAATCTAGACTATACCCTTCAGGCAGAGGGGTTGACATGTATCACTCCCTCTCATATCTCACTCACTAAGAATCAAGTGTGGCATTGATTTTCTTCAGTTTGAGTTGACTTGCAAATGCAATCATGACTTGAGGGCCAACTAATAGATGGCCTTAGCATTGAATTAGGAACTCGGATTTAGGTCGATCCTTATGGGTTACAAACAGAACCTTCATTTCAAAGTGGACTCAAGAGAGCCTAGGTAACAAAACCCTATTATTCTAAGAATTATTGGGTGGCATCACTTAGGAGATGGACCATTAACTCGTGACATTAAGGAATCCTTAGTCAGGACAAGTTACCATATGCACTAGGACTATATGGAGATCCTATTGGAGTTTAGATATGTAAATGCATGGAGCTATGATGAATTCAAGGGGATTCTCCCAATTGTTGTTATGCATATAATCTCGTTGAAAAGAGGAAGTAAAGTAGTGAGAGAGAAGGTTGGACAAATGCCTTTTGAGCTAAGAGGGTCTCTATTTGGGGTTCTAGTATCCCATGGGCTAAAAATATTACAAAAACTATCCGCTTGTGTAATGTACATACATTGTGATCAAAGCAAGACCCCCTCGTACAAGCCTCTCCAAAATTTCTAATTACTATAGGGCTATTAGATTCCATTTGTGGACAACCTCTCTCTCCTTTTCTTTAAAGGAGCTTTTTTCTCACGGAGAGGTATGTGATCATCAGCTTGATCGCTTATTTGGCTTCCTCCCTTATGATGAGCTCCTTGTGAGTATTCATCCGCAAGAGTAGATTTTCTTTAGTGCACAAACTCCAATCTTCTATATAAACCCTACCATATCTCGCCTTACTTGGTTGCCAATGCCACAATTCTCCGTAGTACCCTAGAATGTTACTAGAGCTTGGAAACTTATCTTTTTGTGTGTATTCTATCTCTGAGTACTACTTAGAAAAATTGATATTATATATATATCTTACTATTGTATTATTTTAGCTATAGGTTCGGAAAGCCCCGAACCTACCCTCTTTTCCAAACCTCCCTTTTACAATCAAAACCCCCTCCCCTCCTCTCTTTCTCACATGCAATACCTCATTTTCTCTTCCCCTTTCCTTTTTTCATTAAAGCCTTCCCCCCCACCTCCCTTTTCTTAATTAAAACCTCTTCCTCTCTCTCTCACTTATAATCTCTCTCTTTCTTTTCCCCATCCCCTTTTTAATTAAATTCTTCCCTCCTCCCCCTCTCTCTCTCATGTGTAGAGCCTAGACTCTCTCTCTCTCTCTCTCTCTCTCTCTCTCTCTCTCTCTCTCTCTCTCTCTCTCTGATATTAAAATTTTTAATATAAACGTTTTGTTCAATTAAAATAAGGGGGGAGAGAGAGAGAGAGAGAAAGAGAGAGAGCAAAAAAAAAAGCGGGGAGGAAGAGAGGGAGAGAGAGGGGGAACAAAGAGAAAGAGAATTATAGAGAGAGGAAATATAAAATTTGAGAGAGAGAGAGAGAGAGATAGGAAAATAAAAAAGAAAAAGAGAGGAGAGAAGGGGAGAGAGACAGAGAAAAGAAAATGAGAGAGAGAAAATAAGAAGAAGAAGAGAAAGAATTTGAACACATTGAGAGAATTATAGAGAGAGGAAAGATAAAATTTAAAAGAAAGAAAGAGAATTATAGAGAGAGAAAATATAAAATTTAAGAGAGAGAGAGAGAGAGAAGAAAGGAAAAAAGGAAAAGAGAGGAGAGAGGAGGGGAGAGAGACAGAGAGAAGAAAATGAGAGAGAGAAAATAAAAAGAAGAATTATAGAGAAAGACTGCAAAATCTTTATTTGAAGCTATTATTAGTGAGCTAAAGAAATATAAGCTAGACTTGTCTAGATTTGTTGCTTTTGGCTCCAATGGATGTTCCACAATGGTAGGAAAGGATAATGGTGTTTAGGCCTTATTGAAAAAACATATTAATCCATTTCTAACTTCAATTCATTGTGTTGCGCATCGTAGTGCCCTTGCAATATTAAGTGTAGCAAAAGAGATGCCTTATTGTAAAAAGCTAGAAAAGCTTATTAATGCCATAGCTTCTTATTTTAATGTTAGCATGAAGAGATTAAAAGGGTTGCAAGCTATGCAACAAGATTTGGCATGTCCCATTTTTCGACTTGAGCATACTTTTGATGTGAGATGGTTAAGTAGATATAGAGCCATTAGTAGAGTATGCAAGTCTTTAGATTCCATACTTGAGATCACAAAAAAAAAAAGGCATTGCATATTTATGAAGAATTGGCTGAATTTGAGTGTGTTTATTGCTTACATTTCTTAGCTGACATTTTAAGAGGTTTAACAACATTAAGCCAAATGTTTCAAAAGGACTTTGTAGATGTCACAACTATATATAGTCTTGTGAAGAATGAGATTATATCCATAACGCAATATTACATTGATTGTCCTCCTCCTGATGTGAATGCATTAACTATCTATATATATGGATATGATATCCTTCCAAAATATGGGCTTGAAAAAGGATATTTATATACATTAAGAGGTGCTTTGCATGGGAATAAGTTTTATGACCATGATTTAAAACGTAAAATTAATGGAGACAACTTTAATAGGGCCTTAGAATTTCAAGTTGCTTTTGCCAAGTCGATGGTAAGTAACTTGAATTCTCAATTTGAAGATAATTCATTGCTTAATTGTTTAAAAATATTTGTGCCTACACAACATCCAATACATGAGAAGGCCTTTGAAAACTATGGAATCCAAGAAATAGATAAAGTAACTTCATTTCATGGTTTTCCCAAAAAGTTGAATATAGAGGAATTCCCTACAATGATAGAAGTTGATGAGTTTAAAAAAGAATTTAGAAATTTTAAGCATCAAGCTTCTAGAGATTGGGTAAGATTCACATTACCAGAGATAACTTCAGCACTTGCTTGCAACAATATGTGGAGGGATGCTTATCGTAATGTTCTTACTCTTTGTCAAATAGCTCTTGTCCAATGTTCGAGCATTGCTATTTGTGAGAGAGGTTTTAGTGCTCGAACTATGATAAAGAGTAAGCTATGTAATCGTTTAGAGATTAAGAGTTTAGATGCATTAATGAAAATCTTTATTGAAGGGCCTTCTAAATTCACTAATATGGAGTTCATTGAGAGTATGGACTTATGGACTGAAAAAACACATCGACATTTATACACAGCACAAGGAATTTGCTTATTGATTTTGCAATAACTTTGCATGTTCAAATGGGCAATTGATTTTTTATGACCTATGATGATATTGAAGTCACTGTGCTTTATTTGCGCTTTTGTTATCTTAAATTTTTTACATTTTTTATGTTCTCTTTCATGTTAGTTTTGTTTTCTCTTTATGGTATCATGGTTGCCTTCAATAAAATATACTTGTTTTTAAATCTTTTTTGTTTTTGGTTTTGCTTGTATTTCATGATATTCTCTTTCACACTTTTTTTTCCTTTTTTGTTCTTCTAAGATTTAACTTCTTTTATTTTGGGTTTTTGTTTTATGCTTTCTTTTATATTTGCGCTTATGATGTATATACTTCTATGAGGCCATAGAGTCTAGACCTATTAAGAGACATAGAAACCACCTCCGTACATTTATTTTTTACTATTGAAAATTTAGATAAGTAATGTAGATTAAGTTTCTTAATGATAATAAAAGTTTGTTTTTCTAAGGCATAAGAGATAAGTAATTTAAAAAATTCCAAGAAAAACTTTGAAATAAAGATCCTTTTAAATAATAGAAAAAAGATTATTATCTTTTCATTATATATTTAAAAGGGAATTAGACCAGTTCAATTTGTAAGATAAAAGGGACCGGTTCAAGTTGAAACGTAAAAGTTTTGGATGGTTCAAATTTTTCAAAACTTCTTTAGGCTAAGACAATAAGGATCTATGTCGGGCTCACAAATTTTCTTTTCCGGAACACCAGTGAAAAGCGCGCGCGGAACGGTAGTATATAGAGAGAGAGAAAAAAGGGAGTAGCGTAATATAGAGAGAGAGAAAGAAGGGATGACGACTCCTGTATAAGTACGGGGCTCTTCTTTCGCGTTATTGATCAGGTCCTCCTCCTGTATTCTCTCTACTGTTGAGTGTTTTGAGCTCTCTCTCTCTCTCTCTCTCTCTCTCTCTCTCTCTCTCTCTCATGAACGTTCTTTCGCCTACATTCATCTCTCACGTGCTTTTGCGTTCCCCCTTCGTCCCCGCGGCTGCCCAGTCATCAGCGCGCTCTCTCTCTCTCTCTCTCTTTCGTGTCATTTTTACGATATCGACCTTGCATTCAGCCGCCATAACTGTCTCTCTAACCGGCCGCACTGCATCAGAAACACGCCTCCGAATCCACATATGTTTAATGTAAGTTTACCAAATCGTGAGATCCTTACTCCTTGGACTGCATCAACGTCAGCGGGAAACACCACACGTCAGCGGGAAATACTACCTAATACCTATAGGCTATCCCTCAGACTCTACATTCTAGAACCGGTCCCGACGGCGACACCATCGAGTAAGCGCGCAGAGACAATGCTCTGGAGTCTGCTATTACCGAATTCCCAGACCGGGTGCACGGAGTAACATCCTGCCATTGCCGCTCTTTACAGACGTGACCCATAAACTACAATGCTAGTAGACCATAATATCAGCACTCACATATAAGTTTGGGTGATTAAATACCCGTTTAGAATTATTAATTGTAATCCTACGGCGCCAACCTGATTTGTAAGACCAATGGGTATATGTACTATGAGGAAATTCACTATCCCACACATATAGATATTTATTATGGGACCCACAAGTACTAAAACACTTGGAAAAAACGCATGGAGTCTTTTGCATTAGATGAGAGTTTAGGCAATATCACCTACATCATACATGCTATCTGGTAACGCCCAACAGTCTCTCAAAAGATCTCCACTTGACTTTATAGTGTATATGACAGTTATAATGTGGCCTATTATTGTATTTGGTGAAAGGCAAAAAAGACTTACTGTTAACATCCTCATATGTAAGAAGCTCTAGGGTATATTTTTAAGTTCCTAGCAAATAGTTTATATATCCATTGTTCGGATACTAAGATTTCCACAGAGTTGCATACATGAAACTTGCAAACTCTTGGCATTTGTTGAATGGGGAGTAGTTCAACCTTGATGGAGCTACATAGAGAGTGGAGAATGCACAGAGAGAGAGAGGGGGAGGGGGAGGGGGAGGGGGAGGGGGAGGAGATGCTATGTATCTGGTGTCTCAATAGCTCTCTTGTGAGCAACACCTTATTGCTTTCACTTAACATATAAAGAATGAGTGTGTAAAGGTATAGTTAGGTTAGCTAGCTACATTAGCTTTACCCTAACAATCTCCTAGTTAGAGACTAATTTGCCTTTAGGGGAGACATAACAATAAAAGAATATGTGAGGTACCCTAGCCCAATGCTCATCAACTCCCGGTAGCGTGTAGACTTCTCGAAGGATAGACTGTTAGTGACAAAGTCTATATAGGGTCTTCATATGTATACACTTTAACCAACACACAACACAATTGTCCCAAGCACCCGACTAATGAAGTGATTTTACTTCTATGTGATTGGCCTTCACATGAAATCTACGATTCTTTACTAGTGTATCAAAAAATTGGCTATTACTATACAACCATGGTACGCCTTCTCCAAGGCCCAAATCTCCCACTAGACAAATAAGCCATATAGCATCTTTAATATCTCTATGGACATTCTATACTCTACCTCGATGGTAGATAGTACCACACATTTATACAAACAAGACATCCGTGAGATTGCATCATCATACAAGGTAAAGATTTATCATGTGGTTGACTTTTTGTTATCAACATTTCTACATAGTCTGCATTTGTGCACCCAAGTACACCACTCCATAGTCTGCATTTGTGTACCCAAGTACACCACTACTACTCCTCCCAAAAGCATATGCACAATGCATACATTGTACCACTCAAGTATCTCTCATTTACTACTTTCTAATGTTTCTTTCTAGGATTTGACTTGTATCTCCAACTCCCATTACAAATGCAATGTCCAAGCGTGTAGTAATCAAAGCATACATGAGACTATCTACACATAAGGAACCTTGACCATTTCAATCCTTTTTACGTTAGACATGGGACAATCACTACTGCTAAGTTTCACATATGGAGGTAATGCAATATTATTATCTTCCCCTTTTCCATATTAAAATCCTCCATCACTTTACTTATATAATCATTTTGGGACAAGTAAAGTAATCTCTATGTTCTGTCTCTAATGATGTGCTCATCAAGAACATGATTCACATGTCCCAATTGTTCATCTTAAAGATTTCTACTATCCTTTCCTTGAGGGCTAGGTTGTGTTAATATAAATACTGGATTTGTATAATACAAAAAATACAAAATTATTATACAATGACCCCAAAAATGTAAGTTAAAATATTAGGACACATTAGCAAATATGTAGATTACCATGTTGCCTTAAGGAGAAGATTAGTGAATCTTTCGTATAAAAGAATTATATTGTATAAATAGCAGCTTTAGATAAGCCTTAGTACAAATAAATATGTGACTTGTCTCCTTTGCAAAAGTTGAAGAGGTTTGAACTACTTAATCAAAAATCTCAAGTTTAAGATTAATAAACTAATTATTTTAAAAATCTAATAATAAATAATAAATAATAAATAATCATTAATAGTATTTAATTAACTAATACATAGTCAATAGTAGTATTAAATAAGTAGTAATTTATAATTAATCATTTCTTATTTATAAGTTTTAATCATTTATAATTATACATTGTAATATAATTTTTTGAATAATTATTAATAAATTATTAAAAAAATAAAATGTTATTAAAAAGTACTAATATAAATTAAAATCAAGTAGTTATAACAAGGTATGCATTAGTTTAGGTATTACTTATCCTCTTAGAGCAACCACCCAACAACATGGGACTAAAGGCTCTTCTTTACATTTTATAAACAAGTCTTTCTTTTCCTTTTTCACAAAGCCCTTTAGCTACTACCATATAGATCTCATCATGAAGATCACCATGTAAGAATGTCGTCTTTACATCCAACTACATAAGGTCCATATCTTCTTTAGTAGCCACTAAGGCACTTGCTATTTGCATTGTAGGTAAAAAGATCTCATCAAAATCCACACCTTTCTTTTGATTAAAGCCTTTGGTTACCAAACATGCCTTGTACTTTGGCTTAGCATTATCAACTATAATATTCAATCTATAAACCCACTATGGGAGCTTTCGCTCGACCGCCAAGACCCACGGACTGCTTATTGCTTCAAGCATTCCAAGCCAAGCACTAATGGCTACCTCTCACATAGCCGACGCGCCATCCATATCTACGGGTGTAGTGAGCTTACCTCCATGCCGTTCGAGTTACCTCCTCTCCCGCACTCTCCAGTAGCTCCACGATCCAAGTGCAAGCTTCAAGCAAGCTCCATCCTCGAGCTCCATGCTCCAAGCTCCATCGCTGTGAGCAAGAGAAGAGAAGAGAAGGGAAGAGAAGAAGAGAGGAGAAGATGGAGAGCTTCTCCACCCCACGGTCCCTCACCCTCACACACTCACTCTCTCACACTCTCACACTCCCTCTCTCAAGCACAAGCTCAAGCAAGCAAGAACAAGAAGAGTTTTGAAGATTTGAGTATAGATGCCTGCATATATATACAACAAGGACATGTGATGGTCTTAGGTGACTTAAATGCACGTATTGGACGTATGCAATTTCAGCCCATAGCACATGATGAGCTAGACAAGGAAGAGGTTGTGGATGTATATGCACGTTGTTGTAGACAGTCTGAGGATACAAACATTAACACTCATGGATGTGCTTTGATGGATAGGGTTAATGGTTTTCACATGTCGATATTGAATGGTATGAATTGTTTCCCCGATACTGAAGGATGCGTGCTACTCAGCTAGTGGAGGTTCCAGTGTGGTAGACTATGTAATGGTACACATGAATTATTTATGCATGACCAGAGAGTTTTGGTTAGGTGGAAAACATCTAGAACCGGATCATATAGCTTTGGGCTTGATACTTGATATTTGCTACCATGTTGGACATGCAGGGGACATAGTAGGTACTGGTGCATTTTGTATTGATGTGAATAAGAAAAAAGCATATGATGGTCACCTAGATAGTCTTATGAGCAATCTTACAAGGAGCACATGGGCTAATCTAAGAGATGAAATGTTAAATACAATTATAGAGGTTTTTGAAAAACCAAAGAGCGGTCACAAAAATATCAAAGGATTGCCATGCAAGAAATGGTTTGATGATGAATGTAAGGTTGCACGTAGAAAGTTGAAAATCCTCCCTAAGGGTGACAAGAATGAAGTGAGGTGAAAAAACAATATAATGCTCTCACGCATAAAAAGCGACAATGATATGTAGTGGCCAAAGAAAGTGAAGATGCTAGGAAATTTGAGAAATGTCCAAGGCAAGCATGGAGAAATTTGCAAACTAAACAGTCAAATGTTATGGGGGATTTTACAGATACTGACATGCTATCGTATGTTACAGAACTTTACATGCATAAAGGGGTACAACCCATAAAATGTGATGTATATATGCATCCATTTAGTGATCTATTCACTTTAGAAACATTAGAGGTAGCCCTCAATAAGATGGCTAATGGAAAAGCATGTGATACTTTGCAATTGAATGCAGAGATGTTGAAATGGACAACAAAGGAGATGATATTATTTATGTTGCATGTGATACATCATGCTTTTGCATATGGATTTCCCCAATAATGGCAAGAGAATTGGATACAACCGTTGTATAAGGGAGGAGATTGCAATTTACTCACAAATACCACAAATTATGGTCAGTTCAACCATGGCAAATCTATTCAGCACTATCCTGAAAATGCAATTGAGTAAATGGGCAGAAAGTAATAACAAACGACCTTATGGACAAGTAGGTTTTTTCCTTGGCAATAACACCATAGACCATTTGGTTACTTTATGTGTGCTTATAGATAAGAGTCGGCTTGAGGGAGAAACCTTGTATTGTTGTTTTGTAGATTTTAAGAAGGCTTTTGACACCGTACCAAGGGTTGGTTTATGGCAACAAATGCAAGAATTAGGGGTCCCAAATGATCTATGCATGGGAATTTACAGGATATATCAACAAGTGGTGTGCTGCCTCAGAGGTTGCAACGCGCTGTCACAAGTATTTGAGAGTAATATGGGAGTCAAACAAGGTTGCCTGCTCTCCCCTACTTTATTTGGTTTATGCATTGACAAGCTAGAGGAAATACTTCTCATGGCTATGAATGAAGAGGAAGCCAAAAGCCTGCATATTGGTATGTTTGCCATCTTGCTCCTGCTTTATGTAGATGATGTGGTCTTCTTTACATATACTGGGGAACATATGCAGCAGTTCATGGGGATTCTTGAACGATTTTGTCAAGATAGTGGTTTGATTGTGAATGTATCAAAAACAATGCTAATGGCTGTGTGCACCAAGCAATCAAAGACCCCACCAAAAGTACATTATGCAGGACAGTCTATACAGGTAGTATCTACTTTCAAATACTTGGGGATTGAGATACCTGTAGACCACAGATGGCATACATGTGTGGAGCAATGATTAGCGACAGCAGGGAAAGCCAAGTATTATCACTTTGAAAACGACTGCAACCGTATAGATACTAAATGTTGGAAAATACACTGTATGATTTTTTATGCATATGTTCTAGAGACGGTATTATCTGGAGTGGAAGTGTGGGGGGGGTACATCTGTAGTCAAAGTGTTTGAACTCGATTACACACTTTATTGATAGAGACAAGTGCATATTGGAGTGGACAGGCGCAAGAGAGACGAGATTATGCAAGCTGTGTGGACTACAGAGTATAGAATCAGAGGAGCACATGATTATGACATGGCTAGCATATGCACACATATGGGTTGACTTTGATATCCCTTTACAAGGGTCACTTCACCAGTTTCTGACCACTACTCCTATATCAAAGTTAGGGGCTCTCATCACCCGCATGTTACGCTTTCGAGAGACCCACACTACATAGATCGTTCTTTCACTATAGCTACCCTTTCCTACCATAGGGGAGGAGAATCATTGTATATCTGAAAAGGTCCCATGGGTCATAATTTGGCTTTTCGTGGATGATAATAAACTACTCTATCTCTCTCTCTCTCTCATATTGTGTGTTGTATCTTGTGTGTACAAAGAGAGACCTATCAATTGGCATGTATATGTTGAATTATTGGCATATGTCAATCAATGTTACTCACTTTGTTTAAGTGTGTATACTCCACATACATGCATGGCAAGGAAAAACTTGTTGATTGGTATTCTTTATGTATGTCATGTAGTTCTTCCTTGTCATGCATTATTTGTATGTTAGAGTTTTTTTGTGCATGTGCATTGTGTTATGGGACATGTGGATTGGCATGTGTCATGTATTTAATATATACATATTATTATATCTTTATCTCATGATGTGTATGTGTATATGTTGGATTGCAAGGTGCTTGTAAAAGAAGCACTTGACCATAAATTCAACAACAAGTGAGTATCTTTTGGCAAAGTATGTCATATTGACTTGGAATTGTGTGGGAGCTTTCACTCAACTGCCAAGACCCATGGACCGCTTATTGTTTCAAGCGTTCAAGGCCGAGCACTAATGGCTACCTCTTACATAACCGGCGCGCCATCCATATCTACGGGTGTAGTGAGCTTACCTCCGCGCCGTTCGAGTTACCTCCTCTCCCGCGCACTTGGTAGCTCCACGATCCAAGTGCAAGCTTCAAGCAAGCTCAATCCTCCCGCTCCAAGCTCCAAGCTCCATCACCGCGAGCAAGACAAGAGAAGAGAAGAGAAGAGAAGAAGAGAGGAGAAGATGGAGAGCTTCTCCTCCTCAGTCCCTCACCCTCACACACTCACTCCCTCACACTCTCACACTCCCTCTCTCAAGCACAAGCTCAAGCAAGCAAGAACAAGAAGAAGAAGAAGAAGAAGAGGAGAGCTACTTTTGGCCACACACAAGAATGAGCTTCTCATTCACTTTTCAACTTTATATACAAAACCCTAAATCCCTTTTGGGCGGTCATCCCCTTTTCCCCTTTTTACATGGCCGGCCGTAGCCTTGGCCCTTTTTCCCATTGTCCTTCTATCTTCCTAGCTTCCTTTCCACCACCCATCTACATTTACAAATTGCACGGGTGAGAGCCTGCCGCTCCTTGAATTAAACCATGATGCACTTGCGCTCTTTTACAAAAGTTTTGACTTGTGCTTTTCCTTGTGCACCTTTCTCCCTTATTTAAGACTCTTCTCCTTGTGCGTCTCTGTCTTCCGTTTCTCTTTTCCTTGGCCTTTGTCTTTTTCTTCTGCTTTAGCTTTTTCGGATTTTCCACCTTCCTTTGTTTGAGGGTTAACATTACCCCCCTCCTAGACGAGTGCGAGTCCCATGGCACTCACCGTCGTAGGTAGCAGGCTGTAGCATGCACCGAAGACGTGGGTGAGAAGGACACATGTGGCTTCCGTGGAGGAGTGTTGGTAGTGGTGTGGCAGAAGGTCCTGGGGGCCTGTTGGTGGCCAAGGTGGCTGGTGGACGGTTGTGGGAGTTGGTGGTAGGGCTATTCTATGTTGGGGATTGCATTGATGGCCAGCACAAGTGTTGGTTTGTTGGGGATTCTGCACATGACGATTGTTTGCGGGCTTGTCGGATGGTAAGGGAAAGCATTCGAAGTTGGGTGTCGGTAAAGAGCGATTGAAATTTCGTTGGAGGCTTCAATACCTGCAATTTGAAAACCTCTCGTGTGATCTCTCCCTAAGGGGTAGTGCTAGTCTTCTTATCGTGCACAAGACATATTTGATTAGTTTGGGAGACGGGTCGAACTCTAAGCAAGTTGAGAGTATTGTCCCGCACTTGAGGACCCAAACTGTGCATATACTTTGGTGCAAATATTATATAAGTGCTCGTGCATACTTAGATATTACGTAGTTAGAAGACCGTGGGCTAGTTTCTCATAACAATGTGTGGATGACGCAAAGTTGTCCATGTTGAGAAGAAGTACACGTAAAGGTATATGAGACATCCTTTGCATTGTGACTGCACGACGGAGCATAATTGAATACAGGGACACCGCACTTTCAGTAGCTGGAAACTATTGGACTTGCTTGATGAGTACGGTGTACTTTTCATGGCCAATCGTTCGATGCTTATCACCACTGATTGCAATAGTACTAAGGCAGAGTGCAAGAGAGAATTGTGCAAGTGGGTCAGGGTGACAGGTCTAACCATAGGCGAGACAAGCTCCCCAGGTATGTCCTGCATTTGATGTGCCCTGAACAATTCTGGGTGATGGTAAAAGGCTAGGGGACTAGGGATGGAGCCAGTTGACCAAGGTCACTGGACGTACCTAATTTGAGGACCCCTAGGTGCTGTGCTGTGATCGTGGGTGCTTTTTTCTTTCTTTCTTTCTTTCTTTCTTTTTGTTTCTTTTTCTTGTGCTTTTTTCTTTCTTTCTTTCTTTCGTTCTGTTCTCTCTCTTTTTTTTTGTTTTTGTTTTTTTTTTAACTTGCGTGAGTACAACCATTACAATATGTTGAGACTAGCCGCCTTTCAATGGGTTGGAAAATGTCAAGCTTCGAAGGCTCAGGAAATTGATATGACAATGATGATTGTGCCCTAGCCTCGTTGTTAGAGAAGCAGTTGTTGAGATGGGGAGATACACTTGAGATATTGCAAACCTCCTTGCGACACACGCGATGTTGGCACAAGTGAGATAACGACTGCCGTGAGCCAACTATAGAGCTTGACCCAGAAAGAGAGTGTGGCCCATGAATGTGTGTTGGTCCATGCGATGTGGATGATTTTTGCTTTCGGCAGCATGGCTTTGTCGCGGCTCTTTTTGGGGTCAATGGTCTTGCGGTGATCAGGCATTGAACACTTTCACACAAGAACCTGTATTATCCTACATCCACTTGTCACTTCGTGAGAGTATATGCTCGCTTGTGTTAAGTACATCAAACAAATGCAATCATGTTAAGACATAATTTTTTAGAATTCTATGATGTCTATTGGGATGCCTATTTCCTTGCTTGTTAAGGTCGCATACAGTAATGAGAGGTAACAGAAATGTGTACAAGTGGGGATCTTGCCCCTTTACTCATCAAAAAACAAAATGTGCCGGCATGCTGACTTGTCGAGCTACTTGTACATCAAAGGGGTTTAGTCGATAGGTACGAGGCGGGGTGAGTCCGGTTGGCTAGGCGACCAGGGCGGTGCTAGTGCGGGGCTCCCGTGAGGCTAGGCAGGGAACATGTCGGCTGGGACATGAATGGTGTAGTCCCGGGCCGTGACCGTTTTCAAAATGTCTTTAAACAATTCATTAAATTCTTCCCTATCCCTGGTCGCCTTGTCACTTCGTGAGCACCTGGTTCCCGAGCGTGCGTTGGGGGTCTGTGCAACTAGCGTTGCCACATTTTGTGTGCCTCCCTGAGCTTCTACTCCCCTAGCCCGCGAATTCTTCGGCCTTCGTTCAGGGCGATGTCGCTTGGGGTTGCGTTTCTTAGCATACCTTTTAAGAGTGGGCACGTAGCGTACCGGTGGAGGGGCGTGTGTTGCATGTTCCCGTCAACTGCGGAGAGCGTCCTTGCAAGCTAGCTGCCCTTGGTTCTCCATGTTTTCCTTGCGGGGGGCCTGTAAGATGCGAATCAAGGATTAGGATTTGTCACATGATAAGACCATTCATATGTAAGGGGCTATAGTGCAGATTATCAAGCGCATAGGACGAGAAGGGGAGGGGTAGGGCATGCAGTGCTTGTTGCAGAGGGATGGCCCCCGTGATGTATATTTAGCCTCCTGCCATTAGAAGATCTTGGTTTACGCCGAGTTACATTGGCTGGCGGTCATGGATTTAGGCAGGGCTCCTCCTCGGAAGGATAGGCCAGAAAGGGGGAAAGGCGTATAGAAAGGGACGGTACCCCATCTACACCATCAGAGTCGTTGGTCAAGGCTTCCTATGGCAGTAATGAGGGTTGCATGCCCTTCACTTGGAGGTGGGAATGGTCACACGACTTTTAAAAGTGTGATGAGAGGAGGACCTGAGGAGCTTAGCCTGTCAAACCCAACTCTTCTCCCTGCGCTTGACTATCATTGCTTGTGTGTGTTGATATTGTTTATACATGGTGACACAAAATCCAATGTTTATTTATATACATATTTATGAATCCATGTCACTTCACGAGGATAAGAACCAATTGTAGAACTGGGGGTTGTACTGGAGCGTGGCGCACGCATCCAGCACTCGTGGCATCTTACTTAATACCAATAGATATTTTGCCACATCGAGCAGCATGGAACCTTGTCCGAGTCTACTGGCAATGTGTAACTCCTCCTCAATGAGAACCTTATCAATCAGAGGGCTCTCTAGGCTAGTTGCAGCTAAGTCCGCACCCCGAATGCTAGTTAGCACTCGAAGAGAAGTTGGTGCCACATAGGTTGGGTCCCTTTGGGATCGCCATTTGGCTAATCGCTCCTCAGAGACTGTCATGATCTGAGCCCCTAGTTCGGCCATTACAACGCGGGTTTCGCACCAACGCTACTCAAATTGACTCTGGCCTGCTGTCAGTCGCTTTAGTTGCTCTATGTCTACGAGACTCGGTCGGCATAGCACTTCATTGAACGTGACGGTTAAGCGTAGTTTGTCAGCCTCCTCGTCAGAGATGAGTAGCATGCGTTCATATAAGAGCCTGTCATAGTGCTCGTTAAGATGTTCCTGCTCTTCCCAAGATAAAGGGAAGGACAAGTAATCTCCAAGCTGCTCCTTGGGGATTGTGCCTATGTCCGCAAGGACGTAGACATGTGCGACTACCTTGAGCTTAGCATCCAACTCAGTTAAGCATTATGTGGCACTTCTATGTTCAACGAGGGCTTGCTTGGTTGCTATCTCATGCAAAGTTCTAAGAGTTTCCTTAGGCTTTAGCATGGCTGGGGGCTCAGGCCTAGATGAGCAAGATTGGTAAACACTAGGATTTCTTATGCTCTTGGGGTTCTCACATTTCTCCTGAGGTTTTGCTGCTATTTCGTCATGGTTCTTCTTGGGTGTGACTGGTAGGACCTTGTCACCCTATTGTGACAGCGTTGTATCCACTCTTGATTGATCAATGTGAGTTCTATTGTCAGTAGATAGAGTGTTGCAAGCAACTATTGATGGCAACTGTTGCTTTGGTTTTTCAGAGCACACGGATGTGTCTGAGGATTCACCGCTATTAGGAGAGGCATTAATGTGTTCATTGGTGGATGGACTCGATGCTTTATTCATCAACTCTCCAGTGCCCTTCGTCTCAATGTTCTTGGGGTCCACAACCACCTGCAACTGTTGTTGTTTTCGCTGTTTTCTCCTCTTTTTCTTGGTTAATGCAAGTGCATCTAACATCTCAAGACCCTGGGCTATATCGACCATTGATGTGCTTGGTCGGGCCTCAGCATTTCCCTTCTCTAGTGTGTCCTTATGGGACATAGCCGTGGTTTGCTGAATAGCCTTGCCCGGTTGTGAGGGCACAACTGCCGCTCTTTTCGGAGAGTCTAGCTTTTCAACCAACTCCCTTGCGTTTAACTCCTCCGTCCTAGGCTTTAGGCACTTTGAAAGTGCTAGAGTTGTCGAGGAAGTTGGTTGCGACACCTCCTCCACAAGTAAACTACTAAGGACATGTTCCACAAGGGGCGCTGTCACGGCCAAGGGCTGTGGCTGCTGTGATTTCTGATTGGAAGTAGTGGTGGCTAGTTCAATGGACTGGCTACCATTGGTAGCTTGCGGTGTCAAGTCCTTAGGCAGATCAAAAGTGGTCGTGCCTTTTGTTGCCCTTTGCGTATTCACTTGTGCAGATTGAGTAGCGGTTGAGCTAGCCACGATGGATTGCACAGGCAGATCCTTAGGTTGAGAGCTAAGGTTGGTGTCGTGTCCTGCCTCTTGGACATTTGGAAGCTCTGATGTAGGTAGAGATTGGGATTGAGTAGCCTCACTTGACGAGTGTTGTGCTTTGTGTGTCCGTTTAGGGGAAGAGGGTGTAGGAGGCTTGGAACTCCTAAGTGGCTTTGACATTGGTTGGGAGATTTGCTCGTGTTGGCTGATAGATGATTGTGCTATTTGCTTTGTTGAGCATTTAACCTTGCCTGAGCAATGTTGTGCCTATGATGCTTGCTATCCTCTTGGGGAATCAAAAGCTCCTTGGGCACTAGCGGCTTCTGCGTATCCTCAACAATTACATCTAATTTCTGCTTGTCAAGCATGCTAGGCTGAGGCTCTTTCTTTTGAACACTCATATCTGGTTTCTTACCTCGAGACCTAGAGTTTCTCTTAGATTTCCTCCTGTGCTTCAGTGTTTTTGATGCACTCTGGCCTTCAGCTGATGGAGGCGGTTTAGCAGGGGATTTTGGTACCCAAATCCATTGGTTACCTACGTAGTACCCTTGAGCACGCAGCAACGCTTTGGATATCCATCGCGGCGTAGTGATAACTCTCCATCGATGCCTTCGTCTATAAGGCTTGGGCTTCTTTTGGGGTCTTCTACGATATTTGTAAGTCCAAAGCCTGTCCTTGGCATTGTCTCTTGACCTTCTTGTTCCAGGCCTGGCCTCACTCACTGGTTCTCATCTTTCGACCTGTGCTTGTATTAACTCTTCCAACAAGTCCTTGCTCTCGTCAGCAGGCTTAACTGTTATGTCAGCACTCTCCTTGCCCTTCCCTTGAGGTTTGATGAGGTCACCCTTGCTAAAGGTGGTGACTAACCTCACACCCGGTAGTGTCAGGTGTATCCTCTGTGCTACATAGTCAGCCTCACATTTGGTCGCCCTTTTGAAGGGTCTTCCTAGGAGGGTTTCTTTCCCGTAGCTAGCACTATTTGGAGGAATATGAAATAGGATAGGCAAGCTTTCCATTTCAATTGTCACAAGGATTTTGCACTTCCCTATGAGTGCTTGTGGGTGTCCCCCATAAGGGCTAAGAGTTGCACTAGTCGGTCTGAGCTCTGGTTGGCCTAGTAGAGTCCATGATTCATAGGTCAAGATGTTAAAATCTGCTCCTTCATCAATCAAAGCATCAATAGTATGCTCTCTTTTCGCGGTGAGTTTGACCCTAAGATAAGCAGGTGGTACTATGTCTTCATCTTCCGGGTCCTGGCTTGTAAATTTAAGCCTTCTGACAGATGCCCTTGAGTTCTCGACTGCACGACCGATGTGGATTCTCCACTGCTGTCTTGGATCGTCAGTGCAATGCTATTCAAGGTACATCTCTCGTCAAGAGTGTCATGTCTAGTCATCTTGGCCTTTGTAGTTTGCTGATGTTGCATTTCACTCTGACTAGACACGGTGTGAACACAATGTCTTTGTGTTCTCGTGGTGTGGCCTTTTTGCCCTCCATGGCTAGTTTGGCCCATTAATGTTCTAGGGTCTTTGTTTGTCTCTATTCGGGCACGGGCTTTTGGTTGCTCTTTTGCAAGGGAGAATCCATGCTCGTGTAGAGCCATTGCTATATTAGGGTCCAATTTGGAGGTCCTGTCACAGCGCGCGTTTTCTCTCCCACCTACTTGGGGGAGGTGCGGAGGGGGCAGAGCCCCCTCTACGGGGGTCCGAGGGGGGCAGTCCCCCCTGGCCCGCAGGGCCGTTACGATAAAATCTATACACAATTTGGAGGACCGTTTATAGCCAAATTTTAAACTACGTGCTCTAAATTTTAGCCCAGTGATGGATCTGTGATGTGTCTTTAGCTCTAGTAGCCTTTGGGGTCAATCTCGGGGTTTAGATGTGTCAAAATTTGTGTTCTAGGTACCTGTCCCATTTTGACACTTTTTTGTCCGATTCTCAGATGTCCAATTTTCAGGAGTCCGATTATCAGAATCGGACGTCTGATTTTCGGTTGGTCTGATCGGCCCAGTGGTCCAATTTTGGTCACGTCTGATTCTAGGAGTCGGATCGAAAAAGTGGTCCGATTCTGGGAATTGGATCGGACAGGGTGGTCCGATTCTGGATTGGTCCGATTCTGAGTGGTCCGATTCTGGGTGGTTTGAGTGTCCGAGTGTCCGAGTCTGATGGGTTGGTCTGATCAAAGCGTCCGAGTCCGAGTGGTCCAATTTCCAAAATCGGACGGGTTGGTCCAAGTCCGAGTGTCCGAGTGGTCCGAGCATCCGATTCTCAAAATCGGACGGGTTGGTCCAATCGAACGGTTGTCCGAACGTCCGATTCTGGGACTCGGACGGCCTAGTCCGACGGCGTGGACGACGGCCTGTGAGTTGCACGCGATGCCTCTAGGCTGACGTCTACTACACTGAATCGTCCAGCGCCTTCCAGATAGGTACAAAACACTACCAGGAAGTCCCAGACATGCCTGGAATCACTATGGTGCTCGAATCAAATGGCACTCCAAGGATCTGTTCCCCCATTTCCCTGTTTCAACCTGTTATACAGCAAGAAAACCCTACTGTTTGCTTCTTTTTTTCTTTGCTTTTTCCTACCCTAAATGTATACAAATCACAAGCAATCACCTACACTAATCCAACATGATTTTTCAAATCCAAAAAACCAAAAACCTACTTGCTAAGGAGATCGAATACATCTTCAAACTCCCTCTCTGTCTACCTATCTACCTCAAGCACCGGTTCGAGGAAAACCCTACTTCAATTTCCTCTAAAGCTCCCCCTGCCTCTAAAGTTACCATGACCTCCTAAAACCTGCATATCGCCAAATTGCTGATTCAATCTATTTTGCTGGTTATCACTACCACGTCTTGTACCACGGCCTCTTGAAGAGAACCTACCACGTCCCCTTCCTGAACTGGAGTAGAAAGCCTGGACCTGTTCACTACTTCTTTCAGATGTCTCACTCTGCATGTTGATTTCTTCAGTGATCATTAGAGAGACCAACTCATCGAAATCTGGAAATGGCTTTCTGACATATACGGAAGTTACAAAAGACTTCCAAGCCTTTTGCATTGTTAAGTCCACCCAAGGTAGATGACACCAAATCATCATCATCGGGCATTGCATCAATCGCTGCCAATGCATCTGCAATGCTCCTTACCTTCAATGCATACTCATTGATAGACATCTTCCCTTTCTTCAATGTATTCAACTCTTGCTTGAGTTGAATCTTTCGTGCCTTTGTATTTACAGAAAACATACTTTCAAGTATGGTCCAAGCTGCATATGCATTCTCTGCATTTCTAATGTGTCCCAGTATATTATTGTCAATTACTGCAGACAACCAATACATGACCTTCTTGTCTTTTGCATTCCATTCCTTTCGTGCCTTTGTCTCTTCTGCAGTTGGAGGATCACTCACCTCCCGCTCCTTTTCTTCACCTGAAACGAACTCGTAGAGGCCTTTTCCAATAAGGAAGTTCGTGACATGAAACTTCCATGATGGGTAGTTGTTCTTGTCGAGCTTCTCAATGATGGGGCTTCCACTGTTCTCTGGCATTATCACAAAATTAATACGAACAGCAAGCAAATCTTCTACAACCCTTGACCTGTAGTGCACAGCAATACACCAGACAGCCTTTTTCACTGTCTGCTCAACAATACATGCAATCTGCAACCAGTTTGCAAATAAACCTTGTGTTTACTCACTGGTAAACACCTTTGAACTTACAGATCTGAAATCTGTAACATGCGCACCCACGTTCAGTCAATACAGTCAAAGTCACAGTGTACCCTGAAACTGCTGTCCGCAACCTTGCGGTTCTAAACGGGCCCTGAAACGGCCTCAGATGCCCAAAATAACTACGGGAAAGCCCTAAAGGACGTATCTGCACAATACACCGCGCTCTTCGCGCACACCAAATCTCACTGCAATCTGAGATTTTTGCTCTGGCCTGCTTCCGGTGCCTCCACAGGCACTATCCAAGAGAAAGAGTTGAAGGATGGGAGAGCTTCTTACCCGTGGCTTGCTTGCTCGAACCTTGCTTCTTCTCCTTTGCTTCAACCTTCGAAATCAGCCTCTCTCAATGGCGCGGCTCTGATACCATGTCAAGAATCGCGTGGTGGAGGGGGTTGCTCAAGATGCTGCGCCGAACACACACAGAATGCACAAGGAGAAGCTCACTCAAGAGACAAGAAGAGAAATGGAGGCCAAAACGTTTTCTTGCTGATTTCTTCTTTTTCTTCCACACACTTTTCAATGTACACAAAGTATAGATAAGATACAACATAAAAGGAAAGTGGCCTACTAAGTCAAACAATGCATAACCGACTACACTAGTCGACTGGCGTTATAACTATGCCAGCTGTAAATAGGTGTAATGACCTGAATATAATAAGTAATGAGTCAGTGGCCATGTGAGATGCATAATGACCACCGACGTGCTAAGTGTAGACGTGTGGACCCATCTAACCAGGCGGTCCATCATCCATGTCCACATGTGTTGAGCTTGCCATCTCAACATCTATTGTATACTTGGGTCAATAAACCCTTGTGAACATAGTGTCCCTTTGGATATTTATGGTGGTGGTTAGTCTAGGCATGGTCTAGTACAATGGGCTTTGTGGCATTGATGATAAGGTTATCTTAGTAGAGTCACCATGAAACTTTTCGTGAGTTGTAGTAGCAGTGTGGAGCTATTATATTGCTATGGTTCTCAAGTATGAGTCTGTATATGCAGGTCAATTTGAGGCAAGATAGTGGCTCCTGATGATGCAATCACATTGGAATGATTTGCTCAGGAATCCAAAGGTATGTATAGCCTTGATAACACCCTTGAACATAGAGGAGGGACTTGGGAACCTAGCATAGTGCTTTTCATGGTTTGTGATTATTAACATAGTGCTTATTACAAGTTCATCTATAAGTGGTAGTGGCCTTTGAAAGTTGGGATCTTGGGCAAGAAATCAATTTGGGTTCTTCGCAGGGTCTTAAAGTCTTGGCATTCATGCTCACAGGCCATTGGTTTTGAGCTTGCATAATCAATAACTCCAGTAGAAGGGCCGTTTCAATTAAGGAAGTGTTTTGTTGAGGTGGCGTAAATGTCATTTTTGGGATAGGTCATAAGGTTACTCCCAAAGGTTGGAAATTGCAATAAATGGATGTCAAGAATGCCTTCTTGCATGGTGAGTTGCAAGAAGAGGTGTATATGGAGTAGCCAACAAGTTGTGAGGATTTGGAGAATCCAACATATGTTTATAGATTAAAGAAAGTGCTCTATGGGCTAAAGCAAGCACCTAGAGCATGGTCTAACAAGATTGGAGAATATCTTGTCAACATTGGCTTTTATGTTTCTGATACTGACCACTCACTTTATGTGAGAAAGGGAGATGCACGCTTGGTCATCATAGTTATCTATGTGGATGACTTGATTATTACAAGTTACAATGATATTGGATTGTTGAAGTTAGGGATTTTGTGAAGAAGAAGTTTAAGATAAAGGATTTGGGTGAGCTGAGGTACTTTCTTGGTATTGAGGTGATTAAAGTGATAATGGCATATGGCTATCCCAAAGACAGTATGGCTTGGATATGTTATCCAAGTATGGTATGATAGTATGTAAGCCTCTTTCAATACCATTGGAGCAAAATGTGAAGTTGAGTCGGCTGATGTTGGGGATGAGATAGAAGACCCTACTATGTTCAGTAGGAAAGTAGGAAGTTTATTTTACATGATTATCACAAGGGCAAGACTTGAGTTATGCTATTGGCCTTATCAATTACTTTATGCAAATACCTAGAAAGCCTCATTTGGATGCAGACAAATGCATATTGAGGTACGTGAAGTCCACTTTACATTATGGATTTTTTTATGAGGCAAGTAAGGATGTACAGGTCTTTGGATACACAGATGCAGATTGGGATGGTAGCATGTGACATGTACTTGCTGACATCGACTCCATCAAAGGCATGCCATCGCCTTGCATGGATCATTCCAATCACTTAAGCTTTTTAAAAGCTTTAAGCTATTAAGCTTAACTTAAGCTTAAAGTTTAACTACCAATATTTTACATAGCAAGTGTTCATATTGTGGTACTTTGGAACCCATTCCAAAGCTTCAGTAAGCCCCTGTTCCCACCTGCAACTTGGCTGAACGAATTTACAGCAAGTAGATTGTTACGCACAGTCTATGCGAAAGACTATTTTGCTTGGAAGATTATCATTTTCAATTGCCGTACCCAAGAAAAGTAAGATCGTAAAAGAAAAAGCATATTAATAAACAAAGCAAGTTCGTGGTGGTCTTATTCACACATGACTAGAGGACAAGTGACGGATCCTCAATCAATTCTAAGATGTCAGATCATAACATGGACGATTTTATGGGCGAAGTCAATTTTCCAGAGCTGACTATGGAACAGAAAGTGGATCTAATCAATGATGTAGCTTCAAGAAGAGAGAAGGAAACGTCAAAACTTGAAAGCACAATTGGTTGCACTTCAACAATTTGATGTCAAGCAAGATGAAACGCACCTGAAGATGTCATTCGACATACTATTGATGCAATGCTCAATGCACAAGCTCTTAGAAAAGTGGGCAAAATAAGTAAAGAAAATGTTAAATATTGCACTTTTAATGGGGCAACATGATGGAAAATTTGTTCTTACTTTCATTAGTCAGTTTGATGACTATTTCCATGAAGAGCAATATGCTGAAAAACATAAACTTAAATGCATCACTAACCATCTAGCAAACAGAGCATCATTATGGTGGACTATTATCCGCAAGAGTGTTGATTGTTCCTCTACTTGAGAAGCCTTTCAAAAGAAATTTTTGCAAAAATTCATTCCACCTCAATTCCATGAGAAAGTCATCAAACACTGAGATCTCCTACAACAAAGAGATCATGAATTCATCCCCCGTAATACACTGAGTGTTTTTGGAGTGCCTTACTTCAACTTTGAGTCCTTGAAGATGTTCTTGAGGCGACCCACAAATGTAAGTACATGTCAGGTTTGCTTGGTCACTTCTATGCGGAAGTGAATATGTTCAAGCCAAAGACTTTGGAGGATGTGATTTCTTTAGCATATGATGCAGAGGATAAAATTCGTGGACGAGAAAAACGACCACAATAAGTTTTGGTTAATGGTAACTTTGATACAAAGCAATTCAATTCTAATTTTTGAAAATTCAATCAAAACCACTTTGTTCCTTCTTCTTTCCATAAACCCTGAACTCGACCTCCTACTTTACCATCAACTACTAATTCAAACCCTAAGCCTTCCCTCCAGCCAAATCCCAATATACCCAAACTTCTAGCCCTTACCAACAATATCTCCAAAGCAAAGCTGATGGTTTGCTACAAGTGTCATCGGCCTGGACACTTAGTAGTGAATTGTCAGTCCAAGAAGCAAGCTATTCAAATCAATTACTTGGGAGCAACTAATGAGGAGAACCATGAAGATATGCCAAACTTCACTAAAGATGATAATGATAATTCCTTATGTGAGAAGCTGACGGGGACGCCTGTCCTTTTCGAGCGTCAGATTAATTTCATGTGCACGTGGGTGACTTCACAGCGGCGGGTGATTTCGTAAAATGCATATTAAATTAATGGACGTTTACAAGTTTAGAGTGTGCACTCAAATTAAATTGTTAGGACAGAGTTCCAACCTATTTATTTATTTTGTAGCTAAAGACTGCTAGGTATTCACTTTTGTTAGGTTTTACTTCATTATTTTCTAACACTTGTGAATGCTTCAGTTGATGTCTAGAGTAGCGACGATGGCGTTGGGTAGCACTGGGCGATAGCGTGAATCCAAATGCCTAGAAGAAATACTATTTTTGATGGGTGCACGTCTTATCACTAAAGGCTTGGCACCAATATTTATTTAAGCGCTCTTATTTATTAAAGTGCTTGACAAAACATTTATTATCTTGTATCCCCATAGGCTCTCAGTTAAATATTTTATTATTTGATATTTGTATTTGGGCACAGCCCGCTGACTTTTAGACGCCCAAACCCTTAAGCTTATATTTAGGCAAATGCAAATGCCAAAAGCAAAAACATGCTATTTGTAAAGTGGGCTATTTTTGAGCTTGAAGATAAATAAATCTATAAATGCATGCCTTATGAAGCACTCATGCAAGGCATGGGGGAGATTGCACCCAATTTGTCTCTTTTGTCTCGTGTCATGCAAATTTGCTTTTGCTTTGTACTTGAAATTATGAAGGTTTATAGAGTTTTTGTTCTTGGGGACCTTCCGGCATTCAATATGCATGCATCCAGCATCCAATCTGCGCACCATGAATATGCTCTAACGATATGTAGTGTTGCTACACAAACTCAAGAGCACTAAGTATGAGTATCCCAACTCATTCTACCCTTGACTAAAAAAATTAACACAAGATCACAACCTACATATGATATACATCAAAATTTGATCCATTTCAGTAATATTTATCAAAATTTTAACCATTTTTCACGCTTAAAATTCAAGGGATGGCTCTAGGACCACCTATACTACCAAACCGCCATATTTGGATATAAAAACCCTTGTTTTTTCATATTTTGAGAATGAATAGGTGATGTTTTCATATTTTGTGGTGTCTTAGATCATTCTTAGTATACTATTAATTATTAGTGATTTTATATTTTCTATTTCTCTTAATTTTTGGCTTAAATTAGAATAACAACAAATAGATAATGTGAAGTAATGAAATTTAAGTTCAAACCTTCCTTTATCCACCACTAAAATAATTTTCTATCTGTATTTTATTTAGTAAAAAAATTAGAGCACTTATGCTCACACGTATGAGACAATGTGTGGAATCCAAGGACTCTGACACTTGAGGTAGCCACTAACATGCTTGGAAATCCTCCATGAACTCCAGCAATGTACCACGAATATTCTTTTTCATACCACTCTTACCTCTTCCTCTCTTGTACCCAACCCCCTTCTCTCATAAGAACATACTTTATGCGTGTAGGAAGGGAGAAGAGAGAAAGAATGAAATGCAGAGGAGGGAAAGACTAAAAGACTAACATTCCATTTTCTTCCAATTAGGCCACAAGATCATCATCATCGCATAGAGGATGGAGAGGGGGATCCATTCTTCATGTTTTTCCTGACAAACGACAAAGGTTTTGTGCATATGAATCATCAAAAACCATGAAATATAACACCCACTTTTCTTGCTCTTTGTTTCTCTCTCTCCATATTCTTGCATGAAAATTGCATACATTAATGTGGCTCTTCAACCTTTGGCCCAAGTCTCATTAAAATTGGTCCACGTCCCTTCAAATATCTTGTCCAATTTTTGGCCTCCTAAGCTGCCACTTCATGTTCCTCCAAAAATTTAAGGTCTATTGACATGAAATCCACCTCAAACGCATGGAATTAATGCCCAAATGATGGCTAGACACTTCTTCCTTGTTTGTAGCTGCAATTTTCCTCTAGCTTTAAAATGCCCCACATTGTTTGCCTCAAATGCTTTACACAAACTACCACTTTGAAGTTAAAATCTTCAATTTACAAATCCACAAAAAATGCTCTTAAATCCAACAAAGTGCACTTTAAAATATATCTCTCATGTTGTTTGGAAGTCATTTAGCATGTAACTTCTAAAACTAATTCAATGGATACTCTAATCCTATATCACTCTTCTAAGAATGGGACTTTAGTCTCAGTCTTCTAATCATCCTTGATATCCTCCATACTAGTCTACAAAGAGTGGTGTGGTATGATGAAATGAGTCTAGCAAGTTGAGATAAAGAGTTTGGTAGGTTTTATTTAATTTCATTAACCGTTATATAGTGATAGCTATAGATGTGTCCATGTTCTTTTTATATCATGGACAATTCAATTATTTTTTGAGCTACTCAATCTCCTACTATGGCTTCTATATTAGCCAAGTGATAATCTTGTGTCGATGCATTGATCATGGCATCAACCTCTATAAAATAGGAGATTATTTGCTAAAATTTCTATTTGGCTAGTTCTTCTACCATTTCTATGGTAAACCTTTTCTTTTATTTTTACTTTAATCCAATAAGAGGTTTGGATTTACTAGAGCATGCCTACAATTGGATTAGTCTTTGAGTGACAAAGGTGGAACAATCATTTATAAACTCAATGTAACAATATTATCCATATTTTTTGTTTTGGTGGCTTCTCCTAGGGTTGAGAGGGAATTAGCAATTTGAGCAATACTATGACATGGATTCTACATTGGCATTGTACTAGCTTGATATTCTTTGGTATGCATATTAGTAGCAATTTCCCATTGTTGTTCCTTGGTAGGTCATAATCTTGGGAACCCACTCAGTACCCTTTTTACAAGGGTGAGCTTGGCTCACAAGTTTATTGAGCCTTTGAGGGATCATTTAGTATTTCCTTACCCCCTTGATAGAGGTCATGACATTACGGATGTGGACTTATTTACATTCATTTGGTTATGGGCTAAGTCTCCTTTACTAAAAGCAGCAGCAATTTTGACATTGTGTAATCTAATAGGAATTCTTTATGTATCAAAATCAATGTTACATTTAGCCATTTCCTTAAATATTCTACCAAAGCAATGATTCCTTCTATACCTCCTCTCTATTAAGGAGTGCAAAGAACATAAGTAGGATGACTTTTATCTCAATATTCATTAAGATCTTGAGTTTTCCTCTCAAGTGGTAAGGTTGTCCCTTGCATGGACTGGTAGTAGCAATGGTGGACACTACTTTAGGTTGTCTAATTTTTGTCCATGAACCGTATGTTAGTATGTTGAAATTAGAACCTCTTTGACAATAACATTATGAGTATGCTCTTTGTTTGTGATTAATCCGAACTTAACATAGACAACTAGTATTAATTCTTCATTTTTTGGCCTATGATATTTACTGCTCTAATGATGATATTTGGTAGCAGCATGGGTGGCTCATACTATGTGAATGCTCAGAGGCTAGTAATATTTCTTGATATGGCTACCATGGAAGTATTTGATCTCCTTACCTTTTAGAGTGTCAAAACCTACATTTCTTGTTGTATTAATGAGCATATTCAAAAGGATCCTAGTCCTCAAAACTTCATCTTTGTTCATGTTCTTTTATCAAATAAAGGTACATGAGGTCACATTTCTTGAAGTCTCATTGCTAGACATACTTATCAAACAAAGCCTTTCAATGTGATTTCTCACAAATCAGGCATGCATAGCCAACATGTAGGTTTTTTATAAACATTCTAACTCTACTAGACATTTGGTCCAAGCTTCATTTCCCTCCTCACATTCTAGACTGCTATTTGTAGACTAAGGATTAAAAAATCAATAGACATGATGGCATGTGTACCATAGCTCAATTGGAATGGTGTTTGGCTAATTGTAACGCTATTGGCCATTGAATGGGTCCATGATGTTACCATGAGCTTGATGCCTTAGTAGCTTTGAGAGGCTACAATTACCTTCATGAGAAGATTGATGAGATTGTGGAATAGTCTTGCCACTACCTTGATAGTAATAAGGAGAAGACTTCTAATAAATGACCATGAAAATGGATAGGATGTGTTTAATCACTTCAATTTGAGTAAGTTCCATAGTCACTCACAATCTTAATGGGGGAGCCAAATTGTGATTTGACTTTCTCCCACAAGAACTTAATTGTGGTTCTAGCATCATTCTTTCTAGTTACACTAGTCTTAGGCCATTTTTTTATATAGGAAATAGCAAATATGAAGCATCTTGGAGTGAATAATGAATTGCGAGACCAATAGTTCCAATGATCTCAACCCCCATTTTTCAAATGGTCAACAGGAAATTATGGGTATCAATTCTATTTTTTCCTTTTCAACAGGAACATTAGTAAATTGACACTTGTCAAAATGCTTTATAAATCCAATCACATCATTAAACAAGGCCAACCACCAAAATTGGGTTTGAAGAAATTTCCTTGTAGTTATGTCTACATTGAAATGATCACTCGCTATATCTTTGTGTCTCTTTCAGTACATACAACATTTGCTATCATCATACACATCAACAAACTATCTTGTCATAGGTGATAAATCTATCCTCTAATCAAATGGTAGGGTGCCTTGAATGCCCCTCATATCCTCAATAGATACAAAGTGCTAGTGTATTAAAAAATTGGAGCACAAAACTAAATACAAACAAGGCCCCCAAAATAGGAACTAAAAGAGATGAGGAAGAAACAAGCATTGAAATCAAGAAATAAGGAGCTAGAGAAGTCTAAAGTGTCTAGAATGCAAACAAGAAGACTTGATCCTCAAGAGGACATTGAATTTTTGGAAACCCTAGAACAAAACACAATAGGAACATGAAGTTGCACTAAAGAAAAGTTTCAAAGAGAAGAAGATTATGAAATGACAATTTTGTTGTTGTGTGAAGAGTAGATGAGAATAGAAAGAGTAAGCTTATAGTAGAAATATGAAGAGAGGTTGCAACATGCCATGGAGCAACAAGGAAGAAGTTAATGAAAAGGTAACTACCAAAGCTCCTTAAACTCATTCAAGGCCAAGAGTAGTAGTGAAAAAGTTGATCAAGAAAGTAGAGAAGTTAGAGAAGAAATAATTGTGGAAGTCATACTAGCAAGTACAAAAATGTTGTTGGATGTTGAAACTAAAACAAAGAGCTACCCCTCCAACTAGGCCACATGCATGAGAGTATCTCTACTCTAGAGGACCTTTTCTAATATTTACTAGAAGACAAGGAATGGGTAGCAAAGAAAGCATCCAATGGCTCAAGGGTTGCTTGATGAGGAGAAGACTCAATATCAAGCCAATAGAAAGAAAACAACCGAGGAGATCTTGAAGGAAACCTAGAAAATACAAAGACTAAATAGGAATCTCAAGGATTAAAGTACTCAAATTCAATATCAACATATTAATTTCTCTGTATAAAATAAGAAAAAAATTTAACATGTAAATGGAGCTGGATATTAAATAAAATATTAGTAACTAACTTTTCACAAATGTACAAGAAAATTACTGGCACTTTTATATACTATGGAGTATAAATTTAGTAAGGCTAGGAGAGCATAGGGCCCAACCATCCCATGACATTAGGCTACTATCCAAGGACTAAAAAAAAGATATTCAACTAAGGAGATTGCAACTAATCAAGTTATGATGATAAAAGGACTCCCAAGAGCCAATGTCTATGTAAGAATTTGTATCTTCAACAACTTTGAAGCATCTTGCACACACTAGATCTTCTTCTCAATCCTAAAGTGGATATGATATACAAACCCATTCATACTTTTATCTATTTCTTTTGAGGCCATTCACCATATAACAATTGAATTATTAGCCAAATTTTAAAGAAACACAAATTCAACAAGAAATAATATAGAGAGAAGATAGAAGAGAAATTGAGAAAGCATGCAGGACATAAGGTTGGGTATCATCTCCCCCCATGCATGGATGATCATCTCCCCCATGTATGTATTTATAGTTTGTGTTAAGCTTTTGTGCTCAAAAATTACATTGAAAAGCATTTTCTTTTTGTTGGTACTTCACTTGTCTTACATGAATGCCATGCTTTTATTCCAATATAATTAACTCCTCTCAAATACACCTAAACTAAAGTTTACAAAAATAATGATCAAGTATTCTTGATCTTACAAAATAATAGTGTCTAAATAAATAAATTGCACATGAGTATGTATGATTTCCTTATGCTAATAAATGCATAAAAATACAATAATTCCATGCTATGAATCGATTGACCATAATTAATTCCTACACATCAAAATACACCTCCTCAAAATATTTATTCTACATAACTCCATCTAATAATCTACTCACCATAACACACAGCACATTAGTATCCTTCCATCCATCTACCAACATAATGAGACTACTATTACATGCAATGGTACATGTGTAACAAGTCACTGATCATGCAACAAATAGATAAAATCCAAACAAAAATTAATTAATTAAAAATTATCTTATTTTCATAGTGAATTTTGATAAGATATTGTAAATAGCTTAATTCCATAATAATGCTATATAAATATTTCTTAATCTTCTAAGATAATATCCAGTTTTTGTCTTTGTTCATCAAAGCCATGCTCATCACTCTTCCAAGTAGCACCCTTTCATTAATATGATCTTGTCATACATAAAAGTTATTTTAATATTTTAAATCACAGAGAAAAAGCATAGAGAGGTAAATAAGAGTAGAGGTAAATTGCACAGAAAAGATAAATGCATAAAGAGTAATAGAAAAAAAACCAAAACAAAGGCTTACAAAGAGAAACTATTTAGAAGAGAAATTACTTTGGATCATATAGAACATAGAGAAAAAGAAGAGAATACTAGATATTCGAGTTGACATGAAGGGAAAATAATGTAATGACTATTGTGGGAAAAAATAAATTAAAAATGTGAAGAATCTAAGAAAAGCAATATACTTGCATGAGTAATATGTGCATTTTCAAAACATCTAGCAAAAATTTCAAGTAAAAAAGAGGAGAGAAGCAAGAAATAGACTTTACTATCTCCAAAGCATAGGAGACAAGAATATCACATTCTTGTATGTGTGGCAAACTCTATTTGGCTCCTTTCTTAGTCCAAGAATTAGTAAAGTTCTCCTTTTTTATGTTTTTGAACTTAAGGACCCTCACGTGGTCTCTCGCTCAACTCACACTCTCGCCTTCCTTCTCCCTCTCTCAAGAAATGATTGCTACAAGATAGTAGACAAGAAGATAAGAGACTAGAAATACAATATTAACACACAAACAATTAGAGCTCTATTCACTTTTTAAAAATATTATAGACATTAATGTTGGAGTTATTGTTTTTCATTTAATTTGGGGCCCCTCGTGTACCTTTTTTCCACTTGACTTGAGAATATATGGTCTCTCAAATTAGGTTACTAAAGAGTAGATGCATGTTAAACATCTAAACTCAAGTGTGGTACCTATATAGAAATGAAGTTTAAAGTAATGAATGGAATTGGGAGGAGAGAGGAGAATGAATTGAAGAGAGGGAAAGAGAGAAAGAAGGAGAGAAAGGAAGACTAGAAGAGGAGAGAGAAAGATAGAAAATAGGAGAAAAAGACAAAGGAAGCCATGGAAGCTGAGGAGGATGAAGGGGAAGAGTAAGTTCTTGATAATCACTGGTTGCCCTAAACTAGGACTCCTACACCTTATATACCCCAATCAGTGTGACTGGGTGTCTAACCCCTAGTTCCTATAATGTATCCCGCTCGTTACAATCCATTCTCACCCTAAAGGTTTTTGCCCTCAAAGACGAAGACAACTAGAGGGAAGTGATAGGTGGGCTTAGGGAGTGGGGTGCAAAGTACTACTCTGAGGCACATTACAATGAAAATGGATGGGTAAAGACTAAAGGACAACATGTTGTCCATGACAAGCTTGCTAAGGTAAAATTATGATAACTTTTGATAGGCTGCTCCAAATGGGGCGTGCCACATGTTGAAATGGAGCTCATGACGAGTACTTTCAGCCCATATAGGAGGCTTATTCCTAAGATTTGGGCAAGTACAAAACTGATCTAAAATAATGTGCATTTCTACAGGCAAGTAGGGGGTAGTCAGGGGCATAATTGGCTAGGTCTTTAGCCCATTGGGCATCTTGGAGGTAAGGAAATTCATTGACAATAGTGGTTGGGTGATAGGAGGCTTCTTCCAAGGGTAGGCCTTGCCATTTGATGAGGTACTCCTTGATGGATCGAGATCTTAAGTACTTATCTCATTGCCTAATGATTGCCTCATGGATATACTGAATGATACCTTCTTCATCTATGGGGGGAAGTTTTTTCACATAGTCCATTGAGGTTCCAATGAAGGGTTTCAATTGGTTGACATGAAACACATTGTGGAGCTTGGTGGTAGGGGAAATCTCTAATCTATAGGCCAAGTCACCGACTCTCTTCAAGATTTGGTAGGGGCCATAGAAATGGTGGGCCAACTTGTTATTGCTACCCTCTTTGAGAATGGAGTAACAGGACTTAGGCACTTTCAAGAGGACCAGTTCCCCTTCCTGGGATTCCAAATGCCGTCTTTTCTCATCAACATAGAGTTTCATGTGAGTTTGTGCCTTTTGAAGATTCACTTTGCATTGCTGAAGTAGGGCATGCATGCGATCCAGCTCAGCCTGACTTTGAGGGTTGATCTTATCATTGAATAAGATTGTAGGGAGGGGAACCTTATACCCATATAATGCCTCAAAAGGGGGAACCCCAATGCTAGAGTGGGTGGATTTATTATAGGAAAACTCAGTCAAGTGGAGCCATGTATCCCAATTGTGTTATACATCATGGAAAAGGTGCCTCAAGTATGTCTCAAGCCATTTGTTTACTCTTTCAGTTTGGCCATCTGTCTGGGGGTGGTATGCAATGGATGGAGCAAGCTTGGTGCCCATAGATGTGAAAATTGTCTGCCAAAAGTTGCTCATAAACTTAGCATCCCGATCATGTACTATGACTGGTGGTAAGCCATGCAACTTGAAGACATATTCCATAAACTAAGTGGACACCTAAGAGGCAGTGTACTGTGTCTTATTGGGGATAAAGTGGGCAGCTTTGGTGAGGCAATAAACTACCATATATATATTGTTCCAACCTTTCTTGGTCATGGGGAGGCTTGTGATGAAGTCCATTGTGATATGAGTCCATTTCCCTTCAGGAATAGGGAGGGGCTGCAAGAGAGGCCAATGGGCCTAAGTGTGTTGTCCTTGTTATGTTGTTAGTATGGGACACATTTGGTGACAAAATTCTTGATATCCCTCCATAAGCCTTTCCAATGAAAGCACTTGGCCATCCTATTATATGTTTTGAAAATACCCAAATGACTAGCAATGGGACAAGAATGCATATCTTCATTGATCTTCTATGTGAAGGGAGAAGTGTGTGGGATGACAATCTTGCCATGGGACCAAATAAGGCCATGCTTGAGCTGATATTGGGAGTTTTTAGACCCCATGTTGTAATTTCTGGAAAATGTGACTGAAGTTATCATCCAACAAATAAGCTTCTTGAAGATCTTCAATCCAATCACTATGCAGCTCTAAAATAGAGGATACTCTACATGCCCACATCCAAGAGAGTGAATAAGCCACTATGTTATATTTTCCTCGAGTGTGAGAAATGTCAAAGTCATAGTTTTGCAATGTTGCCACCCATATCCTTTGCTTAGGAGTCAAAGTAGACTGAGTTAGGAAGTACTGAATGACTCGATGATTACTTTTTACTTGAAGGAAGCTGCCATACAAATAGTGGTGCCATTTCTTGATAGCATGGAGGATGGCCAACATCTCCTTGTCATACACATTCATTTGTATCTCCTTATCATCAAGCTTGCGGCTCTCAAATGCAATCACACCATGCTCTTTTAGCAATACTGCACCAATACTCCTGCCACTCGCATCACAGCAGTGAATGGTAAATATCTTGGAGAAATTAGGGTAGACAAGGATGGGGTCAGAAGTAAGCATATTCTTCAACTATTTGAAGCTATGATCAGCAGTGGCATTCCAAAAGAATGATTTCTTCTTTAATCGATTAGTCGAAGTTGCTGCAATGTGGCATAGTGCTTAATGAAGCATCTATAAAATGAAGAGAGACCAAGGAAACCACGTAATGAAGTGGTGGTGGATGGGTTGGCCCAGTCCTTAACACATTGCACCTTCTTAGGGTCAGCCTATATGCCATTTTTGCTCACAATATGTCCCAAGTACTTTAGATATGTCTACATGAAGATACATTTTCTCTCCTTAGCAAAGAGTCGATGCTCTCTCAATATATCAAACACCCTTCTAGGTGCTCCTCTTGTGACTTGTTGTAAATGAAAATGAGCACAAAATTGAACAAGAAGGGTTGAAGAACTTTATTCATGAGCCTGAAATCTGGCGAGGGTGTTAGTCAACCCAAAAGGTATCACTAGAAAATGATAAAGCCCACGTTCTGTCCTAAAGGCCGTTTT
Organism: Lygodium microphyllum; assembly: GCF_053477565.2. NCBI lineage: Eukaryota > Viridiplantae > Streptophyta > Polypodiopsida > Schizaeales > Lygodiaceae > Lygodium > Lygodium microphyllum. The sequence continues at coordinate 115,074,038 of NC_141137.1, forward strand.
GATATTATCTCCCTCTCTCATATGGATCTTATGGTAGCCAGAGTGCAAATCAATCTTAGTAAAAAAGCATGCTCCCTTCAACTCATCCAACAAGTCATCAATCCTGGGATGGGATAGTGGTTCTTCACTGTGATTTTGTTCAAGTCTCTATAGTCAATGCACATGCAAAAAGAGCCATCTTTCTTCTTCAGTAAACAGGAAATGCATAAGGGAAAGAACTCAGTTCAATGAAACCCATCTCCAACAGCTCCTTGACTTGCTTTGTAACCTCTTCACGTTCACACTTGGAGAGTTTGTAAGGTGGCTTGTTTATTTGCTTGGAATGGGACTCTAAATCAAGTGGGTGGTCCACTTGCCTCTTAGGGGGAAGGGTTCTAGGCATCTGAAATAAATCACTATACTCCTCAAGTAGGGCCTGCAAGGCTGAATCTTGATATATTTCATAGGGCTAACCTGAATTTTCCTTTTTCAATTGCAAGACAAAGATCTGTGAGCATTTCCTAAACTCTCGTTTTGAGTTGCTTTGCTGTAATGAGCTGAAAATTAGCATTATCTTGAATTACCTCTAAGTGGATGAGATGTTCGTGCATCACAAACTCCATGTAGAGCTAAGAGAAGTCCATAGCAATTTTTCCCAATTGTTTCAGCCAATCACAATCCAAGACAACATCAATGGGGGCCATATCTAAGGCAATTAGGTCAAGCAATGCCACATAATTTTCAGCCAAGCATAGGGGAACTGCGGAACATACATGTGTGCTGGTTTCTTCCTCCATTTTCCACTTGGACTTTCAAGGTGTGTTGTAATTCCATAGGGGTGCATTTCAACTGATCAATGGCTGATTTATTAACCAAACTATGAGTGCTACTATAGTCCACAAGGATGAAGACATGCTTCCCATGCCTTGAACATGTAGGGTGTTGGGGCTCTAAGAACCTCTCCAAGCATCCAAGGAGATGGAGCAAAGGGACGTGGTAGTCAAGTGGAATGTCAGATCAAGTGCCTGGGATGGACAACTACTTAGGTCAAAAGGGAACCCATCCTCTAGGTCATAGAATTGTTCGTGATCCACATCCTCTACATGCTCAACATGGTCAACAGGTAAGTCATCCTCATCATTATGCCAATCTTCCATGACATACATGCTATGAACCTTGACCTTGGCTGTCTTGTAAGGGCAGTTGGAGGCATGGTAGGTAGTGTACTTATCCCCACATTTAAAACATAGGCATGTTTCCTTCTGTTCCTTTACAACATCTAGTGAAATGAATCGTTGGCCACTGGAGCCATGGGAAGGTGATGCAGTGGACTGTTTATTTTCAGCATACTTACTCTCAACATTAGAGCCAAATGTTGTCCCAAAAGTGCCCTATTTTCTTTCACAGCATGGATGATGGGGTAAGTGGGTATTTTGGGGTTGTTATTAGGCATAGAATTGCCTCAAAAACCACCTCCATATGGGGCTGATCTTGAAGGGATACGGGGCTATCCATAATCTTGCTGAAATTTTTCATTCTTATGACACTTCCTTGCATATCTTTCAGCCAATTCAATTGCTTCAAATAGTGTGGTAGGCTTTTGGTCCATGGCATCCACTAATAGGCTTGGTTCCAACCCATAGATATACTTATAAAATTTGGTATCACCACTAATGCTCTCCACATACATGGTCAAGTTCATAAATTTATTTGTGTACTCATGTATAGTGAGTGGTCAAGAGTGTACCATCATCTTGCCAACCACTCTTTTTCCACAAGGGATACAAATACTTGAACTATATGCATTTTAAAGCCTTCCCAATCGATAAACTGATGATTCTCTCGATTCATATAGTGCCACCATGTGTGGACAAATCCTTCCAAGTGGAAAGAGGCAAATATAATTTTCCAATCATTAGTGCAGGGGTAGATATCGAAGTAGGACTCTAACTTGGGCATCCATTCCTCCAAGCCTGATATTGATGGAGATTGCCCATTGTACTTACTGAGGAGAATCTTGTCACATAGACCATGAAGCCCTTACTGCCCATGAAAACCTGGTTATCCATACATACCTTGCTGCCCATACATACCATGTGGTGCATTTATCCCATGCTACCCATTATAGCCATGGTGCCCATTATTGCCATGCTGGCCATTAATACCATGATGTCCATGATGGGGCTGATTCATATAGGTTCCATTGGGGCTTCGAGCGAGTGTGGGGGAGCTTCTACCAATAGTAGGAGAGGGCCTCAGTGGGGGGTTGGCTACATGGTTGATGGGGGAGCTCAACAGGGGCTCGTCATGATCATGAGAGGATTCATCAACCTCATAGGTGGAAGGGGGAATACCTTTAGATCCAAGGATGCCATATGGGCCATGCAGTGGCTCTAGTGGTGGCTGGCATCTAGACTCACGCTTAGATTCATTTTCCTTCTCTTTGGATGAAGTTGTAGCTAGCTAAGCAACAAGAGTGGTTAGTTGCTCCAAGGTTGTTGAGTTCTAGAGTTTGAGAGGGCCATTTTCTCAATTGCTTCATCAAACTTGGACATCATTTGGTGGTGATTGGTGACCATGTCATTATGCCTTTTCATGTGATGAAGCTCATGCTGACATAAGGTGTGGTCGAGCAGGGCTGTAGGGATCTATATTGGGAATTTTCTCATGCGTATCACCATGGTAATCTTGTCCTGAGCTAGCTTCACCATTCATAGAGTTCTTGGAGTCTCTAATCTCCCTCTAGAGTTCTTCATGGCCTTACTGACCAACCATCTGGATACAGTCCATAGGACCCACTATCAATAAATGGGGTGTAACTTTTGGTGAAAAACTCCGATTGGTAAGATTTTTGATTCAAATCAGAGGAAACAAAGCTCTCTTCAAGACGAGCTATTAAACTTTGTGACAAAAAATGATCATAATATTCTGCAATGGGATTTCTATGTCTGTCCTGGAGTGGTTTGCACCCTATCCACAATGACCTTAATGCACAAAAATGGCCATAACTTTCAGATCATATCTCCAATTGGGGAGATTTTTTATCCAAACCAAAGGGTACAAAGCCCTCTTCGAGACAAGCTATAGGGTTTACTCCTAGATGTAATATAGAACTTTCTGTAATTGAATCTCTATGAGTATCTTGGTTGATTGTGACTAAAAACACTATTTGTCCCTTAATGCAAAAGCACTATATGAATGGTTCATATACTTAGGGACCTGAGCAACATCGTAAATAACAACTTGAGCATACTGATCTCACCATCCAAGCACATTTGCATGTCCATCTACTTTGTCATCTCAATGCATAAGTGAAGGTTACTACCATACATCTCTTTTGACTGCATACACTTCAAGTGTCATACATAGGTACCACCAACTTTGAAAGAGTGTTCAAGGGGGATCATTTTATCAGGAAATGTGGTGATCATAGGAGAGCACCTGCATCTACATACAAGTATTGAGCTCCAGATCACCAAGAGGTGGGAAAAGTTCCCCCCGGGCCGGGTTGTGCACCCCTTTAGGGTCTTAAGTGGTAAGGGAAGGGTCACATCTCTTTTGTCTTACCACCTCGCCTAGCATCGGCATTTTTCCTTAGCTGGAGTATACATGGTAAACATTTTTATTAAGCAATCAGCATGAAATGCATTGGAAAGGAAACGTTGGGCCATTTTATGAGATGCAAGGATGAACAAGAGCTTGGAAGGGATAGGGATTACCTTGGTAGTCCAGTGACTCACGTGGCTGCTACTTACCCATTTACAAAGATCTATTACTCACTTGAGATTAATCCAAGGCACATAAGATAAAGAGGGGGGGTTAATGTCAGTAAATACAATTTATTTAGGATTATTTATGATGCATTAAGAGGCAAATGGTATATTGATTTTCAGTAGATACATGCTTACAATGAAGGATTGAACTAGTAAATCCTATGCAATCTTTAATCTCTCGAACAAAAGGATTAAGCTCCTAAATGGATTAAGATGAAAGATTAAGATCAGATTGATATACATTTTTAGTGTTTGGGGAAGATAGTTGAAGCATAACCCATCATGATGCCAATTGCTCCATCAAGCAAGCCCAATTGGTTGGAGCATTCCAATGGATGAAGACTTCAAGCGTTTGAATGCTTCCACTGATGATGGGGCTCCCCTGTTTGCTCCTGAGCTTGAGCCTCAAAATGGAAAGCTTCAAATGGAGCTTTCATGGTTGCCCACAAAAATTCTTTGCATGTTGAGCTCCATATCTTCAATCCGGGTAAAAGAGGCAAAAGGGGGGGGCTGAAGGAGCTTGTGGGGGGCTGAGCTCTCAAAGGTGGGAGGGCTTAGGTTGAGCTTCAATAGTCTAAGCTAGCTTTAGGTGAAGAATCCATGACTGCCCAAACTGTCCCAGCTGTTGTCCATCTTTCCAAGTTTGTTCAAGGGCCAAGAGTTCCAAAAGGGGAAAGGGAGGAGTGATGAAGGAGTGCCCTGGGGTGGCCAAGAGTGCCAGAGAGCAATAGGAGAGAAGCAGAAGAGCTGGGGCAAGCAAGGGTAGCCACAGCGCAACATGCACCACAAATTGCAGGGGTTGCCCTACATGTCTCTAAGGTAGCAAACACCCACTCCACTGCTTAATCTCAAGTTTATGGTGTCAAGGAGAAGGTTCCAATGCCAGATGAAGGTTTGGGGCAGGCTCAAGCAAGTTCTTGGGGATTTTTGGGGCTAGCAATCATGGCAGCTTCTTGTAGGAGAAGAGAGAGAAGGAGGGCTAAGACAAAAAGCAACTAAGATTTTTGCCCCCTTGTAACTCTTGAATCTCTAAACTTGGCTTGGAACCCCTAAAATTTTCATGAAAAGGAGTGACGGCCTACTAAGTTAGCCATTTTATATCCATATATGTCTGGGTCTTCAGTCATAGCTCCTGCTTGATCCAAAAAGCTGAGACTAATTGTGGTCCTTCTTGTTGTACCTGTACATGTAACCTGAGTAACTAGGGTTTTGGGATTGAAAAAGGGAGAGAGAGGAAAGAAGAAAAGGACCAAAGCCTGATGCTCTAATACCACTTGTAATGAATGAAACTAAATTTTCGGGATTTGAAAAGGGAGAAAGAGGAAAGAAGAAAAGGACCAAAGCTTGATGCTCTAATATCACTTGTAATGAATGAAACTAGGAGAAGAGAGGAGAATGAGCTAAAGAGAGAGAAAGAGAGCAAGAAGAAGAGAAAGGAAGACTAGAAGAGGAGAGAGAAAGAAAAAAAGAGGGGAGAAAGAAGGAGGAAGCCATGGAAGCTGAGGATGAAGGTGAAGAGTAAGTTCTTGATAATCAGTGGTTGCCCTAAACTGGGACTCTTATACCTTATATACCTTGATCAGTGTGACTAGGTGTCTAACCCCTAGTTCCTATGTATCCCACTCATTATATTTAATACCTCTAAAAAAGTGGGCCAATGAGAAAAGTTTCTATCACTTCTCTAGGGTGAAGGCAAATATTGAAGTTTCAACTCGTATTTAGTGAAATTTTGTGTAAGTACATGTCATAATCTACACACACACACACACATTGTGTGTGTGTGTGTGTGTGTGTGTGTGTGTGTGTGTGTGTGTGTGATAGAGACATGCACACACATGTATATGTGTATACATATATATACATATATACAACATATATACACATGTATGTATATGTGCTCTCTCTCTCTCTCTCTCTCTCTCTCTCTCTCTCTCTCTCTCTCTCTCTCTCTCTCTCTCTCTCTCTCTCTCTCTCTCTCTCTCTCTCTCTCTCTCTCTCTCTCTCTCTCTCTCTCTCTCTCTCTCTCTCTCTCTCTCTCTCTCTCTCTCTCTCTCTCTCTCTCTTTGTATGCATGTGCACATATACACATGCATGCATGTGTGTGTGTGTGTGTGTGTGTGTGTGCATACATTGCATGTGTGTATGCACACACACATGTTGTTTGTGAACATAAAGGGAAAATTACATCCATAGTTTCTTGAAAATCATGTTTGATCATTAGATTGGAGTCTCATAAATGAATGTTTGATCTATCAAGTAATAGATATAAGTAAACTCCATAAGGAAAGTAGACTCTGCTTTTAAATATCTAAAAGCTAGACATCTTGAGATACTATTGTAGAGTGCCTCATTATTAATGTTTCACCGCTTTCTTTTTTTCACATTGAATTCTAGATACCTTTTCAAACGTGTTTGCCTTTCTAAAACATATTCATCATTGCAATAGAATTTATCAATCGAAAAAGCTATGTTCGGCATTAAAGCTTGATTATATAATAATTTAAAGTTTGGATAGGCTTTTGTAATTTATGTAAAGGGTCACTTTTAGTGAAAGATCATACAATTATGGCATACTGTAACATCAACATCAACATTTTATTGGAGACTAAGTTTGAGCACAAGATTGATCAAACCTTACTAGACAAAACCATTACTTGTAAACATCGATCAACACGATCATTAGATTGCAAGTACGGAAGTTCCTCAAGCTCTTAAAAATAAATGATCCCATTAAAAATGACAATCAGTGTCTTATACATAGTTACAACGTCCTATGTTATCGTGAATATTTTCAAATCTTATGTTTTTGGTTTACTTGGAAAACTAAAGGGCGACAACAGGGTTATTTAACATCTCTAAAAGGAATTGACATCACTAGGAAGTCATCTACAAGTGTGGAATTGATATGGACTTTTCAAATGAACAATAATAAAACACATAGTGACTTCAAGACAAAAGTTCTCATCGTCCAAATTGACAATATTTTCCATGTGATTAAACAAATTTTCTTAGAAAATTGTTGAACAAAATTTGCTAATTAGAAAATGCAAAAAACAAAGGGCATGATTAGATTTTTACGAATTTCATGCATCTTTGACATCTTTTTGTGTCAATGTTTCTTGTTAGTTGGACTTCTATTATAACAGGTTTTAAATATTGAAATAGCATGTAGATCTAGAGCATTCTATTGGGAATTTTACTAGTACAAAATTTTACATTTCAAAATCATGCATCAAAATAAACAAATTTGAAGCCTATAATACCTCACTTCTATACTATTAGAAAATATAGCATTTAACCATTTCCATAACTAGGCTTTTGGATTTTTTTGATGCAAAAGTGTAGTATATCTATTGTGCATAGAATCCTAAAAGGAAGGGGGATTTTCTACCCAATACATCAAAAAAATCTATTAATATCATCTATAATATGCAAGAGAAGTTAGAACTACCCTTTTAATATACATACCAAAAAAAAAATTATCAACACCCTAATGACTAGCAAAATGGTTTTAAAAACTCTCATTTGAATTGCCAACATTCCCAAGCAATGCTTGTTTCCAATTGATGTTGCTAGTCTCATCCTTACATTTGTCGAATGGAAATAGAGGGGAAAGCCAAAAAACTTGATTTTGTCCTTGGTGTATCCACTTCCAAGACCTTAGAGGACCAGGAGTGTCAAACTTACTGAAGTTATTTGGGCTTTAATTATCTCCTCTTCTAAGACCTTAAAGGACAAGGAGAGTCAGATTTATTGAATTTATTTGGGCTTTAATTATCCACTTTTTTCTCAAAATATTTTCATTTCTTAATCCCTTTGGTTGGTTTACCTTTTCCATATGAATTTGCTATGTAGGCTATGAATGGCCATCAACCAAGATTCCTTGTTCTTTGAGTAAATAACATGCAACATGTCACTTTCTGCATTGGTTAAGTTATGTTATTATCTTCTTTAGGCACAATGTGGACTTGTCCCATATGTTGCACCATCTCCTTATCCCTTGCTTTCAGTAACCACCACCAAGCAAAAATCATCATGTGTTTCTTATTAGCAATTGCCATTAGGAAAAAATTATGTGAAGCTTATCAGCAACCATCATTAGGCAAAAATCATCATGAAAAGCTTCAGTTAGTAGCTAGATACACTAATGAAAAGAAGCACCACTCCTACCATTGCTCTCTCCCTTTCTAAGTGAGCTTATTTATCACTAATTTCTAGACATCAACCAAAGTTTGCATAGTTTGGGACTCATCTATATTTGGCTAAAATGGTTTGTAGAAAGGAACATCCAAATTTTCAATGATTGATGTTAGTCAACCTTGTAGCAATGCACTTAGCATTGCAAATCTAGTATCTTAGAATAGAGGCCCATGGCTAGTTCTCATCCAAGTCAAAAGCTAGAAAGGCAATGTGATCGATTTAGCAACATGATGTTCAAGACCCAAACCACTTTTGTCTACTGGAGTGGATATTTGATCCTAAGAGATTTTTGAAGTACCCATTTTGTCTCCAAAATAAACAAAAAGAGCTTTAAAAAGACTCCAATTTCTTCTAGCACTTCTTAGAAAAGGGGAAATTCATTGCATTGAAGATCATGATAGGCATCATTACTAATGATCTATTAGCTAAGGTTAGTCCAAGCATGAAAAGGTTATACCCCCTCATTTTATCTCTAAATCTATGCATTGCCTCTCCTTTGGCATCATGATGATCATAAGCCCATAGGAGCACCCAGGTACCTAAATGCCTAACCCTTCTTGATGATCTTACATCTCAATTGTCTCAAAGGTTCATGATCCTCTTGCCAATCAAGGTAAAGAAGTTTAAATTTTTCTCTACTTATAATAGATCTTCAAAGCGTTTCAAATCCTTCATATACCCCAAGTAATTCATCAACAAATTACCTAATCAACCTAAGAATAATAGAGATATCACCATCAAACACTTGACTCATGAAAAAGTCACCATAAGCATAGGAGGGTCCCTAATAAGTGCTTTTTAAGACTTGGATTCAATGTGACCCACAAGGGGCTATATAAATAGAGCACATATCTAGGCTACCAAAGAGTAACCTTGCCTTATGGACTAACTTAGTGAGAAAAATATACAAAAATATCCATTAATCTTAACATTGTTTTTATTAGCTAGCATTGCTTTATTTTCCACTACAAATTCTTTAGACACATCATTATCCTTTTAACTAGCTATCCCTAATTTGAATATAGCGTTCAATGTTCTACAATTAAGATAAATTAACCCCATCCCTACAAGAGCTAAGGAGTTTATTAAGAATATCGTTTCTACATAGCACCATTGATTCAAGGAGTTTTTTCCCAACTGTAGCTCTACTCCTCCCATAATTTTTGCTAAAGGAAGCATCAATAGCAATATATCTCACTCAATTCCCTTAAGGAGATAGCATGGGATAAGAAGAACTTCATCAAACATCCTTGATTCTAGAGACAAACTTATTTTCTTTGAGAATGGATATTTTAAGATTAAATAGGGGAGGCCCTCTATAAAAGTGAGGTTCTTTTCAATTAATTTAACAACATTTTTCTTGATTTGCCTACCCTACAACTTTTGATGATCAAATTCTAGGATTTGTCTGTAGAAGAGGCACATGGAGCAAACAAGTTTGTGCTCATTACACTTGATGAAAGTGAGATTTTGAAGTGTACAAAATTAGAAATGGTCTCTATTACCTTGATGAGTAGGTCTCTTTCATCAAGTCCATGTAGTGATTCATTGTTACTTAATATTCAATTTGAACACAATAACTAGTTGTTAGAAGCTTTTGAAATAGATAGAGAGGATTTTGATATACTATATAGGGTTCTCCATCAGACTTCAATACATGATGTGATTAAGAGACAAGGAGGAAAATAGATATTTGTCAAGACATTTGGGAACTACAAGGTGGAATGGCACATAGCTAGGGATTTGAAGACAGCCAAATGCATGTATGATTTGTCAAAGGGAACCAACTCTAGATGTTCATGCCTCTACTACATGTCTCCAGCTGTCAATTCTTAATACCAAGACTTTGGTAATGAATACCAAAACCATGGATCAAGGCATTAAATGCTAGGTTTTTGGTAATTAGGAAAAATCCTAGAAGAATCTAATGTAGACTACATCATTGTGGAATGTACTATTATTGCCATTTAGAAAAAGTTAGAAAATCATTTCATGCCCGAGAGAACCATGGACCTTGTCTTCAATGACATAGCCATGGGTATCAATGACAATTGAAAATAGGAAAGGGGCCAAAGTGAAACATTTTCTAATTGAATGCTCAAAGGGGAAGAAACTTATAAGGGAGCTGTTGATTGCAATATGAGACTAGCCTTACCAAAGAGAGTGCCCATAAACTTAATGAAACATTTACCTAGCCCTATGTCATGCAATGATTGAAAGAGAAACATCCCAATTGAGCCTATCATAACTGCCATGAAAATGGATCTTGAATAAGATGAAGTCTTAATTGATAGTCAATGCATGGTCCATTCTTTTCCACAAAGTTATCGTTCCATCAAATATATACCTATATTTGATAACCTCTTTTCACTCTAAAAGTTGCTTTCCATGTGAATCATAAGCCCTTTCGCAAAATTTTTAGAACTTTAATGTCGTAGGATCAGATGAGGTGGTTAGATGTGTGGAACATGTCTCCACTTATGTTGAGTTTCTCCTTTTTTCCTCATTTTTGCATCAATGCAAATAGGTGAATATTTCCAATTGCAATAGGAGAGTGGCTTATAATCCCAACAAAGGCTAAAAAGTACCGCTAAAATTTTGGGATTCTTGAAAGAATCAATATGTAGGTAGCCCAAACCCAGATCTTAATTTGCAATATCAAAGATAACCATGCTATGTGTGAGGAAAGCTAATACTATTCTAATAGCACCAAGACTTAGTATAGAATAAACAAAAAAGTTGGCTATACTTATTCTTTAATAAGAAATTTGAATAGCTGGCAAAGGTTAATCATCACAAAATGAGACACTTTTATTTTGCAAGAAGCAGTAAATCTGGTTACACACCAAGTGACGGACATAGAAACCATGCCCAAAGTGTGGGCATGCAATATTTGAAAGTGGGGATGGACATGGGCATAAAGCCTTTACAAATTAAAAGGACACAATTTTTTGCAAAAAAGTGAATATTTTTTTTTAAATTGGCTACAAATGCAAAAGGCACACCCTTTTCCATCACTTTACAAATTGGACGAGGAGACTCCCTGTCCAAAAATGGGTGGGAAGTTCATATATTTAGCAGGTAAATAACAGGTCATGTCCTCTCCAATGTGTAAAGAACCACAGCCTCCCAAACCTAAAGAAGTACTTTGATCGGTTAACATTTGCAAATTGGATGTTTTCCATTTGTAAGTTAGCCTATAGTAGGACAAATAATCATATTTGCAAGATATAAAATTATTTACAATGTGCATGTCTCTCTTAAAGTGAAATGGGTATACATTCAGTACAAATATCTTCATTTTGCTTGGTCATTCTTACAAAACCTTTGGTTCCTATAATCTAAAGCCTTTCAATGCTTTATTTAGTAGTTCTTTGAACGTACAAAGCATGAACATATACTTGAAAAGCATTAAAGCTTCATTCATGCATTGTTGGTTTTTTGGATGGTTTTGCAATAGTATCAACATACCTTATTTGCTCAATTTTGAGAAGATGAAGGTAGCCATTTATGGTATAGAACTTTTGTAGGATGCAAGAGCATCAACTCAACATAATATTGTCTATAAGCCATTGTGTTGTCCTAACTTTCTTCAACATATTAATACCATAAGAGCACCAAGTTTTCACAAGGGAAATGATGTTCTTCTTCATCCTTGAAGATTGTGGTCTATCTTAATATTTATGAGCTATGCATGATTTCAATTGCTTCCCTTTTATTTCAAATTTAAATTAATTAGCAGTTCTTTCAATTACTCCTCCAAGATATGGTCTTCATATGATTGATTCTACATATTCGGTCACACCTTAAGGCCTCTATTCTGGACCTTGCTTTTGATGATACTAAATGCCTCACAAATCTTTCTTGAAGCCATTTATATATTAGTGCAACTATTCAAGGTTACATAAAGCACCCAATGGCAAAATATTACATTGAACATGAAGATCTTCTTCACTCCCCTTACCATTGAAAATTCTTTCTCCCATAAATTCATTTAATTGTGCAAGAATTTCATACCAAGATATTAAGTGCAGTTTTTATTGCATGACAATTTATGTCACAAAACTTTCTATAGCCTTGCTTCCACTAAAAACACCTATTTTTGTTTATTTCTTTTTAATTGCATTGCCTTTTAAGCTCAAAATAGTTAATGGCCAACTTATGTTTTCATGACTTGTTTCCTAAATGATTAATGTAAGAAGTATAAGGAGGAGTTCAAGTGCAAGGAATCTCATTAAAACATTTAGTAAAATATCATAAGATCACATTAGACATAAGTTTTTGAAGGTTGTATGAATTTTGTGGCTTATAGGTGACTTAGAGTGATGTGAAATTGGAATAAGTAGTAAGTTCTGACTGTTTAATAGAAAATTGAGGTTCTCAAACCATCCATTCATGGAAAATGAGTATATCACAACTAAACATGTGCTTTTGCCCTTAAGAATTTTTCCTATGCTAGAAGGCCCTAACTCTTTTCTTTGGCTTTAAGCAACCCTTGTTCTTGTTGTAGAGACAATATGAGGAACTAATTGCTTTGTTGAGAATGTGTTTGACAAATCAACGAGTAAAGTGTAGCAATATGGTAATGGCAAAGGTATCCTGGATGTCATGCTACACAAGGGCAATTTCTAGCTAGCTAAGTTAGAGGGACATCCATTTGCTCTTTTGGAGGTATGTATAGAAATAGATTTTAGGAAAAAATATTAGAATTTGATGCCTAACTACTTTTTAATATAATTGATCAAGCACTCTCTATAGTATCCTTTGAGATGAGATATTCCTTGCATGAAACTACTTTGATCAACAAAAGATGGATCAAGGCACAATGATGACCCTAGCCCTAAGAGTGTTGCCTCTTCAAAAAGCGCATGAATTGATATCCTTACATGACACATCCCCTTATAAGAATATTGTAGCTTGTTTAAGTTGCATGGACTTATTATCATTGAATTGTGGGCTCCGAAAGAGCCTTAAGCCCTTGTTCTATTATAATAGCCTTTTGCACTTTTCATATACAATGAAGTGCACTACCTTTTTTGGCGTTTCCATCTATGATAGAATTTTCTCTTAAATAAAGAGGGGGGAATCTAACCCAAAAGAAGTGATCTTGCCAACCTAGAGTGTCTAAAAAAACCATTCAACCCGTTCGCAAAAAAGTAACAATTAGTAAATGTTCGAAGGATAAACTTTGATCAACTACTATTGTAATTTGTCATCATCCTTAGAAAAAAGAAAGCTAATTACTTACAAAAATCCAATAAGAAATATCGATTATGTCTCACATGTGTCCTATGGGATATCCTCAATATCTAGTTTACCCCATATTGATACAATTGATTTCATTGTAAACAAAGTGTTCTTTCTTTAAAGAGCATTGGAACCATTTTCATTTTACTGAATTTCTTTAAAAGGGAAACACTTTATTGATAGATTAATCCTACTAAGAGTGGAGATCATGTTTTGTATTAAGCTATCCGAGATAGCTTTGTAACCATTAAGACATTTAGAGGTGAGGGGCATAGGCAAGTTGGTTAATGCTCATGAGTGTGAGCCAAGGTGTATGAGTTCAATTGTAGCCTCCCACAGAGGGACCATCCTCGTCTATCTGTCCACGGGGTGGAAAAATGAATCATTACCAAAAAAAAAAAAAAACACACACACACACACACAGACATATTTATACTTTTGCAACCTTGTATAATACAAGTTTTTAAGGTTTATTGGGGGAAAAAAAATACACACACACATTGAGACGTATTTATACCTTTTTCAACCTTGCATAATACAAGTTTTTAAGGTTTAGTGGGGAAAAGGCGCCCAAGGGTATTCACATGCAAATTGGCGGGTGGTCCGTGAGAAAGGCGGGACCCTTGTGAAGAAGGGGGGACGAGAAGGGTACAGGGTCCATGAAAATGGCTCTTTTAAATTTTTTTTAAAAGGCAATCAGAAAGAGCAGTAATACCGAATTTTGGCTCTTATATAAGTAATAAGGCTTTTTATTGTTCAGGGCGGGTACAAACATTCCCCCCTTCAACAACAACAACAATAAACGCGTCCACCACCCCCTGCACCAAAAATACCTTCCCTTCAAATTCATTTCATTCCTGCTGGCCTCGTTAAATTTTCCACATTTTTAAAAAATCTGCAAATTTCCCATCCGCCCTCTTGTACGATTTTTCGCGTTTCCATTGTCGGGGGACATGAAGGCCTATCGGTCCCTTCTTTTTTTTTTGCCCCCGTAAAATTTAAAAATGTGTTTCGCTTATTCGAAACTCACTTGGGGAAAAAAAAAATCAAGTATTTTTCGAGAGACACAAGTCGTGCCTAGCCCGTATAGCTCGGGCTCGCCTTCTCTTGCCCCTCTTTACCCATTTTCCATGTAAGGATTGCTTTTAACAAATCACCAAACCAAACCTAGCACACATAAACAAGGAAAAGGAGGGAACAAACACTCTCCCCATCCCAAGACAATGGTTTGGAAGAAGGATTATTCTATTACCTCCTCACGTGTGCTTAGCCTAAAGCTCCTCTTTCTTGAGAACACGAATAACCCTAATCTTTAAGTGGATTTTCTATTAATCCTCACATATTCCCTTTCTTTACATCCTTCTTAGTTCTGCCGCAACTTAGAGAGCTTAGCTTCAAGAATCCTATGGGCTTTAACTTTAATCACAATCCCAACTCTTCCTTTTTGGTGGAATTCATTCCTCATCATTATACCATGGTTGATATATTGGCACCTTGGCTCTAGATTAGTTATGTGATTGTGGGTTCAAATCTTGTTGGGTGCATCAATTGGTTGGACACCTATGCTCACATCATGTGCTCATTATGTTTGGGCTCATATCTTTTCAAATACTTAGTTGGTCCTCCTCCTTGGTAGAGCCAACAAGGAGGACAATCCTAGTCCAATCAAGCTCCAATATTCCTAAAGCTTGTATATGTTGTCCTATGCACATAGGAATGGCCATTGATCCTTGACCGACGTAGCTAGGTCTAATGTAAATTAAACTCATTGAAATCAAACTCCATTTTTAATCCATTTTAACACCCTTTAACCCTTTATGTATAGTAAGATTGTCTCTCATATTGTGTGTGTGTGTGCGTGCGTGCGTGCGTGCGTGCGTGTGGGCGCACGTGCATGTGCGCACACACACACCAACAAAATACAAAAGCTACATAATGCAAACATATAGGACATAAAGGGAATTAACAATTTAACATATATGGCTTCTAGATTTTCCTGAATGTAATTGTAACTACGTGGATAAGAACCTTATGTTGCTTCTTGAATTCCCTCTCTCAATTTGAAAGAAGTGGAGTTTGCTTTGAAGAAAATAACAAGGGGTAATGACCCGGAATCATGATGGCCTTTCTCTCAATTTCTCAAACTTGGGAGGTATGTTGCAAAGAATTGTGTGAGCTATTCGAATCATTTAGTGCTAATGGTATGATCTCTAAATATGTAAAACGAGGAGTTACAAAACTCATGCCAAAGTGCCAAGAAAGAACAAGCCTCATCATTGGGGGTCTATCACCATGCTAAATGTCCCATATAAAGTAATGGTAAAGATTTCAACTCTAAAAAAAAACGTTTCTCTTGCCTTACATTGTGCATAGACAACATTGTGACTTTTTTAACAGTAGGAAACATCAAGATGCCATCTTGATTACAGTGTTGGGTATGGGTTATGCTTTACATAATGGCAAGAACTACCTTGTTGTGAATGTGTATCTAGATAAAACTTATGATAGGAGAAGCTCAAAGTTGGTTGATAATTCTCCAACTCTTTAATTTTAGTCCCCTTTTTTTGCAAAATCTTTCTATTCTCCTTTAAAAAGTGCTTCTACAAGATTTGCATAAATGGGTGCTTCACACAAGCTTTGAGCTTAGAAGATCCATTAGATAGGGATGTCCTCTTACTTGATTACTATTTGGCCTCATCCCTAATCCTCTATTGAGTTAGATTGAAAAGAAAGCCCATCGAGGCCTATTTGACACTTCCTAATGGAAAATCTTTCGTGCATAAATGTTTGTGAATGAGAAGTCTAAGCAACTAATCACTAGAGATAGTCTTCTTTGTTGGACCATAGGCAAGATAGAATTATTTGACACACCTCCAAAAGGCTTTAAGTGAGAACTCCTTGATCTAAACTTTTCTATTACTATCATTTGCAAGTTGGTTCAAAACCATTTGCCAATTGTAATTGAGGAAGGAGATACCTTTTAGCCATCCGACATCCATTTCTACTTGAATGAGCTAGCCAATAACATTTATAACAATTGCAAAAATAGGAGTGGGGCTAATGGATGGGGGGTGGGGGAGAGGGAGGGGTGGGGGTGGGGGTGGGGGTGGGGGTGGGGGTGGGGGTGGCGGGTGGCGGGTTGGTTGAGGTATCCATTGGTGGTGGCTGATATTCTTGAGGATGCCTTGCCAAACACATTGCAACAAATTTAATGTATCTTTTACCATATCCCATGTTGTTCAATGGTTGGAAGATGAAATCCCATTCTAGCTTATTATAGAATTTATCAAAGCATATTTTGAAGAGAACAAATTCATTTGTTAATCCACTTTTCTAAGTGGCCTAAGATTCTCCTTGTAGGGCCTTGGCAAATATTTTGTATACAAAGGTGAGGCAATTAATAGGCTGCCAATTACTTAGCCAATGATTGTCATCTTGCTTGTGTATTGTTGATGCTAAATGAGTGCTATGCATGGACTTGAGGTATTCTTATTTTTCCCAAGGTATTTGGGTATTTTAGGTTTCTTGTCAAGGGCAAAACCCTTCAATATTTTCAAGATCTACTAAATCACATGAGTTTATGCACTACATGTATTCTTGCAATAATACATTGAAAGGGTAGTTCTAATGGGGATAATTTTCTATTACAAAGCTTCAAGGATAATGGGTCTCTAGCAATGCTTCATACTCTGACACAAACCCATGATTGGAATCTCCAACTCAATGCTCCTCAAAGGATTCTAGGGTTTATGATAGGAGTTTAGGTATTAAAAGGCCATAAAATTAAGCTTGAGTTAATGAAAGTTTAATCTTAATCTAACAAGATAACACCTATGTTTAGACAATGGGGGAGGGGTCCAAAACATAGCAATTTATTCCACATTGCCATGAGGGGGTTGAGGAGAATGTCTTTTCTTGGAGGGAATTCATTTGCGAGCCCGTCCAAGTCAAGTGTTTTTCCTTCTTTAACTCATCAATGGTGTCCCCAAATTCTCTAAAGGAAATATCCTAATCAAATAGGGCATCTATGGATGGAGGGACAACTTTGAGCCTTCCCTTTCTATTTTAGCTCAAGCACTTATTTTGCCCATGTTATAGGTGGGTACAAACCTAAAGATGTTAGAACAATGGTCATCTACTACAACTAAGTGTTATGTTTTAGTAAGGGCTTTATTTCCATGGTCACTAGAGCCAGAAGGGGAAAAAGCTCTCTTTCTTATGTACTTTTATTAGTTGAAACATCTCTTTTTTAGGTCTATCTATTTGCCCTACCCATATTTTTGTGGTGAAGAGAATACTTTTTTATGCTTCTATTTCTCCTCCTAGTTTGGGTTCCAATTTCAATTTTAGCAATTCATATTGGGCCTAAATTACCTCTTGGTTTGCTTTTATTTCTAGTTGAGTACATTTTCATACTTTTGTGTCCTTAGCTTTCTTTTTAGGGAGACCAAGTGGTGTTTAACAACTCCAAGCAAGACTTGAGTTTGTTTAGTGGCTTGTTGTCATGCGGTTGGGAAAGAAAGGAAGAAAAGTGCTAGCCCCAGTTGTTCTGCATACTTTGCCTAACAAAGTCAAGTTTAAACAATGTGGGATCATCGTGAAATCGCTTGGAACATATTATGTTATCATTGTTGGAGAGGGAGTGTTGGATCAAAAACTGTCATCGAACATGGCAACATCCTTGTCGACTTTGAACATGGCAGTAATGTAGGAAGAGAGGATGCCTATAGGTATATAAGCCCAATCTAACCTAGTCTTTTAGAGCACATTCCTTGCTACTTACCGAACCATGTGCAGAATCTCTCAACATCAAATTTCATTAGGCTATTGTTTTTTTGGTTTTAAGCAAGTCATCCTTCTCTTTTCCCAAGATTTCTTAGTGCTTATATTGAAAGCGATCTTGCAAACTTTCAACCATGTTAAAGTCCCCCATTAGAATCATGGGGTAGTTAAAGTCTTGGAGGGAGAACCATATACCTACAATTTTCAAGAAAGGGAAATTTGGGGATACAAAAACAATTCCAAACTCTTTTATGCCTTTGAACATAACTATTATCCATTGTGAGAGGGATATTTGCATACATAAGTGATAAGACTTACCAATTTCTTATGTATCCAAAGGGATCTTTGCATATTTAAGTGATATGACTTACCAATTTCTTATGTATCCAAAGTGTAGCCACTCCACTTCTTCCTACATGATCTATCATCCAAATTCAACTGCACTTCAAGGAGACACTTTGCAAATTCTTGATAAAACTATCCCATATGGTTTTGATCTCTTGCAATACATATATATGTAATCCAAGGTTATACTATTCTAAATGACCCAATTTCTTATTATCTTATCCCCTTGCTGGATTAGTGAGACCCTTAGTCTTGTAGGAAACATGTTTTAAGGCATTTGTCATTAATGCCTTATGTTAATTTTACATTTAGATCCTATGGCTTTGCTCTAAGAGATAGGCAACATAGTGCCTACCTTGGAGCACTTATGTTTGGAGGCTTTCATTGGCTAATGGAGATAGTTGTTTGAACGAGTTCCTTGGTGGTAAAAACTCCTATGTAGCTTGGCACGTGATGAATTTCCTAGGAAGAGAATTCAAATTATAATCTTTTTCTATATCTAACTTGAAATCCCTAACAAATCTATATCTAATTTGAAGTCCCCACAAACTATGAACTACTACCAAACTCATCATCTTCTTTATTTGAAGAGAGATTGACATGACTTGTAGGAAGAAGGTCTTCTTTCTCTATTTTTTCCTTGCCTTTGGCTAATGGCCCTTGTTGGAAACCATAGTTTTCAAGGTCAATTAGTTCCATCAATGATGTGAAAATATTTTATGCCTCTCAAACTTGATATTTTTGGGGGCAAAGTTATTATTTTGCTTAGATTTCTATTGTTCATAATTGAAAACCCATAAATATTGGTTCTCCTCTTGCACATGTTTATGTTATTCCAATGGTTTCATTTCTAAAAAATCCTCAATGAAGTGTCCTTACTTATGACACTTGAAGTAGGAGTTAAGAAGGCTCTTGAATATTATCAATTGATTCGAGACATGCACCCCATATTCATTAGAGATTTCCATGTACTTAGGGAGTTCCTTGGCTAAATCTAACTCCACAAGCACCTGTGGTTGCCATCTTGGGTTGAATACATTGATAGGTCTCTATCCTAAATTATGATTACGATCCAGAGGGGCTATTGTGGTTTTGAAGTAGGGATATAAGTACATGGGTAAGTGGGGGAGTGGAACCCATATAGGGATTTTGGTTGGCTTGGAACCATTAGGACTGAATTGTGTAGCCCATATATGAAGAGATACGATGGGAAGTTTCTAATCATCCATTGTCCATGGCTAAGAAAGGTGAGAAGGATCGAAGCTTGCTTGGAAGAGCTATGGCGAGAGAGAAAGAGCAAGAAAGAGAGAGAGACCAAATGGAAACTCCAATAGTCACAATGTGTGACCAGGTCTTCCTTACCAAATCCCAAGTCATATTCTTATGCGGGGAATCCATCTTTGACTGCATAGCCCTCTCCCAAGAGTGATTGTCACACTTGCGCATAGCCTCATCATAGGTGAGAGGATCTCCTGTATCTCTAACCAAGTCATAATGCATCAAAAGGGCTCAAATCAATTAGGTGGACATCTAGCTCTAGTAGACCCCATCTCACTGCAGGCTCTATTGCATGTCTAGCATCCTATCCAACACCCTGGCCATGTGTACCAATTGCTGCCACAAGTTGTCCAACTGGCTGTGTAGGAACACGTGGCTCCTCCTGGAATATAACCTTGTGTATCTCTACCACCTTCTTAGGCTACCTATGCATCTTGTCTTCATGGAAGACACCATCATGACTGCGGATGACTTTCCGCACACGTGCAGATCCCAAAGGCGGTAACCCATCTCGCTTGCATCTCCATATCCAAGGAAAATGCATTTGGCACTCTTAGGATCCAACTTAGTATGCTTGTCCTTAGGCACATGGCAGAATGCCTCACATCCAAAGACATGTAGATGCGCATAAGACGGAGGTTTCCCAGTCCATACCTCCTCTTCAACTTGAAAATCCAAACCACTGGAAGGTGATCTATTGATGACATGTACAGCTATACTGATTGCCTCAATCCAAAAATGCTATGGTAGGCCTACATGGCTAAGAATACTACGTACACACTCCTAGATGGTTCTATTCATCCGCTCAGCCAAACCATTCTGGGGTGGGGTATAGGGGGCGATCAACTGACGCTTAATACCCCTCTCGTCACATAGCTACTCAAAGGCCCATGATAGGCATTTCAACCTATGCCCAGTCTAGTTCTCAACCAATGCAAGCCATCTTTGAAACATAGCCAAGACATCTTACTTAAGCTTAATGGGGTAAGCCTAGAGTTTACGTGAAAAATTGTCAATAAACATCACAAAATACTTTGCACCACCCATAGACTGATAAGGCATGGGCCCACAAACATCCGAATGTACCAATGCCAGGGGCTCACTCATGCGTGTTCTACTAGACTTATTATGTGTATTCCTAGTATGTCTGCCATAAAGACAATGCTCACATGAATCAAAACATGAATAGTCAAGAGGCAGTAAGTACTACAAACCAGAAAGCATTTTCATTCTCTTCAAAGACATATGGCCCAAACGGGCATTCCAAAGAGGTATGTGGGATAGAACCCACTAACAAAACATGGTCAATAGAGGACCCATCAACTACAAGAGGATAGAGGCTGCCAGCCTTGGCACCTCTAGCAAGCACAAGTCTTCCATGTATGATCTTCCAGGTAAACCCCCAAATGAAACATGAAACCCAACATCATCAAGCTGTCCTACAGACATAAGACTATGTGTAAGTGCAGGTACATGACGTACATCCTGTAGTAAAAAAAATACTGCCATTAGAGAACTATAGCCGTACATCCCCAATGCCAACTATAGCAAGTGACTTCTCATCACCTAAGCAAATTAAACCAAGGACAGTACGGTAGGAGTGAAACCACTCATGGCATGGTGTAACATGAAATGAAGCATCGGAATCCAAAAGCCAGCACTTCACATACATAGAGTGAATCTTGGTTAACGGCGTAGCATCACAAGAACTATCTGTAAGTATGTACTTTCCATTAGAGTCATCAGTCTGCATGACATTGATTTCGCAAGTACCATGCTGCGATCAGAGGACTTTTCTTATACTTTGTCCTTCTCCTCTTTGCGCTTCTCATTGTGCAACTCATGACATTGTGGGCGTATATGACCCTTCTTTCCACAATGATGACATATCACATTAGCATTTCTCCCACGAGACTTGCTGTGTGACTTACCACACAACTTAGACCTAGACTTCTACGAGTCTCGGCCACAGCCATTCCCATGGTCATTCTTTCCATTACAAACTATGTCTCTAACAGTCAAAGCGTGTGACACACGAGAGGCATCCAAGTTCTTTCGGTTGATCTCTTTCTGCAGAAGAGCACTCTCAACATCAAGCAAGTTCAAAACAATAGCAGGAGCACATAAGGCAGTGCAGAATACATCCCATGACTCTCTCAGAGTCCCAAGCAAAAACAATGGAGTAACCTCATCATTGAAGGTAATGCCCTACGAAGTTAAGTTCTTGAGAATAGCATGGAACTGGCTCAAGTGAGAAGACATCGTCATATTCACCTTTATGCATAGGACCATAAGTTGCTTCAACCAATACATCTGACTTGTTGGACTTTTCTTATCATAGAGGTTTTTGATCATTCCCAATGTTGCCAAGCACTTTGTGCTTTCTCAACCACATTGTAATGCACCTGTTTAGTGAGAGACAAGATGAGGGTGGACTTGCATAACTCATCAAGATCATCCCATTCATCATTAGTCATAGTTTCAGGCTGCTCGCCATGCATCTTGAGTGGCTTTATCTGTGATTTCTGCACCAATACCTACCAAACTTGGCTCTTCCAATAGGCATAATCCATACCATCAAGCTTAGTGATGTTGAAGATATCACTGCCATTGGAAGAAGAACCCATAGTGTAGTCCAAAACAGTGCTGACATTTCAAAATTGCTAGCTATTTTCTATTGTAAACAACCAAAATACCACCAAAACCAAGGCAAAATGACCACGAACTGATAGCTAATGATGCTACCCACCAAGTATCATCAAAAGTATATGAAATTAGGATGATTCAGCATGAAGATTCCACGTCAGTCCATGCATAATTGCTTGCTATAATAAATTACAACCATGTACAATGAGAGCAAACTATAGGCAAAATGAATGCACCAAGTCAGCCACTAACTGTCAAAGCATAACCAACATCAAGCGAACATAAATCAGCATGTGGCAGTCATACAAACATCGAGCAAACACCCAAGCATGTCAAGACCGGTCAAACATAAGCAAAGTACATGCTATAAGTACATCAAAGATGGAGATCCAAAATGCTATGTGAAGCGAGCTCAAGCTCAACCAATGATCCGAAGCAATATCAAGCATAAAGTTGATCCCTGATGATCAATATATCAAAGTGCATCTCCAAAGCTTGTCCCGATTCCAAGAGGCTAAGCAAACATGAAGTAATAGACTTCAGCCCACTGTTGTATAGCAATGATTTACTATTCAAAACTGGGACTTTTTAACCCAAAAATCAATCCAAAGGCATGGCAAAACACTAGCATTACTTCCACCGACCAATAGGCATCAATGGCCTAGTATACAAGCATCAAGTGAAGTGTAGATGAGCTCCAATCTTCATGTAGAGATCTGTGACAAACATAAACAACAAGTTTGTTGTATACACAGTCAAACTGGAGCTGAATATCAATGCCCCAAAGCCTTTACAAGGCTCAAAGCATGTCAGAGATCAATGCAAGCAGTGCCACAATGCCTAAGAGACCAAGTTTGATCATCAGCAAGAGCAAGGGAGCTATTCATGAGTAGCAGGAAACAACTACAAAAATCACGCTGATTTGCTGTTGGATTCTACTGCTCCTGCTAAGGGTAAACCAAATGAAAGAGGGCTCAATCTTGAGCCAATGAAAGCCTAATACAAGCCCAAGCTAAGCTAGAAAGGCTTCAAGCAAGATGTGGTGAGAACAAGCTCCAATGGTGGGAGGTATGGCTGCCCCTGATCTTGCAAGCCCTACTATACCTATGAACAACAAATGAAACCCTAAAGCAAGTGAATGATTACCTTTGTTGGAATTCCCTGAGGGTGCCCAATGGGGTCAAGAAGGTGCTCTCAGGAAGCCGCGGAGTGATAGGAGCTCAAGAGAGTCGGCTATGGCTGGAGGGAAGGAGACCCAATGAGTGTAGGTAATCAATAGTAAGCTAAAGACTCCACGAACCAAGCTCAAGTAGTCATGAATCCATGCTCTGATACCAATTTAAAGGTGAGAAGGATCGAAGCTTTCTTGGAAGAGCTATGGCAGGAGAGCAAGAGCAAGAAAGAGAGAGACCAAATGGAAACTCCAACAGTCACAATGTGTGTTCATGCCTTCCTTTATTAAAACTTCACTAAAAGAATAACGAATAGAGTGATGGTGCGCCCGCCACCTACAATGTGCAATGGTAGGTATTGTCAGTGTACTAATACATGGGTAGCTAGACAGAGGTGCCTTTATCCCCAATAGGCTAAGAATTAGTGTTAAGGCCTCAAAGTTGAACAAGAAAATGAAATAATTGAAGGTAGCATACCAATATTCTTTCACCATTGTTGAGGGTGCCTAGTAACCATCTAGGAGGGTTGCATCTTGAATGTCTCTACCCGCAAGGAGTTGCTTTGTGAGTTTTTGAGCCAGTCTAATATGCAAGAAGTGAGTTTTAGCAGGCCCTCTCTCCATCTGCACACTTGCCCCTTCTAGCTAGGAGCATGTGAGGGGGTAGCATCACTAGAGCTGAGAAGAACCATCCACTTGAGCCATTGGTAGGCTCTGAGTGAGCCAAGAGGATGCAGACATGTATGTGGTCTTATGCTCTGCCAAGCACGATCATGATAGCCACTGCACAAAGCAATAGCATGTATTTTGTATCTACCTTCTTTGTTGTAAATGTGACACTATGCCACACCATTCCTTCTCATCACCTTCATGTGCATGTCTACTATTTTGCCACATTGTGATGGAAGCAAAGATTCCTCCAAAGGCTAGAACAATCCAACACCCTTGTCTCAAAACCATGGTGAGCATAGGAACACTCAACCATAGCTCCATAATGTGTGTTAGGAATGATGAATCTCACAATCACAGGGAAACTAATAGGATCATAATGAAGTGAAATGAGAATGAAAAAAGTACTTGCATGTTACCTTGTTTTAGGAGAAAGTAACAAACAGAGTGTGATTAGCCTACAAAAACTCAAGCAATGATACATGATCACAAACACATATAGGCAACCACAAACAATGGGAACAACACAATATATGGAGCGACCAATAATGACCAAGTTAAAAGCATTAGAAGTGAACAAGCATTAATGAAATGACCACCTACTTTGCTAGCCAAAGATATGTGAGATGTTGCCAACCAAAGATCAACTTGAACAATGAAACACCAACAACATAGTAATGCAAGTGCGGGAGTAACAATATACAATGTAGTAGCATGTCACCAATAGAAGACATTAGTAGATCAACCACAATGCAAGCCCACATGGAAGTCTACATAGCACTCGCACAAGAGATAACCAATCATGACTCAACAATACAGGTGTACTAATATATATACATCACCAAAAACACTATCGGTAGTAGCAACAAAGAGTACGTTGACAAATCAATGAAAAAATAGTTAATGCATACTATGTCAACAAATAGTACACATCAAAATTCATGCCACTTGCACACATCAATCATAGGAGGGCTCAAACAATAGGCAAATGCTGAATCACAACACTAATGCAAGTCAATCCAGGTGACACCCACCCAACAACCCATCAGATGCATTAAATAGAGGGATGGTCAAAACACAATTGAACATATCGTAGAGCAAATGGATATTGCCCAGCCATGTCATGGAGGCATTCAACATCATAACATGCAATCAAAAGTAGACATCACCAAATGTAAGATCTACATGTAGTGATAATGCAAGAACATTCTCATGTCACACACAATCAACAAGCATGAGCATATACCAATCAAGACATTAAATCAAGAAACCTTAATGTTTGATACCATGTCAGAAGAGTAAAACACGTAACAAAATAATGAGAGACATAAGATCAATGGAAGAGACAATGCACAATATATAAATGGGAATAGGAATCCGTATGAAAAGAGTACAATGGGTGAACACTAGCTCACACACTCCACAAGCTCCCTCTCTCCACACCAAGAACCTGCAAGCACATGGATGGATAATGGAATATGGCCATACTCCCTCCTTTTATAGACAAAAATATACGAGTTTTCTTGCCATAAGATAAGCAAGGCAATTATGAAATAATGAATCATGAGAGTGCCCATAAATTAGGTCATGGGGGCTCTTATAAACCTGTGATATGATCATTTCTAACAAGTCGGGTATGGAACTAAACGAGAGTTTGTTGGGGGGAAAGTTTCCTTAATGGGACTAGACTTCTCATCAAGTTTGGTTTGCTTACTCAAAAATATATATATGAGAATGATTGTAAAGTATTGTATTCAAAAGCAAATAAATATTTACAAAGGTTGAACAATCCAAAAAGAGGCTTTGGGAAATAGCCATAAAATTATGTTTAGAACCATAGGGACTTTAGTATAGCATTGTACATTGGTAGTTGTAATATGAGATGGATAAGTTGTGCCTAGCAACAAATATGCATATAAAGTAAACAAAGTAACAATATCCCAGCTAATGAAAGAGGCCATTATTTAGGTATGATTTGAGTCATCATTTTACAAAAAGACTTGGGGGCTAGGTGGGGTAGCTTGGTAGTTCCAAAGTGGCATCCTTAATTGAATTAAGGATAATGATAAAATCTTCATCTTCAAAGATGGTAGTAGTTCAAGCTTGGGCTTCCTTTGCATGACAATCTTGATGCATCTTTTTCTTCTTTGAGATGACAACGTGTTTGATAGATTGGATCATGATCCCTCTTTCACATGAGCAATCTATCAAACAAAGTTATCTATTAATCCATGAATAGTTACATCAAATTTACCTCTAAACACATCTTCGATTCTCTATAGCCAAATAGCCCATAAGAAAAAGGCATGAATGTATATCCAAATTTCTATGGGAAGGCCATTAGCCTCCCCCAAAAAGATATCTTTCCAAGTTAACCTAGAGGGATGGGAAATCATAATAATCCAATGAATGAAATGGAGACCTTCCTTATTGAATGTGCAATGCATAAATAGAAGGACTAGAGAGATTTAGCAATTGACTTATAATGAGGCCATTTTCCATCCCTACTTTTAATTTTAGAGCTCTTTCTCATGTCCAAAGTCCTTTGTGGAGTATTAGCCAAAGTAGTGTGGACTTTTTACTAGGGATTATTGCTGATCAAATGTGTGAAAACCTGTATTTCCATTTACTAATGTCCCAATTGATGTGCCATTTATCATTCAATTTGTTTTGATGACTTTAGTATTGATGGTTGGGAAATTAGGCATAGGGAGAAGAGGCAATCCATTGTCCCAAGTTATGGCCCAAATGTTGAAATTCCCCCTAATTTGTAAGGCTTTTGCCAGATTGGGATTCCACTCATTAATTCTTTGTCAAAAGACATCAATTTCTTCTCTTTTGAGTTTAGATTTGGTCTTGAAAGTACTTAACCATTGACTATGGTTAAAATCCCACATATCTTGGATCATTTTTTGTGAAGTCTCCAACCTATTTCCAATTGCTCCTCTGGAGTGTTTCCATAGATTAGGCTCAACTAGATAGAGTCATAGGCAGGCCATGGTAGTGTGAAGCTTATTTCAAGGTTGAGAGATATTTTGGCTTTGCATTTGAACCATGCTATCCAAATGCCCTTAGCAAGGAGGGAGGACTTGTTTATTGTAATAGGAATATTGGCAATCATGGTGGTGATGTGACAGATAGGTGCTTCCACCTTAGGCAATCTTGGCAGACTAAGCTCCTATGAAGGAGTAATAGCTAGCCCTTAGAGGAATATTAATGCTCTACATTATCCATTTGGAGCCTAACTTTAGAAATCTAACCCTCCCTTATTCTTGGGGAGGGCACATGTGATCCATGCCGCTTTATGAATTTTCCTACTAGTTTCTGATGCACCTTCAAACTCGTTTTTCGGGGGGGCCTTCAACATGAGAGATAGTAGATATTTGAGAAAATAAGAATATGCTTAAGGACTATGAAGCAACTTGCAAGGTTTCCTTGGAAGCCTTTCCAGTAAATCAAGTTTTGTTCTTAATCATGCCATTGCCCTTGCCGTCTTTTGGTGTTGGGTGACCATAAACACTATCAAGATGTCCAACAACTTAAAGATCTTGCCATCAAGAATGATGTAGTAGCCTTGGTTGACTAGCCAATTTGAAGGAGGCTTTATACTAGATTCGATGCCAGTTTTAGTCGAGAGTTGACTATGGACCCAGAGGCTAAGCAAAACTCATGAACGTAGCCCCTGAATCTTTTCAATGAGGTATCATCATTGTGAATTGTGTCATTTGTGTCATGAGCGAAGGGGTTAAGGGTCATTTGTTTATTGCCATTGGGCAAAGTGATCCCTTTTATGTTCTTAGTCTCCACCTCTTCTTGTTCTAACCACCCTATGGCATCGGCTACAATTGCAAATGGTAGGGGGGCTAATGGGGAGTTGTGTCTAATTAACTTCCTAAGCTTGTGCTCAAAAGTTTCTATTCCATTCCATTCTATACTATTGACTTCCTAATTGGCTTGCTCATCAAATGCTTTTGTTCTGTTGTATTCACTTCACGTGATCAAGTTCTCGCTTATTAAAAGGTTCATTCACTTTCTCCTTTCTCTTCTAGTTGAATTTGAATTTTATCTCAAGGAGGATGACTACCACTCCTGCCTTAGCCTCCAATTGAGTAGCAACATGAAGCTTTTGTATTTTCTTAGAATCTTTTTCAACCTATAACAAAAAATGGATCAACACATGTATTTTCAACCAATTCTTGATAAGTGATGAAATGCCATAAATTCCCCAATATTATCTCCTTCCAAGTTAATCTACTTGGATGGTAGGGCATGAGTAGGACCTGCATGAAACAAAAATGTTAGTGTTTTGCTGGCAATTGTAGAAGAGATGAGGGATAGGTTCTACCTTTTGTTTGCATCTTGAGCTTAGACCATTACTTAAACATGCTTTTAGAGCCCTCTCATTGGGACAATACATTTTGGAAACATTCGCATGTCAGGAAGGGATAGTAGAGGTTTATTGCCTACTAGTCAAACTCCTCTATGGAGATTGTTATTTCAAAGTTGAATTTGACTTGAGGTTGTTCTTCAGTCAAACATGTTTTCCTATGAAGTTTGCATGCTTTATTCAGTTTTATTTCAGATATGGAATCATGGAAGTACCAGACAAAGTCATGAGCAGCCCATGTCAAGGCCAAATTAGCAAGAGCTTTTTATATTTGAACCATGCCTCCCATATTCATTTGGTTAGTCTAGAATACTCTTTCGCTTTAATTTCAACTGGGTTGATGATAACAATGAGGGGGCCAGGTCTTTCCATCTAAAGCAACCTGCAACTTGGAATTGTTTGACATAGGCATGTAGTAGTGTTCTTCCTCTTTGTTAATGCTCCTAGCAACCCACTTGGTAGCAAGTTATTTGCCATGCCTTAGAGGTTTGATAGTCCTAATCCTCCCAGTTTTATTAGGGGTAGTGCAAACCACTCCATAAGAAGTTCCTTCCTAGTTGCTTCATGCATGCTTTGGCTGGCTGCCAATAGGCCAAGAAGCTACTCCCTTTCCATCTTTCTAACTTTTCCGAACTCTCTCAAGGACCCACTCCCATCTCTGCTTCATGGTTACTCCAAACCCCATGGGTATTCCAAGCAATCTAACGACTTAACCAACTTCTATTTCCTTGCACCCAGCTTCTAACATCCATCTTGGGGGGGAGGAAATCAGCAAACTGATTGAGTACCATGCCCTTTTTGTTAGGCAATTTGATGCCCTTTATGTTGCCCTTCCCTATTTGGTCTTGGACTAGCCAACCTAAAGCATATGTTGCTATGGCAAAGAGGAGTGGGGCTAGTGGGCAACCTTGTCTTATTGATCTTCTGACAAGAAAAGAGTCAACATTCACAACAATTCTAGTGGAAGCATTACCAAACAGAGTGCTGACGAATTTTATGAACCTCTTCCCATGTCATGGAGAGTTTGCAAAATGAAATCCTATTCTAGCATGTTAAAGTCTACCTTAATTGTATTTCTGAGCATGCTCAATCCCTTCCCAAACTGCAATGATAGAATCGTGTATGAATCTCCCTTTAATAAAACAATTTATGGTTCTCCAGTTAATCTTTTTCTCTTGTGAATCAGCTTGACTACACCTTCATTGACGATATGTGGGAGAGCTCCAAATTTAATGGATTATTTCCACACTCGGAGTCGTGGGCTGACCTCCTATACTACTGACTTCCTAATTTTTCTGTTCTGTTCTATTCACTTCCTGTGATCACGCTTCCACTAATTGAAAAAGGTTTATTCACTTGTTTTTGTTCTTAAAATGGCTATAGACACGTGTAAATTCAGAACAGGCAGCTTCCTTGAAAAGAAGCTATAAATATCTCACATTTCTATAAATTTCACATTTTTATTAAAAATTTACATATTTCAAGCATCATTCTCCAACAAAAAAAAGGGGGTTCATTCACCATGCTTTGTAGATGTTCTCCATGCGTATGTGCAATAATGTGCGTTAACACAAGAAGATCCATTATAGGACTTCTTGCCAAAGGCAAGGCTTCATTATTGAAGGCCCACCAAAACTACCAACCGGGGCAGTTGATTTGGCGTGGGAGCCTATGAGCAAGCATCACGAGATCTCCTATGCTCTCTTTCTTCTTCTCCGAGAGAAGGAATATTATAAAAGCATTTGCGAGCCAGGGGTGGCAGCAAATCTAGACAAAGAGGGGCCAAGAAAAAATCGTCCGGATGCAGAGGGCCCGGGGGGCCCGGGGGGGGGGGGGGGACTCGGGAGAGAGCCACAAAAACCTAGGAAAGTGGATGCAGAACCGCCAAAAAAGGAAACAGAAAAAGGTGGGGTTGCGCAGAGGAACGGACGAAAAAGGGGCAGCCGCCATTTTTCACCCCCTAAAGATCCACTGCTTCCCTTTTCACCTCTAAATCCTTGCAAGCTTCCTAGATTTGGCGGTCGCTTTTAGAGACAGGGCCATTCGTGCAACCAAATTTTTAAGAAAATGTACGCACCCCCACAAGCCCAGGCTAAATCTATCCACATTTTAGCGGCTCCGTTTTAACCTTCCACCTTTTCACCTGCGTTGTTTTACCTAAGTGACCTGACAGTATTAGCTGGGGCCCGCATTCCCACACACGCCTATTGCGCAATTAAAAAATACTGCTCTTTTTTTTAATAAAAAATTTACTGCGGTTAATTTTCGCCATAACTCTCGTCCGCAGGGGGGGAGTTTTTCTTTGGACCCATTATTACACGTAGCCAATCGCATATTTATATTTATATTTCCTCTTTATTGCCCGCAAGATGCGTCATCATAGCTTGACAGGCATGTCATGATGTGGCCGAGTCCACGTAGCATCTAGTCTATGCTCTACATGTGATGACATTGTGTGTCATGGATTATGGTTTCACATCTGCCATGCTTCCTACCTTTGTGGTTTGTTAAGTAAGAGCCAAGCCACGCCGAGGTATATAGACTTGCAACTTGCAAGTGTGCCTCCTCTAAAGACTAAGTCAAAGAGAGAGAATGCAAAAGGGTAGCCAGAGAGCACAAAAAGTGAGAAAGAATGCAAAAAGGAGGATAAGGTCTTATGGACCAATCTCCAATTAACCACTCATGTGAAGTGTAGCAAGTTTGTAGAGTACCCTCATTTTTGGTATCGACTCTCAAAGTCGTGACACACAAGTTGCAATAGTTGAAGTGTGATGGCCATACGTGATGTAACTTCTACTCTATGGACTTATGCATGTTGTGCATGGCCTAGCTTTAAGAGCTATGTGCCATGCTCGGCCTATGGTTTACTTTACTACTTTTGAGGTTTTGTGAGGTTGCAACCCAAGCTTTTAATCGAAGGCATCATATATACCCTTCCTTACTTAACAAGGCATATCATAATATAAGTGATGGGTACTATAGAACATGTTCCCACCACCATAATGGTTCCCAACAACTAACTCGAGCATGTTCCCACCACTGTAATGGTCCCCAATCAACTTGAGCAACTCCAGTTTGGGAATAAATACAAACTTGATGATTATTTTTAATATATCAAATACAATTTGAACATATTGAAATCTATGTTGAGAATTTTAAAGAGCAATGGAGAAATTATTGAAACGCTAGTTGTGAATCTTTCTTGACCATGCTTTCACCCATGGAACAAAAAGGTTCCAAGTTTGAAGTCGGTTGCAAATTAAGGTTTCATGGAAACATGTAGATTTGCAAAGGAGTTTGCATCTAGGCTATGAACTAGGCCCTAGTGGGAACATGTCCATAGTCAATGTGGAAAGATGGTTGTTCTAATTAATAAATATATGCATACACAAAAAGCTAAAATATTTTTCCCAAGCTTTTCACATTATAAGCAAGATTGCAAAACCAATTCGAAGGTTAGCTTAGTTAGTAAGGATATTGTCTGTATTATGTGTGGTTGATGGTTCAAAACCTAGCAAAGTGGTTCACGGGGCTAGGTTTAGCCTACCTTCTTGGATAACTTACAAAGTAAAGGCTCTAGGGGTTTGATAGGTTAATTGTATATACTTGCTATGTATCTTAGAGTCCCCAAATGTACATAATTCAATTTTTTCCTGCTTATCTCCTTGAAATTTAATATGCTACTTCCTACCATGCTCGAGGAACAATACACCATTCCAAAATAATTGCTTTAGAGTTTCATCATTTCCACATATACATTTTTCCACCCCTTAGTCCTCTTCTTTGGAGTTTCTCTCCTATCACTATGACCCCTGAATAATCTTACATAAAAGTCTCTATATTTGAGTGGTAGCATAATAGCAAATCTTGTTAAGGCACTTGGCGAGCTTACCCTCAATGATGCTAAGCTCCAAACATTGCATACGCTTTCTAATTTCGAGTCCCCTCCTTGGCTAACTTTGCAATTAGAGCATGTGCCACATCCTTTCTAACAATCCTAATTGGGAGCATCAACAAGGTGTCCTCTCTACCCTATTGCCTAAGACATGAAAGTTAATGCTTCTAATTGCAAGTACTTCCCGATAAAGTTATCTAGATTTTGGATCACCTCCAACTACATTAAATTGGAATTACTTGCCAAGAAAGTTTAAGGCTTTGGATACCTCCAATTGCTACTAGCTTCCTCAAAGGATCTTATTCCTCCATTCAATTTGATTGACTAACTAGCTGTATGGTACCCTTATCTAATAGGTGCACCCCTCTTCTACCTACTATCTCAATAAAAGTGGTGGGTTGAATGCCATGTCCAAAATCCTAGATTCTCCCTTGATAATGACCTCTCCCATGAATGTTGTATGTGGGTGTCCTTCGCAAGACAGCCCAACAAGGATGGATAGCAATCTTGGGGTCTTGGAAAAGTCTTGGGCAAGGTATTGTATCTCGCTTCAATAACGCATGGAATCATCAAAGCAAAAAAGAAAGCTCATGTCCTCTAGGACCATTAGATTGACCCATCTGAGTTCTTGGAGCTTTTTAATCCTCATGGATTGGAGATCATAACTAAAGTTAAGTTCTCTTTCTTTCTTGATACATGCTACCTATGCCATAAAGCTATCCATTTTGCTAGCTTCAAGCAAAATGCTACCTATGCCATGAATCTTGCCATTTTGCTAGAGACTATGAAATGTGACCTATGGTGGAGGAAAAGAAGCCCTAGGAGGAAGGCAACGAAGTTGCAAAGAGCACAACAAAGGAGGTCTGGTGGCAAGCACTAAGCAAGAGAACTGAAAGACATCAACAAATAAATAAGGCAAGCTAGAGTCAGGGCCTCAAACCAAAGAATGATGAACATAAGGGGAAGGAGATTGATATCATCAACAAACCCTCTCCCCTCAACTATGTAGAGTCAAGATTGGGTACAAAGAACATACCTCAAAGCAAGAAGCCTCACCCTGATGCTAATAAAGGGACAAAGAAGATGTCGCTTAAAAAACTCGCATGTATTACATTGGTTGATCGCAACATCTTTTCAGTGCTTGATGGTGATGAGGAGATGAAATTTGATCACCACTTTTATGAATAACTTTGTTGGGTTCTTGTTTGTAAGTTGGAATCTCCAAGGACTTCACACTGACAATTCAAATATGACATGTTGCAACTTGCTACAAAAGAGGGACTAGCGTATTAGCCCTACATAAGAAATCAAAACATGGGATGGAGACATTAATGAGAAGGACTTCCCTGTATATAAGTGCTTCATTATGCCATGCTATAGGGTTCAAGGAGGCATGCTATTGCTACTGAAAGTGATATGGAGGCCCACTCTCAGGTGGAAGGACAAGAATGGGTATGTGCTCATTGTTGCCATACAAGTTGGTCATGAGGAAGTAAAAGTGATCTTTGTACATGCTCCTAATGCCTCTAGCAAGAGAGCAAAGAAGTAGAGCTTATTGGAAAGGAAAGCATCACATTTTCTTACCCTAGGCAACATGTGGCAAGAGGTGACTTCAATACATAACATATTTTGGACATCACAAATGATTAGTATTATGGATGGCATAATCATCAAAAGGGTGATCATGGTGGATTGCAAATATTGGATAGTGCCTATGCTAATAATGGCTCGTGGTGGATCTCCCCCAACTCTAAGACAAGGGAACTTAATAGGATTTACAAGGTTAGATCATGTCTCACCAGAGGTGACACTTAGAATGCTTTAGCCTTTAGGATCAAATTATGATGACCCCTCATTCAAATTGGGTATGTCCTTCTTGAAGGAGGCGGCCTATTTAAGTTGAGCAAAACATGCATGGAGGTAGATGTCACCAAAAACACTAGTTCCACCACTGAGAATTGAGAAGTGCTTAACAATTGTCATTGTAATCTCCAAAAGCTATGCTAGGGCAAGAGCTAGATCTAGAAGGTTGCATGCCAATGTTGCTGCTAAGTGTTATGCTTGTGTGCTTATTTATCTTGTTGATAGTCCTATGATAGCTTTGTCATGTGGTTATTATATGATATCAAGGATTATCTTCAAATTCAATAGAGATAACTGATTAGAGGGCCTCAAAATTCGACTCAGAACCAAATTTGACCTTGAAGGAGAATCCACCTCACCCTCCTTCTTTTAGCCCCTAAAGATGAAGAGGAGCAAAGAGACTACCTCTATCATAAGAGATTCCAATGGAACCATGCAAAAAGATGACTTATTTATTGCTCAAGTATTTATGCAACACCTTTCTACTATTATTGGGTGTGAGCCTGTCTATCTTGCTAGCTATAGTGAGGCCCTCCAAGAGTTCCTTGAGCCATGCAAGGATAGTTCCCCCCTCCCTCGCCCCAAAAGTTTGATGCATGATGGCCTGCCCTTTGTTCTTGGGGAATGTGAGATTTTTATCAAGAAGATGGAGGGGGAAGTCCCTAGGGGTAGATAGTATTACCTTTGAGTTCTATGTTGCAAATTGGGAGGTTTGTGGCTCTAACAATTGTGATTTTACTAATGACTTCAAGAACAAGGGGTTTTTGCCTCAATATGTGAATCATAGGCTTAGCGAGGTTATCCCCGAATCAATAGACAAATTCAAGTCTAGCAATGAGACCCTCGATCGTGTTAAATGTCTTCTAGAAGATTATTGCAAAGGTAATGTCATGCTGAATAATATTCCTACTTCCAAAATTTTGGATAAAGATCAATATGGTATCAATTGATTTGGGCTTTGAAAGACAAGGGTCATTCCTATATTAGGAAACATGGTTATGGACAAAGCCTATGATAGTATAATGTGGAACTTCACCATTACAATATTGAAGGTCATGGGGTTTTGGGGGTTCCCTTTTTAGTATGACTGCTAAGTTGATTACCAAATCTATGACTATTGTACATGTTAATGGACTGATTGTTTAACAAGGTTGCCCATTGGTCCACTTTTATGTGCAATTATAGCAGACCCTCTACTGAGGATGATTGAGTTCAAGATTCGGGTTGAGGTGCTCAAAGGTCATCCTCTCCATGATGGTGAGATATTTTACACCTAGATGTTTGTAAACGACAACTCAAATATTTTATGAGTTGATGAAACCAATTTGGATAGTTTACTATGGGACTATGATTCATTTTCCCAAGTTATTCAACTTCATGGTTAATACTAGGAAAACAAATATGGTCCCACTTGCCTACAATAGGATTGAACACTGGTTGACACAATATGGATTTAAATTGATTAGAGAAAGGCAAGTTTTTAGATATTTTGAGCACCATAGCATTGCCCTACCACAAAGTAGAAATTCTAATGGTTTTTTTTAAAAGGTAGATGATAAGTTCAAAAGGTTCCATGGACTCACAAGAGGGCTGAAAGGTAGAGTTGTGATAGCAAATACACTGATCATCTTGACTACCACCTTTGTTGCATCAATACATCCCTTCATTAAAGCCAATTGGAATTGTATGGATAAGAAATTTAGGCATTTTTTTAGACTAAGAATATAGGGGATTTAAAGGTTGGCATGCAATAGCTTGCCCTTATCTCTATGAGAGCAATTGCCATGGGGTGTGATCATGAGGGGCTAGTTGGAGGATGCATTAACTATAAAAGACAAATGAACCAGCTTAACTTGGGAAGATGTCATTTTTGCTCACCTAGAATTTAAAATTCCAAAATTAGACATAGTTAACGAGCTACTCCAAAGCTAAAAGACAATCCTAAAGTGGGTTGAAGTGGTCTATAGATTTCCCAAAATTAACTTTCACAAAACATTTGGCCCCTACCTTATGCCTTTGAAAGTGGAAAATTCCTCAACCCCCCAAGAAAAAAGATGGGCTCTATCTCATAAAGATTTAGACAAGTGGGCTGATATATAGGATAAGGGGACTATAGATTTCAAGGAGATTCAATAAATCTATAGAATATCCAATCTTAATGAGCAAGAAGGAAAATGGATGGAGCATGCATTGAAGGGTGGTCACTCTATTTTTGGCACACATGACCAACAAAATCCCAAATAATCTTATTAGAGATGCATATGCTTCACCATCAAGGAGGTTGATTAAAGTCATCCCCCACATCAACAATGAAGGTTTGGCTATTTGATGTAAGAAATTTTGAAATGCCATGTATAATTTGTTCCAGGTGTGCACAAAGATTGTTGTTTGTAAAAGCTTATTCAAATCCAATCCTAGATAGAGTATAATTTGTGATTGGTATGGTCAAACTCTCTTTATTTCTTGTAATAAGCTCTATGAGGACTTGTTTCCACTGAGGCTTGGTTCACAAATTTGCAAGTTTTCATGGCTTCAATTGATTTAAACTTCACAATCACTTCAGGTTGTGGGGTAAGGCATGGTTCAAGAATTCAAAATTAGCTCATACATGCATATATTATTTAAAAAAATTACTTTTATTTTCCTTTGATAGCACAAATTTCTTAGCTTCTCAAATATTATGTTAGTGACTGATTGTTCCTTCAATAAACTTTGGGATGGGTATCTATGGACTATGAAAAATAGTTATTCATTACATGATATTGTTCTAATGAATGGAACTCTTCAAAAACAAGGATTGTTCTTTTTATAGTGTTCTTCTTACCAACTTATTATGGCCTTAAAAGAGGTGATCTGTTAGCCTTCATGTAGCCAAACAAATAAAAATGAGGTAGGGGTTCTTCTATAAGGATCTCTTATTCCTCTATATGTTGAACGCATACAAATGTATAACATGTGCATGCATATATACATTTACTATTTTGTGTGTATATATGTATACATGCATATAACGAGATGTGTTTGTCTATTACATACATATATGTAGGTAAGTATGTGCATCTATGCAAGCATGCATACATGTGTATAATCTATATGTGTATGTACATATGCTTATATGTAAATGTGTTTTTACATGTGTATGCATGCAAATGGCAGTGCAATGTGGTATAACTTGATCTTTTAGTGGATTGTAGTTAGACAAGCTGCACAAGGGTCATGAAGATATATGATAAGGCTTATAGGCTTTGAACATGTAACAATGCCTATCACTTATTCACATTGTTTAGTTGGTGTAAGATTAAGCTTTTAAATTTATGAATGCTAAAATTTTAACTGTCTCCTTTTAGAAAAGACTCATCAATTTGGGGTTAATTTCATATGAGAAAGCAATGCACAAGGCATGAGCTATCAATGGTTTTGATCACAATGCCATTAGAGTGTAGTTGGGAATGGAGGTGCTCTCTTTACTTCACTACTAGCTATGCCATTTATGGATGTCGTGAGCTTCAATAATCCCTTTAACAATTTTTTTTGGGGGGGGGGGGGGGGGGGGGTGGTGGTAGGGTATGCTTGCCCTTACACAAAAACCACGCCCTTGATGTAACCTATGGAACCACAAAGACTGCAACTCCCTTGAATCCCCACAAAGTAGGCTTGCTGCTTGGAGTTCCACTCCAAGATCCACACCCATGTCACCTTGCTCCTTGATCAAATTGTGTTGCTCCATTTGTTGGAGAAGAAGAGGAGCAAAAGAGAAGGAGGAGATGCAGGAGTAGCTCTTAATTAGACTCACTTTCTCACCCTCTCATACTCACTCTCAACCTCTCTCACACACCACACACACAAGAGATGAACATCACAAGATCGTAAGAAGCTAGTGGTTGCATCAACAAATGGCAATCAAGGTGTGTATGATGTAGGGTTAGTATATTATATAGTTAATGGCTATCCTCTATTATAGGAGTGGTTTTGACCCAACATTGTACAATGTTTGTTAGTTAGCATGCACAAGCCTCATATGGCAAGCCCATTGGTAATTAGGAAAGGTCCTACTAGCTTGCTCTCATGTTATTAACTCCTTCTATCATGTCATCCAATGGAGCCCACACATTCCATGTGTGGTTGATCTATTGCTCATGGCTCACAATTGGCTCACTCTTCTATCATTGGCTCCTTTCATTGCATCCCTTGATGGTGGCTCCACATTTTCCCTTAGCGCTAATTTGGAACAAAACATAGAAATGCATACTACTACTATTAAAACTTTTTTGTGGATGGTTGGTAGATGTAATTTTATGAGAAGTACAAGACACTTACCTCACATGAACTTGTATTAGCTAGCATTGACATGTGTAACAAAAAATACCATGGAAGTATTTTAATAAAGATGATTCTCTATACAGAGAAAAGAGGAGACTAAATGAGGATCAGAAGCAATCAAGAGTTGCAAGAGGAGAGAAGGCACTTCGTATTTCACGATGGAACTAAAATATTTTGAGATTTCATGTGGAAAGGAGATCTCTACCAACATGTAGGTCGAATCATTTATGGTATTGTAAAATACCTCCTTATGGACTCCTTAAAATACTGAAGGAATTATGATCACAAACAATATATAGAAATTGCATTCTATGTACCCTTCATACTTTGAAAGATACAATAGCTACCTTAATTGAACATATTATATGTTGCTTATGCCATAGGACACTCTTTTTTGCTTAAATCATGAATCACAACAACTAGCACATAGCATAGCTAGATTCTTCCTTTTGTTTTTCTTTTTGAACAAGTCCCTTTGAGCATTATTGTCTCCTCCTCTTTATAGCAAAATGTAATATACAAAGTCAAAAACACCTCAATGAGGTACACATAGATCTACCCCTCCATGTGTGTTCTCTCAGCCCCAACTTGTTATACCCTTTCATGGTGATCTTGATAGTTGTATTTTACCAAATTCCAATAATTTATGGCCTCTACATGAAGTGGGCAAGAGAAATGTCTCTTGAAACATGTGGAGGATGACATGAGAATTCCAAATTACTACACATAAAAGTTTTAAATACTACTTAATGGAACATAAACAAGCATTTGGATATCCATGTTTCATGTAATATTGGTAATTCCTCCTTCCCCTCCCAAGCAAAGAAAACTTTCTGGCTTTCTATAAAGTGTGGAAATGCAGAAGAGTGTCTTTGAGTACAAAGAGCTCTCCAACAAAAATAGATAACCTCACCACACATTTCAAGCCCTTTCAACAGAGTCCCTTTGGGATAGACCTATTTTGGGACAACATGAAAATAAAGAAATCTTTCATACCAAAAAAACGGTTATTCTGATACTAGAGTGTTGTTTATAACCTATTTCCTACTAAA
This sequence comes from Lygodium microphyllum, assembly GCF_053477565.2. Taxonomy (NCBI): domain Eukaryota; kingdom Viridiplantae; phylum Streptophyta; class Polypodiopsida; order Schizaeales; family Lygodiaceae; genus Lygodium; species Lygodium microphyllum. The sequence goes on from NC_141137.1 coordinate 115,113,645, forward strand.
TAAAATGATAAACTTTCAACCTTGATATAATGTTGCATGGAAAGATAATACTCTTTAGAAGTTTGTATCATATGTGGCTTATGATACCTATTGCATTTCAAGTTTAGTATGTCGTTGTGGTGGTTTGGTCTCCTATTAAATAAAGCAATAAATTTGAGACTTGACGTTATGCTACATGGAAATGATACATTCTTTAAACGTTTGTCATGTGTGGCTTATGACACCTATTTCATGTCAAGTTTAGTAAGCCCTTATGTTGGTTTGGGAGATGAGAAAAATTAGATTATCTAAGAAGGATGACCTTTGAAGCTTGACTTTTTTGGACAACTTAATAGTTAAAATCAAATACATTTGGAATCACAAGTTTAAGGAATGTTGAGCTTGGTGTGTGATTGATTAAAAAGGAGCTAACATAGCTTCATTTTGTTGTTTGGAGATAATAGTATGAATGTCTAAACCATTTAAACATTTAACTAAATGCATCAAAAGGGATGGGTTGTTCCTATGTTTGAAATTGGCCAATGTGTTATAGATCCTTCTTTGGTCACAATTAATCAGCATGTTAGGGGCTTTTCCAACAAAGTACAATGTACTTTTGTTAAGCTGATGCTCTTCAACAAAGATTTCTCACATGAATTTGAAGCATCTATATTGACACTCATCTAGCCACAATTCAACAACCTAATGTGATAGTAATTCAATGAGATGATAGTTGGACTCTAACCAAGTGTAATGCAAGTGATGGTTCCAAGATAAGAAAGACAACATTTCTAAAGAGAATATTTAGAAGAAACCCCCATGATTGCTTAGAAACAAGGGTTGTTAATCAAGCATAATAAATAGCATACATCCTCGATGTTAATAATGCTATCATGGGTCACTAGGGAAAGGATTTGGAGTGCATTCTCATTTGTAAGAGAGGTTTACATGGCCTAAAAATGGAGCCTATTTAATGACATTGGTACGCCAAAAAGAAAGCATTAGAAGTTGGCATTGAACATCCAATAAGAAGGCTACCTTTTAATTTAGCCAAGTAGGAGGGAAAATCCCACTTCTTACCTACTCCACTTAGTATTCTTTTCTCTAATGCAAAAGTATATCAGGAAGTAAGATATCCACATCATCTTAAAGATAGCAAGATAGAGCTTTTTGCAAGAAAGGGGAAGTTTCCCTAAAAAAAGCTTCACTAGATGCAGCTCCTAGGGCTCTAGCAAAGATTCTTCATGCTTGAGCATATTTCATAGCACATTTTAAGGCAAATGTCAAAGCATCTTGACACTTATTATAGGTCTCCCCAAGGGCTATACTGCCACAAAATTTTTGCATTCCTTAAATTACAAACATGCTTGATTACTACAAAAGTATGATGTTTCAAGGATTTAAGGGTTCTTTGTTAAGTCATTGCCCCTCTCCGAAAAGATGAATTTCATAGAGATCTAACCATTGAGGCATACTTTGTTGATCCATCTTCCACTAGAGAGATATTCATTCTTGGCACTTCCAAGAAATATGTTTTTCCTCTTCCTCACATCTCTTGCAAAATGGATAGGTAGTTGGCACACTAAAAACCTTGCTTAAGTTGGACCTTGTGGAGAACCTCTTGGTAACTAGCTTCCATAGTATGAAAATCAACCTATGAGATGGGGAGGCGGTCCAAGCTCAAATCTTCCTCTTCCATGTGTTAACCTTGCTCAAAGGGTACTTCCTCTTCCATATTATTGCCCTTCTTGGAAGGCCAAATCCTTCTGACATTGTTGTATCCTTCAGAATTCAATAAGTGGTTGTTAAGGACATGTCTTGATGTAGGACATTGCCCAAATTTGTTTGCTAGCACATTGTTGAGAGCTTGCTTCCCACTTTCATTTCTCTCTTAATCATTGCCATGTCCTTTAGTTTTTCTAACGTTTGATTGAGAACATTTATCCATTTTCTTGATATGATTCTTTTTCATTTGAGATTAACTATTGTATTGCAAAACCCTTAGTGAATTAAAGAGCTGTAAACTTCTCCAAGGAACCAGAGGCTACAGGCCAATGAGGAGTCTCTCCAACTATTATTGGGACTCAACCAGCTCTTTGCCCTAAATGTTCTTTGCACCTATAATTGAGGTGGCTAGTGTTGACTGCTTAAATTTCAACAATAGCACATGGCAAAATAAAGTGCCTTCCCAGCTTAAATTTCTATCCACCTATTTTACTATGGAGGTCTCCTAAATCTAGCCTCTAAGCATAGTAGCATAGTGTTGTTGTTCATCCATCCTCTTAATAAGAGAAAGCACAAGCTTGTTAGCCTTCTTTTTGGGCTTGTCAATCCCCAAACCTCCATCCTCTTTCTCTAATGTTAATGTGTCCCAAGAGATAATTTGCACATGAACTTGTCACAAGATATTTCATCTTCCTCTATGCCAATTGGGAAAATACACATCTAGTAGGAAATAAACCAATGAAGTAGAAAGATAAATTTTGTAACCATTATCTTCCCAATGAATTATGTGGCTCTCCTAGGGCATCCTTTTACCTTCTTCTTGACTTTTGATAAAGCCATTCAAAAACTTTCATTGTTGAGATGGCTGTACCCAAGGGAAGGCCAAGTATCTAAAAATTATGCAATGCTTGATGATATCAAATCCCATCTTTTCGAGCCATGTTGGTTTATTTGACACTCAAAAAAAACTAGCCCAGATTTCCTTTGACTAACCATTGAGCCTAATAGAAATGAAAGTTGATCATAGATATTATGTGAATTAGTTTTAGATTTCTCCTCGATCTTTACAGTTTTTGAATTGATGTTTATAAGAATTGAGAGTAAAATAAAATTCCTATGGAAGGAGGCAACCTTCTAATCACACCCTCTTGGATCTTGCTTTCCACCCCCAGTAATGGACCTATGATTATGGTGAAGAGTGTTGAGAAACAAAGATCTTGAGCAAGGCTAGCTATGGAGGTTAGAAGTCCAAGACAAGAAGCATGTGATATGGACTAGAGATATTGACTATTACTCAAATGAATCAGGTTCCAGGATTAATTGACTTGGACTCATAAAAACAATCTTGAGTAGACATGACAAGAACTAAAAGGACAAAGTACAATGGTATTACGTTCAAATGACTGTCAGAAGTACACTCTTTTATAGTTGCAAGATGGTACCACTTTTCTCCACTGTGCCTATGGATGAAGGCAACTCTTCCTAGATTGAGTTGCATGTTCCTTGCCTAACTATTCCATACAAAGAGGCACATATGGGTGTGATTACATATTTCTCAACACCCCTCCTCAATCAGAATAGTGAAAAGCATTGAGTATACAAAGGCCGTTATGAGTAGAACCTTGCAAAGTGTGGGCATACCACAAACATGGCAAAACATCCATGGGTTGTTACAAGGCCTCACTAAGTGTATAGAGGCTATGGTGCATAGGTTATATGAGAAGTACAAGGATATGATGAGAACATTAAGGCAAGCACATACAATGCTCTAAAAAAGTTACTTTGAATAATGGGAATAGAAGGACTGATGAGGCTTGTCCTTTAGCTCTCTTGAGTGTCTTCTTCTTCACGGTCTTCTTCGTCTTTGATAGTTACAAGGTAGGCCTTCTGTGATCTTTTCCTGGCATGACAAAATTCTTCAATGTGCCCAATTCTTTTGCAAAAGTCACAAATAAAATCTTCCTTCCCTTTGAACTTGTTGTTAACATCGAGCACCTATTCTTCTTTTGAAGTGCTTGCTTCGTCTTTACCTTTGAGCCTTTTCTCTTCTTCAAGGAGTGATGCTTTGATGTCTACCAGCTTTGGATTTGGCATATTAATTAGTGTGGTGAAGACATTACCAAATTCTGGAGGAAAACTCTTAAGCAAGACTCCAATGCATATGTCTTCTTCCATTTTAAAGTTAATCCTTGCAAGTTAAGTTAGTAGACTTTCCATATAATTAAGGTGAGTTGCAAGGGATGTATTAGCCTTCATATTCAACCTAAAAAACTCAATCAACAATCCATATTTTGAGGATTTACATTGGGCACCAAACAGTGTGTCCATTTGTTCCCAAGTGGCATGGGATGTATCACATGTGTCTAGATGGTGGATATAACTGTCATCAAGCCCAAGCTTGATGATTGCTTAGGCTTTGTCATCATTCTTTTGCCATACTGCTACAAGAGCAACATCTCTAGGTCTCTTCTCCTATCCACTAGTTACTGACCACAAACCTTTCTTCATGAGGATTATCTTCATCCTAGTCTACCATGTGTGGAAGCCCATTCCTTTGAAGTGGCATGATGATGAATCTTTGCCCATACTAAATTTTTGAGTAGCATTAAATAACCAGCAAGTGAGTTTAACTTGGATGTGTCAAGAGACACAATAAGTACTAGTGTTAAGAAGCACTAAATGAGTGTCAAAAGACACTATGCTTGTTGAGCTTTGATGTTGATCTTTAATTCTTGATGTTGAATCTTCCCCTGCTTGCTGATTTGATTTGTTGGGAACTGAGTATTGCAGTAGATTAGAATGTTTGTGACATGTATGACCTGAGAGGAGCGAGAAAATGAAGAGATTTATGAGCTTGAGGTCAAATGGCTATGGCTTTCTCTTTAGGGTTTCTAATAGGGCCTGGTTTTCTATTGTAGTAGCATGTAGGATGGATCATTCTACAAAGATGCTTGGTGAGAAAAGAGCTTATATAGTAGGCTTTAAAAGGCTTATGGGGTCGTAGGACTGATTGTAGCATGTATATTTTGTAGGAGCTGTATGACCATTAAGGGGTGCAATTTGGGGAACGACTGAGAAAACGAGTAATGTTGGGGCAAGGAGCGTGTAATGTCACGGTCACTGGTGATGAGAGGCAATGCCTAAGTGTAGGGAAATATATCTAGAAGAATGCTTGTAAAGATATTGCTTGTATGGAGAGATCCAAGAGCTCCAAGACATGTAGGTACTATTGGCTATGGACGTGAAGAGGTGTAGAGTGAAGATGGAGTGAAGAGAAGAAGACTCCTACTGAAACTAAGCTAAGTCGAGGTTGAGGAGAGCTTGAACAGCATTGTGCTGAGTTGAACCATGCTCACCATGGCTCTAATACCATGTTGAGAAATATAGATCTTGAGCAAGGTTAGCTGTGGAGGTTGGAAGTCAAAGACAAGAAGCATGTGATATGGACTAGACACATTGACTATTACTCAAGTGAATTAGGTTCCAAGATTAATTGACTTGGACTCATAAACACAATCTTGAGTAGACATGACAATAACTGAAAGTACAAAGTACAATAGCATTGTGTTCAAATGATTGTCAAGTACAGTCTTTTATAGTTGCAGGACGGTACCACTTTCCTCCACTATGCCTATGGGATAACGACAACTCTTCCTAGATTGAGCTACATGTTCCTTGCCTAGTTGTTCCATACAAAGAGGCACATATGGGTGTGATTGCATATTTCTCAACAAAGAGAAGAGGGGTAAGAGGGAAACCTTGCCTCAATAACTAAGGCTAGAGGGAAACCCTACCACACTAATCTCTGTAGAGTAAAGGAGTTAGTGCAATATCAATTTGCATGCACCTTTGCGATAACATTAAAGAGGAGGGCATGAATCGTTCTCTTGAAGTTGTCTCCAAAGCCTACAATCCACAATGGTGAGGATAAATTTCCAGCTAATCATGGAGTATGCTTTGTCAAGATTTAAGTCTTTCTTGAGATTTAATGCAAGGTCAATGAAAGGGACAGATTTAATATTGCATTGTGGATTTCCCTATTGTGAATGAATCTGTACTGTCCTAGGTGCAACAATTATGAAAAGTTGAACTTGATTCAGTTTGCTAATGCCTTGGTAATAACTTTGTATGCTACATTGATCATTAGAAGTAGCTACCATTGGGATATCTTCTCACTTTCTAGCAACTTGGGGATGAGATTTGTGATATCATAATTGAAATTGAGACCAACATTGATTCTCTAGAATGATAGTGATTTATTAGCATATTAATCCCCATACGTTTTCCAAATCTATTGAAAGAACTATTTCCAAACCTATTCCATGATTCAAAATGATTTTCAATGACTTGCGAGAGTATGTGGAGAGCTTCGTTAGTAGGACTAGAACTAAGAGAATAGAAAAAAACATTTTTGCATTTTGTAGTACCGTTTCACACTCACCTATGACTTTACCTTTGCCATGGATATTAAACTTTTGCATCACTTTTGTAATGCTTCCTTGCATCTCTCTATAAGGGTACCTCTCTTTGCAATGAGTAGAGGTCCAAGAGTTGACTACCTTGCTTAGTAGTTTGAATCTTTGAGGAATGTTGTGTTCAATTGAAAAGGGAGCAATCCATTCATGCTACATTTTGTAATGGCTACCTTGATTATCACAATGATAGGACAATGATTAAAGGATGAAACCTTAGTTATCAACCTTATTTTTGTGCCCTCTACTAGTCACCTCCCATTGTGATTAGTGTAGATCCTATCAAGCCAATTGGCATTCCACATGTTGCCTACTAGCTTGTTATGCCAAGTAAGTTGAGGCATTGATCCATTGAACCCTATTTTTGTTCCATTTGCTAGTCACCACCCATTGTGATTGGTGTAGATCCTATTAGGCCAAGCAATCCTCCACATGTTGCCCTCTAGCTTTATGCCAAGGAAGTTGAGGCATTGATCCATCATTTTTCATTTAGGCCATGTCTTGAATCGATGTTCTAGAGCAAAACATGTCACATTGCTACTTTTCTTATACTATCATAGTTGAGGTTATATGTAACCTATCAATTAGGGACTATCATATTTAAGTCACCTAGGAGAATGGTGCTACTCGTTGAGATCCTCATTAACTTAATACTCATGGTTTCCTTCTCTCAATTAGCCACCTCAACAAATGTCTCACGTCATTCTTGTAGAGAATCATAGTTCACCCTTTACCTTTTAGACATCCTCTTGTAATGCAGAAAATCCAATACTTCATAGGTGATGATGGATTGGTAGGCATAATATCCCAACACTTAGCTACACACTTGGAAGTATGTGATGAAAAGGGTATGGTCCAACATTCCCTTGGAAAAGTTGATGACACTGTTGTAGAAAGTGATAGTGAGGAAATAGCAATGAAAGATAATCAATTCACGAAGATTGCACTATGGTAGCCCAATGTGCTATAGGAGCACGGAAACCATTCCCCATGTCTTGTGGCATTGTTCATATGCCCAAGCATTATGGACCAAGATCAAGAGTTGGGTGCACAAGCCTAGGTTGAAGGGAAACATAAGTCTCAAAGTCACCCTATTTGGAGACAAAGAAATGGTAGATGACCAATTACAAAAGATTTAGGATATAATTAGGGCAATAGACATCAGGTCTCTTTGGAAAAATAGGAGCATAGCTGCTATGGGGAAGAAAGCCATGTTAAAGAATGATGTGTTATCTAGATACTACATCAAGGAGGTCCTCTTGATTTTGCATCTGCTTAGAAATAAAAGCTATGGCTATAAGGTTGGTTGGTTACAACTTGCTCAGGAAGGTATGTAACTAATTGAAATTTGGAATCCTTACCTATGGCATCTTAAAGATCTAGGTATAAATAATTTTTGGATATGTATCATAAATATATTTAGAAAATAAATGTAGCAATCTCCTAGTCCATGAATGTTCCATGGATTAGCACTAATTTCCTTGTTGCTTTAGACACGTGCATATAAATTAACATCCATAAGCTCTCCATCCTCTCCTTTCGAAGCCACTATTTTGGTTCATGTCGACGAGAGGGATTCACAAAAGCTTTTTGATCAAGAGATGTTTTTCCCTAATATTCTATTATACTCTTTTGCACTTTGGTCATGATTTCTTTATCATGCCTCCCCCCACTGAAAAAAAACCCCCAACATTTTGGAAAGCTCCTTTTTCATTATTGCAAGATAAGGATCACCACTAGAAGCTATTTGGCGATAATGGAGATCCTTTTACTTGCTTGTTTTTTGAACCTCACCATGGTTTTCTATTGTGCCCCCTTTTTAGAGGGGCATTTGGATGATGATGGTTGCATGCATGTAGGTCAATGCCCTCCAAGTGGCTAGAAAACTAGATCCCTACCTTTTTGCCATGTGGCCACTTGATAAAGGGTATTGATTGCTCTTTGCAGCACACATGTGCTACATGTTGTTATTATCAATTGCCCATTTCGTTATCCAACTCCCCCAAAAAGGAGAATTCCACATATTCCACTCTATGCTCTTATAGTTGGGTTGCATTGACCACTGGCAAGTTTACTGCCACTTTCCCCAATAATCCTTAATCATGCCCAACATTAGTAGGAGGGAGTGGGACTACTGAAATCCGTGCCTCCCCCTAATAAAACCGTGAAAATATGTAGTGCTATCGTGATACTAGTGGGGTTAACCAATCCAATTTGAAGACAAACCCATAAATATTTAAAGCCAACCTTCTAGCTACTCGCCATGAAATGCGCATCCAATCACAAGCCAACACAATGCAGCATCTTGCTTATTGTCTTCATAAGCACAACCTAGTGTGACCTACAAAGGAAATCCCCCCTCGCATATCGTTAGTTGTCCTTGCTTGTGTTGGTGCATCCCAACGCTCGTTCGAGGTGGCTATGATATGTTTTCAATGGCTACCAACTTGTTAGCCCAAATACATGAGTGTGCCATCAATGGCAATGCCAAGGTAGAAATGTAGCTGAGGGTGCAATTGAATTTTGCACACCCATCTCCTCTCGATAAGCTTGATATTGTAGGGCCAAGTTGCCCCATAGTGAGCAAGGGTAAAAGCTAGCATGCATGTGTCCTTCCACCATGGTCGTACCAAGGGAAGGATAGACTAGTTAATAATAGCTTATAATTGAAAAATTTTAAAGAAGAAAATTTGATTGGTTCAGTATATCTCAAAATGCACGATTGAATGTAGAGGAGGTGCAAATGTCGACTGAAGAAGCAAGGCCAAGTTTTGAAATGGGGCAGCAAGACGAGGAGTTAGTCCCCCAGCCTCCCTCCCCACGGCCAAAAGTACAGCAGGTGGAGGTAGACACCAGTGCTAAAAGAAAAGCAATGATAAAAAAGAGGTGAACAGACATGTTGGTGGACCAGTCACACGGAGGAGGCTAAGAGCTCAACCAATAGTGCCTCCAAAGGTGCCCATCCCTCCAAGAGAAGACTCTTTCCCAGTAGATTGGAATGCAAAACTCACAAGACGGGAGCAGAAGGAGAATGACCGTAAGCCCTTCGACTTTGATTTTTGATTCCCCACCACATTGAGCAGAGTTCTATCAACCAAGGTTATGGCAGAGGTGATTAATGTAGGAAGAAGGCTGGGAGACACGTGGGTTGTCGAAAGGGAGAATAATCCTACATTATGGGGCCCTTCCGCTACTAGGATTAGTGGGCAGAGTGGCTCTTAGCAGCATTTTTTTTGAAGAGGCCACTTGTGATTGTGTATGTGAATACGTATCAACTTGAGGCAGCATTTGGGTATGGCGGCGCGATTGGTGGCAAAAGGGGGTCTGGACTCGGGAGGCATACAAATAATTTCGAGGAAGGTGAGCGATATTTATTTCTTTTTGGACATTTTAAAAAATAGGACGAATATAGGACAAAACGCGGTATATACACGAGTGTGGGGTCGAGCGGCGGGCAGGAAGCGTGGTCTGGACTGTGGAGGGGCGAGGGCAAGGGCTCACGGAGCTGCCCGCGGGCAGGGAGCCTGGAGCTCGCGCCTATTTGGGATACAAATTGTGCTCCGCGGCGACTGTCTCGCTCTCTCTCTCGCCGTCTTGCCCTTTCTCTCTCTCTCTCTCTCGTCGCGGCCGCCCTGGTTTTCTCTGTTCGTCGTCTAGGTTACAGTGCGGCTGAGGCGCACGCTCTCTCCCCTCGCGCTGCCCCCCCTTCTCTCTCTAGCTCTGTTTCGTTTGCCCTTCCTTCAACCGCCTCAACCGTCTCTCTCTCTCTCTCTCTCTCACAGTCTGTCTCTGTGCGTGTGTATCCCACTCTCTGTACTTCCATCCTCCGCCCGCCTATTACCTGCAAGCTCATTCGCGCCGCCTTGGTCTCCCCATGTCTCCCATGCTCACGCGCAGCAGGGCCCTGTTGGAGGCTCAGCGAGGCCCGACGAAGCTCAATAACAGCAGGGAAGCAGGTCGCCTGCCGTCGCGACCGTCACCGGCTCCGTCATTTTCGTCGTCGTCATCATCGGAAAGCTCGCTTAGCCTGCAGTTTTTCCTGCCTCCGGTGCTGACGCGGAGCCCGGAGCACCTCCTGGCGTCGTCATGCGGGGAGGAGACGGAGTCGCCTGGGAGTGCGTCCAGTAGCTGCAGCAGCACCACGACCGCCAGCTGGGACAGCCCCCGCCTCAGCAGCAGTGGCGAGGACGAATCAGAAGGCGCCAGCTGGCGCGACACCGACTGCTCCACCCCGCGCGCCCCGGAGTTCCGCATTCCCGCCTCCGACTTCTGCCCACCTGCCCCCCGGAAGCGGAAGGCCACGTCATCCCGCCGCCCCGTCTGCTGCTGCCCGAATTTCCTCTTCGTCCCGGACTTCGAGGTTTTTATCCCCCTCGAAAACCCTTCTCATTAGCACTAGCGTGTAGCTACAACCACTGACATACATACACCACACTGCATGGTGTCACTCAGTGTCGCTCACACTCTCAGGGTGGTGTCACTCAGTGTCACTCGCACTCCCAGGTAGTGTCACATCCTTCTTCTAGCAGAGGCAGAGATAGACAGTAACAGACTCGAAAGAGAGAGAAATGGAGGGAGTAGAGCTGGGCCGCCTGTGCTTTCTTGCCCTTTTGTACAATACTGGTCGGTTTGCCTGGCCTGGACAGAGAGAAGGGAGAGGCGAAGGGTTCCTCAAAGAAGCAAGCTCCGCTGACCCACTAACCATTTTATCAGTGAAATTGAGACTAAGCCTTGGCCTCCCCCTTGACAAAGCATTTGAGCACAGTCTTACCAGTTCGCTAGCCCTGTACAGTGGCTTTTTTGTTTGTAGAAGACGCTAATGTCTAGTGATCGTTTTGTGCCTATATATCTCAGCTGTGTTTCACTCTGTCTGTCTGTCTGTTCGTGAAGCTCCTCTGTTCTTCTAGAGAAGTTTAGCAGCGTATGTCAAGTTTTATGGTAAGTCGCATGTGTAACACGGATGGTGAGCAGGCCGTTCTCTTGCAGAGGTTTTGTGTCCGATTGTTTATCCCGTGTCAAAGCAGGTTACTTTGGTTTCATTTCCTGTAGTTCAGTTACTGTAATTATGGTTTGACTTTGTCTCTGGTTTACTGGTTACATGCTTAACTAGTTCGCCAATATTAACCTTCCAAAGAACTCGATTGGATGTGCATTGTCCTTACACGCCAGAGAGAACACGACTTATGTTTGTCTTTTAAATAGGTGAATTTCTTGCTCATTTTTTAACCCTGTAACCCATCAAAATGATTTTGAGCACAACATTTTTTCACTTCTTAAACATAATGCGTAAAAGCTTCTTTATTAAATATAGTTATTTGATCCGAAAAGGCTAATTTTAAACGTAGCATTTAAATTTTTTTAAAACAAAATGTAGTTATATGGTGTGAAAAGGCTCTGTGCCTATGTCCATGCCTAGGTATAAAAACTATGTGCCCATACCTTAGGCGCAGGTTGGGGGGGGAGGCATTTGGTGTGCAACCAGTGGTTACGCCAGTGTTATCTGGTGTGCAACCAGCCTAATTCTTAACGAATTCATTTTGCACTTTAGTATGTTATGGGGTGACGTGGCAGTCCCTGTGACATTTGAAAGCAGATGTATTTTGGATTGTTTGACGTTGAAAGATGGATTCTCTCTCTCTCTCACCTATCATTTTCCTTCGAAACACACTTGAATCCGCAAAGGTAGAGTTTTTTAAGTTTAGTGTTTGCATGTGCCTTGGAGCTTTTACGCGATTCATAACATAGTTAAGCCTCCTTAATTTCCTTTTTAACGAGATAGTAGACATGCCTTCGTAAAAGAATCCTCCAGCGCCTGGCCCCGTACTTGTAAAATATCAGACCATTTGTTAGTTCTGACTCTATGTATACCGGCATCCAGACCGCTTGCGGCGTTTTTAGCACATATCCATGGTCTTGATAGAAATCGGTCATCATAGAAAACTGACTCAATGTGGTTTGAAGACAGTTGTCCCAAGAGGACGCTTATCTCTATTTTCTCAAGTAGGGTAATTCTGCGGGGCGCAGAGTAGGACCTCTCCCTGCTCTTTGCTATGTGTACTGAAATTATGTGACGTAGATCTAAGATTTCTTGGAGGTGATAGGTAAACATGGCAGATGTTTCGTTTCATTAATGGATGAAAAATACCACAAACAGGATGCGCTTGAGGGATGTGATGTTGAACAATGGAAATGATCTTTTAGAAACATGTCAAGTGTGCCATTTGAGACTCCTATAATGTGAGGATGCCGTATGCGTTGGCAGCATCACCAATTGCCCAAATGCTAAGGTTAAATGTAATTTCTAAGTAGCCTTTTGAACCTGAAACTCCCCTCTTGATTGTAGATAATATTATTCTAGCAATAGAAGCTTGCACAGATAATGATTACATGGGAAAAACCCATCTTGAGAGTAGATAATATTATTCTAGCAATAGAATCTCAATTCAACTCTTAATCGATGTCCTTAAGCAAGACTTCTAAAAATCAATGCTATCTTGTAGTTTATGTGATAGGTTGGGACATGTCAACCTGCTAGTTGGAAACAATAAACATGAAGTTCGGTTACGGTAGCATGGACTTCGAATACTTCTTAACCCTAACACAAACTTATGAATTGTTTTGACTTGTAGGAAAATAGTACTTAAAACCCATACATATGCTTGACCTGAGTTGACTTTGAATTAGACAAGGCATAAATTCTCTTTATGGAATACTAGCCATTCAATTGTGGTCAAAAGATATCTAAGGATTAATTTTAGGACTAAAGAAACCTAGACTTAGGTTGGGTCCAAACAGAGATGACACCAAGGTTGCAGTCGTATGACAAACAAATCGATCTATATCGTACGAATTTGTGCATGTACGGATCGATCAATATGTTTATTTTTTTGAAAACCCCCTTTTTGACCTTCAACGTATGAAGTTGGGCTTATTTCGGAGTTTTGCATGCAGCGCTCTATTTCGCTCTGTATTTGCACATTGAGCACATTGTAACCAAGTAATTCTCATGCTCTCTCTTGCTCATGGCCTTGGTCCCTCATGATCATCTGTCTCTAATTGTGCTCTCTCTCTCTCTCTCTCTCTCTCTCTCTCTCTCTCAACTGCGAGGGACCAATGAACTACATGATTAATCTCATCTCTCTCACTCCCTTCAGAGTTCCTCCCCCTTCCTCTCTCTTTCTTCCTTTGGAGTATGCTCTAAGCTCTGTTTCTTTTTCTTTGCGTCACACAACTTCCAGTATCCAATATGCCGAAGCCATGCAACCCCTATTGGTAGGAGCACACTGATGTCATCCGTGTTATTAATACGCCAACTCAAGTTGGTTTTGGTACGCATAGATGGTAGTGCAAGTATTGCAATTTTGAGCTCATGAGCACAATTTCTCGTGTCGTGATACATTTGACAGGTATTGGTACCATTGTCAATTGTGGTGGGTGCAAGCAGGTGATGTAGGATATCAGAGATAAGCTCATTGTTGAGAATTCATTAACAGCAAAGGGTTCAAAGAAGGTAAGGGGCAACCAACACACTCAAGATGTACTTCATGATGCATTTGTGGGGAAGATGGGTGATTCTTTCACACAGGATAGCCAGCCTACAGGGGGCAGAATGAGGGCTCATGTTATGTAGGAGGTTGATGAGGATGATGATGCACATGTGTTGAGGCGCAGTACTTTGCCTTCACGTGTGTCATCTCTTTCGTGGGTGAAAGAGAGACAAAAAGTGGCTAAGATGGAGATTGTTCGCACTCTTGTGGAGTGCAACATCTCCTTCGATGTACTGAGGACTGATCAATGGAAGAGAATGGTGAGGGCCATATCAGCGGTGTAATGTGTCTGATCGATCGCTTGTGGGATACGTCTTAGCAGCCCATTGGGAAGAGGGTCTAGAAAGCTCCGCCTGGCACTCGTTAGGAATGTCACAGGGTTTGCGATCTAGGTCTCCCCAAGTCTGCCTCGAGCGAAAGTGTCCGGCCATTCCCATTTAGGATCGACCTGAAGTTAGGGTTCCTTTCCTATCAGCAAGGTCTCTGGGAAGTAGCTAGCGTCGAGCTCTAGATGAACCACTTTGCGTAGGAACAACAGAGTCGAAGCGGATTCATGCTGCACTTGGTTCATGGAGAATGGGAAACGAGAGGGATGCGAAGCTCAACCTCTCTGCCATAGAGCATAGTCCCATTCCTTTCCCCTAAAATAGCATAAATCAGGATTCTAACCCTACTGATGCTAGGTCTTCATAGTCTCGTTGTCTTATCTTTTGAGAAAAGTTCCCAGCTAACCGGGACCACCCTTCTGTAGGACGGACCCAAGTCACGTCGATCGCACTTTCCTCAGTTTGCTTTAGTTATCTAATTACTTACCACATTACAATTGACATGCAAAAGTAGCTTTCTTAATTAATAAATTTAATCACTAGTTCATTCATGTAAAACTTAGGCGCTGACACAAAAACAATGTCAAGCAAGTTCATTTTTCTCAAATATTTGTTCTTTATTTATCATAATTCGGGAGTACATCCAATATCATGCCCGAAGGCTATCCCAGCAATCTATAGGATTGTTGCTCCAAGTTTCGCCCGTTGACTAGTACACGGGCCTCAAGATCCCATCCTTGAGTCACATCGATCTCTTGTGCGGGATCCAGAGGCAAGAAATTTACCGCCAGAGGCTCCCTTGGCACCCAAGCGTCCTCTTGCTCCAAGTAGCACCCACGGAGAGACCTCTCGCGGTGGGTTAGGTCCATATTCCCGACGCGGCTAACAACCCCTTAGATAGGGCCAGGCAGATAGTTGGAGCTATCCCAGCAGTCTATAGGATTGTTGCTCCAAGTTCCACCCGTTGACTAGTACACAGGCCTCGAGATCCCATCTCGAGTCACATCGATCTCTTGTGCGGGATCTGGAGGCAAGGAATTTATGGCCAGAGCCTCCCCTGGCACCCAAGCGTTCTCCTGCTCCAAGTAGCACCCACGGAGAGACCTCGTGACGGGTTAGGTCCATATACCTGGTGCGGCTAACAACCCCCTTAGATAATGGAGGTAACTATTCTTGCCTCTCCCTCTAGGCTTTTAACCTAAAGCATTAAGTGTCTTTCATTGAATTAGTTCCTTGAGCAAAGGAGATCAAATAATGTACCTAAGTGTACAATCACAAACACTTCGGAGGTCGTTTGTACAACCAACTGCTAAGGTGTGATTCCCTTTTTTTCGAATGCTCCCAGCATCTGATCCTGGGTCTTTTTCCCGAATGCTCCCAGCATCCGTTGGATTGTTCGCGACTTGGCGAGATCCCAATAGTCTCAAACAAGATCATGCAAGCAAATGTTCTTGGTAAGCTAACTTATTTTGACTTGCTCTTTCCCTTGGGTTTTACCTTATGGTATCTTAATCCTAACTCGAGCATTAGCTAGTCAATCAAGGCAACGGACATGCCTTATTTGCAACCCAACCAAGGGTCTTTTAATCTTCTAGTTCTAACCAAGTTCAGTTAACACACTTGGTAACATAGGACTCTTCATCTAGGCCTTTAAGATACAGTTTAGATGCATGCGTTCTTTCCATTTCTCTTAGTGTGGTACTATGTAGAATTTTCCAATCAATCTTATCCATCATGCACATGGTGCGTTTAGTATATTTGTACATCCTAATCGACCTTTAACTCTCTTCATACCTGGCAATGAATACTTATTCCTAATGGTTCGGATCACATGTGACTTGTGTATATGAAAGTCTAGGTTTCTATCCATCGGTGCAAATGCATTATGCGAATGGAAACTAACATTTCATGTGTTTTTTTAAATCGTGATTGCGAAGCATGAATTCTAAATGACTGTTCATGCATTGAATTGGTTTAAAAGCTATTATTTTATGTGAAATAATACGAAAACCTTATCATTCTATGTGTGTAAAAGCTATCATTTCATGTATATAAACTTATGCGAACTCCATACTCTACCATTTCATGCATGCAACCTAGCACTTAGAGTAAACAAAAAGTCCTAAGGCTTGTTCTTGTTCCGTGCATGTAGCTATCACTTTATTTATTCTTCTAGAAATAATATAGAATATGCTTAATCAACATTGATTATAAAATCTAGGATATTCAGAAACCTGGGTTTGATTCGTGATCATAGGGGTATTTGTTGCATTGGTCGCTCCGCTTGCCTCTTCCGCATTACTGGTATCAGTGGTAGCTTTGGCACTTACACTTCCCACAACTCTCTTTTTGGGAGCCATTTGACATGTGGAGTTTGGATAGTCCGGGCCTTAACGGCATTCAAGATGATAGGCTCGGGAAGGAAGGGTCATGAGAAAGTGACCTTCGCCGATGAGGGGGTGGCTTGAAAAAGATGGCTTCATGAATGCGGCTCCTCGACACGGCCCTCGATACCTCACCAACTCTCACTTCCTCTCTTTCTCTCTCTACATGCCCAAGCTTCCCACAATGGAAGCATACATCTGTAGAAGAAGAAGAAGATGAAGCAACTGAAGTCTCATCAGTAGGACTATCCGAAGCATCTGAAGAGCTCAAGGAGTATAGGGCTGCCCCAACAGAGGGAACCTGCTCATCAAGACAACCGTCTGCAAGTGCATTAGTGGTAGAAGCATGCTGCTGCAAGCACTCATCCATCCGTAATGGAAAAGGGAACATAGAGGCATCAAGCAAAGATGCAGAAGCTCCCACATGAACAAGCCTCGTAGGTAACTGCATGACATAGCCAACCACAACAGTGTAAAAGCCAAGACATCTGTCATAAGAGCATATCGATTTCAGCTAGGAAATCAACCCATAACCATATGTGTAAGCATGACTTTGCAGTAGATCAAACCACATAGTAGTATCCAAGTCAATGCAAGACCGATAAGTGGCATAAGATCCTGCAATGGTCAAGTTCCAAGAGAAGCCCAAGTGCCTATACAACAACATCCATATAAGCGGCTCTGTAAGGTATATGAAAGTAGACCATGTGCATAGACGGGCAAGCATACATAGCATGTGCTCCCTGATCTGCATGGGCAAAAGCAACCCAACTAGCATAGAGGCTAGGCAACACAAAAGCATAAAAGCCATAATGACTACGAAGCCCAAGCATTGTCAATAACTCCGCTAGTCAACCAAAGAACCCGCAAAAAATCCAAACACCAGGGAGCAATGAAAGCTCAAGTATCCAACTGCAAAATAGTAGAGCAATCACTGCTCATGCATAAGTCTGCATCACCCAAACATCAGGATCCATACATCGAAGCACCAAGGCCAGATAGCATCAAAATTGCATACGGAATAAGCTAACCAAATGTCAAACTGCTCAATGGAATACTTGATGAAAGTCAAGATGAAGCCGGAACATCTGCCATCTTGCAGCCAAACCCAAAAGCATCCACTGCATACATCATTCCCTAATGGGTTGTACAAGCATCACTCAAGTGATAGGTACTAGTGAACTGTCTCAAGTGACTACCATCTGCAAATAAAAAATGACAGTGAAACCATAAATCGAGCTCTCAATCTCAGCTCAAAGTGATTTCGGAGCATAAAACATCAATGTGGCATCATCCAAATACATGAATACATCATCCCAAGTAGCCGGGAGCACCCATAGACCAATAGGCATAGCTGAGTATAGCATTAAATAGCTTCAACCCTGCTCATAACAGCAAAAAAATGACTACTAAACAGAGGTAATCTAGGGCCAAACCTAGCACCAAAACCAAGTCATAACATGGGCACAACATTCCCAAGCATGGGCGGTACCAACCGGGCATACATAGGCATCCAATGACCATCAACCATAAGCAACTGTGCTCCAGCCCTGTTCATAGCAACAACATATAACTTGTGAAAACTAAGCAAAACAATGCTCAATCGAAGCTCAAACCCAAGTCAAATCATAGGCACATCATCTTCGAGTATTCGGGCACCAAACAGGACCATTTAGGCATCAAATGCCAATGCCATTAAGCCCAAGCAACAAATGCCAATGTTACATTGCTGTGTAATGTTTGTGAGCTACTGTAAACAGTCTTGGGACTATGCAAATCAGGCCCAAAACATCACCCAAGTCAAATGCAAGTGTCAATGCTCAGTGCCAAGTGCCGGAGGGCTCCAAATGAGCCAAAATCAAGTGCCAAAGGAGGGGGAGAGCTGCTATTGTGACTGTGCCCCTTTGACACATCTCTACCGTTGCTCATCTGAACCCAACCTTACTCTTTGAATGTTGTCTCTCCATTTAGGAAATTTTTGGTAGAGTGTTCAAGAACCTTTGTATTATTAGACACTATGTTCTTGCTCTTATAGGGCTTCTAAATAAACAACTATGGGAAAAAGAGAATTGTAATATAGGTTAAGCATGAGGAAGTTAGAGGCCTCATTGATCCAAGGATTGCTTAATACCTTTTGAAACTTAAGCCAATATGTGTGCCAATTTGTGGAATAAAAGTTGAATCTTTTACTTTTGCATTGTGAATACAATATTATAGTATATATAAATCTCTATAGAGACGATGTGAGCTATGCCCTTTGAGCTAGACAACATATTATTTTGACAAACTAGTCTCACACTTGGTTCACAGAGAAAGTGAAATGAGGTAAGCATCAAACCCTCTATTATGGCATGGTCTCACACCCTTCTCCCAGGATGAAATTAGCTTGGGTCACATTTCTTAATTCATTCTACGAGCTTAAGTGGGATAGCTACTTGATTATTTGGGCCCACATGTCCATAGGATGGGATTTTTGAGACCTCCATCCTTCCACTTTTTGCCTACTCACTCGACAATCTTTAATTATTTTTTACTAGTATGCTATGTTCCTTCCTTGCATTCTTAACCCTTGTTTCTTGAAACAATTCCCTTTAACAAACAAAGATACACAAAAGTCATTTCCTAACAAATAAGTAGACTTGTTCGCGCAATAATCTTTTACAAATGTATCAAGTCCATTGGTTAAAAACAAAACTATCGATAATCTAGGATTTGGCATTTTGTCCTTGATTAGGTATGCTTGAAGGGATTGCACACCTCATCCTAGGGAGCCAATAAGGTATCGAGCTTGGTGGTAACCCTCTTCAAAACCAACAATCAATACTATTGCTCCTTTGAGGGTACTAGTATGCTATGTTCCTTCCTTGCATTCTTAACCCTTGTTTCTTGAAACAATTCCCTTTAACAAACAAAAATACACAAAAGTCATTTCCCAACAAATAAATAGACTTGTTAGTGTAATAATCTTTTACAAATTCATCAATTCCATTGGTTAAAAACAAAACTATTGATGATCTAGGATTTGGTATTTTGTCCTTGATTGGATATGCTTGAAGAAATTGCACACCTCATCCTAGGGAGCCAATAAGGCATTGAGATGTGTAGTAACCCTCTTCAAAACCAACAATCAATACTACTGCTCCTTTGCGGGTATCAAACACTATGATTGGGCTTTATTGACCACCTATCACGTGTCCTTAATGCTATGAAGGTTTTGATCAACATGGTGCTACTCTCACAATGATTGCATTGTCTACCCCTAGTGGTCATCCTACTCCAAGATAGAGGGATGCCTCAAGTACATTACAATCAAATATACTAGCGACCTATGTTAGCTTCACAAGCACAATGGTCGGAGTCAATAGAGAACAAAAAAAGATACACAAAAGTAATTCCCCAACAAAAAATGAACTTATTAGCATAATAATATTTTCCTAAATTTTTCATTTCCTTGGTTAAAAATAAAACTATTGACAATCTAGGATTTGGCATTTTGTTCTTTATTGGGTATTCCCAAAGGGACTACACACCTCATCCTAGGGAGCCAATAAGGTATTGAGCTAGGTGGTAACCTCTTTGAAACCAATAATCAACACTTTCTCTCCTCCAAGGGTATTAGACACTAGGGTTGGCTTGATTGACCACCTGTCTCATGTCCTTAATGCTATGTAGGTTTTAATCAACATGTCACACTCCCAATGATTGCATTGTCTACCTCTAGTAGCCATCCTACTCCAAGGTAGAGGGATGCCTAAAATACATTACAATCAATGTATCCTAGTGATCCACATTAGCTTCACAAGCACAATGGATGGAGTTAATAGAGAACAACAACAATAAACTTTTCATCTCAATAAGTATACTACCAAAGAGTTTAGCAATGCTCTTCTTTATCATATGATAACATCCTGTCTCAAACAATAATCAAATACTTTGTGTTGCATATCACAACACAAAAAAAATTGAACTTACACTACAACAATTTGGTTTTATGCCGTTGAGAGTTGGTTACTCAATAGAAATGTGTTGGTTGTCTCTATATTTGGGTCTACATCCTCCTCATTACTAGCACCTCAAATGTTGATGGAAAGGGTGTTAATGGCACTCAAATGATAGTTTGGGGTTGTGAGATCACTTGGGTTGATAGTGTTTGGTATGTATTAGTGGTGTGATGAGGGAGTTGGCTTTTCTATTGGTAGCTAGAGTGATGCCAACAAGCATAGTCACGGTGGATTCCGTGAGATTTTACGATAGATTCTGTAAAATTTATTTAGTGTGGATTCCTTGTGTGAGAAGTTGATGGGGATCCCTGTCCTTCTCGAGCATTTTATTAATTAATGTGCAAGTGGGTGATTTCACAACAGGTGATTCTACAAAATTTATATTAATTAATTAAGCATTTACGAGTTTAGAGTGTACACTCGAATTAAATTAAGGTAAGGAAAATGTTCTAACCTATTTTAATTATTTGCTGAAGATTGCTAGGTATTCACTATTGTTTGTTTATTTTATTTATAAACAATTGTGAATGCTTTAGTTGATGTGTAGAGCAGGTAGTGATAGCTTTGGGTAGCATTCGGCGTTAGCGTAAGTCCAAGCGTAAATTTCATAATTATGATTAGTTATATTAAGTATATTATATAATATTATGTATTTATATGATATTGTATTATTAAAATTATTACTCTTTGTAAGTTATCAGTTTAAACTTCTTTAGTAATAATTAGATCATTATCCTTTAGTACTATTAATTAATTTATTTTTAATATAGATTATTTTAGAGTATGAGATTTAAGATATGCTTTTATTGAAATAAGCTTTCTTTATGGAATACCTTGCTATTTTCTTAACGTGGTTAAGTTTTAGAAGGCTTTTCTAGATTTCTTTATATAAGCAATTGGATCGCGTGAAAAATAGGAGAACATGGTGAAAACTGAGTTTTTTTTGTTTGTTCCTCATCCGGAATTGGAATTTAGAGCTTCAAGAGTCATTTGGGGAGTTTTGGCATGCTCTGGATGTGATGGTGATGTCAAAACATCAAGATTCAGAGCACAAATTTTTTTGCAACAACTGTAGCATGTTATGGGATACCTCTTGACTCTTAAAACTCTATATTTCAATTGATATTTGTACTTTCTTTGTAATTATATGTAAGATATGAATGTAAATATCTATGTAAAACTATAATATATAACTAAGGATGGCAAACCATGGCTTTTGCCATGGGGGAGGTTGGGCCTAATTGTGCGTTTTTCTCTTGTCTTTCTCAATCTATTGAGTTATTCAAATCCTCTTATGTATAATAATGTCATTTCTATTTAGTAGTTGAGGATTTTGATTTGTTATATTTTTCCATTAAGTTCTATTATGTGTGTCATAAAGTTGTTTATGATTGAGATTTAATTTGCTAGATTTGCCACGTGTTCCGCTTCATAACTTAGAGAGTAAAGCAATGAGAGTGAATATAAGAGTTTACAACTTCTTAATTCATATTGTTAACATGATATCCTTGATGCATCCTTGCGGTAGGCTTCTCTCATTCTCGTACTCTTATCTTAGAATAGTGCGTTGTGCCCTAAATGGGGTTAATAGGGTGCACTTTATATAGTTTTTAGGAGGGGGTTAGTGAGTATTCTTTTTTTTTTTGGGGGGGGGGGGGGAATGCTTTAAATACAAAAACATTACATTTATTGTACTAATATATTCTTTTCAACTTACATTTCAACTTTGCTTATGGAAAATGGGGCACCATGGAAAAATGACAATTCTTGCTTATTTGATCATGGCAATCATCTCACAACATAGCAAATCAAGCTTTAAAGCTCAATGTTTCATTTCCTTCTTGCTATCTCAAAATGGAGTTGCACTTGCTTTTTGGACAAAGATTGCCATGAACCATAGCTTTTTGCTTTTAGCCTATTATTTAGGAGAATTGCTAGCAACATCGGCAATGATGGTTGTTCCCTAGACACAATTGGATAGTTAACTATCTCGTCTAAAAGAAAATTGACTCTAGCAAATGGGCGTCGAAAAAGAAGTACGTTTGCTATTAAGGCTTTAAGCCTTTGAACTAAGGTGTGATTCACATGTTTCTTAAAATTGAATTTGTTTCTTAAAAATTCAGAGCTATAAGCTTATTTTGAGAGCCTAGATGTGCCTTAAGAGTTTGAACATAAAATCAAATTGGGAGCTTAATCTATTTAGCATTGATAATGTTTTTGTTATAATCAAGAAAAATGGAGACATTATATTCTCTCCCTTAAAGAACTTGATATATCCTCATCCCAACAATAACTAGAGGCAATTCTTTTACAAGGGGGCCTTTCTTAACCCATGTAGCATATTCTTTTGGATATTCCTTACATTGTGCTAAGTGTTTAGTTATGGTGGAGTTTTGGAGATGCTTGGTTTTAGAATCTTAGATCCTATGGGGTTGCCTTTCAAGGACTCCTGATCTAGGTATTGCAATTTGTTGATCCTTAGGTACATGTGGTATTAGCAAGCTTACATGGAATAATCATGAAACTTCTATGGGATGGAAGCTCCAACTTGTAAGCATGGGCCCCTAAACATTTGTAAATCTTGTAAGGCCATAATATTGAAGACCTCATTTCTCAAACTTCCCAAGTAAGAGTGTATTCTTCTTGGGCCATACAAGAAGACAAGCCTTACCATCCTCCTTGAAAACCCTTCTGATCTCCTTGTATCGGCATAGTGCTTCTAGCAATCTTGGGTGACCTTAACATCTAGGGTAATGGCCATGGGTTGTTCCTCTCTCTCTCTCTTCCAACATTACCTTAGAAGCCTCCACCCTAATAGTAGAGTCCAAGAAATTTAGAGTGGATAACCACTCCTAACCATGTACTATCTTGAAGGGCTGACAATGGATACACATTCCTAACGTTTGGGGTAATGATTGGATAATAGTATCATGAAAGGTTGACAAATTTTTACTTGGGGATAAGAGTTTTAATGCATGGGCCATGAATTCCACAAAGGGAAAGTAGTTAATCAACCTTTTTGGTTTTCTTCCATAGTAGGTCCTTTGCTCATCAATTTAAAGTGATAGGTAGTATTGAAACATAACTTTGTCCCTATAGCTTGGAATATGATTTTCCAAAAGTTGGTTGGTGAAATTAGAGTCACGATTGTTGAGTATCCTTGGAGGTAGGTCATGTAATTTGAAAATTTCCTTAATAAAGAGAGAGGAAATATTCGAAGACTTAAATGCTTTTTTCACTAAAATAAGATGGGAGACCCTTTTGAGTGGATCCACCACACCAATATCATATCCTCCTTGAACAGTAAGAACACTTATAAGAAAGGCCATACCCATGCGCTCCCACATCATTTATGATATGACTAGAGGATGCAGTTTGCCTAACATTTTGATCCTTTTAGAATTAATCCACCAACATGACAAGCATCCTTGCCATAATGGAGGACATCTTCTTTAGTCATGGCCAATGGTAACTCTTTCTCACCACATTCAAGATCTTTGCATAGCCTCGGTGACCTACTAGTGGGCTATCATATGCCTCTTGAAAAATAAGCTTCTTTAGTTCTAAATGTATGGAAATAGGTAGTCAGTGATCAGAATATAGACACCAATCATGTTCAAGATAGTTCTTACTTGAACATTTTTTCCAAGAAGGGTTTGAGAAATGTGGAATAGATATTATCTCTTGGTGCAGTTTGTCATGATGTGTAGCTTTCCTTGTTTTGACTATGGAATTGTTGGGCATGGAGATTACATTAAAAAAATACTTTTGATTTAGGGAATTTGGAACCACATTATCTTTGCTTAGATGAAATACTTGATGTTGAATTTAGTCAAGCTTTTGTAAGCAATCACTAATTGAAAGTTGTGATTAAGAAAGTAATATCACCATAAAATGAGATTGTACCATTCATAATAAATCTAGGCCATGAATACTATGATTTGATTCATAGATCTTTAATTTGTGAGAGACATAGGCTATTGATATTTCTTCCTACACTTAGACATTGCCAAGTGAAAGCTTCCTTGCATTGTAAACGATTTCAAACTTCTTAGTGCAGTTTGAAAGCTTGTACATTTGTGAGGATAAACTTGAGATGATCAAAGTTAGCCTACTATATTGGGGTCTAAATTCTTTTACAATTCTTCTTGAGAAAGTCAAGGTTGCTACTATAAGAGCATAACCTTGAATGAAAATTCTATACCACCCTGTGAGTCCTAAGAACCCATAGACTTCCTTGAAAGTCTAACATTGTTGGCATTCCAACATAGCTACAAATATATTATCCTTGAAAGCAATGAATCCTAGATACTCAATCTAAGAAGTGAAGATGGTATTCTTGCTTCTTTTTGCAAAGAACTTATGAGTGCAAAGGAGAGCTGTAGTACCTTAGGAATACACTCCTTGTGCTCCTTTAACTTAGAGTAAATTACTATATTGTCAAAGAAGATGAGAGCACAAAATTCATCCAAGTATGGTTAGAGTATATCTTGCATTTGGATATTCAATGTGCTAGATGCTTTGGTTAAGCCGAAGGACATGATAATGAGCTCATGGTGGCCATAGTGTGTACTAAAGGATATATTCAAGATGTCCTTTCTCTTGACCCTAATTTGACAGTAGCTAGATCAAAATTTAATATTCAAAAACACATTGGTGCTATGTAAAATGTCCAAGAGTTTGTTAATATGAGGATCATGGTGCTTATTTTTTATGATCACCTTGGAATCAATGCAAGGTGTAGAGTACCATCCCTGTTCTTTTGGAATAGTGTCGATACTCTCTAGAGAGAATTGCTAGGGTAGATGAACATTGGTTGATGAGGTCTCTAAGTTGAGTTTTGAGAGTAAGTCCACCTTTTACAACCTTTTTGAGACTGATCAAACCCCAAAAACTAGCTCAAAATTTTTGATTAGTCTCTTGGTGTGTTTGTAAACTTAGTAATACTTCATGAAACATGTCAACAAAATCTTGAAGCTATGTTGATTCTTGCTCCTCCTCCTATTTTATTAAGTTTGACAAGGAATATATGCTATAGTTTCCAAACTTCTTTCAAGAGACATTTGGGCTTTACTAGGTAGATTTTGGACTAACACATCTTCCCTTGCATACAAACTTCTTACCCATCCTAATTGAGGAAAGTGAATTTACTTTTGTATATATAATTCTTAAACTTTAGCAAATAACCAGTGCCCTAGTATCCCGTTGTATATCCCTAGTGGAAGTAATCTAAAGTCAATATGGGTTGAATTTGGCCAAAATTTGAAGCGAACACCTCCTACCTTAGCTTTGGACTTAATTTCCCCCCTGTCACTAGGCCAACTCTATTGTAATGGTCTTGGCTAGTAGTTCTTTTAACTATAGTCTTCTCAAACATCTTGGTGAAATAAAAGAATCTATCATCAAGGAGTTCAAAAGGATTACCTTAAGCTGTGGTAGGTTTTGGGATGACTCTACATTGTCAATTGGAGCTTTAGTGTCATGCTTTAGTTGTTTTAACTATAGTCTTCTAAGACATCTTGGTGAAATAAAATAATCTATCAACAAGGAGTTCAAAAGGGATTACCTTGATATGTGGTAGGTTTTGGGATGACTCTATATTGTTAGTTGGAGCTATTTTAACTTTGTCCAAGTCTCCTCCATTCTTAATGTTTGGCCAACCTTGATTTTCATGCCCTCGTCCCTCTAGGTTCCCTTGCAAAAGTTGGTCTAGGGCTTTGGGTAGTTGTTTCAAAGATACCCTCATTTGTCACAATTGGAGTACCTAGGTTGGAAACTTGAAAAACGCTTTAGCCAATTAGCTCAGTAGTGTCTTGATTCATTGTTAGTGAAGCAACAAGCTCATCCTTAGTGATTGAGGAGTAGAAAAAGGTTATTGCAACCTTTTGGCTTGGGTTCCATATTGTGGCCCTTGTCATGGGTTTTAAGATGAACTAACACTTGTCCCCCTATCAAGAGGCTTAGCCCTAGGGAAAGTTTCTTCAAGGGAAGGGGGGTCATTGTCTCTAAGTGAGTATCTAGGAATACATTAAAGCCTTGACATTTTGGGCCCCTTGGTGATCAATGGTCATGGTTGATAGTTTAACAAAATCTCTTATTCAAAGATTGATAGGTTGTTTGATACATGCATGGCCTTAAAAACTATGAAGTTGATTATTTTCCATCATAGTTTAACAAAATATCCTATTCAAAGATTGATAGGTTGTTTGATACATGGCCTTAAAAACTATGAATTTCTTGTAGCCGAACGTGATTCTCCAATTTAGCTATATGAATTGAAGTTTTCCATAACATGCACGAGATATCTTAAAGAATAATTCAACTTTTTCATAGTAAAATACAATAGTATTGTGTGAACCTAATCCAAGAATGGTAAAAAATGCAACTACTAAAAATAGCAATCGCAAGAGTTCAAAAGTGTGAAGGAAGTTGCCAAGAGATTAGGAGTTATTGAAAACATAAAATTTTGACAAGTTTCCCAAAATTGTAGCTAATAATTGTTATAAAATTGTAAGTGATGACTAACAATTGGAAAAAACAAGGAGAGATCAAGAAAAGTCCTAGAAAAATAGCATAAATTTTAAAGATATTTAAGGCCTCAAAGATGGCTCTTGAAATTGTATCTCTACTCATCTTTTCACATTTGAGATTATTCCATTAAGGCTTAAATTCCATATATTTTAGAGTCAATGATAAAATTTCTATAGCATGTGGATAATAATTTCTATGAAATTAGAGCTTTGGGCTCATTGTTAAACTATTTTAACACATAGGGAAAACTAGAATGTCTATAAGTGGATAAGAGAGAATGATTGGTTGCAAAAGCCGAGGGACAACACTAAAAGATAACCTTGTACAAATATTGTACATGGATAGGAGAGAATGATTGGTTGCAAGCGGAGGGATAGAGGGTACTCAACTCTAAAAGGTAACCCCGTATAGATACTGTGCAAAATTGTATACAGATCTCATTCTTATGTGTGCAACTATTGAGAGCCTCTCCTTCTCCATCTTCTTATCTTCTTACTTGCTTCACCATAGCTTGAGAGTGAGGATTGGAGAGTGAGAGAGATTAAGGGAGTGAGTGAGGGACTCAAGGTAAAGGAGCTACTTATCATTCTTCTTCTTATTCTTCTTCTTCTTGACTTGCTATTTAAACGATGAAAAAGTGAAGGTGAGAACATGAGTGAGTGGGAGAGTGAGAGAGCTTGAGAGTGAGGGATAGGTTGGGAGAAGATACACATTCCTCCTCCTCCTCTTTTTATATATTTTCCTCTTGGAACTAGAGTAACAATGGTAGATGGATCAAATGAGGGAGCAATGATAGATCTAAAGGAGTCACAATTGAATTTGGGACTTATCAGCAAATCATGTATAGTGGATTAGACTCTCATGAGTGCAAAGGCTATGATAATGGTCACTACAATCATTGTTGTTTGGCTTACTTCTTTCATGGAATTGAGAGGAGAGAGCTATTTGTCTTGTACTAAGAGTATGAGCCATTTAGATGCTATATATATATATATGAATATGAGAGAGAGAGAGAGAGAGAGAGAGAGAGAGAGAGAGAGAGAGAGAGAGAGAGAGAGAGAGAGAGAGAGAGAGAGAGAGAGAGAGAGAGAGAGAGAGAGAGAGAGAGAGAGAGAGAGAGAGAGAGAGAGAGAGAGAGAGAGAGAGAGAGAGAGAGAGAGAGAGAGAGAGAGAGAGAGAGAGAGAGAGAGAGAGAGAGAGAGAGAGAGAGAGAGAGAGAGAGAGAGAGAGAGAGAGAGAGAGAGAGAGAGAGGAAACACATTAAATCATATGTACCTCTCTAAGTCTTGTTGTTCAACTCCAAGGATCATTTTTGATAGGACAAAAATAGAATCCACTTTGCTCACAAGAGTGGAAAATTAAGGGCCTCACAAGAAAGCCATAGAGAAACCTAATAGAGGACCTCACAAAAAAGCACACACAACTAGAATAGGATAGAATATGGTAGTTTATGATGGATCGATGAATGAGAATGAGTAGATTTTGGAGTATATTGAATTCTACATTTTTCTCAAAAGAATTGAAAATAGCCCAAACAATTAAGGGTCTCACCAAAAAGCCATGGAAAAACCTAATAGAGGGCCTCACTCATACCTATGTGGAAAATCAAGGGTCTCATTGGTGTGGAAACTTAATTTTCTATGCTCATATTGGTGTGGAAAATTAAGGGTGTCACAAAAAATCCATGGAGAAATACAATAAAGAACCTCACAAAAAAGTACACAAGATAGAATATGCTAGTTTATGATGGATTGATGAATGGGAATGAGTAGAGTTTGGAGTGTATTAGATTTTGCATTTTTCTCAAAAGAATCAGAAACAACCCAAAGAAAGTATCATCCTTGATCTTGTGTGTAGCTCAAATTTAGTATTTTGATGAATAGATAACTTGCATAAGTTGAATGGTTTGGATTGTTCAAGATGAAGAAGAGACAAAGGTTAGGGGGGGTGTGAGAATGGAGGAAGCAAAAAAAGCAAGATGTGAAAATGAGAAGAATAATGAAAATTTAATCCATTTAAACCCCAAAACTAGGTTAATGCAGCTTCATACGCACTATCCATTGTGTGATCGTAAATCCATAACCTTTTATTAAAATGCGATGAAACTTCACACGCGCACTCGTTAGGTGGCCAAGAGCCCATTTTTTTGCATGTAGTCTAATGGTCCGAAGCAAGGAAAGTGGTTCCTTGCTGTATGCATTAAAAAAATAATAATTTGGGCTCTTGGCCACCTAATGAGTGCGCATGTGAAGTTTCATTGCATTTCGATAAAGTTTGGTATTTTAAAAATTATCCCACATCAAAATTATGAATGGATTGATAATCGAGAAATCAACATTGCGACTACTGGCCCTTAGAAACTTCACACCACATAGACTATACAGAGGCATCATAAGTAAAGTTTACAATAAGAAATGGCAAATTTTTGCGTGTTTTTTCTATTAAAATTGACATTGCTAGCAAAGACTGCAAGTAAGAATTGAAAATACATCAAAGATGCATAGTCAAAGTTGAGAGCGAAGGACAAGAGTAAAAATTTAATTCATATTTTAAGGGTGCGAATAATAGTTTTGCACTGGGATATAGTCATATATCCAATGCACGAGGAGAACACTATGCCAAAAAAGATAACATTACAAACCGTGTTCATTCCATTGGAACGAATGCATCCTTCATTGCTTGAATATTTCTTACAAGTTGAAAGTCCTTGGGAGTTACAGTGATGCGCTTCATATGTATTGCACAATGCTAAGCATTAGTCATCAAGTTAACTAAAAAGGCATGTGCAGCACACTGTAGATCATTAAGGCATTCTTTTATAAAGAGATCATGTCTATCCTAACCTTATGCCAAAAACCACCTTCTTCTTTTTGTGTGATAGAGGCCTTGCACAATCTCGTGAACAATTCTCAAGAAGCTCGCCTTCAGAATGATGAGATCAAAAGAGCATTGATACCTCCTAATTTCTCTTAGGGCAATTGTACATGGCTTCCACTTGTGTTTCTTATGGGAATGCTGAGGAGGGCCCACGTGAGGGCGGCTTGAGAAAGCTGGGTTAGATTGAGAAGGGGTTGCATCGGAGCTAGTAGATGCTCCAACGGGCTCAACACGATATAGGGCTCTAAGCAGAAGCTTATTTGCAACTACCTTAGACCTAGCCATCTTTCTTGCACAAGAGATGTGAGAACTCAATGAATAAGATAGAAAGTGAAACCTTCTTTTATATAACCCTAAACTGTAAGACTCATTCACATAGATGCACATTCTCTTTTTCTCTCTTAAACTATGAATTGTATTCACACTGAGCACATTGTTCATCTTACTATCTTAGTTCTCTTCGAAACCATTTGTTGCCTTGTCGAAGCCTTTTTTTAGCCACTTGGCATGGTTTTCTTTGGCACTTGAGGCTTCATAATGCACTCTTTTAGTGACACAATGCGATTCCATCATGTTTGCAGCCGATTCATCAACACTTTCATTTGCTCTCTTTTGCGAGTTTAGCTTCGCCCGCTACTATAATCCTATACCACCAAGATAGAAATTGGATCATTGGATTGCTACCATTCACTCCTCCACCATGATCGGTTTTTCTTTGATATGCACCATGTGCTATCCAATGTGAATTTTCCATCCCTTGTGTGGATCAAATTTCAATGCTTCCCTTTTTTGCAAAGTATGGCCCATGTGCCTCAAGAATATGCTATAAAGACACATATCACGCATGAGTAAAACTATGCTCAATAGTTTATACAATTCATATAATTTTAAAATATTAACTTAGTATGCACCATGTAATGTGTGATAGAACTTTGGCCCCACACTTCCACCATGTTTTCGTAGAAGCTATGCACAACATTGATAAATTTTTGCTTATCTTCATTGTTAAACACTATCTTGCGAAGTAAGGGAGCCAATTTGTTAAGACTTATATCTCCATTGGATAGTAGACTAGCTTTACTATCCCATCCTTGATTAATTCATGCACATAGTGATATTGGATCTCAATGTGTTTGATACATGCATGAAAAACTCTATTTTTGGCAATGATGGCGGTGCAACTCTTTTTATCATATCTTAGCACTATTGGATCTCTATCATGTACTCCCATATACCATAAGATCCTCTTTAACCATAATGGTTCACATAGAGCAAAGCAAGTTACCTTATACTATGCTTTGGTAGTAGAAGACAATGCCACAACTGGTTGCTTCTTACTGATCCAAGAGAAAATTCGTGAACCTAAAGAGAAACAGTATTCAGAAACTAGTTTTCTAGAATCATTATAATCTGTCTAATTTGAGTCACAATTCTCCATAAGAGCACTTTCGAAAATGTATGCAATACCATAGTCAAGAGTTCCCTTCAAATATCTGATGCACCCACATCCCAGCTTTAAAATGACTTTTTGGTGGCTTGTTTGAGAACATGCTCAAAATACCAATAGAAAAAAAGATATCTAGTCTAGTCTTACACAAGTAGATGAAGCTACCAACCAACCTCATAAACCTCCAAATGTCTTCTAGTGTTGATTTATCCTCAATGGATAACTTCACATTGACCTTCATAGGTGTAGCTATCTCCTTACACTCGATCATGCCAAATTCTTTTAAGATCTCCCATATATATTTATTTTGATTTATTTTGAGAGATGAAGATTTTGCCAGGAAGTCCCCAAACAATAGTGTAACAAGCCCAAGTCTATCATTTCAAACTTAGAGCTCAAAGCCTTTCAAATCAAATGGATCATATCTTCATAGTCACTTGTAATATGAAGGTCATCTACATAAAGGGAAATCACTATAAACTTTTCACCATCCCTATAAACATACAAGTTAGTATCTAAGACACATCTTTGAAAATTCAAGCCTAAAAAGAATTTATCTATTTGCTGCTAGTACCATGCTCTACGGGCTTGCTTTAGCCCATACAAT
This sequence comes from Lygodium microphyllum, assembly GCF_053477565.2. Taxonomy (NCBI): domain Eukaryota; kingdom Viridiplantae; phylum Streptophyta; class Polypodiopsida; order Schizaeales; family Lygodiaceae; genus Lygodium; species Lygodium microphyllum. The sequence continues at coordinate 115,145,541 of NC_141137.1, forward strand.
TATTTCTTTAGCTTACAAAATTCATCCTTAGAATGGAGGCCTCAAACCCTGGTGGTTGAGCGATGTACACCTCTTCCTTAAGGTCACCATTCAAGAACGCGAATAAAACATCCATTTGGTAAACTAGCCACTTTGTATAAGCGGCCATTGCAAGTACTGTGTGAATAGTGGTCATTCTAGTAGTTGAAGCAAATGATTCTTTAAAATCAAATCTTTCAACTTGTGAAAATCCCTATGCAACTAATATACCTTTTTACTTTTCTAGCTAGCATCAACCTTGTACTTTACCTTCTAGATCTATTTGGTACCAATAATCTTCCAGATCCACTAAAGCTTAGATGGTGATCCAGATATATGATAGGCGAAGAGCTTAATGGTAGCTAGAAGAACCCTGAGTAGGTGAAAGATAGATAAATGATGGATTTAGAGGGATCTTCCCTTTATAGCCCATGAAGATATTCTAGTTAGCATGTCCAACCATATTATGAACCTTCTCTATTCGATAGAGAATATTCTAGAAAATATTCCCTTTACCGTCGAGGTAGGGGTGTTGCCCCCTAACCCTATTCATGTGGGCCACTAGCCCTCTTGAGACCCCTCCCCCCAACTAGGGTCACTTCCACATCCCCTACACCCCAAAATAGAACTCCTTGATAACTCCCACATCCTACAATTTGATGCATTATGCCTCGAGTTGCTACCATCATTACTCTATCTACCCCAAATTCTATATCCATAAAGGTCACATTTTTTCCATCCAATCACATAGCTTGTCCTCATAATGGAGGCCTTACAACTTTGAGCACCATTGATCATTGGTGGAACCTTATAAGGGTGGGGCATTGAGCATATCTAGCACACACACACACACACACACACACACACTCTCTCTCTCTCTCTCTCTCTCTCTCTCTCCCCCATCAAACATGGCTTCATATTCTCACACTAAAAGAAGGAATATTTGCATATGAATTTTTTTCAAAGCACCAACTTAAAATTGATTGTAGTCATGGTCTCCTCGAGTCTATTATACTCTTCCATACTCATATTTTGTATTTGACATCTTAATATATATTGTGACACTTAGCACTATTAACGAATAGCAAGTCATGGAATGAATGTTCAATGATCAAATAGTATGTCATCAATAATATTTTCATCCACTCTATTACAAAGCTTATAGGAACGTCAATTAATAGGTTCCAAGTAGAGATTGAGTAACTCAAGCAAGTAAACAAGTACCAAAGAACATTGTAGATGGATGGATTTGATACAAATCTAGCATAATGATAACCATTGATACTAGTCACAAGTGCAGGAGTGGATATTAACCTTTCAACCATTCTAAAAAACATATTACCAAAACCATACCATTTGAGGTTTTTAATGATAAAGTGCCAATTTTGTACTATCGTATGTCTCACATCCATGTTCATGAGGCAAGATCCAATCCCATAAGCCATAGCATGGTCAATCCCAATCAAGAGATTAAAAATAGCATCATGAATCCCACTAGAAGTCATAAATCCATATTGAGCCCTATTTAGCACATTAGGTAGAATAAACTTGAGTATGAGAACTACCTTTTCCATTAGTTTATAAGTCACATTAAGCATATTAAGATGATGGAAATTACTAGCCTTACTCTTTATATCATTTGTGGGAACAAGATTTGATCAGGTCTTGATTCTTTTCACAAGACAATCAACCTTTCTTTTTTTATTAGATTGATTAGTCTGCATATCTCATCCCCACAAGCTTCTCGAAAAATATTATAGAAATCTACAAAGGTGCCATCAAGCCTTGATGCCCAACCTTTCCTCATGTTACTTGAAAAAAACTTCAACTCTTCTTTAGTAAAAGTCTTGTTAAGCAATAGGGCCCTATCATATTAAATACAAAACATGATAGGACCTTATCAAATGTCTACCTTTACCTAATACACAATTTCATCTCTCAAATTTTCATAGATGACAATTCTAACATGATTTTTGCATTTAACCATCTTCTCTACAAGAATTGTTGGCATTTCATGGCGAACATGATTGTGTTTGTGCTTCTATTATTACTAGGGAGAAGGTGAAAGCTCTTACTATTGGATGAGATGATGACCGTGACCCATTTTTTTAATTGGGTTGTGCAAAGTTTTTATGTAAATACATTTTTTAGAACGTTTAGGTACTCCAATGGGATTGGGTATCACTATGGCTCAAAGTTTTCTATGGTTGGTTAAGTTTTTTAATAATATTAGAAATTTCTATCATTTGATGCTAGGAATGGTTCAAAGTATTATTGTAATCAAGCCAAAGATGACTCCCATTTAAGATTCATTGGCAAGGATAACTACTCTATGATCAAGCCAATAATGACTTCCATGATGATATTTAATGTTATTATTTTTCAATTTATATATCCTTTTGTTTTTTTTTGGAGGAAAGAGGGGTTGTGATACCATATCTTGGGACTCTCTTACCAATACTCGTAGGGCAAAGATCAATGTTGGATCAGAACCAATGCAAGAGAAAGCTAAGATGTTGGCTTTCTAGCATCTTAAGAAAATAGATTTAGACCAAACTTGGCAATATTTTCAAAGATTGGATAAGGATATTAGAAAGATCAAGGTTAGAATCAAACATTCTTAAGTGAAACAATATATGGTGAATGCATGGAAAAGGTGATTGACATATTCCAGTGGACCGTTGAAAATTTCCATAGTGTTGATGGCTCTCTTTCACATGTAACATGGCTATACATGGAGGCCTTTAATGAGGAATTTTTTCCTAGATGGTGTGGAGGGTCAGCTCTCAAAAACCATAAGTAGAATTGGTTTTGATAATCCATAAGGATCTCTTGTCATCCTCACTATGACTGATTTAAGGGTTTTTATAGGTTTCATCCTATAATGGTTCTTTAATATAGTTTACTCATGCATCACTAGGTGGATTGCATATGGTTGGGATGAGCAATTGTGGAATTATTCAATATAGTTTTCTCATGCATTGGTAGGTTGCTAGCATATGATTGGGATTACCAATTGTGGGATTCTTGATGGGCTGATATTGGCTCTAGGATCAATGGGTCTAGGTTCCAGAGGGGATGATAGGGCAAGATGTGTTGCTCTCATATACTAAACTCCTCTATTGGCTTAATAAGGTTTACACAAATAAGCTTTGGTCTAGAGTCCTTCTCAATGTGCATAACAAATGTCTACATCATAACCATAGCATTCACAACTAAAACAAACTTTAGGCCTCGGTTAGGACATGCCAAAGCCAAGTGATTGCCAATGCAATGGATGCATTGAACTTTGAATTTGTAAGATCTAAGCCTTAGGTTTTTCATTTACTCTTGCAAGTCATTGTTTGAGCTTTTTCCTTTCCCTCTTTGTTTGAATAGGTTATCTACTCAAATAAATTCTTCAAAAAATCCTCCTAGATTGGTTCCATAAAAGGTAGAATTACTAGCTAGCACTTTGTAAACTCCTCATAATGGATTTTCTAGATAAATTCTATTGAGACCTCCTTTTGATAAAGTCTCTCAGCTATAGGGATTCTCTTATAAATCCTTTGCACATCAGTGATATAGATACAAATGGCTTCACTTTCTTATTGGCTTATGTTCATAAGCTTGATAATTAGATTTTTTACATATTGTAATTTGAGGAACCATTCAATGAACAAGTCTATGAGTGAATTGAAATTACCCTCTTCAACGGGGTTGTAAGCTGGTAAACTAGGTTCTACCCTTTTCTCCTAGGCATAATCAAAAAGCTCATGCCTTCTTATCATTCTAATTAAGACCATTGACCTTGCAAACCTATTCAAACTACTCCACAAAACTACATGGATTGTCCCCTACTCTCTCCCTACTCTATAGTACTCCGATTGGTTAGCCACAAGCAAAAGTTTGATTTTCTCTTTTATTCCTACACCTAATCTTAGGCCAATCAATATGGTCACACAAGAGCCATGATTTTTTGTATTATTGTAGCTTGTTCTAGTAGTTTATTAAGTAAGTGATCATCAATCGTGTTTATCAATTTGTTTCCCACGATATGGCCATTGTTGTTTGAAATATCTGGCTTTACCATTATGAGCTAGTTATTGAAAAAGAGTGCTCTCTTTATCACTATTCTTAGCCTCAATTATTGCAACAATAATTTTCATTCTTCTTGTGACCATAGCATTGAACCATGCATCAAAGTTCTCCTTGAGGTCCTTAAGTAGTTTGTCTCTAAGATGTGACATCCACCTATACTATCCTAAACCTATGAGATTTTTTGTCAAATTGATCAAGGATGTGACCCAAATTACTTCAAGAAAGTAGTATCCTTGCTAGGAAGAAAATATTATAGCTTATGTCTTCACATAATAAAATGTTATTTACTTTGGGTGAAAACTTGTGTTCCTTCTTAGCTCTTGTTGGCTCAATAGGTCTTCATTCTTTTCTTGCAAGATTAAATATTCTATTTCACTCTTGTGCTAAGTTACTTGCATGTGCTTTAAATAAGGTTCTTTCCACTAGTTAGGTTTAATGTACTTTAAAAATCTTGCACCTTAAGAGTAGGTTGGCTACTTACTATGCATAAGATTCCATAAAAACTTTTTATATTGAGGGATCCTTATAGTTCCACATGTGTTGACTTGCTCATTTTAATTGTTCTAAATTATTTTTGCAAGAATGACTCTATTTGGAGTCTAGACATGAAAGTTATAACTAGATGAAAATTATAACTAGATGATGGTACTTGTAGTGAGAGAGATGTATATTTTACTTATGGTCATGCCATCTTATTTTCAATTATTTTCATGTCGTCAGATTGTGGTCATTGATTAAGGGTGGTAAGGTCATGGTGAAGGAGGATGGTGGACTTGTGGTGAAGAAGGGTCATGAAGTCATAGCAGTAGAAAAAGAGAGTTGTGGTGAGGATAAAGGTTCATGGTGAGCTTGATAGCCACAATGGAGAGGAGAGTCAAGGTGAGGATAAAGGGCCATGGTGAGGATGTGTAGTGAAGTTAGTCATGGTGCGAGATGTAAATTGTGGTGACATCATCTTTCTAGAAATTGTGGCATATGAAGAACTTCTCGAGTAGTTGAGTTAGCTACAATGAGCACTCTAGGTTGGTGAAACTCACTTTATGCATGTGTCTTTTTCAAAATATTAGAGAGGGAAGTCAAAAACTCATATAGATTTGGACTTTGTGCACACTCAAGCAAGAGATGGGTGTAACAAGGGATGAAATCAAAGGAAGAGATGGTGGGAGAGTTGCTAATCAAGAGATGAGGCTATGGAGAGATATAGAAGGCTTAGACAAGACAATAGCTCCAACCTTCCTCAAGCTTCTATAGCAAATCAACTAGATATATATTTCCAAGCTTACATCAAGAGATTGATGTAGTGGTGGATCACTTGTGGATGCAAGCTCAACTTTTATCTTCTCATACTCCATTTCTCTGCTATAGAGTCCTCTTCTACAACATTTTCCTCCCTCGCACCATGTCTAGCAGTTTTGGTCATGTCCACATGATCGACTTGGGAGTAGCAATCATGATAATTCTTAAACAACAAGTGTGGCATTGGTGGACCATGCTTGAGATTGAAAATAAAAATTGATCATAAAGGAAATTTATAATTGTGCTCATGCTAACTTTCTTATTAGCATCATTCCCATCATTTCCTCCTCGAGCTTGCATGGCACACACCAAGCAAGCATGTCACCGTTTTGGCCCCGGGAAGACCTCATGCCAAGGCCTGCTGCCACCTGGAGCACAAGGGGGAGCCTTCTCTAGTGCAGCAACAAGTGCTTCCCATAGAGCACAATGGCCACCACAGAAGAAGAGGAGATGGAAACTGGGCACTGTCGCCCTTCAGGAGATCAATGTGGATACGAGCTTCTCATCACGAAAAGATATTTTCATAAGGTTGTTTGCGAAGTCATGCAAGACTTGCAGTTGAAAGGGATAGGAAGATTTTGGGCACAAGTGCGGGATGGCCCACTAACAAGAAGGTTGACTACTGCAGCTACGGAGGCCCTACAAATAGATGCAGAGGGGTTTCTCATCGACTTGTTCAACGATACACAGCTAGCGACCATCCATGCAAAGCGTGTCACAATAACAGATAAAGACACGAAATTTATCATTTGGTTTCGACACGGCAAGGGGACTCCTCCATAAGTTGTGAGATTAATGATGTAAGGTTTTGTAATGAGTGTTATAGCACCATAGTATCTTGGAAGGCCAAAATTTTTTGTATACTCTGTCACATTGAAATATTTATTTATACATACATAACATCTCATGTGATGTGTACTGAATTCAAATAATTGAGTAAAGTTATTTTGTTTTGTTTCTTGAAACACACGACTCTTAATTTTTATTTAACGTATGAACACATCAAAAGTAGTAATATATACATATACAAGTTACGTTATTGCTTATGCACAATTGCAAGTGTACTACTACATGTTGACATAATTAAATCAGATTATGTTAACGTATGTGAATGTATCATTCATGTACCACACATTATCGTCACACTTACACGAACCACACATTTATTCAATAAATATTAATTTATAGGGACATAGTAAAATATCTTATATTCATCAAGAAAAATGCATGCGATGGTTGATAGTGATGGCATATACAAAAATCCGATAGCCAACAAGAACTCTCAATTGTTCCTTGGCTTTTTCATTTGTGGAGAGGAGGGGCTAGCTTTCATTTGTGGAGAGGAGGGGCCAACTTTCGATGAAAACATAAGTTCATTCTTTGCTTCAAAAATGATGCGCTCCCCCTTTAGCTCTTTCTCCAGGAAAAGCAGATTTGACACTTTAGCAAGGTCACCTAATGTAGCAAGCACACATTGCTCCACCACGTGTTTGGTAAAATAAGTAAAGAAGCTTTGACCTCTTGATTAGCACCACCTTTTCTAAGCTAGATGTCACAGATATTGCTCTAAAAGGCTCAAACTTGGTAAAATCTTGAATATTCATGATTATTTTTTACCCTCATAGTAAGCACTTCTTATGGAAGACCACCAAGTCTGCGACAAGGTTACCAATGCACTCCTTCAAAGCTGAATCCTTTTATCAATCTACATGATGAGCTCCTTCTTGGTGCGCAGATCGGACGCAGGTAGCTCATGTAGTGAATTCCCAAAGGTCCCCAAGAACAAAGCACTCTACTTTTTAGCACAAAAACCAATGTAAAAACAAGCACGACATGAGACAAGAGACAAATTGGGTTCAATCTCCCCCATGCCTTGTGTGAGCGCTTCACAAAGCATGTATTTAATGTATATTTCCAATCTTTATGCTAAAAAATAGCCCAATTACAAAAATATGACAAGCTTTTAGCTTTTGAGTTTGCTTTCTACCAAAAATAAGAAAATAAAGCTAATGGACGGTGCCCATAGTGTCTGGCACGCCCGATCTCAATGTCCAAATAAAAATAACATATCCAGGCGCATAAGCGCATACAGAATAATAATAAATAATCGATGTCTCTATAGACATAATCAAAATATAGGCGTGGCGCCTATCAAAATATAGTCGAAAACCCGCTAGACTCCAATGCTTTCCTCCTCCACTGCTGCTATCTCTACACATCAACTGAAGCATTCACAATCGTTAGTAAAATAACACAATTAAACCGACAAAAGTGAATACCTAGCAGTCTTCAGCTACATAAATAAATCAACTGGTTAGAAATAAATCCTAACCTTAATTTATTACGAGTGCGCACTCTAAACTCATAAACGTTTATTAATTTAATATGCATTTTGCGGAATCACCCGCTATGGAATCACCCATGTACACACTAAATTAATGAAACGCCCGAAAAGGACAGGCGTCCCCATCAACTTCTCGCACAAAGAATCCTCTTTGCGTATGAGCCCCGGTCATCTAAGTTTACGGAATCCACCGTAAAACCTCACGGAATCCACCGTGGAATATGCCTCCTGGCATCATACCCCCGGGTGGGATAGCAATTGACCTCAATTGCTATTAGCTCAATGTGGAGCTAACAGAGTGGGGAAAGCATTTAAGTCTCTAGCGTGCATCCATTGTGCTTCTTCTACAGGATGGTTCTTAAATTTCACGAGATATCTAGAGTACCTTCGGCCAGTTCTAGTGGTCATGTAATCAGTGTCTATGATGGCTTCTGGTTCAAGGATTTCTGTCTCTTCTTCTAGTAAAGGTGGGTTTTCATAGACAGGGTGGATAGGTAGTTGTCCTCTAAATGGTCTCAATAAACTAATATGAAATGTATTATGAATTTTCCAATGAGATGGCAGCTCTAACTTGAATGCATTGTCATTAATCTTATGAATGATTCTAAATGGTCCGTAGAATCTAGGGGCTAATTTGACAACTGGATGTCTATCTACACTTTGCAGTCTACGCTTTTCTATTCTAAGCCAAACATAATCATCAACTTTGAAATTCATGGCTTGTCTTTTCTTGTTGGCTTGTTTGGTATATGATTGTTGGGCTTTAGCAATCATATCCTTGACCTCATCAAAAATAGTGTTATGCATAACAGCAATATCATCGGCACTTTGTATTCTATTAGACAAAGATGCAACATGTGTAGATAATCTATATCCATAAATAATTTCAAAAGGTGCTTTCTTTGTAGATGTGTGCGGTGTATTATTGTAAGCAAACTGTAATAAATGCAAATGAGTATCCCATGTTTGAGGTTTAAAGATAGTGTATGCACGTAAAAGATCTAAAATAGTGCTATTTGTGGCTTCTGTTTGTCCATTTGTTTCTGGATGAAATGCAGATGAGAAATCAATCTTTGTGCCTAGATTTGCAAACAGTGTAATCCAAAAATTATTACAAAATCTAGAATCTCTATCTGAAATGATCACTTTCGGCAATCCATGGTTAGTAAAAATAGTTTTCAAAAATAACTGTGCTGCTTGTGATGCTGTTAAAGTTTTCTTACATGCAGTGAAATATGCTTGCTTACTAAATCTATCTACAATTGTCCAAATCATGTCATGGTTAGATTTAGTATTTGGTAAGCCAGTAATGAAATCCATAGATATATGTTCCCAAGGTTTAGATGGAATAGATAAAGGCATTAATAACCCATACTGTTTACCATGATGTCTTTTTATTCTTTGACAAATCAGACATTCAGAAACAAAATTAGATACATCTGCATCCATATGCAGCCAATAAAAATCTTCAGTTAACATGCGTAATGTAGAAATGATACCTCTATGACCTTGATATGGGGGACAATGAATTTCATTTAAAACAAAAGATCGGAATGGAATAGTAACACACAGTCTCTTTTCAAAGAACATGAATCCATCATTATATGACAATGAATCAACAGGAATGAAATTATTTTGAACTAATTTTTGCCAATCAGAATGAAAAGTAATATCCTGGTGATATGTGTCTTTCATAGTAATTAAAGAATCAAAAGATATGATAGAAATGTTATGAATTGCAGGTCTTCTACTCAATGCATCGGCAACTACATTTTCTTTTCCAGGTTGGTATTGAATGATAGGATGGAAACTTTGAATGAATGAAGCCCATTTGATATGGTGGTCAGAAATTTGGGGTTGGCTAAGTAGATGTCTAATGCTTTGCTGGTCAGTCTTTATCATGAATTCTGAACCCATTAAATAATGCTTCCATTGTTTCAATGCTTGTACAACTGCTAAGAGTTCCTTGTCATAAGTGGAATATTTAAGCTCAGAGGGTTTCAGCTTAGAACTAGAATATGCTATTGGATGGTTATCTTGCATTAGCACGGCTCCTATTCCTGATCCGCTAGCATCGGTCACAACTAAAAAGAATGGTCTGTTAAAGTCAGGTAATTGTAGGACAGGGGCATTGGTCAATGCACGTTTGAGTAAATCAAAGGATTTCTGCTGGTTTTCAGTCCATTGATAAACAATGCCTTTCTTAAGAAGTTTGGTCAATGGTAAAGCAAGTAATGAGAAATTACGTACAAACTTCCTATAGAAACTAGCAAGACCAAGGAATGAGCGTAATTCATGTACATTTTTAGGAATAGGCCAATGCAATATTGCATCAATTTTCTTAGGATCAACTTTTATTCCTTCTTCTGATACAATATGACCTAGATATTCTATTTCTGTCTTAAAGAATTCACTCTTGTCAGGATTTGCAAACAATTGATTTTCTTTCAGTAATTGAAAAACTAATGATAAATGCTCATAATGCTTTTTTTCACTTTGACTGAACACTAAAATATCATCAAAGAAAACAATCACACAATATTGATATTTTAGAAAAATACGGTTCATCATTCTACTGAAAGTGGCAGGTGCATTAGTTAATCCGAATGGCATAACTAAGAATTCGTAATGGCCAAACTGTGTCCTGAATGCAGTCTTAAATATGTCGGATCTATCTAACCTCACCTGATGATATCCAGATTTAAGGTCAATTTTACTAAATATAGAAGATCCTTGCAGTTTATCCATAAGGTCGTCAACTCTAGGTATAGGATACCTATTCTTTACAGTGATCTTGTTTAATGCTCGGTAGTCAATACACATCCGATAAGTATTATTCTTTTTCTTGACTAAGAGCACAGGTGCACCGAATGGAGAACTGCTAGGTCGAATTAAACCTCTATTTAGTAATTCTTCTACTTGACTCTGGATTTCTTTTTGCTCTATTTGATTGTGCCTATATGGGGCTTTGCAAGGTGGTTGTGTGCCAGGTATTAGGTCAATCTTATGGTCTTCTGGACGTGATGGAGGTAAACCTAGTGGTAGGTCTTCTGCAAAACAATCCTTAAAATATGCAAGAAATTCCTTATGCCTAGGGTGCATATGAGTTTCTTTTGCGTGTAATTCATTCACCCAAATGAGATATGATTTAGTGTTCTTGCGTAGTGCACGTTTTGCTTGAGTATGCGAAAGCAGTGGAAACATATGAGATGCATGCATACCAAATAATGTAATAGATTTTCCTTGAAAATTAATATTCATTGTATGCGTAGAATAATCTATATTGGGATTATGTTGGTGTCTCCATGGCATTCCTAGAATAATGTCGCTAGACTGTAATGGGACAACTAAGAAATTTCTTCTTTCAATATATGGACCAATTTGAATTTCTAAATTTTGAACTTCTTGTGTGCCATTGTACCTAGTACCTAAAAATGCAGCTTTTATGCGATAGTGCGTAGGTACTGTATGCAATTTCAATTCCTTTACCAATTTTGCTGAAATAAAATCATGCGTACTACCGTCATCATGCAATATAATTCTTTCTTTTCCATGCACCATACATTTCATAGTCAACAATGAATGTAAAGTAGGCATACCTGGTAAAGTGTCGGAAGTAGTAGTAGGATCATCTTCTTCTTCAGTGAAGTCCGGCATATCCTCATGCTCGTCCTCGTCCATAGCTCCAAGGTAGTTGATATGTGTTGACGGCTTCTTTGAATGACAATTTGCTGCGAGATGGCCTGGCTGGTGACACTTGTAGCATACGATGGGCTTGGCTTTGGTCACATTATTTGCAATGGCTGGGAGTCTGGGTATATTTGGATTTGCTTGTTGGATAGGCTTAGGATTTGGATTGATAGTGGATGGTAATGCGGGTGGTTTAGGCCAATTCTTGCGAAAAGATGGTGATGAAAAACGACCTGGATTAAACCTTCTGAAATTGGAATTGAATTGTTTAGATCCATAATTACCGTTTGCTTGGAATGGCTGTGGTCGTCGATCTCTTTCGCGTAACTTATCTTCAGTGTCGTGAGCTAAGGAGATGGCATCTTCAAGGGTAGCAGGCTTGAACATATTCACCTCAGCGTAGTAATGTCCAAGAAGTCCAGACATATACTTCCGCTTATGTGTCGTCTCTGGTACGTCTTCAAGCATGCGTAACTGTAGGAGTGCATTCCAAAAACGCTCTGTATACTGTGGAATAGGCTCACGGTCGCGTTGTTGCAGTAAATCCCATTGCTTGATAGCCTTCTCATGAAATTGCGGTGGTAGGAAATTTTGCATGAACTTCTTCTTGAAATCTTCCCATGTAGCAGGACATTCTATGCTCTTGTGGACTACAGTCCACCAAAGTGATGCTCTATCTATCAGATGATTAGTAACACACTTGATTTTATCTTTCTTAGGATAAGTTTCCTCATGGAAATAGTCATCAAACTGGCTAATGAATGATAAAACAGTCTTTCCTTCTCTTATGCCATTGAAAGTGCGAAACTTGAAACTTCGTTTACTTATCTTGGATTCCTTGCGAATGGTTTGTGCTTCAAGAGTGGCGTCGATGGTACGGCGAATCAGATCTTTAGCTTGAGGTTCTTCTTTATCAGTGGACGCTCCTTGTAGCTTTGTCAATTGCGCTTGCAAGGCTTGCCTAGCTCTTCGCTCTTCGTCCAATTGTAGCATGATAAGATCTAGCTTTTGTTCCATGGTAGGCTCAGGTAGATCGTCTTCAGCCATAGTATCATCCATATGTGGGGTAGTCATCCTGTAAAACTCAACAAACCTTTCTCACTCAAAATCAGTTAGCGGGATGAGCGTAGCTCAAATTTGGGGTTACAAGGCTATGTATTTTTGGGTATTTTCTTCTTCAATTTTCAGAAATTCTGAAATATTTCTGTCTCTGTTTGCTGAAAGTACTTCAACGAACTTGTAGATAGGTAAAACAGCTTGCTGCGAACAACTTTCCAGTTCTGAGTTTTTGCAAACGAACAAGTCTTCTAGGAGTTTCGAGCGTTAGTCAGTTCTGATTTAGTCTGACTTGCAGAGTTGCAGACTTAACAGACTTGCAGGGTTGTTGACTTGCTGAACTTAGTCGATTTGCAGAACTTGCAGTACTTGATTAGAGTCGACTTACTGAACTTGTCTGCTGGAGTGCGAGACCCGGAGTTTGCAGACTTATTTGCCTTCACTGACTTGCAGAGTATGGAAGGACTTAAGCTTAATTAGTTAAGCTTAAGCTAATAAGCTTAAGAGGAGAAATAGGCCGCCGTTTTCTGATCGTGAGGGGGGGGGGGCCGTTTTGACTGCGCGCGATTTTCGGGCTGATCCTCCTCTTGCCACGACTTGACGATTTGAAGCTTAGGCTTCTCTTAAGCTCTTAAGCTTTGTAATTAAGCTTTTAAACTAAGCTTTTTGAAGAAAGAGATATCGCTTTCTTACTGTTTATCACGACTTATTCATGGAGATGAGGGAGTGGTCCTCCGCCGACAGAGAGTGGTCCTTCGCGATCTGACAGTGGAAATAGGGGTTCTTGATCGCCAGAAGTTTGCCTGTATCGACGGTTCGCGACGAGATTGACTGTAGAGGCCGTTTGTTCCTAGAGCTCCGCCTTCGCCCGAGATTGGTAGCGATTGGAAGCCCTTGATCTCTGCTCCGCTCTGATACCACTGGTGCGCAGATCGGACGCAGGTAGCTCACGTAGTGAATTCCCAAAGGTCCCCAAGAACAAAGCACTCTACTTTTTAGCACAAAAACCAATGTAAAAACAAGCACGACATGAGACAAGAGACAAATTGGGTTCAATCTCCCCCATGCCTTGTGTGAGCGCTTCACAAAGCATGTATTTAATGTATATTTCCAATCTTTATGCTCAAAAATAGCCCAATTACAAAAATATGACAAGCTTTTAGCTTTTGAGTTTGCTTTCTACCAAAAATAAGAAAATAAAGCTAATGGACGGTGCCCATAGTGTCTGGCACGCCCGATCTCAATGTCCAAATAAAAATAACATATCCAGGCGCATAAGCGCATACAGAATAATAATAAATAATCGATGTCTCTATAGACATAATCAAAATATAGGCGTGGCGCCTATCAAAATATAGTCGAAAACCCGCTAGACTCCAATGCTTTCCTCCGCCACTGCTGCTATCTCTACACATCAACTGAAGCATTCACAATCGTTAGTAAAATAACACAATTAAACCGACAAAAGTGAATACCTAGCAGTCTTCAGCTACATAAATAAATCAACTGGTTAGAAATAAATCCTAACCTTAATTTATTACGAGTGCGCACTCTAAACTCATAAACGTTTATTAATTTAATATGCATTTTGCGGAATCACCCGCTATGGAATCACCCATGTACACACTAAATTAATGAAACGCCCGAAAAGGACAGGCGTCCCCATCAACTTCTCGCACAAAGAATCCTCTTTGCATATGAGCCCCGGTCATCTAAGTTTACGGAATCCACCGTAAAACCTCACGGAATCCACCATGGAATATGCCTCCTGGCATCACTTCTTGCCTTGATGCAAGCTCATCTATATACAATATGTCTTGAATGACAAAGTCAAATCAAACAATATATTTAGCAACCAACCTAGAGTTATCAAAAAGTGACGAAACTTGATAGTAGGGTGCATCGGGTTTGTCAAAAAGTGACACCAGACGCGAGATTTTGGACAGAGGGTAGCAGCTGCAGGCATAATTTTTGACCAAGATTTCATTGATGGACTCCGAGGAAATCGACGGGACTAGAAAGTGGTCCCAAATGCCAAACTTTGGATAGGATAGTTGCATGCATCATTTTTGACCAAGATTTCACCGATGGACTCTGTAGGACCTGATGCACCCTAGCGTCAAGTTTCGTCGCATAAAAATATATAGTAGTTAGAAATCTCACCTTCTCCAAATCATCTTGTATTTTCATTTCCTTGTGTCCTTGGTAGGAAGCTAGGCCCTTGGTTAGAACAAATCATGCTGTAGTGCTTCAAATTCAACATTCGGAACAAGGTAATCTTCTTTAATTGAGGTAATATGTTGTTGTGTTGCTATGATGGCACTCATTGTATCTAAGATTGTGTCATCATATCTTCCAATCTCTTCCATCGTCGGATGCACATCCATGTAATCATAATTGATCAGGTCTTCCATGGAATCCTTGACTAGGATGGAAAACAACTCTTCTTCCTTCATTTCCAAGTATTGTAGCACATCTGATAGAAGCAAGTATTGTACACCATCTATTTCAATGGGTGTTAAGGAGGCAAGGTTGGGTTTGTTGACTTGTGGCTGTTTTGAAGAAGATGGCACCATGAGAGCCAACCCTTGCTCTACCACCACACCCGATCTTTCTTTTCAACATTTATGAGCTCTTCAATCAGTTCTTCTCCCGCGTATGTGATAGAAACAACCTGTGGAGTTGTATCTTCATTGCTCTCCTCCTCTAGGGATGTATCCAATGCAAGGAGGTAAATTGCCAATGCGCAATCACACTCCACGAGATCCAAATGTGCTGTACTTGGTGCATTGCCCATGGGAACAGTGCATACTTTGTGTGAAGGATCCATGTAAACCAGACACCTATTCACCACTTTTTGATGATTCTTCCATGCTTGAAAGACCATGAGATGTTCCAAAGGCACCCAATTAATGTAATCCCTTGATGGAGTATGTGTAGGTAGTAATGGTGCTCACAAAGTCTTTCAAAACCTGAAGGGGGGGGGATCTAGCGGTGAGAGCACACTTTCAAGGTTGAAGTTCTTAGAGAAAACTTGAAATATCTCATCACCCTGGTTGGCAAAGATAGTCTCGTGGATCCACTCGTCAAAGTGTGCATGAGCATCCATCGTAGTAGGTAGGAGAGATGTGGATATAAAGAGATGAAGAGAGAAAGTATGAAACGAAACAATGAAACAAGCACTAAACTAGTTCTACTTTAGAAACCTTAAGTTTTAAATCATTAAGGGTTGTTCGCATATGATATTTAATTATGGCTTTACTTACGTCTTTGTAAAGTTTACATGCATATGTAAATATGTTGATGTGGAAAGTGTGTAACAAGTGTATGATTTTGCATAAATACCATAATTTTTAAATATTGCAAGTTTACAAGTGACAATATTCTATTGGTAAAAAAACTGAAAATTTATAGGTGTTGGATATTACAACTTGTGGTGTTGGGATTTTTAGGGAGACTCTACAATTTCTAAAATATGTGGAGCCACACACTTTCCACTGATAAAAGTACCCTTAGCTCGGCTTTGAATTTTCCTACTATCTAGTTTAAAATAGAAGCTAACAGGTGGATTCTACATTAACATTGTAATTTTCTGGTGCATTATACTCAAGGGCCAATCATTCTCCATTTGCAACACTTGGGGCTTGTGGCCCTCACAAATGATAGTAACATCCACAAATGCACTTTCACGCATGACTTGATCAAGGCACAACCATTTACACTTGAGCATCCTCCATCTACGATACTTGAATACTAGGCATAATGTCTGTCATGTGACAAAGTACCTGCAATTGGAAAGGAAAGTTGACCGATTCATCCCAAAGTAAGATAACAGTCAACTAAGAGAGAAAACTTTTACCTGAAAGCCATGTCCCTTATTGTGACTCGATACTCCACTGTGTCAGTACTGTGAGTCATTTTTGATGTCCAAGGTTTGCCTAGAATCCTTGGTACATAATCCTTTAATACAATTTTTATGACGTACGTGCTTTTAGTACATCTCAAACCCTTGAATTCCTTGAACATGTGTGCAAAAATTGCAATTGGTATGAACTAGCTTAGATGTACATTCTTTGAGTCGGTGCTTGGCTTCATAGAATTCAATATGTTTGCTGAAATTTTTGTGCTATACACATGTGCAAAATGTTGCTACTACACAATGGCCATTCTATGATATTGAGATTCGATATGTGCATAGAATCAAGGCTTCCATATTCTTGATCCCTTGTGGGCAATATATACTTGGAGTCATAGAAAAAAACAAGGTCCTCTGCAAGCTGCTTAGCTGTACGGCCCTCAAAGAGCAATCTACCAATTTCAAGGTGGTAACACTTAAAAGGACTTGTGAAAATCTTAACATTTTTCTAGTCACAGCAATCCGAAGGGTATACTTCTGTAAATACGAGACAAGTAGTTACATAGATATCATAAAATTTCTCATTCTCAATGAGTTGCAAATACTTACTGTTTGCAATGTTTCGTTGAAAGGGCACAATGGGCAAAATATGTATTTATTTTTGCATGAATACATGTTGTACAAACGCCTCTGTTACAAGGTGAGAATCAACATTCCTTTGTTTGAGAGCTAAAATTTGACCCTTCCAATGCTTTGATACATGTGCAATTGCAGATGCTTTCACCTTGAAAGCTCACTTCATACTTGGACACATTTGTACCCAAGACAAGGAATAATACGTATTAGTGATCCAATTCCCTTCTTCATCTTTTTTGTTACGTACTTCTATTGAGAGAATGCTTGTTTTTCTCTCAGGCATTATAACCTATGTATTAGATGTAAAGAAATATATATTAACCCCTAAATAATAAGCATTTTAAGTTTGTCTATATAATCACCAATATGCCATACAAATCAATATGGCATTAAGAGATGTTTACACTTTTGTAAACAGACACAAACATCAATATCAAAATGCATGTGGATATGTAGATCAAGACTAAGTATAGATTTACTTTTCAAGGCATCACTTTAATCATACCATTTACATGAAATATAATGAAAAGAATAGCACAATAATACTCGGAGAAAATTTCCAAAATAAATTTGATTATAATGAATAGGAGTGATTTGACTCAATACTTTGTATGAAATGTAGATATTATAGAGTAGTTGTTACAAGGATAACAGCCACATGGCATGCAAATCTTAATAGGCACATTGAATTGACACCTGAGATATTCTATGACTCAACACGTTGTGCGTTATATGAATGATATGATACAAGAATTTCATGGATCATTGCTAATTGGCATGGAGATCCCAATGGACACATATGACCAATAAAGTAGAGGATTTTCGAACCATCCACTGCCAGTAGATCGATCGAGAATTATGTGCTTTATTTAAAGCTTGTACAATATCTGCATGTACAAAAAAATACCTACATGAATCCCTTTTAACAAAAATACTTGCATGAGTCCCTTTCAACAAAAAATATCTAGATAACTACATGAATAGAAGCAATACAAAATAGGGCCAATTTGTAATGTCCCCATTACTTAGTTTATTTGAAGGTACGTATACGTGGTGTTACACATCCACACATGGAAAAAAATTGCAGATTCTCTACATGATTTACACAAAGTAGGATTGGTTTACTAGATTAGTTTGAAATCTCTAGTATCATGTTTAGATGACTTAATTCTGACTTTAGATGGATCCAAATATATACTGTGACTTATTTTAAAGGAAATAAGTCATCCAAAACAAAAGATGGAAAATAACATGATATAACAAAATCATTATTTTCACATATTTTTGATAGATTTTCGCAATTCTACCCACATTAGCTTGTTGAACAAATGCATTCCAATCATTTTGAGTTCTTGGATAACTATATTTGGAATTTATATGACAAAGTTATGATCCAAACAAGTTGTAGGGGAAATAAAAAATAAAAAATAAAGCATAAGCTTTAAAGCTAAGCGCTAAAAGAAAGTGTTCTCTCTTTGTCATCGATGATGTCATAAAAAATCACTAAAAAAGCAAGCTCTTCTCTTCTACCCCCCTTGCAAAACTATAAATTGAGGGCTTGGGGACGACCAGAGGGAGTGACAAGAGTAATCTTGACAAGGATGAGACACTGATTAAGAAGGAGGAGACTCTATTCTACGAGATGAAGAGACATCATTTCGTTCAACCTAAGGAAGGGAATACGTTGAAGATCTCTCATCCTCTTCCACTCTCATCCGAGAAGAGAAGACATTGAAGAACTCTATCCCATTCTATCATACCTCTATTCTCATCTCTATTCCATCTATTAGAGAGAGTGAAGTATTACTCTCCACGAGGTAAGAAGAATCATCCACGAGGCCTAAATGAATCCTGCAATATCATCATCATCATCATCATCGAGAGTCTTACACCCTTGCCAATCGGTATTAGTACCGTGTTCTTCTTCTTATTCTACGAATCATATTTCCGTCATGGTCTCGAAGAAAAAGAATTCAAAAGCATAAATCGTGAATGACCCTACTATTGTGGAAGCAACAGTTGGAGTTGAGAGCACGGGAGTCACTAACGGAGTCACGGTCGCGGATAACAACCATTTATCAATCGCGACACCATAGGTTTTTCTAAAAAATTTCTATCCAAATTTAATAGAAATAAGATAAGTCTCTTGAGAAATACTGACTTAAGGCCAAGAAACTTGGTTACAAGAACTAGGAAGTTAGAGACCCCAAAATCTAAATGCCCCTAGTTAAATTCCAAGGGGAAGATTTCATTATGTGAAACTCAAGTGTCGATTGCTACTAGAATTACGCATCACTTGAAAGTTGCATGATTGATTGAAGACATAATTGCTTGCAGACATCAATCTTATTTGTGATCTTATAGATTAGATACTGGTTGAATTAAGAATTGGAATATATAAGAATTGAGGAGCCTATATCTCCCCCAAGGATAGGTGCTGAATCCCCATACTAAGAGGGGATGTTTTTACCACCATGGAAGCATGGGCCGGTTCGGAAGGCGAGAGGTCTCCCAGCAGGGATTGTATTAAGTAGGATGTGGATAGGGTGCCAGGGGGGCTCTGGCTAGTAAACCCCTTTTCACACCTAGGAACTTCTTGGTCCCTTGTATGACCCGAGTTCTACTTGGGATGCCTATAAATGCTAGCTATAGGTAGATTTTCTCTTGGTGACGTGTAAATGCACCGGATGAGGCAGCATGTGAAATTGTAATTTTCTCCAATATGGGAGAGAGAACACACATTATGGAATATAATCAATGAAATTGTTTTATTCTGATTGTATGTCCGTGAGTAAATCTTCAAAGTGGGATACTTCAACAACCTCATCTTCAAGTTGATGAATATTAGCCAAAACAACAAGGAGGATATAGAAGATTACATCATCCATGTGTTGAGTCTCTTTAAGAGAATTCTAACCGCGGACTGACCTAATGAATGAGTAGTTTCCACCATATTTATAAATGAAATCCAAAGCAAAGAGCTCTAAAAGGCCTTGGTGAGCAACTCGAACCTATAAAGGGACATGCTATCTAGGGTCTTTGAAGAAGCTAGATGCATGGATGACTTGCTCGAGGAGAGAAGCTCTAGAATAATGACTCAAGAGGACACTAACTCTAGATCCTCTCAAAGAGAGCTACGACCATTAGTGTGAGACCTAGTTAGAACACACACAAGACAAGGGAAAAGGCATTTGGGCAGAGCTAAGAGTTGGCAAACATGAAGCTAGAGCTAGCCAAGCTTCAAGAGATGATGATGAGGCCTACACAACCTCACATGCAATGTATGCATTGCATAGGAAATCACCTCCTAGCCAAAGCATTAGGAAAAAAATGAACTTACAAATGGGCCCTAAAAAATAATATAGTTTAAGACATGGGCCTTTTGGATTGTCCAATAGGAAGGCTAGGTGCTGACATCCATGGAGGGTGAATCTTCTCTCTCCAAATATTGGGTTTTTAATTAAAAAAGCGGTAGTAGGGGGTTAAAAAAGGGAGAATGAATAGTATACAAAATTTGAGTTTCTCTCATTGCATATTTCTTTTCTTTTTTGAATAATTTTTAATTTTGATTTTTTCCCTTTCATGAAATCAATTTGATCACTTTCCCTCTCTTCTCTATACTTGTGAATTTTTGTCTCCATTAAAGCTCCTTGTTGAGGGGTTTTGAGCGTTCTGCTTACCTCTAAACTTTCTTCTCCATGCAGCTCAAGAATTTGGGAAAAATACAAGTGCCTATCTCTCTTTGCATTTTCTCTTGTTTGCTATTTTTTCAATAGGGTTTGATGTCATTTGTTACTGTTATTGTTGTTTTATTGCAGAGGTTGTTTTGGGCAGGAGGTAGAGGTGCTCATCTCTCTCTCTCTCTCTCTCTCTCTCTCTCTCTCTCTCTCTCTCTCTCTCTCTCTCTCTCCTTTCTTTCTCCCCTCTCTCTATGTGTTGTTTCTCTTTTATGTTGTGTTTTCAATAGAATTTGATGTTGGTTCTAATTGTTGTTTTCTTGCGGAGTATATTTGGAGCAAGAGACAAAGGTGCTAATCTCTCTCTTTCTATTTGATTTTTTTTGCCGCTATCTTTTCAATACAACATGATGTTAGTTCTAACCCTTGTTGTTGTTTTATTGCGGAGATCATTTTGGGTGACATTGCATAAGTGCTCATCTCTCTCTCCCTCTCTCTTTCTCTCTCTATGTTTCCTCTTTTCTACTATTTTTTTAGTATACCTTCATTTTTCTCTCTCTCCTGCGTACTCACACACTCTCTTTCTTCCTCTCTGCATTATCCCTTTTCTACTATCTTTACAATAGGGTTTGATGCTAGTTTTAACTTAATGATTAATTGTTCTTGCATCACTTAACACAAGATAGAGCAGAGTTTTTGTAGCTCAATTAATGGGTAAATCTACTATAGTTTGTGGTGCCACAATTTATTCATTTAATTGGTGACTTTTATGTTTGATGGGATTGATGTTTTCTTATGTCCATCATTTGCAATGGGTTTTGTTCACCAACGATTCAATCTTATCTTCAGCAAATAAGCTTATAGGTAAATTGTGTAATGTACCCACCTTGATTTCTTGATGGATAAGGTTTTAGTAGTCGCCCAGAGTTTATCTTCCAACCGTCGCCATCCATACTCTAACCAAAACGATTGGATTTTATCTTGATTGGTTAACCCTAGGTCTACCTTGTAGTGGAAGCATCCTGTCGTTACCCACAAAGGACCAACCTAAAGGTTCCTAATTGATCTAATGGTCACCTATCAACAACTATCTCACATTTGGAGGTGTCCTTCGAGAGGCTTCTTGTTCAGAGAGTGACTACCATGTGACCATTTGTTCATGGAGTACAACACTTTTTTTTCAGTAGAAGCAAACTAAGGATTTATGAAATCCCTCAAAATGCTCTGGCATAGTCATTATGCCCTTCCCCTAAGATAATTTACAGTTCAGGTTTTGAGACCAAACCCTAGGTAAGTTAGTGAATCAACCCTTCCTAGAGTTTTGTTTTTGGGGAAACCTCTCGGCTAACCAAGACCACCCTATCATAGAATTGGATTCGTCAGGAATCCATCCATACACAACCTCTTGATGAAGAGATTCTTGAGGTTATTAAAATTGTTCCATTTGGTATTGTCTAGGCTAGTAAACTATGTTCTTTGTCTCTTAGAAAAAGTCCAAAAGCTTGTGCTTGTTGAGCAAGGTCCATGAGGCCATTCACCTTGCAATACTTGCTCGAACTACTCCACAAAGTTGTATGACTCATTTTTGAGCTGATACTTGTCGAGTTGCTTAGCAACCATATGTATTTTGGTATGGCTCTTAGAGTTTGGTGTGATTCCTAATCATGCTAGCAACATAGTCGCTAGGCCTACTCTGGTTTGATCTCTAGCTATGTCGTCTGAGAGGCACTTCGTGAGAAGCTCACTCAACATAAGATTAGCCTCCCTCTAGCACTCTCTCTCTCTCTCTCTCTCTCTTAGCATTTGGTCCTGCCCTAGTTCTATTGGTGAGAGCTAAGAGTACTAGACCTCACACATTTTTATGTATTGTCTCAATTTTTGAGCTTGCTTCTCTTAGTTGTACGGCAACAATGCTTTGCGGTGCTTTTCATGCCAATCTTCTCTCTTCCTTGAGATTGGCTATGATCTCCTCGGCTGGTCTACCATGATGCACAATTTTGGTTTGCAGGTCATATTAGTTTACCATTTGTTGAATGTCAACTAGAAATTATTTCAAGTCGAGCTCGTCATCTACAAGGGTGGTACTAGCTCCTGACATGTCGGCAGTTTCTTGAGAAACTAGGGTGTTGATAAGATTGATTAGAACAAGTAAAGCCATGTCCTGATCATGTCAATTCTCTCTTCCTTCTCCATTGTTTGACAATGCATAGTTGTTTGCCTCAGGTTGTATCTGGCTTCTTGTGGTTTGATCCTAGTAGTGGGTTTATGGCTTACTTAGGGCTTGTTAGTGTGTTTCTTTTTATACAAATCCCTTTGCAATGTTACATGAATAGGACACACGAGGGGTGAGTGGACTTGTGCCAAATCAAGATTTCTATATTTCCTTATGCACTTCAAGTATTTATGTGATGAAGTGTGTGAGTTCAATCACAATCAACGTAGATCACCTCCCTTTAATTAATTTTGGCCTAGTGCTAGCTCTCCCACACACAAGTGGTGGTGGCTAGTGGTAGTTGTCCACTCTAGGTCCTTACTGCACAATTGATGTGTGCCTAGAAGGATAGTAGGTTCATGTTGTCAGTTGTGCCTCTATTGGGACATGGTTAGTGATCATAGTCACTCTTGGACTATCAGGCCTCAACCCTTGAGTCAGCCAGCTATATTGCCCTACTCACTCACCTAGGGATCTATTAGGATGTCCTATAGCTAGGGTTTAGCCGCTACAAGGCATTCGCTACAAGGCATGGGAAGGTTAGAAACTTCCAAAATTTGATATTATATTCTCATGTCCAATTTATAGGGTTTGGCCAGATTCCTAAAATCGGATGTCTGATTTTGGGCTGTCTGATTTTGGACTTGTTGGAGTCTAATTTGTCCAAATCGCATAGTCAAGATCTCTAATTCTTGGGATAGTGAAGGTGCATATAATCAAACAATTTGATGTATCCAATTATGAAAACCAGACGACTTTGGGGTAGTCAAATGATTCAATTCTGGAAATCGGGACAGTCCAATGACAGTGGAAAAAATGGGTGCAGACCTAATGAAAATCTAGCACAATACTCACAATACCTCCTCCTAGTCCTTGGCAAGCTCCAAGATCAGGAAATAAGGTGTCATTGATCAAAATAACTCACCTATATCCTATGAATACATTGAATTGCATGAAATAAATCTCTCCTTGCCTCCCTACTTCCCTACAACAACCTATCCAGCTCTCTCTCTCTCTCTCTCTCTCTCTCAAACTCTAAGTGTAGAAATGAACTCCTCTTTTCTCTCTCTACCTCTTAAACCCCTTGTTCTTCAATCTTCCACTCCCCTTGCTCTCTCTTTCCTCCCTTAAGGTAGTGAAGCCTCTTTTTCTCCTTATTTCACCCTATTTATAGGAGTAACTCTACTATTTGTTTCTCTATTTTTCCTAAGTTTTTCCTACCTAAATGCATCCAAATCACAAAAAAATACTTATTCTTTTCCAACCTACTTGCCTAAACCTTAAAAACCAATTTTTTTTTGGCAAAAGATATTGAATGCCCTTTGACTTTCTTTCTACCTATCTCAATTACCAGTTCAAGGAAAACCCTACTCTAATACTCAATTCTAAGCGTACAAGCACTCAAAGCTTGAATCCATTGTCCCAATAACAGAATCAAAATGTAAAAGCTCTCACTCAATTGCCAAGACCCACTGATAGCTTATTGTTTTATTCATTTCAAGCCAAGTGCAATGACTATCTCTCATATATCCAAGTACTCTCACACCTACAAGTATAATGAGCTTATCTTCATGCTCGATCGAGTTGCCTCCTCCCAAAGCTCTATGGTAGCTTCAAAATCCAAGGTGCAAGCTCAAGAAAGCTTGATCTTCAAGCTCCAAGCTTTGAGCTCCATTGCCACGTGTGAGACAAGAGAAGAGAAGATAAGAAGATGAGAGGAGGAGATGGAGAGCTTCTCCACCATGGTCCTTCACCCTCACACACTTACTCCCTCACTCCCTCACACTCCCTCTCTCAAGCACAAGCATAAGTAAGATAAGAAGAAGAAAAAGAGGAGAGCTAGTTTTGGCCACACACAAGAATGAGCTTCTATGCACTTGCTGAAGCACATGGTGGAATTGCTGGAGGACACTTCAATGGAGACACCACTGTATGCAAGGTGTTGCAATCTCAACTGTGGTGGCCCACCCTATTTTGCGATGTGGCTAAGTTTATGAAACATTGCAATAAGTGTCAGAGAACACTTCAATGGAGACACCACTGTATGCAAGGTGTTGCAATCTCAACTGTGGTGGCCCACCCTATTATGCGATGTGGCTAAGTTCATGAAACATTGTAATAAGTGTCAGAGAACCAAAGTCCCCATCTGAAAGGACAAGATGGAGTTAACCCTGATGATAGTACAATAACCCTTTGAAAAGTGAAAAATCAACTTCATTGGGCCGATTAGTCTTGTAGCACAATACTCACAGGTGAAGCACATATGGGTATTGATTGTCTTATAAAATGGTGGGCTAAAGCTTGATCCACTAGAAAGAATGATGCTAGAACTATGGCTAAGTTCCTTTGGAAGTAGGTCATTTGGCTGCTCTCTTCAACTAGTTAGTAACCAAGGCACACACTTTATCAATGAAGTGATTGCTCATTAACTATCCACCTTCTTGATCATCCATAGGAAATCCTCACCATATTACCCTAAAGCTAACAGTCAAGAATAATCCACAAATAAGATCCTAGTAAATGTCCTACCTAAGTTAGGCTCCATCTCGTGCACTGACTAGGACAATAAATTCATGGTAGTGCTATGGGCCTATAGGATAGCTTACAAGATGGTTGTAGGATAGAAACCATTCAAGCTAACCTATGGGACCGAAGTAAAAGCTTGAGAGTGGAAGTAAAAGAGAGATGGGATGGAAGGGAAGTATGGACGGGGATGCATAGTGGAGTTGAAACATCTCTCTAAACCGACTCTTGGAAATTCATGCACTAATCTATGAAAAGGCGAGATGCAAGAGCTAGTTTGACAAGCATGTCAAACAATGCAACTTTGAGCAGGGTGACCTAGTACTCCTGTACTCAATGAAGGGCCATAATTAAGTTTAGAGGATTGGGACCTTTCAAGGTCTACAACATTATTAGAACTGATAACATAGAGCTCGAGGCTCTAGAGGGAGAGAGCATAGGCTTCTTTAATGGCAGTCACCTCAAGAAGTATTACCCTCCAATGCACCCACTACATGAGCCTTACTCAATGCTGGACCCACCTGTGAATATATAAGAGTGGTCACCATCATTGAGATAGAAGATGAGGACAAGAAAATAGTGGCACCTGCATACTTGTGTATATCAATCACTGGCTATAGGACATATGACTTTGATGCACTCATTGATGAGGGAGTTGATTGTAATATCCTTACACATGACATTGGACCCAGCCCTAGTTGCATCCTACTAATGCAAAACTGAGTCCATTTGAGGGATATTCTTATTCATTGCTAGAAAAGTGTAAGGCTGTGGTCTTTATTGAGATTGAAAGCCTACCAATGATATTCTATGTGATGCCTAACACCTAGGCCTCTAGCAAGTAATTGATGCTAGGATGTGCATTCAAGAAATAAGCACACTAAAATGTTGACTATAACTCATAGCATATTCACCTTGCCATTGGCAATGTTTGAATAGTAACGACTTTCAGTAGAAATACAACTCCATCTAAGACCGCAACACCACCAGTACAGCAACTTAGTACCAAGCTAGAGCCTCAAGAGGAACACCAAGGAAAAGGAAATTCTCTTGCAAGAAAATCTATCTTGTAACATCAACAAGCTTTTATTTCATTCTTTTGATCATCAAAACAAAGAAAACAACAATTCTTTACGCAACATCATAGTAGATATCTCCCACGGATTTATCTTTAACAAACTTGATCATGTTCTTCATATTCTTCATTTTCTTCATTAATAGACAAAGAGAACACAACTTTTGATGGAAAGAAATCACATAGTATTCATCTTCATTGTCTTCATAGTCTTCTCCCTCATAGAAAGATACAATGTTTCACATAAAATCGACTATCTCTTACATATGATCTCTCTCACAATAGTATGCTCTCAATACTACATCATATCCTCACTATAGTCACTCAATAATCACTCACAATAATCCTCATTAGGTCGTGGATACACCTCCCAAAAGGTGTGTCAGATGTGAAAGGTCACCAGAAACTTCATAGTGTCCTGTGAGATCTGTCTTCTGTCACTGTCTTCTGTAACCTCTGTAAATCTTCTGTAAATCTTCAGCAGTTACTTCTTCACTTCAATTAGCTTGGATAGAGCTTCCATTCATCCTTTTACTAAGACAATAACACTTCCCAAAACATCCATACATCCATCATAACACTCAGCAGAAACAAACAGAACAGACCATAGAACAACAGAGTAACATGACTACAGAGCTACAGAAGCACAGAAGCTACAGAACTTTACAGAAGATAAACAAAACCCATAAAAACCAAAACAAAACCAATTCAATATCTCATAAACCTTTAACACATTTCAATCATCTCTCAAAACATTCATTCAACCATCTCAACTACCAAAACAGAAACAAAACAGAACAAAACAGAAGAAAATTAGGCCTTACAAAACCATACAGAGAGAATTATAGAACTCTTCAGAACAACATATTTCATCAAAAACCAACATAAACCCTTTCAAACATACTCAAACCACTCCAAACACTTCAAAAAATATTCAAACTCAAACAATCAACCACCAAAAACAACCATTCAGCAACAAAAACAACAAAAAATCAGCCCAAAAACCAATCATTTCCAGACTCAACATATCCCCACACTTAATAAGGAAGCGTCCTTGCAACCTAAGAAAATGGAAGAATAAAAGCTCTACGATCTGCTAAAAAGAATCTTCAATTCAGCATAAATCACCCACTTTGATCACAACCCCAACATATTAGCTTCATAACCTGGATCTGAAACACATATGAAAGGAAAACCAATAACACAAAAAAAAAACCATTCCAATATTATAAACTCAAACTATTAAAGGATATAAGAGTTCTGCATCCAAATCTACAACTGCAACCATGTGATAACCAACTGCATCAATCTTCACAACTTCATCTTCATCAGCTCCACACAATTGAAAAAAACATGACCCAATACAAAAAAATACCCATATACAAATATAGTCTGAATGGCATGAATCCCCAAAAATTGGAGAGCAAAAAGAAAATTTCCATTAATAAAGGAGGAATAATACAATGAGGAAAAAGCTCCATTGCTAAGTAGGATGAAGGTATTTCTTCTTAAACTGCATACTAAGCTTTAAACGCTCCAAAGCTTTACTCTCATCAACAAAATGCTAAGGCACATTCTGGAGGAACTGTAAGCAACACATCCTTTCCAGTAAGATGAGAAACCTGGTAGGGAAGGCCTGTGAAAAGTAGTACAGAACATCCATCTGAGTAACAGTCACATCTACATTTGGATTGATGAACAACTGAGGGATACTCTTTCGAGTATTCAGCTTTGACTGCTGATGCATGAAAGCAAGATACCAACAAAAATGAGCTGCAAGGTGAACAATGGTATCCTCAGAAGTAACATGCACTTTGGCAAAATGAAGGTAAGAGTTCGAACGTGCTGCAGATGTATCCCAAGACCCTGGAATGAGAGGCCAGTTAAATACCGGTCCTGTCACACAATCATGTAGCGTCCATTGTCTTTGACGGAGTATGTCATTGTCATATCCTGGAGTATCTAGTACTGACTAGGGAGGAAGATTGATATAATTAGATGAAGGGGCAATGGAATAAGAGGAGAACATTGTAAAGGAGGATAAGATAAATCATAAAAGGAAGGCAAATGAAGGGATAAGGAAGATGGCAAAGATGGAGAATTCAACAAAAAGGTACGAAGGGAATCCACTGAGAAAACAGAAGGAATAGGAGGAACAGAAGGTGGAGGGTTAGAAGGGGTAGGTGATGATGTAGGATCAGCAATAAAAGGACATGTAGTAAAAACAGGGATATGAGGAAATCTAGAAGGAGTAAAAGATAAAAGCGGAATGTTATCAGAACTTGAGGAAATAAGGGAAATATAAAAAGGGAAATGATATGCCATAAGAGAATAAGAAAGGAGATCACCAGGATCCAAAGGAGAGATAGAATAATGGAAATTAAGGTCTTGGAAAAAGGAATCAGTAAATAACGGATGATCAGCAATAAAGCTCAACAACTGAGATTGTAATGGGTGGATATCAGATTTATGGAAAACACTCCGAAGACGACGAGGTTCCAAAGCGCCAGCCTCCAAAGGTGGATTCCAAGAATGTCCCTTACACCAAGACGTCTGCTCATGATAATACTTCAAACTATCTGCTAGAAGCAGGAGCTCAACTGAGTGCACATACATGACTGCCTGTAAGATGACATCCCCCACATAAACATTCAAGTCCTCTTCATCAAGAATTTGCAGATGTTTGACAAGATACATGAAAGATAATAACTGAACCTCATCGTGGGAAACCACCTCATCCACAAATCTATCAAAAACTGCTCTCAAGAGACCCACATACCAAAGATTTGACCACCCATCCTCTGGAGGTTCCAAATCCACATTGCTTAAGGAGATGTACATGGCAAACCTCTGCTGATTATATTTGATCCAAAATGATGGAGGAGGTGACACCAATTCAGTATAGCGGGTAAAATCTTCTTGCACACAGTTCATCCTCTGCTGAAGGCGTTCCATTTTAGCGGAGAACCCATCACATAATTTAGCTTTATGGTGCAACTGATCAAGCTCTCCTTTGGAAGTTATGACTGAAGAGACAATAGGAGTTGGAGGAAGAACAGAAAGAACAACCACTTTTTGGTTAAGTTCTTCAATAACTTTCTGTTGGGACTCTACAGTTGCCTGAAAGTGCTGAAACTGACCTTCACTAGTACCAAGTTTACTAGCCAAAGTGACCATTTCCTCAAGGGCAGAATTTTTCTCAAGCTGCAAGGATGCATTCTCCTCTTCCAACTTAGCAACCTTAAATTCTAACTCTTGGATAATTGCCTTCTGGGAATCCATTAAGGATGTACTAGTAGTCATTTGAGTATTAATATCACCGAGTGTAGACCTTTCTGCAGACAAATCCTCCAGTGCCTTAGTCAATTGACTAGTCAAGGAATCCACCTTGTCTTGCAAGGAAGTATAAACACTGGTATACATTGTTTGAAGACAAGAGGTAAGGGAGGTTTCCAGAGTGGACTGGACATTTGAAACTAGCTGTGAAATCATAGGTCCAAATAATATAGTATGTAAGGATGAAGGCATCTGCCAATCCATTTGTCCTTCCTTTTGGGTTGAAAATAAATTAGGACAGGAGAGGAAAGAAGGAAGGGCACTACCAGACACATCAGGAACATGTGCGGGTACAGGGAAAGCAAGTACAAGAGGGCTGGAAGGACCCTTTGTACGAAGGCGTTTCTTGGGAGAAAATATAACAGGGGACTCCTCATCTTCTGAATTTGGTTGCATAGGTGGAGGGGAAGGGACTGATGGTGGAGGCTGCGGCGGTAAAGGAACAGAATCAGGCACTGGCACACCACCAGGAGGAGGTGCAAAAGTGATAATGCGTTGCAAGAAAGCACCATAGGAAACATTAATGATCTGACCCTTCCGTACACGTTGGAAATGTTGATCCATCTTTGAGAGTAAGAAGCTTGCCCAGTTGAACCTAGCACCCTCTAGGATCTTCACAGAAGCTGTGAACAATTCCTTGGAAAGATACTTAGAAGCTGACTTACTCATCATAAATCGGTCCTGGAGGAACTGATATAACTGCTTCCATACTAGAGAAGAGATAGGAGCAATAGAGACCCCTGAAATGTTAATAAGTTGATTGAGAAGCAAGGGGGTAGAAGTTTCCTTGTTCAAGAGCATAACTATCTCTTCAGCAGTAAGTAACTGGTTATCGCTGGGCACAAAGGAAGCAGAAAGGGGCAAGCACAGTGCTTCATGGATATTAGCCGTAGATAAGCAGAAGGTACGGTTATAAACCAGGCCATATTGGTTTTTATAAGAAGCCAAGAAGGAGTAACAAAGCTTCTCATCTACCGACGGCAATGTGAGGGCAACAAATGGTCTGAGGCCTGCACATCGGATGCAATCAGCCTCTTAAAGGAGAGAACAATCATGGACTACGAGGGGAACATGGTGTACCACAATCGGAGGGGAAGAAGAAGAAG
Source organism: Lygodium microphyllum (assembly GCF_053477565.2). NCBI lineage: Eukaryota > Viridiplantae > Streptophyta > Polypodiopsida > Schizaeales > Lygodiaceae > Lygodium > Lygodium microphyllum. The sequence goes on from NC_141137.1 coordinate 115,176,446, forward strand.
ATGATGCCATTCAGACTATAGCAAAAACCATACTCACAAACCAAGAATCAAAGAGAAAACCTGCAAAACCCACAAACAAAACCACCACTGAGACCATCGACAAGAGAAAGATTTAGGACAAGACTGATTGGACTAAACCACCCCAAGCAAACCACATCTTACCAAAAATTCGACATGACCTACACACATATGCGACCGAAAGCTTAGTGAATATGTAGTACAAACAGGCACCCAAAACCCCGTAATCAAGCACACAAAATAAAACAAAAGTGTCACACATACCGTAACCCAAACATTGACCAGACTCCAAACAGAATCATAGACTCGGACTAGTAAAATAGACATGAACAAATATGACCGACATATTTGACCAAGAAAACCCAATCCCCGTAAACGTTCAGGGTCCTACAGTGCGGTGAAGTGGATGGGTGAAACTAACGACTCATTTTGTTTAAATAATCAATTAAGCATAGTTCATTATTAATGTTTAATCCATTAAGGCATGGTGAGTCGAAAATGTAGCCCAATCCCTCTCAGACTTGACACGACTTTACTTGACTGGGTCTCTACTAATGCAGTTCATTGTTATAATTACATGATCTGTGGCACTTGAGTGCATGCATGCGTGACTTCGGGGGGTTCATTTTATTACAAGTGAAAGGTGTCTGTAACGCATGTGCGTGTGCATTGGTGAATGGGTTTTAATTTACAAAAATTAAGTGGGTTATGGTGCAAAGGTGCTCGTGCAACGGTGGGGTTCCTTTTACAATTAACGTTCGAGTTCATTTTATCACAATGTTATGAAGTGCAGTCTGTTAATTTTGTGTATGTGCAATGATCAATTGATTTTAACTACAATTTAAATGTGTGTTATGGTGCAATGTGAGAGAGGGAAAAAGAAAAAAAACCTGGCAATGTGTGGGTCTGTCTGCAAAGTCTGAGATGACGGCCTCGAAAAAGGAAAGACGCAATCCACTGATAATCCACAAAACTGACAAAAGGCTAACTAAGACTAGTCGTGCTGTCATACAGGAAAACAGGAAAACAACTAACACATTGACCAAAAAGAAATAATAAAACAAATGCAACGTGTGACCAAAGAAAAAAAAAATTGAGATGTTGGGGGTTTGGATTGATTAGGATTTAAGATTATGATTGTTTCATTTTGTGGGTTGTTTTCGTTTTTTTAAAAATAAAATAGTTTGGTTTGATTGTATTGTTTGTTTGTTTTAAAAAAAAAGTGATTTTGATGTGTTTTTTTTGTTTTTTAAAAAAAGTGATGTGGACATGAAATTTTAGCAAATCATGAGCATTAAGTGTAAAGAAGGTGATCGGATTTAATTCATTTTTTAAAGCTCATTTGTGGGATTAAAAATGTTTTTTTAATTGAATTTTGTTGTTTTTTTTAAAAAAATTAGGATTTTAGCTCCAATTAATACTTTTGCCAATTTAAGAAAAGCATTTTCAATGAGAAAATATTGGCAAAATGTACAAAAGAATTTGTAGAATTTTTAGGAATTTTTTCTGACATTATTTTGGCATTTTTATGAATTTTTAAGGAAAAATTTTCATTTTTTTTCATGGTTTTGAAAAAGAATTTCAATTTTTGATTTTTTTGGGTAAAATTTTCTCTTAATATTTTAGTCTGGAAAAATATGCCAATTGTTTGCAAAAACATTGGGAATTTTTTAGGAAATTTTTTATTTTTAATTGATTTTTAAGGAATTGTTGAATTTTTAAATGTATTTGTAGGGTTTTTCAAGATTTTAAATTAAAAGGACAGTATCCGGCTGCGTGTGAACAACTGATAAGGACTGCGTGTGAACGGTTGGCTGCAACACACCACCGCATAGAGAATGCGGAAGCGCGTCCTCGCGCCTGAACAGTCGGTAAAAGACGCTCCCGCACGAACAACGCACATGCAACTCCGCGCACATACACCATGTGTGTGACAGGGGGCCTAGAAGGGGGTGCAGGTGGTTTTTGTTGTTTGCTAAATTCAGTTTGGGTGGTCTGCGCTTCGGGGGGGTGGGTGGGAAAAGGGGCTTAGGAGGGGGAGGTTTGTGTGTGTGTGAATGGGGGCTTAGGAGGGGGAGGTGTGTGGGTGTGGGAATGGGGTTTGTATGTGGGTGGGAATGGGGGTGTGAAGGGGGGCTGGAGTGGGGTGGCGGGAACAGGGGTGGTGGGGGAGGAAAGAGGTGGGAGGTGGGGGTAGAGTGCAGGGCTAGGCCAGGGCGGCGGGCTGTAGGGCTAGGAGGTGGCGCTAGGCGGGGCGTCAGTGGGCGCGGGTGGAGCCCAAGGAGGGGCTGGCGGACTACAGGGCCAGGTCAGGGGCGTCAGGCGGCGGGGTGGCGACCACCAGCTGGTGGCGGCGCACAGCTCCTAGATGGCGGACAACTCCAGGTAGGCGGTGGGAATGCCCAGGCAAGCGGCGGGCGACTCCAGGCAGGCGGCGGGAACGCCCAGGCAGGTGGGCGACATGCGGCCGAAACGGGCGGGGCGGCCGGAACGAGCGGGGCTAACGGTAGGAGGAAGGAGGGTGGAGGGAGGAGAGAAGGGAGGAGGGGAAGAAGGAGGAGAAAGGGAGGAGAGGAGGGAGGAGAAAGGGAGGAGGTGGGGGAAGGAGGAGGGGAGGAGGGTGATGGAGGGAGGAGGAAGCAGGAGGAGAGGAGGAAGGAAAGAAGCAGGAGGGGAGAGAGAGAGAGGGGGTTACAGGGAGAGAGAAAGAAGAAGAAGAAGAAGAAGAGAGAGGGGGGACAGAGAGAAGAGGGAAGGGGGGGGAGGTAGTTACAACAGACGCGAGAGGGGGTACTAATTTTTTAATAAATAAATAAATAAATAAATAAAGAAAAAGACAAAAGGCGTGCCCTCGTCTCGCGCTCGTGCATGCAACGGGGTAAAAAAATTTGCAGTGGTAGGATTGGAACGGCGCCAGGATGTCGGCACGGGGTACATGTACGCGACCGGGGCGTGTTGAGACGGGTAAAATCGAAAACGGGCGCGTTCACGCGCGGGACGAGTCGTGCGAGACACGTCAAAACAAGGAAAAATCAATATCGCACAATTCGATCGTCGAAACGAAATGACGTAAAAACAAAAATTGTGTAGGAGGGTAGGGGGAAGACAGGGAAAAAGTGCAATGGGGATTCCGGGGGGAAGATAGGGCGTTCGCATGCAAAAAACACAAGAAACGGGTCCAAAAACGCAAACGAAAATTAATTTCGAGAAATCCACTCACTGGAATGCAAGGCGGAAAGAAGGAAGAATGTATAGAAGAACGCCCCCGACAACCCTATCATGCCAAAACACCGTTTCGACTGGTATAAGACATGTTCTCATAGGAAAAACTCGAAAAATGAACCCGAAAAGGGATTCGAAAATTAATACGGAACGATCCATGCACTAGAACGAAGTGTAGTAAAAATGCAAAATGTGCGGGGGACAGAGTTTCACAAGGCTGTCACATTAAAATGCAATTCCGATAGGGTTCGAAGGCGTTCACATGCAAACAACACCAAAAAGACACTCAAAAACACATTTAAAAATTAATAATTAAAAATTCAGAAGTTGAAATAGGGGGGAGAAAAAATGAAAAAGGTGGGAAAAGGCAGGCTGGACAGTCAAGTCAAACTTGAATTCCGAGGCAAACAGGGCAAGTTCACATGGAAAAATGTCAAAAAGACTCCCGAAAAACCGCAAAAATTAATCTTGGACAAACCGTGCATCGAAATGATACGGAGTAAAAAGGAAAAATGCCAAGGGGAAAGTGATTGTCAGGGCAATGATGTCAGATCACCGTTTCGAAGCAAGAAAAACGCATTCATAGGGAAAACCATCTAATGTATGTAAAACCCGTAAAAAATTAATAACTCAAAAACCGTGCATCGAAATAGGGGTAGATAAAAAGGAAAATGGGACTGTTCGAAGGGACGAACATGGCTATAAGTTTAGATTGGAATTTGGGGGAACGTAGGGTGCTTTCACATGGAAACACAGCAAAATAAAGGAGAAAGGAAAATGGAGGAGGAACATCCCCAAGAGAGGGTTAACAGTGGACGGGTGGGTGGGGAAGGGACCCCCGGAGGGTAAAAGAAAGTCATGGCATACATGCATGATCCAAGTGAGGCATATGCAGGGCGGTATACAATGTAGACGCGCAGGGACGCATCCCCACACTTAAAACCTTAACGGGTAGGGTTGACCGAGGAACAGGGACCTAATACCACACGACAAACCAACCGCTAACATCCCCACACTTAAAACATGACCGTCACTGACAACAAAAAGTGTAGGGTTAGAAAAACTTGGCCCATGTTTCCTAGAATCAAGGTTGATTGTTGATGGCATGTCCACTGTCGTTGTCGACTGCAGGAGGTACCAAGGTATCTTCACAGTACATGTTCTTCGTGGCAGGGACCACGCAGTAGCACCCAGGGAGGTAGCTAGTGGATGAATCGTGTTGAGTCGGTGTCGCTGACGAAGGATAGTCACTCAGCTTACAGCACTCAAATGGGATGAGAGAACAATCACTCGCCCCATTACGGACATCACTCGATGAATAATGATTGAAACCCATATCTCACACCCGATTCAAGAATTGACAAAGGGGATGAGGCAGAGGGAGTACGCTAGGGTGCACAATTGATGATGCATTAGTGCATCCACCCCGTTTGGCATAGGTGTAAGGAGGAAGGCAAGGGAGCCTTACAGTGCAGTGTATAGAATAGGGTGACATGTCTTGTGTTGATGGCAAAGACCCACCCCGTGGGTGCATATGAAAAAGAGAACATACCTTGCTCCAAAGATCACAACGTCCCTCAATCCTCACCTCTCGGTAATTGATTGAAGAAATTCCAATCACACTCAGCCCACCCTTTGTCTCACACTCTGTTGATAGATATAGAAGGCAACCAGGTCCTGAAACTCATTAAAGTAATCCTCAGGGTCACTTGTGCAAAGGTTGTATGCCTTGTGCGCATTTGTGCATCCCACCCAATGCCGGCATACGGTGGGAGAAGGAAGGCCTGGGAGCCTTATGGTGCAGTGCACAAAACAAATCGTGCTTTGTGCATTGAGAGGCCCATCTCTGTGTGCAACACTTCATTCACACTTCGCACCTCTCATTTGATTTGAAGGGAAAAGACTGGTCACTTCCCCCATCCTCTGTCTCACTCTCTGTTGATAGTTACAGAGGGAAACCCATACTCACATCCCCATCCGGTTAGGATGAAAGCTTGCATCACTCAATTGTTTGTCGATGAAGATCGCGTTATTAGTTGTTGAAGAGGCATACCCAGGGAGGTAGCCATCAGATCGAACGTTGTGTTACATAGGAACATGGCGTTTGCTAGAGGACTGTCAAATGCTCTGCAGAAAGGTACAGGACACAGTGTACCAAGGGAGACAGCTTCGAAACTAGATCCTGGGGATGTCTATTGATGAATCCACTGTCTGGACTGCTAGGTGTTGCCACCTTTTCCACAGCCAGCTTCTCGCCCAAGGGTGTTAACCACCTTTTCTTGGAACGAGGTGTGCTATGACAGGGAATTTTTTCCTTTTCTCCCATAACAGTTTTTTTTCTTTCTTTTCTTGTTTTTTTGTTTTTTTTCTTTTCTTTTTTTTGTTTTGTTGTTTTTTTTTCCTCCTATTCTCGAGGGTGTCTCCACCTTTTCTCAAAGAATAGGTCATCATGACAGGGACCGAAGTCCTTTTCTCCCTAACCGATATGTATATTTTTTTCCTTTTTTCGAATTAAGCAAGGGAATGGTAGACATACCATTTGTCAAAACCAACCTCACCACTGTCGTTGGTGGAAAATAGAGGATAAGAGATCAGGGGTGGAAGGTGGGGCTGAGGGGACAGAGGGTTGCGTCCACCTCATCAGGAGTGGCTGAAGAACGGCTATTAGAAGTAGCATCATAAGAATGAGAGTGCCACGCCAACGGGGGAAAGGATCAGGTGACCGTGATTGTCAAGATCCCCAAGGAGGGAAGTACTTCTTTAGGCGATATCCATTGATCAAGAAGGGATTATCAGAGGCATCAACGGTCTGTACTCAGATAGAGGCATTGGGGTTGACAGCAAATACCTTATATGGGCCCATCCACCACTGTTGGAGCTTGCCAGGAAACTTGCCAAATTGTGAATCATAGGTTAGGACCAAATCGCCTTCTTTGAACTCCTTATGCTTGATGAAGTTGTCATGGTAAGCCTTATGTCGAGCTTGCGTGGCTTCCATGCATTGTAGAGCCATTCTGCGAGTTTCGTCCAAACATTCCAAGTGCAGGAGATGACGTTGCAATGAATCATCGTCCCCCAAACGCTCTTTGATAGCCACTCGCAAAGAGGGCAATTCCAGTTCAACAGGGAAAACAACTTCTGTACCATACACCAGCTGGAAGGGTGTCTGTCCTGTTGCTGCTTTATGGGAGGTTCTGTACGCCTAGAGGGCCTTTGTAAGTAGATCATTCCAATCACGATGATGTGCGGCAATTGTTCTTGTCAGGATTGAGCAGAGGATGCGATTGGTGACTTCGACTTGGCCATTGGCTCTGGGGTAATAAGGAGTGGACTTGTGATGGCCGATCTTATACAACTCTGTCAACTCTTCCATGACTTCATTAATGAAATGAGTGCCTCTGCCACTTACCAGCTCTAGGGAACTACCAAAACATGTGATGATATTTTCGTACATGAACAGGGCCATGCTGTTACCATTGTCCCGCTTAAGGGCTTTAGCTTCACACCACTTTGTGACATAATCCGTACATACCAAGATGTATCTGTTCTGTTTCCTTCTGGTGGGAGGATCGATTGGGCCGACAAAGTCGATGCCCCACTTCTCAAATGGTTTCAAAGGAAGGATAGGTTGCAGTGGCATGGCACTTGTTTTAGTGGGTTTCCCCATTCGCTGACAAGCATCACATCTTTTACAGTAATCATATGCATCCTTATGAATGGTTGGCCACAATGTCCCCAGTGTTCAAGGATTAAACTATAGACATAGAAGTCATCCAAATTTACCTCAATAAAGTCATGCAGATGATTTTGGAGTGCGGCCATCATGACTTGTTGGAAAGTAGCAGGGGCATTGCAGAGCCCAAACTGCATCACTCGGTAAGCGTAGGTCCCCCATTCTGTGGTGAAGGTTGTTTTGGACTGATCTTCTTCTGCTATCTGCACTTGGTTGTATCCACTGAATCGATCCAGAAGGGAATAAAGCTCATGTCCTGCCACTTTATCCAACAGTTGGTCTGTGAAAGGGATCCTTCTTGGTCTTGGAATTCAACTTGCGGAAATCCACACATATACGAAGCTTGCCATTCTTCTTGGGTACAACCACGATGGGTGAGACCCATTCACTATTTTCCACTGGATAGATGAATTTGGCTTCCAGAAGCTTCAACAGCTTTGCTTTCACCAATGTGGAATAATTTGGGTTCATTCACCTCTGTCGTTGTTGTACTGGCTTGGCATCAGGCTCCAAATCAATATGATGTTGACATATTGTGGGATCAATCCCCTTTAGGTCTTTGTAGGACCAAGCAAACACGTCCAAATTCTCTTTCAACAAGTTGTACAAGATTGACAACTCCTCTTCTGGTAGGCTGCTACCCACCTTCAAATGGTGTTTAGTGCTGTCTACATCCACTAAGGTTAATTGCCTTTCACCTTCTACTTCACGGATGGACCATTGTTGTTGTGGTTGAACCATCATTTGAGGCATTGATTGTGGCCACTTTGGATTTGCACTGTATTGTGATACTGGGGGCATCTGTTGGTAGGGGTAGGGGATAGTCCCTGGGATTGCATTTGGTGGGTACATCATTCCTGACATCAGAGGAGGTAGGAATCCTCTTCCTGGATTCATCGCCAATCTAGCTTCCACTTCATCGTACAGTCTTGCACCTTCTGTTTTGCAGCTTGCAGTGTGGCTGGTCTTTGCAGCTCCACAAACTTACGGACTTCTGGTTGTAATCCTCTGAGAAACACTCCCTTCTGAATGCCATCATCTAGATTATGGTTAGTCCATCTCTTCAGGATGGATTCCATTCGTGAGACATAAGCTTCTACTCTTTCTCCCGAGGACTAACTTGAATTCATGAATTCCTCTCGCATCCGCTTTTCAAAACCTTCACGCCTGAATTTAGTGAGGATGGCCAACTTCAGGTCGTCCCATGTGCCAAAAGTTCCTGCTACTTGTCTCTCATACCACTGAAATGCCGTGCCCTTGAAAGTGGCGGGGAATATTGCTAACCAATGCTCAGGGGTTCTGGCATTGTTAGCCACACATGCTACCATAAACTCTGCTACATGAAGATCGGGGTCTTCATTGTACTCTCCCTTAAAAATTGGCAACGGGACTACATTTGTTGGCATGTCATCAATATTTCCAAGACGGATTTGGCTTGGAAGTGGACCTCCAGCAGGAGGAGGAAGGGCTTGATGTGCCATTGGGACTTCTATAAAGAGTTCCGCAAGGGCGTCAAAGGCGGCTTCTCTTGCTAGCTCGTTCTCGGCTTTTATTTTTGCTTTCTCTCTTCTCACGTACCTCTGGACTCGTTCTAACGCTTGCCTCTTTATTGCGTCATTCATCAGAGGGTTGGCTCCACTATGTTGTTAGTGCTCCACAGAGGGATAATAGAAGGCTTCAGTCTTTGGAGGACTCTCTTGCCAACATTTCTTCTACTTCTTCCTTTTCAACATCTCTGAATTCTGCTTTCATGCCACTGCACAGAGGAAGTATTCGGTTCTGAAGGTATCAAAATGCATACGTCTAAGCATTGTGGTGGTGCCATCATCATAGTAATGCTAGCTTCTGATGATTTCAACAGTGTACATTGTAAATAACACTCTGTCTACCAACTTCCAGTGGGTTGCCAATTGGACAAACAGAAGATTGCCAGAACACCAAGCATCCCACGTATCTTGCTGTTGAGCGTCTACGAACAAATTCTAACTTTTTTCCTTCTTGTCTTCGTGAACCTCTACAGACCAAGACTCCTGAATCTTCTTCACAATCTCCCACTTGATGATGTTTGGAAACTTCTCAATGAATGCCAAATCTTCCATGGATGGTCATTCTCTCTGTTTCTTCTCTTCAGTTTTGTGGGAGGAACTTTGCAACTGTGATGCAACTTTCTACAGCTTCAGAGGGTAGTGAAAACATACCGTCACAGAGGGACTTCATCAGAATGGCATTATGCTTTCTCCATGGGGGAATGAATCTTTTGTAGAATGTTGCCTTGGCAATGAAGGCTTGCAATTCTTCAACAGTGGGGTAGGAACTCTACTATCCATTGATTTACTTCTTTTTCCACAGTGCCACTTCTTCCATTTTTAGCCTCTTCTGGTGCTTGTTGATGGCAAGTTTCCCTAGTTGCACACCAAAAACATGGAGCCCCAAGAGGAACACCAAGGAAAAGGAAATTCTCTTGCAAGAAAATCTATCTTGTAACATCAACAAGCTTTTATTTCATTATTTTGATAATCAAAACAAAGAAAACAACAATTCTTTACACAACACCATAGTAGATATCTCCCACGGATTTATCTTTAACAAACTTGATCATGTTCTTCATATTCTTCATTTTCTTCATTAATAGACAAAGAGAACACAACTTTTGATGGAAAGAAATCACATAGTATTTATCTTCATTGTCTTCATAGTCTTCTCCCTCATAGAAAGATACAATGTTTCACATAAAATCAACTATCTCTTGCATATGATCTCTCTCACAATAGTATGCTCTCAATACTACATCATATCCTCACTAAAATCACTCAATAATAACTCACAATAATCCTCATTAGGTCATGGATACACCTCCCAAAATGTGTGTCAGATGTGAAAGGTCACCAGAAACTTCATAGTGTCCTGTGAGATCTGTCTTCTGTCACTGTCTTCTGTAACCTCTGTAAATCTTCTGTAAATCTTCAGCAGTTATTTCTTCACTTCAATTAGCTTGGATAGAGCTTCCATTCATCCTTTTACTAAGACAATAACACTTCCCAAAACATCCATACATCCATCATAACACTCAGCAGAAACAAACAGAACAGACCATAGAACAACAGAGCAACAGGACTACAGAGCTAGAGAAGCACAGAAGCTACAGAACTTTACAGAAGATCAACAAAACCCATAAAAACCAAAACAAAACCAATTCAATATCTCATAAACCTTTTAACAAATTTCAATCATCTCTCAAAACATTCATTCAACCATCTCAACCACCAAAACAGAACAACATCAGGCCTTACAGAACCATACAAAGAGAATTACAGAACTCTTTAGAACAACGTATTTCATCAAAAACCAACATAAACCCTTTCAAACATACTCAAACCACTCCAAACACTTCAAAACATCTTCAAAATCAAACAATCAACCACCAAAAACAACCATTCAGCAACAAAAACAACAAAAAATCAGCCCAAAAACCAATCATTTCCACACTCAACACAAGCCTAAGGAGGGGGCACATGACTTATCCCAAACCACCACAACAATTTGGCTACAATCAAAAGCAAAGACACCCAAAGCCACTAAGTAGTAGCTCAAATGGATACCCAAATAACAATTGCATTAATTTAGAAACCGATTTGCATGAACTCATAATCCCATAACCTCATGTCCTAGGCCTAGGAGACACAACTAGTGCTACAAGAGCTGCCACGATGGGTGTCCAAAGCCCTATTGTGCGCTCAAGGCTACTATGAAGGTAACACTTGGATTTGGTTGCCCAAGACCACAAGTGGCACCTGTGTCTCTTAGCCATTACCTTTCAACCCATCTCCATGAGACTGTAAGCCAGCTAGCTATGAGAAATGAAATGACCCAAAAGAAACCAAACCCATCAAGCCTCAATAGGTCTATTGACCAAAACTGTGGCCCACTACATCCGAATCGACTTAACTTGACACTTCTACTATTCCAATTTCTCCACAAGCAGAGAGTAGCATGTCAATTGAGCCATAAGACCAATCCATTGCACAAGTGGTCGACAAACACCCCATTGAAGAGCCCATGAGGTAGGAATTAGTAGTTAAGCTATCTAATCCCAACTTCCTATAGGCCTTAGACCCTCCTATAAAGCAGAGATCCATCATTACTTTGGCCTCAGAACAAACCGTGAACTCGAGGGGTGACCTGGTCACGTGCATCAGACCCTTGGATGCTACCTTTATCACATTTGCGAAAAGTTACAAACAGTTGGATTTAGGCCTCCTCGATGAGCCATTAGCAATGGAAGTACAATACTTGCCTTGCACTTGGGAGGAATATGAATTCATGTTCTCGTCAAGATTCATGAGGTGACTGAGGAATTTATTGCCAATGAGATTTCTTAAGAGAAATCTCTCAAAAAACATTTTCTCACTTCATAAAAAAGAGAAAAGTTTATGCAACAATCCAAAAACTCAAAGAACTAAAATGGCTAGTCAAGTTTGACTCTTCCTTTATGGAAAAATGGTATGTTCTCCATCTCCAATGGGAACAAGAGGGTTGCCAAATTATGTCCAATGCTGAGTAGAGACATGCAATCAAAACCTCTGTGTACAATCCAACATGTGTGGCTCCTATCTTGTTCAAAGTATTGGCTATCACTTGCAATCAATCTTTAGAAGAGCATGTTATGGCCCATCCCTATTTAGATCAAACTGCACATTGCTGGTAGGATGAACTTTGGTGACTTCCTAATCAATGTCTTGACCTACATTACACACATAAGAATTAGCCTCAAAACATGGACCATCACATCCACTTAGAGTATAACCCACAGTTCTATACTTGGCTCATGAAGAAATAAAGCACAACAAGAAAGTGCTTAATGCCCTTAACCCTTGATCCTCCAATCCTAGGAAGGATCTTCATCATTCTCAGAGGGGAGAGGGTGAGGTGGAAAAGGATTTGAACTTCAGAATCTCAAATTGAACTTCAAAAGCAAAAAAGGATGAATAAAGGGGACTTGTATTTGAAGAAAACCTTTTTAATGGATTTCATGCTTGGAATGTGTGGATTGCTTGAAGTATAAAGAATTTCCATCCCATATTAGAGCATTGGTTCATTTCATAGTGTTTTTCGTTAAACTTTTTTCTCTTTTGCAAAAGGTACTCTCAAATGAGCTAATTGTAAGATGTTGTGCCATAACGAGAACTTGAGATGACATGACAAAATTTTCTCTCAAAGGAAGAGAAAAATAAGTACCGATTGGCTATTGAAACACAAGTCTATAACTAGTTAAAGTATTGCAGCATCAACAATTTGGGGGAGCTAGTTAACAAGGAAGGTGCGGTGAGACAAATTGTCAATCAATGCAATCTCCATAGATATGTAGAGAAGGTTGGCCAAAAGATTACACAGAGTTCTTGATAAATTTTGACACAAGAAGTAATAGTGACACAATTACCGTCAGGCAAGAAGGCTTTCCCAAAAGGATAGAAGTTGTACTTAGCCTTGAAATAGTGGAGAAGGATTTAAGGTTGGCCAACACACAAGGAAAGAGACCAAATAGGGATGTTTATGACATGCTAAAGATGTTGAAGACAAAGGTGCACACCAATGATGAGAACAGTCTAGCAAACATCCTTGAACCCACCTTTCAATTGTAGGCAAAGATGGTGCATGTCTTGTTCTCTAGTCATCGATACAACACCTCATGACCCCCTAGATAGAGTTTGGAGGGATGATGATGGCCATTATCCATGAAGCTGTGGGAGAGATGAAAAGGGAAGAGGAAGTAGGGGAGACTCTAGAGAGATCTCCTATTCAAGAGCAACACCTCTCCTTGGTTGCAAAAGCTTGCCAATGTGTCCAAAATAAGGTGAGAAATGTGGGAGATGAAGAATGGAGCAAGCCACAAAAAGAGAAGGCAAAGCAAGTAGCAAGAAAGAAAGGAGCTCAACTCCAAGCATAGCAAAAATACAAGGGGTCAAGTAAGAGTACTATTAATAAGCAAGGTGGGGAGGGTTTGATCCCATCGAGCCAAGCAGAGAACATGAAAGTCATGCTGAAAAATCTTGGCCAAGAAGAAGAAAACCACAATAGGAGAGGACAAAGCCCTAGCAACCATATAGAGGAAATCTAGGGAGCTCAAGGAAGAATGAAAAAAGAAGTAGGAAGAAGAGGAGGAATACCTACAAAAGTCAAGAGAAGAGTCCCAAAGGATGGATAAAGAATGAAGAAAGAAGTGATAAGAGAAGGAGAAAAAACTAAGGAGAGAAGAGGATGAGCAGATGGCTCTCGCCATTAGGCTATTGGTTGAGAAACCCTCTCATGTAGAAGAGTTGGCTAGGGGGAGCTTGTAAGATGCACCTGGAACAAGCTCTGCAATGGCAAAAGTGGGTCAAGGACCCATAGTGGAAGGCAAAGGGAAGGTCCCTTGAGACCCACTCTTGTTGTCCACCATGGTTGCCCCCGCTACCACCACCTAAGAAACCATGGATGCAATAGTGAACCAAAGCAACATGATGACTTGGTACAATACCTGGTCAACACAGTGTAGCAACTAGGTCCAACACCCAGTGAAGGAGTCCTAGTGCTAGGGACAAAGAGGCCCATTGTGGGTATGCAAAACTAAGAAAAGAATCAAAGAAAGCCAAGGTAGAGGCCTCGATTGTGTCCATACCCTCAGCCATGCCACAATACATAAAATATGTCTAAGAAATCCTGGGCCAACTGGAAAGAGTGAAAGAAGAGGGGAGGGCAGTAGTGCCAAAGATGGAAATAGAAAGGGAAACATTCTCGGCTTACCAACTCAAAAAATTATGCCAAATAGCCACCCAACAATGGTAGATAAGCGACCAAAGGAAGAAGTTGGAAGCCAAACTAGTACTAGAAAGGAAGACAGGGGAGAAGGATGTAAAAGAGCCCCATGGCAAGGAAAAAAGAGAACAAATTGACGTCAAAGGAGGACTTTTTGGTCCTCTTGCAACAATAGAATGAGTAGATGCACAAATACCTAGATCAACTAAAGAAGATGTAAGATGAGCTTGTTGAAAAGCTAGAAAGGGTCAGGATCCATGCATATGCATAGTGCAGAAAGGAGAAACAACAAAATGAATAATTCCTCAACAAACTACATGAGGCTAAGGTAGAGAGGGATGAAGTGTTAGCCAAAAAGCTAATAGGGGTGGAAAACCAACTCCAAGTGGCCCTCCTAGAGTGAGAATGACCAGCAAAGCAACTGAATTGCCTCAAACAACACAAAGAGGAGATGCTCAAAATTTGGAGAGAGTAAGAATAGATGGTTTTGATGCTATCTCAATGCCAAAATTAGGGCATGGAGAGGATGAGTGAAAAGGAAAGGGCTTGGGAGGAAAAGACTACTGGAAGACTCAAAAACATAATTGAACACCTTGCCTTGGTAGAAAGCGAATGAATTATGGCGTTGGCAAGGGCAGAAGCAATGGATGTAGGTCTCAAAGTTCAACATCAAGCCTTCCTCAACATGGTCTTGCATGTGACCCAAGACGAGGGGGACAAGGATACCATAATAGGGGTAAGGAGAAATCTAGAACTTACAAGATGAGCCTTGAGATACGGCCTCTATGAAAAAGTGCTGAAAGAAAGCACTAACCTGAGCATAGAGCAAAAATGATAATATTTGAGGCAAGTGGGGCTCTCAATGAGGGAGCTAGAAGAATTAGGGTCTGGCAAGCCAGAACAACCAGCTCAACCACCCACTATAGTCCCAATGGAGCTACCAAGAGAAGAAGGGCCAGAATTTGAGCGAGGCCAAGAAAAATAAGAGTAGCCACATGAGAGCCAAGCCTAGTATAGTAGGTACAGGCACAAACAAAATAGCAGGGTGAGGAAGCCACTCATGAGAGAGTCATGGAAAGGAAGTGTAAGTAGAGAGAGTCGGTGGAGTTGGCACAAAGGAGACTCCAAGCAAGGCCATAGTAAGTTCTTGAGGTCTCTGTGAAGCATGCTAGTTTGGTAAGTAGGTGAGAAAATCCTTCTCTCATGACATATAAGTGAGCAGAAATATACTTGATGTAGTGCATAGAGATTTTTGGGGGCCTACACAGAATGTATCTCTTGGTGGCAGCAAATACTTTTGTGATGAATCGCGTGATGGGGGGATTTTCTTGAGCTGCTGTGCCAAACACACACTGTATACACAAGAGGAAGCTCACTCAAGAACCCAAGAAGAGAAATGGAGTCCAAAATGTTTTCTTGCTGATTTTTCTTATTCTTCTTCCACACACTATACAATATACACAAAGTATAGGTAATATACAACATAAAGGAAAGTGGCCTTCTAAGTTAAACAGTGCATAACCGACTACACTAATCAACTAGTGTTATATCTTTGCCAACTGTAGGTAGGTGTAACAAACTAAATATAATAAGTGATAAGTTAGTGGCCATGTGAGTATCATAATGACCATCAATGTACTAAGCATAGAAGTGTGGACTCATCTAGCCAAGTGATCCATCATCAATGTCCGCACGTGTTGACCTTGCTATCTCAACACCAATATCTTTCTTTGATCTTTGTAAAAGTACCCCAAACACCTGTATGACCAGCCCACAAGATTTCATGAAATTCTTGTATTACTTTTACTTGTGAAGATCTATCACCCAAAACTCGCAATGGCATACCTTGTTTCTTTTTCCCCCTCAAGTTCAACTCTATCTCTGCAACTCCAAGGAAGCTTCAGAACTTTTGAAGCTTCTCTACACCCAATGCCTTTGTGAAATTGTCAGCTATTTGATCCTTTGTGCTGACATATACCAAGTCAATCTCTCTTACAAGTACCTTCTCTCTCACAAAGTGGTAGTGCATCTCAATGTGTTTTGTCCTAGCATGGAACATTGGATTCCTAGCTAACTATATGTTGCTCATGTTCTTACAATGAATGACAACTGGACCATCTCCCTGCACATCCAAATCACCTAATAAGTTTTGCAGCCATACCATCTCACATGCTTCCATAGCAACACCTCTATACTTGGCCTCCGTACTCGATAAAACAACTGTAGGTTTCTTTTTGCTACTCCATGTAATTGCTAAACTACCAAGGGAAAACATGAATCCACTAGTAGATTTTCTGTCGGACATACTACCAGCCCAATCTACATCTGTGTATCCAAAGACTTGTACATCCTTGCCTGCCTCATAAAAAATTCCATAATGTAAAGTGGACTTCACATATCTCAATATACTTCTAACTACATCCAAATGAGGCTTTCTAGGCATCTGCATAAACTGACTGACAAGGCCAACAACATAGCTCAAGTCTAGCCTTGTGATAGTCATGTAAATCAAACTCCCTACTATCCTCCTAAACATAGTAGGGTCTTCTATCTCATCCCCAACGTCAACACTCAACTTTACATTTTTTTCCAATGGTACTAAAAGAGGCTTACATGTTGTCATACCATGCTTGGATAACATATCCAAGACACACTGCCTTTGGGATAGCCATATATCATCATCACATCTGATCACCTCAATACCAAGAAAGTATCTTAGCTCACCCAAATCCTTCATCTCAAACTTCTTCTTCAAGAAGTCCTTAACTTCAACAATCCCATTGTTAGTGTCACCTGTAATAATCAAGTCATCCACATAAATGACTATGATGACCAAACCTGCATCTCCCCTTCTCACATAAAGTGAGTGATCAACATTGGAAATACAAAATCCAATATTGACAAGATACTCTCCAATCTTGTTAGACCATGCTCTAGGTGCTTGCTTCGGCCCATAGAACTCCCTCTTCAACTTGCACACATATGTGGGTTACTCTAAATCCTCATAACCTATTGATTGCTCCAGATACACTTTTTCTTGAAATTCACCATGCATGAAGCATTCTTAACATCCATTTGCTACAAAATCCAACCTTTGGCTACTACCACAGCAATCACACATCTAGCAGTTGTCATCCTAGTAACTGGACAAAATGTTTCTTCATAATCTATGCCATATGTTTGAGCATGGCCTTTTGCAACCAGCCTAGCCTTATACCTACTAAATGAACCATCAGCATTATGCTTGACTTTGTAAACCCACTTACAACCAATAGCTTTCTTACCCTTAGGAAAGGGTACCAAATCCCAAGTCTTATTGGCTTCTAATGTAGCAACCTCCTCATCCATTGCTACATCCCAATGAGCATGACCAACAACATCCTCAAAACAAGTGGGTTCAACATCCTCAACTAGTTTCACCATATAAGCATAATGGTGAGCCATATAACCTTCAAAGCCAAATCTTTTAATAGGGTATCTGACCCTGGTAGACCTGCGTACTATTGGATTACTCAATGGAGCCTTTACATTACAATCAGCTCTCTATACACTTGGTGTCCTGATTAAAGGAATACCAAGCTCATCATCCAAACTCTCTCAACTACTAGAATCTCCATCAAATCCCAAATGACTCCTAGATGTATCATTACCATCCATCACTTTCTTCTTTCCTTTGCCTTTGCTTGCAACACTTATAGATATATCTAAAGATATGGGGCTACTCCTTAGTCTCCCAGACCAAGGGTTCACTATAGGTGTAGTATCAGATGATGTTTCTAGTCCACTAAGACTCTGTGATTCTTGCTTTTCTTTCTGCACATAGTATCATGATCATTATCATCATCTAATACATCACTAGAAGGTGCATACCAATTGTTCATCTCATAAAAAATAACATCCCTACTCACTCTGAACTCACATTTGACTAGATTTTAACAACGATACCCTTTCTACTCTAAAGAGTATCCAATAAAAATACATTTTTAAGCCTTTGGATCAAGCTACTTCTGTAGCTCATCTGGCACATGAACATTTACAACGCATCCAAATACCTTCAAGTGTAATACATCGGGCTTCTTGCCAGTAAAGCATTCTTCAGGAGTCATCCCATGAACTGTAACTATGGGAGTTTTGTTCATAATGTAGACAACAGTATGGATAGCCTCAGACAAAAAATGTTTGGGCATATTCTTTCCAGCCATTAATGCACGTATGACTTCTGCAATATGCCTATTTTTTCTTTTTTGCTGTGGGGTATACTCGTAATTAAATTGCCTCTTTATCCTATGAGTCCTCAAGAAGTCGGTAAACTCATTAAAGAGGTACTCTCCCCCTCCATCTGATCTCAAGCACTTCACTTTTAAGCTTGTTTTTGTTTCAACAGTTGCCTTAAAAGATTTAAAGTGCTCAAGCACATCACTCTTTTCCTTCATGAAGTATACCTATAACTTCCTTAAACAATCATCAATAAACGTGACAAAGTATTTGCTGCCACCAAGAGATACATTCTGTGTAGGCCCCCAAAAATCCATATGCACTACATCAAGTATATTTCTGCTCACTTATCTATCATGAGAGAAGGATTGTCTCACTTGCTTACCAAACTAGCATGCTTCATACACTTTATGAAATTCTACAACTCTAAAAGAAGGAAACCCTGTAACCAATCCTCCGGATTGCATTAATTTCAGCCTCAGCATGTCCAATACGTTTATGCCATATTTCAATGTCTGCAATCACTCATTTTTCTTTAGAATACATAGCAACATCCATTGTAGGAATTCCAGTATCTAAAGTGAACATGCAGCCAACTCTACTTCCTTTTGTGACCTACACTTATCATTAAAATATTCTACAAAACAACCTTTTGCATTAAAACAAACATGCAACCCTTGCTCTACCATTTGGCCAACATACATTAGATTCTTTGTGATTGATGGCACATGTAATATGTTTGTTAGACTCTTTGTCTGGCCATCATACAAGGATAAGGAAACCTTTCCAATGTGTGAAATTGGGTGGCATGATATGGGAGCTTTCACTCAACCGCCAAGACCCATGGACTGCTTATTGTTTCAAGTGTTTCAAGTGAGCTCTAATGGCTACCTCTCACATAGTTGATGCATCGTTGATCCTACGAGTGTAGTGAGCTTATCTTGATGGCGATATGAGTTGCCTTCTCTCTCGCACACACCGGTAGCACCACGATCCTAGATGCTAGCTCAAGCATCCTCAAGCCTCCTTCATCTCCAAGCCCATCCACCATAGCCACGTGTGCAAGAGAAGAGAAGAGAAGAGAAGAGAAGAGAAGAGAAGAGAAGAGAAGAGAAGAGAAGAGAAGAAGAGGAGATGGTGAAGAGCTTCACCCTCTTGATCCCTCACTCCCACACACTCACTCTCTCACACTCTCACACTCCCTCTCTCAAGAGCACACACAAGCAAGGAGAAGAGAGCTCTTGTTAGCCACACACAAAAGAATGAGCTTCCATTCACTTTTTGAATTTTATATATACAAACCCTAAAACCCCCATGGGCGCCTATCCCTTTTTACATGACTGGCCATTGTGGCAAGGTCCCTTTTTGTAATTCCCTCTTCTTGCTTCATGCCCTAAGCCTATACCCATCTATTCTTTTACAAGTGGCACAGGAGGGAGCCTGGCGCTTTTTTATAAGAGTTTTTAGAGTTTTTGAGGCGCATTTTCTTAAAATTTCTATTTTTGCCTCAGTTTAGTTTTAAAGGCCGCCTCTACGCCTTTGCTCTTTTTCCATTATTTTTCCGCTTTTTCATTCATTCTTTAGCCTTCTTGACTTGGGATTAACATTACCCCCCTCTGAGATGGGTGCCAGTTCCATGGCACTCTTGGCTGCTGTTGGGATTTAAGAGGCCGTTGGTGAAGTAGTCGTGTGAGGGTAGGACCACATGTAAACTCAGGTGCTCATGGAAGCTTAGTAATAAGGATTGTTGGAGAAGCCAAATGGATAGCAAGTGGATGACAGGGGCCTTCGAAGTTGGTGGTTTGTCGCCTTTGTGATGCCTGGAAGGAAAATGTGCGGTGCTCTACCTAAGGGGGTGTCGATCTTATTGTGTAGTGTATTGTATATGTGTTGGTGGAATGGGGAGTTGGGTCTAACCACATGCTAGCCTAGGTGATGTCCCACACTTGAGGACCCCATTCATACAATGGGAGGTGAGGTGCAAGGAGCTTAGGGTGACAGGTCTAACCATAGGCAAGTGATACCCCCTTCGGTATGTCCTCTCCTTGATGGGTCCTAAGTGTGAAGTGGGGGAGCAAAAAAGGGCTAGGGGATTAGGAGCAAGGCCTGTCGACTGAAGACGTCGGGCATGCCTAACTTGGGGATCCCTAGGTGCAGTGATCATGCTTTATGTGGTGCTACGTGCTTCTATAAGCAAGTTGTTTTGTCCATTTTGTGCATAATGTTTCTCTTTCTTTTTTTTGTATGTTTGTTTCCCTTTAAAAAAATTTAAAAAAATATAGTATTATGTTAGTAGAATGATAGCCTATGCCTAATTCTCCTCGTCTAATTTAGGAAAAGAAGGGGGTTGGATGGATTTGCTAAAAAATTGATGGCTTTGCATGTATCCTTTGAGATTCATGCGGACGTGAAGGGAGGTGGTGGAGAGGAAACAATGGTTGCATCTAGTGAATTGGCTATCATTCATATCCTCTATGAGAGGTAGGAAAAGAGAGGGGAGAAGGCTAGCCCTCATCATTAGATGAGCCATGGCACATCTATCGATGGTGTTAGGGTCAAAAAAGAGGGGAGGCATGCCACATTCTTGTGGGGTTTGGTCTTGCTTGAGTAGTAACTTAAGTAACCTAAGATAATTATAGGTAGTTACAAAGGCTAGATTGGGGCATGAAGAGAAATCCATGAGGAGATGCATCATGGAATCATTTAGGCTTCTCGAGTCGAAGAGGAGGGCATGTTTCAAGGAGGCAGCATTAGAGTTGCAAATGATAGGAAAATCATAACACCTATGGAGGGTGGCAATAAAATCCACACCTACCCTACAAGGGTACGCCATGAACATGGGGTCATTCCTCTCGTAGGGCAGGGTGTTGCAAAAAGCCATCTAGATGAGCATGTTGATGTTGCACACTTGCCTCCTCCATAGGGGTTGGCAATTGTATCCCTATACAATATGTGGCACTTCAAACACCTTGTTTTGCCAAAACTCTGCTTCTTTGTTTTCCTAGAGAGTGGGGGTCCTCTCCCTTTCTTCCAACCACTTCTGTCCTAGTCAGCTACGAGTCGCGATCACCTCCTCCATCACCTTGAGCAGAAGGACCCTCCATAGGCTGTTGGGCATGAGGAAGTTGAAGGTGAATGGGTCCTTTTCTCTTTCATGCCACTCCCAAATCACCAACTTCGAGTGGAATCCAGCAACCAGGGAGGTCATCGGGGCACGGTGGGAGGGGTGCGGAGGGCTGCACGACCAATTTGGCTCTTAGTTGCTTCCTGGTTTCTTCAACTAACATTCTCCGTCTCTCCCTTAGTGTGGCTTGTCTCTCCGCGGATGGATCAACCTGGTGCTGTTCTTGGACACGCAGTGAGGGGGGTTGTGGGATCACCTCTTCTCAGAATCTCCCCATAACGAATTCAAGCTCTGCCTCCTCCCCCTGTCATTCTTCTTGTTGTGCTTCTTCTTCAAAGCCCATTGCATCAATTTCTTGGGGGGTTAGGATGGCCAGTAGCATGTATTTTCGTTGCTCTTTTAGGCTCAGCCTAACCTCTGCAGGTTGAGGTGGCATTTGCAACCCTGTATGCAAAGCTCTATGTGCAATTTTCTGTACCACCTCCAATGACTCCTTTTCCTCTCGGCGGGTCGTGTCCATTAATGTATTAATGAAGGTCTTTTGCTGGGCACTGAAGGCTGTCTGGGGGTGGCTTCTGCTTTACTCTCTTCGAGGATTTTTTCTTTCTCCACCAAAGCAAGGCGCCGTGCTAGTATCTTCACCCTTTTTTCATTCTGCGCTGCCCATTCCTCTGCTCTCTTGTTCATTTCTTCCATGCTTTCTCCCTGCTTTTGTACCAGGTTTACGGCTTCTACTCTTGGGCTTTGAGTTCCCTGCTCATGTTCTCTTGCTCTTTCCTTCCCAAGTATAGCTGATCGGTCATAGACTTGATCTCTGTTTGCTATTGGTACCTCTCTTGCTTTCTCTCCTCTTCTTTGGCATTCAATTCCTCCATCATTTGCTCGATATTGGCGATTTTCGACTCCAATTTCCCATGTTGCATCAGGAGGAGCTTATACTCTCTCTGTATTTGTGCTAATTTCCGATTCTCATCCTTGAGCCGCTACTTGTAGCTCTCCTCCATGTCCTCCTTGGCCTTCAATTCTTATTTGAGGTCAAAGATTTATCGTTGCTGCATAGCTAATGTGAGGGTTTTTTCAAGTTGGAAAGCGGCTACCTACTCCTTTATTGCCACCAACTTAGCCACAACCATATTCTTTTTCTCCTTGGCCTTCTCCAATTGGGAGAGCAACTCAGCGACGTACTCGTCATAATTGGTTGGTGGCGTCACTGTTATGTGGATTGGAGTGGTTGAGGCTTCCACTCTCTGATGCTTTTAGTCCTGTCTCGACTTTGTATCTACATCTGGTCTCTTTTGCCCCGTGGCCATGGTCTCCATGCTCTTTCCCTGGGCCATTTTTTCATTGATAAAATATTGCATTCATGCTACAAAGTTGGAGACCTCTACGCTGGTGGGGATGCTAGGGGTGAGGGTGGTTGGTTCGGTGGGGGGCACCATGAGGGTGGGGATAGGATGGAGAAGAGCCTTGCCTTTGCCTTCAAGGACAGTGGGCGACGTGACTTCTGGTACATGCATGCTAGAACTAGGCCCTTCTTCCCTAGCAGTGGGCTCCAGGCTCCTAAATCATCGGCCTTGCTTTGCTGCTTAATGGACCGCCGTCGTGCGGCTTTGGCCAAGTCCTCCTTCTCCTTCCTTCTTAGTTCCTCTTCTTCCTCAACAGCTCTTCTTTTCCTTTCTTAATCAGTTTTCCTGTACTCTTCCTCCAGTTTCTCTTTTTCTTCCTATTCTTTCCTTTTCCTATTCTCGCCTCTTGTTTTAACACCTTTTTAGCCTTGTTGACTTATTCCTTTGCTTTTTCTTCTTCCCGTTTCTTCTTTTTCTCCCTCTTCTTGGCCTCCTTGAGGGATTCTGTTTTTGCCTTTTCCAAATCCTCTTTCTCCTTCTTGCGGCCTTCATCTGGCTTCTTTTTCTTTTGTGCCATCTTATTTGTGGGTTTCTTGGCCTACTTTTTTCCCAATTGTTCTTCTTGTTCGTTCCTTTCCTTATCACTCTCAGTCCTGTCGTTGGACCTCTCTTGCTCTTAGTGAGGGAGTGATCTATCAGGTGTTTCTCCTTCCCCTTCTTCTACATCTTGCATCTCCTTCATTGCCTCCTAGATGAGCACAGTCAAAATGCTTCCATAGGCAATAAATGAGACCTTGGACGAGGACTTCTTTCTTTCCATGGCCTTGGACGCTAGGGACTCCCCTCTTGCTGGTGTGCTTCCTAAAGCTAGTGCTTTAGCCACCTGGTCAATGGTTTTGCATACATATCTGTTCTAGTCGACTTTATGCAAGGTGTGAGCTGCTACGTTCTCCAACACACGCACGTTGATTTGATGCATTAAGGAATTGTAGCACTGATTGGAGAAGAGCGCTGTACTAGCTTGCTTGTAGTCTCTAGCTTCTGCATCAGGAATGTCCTAGATGTTGATGCTGTCATTAGTTAGCACATCCTGCCTTTTCATTTTTAGCATGGCATACACATCCCTCTTCTTCTTCTTCTCTATCTTTGGCTCCAGTCCCAATGCCTTCTCCACCAAGGTTGGGTTTAAGTGAACTTGTACATGTTTAGTATTTTCTCCCCTTCCTACCGTGACATTGCCGCACTCATTGTCAAGGTCGTATGTCCTGAGGAACTCCACACGTGGTTAGGTTCTTGCACAAATTTCTCGATGTACTTGGTGAGGTTGCATTGCTCGATGACTCTCTTGGCTGCTTCCTCCTTGGCCACCACACCCTCTATGTTGTAAATAGTTTGGAACTTGAGCTGGTTGTAGGTGCGGCTTTCAAGAGTGATGTGGTATTGTGCTCTTTCCTCCTTCGTGAATGGAAGCCGGTGGGTGCAGTCTTGCTGCGACATCTTTTGTTCCTGTCATAATTCTGAGCTTCCATTAGTGCTTCCAAGTTAACAATTCATCGGAAAAGTCATAATTAAAAAGAAATACTCTATATGTTTATTGAATGAAAGCATTAAAATCACATCCAATGTAGAATCTTCCCTACCGACTTTAACTTTTTTCCATTTATTTCAAAGTTCTCTTGCCATTTTCCTACCCCACTCATTGTTTACATGCTTATGCATTTTGCTTGATTTTCCTTGGTTTTAATTTGATTCACCTCACCCCCTCCCCTCCCAGCTCGAGAAGAATCCTTCCTAGGATCAAAGCTTTTGGAGGTCGAGGACATTCTGCAATGGGTCTAGGAGTTATCGGCCTAGGAACCAAGTATAGAAATTGGGGTTGTACTCTAATTGAGCTTTGCGGTCTAGATCAAAAGGTCGAGTGCCCACGTGTGTGATGTAAGTGAGAACGTCTATTAGAAAGTCACTGGAAGTGACGCAGCTAGCAATATGTAGCTCTTCCTCACTTAGTAGGTGATTGAGATAAGGGCGTCCTTAGATGTGCTCTTCTAGGGGTCGGCCATGAAGAGTGGTTAACGCTCTATATGAGGTTGGCATGACATAAGTGGGATGGTACTTCGCTGTTTTGATTGCGCGGCACTGCTTAGCGTTTGTCATGACTTGGCACCCTTCTACTTCCCATTGTAACCTAAGAGTGTACCAATGCCTTAAGAATGGGGATTCAGTCTCAGTAAGTTTGGATAATTCTACAATTTCTTGGTCAGTGCTGGCAGAAGTGGTTCCCTAATCATATGACATGATGAGGCATTGTTTGAGGGCTTGCTCTTTAGAGATCTTGCTATTGAGCAATTCAACAATGGAGTTAGCAGCTTTTATGAAGGAAAGTTCAAATGTCTCTCAAGAACAAGGCATCGTACGAACTTCAGTTGCAAAAGGCTCGGGCAACAAGCCTAAATCCAAGCGGTCGTAGCTCTCAGAGCTAGCTCTCTGAAAGTGGCATCTAGCCATCTAATGCAATCAACCACATCATCCCCCGTATCTTCGGCTAGATCTGAGGCTAGTAACAAAAATGATTTCCCCTCATAGGAGGATTTAAGACGTGCTGGTGGTTGGGGTTTGATAGCACTGGAGCCTTTAACAATGAATAGTTATGATTGCGGGTGTTCTTGAGGTTGCGGCTGGACTTTCTGGCTTAGGGCTAGGGAAGTAGCAGTTACTTCTAATGGACTAATACCTTAAGAATGTATCATTGTAGTCAGATGGGCTCCAACGGGTGATGGCTCATGTGACAATGTCTGTCATTTGGACCGATAGGCTTGTTCGACTCTCTTGGGCATGTGCATGGATGAGCTTGATGAATGTGGGCCTGGGAAGCATTGCGGTTTATGGTTTTGAGGTTCTATGGGGCTTGGGGTGATCAAGCTTGGAGGCAGCGTACGAGTGGTGCCCTTGGCCATGTGGGATTTAGGGATCCATATCTAGGCATTCCCCTCATAGTAGACTTGCACGTGCAAGAGGGCCTTAGGGACCCACCTTTGCCTGATCATGCACCGATTTTTGTAACTGCGCCTTGGTTTCCTAGGTTTAGAGCTTCAAGTCTTATGAGGTTGTGTGCGTCGACTCCTAGGCGGTGGTTGCGGCTGTTTAGGTCTCCATTGAAACCTAGGCTATTGGGCCTCAGCTTTTGCTGCCATGAGCAGCGATTCTTGGGAGGTGGTGGGTGGTGGCTGAGCATTACCCTTCTCCTTAGATTTGGATGCTAATATTTCTATTGGTGAGACTGTGTGGACTGGGTGAGGTCATGTAGCACTTGGCTGAAAGTTGTAACAATGCAGACGTTGCCTATGGCGAGGTGGATGCACTGCAACTCATAATCAACGTTGCAACGAGTTTGATTTTTGAAGGTTCGTCCTAGCAGCGACTCCGTGCCTACGTCTTTGACATCTGGCAACACATAGAAGATCATTGGTACAATCTCAGACTTGATAGAAATGGCAGCCTTGCACTTGCCAAGAAGTGCATATGAGCGGCCCCCATATGGGCTTAATTTGGCATTAGTGGTTGTAGTGGTGGTTTGCCAAGTTGGATCCAATGATTGTTAGTCAAGACATTGAAGTCTGCTCCCTCGTCAATCAAGGCATTGAAGATGCATGTTTGCTTGGCAGTGACCGTGATGTGTAGGTATGCAGGCTCCACGGTTTCCTAATTCTCATCATTGATTTTGGTGGTGGTGGCTACTCGTACTTTGACAGGCGGTTCCAACATTTTTGGCTCATGCAAAGGATGCATGGGAGGATAGTACTTCTTGACACGACTACCATTGAAGAAGCCTATTCCCTCACTGTTTAGAGTCTCGAGCTCAACGTTGCCCATTTGGCTGATTGCACAGACTTTGATAGGTCCAAGACCCCCAAACTTCACTTTTTGCTTATGCACATCATTGCCCCCACAGCAAATTTAGAAACATTGATATGCACGTGGAAGGTAATGGTCCAATTTGGGGCTCGTAGAATTGGTGCTGTTGTTGGAGCCTTCTTCGATTCTTCATATGCTCATTAGCATACTTCAATCCGTTCAAAGACAATCAACAGCTTGTATAAAGGTCTTGCTATCAATGTGTAATTCAGCACAAACCACCGATAGTATCCTGTATGGCCTAAGAAGCATTAGACTCCCTTGTAGTTAATTGGGGATGGAAGGTCGACAATGACCTTGACTTTTGAGGAGTCAGTGGCAATGCCGTTCTTTGACACCACGTGGCCTAGGATGCATCCATGCTTCACCCAAAGCTGGCATTTCAAGGGGTTCAAGGAGAGGCGATATAGGCGACACTGCTCAAAGGCTGCTTGGAGTTTGTCTAAGTGTTCCATCCAGGTCGAGTGAACACAGAGGTCATCGACAAAAACTTACAAATCTTTGCAAAGCATGTCTTTAAATATGGTGCACATGAGGTGTTGGAAGGTAGTAGGGGCATTATTCAACCTGAAAGGCATGACTATGTAAGCAAAGACTCCCCACTTAGTGGAAAAGGCATTCTTATATCGACAGGATGCACTTGCACCTGATTGTATCCTGAGAAGCCATCCAGAAAACTATAGGCATCCTTCCTCACCACTCTTTCAAACATGTGCTCGGTGTATGGCAATGGATAATTGTCCCTTTTAGTAGCATCATTCACCCTCTTGTAATTGACGCACACTCTAATTTTTCCATTTTTCTTCATTACAATGACTATGGGTGATACCCAGTCCATGTGCTCAATTTCATAAATGAATCCCGCTCTCATAAGCTTATCAATCTCTTCCTTGACAGCATGAGCGTGCTTCAGATTCATTGGGTACGGTCGCTGCTTTGCCGGCATTGCGTCTAGTGTCATGGGTGTATTATGAGTCACCACACTCAGATCCACCCCTTTAAGCTCTTCCAAGGACCAAGTGAATATGTCTATGTACTCTTGAAAAAGAGAACAAGACTTGTTTTTTCTTCCTCCGTCAAGTCATCGGCAATGAAGGCTAGTCGGGGTGTCTCCCCTTCTTGGGCTAGGTTCACCTCCTTGACCTTGGCTGATCCCTCGATTGGTTCACTTGTTTGTCCTTGCCGTTTGGCACCCAATAGGATCACTACCCTATCTCCTTTCTTGAATTTCATAAATCTTTTAGGGAGATCCCACGGTTTTTGCTGTTCGTCTGCTCGTGTGTCCCTGGGTTGTTTCACCCTTTCCTGCTTCAATCGTCTGTGCCTCAAGTGGACGTGTAGGTCCCCCTTGGGCGGCCTAGGTATTTTTGGGTCGCTGTTCGAGCTTACTTCTGACTCAGAGTCAAACTGCACCACCAGGGGAGACCAGCTAGTCGAGCTAGCCGTCTTCATTAGAAGAGGTGGTCTCCCTTGGTGGTCACAATTCAGATGGTGATTCTGTCCTAAGTACTGGTGTCACTCGTGGTTTGGCTAGGCCTGCTTGCTCAAGGTCTATGGCTCCTACGTGTTCTAACCAAGCGCAATCACAATCCATGCGCATGACCCCTTGCTCTATCCTATAGATACTCCTTTTTTGTGGCTTGGAGACCGCCCGTATTTGTTCTATTTCATGTCCGTCCTCAGTGTCGTATTCTACTGTGTCTATCTCACCCTCACTTTCATCACTAAAGGATTGGCAGTCTTTGTACTCGTTATCAGAGTTCTCTGCATCAAACTGCTCGTCGTCTCCTATGGCTTGGCATATCTCTTGTCGTTCATTAGGGACAAGGACCTAGTCGTTAGTAAGGTTTAAGTCATGCACCCTGTTCCATTGCCACTTGGATTCACCTAAGAGATCCTAGAGTGGTTTGAAGTTTGCTGCGGGGTTGTTAGCTAGTTTGTCCGTTAAGTATTCCAAAATCTCATGGAGCTCCCTTTTGTTGTTTGGCACTTGGAAGGTGATGGGCTTAGGTCTCCCACGAAAGTTCCTACCATCATGCAAACTAGGACGGCGGGTGTGCCGTCAAGCCTGCCCCTCATCTTGATGGCTTGCTCATATGCCTCATGATTTGAGAACGGTAGGTCAATTGTAGCAAGGACATGCATCCAATCCTGCTCATCCTCTGGGCATGGGATATACTTGGTCAAGGCCCCATAAGAATTCTTGACTTGAGCGTCACCCTTGAGCATCACGGAGATGGCATCCAAATTGACTGGTGAGGTCTTCTAAGTGTCCGGCCTAATAGGATATCGTAGTCCACCCCCTTCATGACTAAAAAGTCGATAGAGAACTGGACACCTGCGATTTTCACTGGCTAGTTTTTAAGTATCTCGAATGGCTTCACTCTCATGCCATTTGCCAACGTGACATTAAATCGAGCGGTCTCAATCGGTGGGTTTCCTCAAGTATGAAGTACTGCATGGCTCAACATACTAACCCCGGCTCCCGTATCCACAATCCCCTTTCTTATTGCATTGCCTAAGGCTAGGATTGGTAATACTGCATGCGCCTCGGTGCCTTCCCAGAAGGCATTCACATGCAAGGATTTTGGCACAGAGTGCAGCATTAGACTCGGTATTTGTGTTTTTGCATCATGATCGTGTAGATCCATAGCTTGTTCTCATGACCCCCCAACCCACTTCTTGAGGTCTTGCCACAGGGTGGGATGCTGGTCAAGGAGGTCTCCTGTCAAGAATCTCGTGGTGGGGGGACTTGCTCAAGGTGCTGTGCAAACACACACAGAATGTACAAGGAGAAGCTCACTCAAGAGACAAGAAGAGAGATGGAGGCCAAAACGATTTCTTGCTGGTTTTTTCTTCTTCTTCCACACACTTTACAATGTACACAAAGTATAGATAAGATACAACATAAAGGAAAGTGGCCTACTAAGTCAAACAATGCATAATCGACTACACTAGTCGTTTGGCGCTATAACTATGCTAGCGGTAAATAGCTGTAACAACTTGAATATAATAAGTAATGAGTCAATGGCCATGTGAGAGTCATAATGACCACCGAGTGCTAAGTGTAGATGTGTGGACCTATCTAACCAGGTGGTCCATCATTAAAGTCCACATGTGTTGAGCTTGTCATCTCAACACTCCCCCTCAAGCTCAATTGCATCTCTGCAACTCCAAGTAAGCTTCAAAAAATTTGAAGCTTCTCTATATCCAATGCTTTTGTGAAGATGTCAGCTATCTGATACTGTGTGCTAACATACACCATGTCAATTTCACCTGCTAGTACCTTCTCTCTCACAAAGTGGTAGTGTACCTTAATATGTTTTGTCCTGGCACAGAACACAGGGTTCCTAGCCAATTGTATACTGCTCATGTTGTCACAATAAATGACAACTATATACTGCTCATGTTGTCACAATAAATGATAATTGGACCTTCCACCTGCACATCTAAATCAGCCAATAAATTTTGCAGCCATACTACCTCACATGCTACAACATCAGCACCTCTATACTGAGCCTCTGTACTCGACAAAGCAACTGTAGATTGCTTTTTGTTTCTCCAAGTAACTGCTGCACTACCAAGAGAGAACATGTATCCACTGGTAGATCTTCTATCAGACATAATACCAGCCCAATCTGCATCTGTGTATCCAAACACCTGTACATCTATACCTGCCTCATAGAAAAGTCCATAATGTAATGTGGACTTCACATATCTCAATATGCGTCTGACTGCATCCAAATGTGGCTTTCTAGGTACTTGCATAAATTGACTCACAAGATCAATAGCATAGCTCAAGTCTTGCCTTGTAATGGTCATGTAGATCAAACTCCCCACTATCCTCTTGAACATAGTAGGGTCTTCTATCTCATCCCCAACATCAGCACTCAAATTTACATTTTGCTCCAACGGGACTGAAAGTGGCTTGCATGCTGTCATACCATACTTGGACAACATATCCAAGCCATACTATCTTTGGGACAGCCATACACCATCATCACATCTCATCACCTCAATGCCAAGGAAGTACCTTAGCTCACCTAAATCCTTCATCTCAAACTTCTTCTTCAAAAAGTCATTGACTTCAGCAATCCCACTATCACTATCACATGTAATAATCAAGTCATCCACATAGATGACTATGATGATAAAACATGCATCTCCCTTTCTCACATAAAGTCAGTGATCAGCATCAAAAACATAAAAGCCACTCTCTGATCTTGTCAGACCATGCTCTAGGTGCTTGCTTGAGTCCATAGAGTGCCTTCTTCAACCTGCATACATATGTGGGATGCTCTAAATCTTCATAACCTGCTGGTTGATCCATATACACTTCTTCCTGCAAATCACCATGCAAGAAGGCATTTTTCACATCCATTTGCTATAACCTCCAACCTTTGGCTATTGCCAAAGCAATCACACATCTGACAGTTGCCATCCTAGCAACTGGACTGAAGGTTTCTTCATAATCTATGCCATATGTTTGGGCATAGCCTTTTGCAACCAGCCTAGCCTTGTACCTACTAATAGAACCATCTGGATTATGCTTAATCTTATAAACCCACTTACATCCAATAGCTTTCTTGCCCTTTGGCAATGATACTAGATCCCAAGTCTTATTGGCCTCTAATGCAGCCATCTCCTCATCCATTGCTGCATCCTAATGAGCATGACCAATAGCCTCCTCAAAACATGTGGGCTCAACATCCTCAATAACTTTCACCATATAAGCATAATGGTGAGCTGCATAACCTTCAAAACCAAATCTGTTAACATGGTATCTCACCTTGCTAGACCTGCATACCACTGGATCACTCAATGGAGTCTTTGCATTGATGCTTTATCTTTGCACACCTGGAGTCCTCACTGAAGGAATGCTAAGCTCATCATCCAAGCTCTTTGAGCCACTGGAGTCTCCATCAAGAACTGTATAAATGCCATCTGGCACTTTATTCTTTCCTTTTTCTTTACTTGTAGTGCTACTAGATGCACCTGAAGATGTAGAGCTACTCCTTAGTCTACCAAACCAAGGACTACCAGACGATGTCTCTGGTCCACTAAGAGTCTGTGATTCTTTCTTTTCAGCCTACACATGAGTGTCATGATCATCATCATCATCCAATGCATCATCACTAGATGCATACCAATTGCTCATTTCATCAAAGATGATATCCCTGCTCACTCTGAACTTACATGTGATAGGGTTATAATAGTGATACCCTTTCTGCTCTAAAGAGTATCCAAGAAAGACACACTTTTCAGCCTTTGGATCCAGTTTCTTCAACAACTCATCTGGCACATGAACATATGCAATACAGTCAAACACTTTCAAGTTTGAGACATCAGGCTTCTTACCTGTAAAACATTCTTCGGGGGTCATACCATGAATTGCAGCTGTGGGAGTTCTGTTCATAATATAAATAACAACATGAATAGCTTCAGACCAAAAATGCTTAGGCATATTCTTTTCAGCCATCAGGGCGCGTGCAACTTCTGCAATATGCATGTTTTTCCTTTCTGCAACCCCATTTTGCTGTGGGGTATACCTGCATGTGAACTGTCTCTTTATTCCATGAGACCTCAGAAAATCATTGAAATCATTCGAGAGGTACTCTCCCTCTCCATCTGACCTCAAGAACTTTACTTTCAAGCCTGTTTCTCTTTCAACTGCAGCCTTGAAAGTTCTAAAGTGCTCAACACTTCACTCTTTTCCTTCATAAAATATACCCACATCTTTCTAGAAAAATCATCAATGAATGTGACAAAGTATAAATTGCCTCCAAGAGATACATTTTGTGTAGGCCCCCAAATATCTGTATGCACAACATCAAGGATATTTCTTCTTACATCTCTGTCATGTGAAAAGGGTTGTTTTGCCTGCTTACAAACTAACATGCTTCGCATACCTTATGAAATTATGCAATTCTAAATGTAGGCAAACCTGTAACCAACCCTTTGGACTGCATTAATTTCAGCCTTTGTACATTTGCATATCCAATGCATTTGTGCCAAATTTCAATATCTGCAAAAACACCTTTTCCTTTAGCATACATAGTAACATTCATAGTAGGAATTCCAGCATCTAGAGTAAACATGCGTCCGACTCTACTTCCCTTTGCAACCAACCTACACTTGTCATTGAAGTCTTTACAAAGCAGCCCTTTGAAATAAATCTGACTTGCAGCCCTTGCTCTTCCATCTGACCGATTGACACCAAGTTCTTTGTAATAGATGGCACATGTAATACATCTAAAAGATTCTTTGTCTTACCATCATGCAAGGACAAGGGAACTTTTCCAATGTGTGAGATTGGGTTGCATGAATCATCACCCGTCTGCACATAACCTGTATTTTGCAAATCCTGCATCTCTCCAAACCATTCTGCATGGTTGGTCATATGATTGGATGCACTTGAATCAACATACCAAACATCATCATGCGTTCCCTTTCCTATAACAACTTTCAACATATGCTACATAACAAACAGACATTCATTTTTGTCTTTATTCTGTCATGAAGACGATGCATAGTTTCCTTGCTGCAACTTACCACTGTGAATATCATCTTTCTTAGCATAACATTGGGCTGCAATATGACATGTTTTTCCATAGTAGTGACACACAATACCAGAGTTGTTAGAACCTCTGTTCTACCATCCACCTCTTCCTCTAAAGCTCCCCCTGCCTCTAAAGTTACCATGACCTCCTGAAACCTGCATATCACCAAATTGCTAATTCAATCTATTTTTCTGGTTGTCACTACCACGTCCTGTACCACGGCCTCTGGAAGAGAACCTACCACATCCCCTTCTTGAACTGGAGTAGAAAGCTTGGACTTGTTTACCACTTCTTTCAGATGTCTCACTCTGCATGTTGATCTCTTCAGTGATCATAAGGGAGACCGACTCATCGAAATCTGGAAATGGCTTTTTGACATATATGGAAGTTACAAAAGACTTCCAAGCCTTTTCATTGTTAAGTCCACCCAAGGTAGATGTCACCAAATCATCATCATCAGGCATTGCATCAATCACTGCCAAGGCATTTGCAATGCTCCTTACCTTTAGTACATATTCATTGATAGACATCTTCCCTTTCTTCAATGTATTCAACTCTTGCTTGAGTTGAATCTTTCGTGCCTTTGTATTTACGAAAAACATACTTTCAAGTATGGTCCAAGCTACATATGAATTCTCTGCATTTCTAATATGTCCCATTATTGTCAATTATTGCAGATAGCCAATATATGACCTTTTTGTCTTTTGCATTCCATTCCTTTCGTGCCTTTGTCTCTTCTGTAGTTGGAGGATCACTCACCTCCGGCTCCTTTTCTTCATCTGAAACAAACTCGTAGAGGCCTTTTCCAATAAGGAAGTTTATGACACGGAACTTCCATGAAGGGTAGTTGTTCTTGTTGAGCTTCTCAATGATGGGGTTTCCATTGTTCTTTGCCATTATCACAAAACTAATACCAAACAGCAAGCAAATCTTCTACAACCCTCGACCTGTAGTGCACAACAATACACCAGACAACCTTTTTCACTGTCTGCTCAACAATACATGCAATCTGTAACTAGTTTGCAGATAAACCTTGTGTTTATTCAGTGGTAAACACATTTGAACTTACAAATCTGAAATCTGTAACTTGTGCACTTGTATACAATAGACACAACTGAAATTGCAGGATACCTCAAATTGTTGTTTGCAACCTTGCGAGTCTAAAATGGGGCCTGAAATGACATCGGATGGCCAAAATAGTAGTGGGCAAGCCCTAGAGGGCTGATTTTTAAAATACACAACGCTCTTCGCGCACACCAAATCTCACTGCAATTTGAGATTTTTGCTCTGCCCTACTTTCGGTGCCTGTACAGGCACTATCCAAGAGAAGAAGTAGAGAATGGAAGAGCTTCTTACCCGTTTCTTGCTTGCTCGAATCCTTGGCTCCTCTCCTTCTCTTTAGCCTTCAAAACCAGCTTCAATGAGTGGTGCAGCTCTGATACCATGTCAAGAATCACATGGTGGGGGGACTTGCTCAAGGTGCTGCGCCAAACACACACAGAATGCACAAGGAGAAGCTCACTCAAGAGACAAGAAGAGAGATGGAGGCCAAAACGTTTTCTTGTTGGTTTTTTCTTCTTCTTCCACACACTTTACAATGTACACAAAGTATAGATAAGATACAACATAAAGGAAAGTGGCCTATTAAGTCAAACAATGCATAACCAACTACACTAGTCGACTGGCGCTATAACTATGCTAGTTGTAAATAGGTGTAACAATATGAATATAATAAGTAATGAGTTAGTGGCCATATGAGAGTCATAATGACCATCGACGTGCTAAGTGTAGATACATGGACCCATCTAACCAGGCAGTCCATCATTAAAGTCCGCATGTGTTGAGCTTGTCATCTCAATATCTCCTAGGCTTAACGTCATAGGGGTGGTCACTAGCGTGGTAAGGAGATTGTTGGCTGCTCGTCTCTCTCCTAAACTGGATTGTCCTAGCCAATGACCGTGATTGATTTGTGGGCCTACAGCATCAAGGCTTGGTCTAAGCGGTGCTGCTTGTGGTGCGGTTGCATCTCTTGACTTTGGTTGAGGGGGTGGGACCAGTGTACTTATGATGGGGAGATCATCGATCTCGTCCTCTAGGATGTGCTCAGCGTCCCTTAAATGCCCTTGGGCCTCTTTCACCCAGTCCTTCACTTTCTCTATGGCCTCGAGTTGGTGCTCCAGATGCGGGTATTCCCCTACATTGGCACTTTTCTTTTCGGCCAACTTGGGGACTAAAGTTTCTACCTCTATGTTTGTAACCTTCTTTCCAACAAGGAGAGTTGTAGCACTCTCAGTTTTCAGTGCGATCTTAACTTCTGACCTCTTCTTTCTCTGCCTGCAACTCTTCTTCCCTATCGAGGCTGCATCGAAGTTGCTGGGTCTTGGTAGTGATATGCTGACCTGCTTCATCTAGGCATGGATCATGAATTGCAATGGGATAGATGTGGCCTCCCCATCAAGGTTGTCGACACCGAACAACCCCAATGGGACAGATGGTACATGGGCTAAACTTGAAGAAGGTTTTCGCTTTGGACAATCGACAAAGAGATGGGTAATTCTGCACTCAACGCACCTTAGATCAGCTTTGTCTCTGTTCTGCTGCTCCCTCTTGGGGCAACGTGATGAGACATGACCTGGGTGACCACAAGTCCAACATATGATTGGATCTTGCATTTGCCCTCCTAGACCTCTACCTCGTCCTCTCCCCAATGCCATCACCGGTACTAGTCAATAATCCATAAGGATTGCATTGCCCTCGTCATTGTGAGAGACATAAGGGTATAAGTAAGCCTCTTCCACGTAGTGGACTGGAGTATCACTCGGTGGATGGGTCACATAGGGACCAGGCGGTCTAGGTATGCCTATGGGGTCTATGTCCACCCTAGGGACAGCCGACTTAATGCCGTTGGGTGCAGGAAGGGCCAATGGTGCTCCCCTTCCAAAGAGTGGCTGCAGCCTATTTGCTAGGTAAGATTGATTGTATGGTTGGGAGTACAAAATCCTTTTGGATAATCTGCAATGCATGATGCCATGATCGTACCTACCACAGTTAGCGCAAGGTCTTGACCGAGGGTCTTGACACTCGCTCGGCAAATGGTTTCCGCCATAGTACACACATTGGACGTGTGGGCATGTTGTTCATCTCCACATGTCTTGCAGCTTGGCTATCTCCATCTTGACATTAGCTAAGTCTTAGTTTGCTCGATGGCTTTCCCCTTATCTTGGGATGATGGGGCTGGTCATTTACTAGAGGTTGACACTCTTTCTGAACTTCGCGAGTAGGCTTCTTTTGAGTTGGAGCTCTTGGAGCTCCGCTCTTTTAGCTGATCATCAACTCTGATGGCTTCCTCAAAAACCCTAGCTAGCGTATCTCGCTGCAAGCTCGAGTTGGTTGCCAAAGCCTTAGATAGTTCCTCGTTTTGAATTCCGTTAATGAACACAATTGAAACTACTCTTTCAGTTGGTCGTTCGCCCATAGGGTTTCTCTTGAAGAGACTCCTCACATGGGTTACGTAATCGCGAATGTCCTCCTCTTTCTGCTTGACATTCATAAGTCATACTAGTAGATTGTTAGAGTATCTAGGCTCGGAAAATCTCTTGATGAAGAAATTCTTGAGGCCATTGAAATTTGCTCGCTCTGCGGCATCTAAGCTTGTATACCAAGTCCTAGCCTTGTCACCTAAGCAGAGCCCACACGCTTGAGAGCGTTGAGTCAGGTCGCTAAGGCCGTTGGCTTCGCATACTTGCTCAAACGGCTCTACAAAGCTGTACGGATTGTCGTGGGGTTGGTACTTGTCAAGCTGCTTTACGACTATTGGGATTTTAGGCTGGCTCTTAGAGCCTTGGGTTGCTCCTAATTCTGCCAGTAGTGATGTCGCCAATGCTGCAACACTCTGCTTTGCTGTGGTGTTGTTTAGCAGCTGCTTCATGAGAAGCTCTCTCAGCATTAGGTCTCCTTCTAAGGCTCTCTCGTGATCTGTTCGGTTTCTATTAGCTAAGTTCAGCACTTGCTACACCTCTCATAACTCCATGCTTTGTCTTTGGCTCCTAGCATGTTGGTCTATATTGTATTCGACCATGCTTTGCAATGCTTTGTAGGCTAGCTTTCTCTCTTCTTCTAAGTCTGCGATGATAGCATCTGCTATTAGGCAATTGTGCTCATAGCGGGCGTGCGTATCGTAGCTGCTGACCAGCTGTTAAATATCATGTAGGAAGAGGCCAAAGTCAAGTTCCTTGTTAGACCTATGGTTTGAGCTATTTTTTGCCATAGTTGAGTTCTTGTGCTCCACCAAGCTATCGATAAGGTTGAGTAGATTTTTCAGATCCACTTCGTTGGCGCCGCTTGCTTGGTCCTGCTTTGTGTGTCTCCGTCTTCTGTGGGTTCTCTCCTATTGGTGGGTTCCTTGGGTGGCTTATCTGAGTGAGTTCCTTGACTTATTAAAATACATTCCTCAATTCTTCTCCACTCAGTGTGTGTGTTCTTTCCAGTACACATGTGCTCAATCAGGCTTTTAGTTTTCCTTAAGTGCACTTCAAGTGCGGAAATTCAAGGTGAGTGTGGTAAACAGTCTCTAAGCGTCTTACGCACCCTTGCTTTGTTTTGGGGTTGATAGGCTTTGTTGATCACTTCTCCAGCCATCTTGATGGGGTTTAGGGCTTTTCGGTTACGTTGCCTTGCCCATTTTTGGATCCAATTAGGGTTTTGTGGCTCAGCGGGTTGCCTCTAGGTCTCTAGATCTTTAGGTCTCATGACAGCCCACTCAAGCTGCTAAGCGGTTGCACCTTACGATTTTGTCTATTCCGTGCGTCAGAATTAGGTTTTGAGCATCAGGAGGGCTTGCGACAGTTTGTGCTACTGAGCTCTAGCTGGGTTAGGTCAAATTTTTGAAAAGTTGAGGCAAATTCACACTCGACCCAAATGGTTTGCATTGTAGGGGCCGAGTAGGTGACTCAGACGGGCTGAATCACATTGGTCCAAGGGCAGAACTTTTCGCGGGCCGAGGGCCGAGTGCCATCACTCAGACCGGGCCGAGTTAGGTCTTGGGCCGAGGGCAGAGTGGACTTCGGGCCGAGGGCCAATTAGGGTTTTCGGGTTGAGCCGGCCAAATGGCAAGGGCCAAGGGCCAAGTCTGGGATTGGGCCCAAAAATGGCCGCTCGAACGGGCCGAACACGGCATGACGAATGCCGTGTGACAATGATTTTGATCAAATATTGTGATTTAGACAATCACTCCAAGGACAAACTTCCAGATCCTAACTAATGTACCAAGGGAATTGATTGGTATACCTGTGGTCAGCGGTAGGCTCTCCGATGACGAGATCGAATCAAATCTTTGCGGGGGCTCTCTCTCTCTCTCTCACTGCAATAGTTGCAAATGAGCTCTCCCTTGGCCTCTTGGATCTTAAACCCCTTCCCGGGTAAGGTTTTGATGCTCCCAATCACTCACTTGCCGACATTAAGCATTCCAAGAAAGATTTTTGTCATTTTTTGCATGATTTATGCCCTATTTTGCCCTATTTTACAATAGTAAACGCTACCCTTTCCCGATTCGGTTTCCTAATCCTATCCTATACTAAATGCAACAAGAATCGAAAGCAACAAACTAGAATGATTTCTCCATGTTTTCCAATCCTCAACAAACAAACTAACCCAAAATACTTGTTTTGAAGATCAAAACACCCAAACTTCCTACCTATCTCAAGCTCTATTTTGGGGAGGAATCCCTTACTTCGATGCTCGATATGAGGCGCACAAGCACTCCAGCTTGAATCCGTTAGTCTTGGCAATGGAACCAAAGTGTGGGAGCTTTTGCTCAACCGCCAAGACCCACGGACCACTTATTATTTCAAGCATCCCAAGGAAGCTCTAATGGCTACATCTCACATAGTCGACGCACCGTTGATCCTACGAGTGTAGTGAGCTTACCTTGATACCGATATGAGTTTCCTTCTCTCTTGCACCCACCAATAGCTCCACGACCCTAGATGCTAGCTCAAGCATCCTCAAGTCTTCTCCATCTCCAAGCTCCATCCACCATAGCCTCGCGCGCAAGAGAAGAGAAGAGAAGAGAAGAAGGGAAGAGGAGATGGTGAAGAGCTTCATCCTCTTGATCCCTAATTCCCACACACTCACTCTCTCACACTCTCACACTCCCTCTCTCAAGAGCACACACAAGCAAGGAGAAGAGAAGAAGAGAAGAAGAAGAAGAGAGCTCTTGTTAGCCACACACCAAAGAATGAGCTTTCATTTACTTTTTGAACTTTATATATACAAACCCTAAAATCCCCATGGGCGCCCATCCCTTTTTACATGATCGGCCATTGTGGCAAGGTCCCTTTTTCTAATTCTCTCTTCTTGCTTCATGCCCTAAGCCTATATCCGTCTATTCTTTTACAACTAGCATAGGTGGGATCCTGGCACTCTTTTACAAGAGTTTTTAGAGTTTTTGAGGTGCCTTTCCTTAAAATTGCTCTTTTTGTCTTAGTTTAGTTTTAGAGGCCGCCTCTACGCCTTTAAGTCCTGCATCTCTCCAAACCATTCAACATGATTGGTCATATGATTAGATGCACCTGAATCAACATACCATACATAATCATGTATCTCCTTTTCTGTAACTACATTCATCATATGCTGTATAACAAATAGGCACTCATTTTTGTCTTCATTCTATTGTGAAGACAATGCATAGTTTCCTTGCTGCAATTTGCCACTACAAATATCATCCTTCTTAGCATAGCAATGGGCTGCAATATGGTCTGTTTTGCCTTAATAATGGCAAACAATAGCAGAATTTCTAGAATCTCTATTCTACCATCCACCTCTTTCTCTAGAGCTCCCCCTACCTCTAAAGTTTCCTTGGCCTCCTGAAACCTACATTTCACCAAATTGCTGATTGAACTTGTTTTGTTGATTATCGCCATCACGTCCCACACCACGGTCTCTCGAAGAGGATCTATCACGTCCCCTTCCTAAACTTGATTAAAATGCCTGAACCTGTTCACCATTTTTTTCAGATGAGTCACCTTGCATATTGATCTCTTTGGTAATCATGAGAGAGATCAACTCCTCAAAATCTGAAAATGGCTTCCATACATATACTGAAATAACAAATGATTTGCATGCCTTCTCATTGTTAAGGCCACTCAAAGTGGATGAAACCAAATCATCATCATTATGCATTGCATCAATTGTTGCTAAATCATTTGCAATGCTCCTCACCTTCAACACATACTCATTGACATGCATTTTTTCTTTCTTCACGGCATTCAACTCTTGCTTGAGTTGAATCTTTCGTGCCTTTGTATAAATTGAAAACAAGTTCTCAAAAATTGTCCAAGTTACATGTGAAGTTTCTACATTCTTGATATGTTCCAACATTGTATTATCAAAATCATAGTGTACCCTGAAACTGTTGTCCACAACCTTGCAGCTCTAAAACGGGGCCTGAAACGACCTCAAACGTCCAAAATAGCTGCGAGAAAGCCCTAAAGGGTAAATCTACAGAATAAACAGTGCTCTGCTTGTACACCAAATCTCATAGCAATTTGAGATTTTTTCTCTACCTTGCTTTCGGTGCCTCCACAGGCACTATCCAAGAGAGAGAGAGAGAGTGGAAGAATGGGAGAGCTTCTTACCCATTGCTTGCTTGCTCGAACCTTGCTTCTTCTCCTTCACTTTAGCCTTCAAAATCAACCTCTCTCATTGGCATGGCTCTGATACCATGTCATGAATCACGTGATGGGGGGATTTTCTTGAGCTGTTGCGCCAAACACACATTGTATACATAAGAGGAAGCTTACTCAAGAATAGAAGAAGAGAGATGGAGGCCCAGACATTTTTTTTAAAATTTTTCTTCTTCTTCTTCCACACACTATACAATATACACAAAGTATAGATAAGATACAACATAAAGGAAAGTGGCCTTCTAAGTCAAACAGTACATAACTGACTACACTAATCAACTGACGTTATATCTTTGCCAACTGTAGGTAGGTGTAACAAACTAAATATAATAAGTGATAAGTCAGTGGCCATGCGAGTATTATAATATCCACCAATGTGCTAAGTGTAGACATGTGGAATCATCTTGCTAGGTGGTCCATCATCAATGTCTATACGTGTTGAGCTTGCCATCTCAACAACTTTGTCACATTTATTAATGAATGTTCAAGGAAGCTATGGGTATATTTCATGAAGGAAAAGAGTGATGTATTTGAGTACTTCAAATATTTCAAGGCAGCTGTTGAAACAGTAACAGGCTTGAAAGTGCAGTGCTTGAGATTAGATGGAGGGGGTGAGTACCTCTCTTGCAGAAGTTGCATGGGCATTGATGGTTGAAAAGAATATGCCAAATCATTTTTGGTTTGAAGCTATCTATACTACTGTCTATATTATGAATAGAATCCCCACAGCTGAAATTCATGGGATGATTTCTGAAGAATGCTTTACTGGCAAGAAGCCCGATGTATTACACTTGAAGATATTTGGATGCGTTGCAGATGTTCATGTGCCAGATGAGCTATGAAAGAAGCTTGATCCAATGACTAAAAAATGTATTTTTATTGGATACTCTTTAGTGAAGAAAGGGTATCGTTGTTATAACCCTGTCATAGGTAAGTTCAGAGTGAGTAGGGATGTTATTTTTGATGAGATGAGTAGTTGGTATGCACTTGCTCGTGATATATTAGATGATGATAATGATCATGATAGCTATGTGCAGAAAGAAAAGCAAGAATCACGGAGTCTTAGTGGACTAGAAACATCATTTGGTACCATACCTATAGTGAGCTCTTGGTCTGGGGAGACTAAGGAGTAGCCCCACATCTTCAGATGTATCTATAAGTGTTGTAGGCAAAGATAAAGGAAAGAAGAAAGTGCTAGACGGTAATGATGCATCTACTAGTCATTTGGGATTTGATGGAGATTCTAGTGGTTTAGAGAGTTTGGATGATGAGCTTAGTATTCCTTCAATCAAGGCACTAGGTGTACAAAGAGCTCATTGTAATGTAAAGGCTCCATCGAGTGATCTAGTGGTACCCATGTCTAGCAGGGTCAGATACCTTGTTAAAAGATTTGGCTTTGATGGTTATGGAGCTCATCATTATGCTTATATGGTGAAACTAGTTGAGGACGTTGAGCCCACTTGTTTTGAGGATGCTGCTGGTTATGCTCATTGGGATGCAATAATGGATGAGGAGATGGCTGCATTAGAAGCTAATAAGACTTGGGATTTGGTACCCTTTCCTAAGGGTAAGAAAGCTATTGGTTGTAAGTGGGTTTACAAAGTCAAGCATAATGCATATGGTTCAGTTAGCAGGTATAAGGTTAGGCTGGTTGCAAAAGGCTATGCTCAAACATATGGCATAGTTATGAAGAGACATTTAGTCCAGTTGCTAGGATGACAATTGTTAGATGTGTGATTGCCATGGTAGCAGCCAAAGGTTGGATTTTGCAGCAAATGGATGTTAAGAATGCTTCTTGCATGGTGAATTGCAAGAAAAATTATATATGGAGCAACTAACAAGTTATGAGGATTTAGAGCAACCCACATATGTATGCAGGTTGAAGAAGGTACTCTATGGGCTGAAGCAAGCACCTAGAGCATGGTCTAACAAGATTGGAGAGTATATTGTCAATATTGGATTTTGTATTTCTAATGCTGATCACTCACTTTATGTGAGAAGGGGAGATACAGGTTTGGTCATCATAGTCACTTATGTGGATGACTTGATTATTACAGGTGACACTGACAATGAGATTGTTGAAGTTAAGGACTTCTTGAAGAAGAAGTTTGAGATGAAGGATTTGGGTGAGCTAAGATACTTTCTTGGTATTGGGGTGATTAGATGTGATGATGGTATATGGCTATCCCAAAGGAAGTGTGGCTTGGATATGTTATCCAAGTATGGTATGACAACATGTAAGCCTCTTTTAGTACCATTGGAGCAAAATGTGAAGCTGAGTGTTGACATTGGGGATGAGATAGAAGACCCTACTATGTTTAGGAGGATAGTAGGGAGTTTGATTTACATGACTATCACAAGGCTAGACTTGAGCTATGCTGTTGGCCTTGTCAGTCAGTTTATGCAGATGCCTAGAAAGTCTCATTTGGATGTAGTTAGACATCTATTGAGATATGTGAAGTCCGCTTTACATTATGGAATTTTTGATGAGGCATGCAAGGATGTACAAGTCTTTGGATAAACAAATGCAGATTAGGCTAGTAGAATGTCAGATAGAAGATCTACTAGTGGATTCATGTTTTCCCTTGGTAGTGGAGCAGTTACATGGAGTAGCAAAAAGCAACCTACAATTGGTTTATCGAGTACGGAGACCGAGTATAGAGTTACTGCTATGGAAGCATGTGAGGTGGTATGGCTGCAAAAGTTATTAGGTCATTTGGATATGCAAGGAGATGGTCCAATTTTCATTCATCGTGAGAACATGAGCATCGTACAATTAGCTAGGAATCTGGTGTTTCATGCTAGGCCAAAACACATTGAGGTGCACTACCACTTTGTGAGAGAGAAGGTACTTGTAGGAGAGATTGACTTGGTATATGTTAGCACAGAGGATCAAATAGATGACAATTTCACAAAGGCATTGGGTGCAGAGAAGCTTGGAAGTTCCTAAGATTACTTGGAGTTGCAGAGATAGAGTTGAGCTTGAGGGGGAGTGTTGAGATGGCAAGCTCAACATGTGCTGACATTGATGATGGACCGCTTGACTAGATGGGTCCGCACGTCTACACTTAGCATGTTGGTGGTCATTATGATACTCACATGGCCACTGACTTATCACTTTTTTTATTTAGTTTGTTACACCTACCTATAGCTGGCAAAGGTATAGCACGAGTCCATTAGTGTAGTTTGTTGTGCACTTTTTGACTTAGTAGGCAAC
Source organism: Lygodium microphyllum (assembly GCF_053477565.2). NCBI lineage: Eukaryota > Viridiplantae > Streptophyta > Polypodiopsida > Schizaeales > Lygodiaceae > Lygodium > Lygodium microphyllum. The sequence continues at coordinate 115,220,267 of NC_141137.1, forward strand.
TTTCCTTTATGTTGTATCTTGTCTATACTTTGCGTACATTGTATAGTGTGTGTGGAAGAAGAAGAAGAAATTAGCAAGAAAATGTTTCGGCCTCTATCTCTCTTCTCTTGTTCTTGAGTGAGCTACCTCTGGTGTATACAGTGTGTGTTTGGGGTAGCAGCTCAAGAAAGTCCCCCCACCACATGATGCTTGACAACCTATGCATCTAGATAAACCTAAATTTGAGTCCAATTTCTAAAAATAATTTGGTAATGATCAATGGAAGTCAAGGTGCAATATTACACCTATGTCCAATTTGAATGGGAGAGGAAATGTAATACGGAATGTGCCCATGCTGTTGGATCCTCTTAATGTTGCTATGCCACTAGTTAGCCAAATGGTGCTACTAAATAATAGAAGCCAAATGATGAACCCTAATGTCATGCCAATTAATCAATGGGGCCAATCTCAAATTAGGTGGTTAGGCGAGCTGAATAGCAATTAGATGATCACGTTTATGAGTCTAGTGCATCAAATGTTCTTAGGATGAAGTCAAAGACATGATGAAGTATTATATTGATATGATAATGGAGAAATATAGACAAATGTCGTAGATGTTAATTTTCTAAAGAAGCAATAAAACTTAATAGAAATTTGATGTCCCAAAGAGGGTGGTCCATCAAGATTTAGCCATAAGTGGTGTGTTGGTCACACTTTTCAAGAAACTACCCTAATGTTAAATGTGACATATATGGGAAGTTCAACCATCTAGCTAGTACTTGCTGGAGTAAGATAAGCTCTCTTCAGCAAGGGAGTAAGTAGCCTAGTCCAATTAATCATCAAGTATAAGGGAATAACCTTCAATAGAATGAGGGACCAAAGCAAATATTATAGAGAGGAAAAGCTATCATAAAATAGTTGCCTAGTGGTAGTGGTGTTAGCCTTAACAAAGCTATGGATGTCAACAACACTGAGGCTTCCAATTTATGAGCCATTACAAAGGGATAGAAAGTTAAGGAATGTGTTAGAGATAATGTAAAATGTATTGAGGAAAATCCTAAACAGGATGATAAGGAAACCTAAGGCGTTAACCCTAATATGGGAGTCTAGTCCTCTAAAAGCTACTAGTGGTAAAGTTGACTCCAATAAGGAGCTTCCAAAGAAGAAGGTAAAGGCCAAGAAAGAGGCACCTAAGCCTGTTCACCGACCAAGAGAAAGAATGGTCTGGCAGAAATAGAGAACCATTGCTAATTGACTTAGGCAATTCTCTTTGCAAGGTAGAGCCTAATGTGAATCCCTTGTAGCTAATCAAGTTACTTCCAAGAGTGCATAAAGAGTTTGAGAAGATCCTTTGCACTGAGTATATTGTTGAACCCTTAGGAATAGCCCATGTGGGAGAAAACTGGTTTAAATATGATAAAAAACATTACCCAAGGTTGGGAGCATATGTTGACGGTATATTAGTGGATCATACCATTGTGGATATGGGATCCTACATCAATATTATGAGTTTAGAATTGATGGAAAAGCTAGGACTGGAAATCCAAAAGGATACTTCCATAATTTTTTAGATAGCTAACGACAACTTAAGACAACTAGAAGGCTACATTAACAAAGTCCATGTGACTTTTGCTAATATGGAATGCATTTTGGAAATTTGGGTTATTAGGTTTGTAGGGTGGCTAAGCTATCAAGTATTATCAGGGAGGCCATGGATCTTGCAATTCGATTATCAAGTTGATATACCCATTGGTCGCTTGATTTTGTGCAGAGATGCCAAACTCGTAATAGTGGATGCATATTCTGAATCTCCTCAAAGTGAGAGAGTACCCTTATCTTTAACATAATTAGATGTATTATAGGATCCTTCCGGAAATGAGACTTCATGAAGTGCTGAATCAAGAGAGGGGTCCACTACAAAATATGTTTATTAGGTGACTCTAAATGAGCCAATAGAAGATCAAAATAGAATTAAAGACATGAATGTAATTGAGCTAGATCTTGATACATTGAATGATCCATGGTTGATTAAATTAGGATATATGCTTAGTTGTTTGGAAGAGAGGAAGGACTAGGTGTCCTTGATCGAATAATTTTGTGGTATTTTAATCTAGAGCTATGATAAGCTCAAGGATATTCTTCCTAGTCTAAATGTGCATACTATTTCCTTGAAGGAAGATATCCATCCTATTTGACAAAAAGTGAGGTGTATGCCTTTTGAGTTAAGGGATGAACTATTTGAGGAGCTACAAAAATTACGTAAGGCTCACCTGACATATCTTATACAATAGACGGAGTGGTATTTGCCAATAGTTATCAAGACCAAAAAAATCAAATTTGACTTTGTGTAGATTTTAGGGAGCTCAATAAAAAAATAGTCAAAGATTACTATCTGCTGCTATTCATTGGTTCAAGTCTAGATCAATTATAGCAGGTAGGGATATCTATTCATTTATGGATTGCTTTGCTAGTTATAATCAAATAGCTATCGGAGAGGAAGATAAATTGAAAATGGCATTTATCACTGTATTTGGTACCTTTGCATATCAAGTTATGACTTTTGGCACATGTAATGCGTTGTGGCCTTGGCAACGTTGTTGTGCCACTAAGATGGACACAATGTGAATAAATCTAGAGTGCATCATCATTCAATTTTCTTATTGATCTAGAGAGTCATTGCCATATTAGTCATTAGTGTCAGTGTTCGTAGTGTGGATGGTTCAAAAATACTAGATTTTTGGACAAGTTTAGCCTATTTTTGATATTTTGGATATTATTTCTTGTAAATATTCAAAAGCTGTAGAAAACTTTTAGAATAGGATGACATGTAAAAAAAAGAAAGTGGCTTTCAGCCATTTTTGGAGGCTTTTATGCAAAAAGTAGAATTGGTAAAATTGCGCAACACACGATTATAGTTTACAGGTAGCAAACAACACTCCGAATTGGGAGGAGAAGGAGCGATATGGGAGAATTGTGATTAGGTTGTAAAAAATATTACACGGTGTAGAGAACAGAATCTGAGAAAGAGATAGAGAGTACACAACAGATAAGAGGAGAATCAGTAAATTCTTTAGCTCTAAACAATTGATACAAAGATGGCTCTGTCCACCCGTGCGCTTCCACTATGTGAAGCTTAGATGGCGATCTAGATAGAAGATAGGTGAAGAGCTTAAGGCTAGCTGGAACAACAACTCTGACTAGGTGAAAGATGAATGAATGATGGATGGATGTGAAGGGGTTTAGCTTTTATAGCCTGCAAAGGCCGTTAGGTCGGCCTGACCGACCTACCATATGAGCCTCCACTAGTTGGCCAGAGAATATTCCAGGGAATACTCCCTTTACCATCGGGCCGGGGGCGACCCCCACTAGGGGGGCCGCTGGCCCCCTTGGAACCCCCTAGCCAAGGGCCACTTCTACGGCCCCCAAACCCCAAAATAGGGGCCCCTTTTTACTCCCTTACCCCGCAACTGGATGCAATACACCTCGAGTTGCTACCAGCTTAACCATTCCGTCTAACCCAAAGATTAAACCCACAACAATCACCTTTTTGCCATCCGCTCACATAGACCTCATCTGATATACAAGTCAGGACTCAACCAATGTCTGGGCTCACATTTAGCTTCTCCTCATAATGAGGGCCTTACAACTTTGAGCATCATGGATCATTGGTGGCACCTAATGAGGGTGGGGCATTGATCATATCTAACACCCCCTCTCAATGTCCACCCATAGGTGAACTATCTCCTTGGCCCAATGCCGAGTCTTTGAAGATGAACTTGAAGCTGATCCTTTGTAAGTGCTTTGGTGAAGATATCTGCTCCATTCTCCTCTGTTGGACAATAGACCAATTCCACTATCCCATCCTCCATCAAATCACACACATAGTGATACTGGATCTCTATATGTTTGGTGCGTGCATGAAACACTAGATTTTTGGAAATGGCGATGCAACTCTGATTCTGACATCTCAGCACAGTTGATTCTTCATTCTGCACTCCCATATGCCATAGAATCCTTCTCAACCATATTGCTTCACATGTAGCAAAACAAGCTGCCTTGTACTCTGCTTCGGTAGAAGACAATGCCACTGTTGGCTGCTTCTTACTAATCCAAGAGAAAATTATTGAACCCAAAGAGAAACAATAAATAGAAACTGACTTCCTGGAATCACTGTCTCCTGCCCAATTTGAGTCACAGTTCCCCACAAGAGAAGTTCTAAAACTGTATGTGATACCATAGTCAAGAGTTTCCTTCAAGTATTTGAGCACCCGCATCCCAGCCTTCCAATGACTCTCATGAAGTTTGTTTGAGAACCTACTCAAAACAACAACATCAAAACTGATAGATGGTCTGGTGTTACACAAGTATATCAGACCTGCTATACCTCCCAATATCTGCTAGTGCTGATGTATCCTTGATGGATAACTTTGCATTCACCTCCATAGGTGTAGCTATCTCCTTGCACTCGGTCATGCCAAATGCCTTCAAGATCTCCCATGAATACTTCTTTTGAGAGATAAAGATCTTTCCTGGCTCTTGCTAGACTTCAATCCCCAAACAATAGTGCAACAAGCCCAAGTCTATCATTTCAAACTCAGAACTCAAAGCCTTTCGAGTTTGGTTGATCATATCTTCATAGTCACCTATAATAAGAAGGCTGTCCACATATAGGACAATCACTACAAACTTTTTACCATCCCTGTAAACATACAAGTTAGCATCTGAGGCACTTCTTTTGAAGTTTAGGTTTAAAAAGAACTTATCTATCCCCGCTGGTACCATGATTTGGGGGCTTGTTTTAGCCCATACAATGCCTTATTTAGCTTACACACTTTGTTCTCAGAATGGGGGGCCTCAAACCCTGGTGGCTGAGCCAGGTACACCTCCTCCTTGAGGTCACCATTTAAGAACACTGACTTAACATCCATTTGGTACACTAGCCACTTCTTGTGGGTAGCCACTGCAAGTACCGTGCGAATAGTGGTTATTCTAGCAGTTGGGAAAAATGACTCTTGAAAATCAAACCCTTCAACTTGTGAAAATCCTTGGGAAACCAGTCTAGCTTTGTACTTTTCTAAGGTACCATCAGCCTTGTACTTTACCTTCCAAATCCACTTGGTGTCAATAACCTTCCGCTTTGCTGGTCGATCCACTAGCTCTCAAGTGTCATTATTCATTATATTGTCATACTCCACTTGCATAGCAACCTTCCATGATGGATCTGCAAGTGCTTCTTCCAAGTCAGTTCGCTCCTTTACTTCTCTCATAATCTCAACCATCAAGGCCATATTGACGATGTGAGCAAAAGCCCTCCTTTGCTCCTCTATTCTCTGAGACCTCCTTGGTTCGTCTGCCTTCTCCTCAACAGATGCATGCATAGGATTATTGTGGTCATAGAGCTGCTTCACCCAGTGTGGCAATGGCTTTTCCAGTGAGGTGATGTTAGGTTGGTAAACTTTTTTCTCATCATCTGAAGATGATGCTTCCTCCTCCTTAAGGATAGGGACAGCTCTCGAGACAGGTTCAAAGTGGACTACTTGTTCGCTTGATGATAAAGTGGAAGAACTTGCCTTCTCCTCCTCCACTGTATGTGGCTTCTCCTTGAACACCACATCACGGCTCGCGATGATCTTCTTTGCCTCTTGGTCATATAATTTGTAAGCCTTCTGCTCATCACTATAACCTAAGAAGATACATTTTCTGCTTTTTGGTTTTAACTTGTTTCTCTTCTCATCTAGAACATGTGCATAACATTCACATCCAAAAATTCTGAAATGTGAGACAGATGGTTTCTTACCAGTGTAAGCCTCATGAGGTGTTTTTCCCTTGAGAGCCTTTGTGTAGCTCCGATTTAGAATGTAGACTGCAGTATTAACAGCTTCAGCCCAAAAATGGTTAGGCAATCCCTTGCCCTTTAGCATGCATCTTGCCATCTCCACAATGGTGCAATTCTTGCGTTCCACAACATCATTCTGCTGAGGTGTGTGAGGCGTCATCAATTGACGCTTAATCCCTTTGCTCTTGCAAAAGTATTCAAACTCCTTTGAGTTGAAATCACCACCACCATTTGTTCTGAATTTCTTCAGACTTTTCCCTGTTTCATTCTCATCAAGTTTTAGCCATTCTTTAAACTTACGAAAAGCTTGAGCCTTATCACAAAGGAAGTACACCCACATCTTCCTACTATAGTCGTCAATAATCAACATAAAATAAGAAGATCTCCCCAAGGCTTGTGTAGGCATCTTACCACACAAGTCAGCATGCACCAACTCTAGAGGAGCATGTGCTCTATTCTTGCTTTCTTGTGGAAATGCCTTTCTCTATTGCTTGCCCATCATACAAGCTTCACATGGTTCCTTCAATTCAGTTATTGTAGGTAGGTGAGCAACCATACCTTGCTTTTGCATCTCCTTCAACTTTGCAAATCTGATGTGTCCAAACCTTTCATGCCAAAGCTTACTTGTGCCCACTCTAGCGGTGGTTGTAAGAGCACTTAGCTCATACATGTTGTTCCTTCTTCACTTCATGACCAAGATCAGTTATGGTAGCAAACTGATAACAGATTTCTCCTCATTTCTAGAACATACAACACATTTGAAAGCTTTTTGACTTCACCATTTGTAGCAACAAAATAAATAGTACATGTGCCCACAGCAGGGTATTTAGCATCATTTCCAACCATAATAGTGATGGATTCTTGTAGAGGCTGCATAGAACTATTGAGGGATGAAATGATGAACGGGTTGCCTCTTACCCATCCAACCTCCAATCCTCACTAAGAGAACTAAAGAGGGGCACCACCTAGCCAAAGGGAGGATGGGCTAGGACATCCATTTTCTTAAAGAGAATCAACAGAACCAAGACACAAATTTACAAGAGAGAACATATGTACTAGACACCATATTGGAATATAAGAGAGAGAGATGAGAGGAGAGGGAGACAAGAGGAGAAGAGGTAGAAGAAGCTTGCCATTATGCTATATGGAATGAGAAGATGAGAAGAGAGGGAGATAATAGGAGAAGAGGTAGAGGAAGCTTGCCATTATGCTACATAATAAAAGAACTCACTCATAACTCACCTCAAAGAGATGAGGATATTCTAGAATGCTCTCATGGACTTGTCATTGTCCTTCCTCCCTCTCCCTTCTTCATTCTCCATGGGCTCTTTACATAGCCTCCATGAGGGATTAGATTAAGCTAATCTTCTTGATTAACATAATCCTAGATGATGTATGGCATCTTTGAAAATATGGAGCATAGTGGATGGGACAAGTCTCCACCTTGGTCATCATGCAAGAAGCCAAGGGTGGTGGTAGACAACATAGAGAAATGGAGCTATATTATAAGAGGTGGGTGCCCAAAGCACATTATTATAATATATTTACAAGAAGGACAGAGTGAAAAGTTGGTGTGGTGAAAGAGAGAAGAAAATTGCATGTAGCCAGCAGTCTGCGCCTTCATAACTTCAAATCTGTGAGGAATTTGAAAAAAGTTTCTTCTGCAACTTTGTAGACCAGGTGGAAACCAATCGGGTATCATGGGAATTTTCTTGAAATTCACTTGTTCTTGGGAGTTATTGAGATTATAAAAAATGGCTTCTAAAAGCTGCTTTGACTTTAGTCCCCCATATGTATATAAATACATATAAGCATGTGACAAAAGGGGTCCATGTTTGTAAGCTTTTGTGCAAGATCCAAATGACACCATGATGTGGATATTGACTTGTGTGCTAGGGTGAGGTGTCATCTAATGATGGTGATAGATTCCAAATCTTAGTGATGCAGACGGAGCCCATGTGTAGTTGGAGGCTAGTCCTTTGAAAAATCTATGCATTCACTCAACTCCTAGGTGTAATCCATTTTCATATTGACTAAGATAACCATCCCTTTTACTCTTTACATTGAAATGCCTTCTAAGAACTTGTTCCCCCCATTTGCTAGAGTTATCATAATTGAGAAGCAATGTAGCATACCTAGTGCTTGAAGAGTAAACCCAAAGTGATATGGTAAGCTCTTGATAGAGGCTTTGGCCAAATTTTGTGGTAATAATCCGGGTTGTAAAAAACCTGGATCACTATACCTCCCCTTAGACTAGAGGTATTCATGCCTCTAGCTTGATAATGATGGTCCAATAGAGCAAGGAGGACTGCACCCCCTCATTGGTGGCTTTTCATTGAATGACTGCTCCAAAGTGTTCATATTTCTTTGAAAATAAGGCTTCAGTTGTTACCCTTGTCTTGTGAACCTTCCCATCCATGTCACCTAGCTTATAGCTGCCATTTGAATATCTCCTTATGACCATGAATGGCCCTTCCCACTTGAACACAAGTTTAGCATCCTTTCTGTTATCAAAGTGATTATCATAACGTAGCACAAGTAATCCTTCCCTTATGTGTTTGCTAGCCAGCTTCTTATTAAAGGTCTTCCTCCTCTCTTTAGCCTGCATGGAATAGTGTTAGACTACTACTCCTCTGTCTAACTCCAGCCTCTCTAGATCCAAGATCCTTTCCTCTAACTTCTTATCTTGATTCTTCTCTTGACTCGCTACTAAAACATGCAAACTGGCCAGTTCCACCTCTATAGGAAGCAAAGCCTCTTGGCCATAAACGAGGTGAAATGGAGTATAGCCAAGTGAGGTTCTGAATGAAGTCCTGTAGGCCCAAAGAGCTGCACTCAATTTTTTATCCCAATGCTTGGGGTGCATGTGTACCTGCTTGGTAATTATCTTACGAATCAGCCCATTCACTTTTTCGACCAAACCATTACACTGTGGATAGTAGGGAGTAGAATGCCTGTGCTTGATTTTTAGCCTTTCCATTAGCTCCCCTACTAGATTTGCCCTAAAATCAGGACCCCGATCAGAGATGATTTCCAAAGGTGTACCAAACCTGCAACAAATATTTTCAAACACAAATTTTCCCACTTCTTGGGCTGTGATCCTACTAGTTGCTGAAGCCTCTGCCCACCTCGTCATGTAGTCCATACCCATTATGATGTATTCCTTGCCAGATTGAGTTCGTGGGAGTGGCCCTATTGCATCAATCCCCCATTTCTCAAATGGACCATATGTAGTTATGGGATTTTGTTCCTCATGCACTAGCTTCCTTGGTACGGCCTTTTGGCAATCGTCACAAGTGCGGCACCAATGTTGATGTAGACTAGGCCACACAAAACTGGCTTGGAGAATCTTCCTACTGGTTATTTCTTGAGCAAAATGTCCGCCAAAACCCCCCTCATGGCAGCTCTTAATCACATCTATAATTTCCTTTGCTATTGGCACCCTTCTAAGCACTGCATCCTTTCCTTTGCAATACAACACATCATTTATCAAGTGGTATTTAGTGGCCTTAGTAGCTAGCCACCTTTTCTCACTTTTACTCATATGTGTAGGTGCCTCACCTTGCTTGAGAAAATAAAGCACATCTTGTAGTTGAAACTTACCCTAAAACAAGGGAAGCTTTACTGTAATCATACCCATCGTTACCTCTTTCAATTTTTCAGCTGCTAGAGCATCTGTGTCGCCATTTGTGCGCCTTGGCACAAAATAGATTTGGGATTTTTGTAGCTTTCTCATGAGAGTTTTAGCTTCCCTCATTTTCACTGCTAAGTTATCATTTTTACAAGCACAGATTCCTTTCATTTGCTTAACAATTAGCATAGAATCCCCAAAAACATTAAGTCGAGTGACACCATGTGAAAGACACCACCTCAAACCTAAAAGCAAGGCTTGATATTCTGCCTCATTATTAGAATGGACATCCTCCAAGCTAATACCTTCTCCATAAAGTTTGTCACCTTCGGGACTGAACACCACTATTCTTGCTGCCGCTCTGTCTTTAATATGCTTGTAGGCCCCATCGAAGTAGAGGGCATGGGCATTCTCCACCCGTGGCGGCTCCTCAAGAGGAGGTGTCTGCTCTTTTACCTTTCCCTTCTCCTTTTCCTTCTTCTGATGGCATCTATGGGTCAACAAATCAGCTAGGCAAGCTCAAGTAGAATCCTCCACCTTGAAGGTGTAGTCAAACTCTTGGAGTTGTATCACCCACTTAGCTATTCTAGCTGAAACATCCATGTGCTGTAAGGCATAGGGAAAATTCTCTTCTGTCGTGATCATTGTGAATGGCCTAGGGAGAAGATAAGGATGAAACTTTCTTACAGCAAACACTAGAGACAAAACCATCACCTTGACCATCTTGAACCCTCGCTCTGATGCTGTCATTACTCTACTAGAAAAGTAAACCGGTCTCATTAGGCCAGTTTTAGCATCCTTTTGTATTAGTGTTGCCCCTAGAGCATCTTCCCCAAAACTCGGATTGACAAAAAACTCCTGATCCCAACACGGCTGTAAAATTATAGGAAGGGTGCTAAGAGCCTTCTTCACCTCGTGAAAGCACCTTTCGCTGTCGTCACTCCACAGGAGCTCCTCAGAGTAGGTTAACTGTTGTAGTGGAAATATTAATTGGGAGAGGAGATGAATGAACCGCCCCATATATCGCACCTTCTGAATGAAAGAGGTTAGTTGCTTCACAGAAGATGGTGATGGCACCGCCAATAGGGCCTTAACTTTGTTTGGATCTGCTTCAATGCCCCTCTCACTTATGACATGCCCTAACAAAGTTACATTGCTTTTGCCAATACGACACTTCTCATGGTTTAATTGCCCCCCAATTTGTGCAAGGCGGTTGAAAGCTTCATCCACCTTCCCTAGATGTAAAGCCTTAGAACTATAAATACAAAAATCATCAATAAAGACCTGATGGATTTCCCAAAATATGGTTGGAAGACATAATTCATGAATCGCTGGAAGGTAGCTGGGGCATTTGTTAATCCAAATGGCATTACTTTGTAAGTAAAACAACCCCAAGGTGTAATGAAGGTGGTCTTCTGTTGATCCTCCTCAGCTATTCGGATCTGGAAATAACCTGAATACCCATCATAAACAGTGTATCTCTCATGCCGGGCCACCTCGTTGAGTATTTCGTCCTGAAAGGGAAGAGGAAAGTGATCTCTCTTAGTTGCAGCATTTAGCGGCTTGTAATCCACACAAATCCTCCATTTTCCATTCTTCTTGGGCATCACCACCACAGATGAAACCCACTCTGAGTCCCCTATTGGATAGATGAAGCCTACCTTTAAAAGTCGTTGCACCTCAGTGAGTAGAGCGTTTTGTTGAACTACTCCCAATTGTCGTAGTCGCTGCACCACTGGCCGTGCTCCCTCTTTTAGATTAATGTGATGTTGTACTGTTGTCACACCTGTGATGTGTTCATAATCAGAAATAAAAAGTGTAGAGTGTTTTATCACCACTTCCATGTAGGCTGCCTTCTCCTCAACTGATAGATCCTTAGCCAACATTTTTTCTAACCCCTCCTTCTTGACCTTTGAAAGCTTCTGCAAAATTTCACTACTAGAAGGCCCTTTTAATGTAATCCCCATCACTTCTAGAGAGGTTTCTTCCTCCTCATTAGAAGACTCTCCCTCTGTCATAGATGACCAACCCTCGCTGGAACTCCATTCATCAGCGGTGGTCTCTAACACAAGATCCTCCTGTCAGCCTTCCTTCATGTTGTAGATAGTGCTCTTCCATTTTTTATGCAGCCTCTTTTGTGGTCTTAGCTCTAAAGCCCCTGTCTCCCAATCTTGTCTGGCTTTCATTTCCATTAGCCATGGTCACCTAAGAATGAGCGGATAACCGTCCCCCTTCACTGGCATCACATACATGTCAAGCTCCAATTGCACTCCACATACCTTTACCTTGACTTTCTTTATAACTCCCGAACAATTTACTACTACATTGTTAGCCATTTTGGCCCCAAATTTAGTATTTTCATTTATCTCTAATCCCAAACGATGCATCAACTTTTCTGTCATGACATAAATCTCTGCACCTCCATCCACATATGTCTTTGACACTCTCTGCCCATTGATTTCGGCTTCCACTAGAGGCACAATATCTTTCATCTTTCTAGCCTGGATTGCATTCACATGTCTATTCTTCATGGGTCTAATGCTTACCATCTTGGACCATTGTTGCCGCACTGTTGGAGATAGATGTAGTAATTGGGGCCATGAAATTTTTGGCCCTTGATTCCTCACATCAGCAAGCAAATCATAAGCTCTAGTACCTTTACCTAGGGAAAAATCATTTGGCTCAATGTGTCGGCATGAGCGAGCCCTCCTCTTTTTACTGTTGCGTGTCTTTGCATCCATTGATGACTCTGCCTCCTCTTCCATATTTTCAACCTCCTTTGGTGGTGTAGGCTCCATTTTCTCAATTCTCCGGGCGTTCTCCACCGGCATTGCTTCAACCTCTACTACTTTGGCCTTCCCTTTGACATCACTCTCATCTAAACTAATTATCCTAACATCATGATTCTCTGGCGGCTGGACACGCAAGGGCGGTACCTCTACAAGTGGTCGAGGATGCTGGAGAACTTGAACCGGTGGTGGAGGGCCTGGATTCGGTGGAACAAACCTTTCCCTAGGTGGTGTCACTTGTTGTCCCCTCCTTCTTGGTTGGAACCCATTTCTTGGAAAATGCCTGGGATGAGGGCAAAAGTACATACCATGGCCAATCTCCCCACAATTATAGCAAACATACTCTCTTTCTTGTCTTCTTGGACCTTGATTGCCTTCATTTATGAGGGGAGGGGGCCGCACTCCTTGCACCAAATTTAACGAAAGGCTTTCAAGTTGATTAGTAATGCGTTGTAGGAGCTCTTACTGTGGTATCTCTGGTTCAGGTGGGGCATCTGCTATTTCTCTAGGCCTTGGCATGGTTGGTAAAACCTGCATGGGCTCAACTCCCCCCTTCAACTGGGCTTGATACTTCAATTTTCTATCTTTCTCCCTCGCATAACTGACTGATTCTTCATAGGATGTGGGAAACTTTCCTTTGACCTTCTCCCTTAGTAGAGGATGGAGTCCGGCTAGAAAACAATCTTTCTTAAGGCAATCAGGTACTCTTTCTCCCTCGGCTAAAGAGGCTGTCCATTTATCCCACAATTTTATAAACATGCCTTCACATGCTTGGTACTCCCCTGGTAAGGTTTGGCGAAGATCTAAGAGTTGTCTCCAAATATCTTCAGGTGGCTTTGTATCTTGGTACTTGTGCATGAATGCGGTCTTGAGATCCTCCCAATTACCCCTTGTAGCCTCCGGGAGAGCTTGATACCACACTCGAGCATCACCCTTTAGAACTAAAGGGAAGGCCCATACTTTGGTTGCTTCATTATCTCGGCCTGTGACTAGGAAGGCCATTTCTAAGTCATCCAAAAAGTCTAGAGCTTTCTCCCCTTTGTGCCCAAAAAAACTTGGAAATGCCATGTTGCCTTAGTAGAGTATGAAGATGAAAACATCTAGACTTAAGTTGTATTTTATAAGGGGAAGGATGAATGGGTTCGCAGATGCATTGATTTCAGCAAGACGTCTAGGCCCCAGTATGCTTTTAATAATGCCTTGGAATCTAAGCTTTGTGCTAGCTACAATATGCACAGTTTGCATAGCAAGTGGACGGATAGGTCCATACAACTCGTTCTGATTCATGATAAACTATTATAATAGGATAAAGACATGTGCATTGAAGGATTCATTGTAGTCTAGCATTGGGAAGATTATAGGTTCTGGTGATACAAGAATCTCCCTTAATCTTTCAGCCCCAAAGTACATGACAAGACGCTGCTGGAAGAAAATCTTCCTACTGATGCATACATTAACTTGGATGTTTTGTACAGAGTGAAAGGTGTAGAAATTCGGGCCATTGTTATTATTCATGAGTGGAGACTACTTAAGGGAGTAGAGGGAATGCACTTTCTTAAATTATGAAGGATTTTTCCCAGAGTGTTTCTTTTTGGAACCCACCAACTTTGCTATACGGAGAATTTGCTCACTAGTGATTGTTCTTGCCTTGGTGTGTCCATCCTCGATGACATATATTTCATAAGGTGTGATGGCCACCTGTTCAACCACACCCAACCTTCGAGCTAACAACAGTTGAAGGTAGTCTCCATACTTTGCACTTCTACAAAACTCAACACCGATCATGCATAGTTGTCATCCTTTGATGTGGATTTAGGCCAGAGAGAGAGAGAGATTTGATGATTTGGAGACGAGGACCTCTCGGAAGGGCCTTCACTTTGTTTGCAAAACACTCATCACAATTATGAGAACCTAGCAATTGATGGCAACATAATTTTTTCCGTTGTGAGATAATGGAATTTCTAAAGTGAACACCTTTTACCCGCATGCGTGCCGTCATCTGATAGGCTTTCTTTCTCATCTGATAGGCATACTTTCTTTCTTGAGCTTCTTTAGGAGACAATTCTGGGAGTCGTGGACTTTGACCAGCTTCAAAAATAGTTGGCGAAGGCATTGAGGAAGAGCCACTTGGGGAACTTGTTGTAGAGGATGCACTACCATGTGTTGTATCATTCCACATAAGGAGGTAGAGAATTGTGGTTGAGAATGTCCTCAGTGGGGGCACAAAAAATGAGGACTGAAATGATGAATGGGTTGCCTCTTACCCATCCAACCTCCAATCCTCACTAAGAGAACTAAAGAGGGGCACCACGTAGCCAAAGGGAGGATGGGCTAGGACATCCATTTTCTCAAAGAGAATCAAGAGAACCAAAACACAAATTTACAAGAGAGAACATATGTACTAGACACCATATTGGAATATAAGAGAGAGAGATGAGAGGAGAGGGAGACAAGAGGAGAAGAGGTAGAAGAAGCTTGCCATTATGCTATATGGAATGAGAAGATGAGAAGAGAGGGAGATAATAGGAGAAGAGGTAGAGGAAGCTTGCCATTATGCTACATAATAAAAGAACTCACTCATAGCTCACCTCAAAGAGATGAGGATATTCTAGAATGCTCTCATGGACTTGTCATTGTCCTTCCTCCCTCTCCCTTCTTCATTCTCCATGGGCTCTTTATATAGCCTCCATGAGGGATTAGATTAAGCTAATCTTCTTGATTAACATAATCCTAGATGATGTATGGCATCTTTGAAAATATGGAGCATAGTGGATGGGACAAGTCCCCACCTTGGTCATCATGCAAGAAGCCAAGGGTGGTGGTAGACAACATAGAGAAATGGAGCTAGATTACAAGAGGTGGGTGCCCAAAGCACATTATTATAATATATTTACAAGAAGGACAGAGTGGAAAGTTGGTGTGGTGAAAGAGAGAAGAAAATTGCATGTAGCCAGCAGTCTGCGCCTTCGTAACTTCAAATTTGTGAGGAATTTGAAAAAAGTTTCTTCTGCAACTTTGTAGACCAGGTGGAAACCGATCGGGCAATATGGGAATTTTCTTGAAATTCACTTGTTCTTGGGAGTTATTGAGATTATAAAAAACGGCTTCTAAAAGCTGCTTTGACTTTAGTCCCCCATATGTATATAAATACATATAAGCATATGACAAAAGGGGTCCATGCTTGTAAGATTTTGTGCAAGATCCAACTGACACCATGATGTGGATATTGACTTGTGTGCTAGGGTGAGGTGTCCTCTAATGATGGTAATAGATTCCAAATCTTAGTGATGCAGACGGAGCCCATGTGTAGTTGGAGGTTAGTCCTTTGAAAAATCTATGCATTCACTCAACTCCTAGGTGTAATCAATTTGCATCTTCACTAAGATAACCATCCCTTTTACTCTTTACATTGACATGCATTCTAAGAACTTGTTCCCCCCATTTTCTAGAGTTATCATAATCGAGAAGCAATGTAGCATACCTAGTGCTTCAAGAGTAAACCCAAAGTGATATGGTAAGCTCTTGATAGGGGCTTTGGCCAAATTTTGTGGTAATAATCCAGGTTGTAAAAAACCCGGATCACTATATAGACCTTTCTTGTTGGTCATGTGATGGGAGGCCCCACTATCCAACACCTATGAGTCAGTGGTAGATTCTTCTTGTGCTGAGGAGCACACTTCCTCAATGGTTACCATGAATAATTCTAACTTTGCTTCAGCCGTATTGGTTGTCTCTTTCCCTTTACTTTTAAGGGTACCATTCTTTTCATCTGCCTTCTTGACACGACAATCTGCAATTGGATGTCCTTTCTTCTTGCAGTAGAAGCACTCTCCTTGAAACTTCTTCTTGCCGCCCTTCTTCTTTTTGTCACCATCATTTTTGGTGGAGGAACCACCTTTGCCTTTTGCATTGGTAGAGAATGGAGCATCTCCATTGTTACTTCGTTCTCAGGCTTTCATCCTCAACTCCTCCATCAATAATGCACAAAACTCCTCAAAAGTCAAAGCTTGAGGTCTCACCTGAGTATTAAGGGCAATTACTAGTCCATCAAACTTTTGTGGACAAATCCGAAGACACCTCCAAGCTAGCTCTTCGCTAGTCTTTTGTATCCCAGTGCCAGCCATATGGTCGCATAGATTCTTAATCCGAGTGATGAATTCTTCAACCATCTCTCCTTCAGCAAACTTCTCCTCCAAGTTTTTAATCCTTGTTTGGTTTTGTGTTTCATACAAACTCCTTAGTACATTCCAAGCCTCTGACGCTTTGGTTGTATGTGCTGAATCAAAGTCACAACACTGTCAGAACAGCTTGTAACTAAGGCACACAATGCATCTACATTCCTTCATTTCCAAGTTCATAGAAGATTTGCATTCGAAGGAATAATCACACTAGAATTTGATGGGTCGGGGGTAGGCTATGGTTCTACGTCAATCCCCAGCATAGTCTCCAGAAGCTCATAAGAATCAAGGATAGTTGTAATTTTGAACTTCCACAAGGTGTAGTTTGTACCATCTAGCTTGCCTTCGCTGAAGGTTGGTGGACGAATCCTTAGTGTTTGAATAGCCGGTACAATAGCACCACCTCTTCACTGCTTCTTGATGCGCCAGAACCACTTCCAAAAGTTGACATAGTTTCTCTTTGCTATTGAAGCCTTTGCCTCTTGCGCACTCTTCGATCTCTAGAGCCCCCTGGGCTTTGATACCATGTAAAAAATATTACATGGTGCAACGAATAGAATCTGAGAAAGAGATAGAGAGTACACAATAGATAAGAGGAGAATTAGTAAATTCTTTAGCTCCAAACAATTGATACAAAGATGGCTCTGTTTACCCGTGCGCTTCCACTGTGTGAAGCTTAGATGGCGATCTAGACAGAAGATAGGTGAAGAGCTTAAGGTTAGCTGGAACAACAACTCTGACTGGGTGAAATATGAATGAATGATGGATGGCTGTGAAGGGGTTTAGCTTTTATAGCCTGCGAAGGCCGTTAGGTTGGCCTGACCGACCTACCATATGAGCCTCCATTAGTCGGCTAGAGAATATTCAAGGAATATTCCCTTTACCATCAGGCCAGGGGCGCTACCCTTGGACCCCAAAATAGGGGCCCCTTTTAACTCCCTTACCCCGCAACTCGATGCAATATGCCTTGAGTTGCTACCAGCTTAACCACTCTGTCTAACCCAAAGATTAAACCCACAACAGTCACCTTTTTGCCATCCGATCACATAGACCTCATCTGATATACAAGTCAGGACTCAACCAATGTCCTAGCTCACATTTGGCTTCTCCTCATAATGGGGGCCTTGAAACTTTGAGCACCATGGATCATTGATGGCACCTAATGAGGGTGGGGCATTGATCATATCTAACATAGGTGTCCTAGAATTTTACCCCCCTTTTGGAGCCAATGGGAGCATCAAATTGGCGATCTAAGGAGCAAAGAGGAAGCTATTGTTTTATGCATGTTTTTGGTCTACAAGAGATTTATCTTCTTAGGATGGAAAAATAAATTGACAGGCTTCACCTCTATGAGTATTCTTCTACATCTTCTATTTCTTTAAACCCCTTCTCTTCTATCTACTCCTCTCTCTAAATCTCCCTTCACCCTATTGTCTCTTACCGCCATGGTAGACTTTCGATTCTAAATGCTTCGATAGTGGTAAACTTGAAATGAAAGTCAACAATAGGTGTGTGAAGTGTTGAGATATCGAGCTCCACTCGTGATACGCCAGGGTGACCGTTGTGTATTTATGTCACCGACTTGTCAGTTGCAGATGCGGTTGGTACACCGCCCATGAATAATAGCTACATGATAGCTATCCTTATCTACTCTAGTTCGTGGCTCAGTTAGTATGCCACCTTAGTTAGTTGAGTTTGGTTTTGAGACCCATATATAGGATTCTTCTATTTCTTTGTACTTGAGTTCTTTTTGGCTTACACAACTAAGAAGAGGAAAACTATTTTTAGCCTCCACCCTTGTGTGTATTCCCCCATTGTGCAAGCAGGAAAGCTACAAGTGAGACTCCTTCCTTCTCTCCCATAATCTTGACATGGTATCAGAGCCTTGTTCGTGGTAAGGAGCTCAAGAAAGCAAGCCAAGATCGCGGTGTTCTGGTAAGAGGAGCATTGTTGCTTTCATTTTCTGTTTTGGGAGCAGATCCCTACAGGTAGCACAATCGGAAACTGCAAGAGTGCATTGTCTCAGGTTGAGACGCCCTTCACGGTGAAGCAAGAGGGCCGTATATGCTGCCATTTCGGGGCCTGTTTGGGAGGCGAAAATTTTCTGCACGCACTCAAGAAAAGGCCCAGTTTTATGCTGTGTAGCCACTGTTCTACAGGTCGGTGAAAAGTTACTGTAGAAATTGCATCGTATGCTTGTGCGCAGAGACATTGGGAGTTACAGAATCATCCTTGGTTCCTGTTTATGCAAAATCGTCACTAGGAAGTGACTGTGTGGTCAAATACCACTTTCGCCAGTTTTGCAGATTTGCCCTTGTGAGGGTGAAGCTGTGTTTTTTGTAGTGACAGAATTTTTTGCAGTGTTCTGTAATGGCGTCTGATTCTCTTTCACAGATTGTCACTGAAAAGCTTGACAAGAACAACCTCCAAGCATGGAAGTTTAGAATGACGAATTTCCTCATGGGAAAAGGATATTGGGAATTTATTGCAGGAAATGAAGAAGAACCAGTTCTTCCTGATGTTCCCAATCAACAGCAAATGCAGGCATTTAAAGCATGGCATGAGAGAGCCAGGAAAGTTATGTATTGGCTGTCTATCAGCATTTCAGACTCTATGATTGTGCATATTCAGGATGCACGTACGCCAAAGGAGACATGGGATACTTTGTAAAAAATGTATAGCACAAATATGCAAGCCAGGAAAATGCAGCTCAAGCAAGAGTTGCATAATGTGCAAATAGAAAATATGAGCATCAATGACTACCACATGAAGGTGAAGAATATTGCAAATGCACTTACTTCCATTGGGTCGCCAGTGGAAGATGATGATTTAGTTTCTGTGACCTTGAATGGTCTAGGAAAGGATTATGCACAGTTTCGGACATCCATTTCAGTTAGTGAAAGATTTCCTGATTTTGAGGAGCTGATTGCTCTTCTAATTTCTGAGGAGCAAAGAAATGGTGGTGCATCTTCTTCAGGAGGAACTTCAAAAGAAGCTGTCTTCTACTCAAATGCTGGAAGAGGTAGAGACAGAGGTAGAGGAGGCCGATTTGGAGGCCGTGGTAGAAATCAGAATATGCAGGAAACTCAAGAAAACCAGTCCTATGGAGGAGGACGTGGTAGCTCTAGAGGCAGGGGGAGACAAAGAGGTCGTGGTGGATGGCAAAGAGGCCAAAATGCAAACAGTAATGTAGAATGCTACTATTGTGGTAAAATGGGTCATATGGCTAAAGACTGCTATAAAAAGCAGAATGACATCATGAATGGAAAACTGTAACAAGGAAATTACGCATCCTCTAGTAGATAGGGCGATGACAGAAATGAGCATCTGTTTATGGTGCAGCACATGAACAATTCTGTGACAAGTGTAGAAGAAAGCAATGATGTATGGTATGTTGACTCAAGTGCATCAAACCACATGACAGGTCATGCAGAATGGATGGAGGATGCAAGGAAAATGAAAAAACCAGGATTTGTGGAGACTAGTGATGATACTGCACATCCTATTGTGCAGATTGGAAAAATTCCTTTGTCTATGCAGGATGGGAAAAAGAAATACCTGTCCGATGTATTTCATGTCCCGAATATCACCAAGAATCTGGTTTCTGTTGGTCAAATGGTTGAGCAGGGCTTGCAGGTCAGATTTAATCCTCATGGATACTTTGTTGAGGATATGAAAAATAAAGGTCGCTTGATAGCAAAAGGAAAGAAGAAGGGTATAATGTTTACATTGGATGCAGACATGTCTGAATTGAGTGCAGCAATGTTTGCACATGGGACCGGTGTAGTTGCAGATATTGATATCTGGCATAAACACATTGGTCATGTTAATGTACAACGACTTAAATCAATGCATGCCCAAAATATTGTTGCAGGTTTGCCTAAATTCAAGGTTGTAGAAATGCATAAGGTATGTGAAGCTTGTTAGTTTGGAAAACATGCAAGGAAACCATTTCCTAGACATGTTCAAGAGAGTGAGAAGCCATTGGAATTAATCCACTCTGATGTGTGGACTACTAAAGCTGTATCTCTTGGAGTCTGTCATTATTTTGTCAGTTTTATTGATGACTATAGCATAAAAGTTTGGGTGTATTTTATGAAAAAGAAAAGTGAAGTTTTTGGGCATTTCAAAACTCTTAAAGCTATGGTTGAAAAAGAAACAGGCCTGCAGATAAAATGCCTAAGGTCAGATGGAGGGGGAGAGTATCTCTCAAATGAGTTTGCAAGGTTCCTGCAGGAGCATGGCATAAAGCAGCAATATTCATGTAGTCATACCCCACAACAAAATGGAATTGCAGAAAGAAAAAACAGGCATATTGGAGAGGTATCTCGTACCATGCTCAATGAAAAAGACTTGCCAGATTTTTATTGGGCTGAAGCAGTTGCTACAGCAGTCTTCATAATGAACATGACTCCCACTGCAACAATACATGGAATGACTCTAGAGGAGAGGTATACTGGTAGGAAACCAGATATTTCTCATTTGAAAATTTTTGGTTGCATTGCCTATGTACATGTGCCAGATGAGTTGAGATCCAAGTTGGATCCAAAAGCTGAGAAGTGCATGTTTATTGGTTACTCTCTGCAGCAAAAAGGGAATAGATGCTATAACCCTTCTACTCGTAAGTTTAGAGTGAGCAGAGATGTTGTTTTTGATGAGATGAGTAGCTGGTATAAACCAGTAAATGTGATTGATGATGTAGATGCACAAAATGGTAATGCTGCACAGAATTCACAACAGCAGTCACAAAATATTAGTGGACCTGGAGCGTCCTCTAGCAGTGGTTCACATTCTTCGCCATGGACAGGCAGATTGAGATCAGGAGAATCTTCTCAAAGTAATGCAGATAGTGGTATGCAGGTATCACGAAAAGGAAAAGAGATATTGGTATGCAGGTATTCCTTCTATTGTTACACCTGGAGTAAGGAAGACCAGGGATGTTTTGAGAGCACCTGGGAGTGAATCTACTTTGCGCAGGTCTACGAGAGCTAGGTATCTTGTGGATAGGCTAAAATATGATGGATTTACAGCCATTCACTATGCATATATGGTCAAAGTGATACAGGAACCAGAACCCACTTCTTTTGAGCAAGCCATGGAAAAAGAAAAATGGGAGAAAGCCATGGATGAAGAAATGGATGCCTTGGAAGCAAATGCTACATGGGAATTGGTACCTTTGCCTAAAGGCAAAAGTGCAATTGGCTGTAAGTGGGTTTATAAGGTGAAGCACAATGCAGATGGTTCTGTGAACAGATACAAGGCAAGATTAGTAGTCAAGGGGTATGCACAAACATATGGCATTGACTATGAAGAAACATTCAGTCCGGTTGCAAGGATGGCAACCGTAAGAGCAGTCATTGCTATGGCTGGATCAAAGGGATGGTCTTTACATCAGATGGATGTAAAAAATGCCTTCTTGCATGGTGATTTGCAAGAAGAGGTCTATATGGAGCAGCCACTAGGTTATGTGCATGCTGTTCATCCTGAGTTTGTTTGCAGGTTGAAGAAAGCCTTGTATGGCTTGAAGCAAGCACCTAGAGCATGGTTTGACAAGATAGGACAGTATCTTGTCACTATTGGCTTTCAGATTTCCAAGGCAGATTTCTCACTTTATATGAGAAAAACAAAGAAAGGTATTATGCTACTTGTCATTTATGTTGATGATTTGATTATGACAGGTGACAGTGATGAAGATATCCTTCATGTGAAAATGCTATTGAAGCAGAAGTTTGAGATGAGGATTTGGGAGAGCTGCGTTATTTATTGGGCATTGAGGTGATTAGATCACCAAGTGGGATACAGCTCTTGCAGAGACAGTATGGATTGGACATGCTGTCCAAATATGGGATGACAGGCTGTAAGCCTATTTCAGTTCCTTTGGAGCAGAATGTGAAGATGAGCACAGATGCAGGTGAGCTTCTAGAAGACTCTACTATGTACAGATGCATAGTAGGAAGTTTGATTTATATGACTATTACCAGGCCAGATTTGAGCTATGCTGTTGGATTGGTAAGTCAGTTTATGCAGGCTCCAAGGAAAAGATGCATACTCAGGTATGTGAAGTCCACATTGCAGTATGGACTAGTTTATGAGACTGGGATTCAGATACAATTGCATGGATACACTGATGCTGATTGGGCTGGTAGTACTTCCGATAGACGATCTACCAGTGGATATGTGTTCTCTTTTGGGAGTGCTGCAGTCACTTGGAGCAGCAAGAAACAGCCTACAGTTGCCTTGTCGAGCACAGAGGCTGAGTACAGGGGTGCAGCAATGGCTGCATGTGAGGTAGCTTGGTTGCTAAAAGCTACTTTATGATATGCATCAGTCTATAGATGGGCCAATTGTCATTTATTGTGACAACATGAGTCTGTGATCGACAAGGCAACTGTAGGCTGTTTCTTGCTGCTCCAAGTGATTGCAGCACTCCCAAAAGAGAACACATATCCACTAGTAGATCGTCTATTAGAAATACTACCAGCCCAATCAGTATCAGTGTATCCATGCAACTGTATCTGAACCCCAGTCTCATAAAATAGTCCATACTACAATGTGGACTTCACATACCTGAGTATGCGTCTAGCCGCATCCAAATGTGGTTTCCTTGGAGCCTGCATAAATTGACTTACCAATCCAATAGCATAGCTCAAATCTGGCCTGGTAATAGTCATATAAATCAAACTTCCTACTATGCGTCTGTACATAGTAGGGTCTTCTAGAAGCTCACCTACATCTGTGCTCAGCTTCACATTCTGCTCCAAAGGAACTGAAATAGGCTTACACCCTGTCATCCCATATTTGGACAGCATGTCCAATCCATATTGCCTCTGCAAGAGCTGTATCCCACTTGGTGATCTAATCACCTCAATGCCCAAGAAATAACGCAGCTCTCCCAAATCCTTCATCTCAAACTTCTGCTTCAATAGCATTTTCACATGAAGGATACCTTCATCACTATTACCTGTCATAATCAAATCATCAACATAAATGACAAGTAGCATAATACCTTTCTCTGTTTTTCTCACATAAAGTGAGAAATCTGCCTTGGAAATCTGAAAGCCAATAGTGACAAGATATTGTCCTATCTTGTCAGACCATGCTCTAGGTGCTTGCTTCAAGCCATACAATGCTTTCTTCAACCTGCAAACAAACTCAGGATGAATGGCATGCACATAACCTGGTGGCTGTTCCATATAGACCTCTTCTTGCAAATCACCATGTAAGAAGGCATTCTTTACATCCATCTGATGTAAAGACCATCCCTTTGATGCAGCCATAGCAATGACTGCTCTTATGGTTGCCATCCTTGCAACCGGACTGAATGTTTCTTCATAGTCAATGCCATATGTTTGTGCATACCCCTTGACTACTAATCTTGCCTTGTATCTGTTCACAGAACCATCTGTATTGTGCTTCACCTTATAAACCCACTTATAGCCAATTGCATTCTTACCTTTAGGCAAAGGTACCAATTCCCATCTAGCATTTGCTTCCAAGGCATCCATTTCTTCATCCATGGCTTTCTCCCATTTTTCTTTTCCCATGGCTTGCTCAAAAGAAGTGGGTTCTGGTTCATGTATCACTTTAACCATATATGCATAGTGAATGGTTGTAAATCCATCATATTTCAGCCTATCCATAGGATACCTAGCTCTGGTAGACCTGCGCAAAGTAGGTTCACTCCCAGGTGCTCTCAAAACATCCCTGATCTTCCTTACTCTAGGTGTAACAATAGAAGGAATACCCAACTCATCATCAATGCTTTGTTCTGAGCCACTGGATTCACCATCCACATAAGAGTGACCTGCATTCACATCAAACGTGGGCTGATCTACCTTCTCTTTTCCTTTTCGTGAAACCTGTATACCACTATCTGCATTGTTTTGAGGAGATTCTACCGATCTCAATCTGCCTATCCATGGCGAAGAATATGAACCACTGCTAGAGGACACTCGAGGTCCACTAATATTTTGTGACTGCTGTTGGAAATTCTGTGCAGCATTACCATTTTGTGCATCTACATCATCAATCACATTTACTGGTTTATACCAGCTGCTCATCTCATAAAAAACAAGATCTCTTCTCACTGTAAACTTATGAGTAGAAGGGTTATAGCATCTATACCCTTTTTGCTACAGAGAGTAACCAATAAAGATGCATTTCTCAGCTTTTGGATCCAACTTGGATCTCAGCTCTTCTAGCACATGTACATAGGAAATGCAACAAAAAATTTTCAAATGAAAAATATCTAGTTTCCTACGAGTATACCTCTCCTCTGGAGTCATCCCATGTATTGCTACAGTGGGAGTCCTGTTCATTATATAGACTGTTGTAGCAACTGATTCAGCCCAGTAAAAATCTGGCAAGTCTTTTTCATTGAGCATGGCACAAGATACCTCTCCAATATGCATATTTTTCCTTTCTACAATTCCATTTTGTTGTGGGATATGACTGCATGAATATTGTTGCTTTATGCCATGCTCCTGCAGGAACCTTGCAAACTCATTTGAGAGGTACTCTCCCCCTCCATCTGACCTTAGGCATTTTATCTGCATGCCTGTTTCTTTTTCAACCATAGCTTTAAGAGTTTTGAAGTGCCCAAAAACTTCACTTTTCTTTTTCATAAAATACACCCAAACTTTTCTGCTATAGTCATCAATAAAAGTGACAAAATAATGATAGCCTCCAAGAGATGCAGCTTTAGTAGTCCACACATCAGAGTGGATTAATTCGAATGGCTTCTCACTCTCTTGAACATGTCTAGGAAATGGTTTCCTTGCCTATTTTCCAAACTGACAGGCTTCACATACCTTATGCATTTCTGCAACCTTGAATTTGGGCAATCCTGCAACAATATGTTGGGCCTGCATTGATTTAAGTCACTGTACATTAACATGACCAATGCGTTTATGCCAGATATTAATATTTGCAACTACACCAGTCCCATGTGCAAACATTGCTGCACTCAATTCAGGCATGTCTGCATCCAACGTAAACATTCTGCCCTTCTTCTTTCCTTTTGCTATCAAGCGACCTTTATTTTTCATATCCTCAACAAAGCATCCATGAGGATTAAATCTGACCTGCAAGCCCTACTCAACCATTTGACCAACAGAAACCAGATTCTTGGTGATATTCAGGACATGAAATACATTGGACAGGTATTTCTTTTTCCCATCCTGCATAGACAAAGGAAATTTTCCAATTTGCACAATAGGATGTGCAGTATCATCACCAGTCTCCACAAATCCTGGTTTTTCCACTTTCCTTGCATCCTCCATCCATTCTGCATGACCTGTCATGTGGTTTGATGGACCTGAGTCAACATACCATACATCATTTCTTTCTTCTGCACTTGTCATAGAATTGTTCATGTGCTGCACCATAAACAAATACTCATTTCTGTCATCACCCTGTCTACTAGAAGATGCATAATTCCCTTGTTGCAGTTTTCCATTCATGATGTCATTCTGCTTTTTATAGCAGTCTTTAGCCATATGACCCATTTTACCACATTAGTAGCATTCAACATTACTGTTTGCATTTTGGCCTCTTTGCCATCCACCACGACCTCTTTGGCTCCCCCTGCCTCTAGAGTTACCACGTCCTCCTCCATAGGACTCGTTTTCTTGAGTTTGCTGCACATTCTGATTTCTACCACGGCCTCCATATTGGCCTCCTCTACCTCTGCCTCTACCTCTTCCAGCATTTGAGTAGAAGACAGCTTCTTTTGAAGTTCCTCCTAAAGAAGATGCACCACCATTTCTCTGCTCCTCAGAAATTAGTAGAGCAATCAACTCCTCAAAATCAGGAAATCTTTCACGGACAGAAATGGATGTTCGGAACTATGCATAATCCTTTCCTACACCATTCAAGGTCACTGAGACTAAATCATCATCTTCCACTGGCGACCCAATGGAAGCAAGTGCATCTGCAATCTTCTTCACCTTCATGTGGTAGTCATTGATGCTCATATTTTCTCTTTGCACATTATGCAACTCTTGCTTGAGGTGCATTTTCATGGCTTGCGTATTTGTGCTATACATTTTTGACAAAGTATCCCATGCCTCCTTTGGCGTACTTGCATCCTGAATATGCACAATCATAGAGTCTGAAATGCTGATAGACATCCAATACATAACTTTCCTGGCTCTCTCATGCCATGCTTTAAATGCCTGCATTTGCTGTTGATTGGGAACATCAGGAAGAACTGGTTCTTCTTCATTTCCTACAACAAATTCCCAATATCCTTTTCCCATAAGGAAATTCGTCATTCTAAACTTCCATGCTTGGAAGTTGTTATTGTAAAGCTTTTCAGTTACAATCTGTGAAAGAGAATCAGACGCCATTATAAAACACTGCAAAAAATTCTGTCACTGCAAAAAACACAGCTTCACCCTTACAAGGGCAAATCTGCAAAACTGGCGAAAGTGGTATTTGATCACACAGTCACTTCCTAGTGACGATTTTGCATAAACAGGAACCAAGGATAATTCTGTAACTCCCAATGTCTCTGCACACAAGCATACGATGCAATTTCTATGGTAACTTTTCACTGACCTGTAGAACAGTGGCTGCACAGCATAAAACTGGGCCTTTTCCTGAGTGCGTGCAGAAATCTTCCGCCTCCAAAAGAGGCCCCGAAATGGCCTCAAATCAAAAAAACAAGGTCGTCGAAGGCTTAAGTGTTCGCCCGCAACACAAACTGCCCTCTTGCTTCACCGCGAAGGGCGTTTCAACCTGAGACAATGCACTCCTGCACTTTCCGGCTGTGCTACCTGCAGAGATCTGCTCCCAAAACAGAAAATGAAAGCAACACTGCTCCTCTTACCAGAACACCATGAGCTTGGCTTGCTTTCTTGAGCTCCTTACCACGAACAAGGCTTTGATACCATGTCAAGATTGTGGGAGAGAAGGAAGGAGTCTCACTTGTAGCTTTCTTGCTTGCACAATGGGGGAATACACACAAAGGTGGAGGCTGAAAATATTTTTCCTCTTCTTAGTTCTGTAAGCCAAAAGAACTCAAGTACAAAGAAATAGAAGAACCCTATATATGGGTCTCAAACCAAACTCAACTAACTGAGGTGGCATACTAGCTGAGCCACGAACTAGAGTAGATAAGGATAGCTGTCATGTAGCTATTATTCATGGGCAGTGTACCAACCGCGTCTGCAACTGACACATCGGTGACATAAATGCACAACGGTCACCCTGGCATATCACGAGTGGAGCTCAATATCTCAACAGTCGGATGCTCCTCTCTTTCCAGCAACCACCTGTCTCTTAGCCTTCTAACGACACCTATGACTTCGTCCATCACTATAATGGGTAAAACTCTTCTTAAGTTCATGGGAAAGCTGAAAGAAAAGTCATAGGGTTGTCTATTTAGCTCCTGCTACTCCCAGGTGGTGATGTCTGCTTGGAAGCGTGCAGGGCGCTCTTCTAGGGTGGGCAGTGTTGAGATATCGAGCTCCACTCGTGATACGCCAGGGTGACCGTTGTATATTTATGTCACCGACTTGTCAGTTGCAGACGCGGTTGGTACACCGCCCATGAATAATAGCTACATGATAGCTATCCTTATCTACTCTAGTTCGTGGCTCAGTTAGTATGCCACCTTAGTTAGTTGAGTTTGGTTTGAGACCCATATATAGGGTTCTTCTATTTCTTTGTACTAGAGTTCTTTTGGCTTACACAACTAAGAAGAGGAAAACTGTTTTCAGCCTCCACCCTTGTGTGTCTTCCCCCATTGTGCAAGCAAGAAAGCTTCAAGCGAGACTCCTTCCTTCTCTCCCACAATCTTGACATGGTATCAGAGCCTTGTTCGTGGTAAGGAGCTCAAGAAAGCAAGCCAAGCTCGCGGTGGTCTGGTAAGAGGAGCAGTGTTGCTTTCATTTCCTGTTTTGGGAGCAGATCTCTGCAGGTAGCACAGCCGGAAATTGCAGGAGTGCATTGTCTCAGGTTGAGACGCCCTTCGCGGTGAAGCAAGAGGGCAGTATATGCTGCGGGAAAGGGCTTTAGCCCTTGGCGACCTTGTTTTTTTGATTTGAGGCCATTTCGGGGCCTGTTTTGCAGACGGAAGTTTTCTGCACGCACTCAAGAAAAGGCTCAGTTTTATGCTGTGCGACCACTGTTCTACAGGTCGGTGAAAAGTTACTGTAGAAATTGCATCGTATGCTTGTGCGCAGAGACATTGGGAGTTTCAGAATCATCCTTGGTTCCTGTTTATGCAAAATCGTCACTAGGAAGTGACTGTGTGGTCAAATACCACTTTTGCCAGTTTTGCAGATTTGCCCTTGTGAGGGTGAAGCTGTGTTTTTTGCAGTGACAGAATTTCTTGCAGTATTCTGTAATGGCGTCTGATTCTCTTTCACAGATTGTCACTGAAAAGCTTGACAAGAACAACTTCCAGGCATGGAAGTTTAGAATGACGAATTTCCTTATGGGAAAAGGATATTGGGAATTTGTTGCAGGAAATGAAGAAGAACCAGTTCTTCCTGATGTTCCCAATCAACAACAAATGCAGGCATTTAAAACATGGCATGAGAGAGCCAGGAAAGTTATGTATTGGCTATCTATCAGTATTTCAGACTCTATGATTGTGCATATTCAGGATGCAAGTACGCCAAAGGAGGCATGGGATACTTTGTCAAAAATGTATAGCACAAATACGCAAGCCAGGAAAATGCAGCTCAAGCAAGAGTTGCATAATGTGCAAAGAGAAAGTATGAGCATCAACGACTACCACATGAAGGTGAAGAAGATTGCAGATGCACTTGCTTCCATTGGGTCGCCAGTGGAAGATGATGATTTAGTTTCCGTGACCTTGAATGGTCTAGGAAAGGATTATGCACAGTTTCGGACATCCATTTCAGTTCGTGAAAGATTTCCTGATTTTGAGGAGTTGATTGCTCTTCTAATTTCTGAGGAACAGAGAAATGGTGGTGCATCTTCTTCAGGAGGAACTTCAAAAGAAGCTGTCTTCTACTCAAATGCTGGAAGAGGTAGAGGCAGAGGTAGAGGAGGCCGATTTGGAGGCCGTGGCAGAAATCAGAATATGCAGCAAACTCAAGAAAACCAGTCCTATGGAGGAGGACGTGGTAACTCTAGAGGCAGGGGGAGCCAAAGAGGTCGTGGTGGATGGCAAAGAGGCCAAAATGCAAACAGTAATGTTGAATGCTACTACTGTGGTAAAATGGGTCATATGGCTAAAGACTGCTATAAAAAGCAGAATGACATCATGAATGGAAAACTGCAACAAGGGAATTATGCATCTTCTAGTAGACAGGGTGATGACAGAAATGAGCATTTGTTCATGGTGCAGCACATGAACAATTCTATGACAAGTGCAGAAGAAAGCAATGATGTATGGTATGTTGACTCAGGTGCATCAAACCACATGACAGGTCATGCAGAATGGATGGAGGATGCAAGGAAAATGGAAAAACCAGGATTTGTGGAGACTGGTGATGATACTGCACATCCTATTGTGCAGATTGGAAAAATTCCCTTGTCTATGCAGGGAGGGAAAAAGAAATACCTGTCCGATGTATTTCATGTCCCGAATATTACCAAGAATCTGGTTTCAGTTGGTCAAATGGTTGAACAGGGCTTGCAGGTCAGATTTAATCCTCATGGATGCTTTGTTGAGGATATGAAAAATAAAGGTCGCTTGATAGCAAAAGGAAAGAAGAAGGGCAGAATGTTTACATTGGATGCAGACATGTCTGAATTGAGTGCAGCAATGTTTGCACATGGGACCGGGGTAGTTGCAGATATTGATATCTGGCATAAACACATTGGTCATGTTAATGTACAGCGACTTAAATCAATGCAGGCCCAAAATATTGTTGCAGGATTGCCCAAATTCAAGGTTGCAGAAATGCATAAGGTATGTGAAGCCTGTCAGTTTGGAAAACAGGCAAGGAAACCATTTCCTAGACATGTTCAAGAGAGTGAGAAGCCATTGGAATTAATTCACTCTGATGTGTGGACAACTAAAGCTGCATCTCTTGGAGGCTGTCATTATTTTGTCAGTTTTATTGATGACTATAGCAGAAAAGTTTGGGTGTATTTTATGAAAAAGAAAAGTGAAGTTTTTGGGCATTTCAAAACTCTTAAAGCTATGGTTGAAAAAGAAACAGGCTTGCAGATAAAATGCCTAAGGTCAGATGGAGGGGGAGAGTACCTCTCAAATGAGTTTGCAAAGTTCTTGCAGGAGCATGGCATAAAGCAGCAATATTCATGCAGTTATACCCCACAACAAAATGGAATTGCAGAAAGGAAAAACAGGCATATTGGAGAGGTATCTCGTGCCATGCTCAATGAAAAAGACTTGCCAGATTTTTATTGGGCTGAAGCAGTTGCTACAGCAGTCTACATAATGAACAGGACTCCCACTGCAGCAATACATGGATTGACTCCAGAGGAGAGGTATACTGGTAGGAAACCAGATATTTCTCATTTGAAAATTTTTGGTTGCATTGCCTATGTACATGTGCCAGATGAGCTGAGATCCAAGTTGGATCCAAAAGCTGAGAAGTGCATCTTTATTGGTTACTCTCTGCAGCAAAAAGGGTATAGATGCTATAACCCTTCTACTCGTAAGTTTACAGTGAGCAGAGATGTTGTTTTTGATGAGATGAGTAGCTGGTATAAACCAGTAAATGTGATTGATGATGAAGATGCACAAAATGGTAATGCTACACAGAATTCACAGCAGCAGTCACAAAATATTAGTGGACCTGGAGCGTCCTCTAGCAGTGGTTCACATTCTTCGCCATGGACAGGCAGATTGAGATCAGGAGAATCTTCTCAAAGCAATGCAGATAGTGGTATGCAGGTATCACGAAAAGGAAAAGAGAAGGTTGATCAGCCCATGTTTGATGTGAATGCAGGTCACTCTTATGTGGATGGTGAATCCAGTGGCTCAGAACAGAGCATTGATGATGAGTTGGGTATTCCTTCTATTGTTACACCTGGAGTAAGGAAGACCAGGGATGTTTTGAGAGCACCTGGGAGTGAACCTACTTTGCGCAGGTCTACAAGAGCTAGGTATCCTGTGGATAGGCTGAAATATGATGGATTTACAGCCATTCACTATGCATATATGGTCAAAGTGATACAGGAACCAGAACCCACATCTTTTGAGCAAGCCATGGGAAAAGAAAAATGGGAGAAAGCCATGGATGAAGAAATGGATGCCTTGGAAGCAAATGCTACATGGGAGTTAGTACCTTTGCCTAAAGGTAAGAATGCAATTGGCTGTAAGTGGGTTTATAAGGTGAAGCACAATGCTGATGGTTCTGTGAACAGATACAAGGCAAGATTAGTAGTCAAGGGGTATGCACAAACATATGGCATTGACTATGAAGAAACATTTAGTCCGGTTGCAAGGATGGCAACCGTAAGAGCAGTCATTGCTATGGCTGCATCAAAGGGATGGTCTTTACATCAGATGGATGTAAAGAATGCCTTCTTGCATGGTGATTTGCAAGAAGAGGTCTATATGGAGCAGCCACCAGGTTATGTGCATGCTGTTCATCCTGAGTTTGTTTGCAGGTTGAAGAAAGCCTTGTATGGCTTGAAGCAAGCACCTAGAGCATGGTCTGACAAGATAGGACAGTATCTTGTCACTATTGGCTTTCAGATTTCCAAGGCAGATTTCTCACTTTATGTGAGAAAAACAGAGAAAGGTATTATGCTGCTTGTCATTTATGTTGATGATTTGATTATGACAGGTGACAGTGATGAAGATATCCTTCATGTGAAAATGCTATTGAAGCAGAAGTTTGAGATGAAGGATTTGGGAGAGCTGCGTTATTTCTTGGGCATTGAGGTGATTAGATCACCAAGTGGGATACAGCTCTTGCAGAGGCAGTATGGATTGGACATGCTGTCCAAATATGGGATGACAGGCTGTAAGCCTATTTCAGTTCCTTTGGAGCAAAATGTGAAGCTGAGCACAGATGCAGGTGAGCTTCTAGAAGACCCTACTATGTACAGACGCATAGTAGGAAGTTTGATTTATATGACTATTACCAGGCCAGATTTGAGCTATGCTGTTGGATTGGTAAGTCAGTTTATGCAGGCTCCAAGGAAACCACATTTGGATGCGGCTAGATGCATACTTAGGTATGTGAAGTTCACATTGCAGTATGGACTATTTTATGAGACTGGGGTTCAGATACAGTTGCATGGATACACTGATGCTGATTGGGCTGGTAGTATTTCTGATAGACGATCTACCAGTGGATATGTATTCTCTTTTGGGAGTGCTGCAGTCACTTGGAGCAGCAAGAAACAGCCTACAGTTGCCTTGTCGAGCACAGAGGCTGAGTACAGGGGTGCAGCAATGGCTGCATGTGAGGTAGCTTGGTTGCATAAGCTACTTTATGATATGCATCAGTCTACAGATGGGCCAGTTGTCATTTATTGTGACAACATGAGTAGTATACACTTGGCAAATAACCCAGTCTATCATGCTAGAACAAAGCACATTGAGGTGCATTATCACTATGTGCGAGAGAGGGTTTTACTAGGTCTTATTGATCTAGTTTATGTCAGCACAGAGGATCAGGTAGCTGACATATTCACGAAGGCATTGGGTGCAGAGAAGCTGCGCAAGTTCAGAGACCTGCTTGGTGTGCAGGAATTGGGATTGAGCTCGAGGGGGAGTGTTGAGATATCGAGCTCCACTCGTGATACGCCAGGGTGACCGTTGTATATTTATGTCACCGACTTGTCAGTTGCAGACGCGGTTGGTACACCGCCCATGAATAATAGCTACATGATAGCTATCCTTATCTACTCTAGTTCGTGGCTCAGTTAGTATGCCACCTTAGTTAGTTGAGTTTGGTTTGAGACCCATATATAGGGTTCTTCTATTTCTTTGTACTAGAGTTCTTTTGGCTTACACAACTAAGAAGAGGAAAACTGTTTTCAGCCTCCACCCTTGTGTGTCTTCCCCCATTGTGCAAGCAAGAAAGCTTCAAGCGAGACTCCTTCCTTCTCTCCCACAATCTTGACAGGCAGAATTAGCATTGCGACTGCTATCACTGGCCGAGCCCTCTATCTAGCCCTGACCTCTTCAATAAGCTTCCTCTGCCTTTCTTCTTGAGCTACTCTCTTTGCAGATGGGTAAGTGGGGGCGGCTGGTCTTCTAGTGGTGGCGAAGGGGGTGGATGGACCAACTCCTCCTCTTGATGTCCCATTTCAAAACTGAAGTCCGTCTCATCCCCCTCTTGCCATTGCTCTTGCTGCACTGCCTCTACTGTGAAGCCCAATGAGTTTATCCCTTGGGGAGATAGCCCTGCCTCTAGTAGTGAATTACGTTGTTCTTCCAGGCTTGGGCTCGCTCTTGTCATTCGAGCAGACAGCTGTAGTCCTACTTTTAGTGCTCTGTGTGCCATGCCTAATTTCTTGCAGGCTGTTTCCATGGTCTCATTGTCTTTTGGCACTGTTACGTCCAACAGGGTGGTCATGAAAGCATGTTGTTGAGCATTGAAGCTCATGGAGATGGCACCTCGCATGTTTTTTGCCATCATTTTATCTTTCTCCAGCTATCCTAAGCGTTGGGTGAGATTCTTCACTTGCCTTTCATTGTGAGCGGCCCACTCCTCGGCCCTCTTTCTCATATCCTCCAGACTCTCGTCTTGCTTTTGAGCCAGCACTGTTAGTCGCACTGCTTTTGGCCTTCCATGTCCTTCTTCAGCTATACCTATTTCTCTTGCTCTGCACCCAGCTCCTATTTTAACTTTTCTATCCCTTGCTCATACCTACGAGCTCTCTCTTGTTGTACCACTTCCAGGTAATTCACAGCCTTCTAGATCTTCTCCCCCTAGGCTTGTAGATCCTTGCAAAATCCTACAAGTTCATCATTTCATTGTCTTAAAGATGCCATGACCTTGGCATCTTCACTAGCCCTGGTCTCATACTCGGCTTCCGCATCCTCCTTTTCCTGGAGCTACCCTTTTAGCTCATGTAGTTCTCTCTAAGCTGCGGCTAGCTGCCTCGTTGTTTCCGGCTGGAAGGTAGCTCTAGCCTCTTTCTCAGCTTCCAGCTCAACAGCCGCTGCTTTTTTCTCTTACTTTGCCTTTTCTAGCTGAGCTAGCAGCTGCTTCACGTATTCATCATATTCTTGTGTTGGCATGCCTGTTGTGGAGACGAAGGTGGTGGAAGTTTCTATTTTTTGTCTCTTTGGGTCCCTTTGCGACTCTGCATAACGAGCTATAGGTCTCTTAGTTCCGGGTGCAGAGGGTGTGACCTCTCCTCCTCCTTGGCCCATCTGCTTGTCAACCAAAAACTGCACCCACTCCAAGAAATTGCTGAGATTGACCTTGGGAGTGGAGCCTTGGGTGGCGGTGGTAGTGGGCGTTGTCGTGATGAGAGTGGCTGGTTGTAACGTATCCCCTAGTATCATCCAGGACACGTCTTAGCAGTCCATCGGAAAGGATGTCTAGAAAGCTCCACCCGGCACTCCCATGGAATGTTACGGGTTTTGCGATCTAGTTCTTCTCGCGTCTGCCACGTAGCAGAAGTATCCTGGCCGTTTCCACTTAGGATCGACCGGAATTAGGGTTTTCTTAATGGGTCACTAGCTAACAGCAACTAGCGTTAGACCCGAGCGAACTACTTTACGCAGAAACACTAGGTTCGAAGCGGATTCATGCTGCACTTGGTTCAAGGAGAATGGGAAACGAGAGGGATGCAAAGCTCAACCTCTCTGCCATAAGGCATAGTCCCATTCCGTTCCCCTAAAATAACGTAAATCGGGTAAGACGTAACTCTAGGTCATCATTCTCGTTATACTTTTTGATGATGATGATCATTCCACTGTCTTTCGAGATTTATGAGAAAAGTTCCCGGCTAACCGGGACCACCCAACCGTAGGACGGACCCATGGCCCATCCTCCGCACTTTCCTTAGTTTGTTTTAGTTATGTAATTATCTAACACATTAATTTGACATATAACGATCAGCTTCTTTAATTAATCTTGTTAAGCACGGGTTCCTTCACGTAATCTTATCATGTGACATATAAAAACAATATCAAGCAAGTTCTTTTAACATCTCATCATTTTATCTTTGAATTACAAGAAGTTCGGCCCGTAGGCTTGTTCATAATCTGCCAGAAGGCTAACCAGTAATCTCCAGGGATCACTATTCCAAGCTTCCGCCCGTCAACTAGTATGCGGGCCTTGAGATCCAATCCCGAGTCACGTTAGACTCTTGTGCAGGACCCGGAAGGCGAGGGATTTACGGCTAGAGCCCCCCTGGCACCTAAGCGTCCTCCTGCTCCAAGTAGAACTCAACGGAGAGACCTCTCGCGGCAGGTTCGGTCCACGTTCCCGGTGCGGTCAACAACCCCCTTGGTTAGGGTCAGGCAGGCAGTCGGGGGTAACTGAAGCTGCCTCTCCCTTCAGGCCTTTAACCTGAAGTATAGGTACTTGTTTAATTTGTAATTCATAATTCAAACAGAGCCCTAAAATCTCTAGCAAGCACAAACATTTCCATTAATCAACCCAGTTGTATGGCAAACTACTAAGTGTTCTTTCCTTTTTGAGTGTATCAGCACTCGTTCCCAAGGTGTCTTGTAACTTGGCAAGATCTCTTACATTCCATTGTAGGGCATACCCAACTTGGTTAACCCTAAGGTACCTTAGATATGCTAGTTTCTATTTTACAACTTTCCTTATGTAGAAGGATATCCAAAACTACGTCTTTTTGCAAGATAACTTGCGTAAGGATCTGCCGTCCTTGAAGAGGGTTTTTCCCTTTTCTCCTTGTGAATTGATCACAAAATGATTTCATACATGTTGCGCAAGTCCAACGATGGAATAATCTGTTTAGATTCCTTAAGCTGACATATGTCAGGCCTAGGGTTTCTTCATTTAAGAACCTTAGGGACGAACCCTAGTTTCTTATCTTTATAAATTTATTGTCCCTGCGGTAAGGAAATTAGTCCAGTGTTTAGGGTATGAATGTTTCTATGTTTAGATTGGTTCAGTTATCTTTTGGAAGGTAATCTTAATCGTCTTGTCACGGTTTTACTATCCTTGTGACAATTAACTTTCCCAATCAATACAGTTTAATTTGGCATATAGCATAATGCCAAGGTGATACAAGAGTGACAATTTCTCCTTTGGACAAAAAGGCCTAGCTGTGAAATTGCTATATACACACTTTATTAGTCCCAAGTCCTCAAATAGTCAAGGGGGGGGGGGGGGGGAAGAGTGTCATCCAGCAGTTTCCCATTGCATTTTCTTTCCAAATGAGTTCATATATCTAATTTTTATACTTGTTAATTCCTAACATTTAACTTCCGTTTTCTTTAAAGATGAACTCATGCCAAATAACAACAGTTGCCTTGCTAAGATGTGCAACTAGCAAAGATAACTCCCTAGTAATTTGAGCATCGAAGAAACCTTCCATGAATTTAGCCATTTTACCATGATTCGTTGCGAAAGGAATAAGACTAATGGTGCAAGATATAATTTCTACACTTTAGGAATATATTACTATAGTAAATGGTTAATCTTGCCTATAATTTTATAATGCTTGATGCAAATTGAAGAAAGCTAATTTGTATACATTGTCGTCCATAGGCTAACTCCTTCGTTAAAAAATAACTCGAACAAATATACCTTTCCTTAACAAATTTTCTTTGCATGATTGACTTAAAACCGAATTAACATCAAGAGGGAAAACCTGGCATTGAGGGGAGATATCCACATGGATACCGGGAGATGACCCTCCTGCCACTACACCTTGGACTTTCTTCGGCGGCATCGTAGTTCGAATGTGAGATAGCGTTTTCCTTTTTCTTCTTGGAATTCCACCGTCTTCTCCTTCCTTATCTTTTTCCTTTTTCCCCACTCTTCCTCCTTCACTCCCTCTGCTTCCCTCCCTATCTTTTATCTCACAGCTATATTCTTCCTTACGGGGTACCATAGGAGGCCATGATGATGACTTGGATTTTTTTAGGACATGGGAGTGTGTGGACACCGACTTGTTTGATAAGACTAAGAATACAAAGTTGAGCTACGAGAACACTTGCACAAAAAGATTTGAATAGTGAGTGAAGGAATTTATGCAAGAAAAATGGAAGTTTGCAAAGTAGCCTAAGGACAAAGTAAGCTTTAGGGGTGTGACTTGAATAGTTTAAAGAAAAATCCGGAGGGGAAAAGGGCAAGGGCTTAGGGGGGAAAATTTAAACCCGGGGGTAATAAGGGCTTTGGAGAGATTAAAATCCGGAGGGGGAAAAAAAAAACAAGGCTTAGGGGTGGATTATACCGGGAGAGGGGGGGGGGAAAGAATGCCTTACAGGGGGTTTAAAAACCCGGGGGGGGGAAAAGAGGAACAAGGGCCTTAGGGGGGGAATTTAAAACCCCGGGAGGGGGGGGGATAAGGGGCTTAGGAGGGGGATTTAAAATCTCGGGAGGGGGGGGGGGGGGGGGGAGAACAAGGGGCTTAGGAGGCCCACCTTGGAACCTTCCAAGGCTTTCTGGAAGGTCACGTGGGGGGGGGGGGGAAATAGGACTGACGGCGTGATGGCCAGCTGGTAGGGCCTACGAAAGCAAGCGACGTGCTGGGAGGTGGCTGCTGACTGGCATAGCAGCCCACGGCTCCTCACGACGGACTGGGGTTGAAGAATGGCGATGTGGCGGAGACAGATGGCGACTCGTTTTCCTCCTCAACTCGGATTTATGGCGGCACAGCCCAGTCTCTCCCTCAGTCAGCATGCAGCACGGCAGCCTTCACCCTCCTCGACTCCGCCTCCTCATGCTTTTCTCCTCCTGCGTGTCGACATGCATGTCCTCCCTCCCTCCATAGGATCCACCAAGGAGCTTAC
This sequence comes from Lygodium microphyllum, assembly GCF_053477565.2. Classification (NCBI taxonomy): domain Eukaryota; kingdom Viridiplantae; phylum Streptophyta; class Polypodiopsida; order Schizaeales; family Lygodiaceae; genus Lygodium; species Lygodium microphyllum. Next base: position 115,258,533 of record NC_141137.1, read on the forward strand.
AACTCCTTCTATTTCCCTCCCCCCCCTCCAGCTCGTCCGTCGGCTAGAGGGATAAGGGGGGGGAATTAAAAAAATTTCAAAAATCTGATTCATATTTTTCCCCACACGGAATTTTACACTGGTGTGGTAGGTACAAAGAGAGGGGGAATTGGCACCATTGGTTCTTTGCCTTTTCCTTCTGCTGGGGGCGGGGGTGTAATTTTCGGCACACTGATACTGGAACCAAGTGCTTCTATTCTGCGTGGGCTCTTTGCACCCTCCTCATCTCTTTTGTGCTGCTCCTCAATGGAGTGATGGGTGGCCAGTGCTATTTCTTCCTCTTCCTTTCTTCTCAACTCCTCTTCAGTCTTCTTCGTGTCCTCCTCTACCTTCTTTCATTCAATCTCAGCTAATCTTGCCTCCTCTTGCTCCTTCGTTTTTCTCTCCTCTTCATCCCTGAGCGACTCCCTCCGAGCCCTCTCTAGATCTTCTTTTTCTTTTTTCTTGCACTCTTCTTCCCTCTTTCCATGCAGGGCTTTCGTTCTTTGTTATGTGTGCCTCTGTGGGCTGCCCTGGGACTCTCCCTCTTCATCTTTGTCAGTCTCTGTTTCATTTGAAGACATGTGCCGTTCTTCTGTGTGAGGTGGGGGTTGTGACGGTGACTCGTGACTTCCTTTTTTGTCTCCCTTCTTATCTTCTTCTTCTCGTCCTTGCCCTAGTGCTTCTCAGATTATGGCAGTAAGGACTTCTCCAAACCCCATGGTTGAGGCCTTGGAGGAAGATGCCTTGTGTTTTGATCTAGACGATGGGGATTCTCCTCCAGTGGGTCTTCCTTTCGTTGCTAGAGCCTTAACTGAAGCCTCTATGGTTCTCCTTACAAACCCGTTCAGGTTTACCTCATCCAGTGATTGTGCCACGATGCTATCAAGCAAAGGTACGTTGATTTGGCTCATTATGGTGTTGTACCTCTAGCTCGAGAATAAAGTGTGTACCATTTTTGCTTGCAGTTGGATATCTGGGTTTGGGATGTCTTCCAAGCTAATCCCATCGTTGCTATGGACCTTCACCTTGTCCATTCCCAACATGGCGTAGACGTCCCTCTTCGACTTTCTTTCCACTTTAGTTGGCAGCCCCAGTGCCCTCTCCACCAATTCCGGGGTCAGCTCAATTTGTACTTGTCGGGCGGCTTCATTCTCGCGCACCGTGATGGTGCCTCTATTTCTGTTAAAGGTGCGCAAAAATTCAGCGCACTGGGTGTAGTCCACCCTCTGGCCCACTACTTCTAGGTATTTCTGCAGATGGCACTGGTCTATAATCTGGCGCATTGCCGGCTCTTCAATGGCCACATCTTCAAGGTTGAAGATGTGACGGAACTTCAACTGGCTAACGGCTCTAGTCTCCACCATGATCCCGTTGCTTGCTCCTCCTCCAAGAAGGGGAGCTTGCCAGCCTTGTCCTGGCTTGCCATGATAAATGCCTACAAGTTCAGTCATTTCCACTATTAGTGCTTTTTGACAAGTAACTTGTTGAAAGAAGAAAAACGTAGTAGATTTTATTGATTTGAAATATTTTGAGTATAGCCTTAACTTTTCTTTTCAGACTTTTACCATTACATTTTACCCTTGCATTTCAACTTTTATTGACATTTCATACTAGGTTCACTTTTTAAATTCCACCTTACCCCCCTCCCCCTTTGGAACGAGAAGAATCTGTCCCAGGATTGGAGGTTGAGAGGACAAGAGCATTCAGCATATAGAGCATTGGTCTATTTGCGCAGGAGCCAAGCATAGAAGTTGGGGTTGTACTCTAGCTGAGCTTCATGGTCTAAATCGAATGGACGGATACCCACGTGTGTGATGTATGTCAGAACATCGATTAGGAGATCACGAGAATCGACGCGACTAGAAATGTGGAGTTCTTCCTCTATTAAGAGGCGGTCAAGGTAGGGATGCCCCTTGATATGCTCTTCCATGGGTCGGCCACGAAGAGTGGTTAATACTCAATACGAGGTTGGCGCGATGTAAGTGGGATTGTACTCTGCTATTTTGATTGCATGGTGGTGCTCAGCGTTGGTCATTATGCGGCACCCCTCAACTTCCCACTGCAGGCCTAAGAGTGTACCAATGCTTCAAAAACGTGGAATCAATATTAGCAAGCTTGGATAACTCTGTGATTTCCTGATCAGTGATAGTAGAAGTGGTTTGCTCATCGTAGGATGTGATGAGACGTTGTTTAATGGCTTGCTCTTTGGAGATCTCACTGTTGAGAAACTCAGCAACAGAGCGAGAAGCTTTTGCAAATGCGAATTCAAAGGTCTCCCAAGAGCAAGGCATATTGCGCACTTTCGTTGCAAAGGGTTTTTCTAGTAGACCTAAGTCCAAGCGATCGTAGCTGAGGGCGAGAGACACGAAGGTGGCATCGAGTCATTTAATGCATTCCACCACGTCATCCCCGGTGTCCTCAACGAGGTCGGCGGCGGCCAGCACTAAAAAAGAATTGCATTCATATGAGGGCATAAGGCCGACGGGTAGTCGAGGTTTGCTAGAACTAGAGGCCTTCACAATACAGAGTTGCGGTTGGGAGTTTCCTTGAGTCTCTAGTTGGGCTGTTTGGAATATGGGTGGATTAGGGTCAGCCCCACAATAGATGGACTGTTGCATTCAGGTTTGCTTTGGGGAGTCAGATTGACTTGGTTGGATGATGCCTCCTATGACGGTGGCTGTTGCTTGGGCCAATAGGTCTATGCGACTCTCTTGGGCCAAAGCGTAGATGAGTTGGATGGCTGGGGCTTTGGAGAGCACTGTGGCTTATGGTTTTGAGGTGTTATGGGACGTGGACTGATTAAGCTTGAGGGTGGTGTATGAATAGTGCCTCTGGCCATGGGGGCCTTAGGGATCCACAGCCAGGTATTTCCCTCGTAGTATCCTTGTGCATGCAAGAGGGCTTTAGGGACCCATCTTTGCTTGATCACGCAGCGCTTCTTGTGATTGCGTCTTGGCCTCCTAGGTTTAGAGTTCTGGGTCTTATGAGGATAGGAGTGTCGACTCCTAGGCGGTTGTTGCGGTTGTTTAGGCACCCATTAAAGGTGAGGCTGTAGGTCCTTAGCTTTGGCTATTGTGGGTTGGAAGTCGGGGAGTGGCGGCCGTGCACTACCCCCTCCTTAGTCTTGCCTACGGATGTTTCTACCAATGGCTTTGCAGACAGTGATGGTGTCACGCAGCTCTTGCTGAAAGCTATGACAATGCATACATTGCCTATTGCTAGGTGGATGCGCTGCGACTCATAATCAACATTGCAGTGAGTCTGGCTTTTGAAGGTTCGCCCCATTAGTGACTCCGTGCCTGCATCTGTAGCACTTGGCAATACGTAAAAAAGCATTGGAACAGTCTCAAACTCGATACAAATGGCGACTCTACACTTGACGAGAAGTGCGTATGAGTGGGCTCCATATGGGTTTAATTTGGCAGTGGTGGGTTGAAGTAGTGGTTTGCCAAGTTGGATCCAATGACTGTGGGTTAAGACATTGAAGTCTGCTCCCTCATCGATTAAGGCGTTGAAAGTGCATGTTTGCTTGGCAATGACCGTGATACGGAGGTAAGCAGGTTCTACGGCTTCCTCATCCTCTTCATTGATTTTAGTGATTGTAGCTACTTGTACTTTGATCGGCGGTTCTATCTATGGTGGCTTATGCAAAGGATGTGTGGGAGGGTAGTACTTCTTGACACGACTGCCATTGAAGAAGTCTATTCCCTCACCGTCTAGTGTCTCAAGCTCGACATTGTCGGTTCGGCTGATTGCATGAACCTTGAAGCGTCTGAGGCCTCTGAATTTCATTTTTTGCTTATGCCCCTTAACTGAGTAAAGGAGCACTAAGTCACCCTGTTCGAACTCGCGTTGCTTGACATGCTTGTCAAACCAACTCTTGCATAGGACTTTCTCACAGATAAGCACATGGGTCGAGTCTTTGATAGGCGTTCAAGCTCGACCAGGTGTTGCATCCATGCCTCCTTCCCTTCCCATCATTCTTGAAGTGCTATTCTCAGGCTAGGAATGAAGAATTATAATGGTAGAATTGCCTCAGTTCCATAGGTTAGCCTAAAGGGGGTTTGGCCAACAGCCATTTTGTAAGCTATGCGGTAGGCCCACAAAGCTGCCATCAGCTTGTTGTCCCAGTCACTTCATGAGACTGAGACTACTTTAGTTAGGACATTGACAAGAATCTGATTAGTTGATTCTACCTGGCCATTCGTCTAAGGGTAGTATGGTGAGGATTTGCGATGGATAACGAGAAAGGTGGACAGGAGGTGCGCTATCACTTCATTGATGAAGTGAGTGCCTTGGTCACTGACCTAATCTATGGGGCAGCCAAATCGCTAGATTACTTGCTCCCATAAGAACTTGGCAGTCGTCCTAGTGTCATTCTTAGGTGTCGCTCTTGCCTCTATCCATTTTGTGAGGTAGTCCATGGCCACAATGATATATTTGGCTTGTAAATATTGTGCCGCAGGACTGATGGGTCCTATGAAGTCGATGCTCCATTTTTTGAATGGTTGTCGAGAAATAACTGGGGTCAACTCCATCTGATCCTTGCGAATCGGGACTTTTGTTTGTTGGAACTCGTCACAATGCTTGATGAATCGTGTTATATCACGGAAAAGCGTGGGTCATCACAGTTGAGACTACAACACCTTTCGTGTTGTTGTGTCCCCGCTAAAGTATCCTCCCGCAATGCCGCTATGTGCCTCTAAGAGCACATCGTGCATCTCATACTCGCATACGCATCTACGCAGCAATCCATCTTGCCCCAGCCTATAGAGTTGGCCTGCAATTAGTTGATAGGGTTGTATCTTAAGGATTAATCGCCTAAGTTGGGCTTTTTCTATTGGTCGCTCAGGTAGTCCGTGCTCAAGCACTTGGACTATGTCATCCGCGCAATATGGTGTTAGGTTAGCCTTGAATAACTCTCTCTTGCTAGAGAGGTTAAATAGATGGGCATCGGGTAATTCATCAACAATACCTTGTCCAGTGGCTTCTCCCATGGGGATACGTGACATGTGATCAGCCATGTAATGTTGTTTTCCCTTTCATACTACCATGGAGAAATTGAACTCTAGAAGCAGAAGGAGCCATCGAGCTATGCGTCTTGTAGCGCAAGGTTTGTTTACTAGATAGAGCAAGGCTTGATGGTCCACGAAGAAGGTAAAGGGTGTGGCCAAAAGATAATGCCAAAATTTCTTCACAACGAACACCATGGCTAATCCCCCTCTTTCTATTGTCAAGTAGTTCATTTCCATCTCAGTGAGTTGTCTACTAGCAAAGCTCACTGGATAATCTAAGTTGTGTTCACCAGGTTGGCACAACACTACCCCCACGGCAAACTTAGAAGCGTCGATGTGCACGTGGAAGGTAATGGTCCAATCTAGGGCTCATAGAATTGGTGCTATTGTTAGAGTCTTTTTCAATTCTTCGTATGCTTGTTGGCATGCCTCGGTCCATTCGAAGACGATCAGCAGCTTGTATAATGGTCTGGCGATCAACGCATAGTTCAGTACAAACCGTCGATAGTACCTCGTATGGCCTAAGAAGCATTGAACTCCCTTGTAGTTAATTGGGGGTGGAAGGTCAACAATAACCCTAACCTTCGAGAAGTCAGTGGCAATGCCATTCTTCGACACCACGTGCCCTAAGATGCATCCATGCTTAACCCAAAACTGGCACTTTAAGGGGTTCAAGGAGAAACGATACAACCGACACCACTTAAAGACTACGTGGAGTTTGTCTAAGTGTTTGATCCAGGTCCAGTGGACATAGAGATCGTCAACAAAGACTTATAACTCCTTGCGAAGTATGTCCTTAAAGATGGTGCACATGAGACGTTGGAAAGTGGCAGGGGCATTGGTCAACCCGAAGGGCATGACTATATATGCAAAGACGCCCCACTTAATGGCAAAAGTGGTCTTGTGCTTGTCTGCAGGATGCACTTGCACCTGGTTGTTGTTGAGATATCGAGCTCCACTCGTGATATGCCAGGGTGACCGTTGTGCATTTATGTCACCGACGTGTCAGTTGCAGATGCGGTTTGTACACCGCCCATGAATAATAGCTACATGACAGCTATCCTTATCTACTCTAGTTCGTGGCTCAGTTAGTATGCCACCTTAGTTAGTTGAGTTTGGTTTGAGACCCATATATAGGGTTCTTCTATTTCTTTGTACTAGAGTTCTTTTGGCTTACACAACTAAGAAGAGAAAAATTGTTTTCAGCCTCCACCCGTGTGTTTATTCTCCCATTGTGCAAGCAAGAAAGCTACAAGTGAGACTCCTTCCTTCTCTCCCACAATCTTGACATGGTATGAGAGCCTTGTTCGTGGTAAGGAGCTCAAGAAAGCAAGCCAAGCTCGCGATGTTCTGGTAAGAGGAGCAGTGTTGCTTTCATTTTCTGTTTTGGGAGCAAGTCTCTGCAGCAAGCAGCACAGTCGAAAAGTGTAGGAGTGCATTGTCTCAGGTTGAGACACCCTTCGCGGTGAAGCAAGAGGGCAGTATATGCTGCAGGAGAGTGCTTTAGCGCTTGGCGACCTTGTTTTTTTATTTGAGGCCATTTCGGGGCGTGTTTTGGAGGTGGAACTTTTCTGCACGCACTCAGGAAAAGGCCCAGTTTTATGCTGTGAGACTACTATTCTATTGTCGGTGAAAAGTTACTGTAGAAATTGCATCGTATGCCTGTGCACAGAGACATTGGGAGTTACAGAATCATCCTTGTTGCCTGTTGATGCAAAATCGTCACTAGGAAGTGACTATGTGGTCAAATATCACTTTTGTCAGTTTTGCAGATTTGCCCTTGTGAGGCTGTTGAAGCTGTGTTCTTTGCAGTGACAGAATTTTTTGCAGTGTTCTGTAATGGCGTCTGATTCTCTTTCACAGATTGTCACTGAAACACTTAACAAGAACAACTTCCAAGCATGGAAGTTTAGAATGACGAATTTCCTTAGGGGAAAAGGATATTGGGAATTTGTTGCAGGAAATGAAGAAGAACCAGTTCTTCCTGATGTTCCCAATCAACAGCAAATGCAGGCATTTAAAGCATTGCATGAGAGAGCCAGGAAAGTTATGTATTGGCTGTCTATCAGCATTTCAGACTCTATGATTGTGCATATTCAGGATGCAAGTACGCCAAAGGAGGCATGGGATACTTTGTCAAAAATGTATAGCACAAATACGCAAGCCAGGAAAATACAACTCAAGCAAGAGTTGCATAATGTGAAAAGAGAAAATATGAGCATCAATGACTACCACATGAAGGTAAAGAAGATTGCAGATGCACTTGCTTCCATTGGGTCACTAGTGGAAGATGATGATTTAGTTTATGTGACCTTGAATGGTCTAGGAAAGGATTGTGCACAGTTCCGAACATCCATTTCCATCCGTGAAAGATTTCCTAATTTTGAGGAGTTGATTGCTCTGCTAATTTCTGAGGAGCAGAGAAATGGTGGTGCATCTTCTTCAGGAGGAACTTCAAAAGAAGCTGTCTTCTACTCAAATGCTGGAAGAGGTAGAGACAGAGGTAGAGGAGGCCGATTTGGAGGCCGTGGTAGAAATCAGAATATGCAGCAAACTCAAGAAAACCAGTCCTATGGAGGAGGACGTGGTAACTCTAGAGGCTGGGGGAGCCAAAGAAGTTTTGGTGGATGGCAAAGAGGCCAAAATACAAACAATAATATTGAATGCTACTACTATGGTAAAATGGGTAATATGGCTAAAGACTGCTATAAAAAGCAGAATGACATCATGAATGGAAAACTGCAACAAGGGAATTATGCATCTTCTAGTAGACAGGGTGATGACAGAAATGAGCATTTGTTTATGGTGTAGCACATGAATAATTCTGTAACAAGTGTAGAAGAAAGCAACGATGTATGGTATGTTGACTTAGGTGCATCAAACCACATGACAGGTCATGCAGAATGGATGGAGGATGCAAGGAAAATAGAAAAACTAGGATTTGTGGAGACTGGTGATGATACTGCACATCCTATTGTGCAGATTGGAAAAATTTGTTTGTCTATGCAGGATGGGAAAAAGAAATACTTGTCCAATGTATTTCATGTCCCGAATATCACCAAGAATCTGGTTTCTATTGGTCAAATGGTTGAGCAGGCCTTGCAAGTCAGATTTAATCCTCATGGATGCTTTGTTGAGGATATGAAAAATAAAGGTCGCTTGATAGCAAAAGGAAAAAAGAAGGGCAAAATTTTTACATTGGATGTAGACATGTCTAAATTGAGTGCAACAATGTTTGCACATGGGACCGGTATAGTTGCAGATATTGATATCTGGCATAAACGCATTGTTCATGTTAATGTACAATGACTTAAATCAATGCATGCCCAAAATATTGCTGCAAGATTGCCTCAATTCAAGGTTGCAGAAATGCATAAGGTATGTGAAGCCTATGAGTTTGGAAAACAGGCAAGGAAACAATTTCCTAGACATGTTCAAGAGAGTAAGAAGCCATTGGAATTAATCCACTCTGATGTGTGGACTACTAAAGCTGCATCTCTTGGAGGCTGCCATTATTTTGTCACTTTTATTGATGACTATAGCAGAAAAAGTTTGGGTGTATTTTATGAAAAAGAAAAGTGAAGTTTTTGGGCATTTCAAAACTCTTAAAGCTATGCTTGAAAAAGAAACAGGCCTGCAAATAAAATGCCTAAGGTCAGATGGAGGGGGAGAGTACCTCTCAAATGAGTTTGCAATGTTCCTGCAGGAGCATGGCATAAAGTAGCAATATTCATGCAGTCATACCCCACTACAAAATGGAATTGCAGAAAGGAAAAATAGGCATATTGGAGAGGTATCTCATGCCATGCTCAATGAAAAAGACTTGCCAGATTTTTATTGGGCTGAAGCAGTTGCTACAGCAGTCTACATAATGAACAGGACTCCCACTGCAGCAATACATGGATTGACTCCAGAGGAGAGGTATACTGGTAGGAAACCAGATATTTCTCATTTGAAAATTTTTGGTTGCATTGCCTATGTACATGTGCCAGATGAGCTGAGATCCAAGTTGGATCCAAAAGCTGAGAAGTGCATCTTTATTGGTTACTCTCTGCAGCAAAAAGGGTATAGATGCTATAACCCTTCTACTCGTAAGTTTACAGTGAGCAGAGATGTTGTTTTTGATGAGATGAGTAGCTGGTATAAACCAGTAAATGTGATTGATGATGAAGATGCACAAAATGGTAATGCTACACAGAATTCACAGCAGCAGTCACAAAATATTAGTGGACCTGGAGCGTCCTCTAGCAGTGGTTCACATTCTTCGCCATGGACAGGCAGATTGAGATCAGGAGAATCTTCTCAAAGCAATGCAGATAGTGGTATGCAGGTATCATGAAAAGGAAAAGAGAAGGTAGATCAGCCCATGTTTGATGCGAATGCAGGTCACTCTTATGTGGATGGTGAATCCAGTGGCTTAGAATAGAGCATTGATGATGAGTTGGGTATTCCTTCTATTGTTACACCTAGAGTAAGGAAGACGAGGGATGTTTTGAGAGCACCTGGGAGTGAACATACTTTGCGCAGGTCTACCAGAGCTAGGTATCCTATGGATAGGCTGAAATATGATGGATTTACAACCATTCACTATGCATATATGGTCAAAGTGATATAGGAACCAGAACCCACTTCTTTTGAGCAAGCCATGGGAAAAGAAAAATGGGAGAAAGCCATGGATGAAGAAATGGATGCCTTGGAAGCAAATTCTACATGGGAGTTGGTATCTTTTCCTAAAGGTAAAAATGCAATTGGCTGTAAGTGGGTTTATAAGGTGAAGCACAATGCATATGGTTCTGTGAACAGATACAAGGCAAGATAAGTAGTCAAGGGGTATGCACAAACATATGGCATTGACTATGAAGAAACATTCAGTCCGGTTGCAAGGATGGTAACCGTAAGAGCATTCATTGCTATGGCTGCATCAAAGGGATGGTCTTTACATCAGATGGATGTAAAGAATGCCTTTTTGCATGGTGATTTGCAAGAAGAGGTCTATATGGAGCAGCCACCAGGTTATGTGCATGCTGTTCATCCTGAGTTTGTTTGCAGGTTGAAGAAAGCATTGTATGGCTTGAAGAAAGCACCTAGAGCATGGTCTGACAAGATAGGACAATATCTTTTCAATATTGGCTTTTAGATTTCCAAGGCAGACTTCTCACTTTATGTGAGAAAAACAGAGAAAGGTATTATGCTGCTTGTCAATTATGTTGATGATTTGATTATGACAGGTGACAGTGATGAAGATATCCTTCATGTGAAAATGCTATTGAAGCAAAAGTTTGAGATGAAGGATTTGGGAGAGCTACGTTATTTCTTGGGCATTGAGGTGATTAGATCACCAAGTGGGATACAGCTCTTGCAGAGACAGTATGGATTGGACATGCTGTCCAAATATGGGAGGACAAGCTGTAAGCCTATTTCAGTTCCTTTGGAGCAGAATGTGAAGCTGAGCGCAGATGCAGGTGAGCTTCTGGAAGACCCTACTATGTACAAAAGCATAGTAGGAAGCTTGATTTATATGACTATTACCAGGCTAGATTTGAGCTATGCTGATGGACTAGTAAGTTAGTTTATGCAAGCTCCAAGGAAACCGCATTTGGATGTTGCTAGATGCATACTCAAGTATGTGAAGTCCACATTGCAGTATGGACTACTTTATGAGACTGGGGTTCAGATACAAATGCATGGATACACTGATGCTGATTGGGTTGGTAGTATTTCTGATAGACAATCTACCAGTGGATATGTGTTCTCTTTTGGGAGTGCTGCAGTCACTTGGAGCAGCAAGAAACAGCCTACAGTTGCCTTGCCGAGCACAAAGGCTGAGTACAGGGGCGCAGCAATGGCTGCATGTGAGGTAGCTTGGTTGCATAAGCTACTTTATGATATGCATCAGCCTACAGATGGGCCAATTTTCATTTATTGTGACAACATGAGTAGTATACACTTGGAAAATAACCCAGTCTATCATGCTAGAACAAAGCACATTGAGGTGCATTATCACTATATGCGGGAGAGGGTTTTGCTAGGCCTTATTGATCTAGTTTATGTCAGCACAGAGGATCAGGTAGCTGACATATTCACGAAGGCATTGGGCGCACAGAAGCTGCGTAAGTTCACAGACCTAATTGGTGTGTAGGAATTGGGATTGAGCTCGCGGGGGAGTGTTGAGATATCGAGCTCCACTCATGATATGCAAGGGTGACCGTTGTGCATTTATGTCACCGACGTGTCAGTTACAGATGCGGTTGGTACACCGCCCATGAATAATAGCTACATGATAGCTATCCTTATCTACTCTAGTTCGTGGCTCAGTTAGTATGCCACCTTAGTTAGTTGAGTTTGGTTTGAGACCCATATATAGGGTTCTTCCATTTCTTTGTACTAGAGTTCTTTTGGCTTACACAACTAAGAAGAGGAAAACTGTTTTCAGCCTCCACCCTTGTGTGTCTTCCCCCATTGTGCAAGCAAGAAAGCTACAAGTGAGACTCCTTCCTTCTCTCCCACAATCTTGACAGTTGTACCCTGAGAAGCCGTCCAAAAAACTGTAGGCTTCCTTGCCTGCCACCCTCTCAAGCATGTGCTCAGTTTACGGCAATGGATAGTTGTCCCTCTTCGTAGTAGTGTTCACCTTCTTGTAATTGATGCACACTCAGATTTTTCCATTCTTCTTCATTACAATGACTATGGGCGATACCCAGTTTGTGTGCTCAATTTCGTAAATGAATCCAGCTCTCATGAGCTTGTCAATTTTCTCTTTGACAGCATGAGCGTGTTTTGGATTCATAGGGTACGGTCGCTGCTTGACCGGCATTGCATTTGGCATCATGGGTATGTTGTGAGTCACGACACTCCGAGTTACCCCCTTATGCTCCTCTAAGGACTAGGCAAACACATCTATATACTCTCACAAGAGAGTGACAAGACTCGTTTCTTCTTCATCAGTCATGTCATCGACAATGAATACTGGTCAGGGTGTTTCCCCTTCCTGGGCTAAGTCTACCTCCTTGACTTTGGCTAGTCCCTCGATTGGTTCGCTCGTGTGCCCTTGATGTTTGGCACCTAACAGAACTACTATCCTATCCCCTTTTTTGAATTTTGTGAAGCGTTTAGGGAGGTCCTGTGGCTTTCGCTGTTCTTCTGTTCGTGTATCCCTGGGTTGCTTTGCCTTTTCCTGCCTTAACCCTCTGCGCCTCAGGTGGACGGGTAGGTCCCCCTTGGTACATCTAGTCGTGGGCATCCTAGGGATCTCTAGATCACTATCGGAACTAACTTTCGATTCAGAGTCAAACCCTCCATCTTTGCTAGAAGAGGTGGTCTCCCCTGGTGGCCACAGTTCATATGGTGATTGAGTCCTAAGTACTGATGTCATTCCTGACTGGGCTAGGCCTGCTTGCTCAAGGTCTATGGCTCCTACGTGTTCCAACCAAGTGCAATCACATTCCATGCACATGACTCCTCCCTCTACCCTAAAGGTCTGCCTTTTCTACGGCTTGGAGTCTGCTCGTATCTACTCAATTTCTTATCCTTCAGTGTTGTATTCTACGGTATCTACTTCACCCTCGCTCTCATCACTGAAAGATTGGCAATCTTTGTATTCGTCACTAGAATCTTTGTCATCCAACTTCTCGTCGTCTCCTAGGGTTTGGTATGTCTCGTGTCATTGGTCAAGAACTATAGCACTTCCCTTTTTGACCATCGGGCTGAAGTCTCTGCCTCTATGTTAGAGACCTTCTTTCCAACAGGCAGAGTTGTAGCACTCTCAGTTTTTAGTGCGACTTTAGCTTCCAATCTCTTCTTTTTCTGCCTACGACTTTTCTTTCCTATCGAGGCTGCGTCAAGATTGCTAGAACTTGGCAGAGAGATGCTAGCCTGCTTCGTTTGGGCTTGGGTCATGACCCACAATGGGATAGGTGTGGCCTCCCCATCAAGGTTTTCGACACCAAACAGCCCCAATGGGACAGACGGTACATTGACTGAGCTAATAGATAGCTTTCGCTTTGAGCAATTGATGAAGAGATGGGTGATTCCACACTCTCAAATCCTTTGGTCCGCCTTGTCTCTATTTTGCTACTCTCTTTCAAGTAGCATGATGAAACATGACCTGGGTGACCACAAGTCCAACAGATGATTGGATCTTGCATCTGCCCCCCTAGGCCTCTACCTCATCCCCTTCCTAAAGCCATCACCGGCATGGGTCGATAATCCATGAGGACCGTGTTGCCCTTGTCGTCGTGCGAGACGTAAGGGTATATGTAGGTCTCTTACTCATTCGGATCCTCCATGTAGTGGACTGGAGTATCACTGGGTAGATGGGTCACGTAAGGACCATGCGGTCTAGGAATGCCTGTAGGGTTTATGTCCATTCTAGGGACGGCTGGTTTCATATCATTAGACGTGGGAAGAGCTAATGGGGCTCCCCTTCCGAAGAATGGCTGCGGCCTGTTCGCTAGGTAAGGTTGGCCGTAGGGTTGCAAGTACGGAAGTCTTCTTGGTAATCTACAATGCGCGACATCATGGCCGAACCTACCACAGGTAGCACAAGGTCTTGACCTAGGGTGTTGACACTCAGCCGGCAATGGTTTCCGCCACAGTACACGCATTGGACATGTGGGTGCGTTGGTCATCTCAACATGTCTTGCAACTTGAATAATTCCATCTTGACATCAGCCATCTCAGTGGCTTTCCCCTTATCTTGGGATGATGGGATTGATCGCTCACTAGAGGTTGACGCTCTCTCTGAGCTTCGCGAGTTGGTCTCCTCTAGATTCGAGCTCCTGGAGTTCTGCTCCTTCAACTAATTATTTACTCTGATGGCTTCCTCAAACACTCTAGCTATCGCGTCTCACTGCAAGCTCGAATTGCCTGCCAAAGCCTTATATAACTCCTCGTCCCAAATGCCGTTGATGAACACAGTCGAAACTGCTCTTTCAGTTGGTCGCTCGCCCATAGGGATTCTCTTGAAGAGGCTCCTCACATGGGTTACGTAGTTGCAGATGTCCTCCTTCTCTTTTTGCTTGACGTTCATCAAGCGTATTAGTAGATTATCGGAGTATCCAGGCTCAAAAAATATCTTATCGAAGAGATTCTTGAGGCTATTGAAATTGACACACTCTGCAGCATCTAAGCTGGTATACCACGTCCTACCCTTGTCGCCTAGGCAAATCCCGAACGCTTGTAAGCATTGAGTTTGGTCGTTGAGGCCGTTGGCTTCGCAGACTTGCTCAAACTGCTCAACAAAGCTGTATGGGTCATCATGAGGTTGGTACTTATCGAGTTGCTTGCAACAATCGATATTTTGCTCTGGCTCTTTGAGCCTTGGCTTGCCCCTAATCCTACGAGCAGCGACATCGCTAGTGCAGTGGCACTCTACTTTGCTACTGTATTATCGAGTAGCTGCTTCATGAGAAGCTCGCTCAACATCAAGTCTCCCTCTAGTTCTCTCTCATGGTCCATTCGGTTTCGGCCAGCTAAGTTCAGCACTCGCTGCACCTCATGTAGCTCCATGCTTTGCCTTTGGCTCCTAGCCTGCTAATCCCTATTGTACTCAGCTATGCTCTGCAATGCTTTGCGGGCTAGCCTTCTCTCCTCTTCTAGATTTGCGATGATTGCGTCTGATGTCCTGCCACGGTGCTCTTACCGAGCGTGCGCGTCAAAATTGCTCACCAGCTACTGAATAGCATCTGGGAATACGTTCAAATCAAGCTCCTCATTAGACTGATGGTCTAAGCTCTCTTCCACCATGGTTGAGTTCTCGCGCTCCACTAAGTTGTTGATTAGGTTGAAATAGACTTAACAGATCCACGTCATTGGCGCTCCTTGCTTGGTTCTACTCTGTTCTTTGATGGTTTGTCTATGTCTTGGTTCTCTCCTATTGGTGGGTTCCTTGAGTGGTTTTATCTGAGTGAGTTCCTCGACTTATTGAATACAATCCTCAATTTACGATCACTTAGTGTGTGTCATTTCTTGTGCACTTGTGGTCAATCAAGCTTTCAGCTTTCTTATGTGTACTTCAAGTGCGGAATTCAATGTGAATGTAGCAAACAATCTCTATATGTCTTACGCCCTCTTATCTCATCTCGGGCCTTATAAGCTTCATCGCTTAAGTCCTAGCCATTCTAACGGATTCTAGGGTCTGCGCTGCTTCTTGCTGTTCACTCGGGGGTCGATCACAGGTCCTATGATTGGATTTCCATTCTCAACGCGTCAGGTCGCTAGGGAGTGCTCCAGCACTGTCCCCCTGTCCCTTGGTCATGACTCCTAAGTCGGGAATTGCCTACAAGGTGTTCGCTATATTGTCTTGGAGCGGCTTGCGCTTCCAATCAGTCTCGCAGGGGTCAATTTTTTATGTTTTTTTTTTTGCCTAAGGGTGTGTCCGATTTAACAGTGGTCCGATTCTCAGAATCGGACCAAGTGGGTCCCATTTTGAGCTGTCCGATTCTCAGAATCGGACAAGGGTCAAGTGTCTGAATTTCAAAAATCAGACAAGTGGTCCGAGTGGATCAGGTGGGTGGTCCGATTGCTTGACGTGACCTAATCCGTGGATCCGATTCTACGAATCGAACAGGGTGGGTCCAATTGCCTCGATTGGGCGAGGCATCTGATGGGATAGGTGGTCCGATTTCCTATGGTCCAATTTCCAAAATCGGACGGGTTGGTCCGAGTGGTCCGATCGAATAGGATGGTCTAATTGGATGGTTGTCCAAGCGTTCGATTCTCAAAATTGGATCTCGGGATGTCCGATTCTGAGAATCAAACACTGGATCGGATGTCTGATCCTGCCGACCCGAATGCACTTTCAAGCATGAAATCATCAAAAATCTTAAGGTATTGATTATTACAAGCTACAAGATTCAACAAGAATGATGCTGGAGTGATGGGAAAAATATCTATATACCTGGGGATCCCAGATAGCAACGTAACTCCTCGCACTAATTGATCGAAATGGGTCACCCAAGCTCTCTCTCTCTCTCTCTCTCTCTCTCTCTCTCTCTCTCTCTCTCTCAACTAGTTGCAAATGAGGATTTCCTTGCCCTCCAAGAACTTATACCCCTCCTAGACATTACACGGATGTTACCAATCACTCTCCTTGCGATTCCTACACATTCAAATGAGCATTTCCTCCATTTTCCACTTGTTTTCCACGATTTTCTCCCTATTTTATAGCAGCAAACCCTATGCCTCTCGGTGCAATTTCTTAATGTTAGCCTACTCTAAACGCAACAAGAATCAAAAGTAAAAAACTGAAATAATTTATCCATGTTTTTCAATCATCAAACACACAAAATGTCCCAAAATACTTACTTGTCTTTGAAGATCAAAAACACCCAAACTTCCTACCTATCTCAAGCTCCGTTTCGGGGATGAATCCCCTATTTAGATTCTTGATATGAGGCGCGCAAGTGCTCAAGCTTGAATCCGTTGGCCTCGACAATGGAACCAAAATGTAGAGGGAGCTCACGCTCAACCGCCAAGACCCACGGACCACTTATTGCTTCAAGCGTTTCAAGTGAGCTCTAATGGCTATCTCTCACCTAGCCGAGGCACTGTCGATCCTATGAGCGTAGTGAGCTTACCTTGATGTCGATGTGAGTAGCCTCCTCCCTCACACAACTCGGTAACTCCAGGATTCTTGATGCAAGCTCAAGCATCCTCAAGCCTCCTCCATCACCAAGCTCCATCTCCCATAGCCATGCACGTGAGAAAAGACAAGAGAAGAGGAGATGGTGAAGAGCTTCACCCTCTTGATCCCTCACTCCCACACACTCACACTCTCACACTCCCTCTCTCAAGAGCACACACAAGAAAGAAGGAAGAGAAGAAGAGAAGAATATAAGAGCTCTTGTTACCTACACACCAAAGAATGAGCTTCCATTCGTTTTTTTTATCTTTATATACAAGCCCTAAAATCCCATGGGCACCCATCCCCTTTTTTACATGACCGGCCATTGTGGAAAGTTCCTTTTTCCATTTTACTCTTCTAGCATTATGCCTTTAGCCTACACCTATCTAATGTTTTCCAATTGGCACAAGAGGGAGCCTGGCGCTCTTTTACAAGAGTTTTCCAAGTTTTTGAGGCACCTTTCATTTAAAATTGCCCTTTTTGTCCCAGCTTAGCTTTAGCGGTCGCCTGCATGTCTTTGCTCTTTTTTCGTGATTTTTCTATTTTTTCCTTCATTTTCCGCCAACTTGACTCGGGGTTAACACTTGGATAGGTTCTAAGAGTCCTAATACACTCTGTATGAAGGGGTAACATTCATGGAAAGGATGTATTCATTATTATAGATAGTGACAGTTGTTGAAATTCAGCAATCACACTCACTAAATAGCCTCTTTGTATGGAGCTTCAGGGCCAAGGACATGCAGGCTAACCTATCCCATATGCACAATGGTGCCTACTACAGTTTCCTACTTTCCTATAAAGCATTGTACTTGCTTCCTTTTCTTAATGCAATGATAGTACTCTTTTCTTTTCAGTGAAATGTTAGTGTCATTGACCACATACACAAGATTGTGTTTATGAGTCCAAGCCTCAATCTTGGAACCTAATTCACTTGTGTAACAAACAGTGTCTTTGTCTTCTCCATCATGAGTCCACACTTCTCCTTCCATCCACCATAACTCACTGCCATGCTCTAGATCCCGCATCTTTCACATGGTATCAGAGCTCAGACGGGCATGGCGCTGCTCCTCCAACTCCAGTTCACTCTCATTTAGCTCAGTTTGAGCTCAGTCCAGCTCAGGCCAAGTCTAGGACCTCATCTCCTACTCTTTTTTCTCACTACCCTGTTTGGCAGCCATAGCCAAACCTGCTTCAATCTCTTATATCTCACTCCAAAGGTCAAATCTCCTGGAGCTTCTTTCTGGGAAAGTGTTCTCCCCCTTCCAAAGCTTCTTCTTGACACATCAATGACTGACTTTGGGCAAGCATAGCTCCAACATTGTGAAAATTCTCAATCTTTGTCCTGTGTCTGCCATAGCTAGACAGGACCTACCTCACTTGGAGCTTCCATAACTCCTCAACCAGGCCACTTCAGCTCCTGATTCCTTCTAGGGGATTGTTCTCCTACTCCCTGTGCTTCTCCCTGGCACATCAAAGAGGCACATTGGCAACTGAGAGCCCTAGCATTGCAGAAATTCGTCGTCGTTTTCCAGATCTGCGCCGTTTCTGTTCGAGCTCCCTGCGCGCGTCGTACTACCCGCAATCTGATCGATTGTTATGGGGCTTTAATAGCCCTTGACATAAGCTTCCTAGACATGTAAATTTTTTTGAAAATGATCAACTACAACTCTTGCAATCTGAAAAAAACCAAGCCCCTGTCTCAGAAACCCTAATTCCACCATAGCCAAAATCTCCCAAGCTCTTTTCTTCTCTCATTTTCTCACTCTTGACACTTTACCAAGATAAAGCCCACTCTAATCTACTGTCCCAGCATCAAATCAAGGAGGGGAAGGACCTAAGAAGATTGAAGAACAACTGAACGATTCCGAACAAGAAGAATCAAGCTCAACATCAACACAGACATAGTGTGTTTTCACACTGTCATTGCTTGTGTCTCTTGACACATTGTAATCTGCTCTTCTACTGATAAAATCTCAGAATTATGGAGTTGATTTGATGCTGATCTTGCAACCTCAACATGGGAAAGGACTCTCCAAATGCTCGATTCAAAGGAGTCAGGTTTCACACTTGGCGAACCTGCATCAAGCTCATTCTGATGAAGAAGGGTCTTTGGGCCATCACAAATGGCAAAGAGAAGAAACCTCGAGATGCGGACCTTGCAGTTACTTGGTAGAATAATGATAATAAGGCACAAGCCATCATCAAACTGGAATTGAATGATAGCTACATCATGTGGATGCCTGTGACACGTCCCATGACACTTGGGATAAATTGGATACCCTATTTGGTGCATAGTCAAAGTCGTCTAAGTATGGTCTATTAATTGAATTTTTCCGACTTGATATGAAGCCTCATATATCCCTACCATCCCATCTGAACTACATGAAAAGCTTGCTTACTCAACTTGCAAGAATAAAGCTAAAAATGGATGAAGCTGTTTGTATTGGTGTCTTGTTAAAAAGTTTGCCTCCTGCTTATGATTATGTATCAACCACTGTAACCAACATGCCCGATCCTCAACTTGTTGATATTAAAGCCTCTCTACTAGAGGAAGAAAAGAAACTTAAAAGCAAAGAAGAGCCCAGCACTTCAAAGGATGAACAAATGTTATATGTAAACAACAGATACAAAGGTAAAAAGGAACTACTCTTCTGTGACTTCTGCAAAAGGACCGGACATACTGAGAAGTTATGTCATGCTAGGAAGAGGTCCCAAAAGGCCTATCTTGCAACTGTGAAAGAAGAAGAAGACCATGGACCAAAAGATGAAGATGAAGACCACCAGGATCGTAAGGACAAGACTCATCAGTCCTACTCTCATTACTCCAATAGATTGTTTTAAAAGCCTTATATCTCCTTGCCCTAATGCTTCCTGCCATAAGCTTTGTAAACTCCTCATGTAACTTGGCATTATAGTCCCTATACACTTTATAAGGCCCCTATTACAGTCTCTGGATGTCCATCATGTTTTGGTGCCCACACTTAGCCTTTTCTGCGATAGCCTCTAGTGTCCACCATGTTTGTGGTGTCCCCACACTTTGCAGGTGGTTCTCATTACAGCCTCTACACACTTTGTGCCTTTCTAGTTGTGATTCAGGAGGGGTGTTGAGATTCAGAAATCACACTCACTAAACAACCTCTTTGTATGGAGCTTGAGGGCCAAGGACATGCAGGCTAACCTATCCCATATGCACAGTGGTGCCTACTGCAGTTTTCTACTTTCCTATAAAGCATTGTACTTGCTTCCCTTTCTTAATGCAAAGATAGTACTCTTTTCTTTTCAGTGAAGTGTGAGTGTCATTGACCACATACACAAGATTGTGTTTATGAGTCCAAGTCTCAATCTTGGAACCTAATTCACTTGTGTAACAAACAGTGTCTTTGTCTTCTCCATCATGAGTCCACACTTCTCCTTCCATCCACCATAACTCATTGCCATGCTCTAGATCCCGCATCTTTCATATGGTATCAGAGCTTAGATGGGCATGGCACTACTCCTCCAACTCCAGTTCACTCTAATCTAGCTCAGTTTGAGCTCAGTCCAGCTCACGCCAAGTCTAGGACCTCATCTCCTACTCTTTTTTCTCACTGCCCTGTTTGGCAACCATATCCAAACCTGCTTCAATCTCTTATATCTCACTCCACAGGTCAAACCTCCTAGAGCTTCCTTCTGGGAAAGTGTTCCCCTGCTTCTAGAGCTTCTTTTTGACACATCAATCACTGATTTTGGGCAAGCATAGCTCCAGCATTGTGAAAATTTCTCAATCTCTGCCCTGTGTCTGCCATAACCAGACAGGACCTACCTCACTTGGAGCTTCCATAACTCCTCAACCAGGCCACTTCAGCTCCTCATTCCTTCTAGGGGATTGTTCTTCTACTCCCTATGCTTCTCCCTGGCACATCACAGAGGCACATTGGCAACTGATTGCCCTAGCATTGCAGAAATTTGTTGTCACTATCCAGATCTGCGCCGTTTCTGTTCGAGCTCCCTGCGCGCGTCGTACTACCCACAATCTGATCGATTGTTATGGGGCTTTAATAGCCCTTGACATAAGCTTCCTAGACATGTAAATTTTTTTGAAAATGATCAACTACAACTCTTGCAATCTGAAAAAAACCAAGCCCCTGTCTCAGAAACCCTAATTCCACCATAGCCAAAATCTCCCAAGCTCTTTTCTTCTCTCATTTTCTCACTCTTGACACTTTACCAAGATAAAGCCCACTCTAATCTACTGTCCCAGCACCAAATCAAGGAGGGGAAGGACCTGAGAAGATTGAAGAACGACTGAACGATTCCGAACAAGAAGAATCAAGCTCAACATCAACACAGACATAGTGTGTTTTCACACGGTCATTACTTGTGTCTCTTGACACATTGTAATCTGCTCTTCTACTGATAAAATCTCAGAATTCTGGAGTTGATTTGATGCTGATCTTGCAACCTCAACATGGGAAAGGACTCTCCAAATGCTCGATTCAAAGGAATCGGGTTTCACACTTGGCAAACCCGCATCAAGCTCATTCTGATGAAGAAGGGTCTTTGGGCCATCACAAATGGCAAAGAGAAGAAACCTCGAGATGCGGACCTTGCAGTTACTTGGTAGAATAATGATGATAAGGCACAAGCCATCATCAAACTGGAATTGGACGACAACTACATCCATCGTGTGGATGTGTGTGACACGTCCCATGACACTTGGGATAAATTGGATACCCTATTTGGTGCACAGTCAAAGTTGTCTAAGTATGGTCTATTAATTGAATTTTTCCGACTTGATATGAAGCCTTATACATCCCTAGCATCCCATCTGAACTACATGGAAAGCCTGCTTACTCAACTTGCAAGAATAAAGCTAAAAATGGATGAAGCTGTTTGTATTGGTGTCTTGTTAAAAAGTTTGCCTCCTGCTTATGATAATGTATTAACCACTCTAACCAACATGCCTGATCCTCAACTTGTTGATATTAAAGCCTCTCTACTAGAGGAAGAAAAGAAACTTAAAAGCAAAGAAGAGCCCAGCACTTCAAAGGATGAACAAATGTTATATGTAAACAACAGATACAAAGGTAAAAAGGAACTACTCTTCTGTGACTTCTGCAAAAGGACCGGACATACTGAGAAGTTATGTCATGCTAGGAAGAGGTCCCAAAAGGCCTATCTTGCAACTGTGAAAGAAGAAGAAGACCATGGACCAAAAGATGAAGATGAAGACCACCAAGATGGTAAGGATAAGACTCATCAGTCCTACTCTCATTACTCCAATAGATTGTTTTAAAAGCCTTATATCTCCTTGCCCTCTTGCTTCCTGCCATAAGCTTTGTAAACTCCTCATGTAACTTGGCATTACACTCCCTGTACACTTTATGAGGCCCCTATTACAGCCTCTGGATGTCCATCATGTTTTGATGCCCACACTTAGCCTTTTCTGCGATAGCCTCTAGTGTCCACCATGTTTGTGGTGTCCCCACACTTTGCAGGTGGTTCTCATTACAGCCTCTACACACTTTGTGCCTTTCTAGTTGTGATTTAGGAGAGGTGTTGAGATTCAGCAATTACACTCACTAAACAACCTCTTTGTATGGAGCTTGAGGGCCAAGGACATGCAGGCTAACCTATCCCATATGCACAGTGGTGCCTACTGCAGTTTCCTACTTTCCTATAAAGCATTGTACTTGCTTCCTTTTCTTAATGCAATGATAGTACTCTTTTCTTTTCAGTGAAGTGTGAGTGTCATTTTCCACATACAAAAGATTGTGTTTATGAGTCCAAGTCTCAATCTTGGAACCTAATTCACTTGTTTAACAAACAGTGTCTTTGTCTTCTCCATCATGAGTCCACACTTCTCCTTCCATCCACGATAACTCACCGCCATGCTCTAGATCCCGCATCCTTCACAGCAGTACCCATGGTTTTGTGAATAAGTACACTATGGACAAGCTGAATTGTATTCCCACAAATTTATAGCAACCCATTAGAGTTCAAGTAGCCAATGTTGAAGAAGAAATCAACACACAGATATGCCCACAATTTTCTTTACAGCTAGCTAACATTTTTGAAGCAAAAGTAAACATGATTACTTTGGAAATGGGGCCTACAGACATTGTACTCGGTTGTGATTGGTTGATGACACTAGGCAGGATCACTATGGATTTCTCACAGTTGTATATAGAGTTTATCTTCAATGGACAACTCATCCATTTTACAGGGAATTCCTAGTAGATTAAATTTTCAACTTATTACCATTTAACAACTCAGAAGGGAGTAAAAGAGGCATTCACAAAAAAAAATTGCATTTGAATAAAGAGATGCAAGATCAGCCCAATAATTCAGCAAACTATCCAGCCTTGACAGCTCTTCTTGAGGAGTATAGAGATTTGTTTGAGGTGCCTACTTCATTGCCTCCCAAGAGAATAGTAGATCACCCTATTGATTTGGAGCCCAACTCAAAGACAATTAATAAGCCACCTTATAGATTATCTAAGTGTTAATGAGAGGAAATAGCCAAGAAAATCAAGGAACTTCTTGATATGGGATTCATTGAACCAAGTTCTTCCTTTTATGCATCTCCAGTTCTGTTAGTCAAAAAGAAAGATGGATCTTTCAGAATTAGCATTGACTACAAGGATCTTAATAAGATCATAGTGAAGAATAGGTATCCGATACCCAGGATTGATGATCTTGATGAGTTCAAGGGGGCTTAATTCTTTACAAAGATTGATTTGAGGTCAAGGTTTCATCAAATTCGAATGCGAGAGGGTGATGAAGTCAAGACTGCTTTCAGGATTAATCGAGGGATCTATCATTTCTTGCTCTAGCTACCTTCCAAAGCTTGATGAATAAGATTTTGCAGCCTTTCCTCTTTTAGTCTGTCTTGATGTTCTTTGATGACATTTTGATCTACAGTAAGACTTTACAAGATCATTTAGCACATATGAGGAGGGTTTTTGATGTATTGAGACATCACATGCTTTTTGCTAAGGAGAAGAAATGTTCTTTCATGCATACTTGAAGTGGAATACTTGGGACATATTGTCAGTGAAAAAGGGATACAGGCTGATCCCAAGAAGGTACAGTGTATAAAAGATTGGCCACCAACACCCACTACTACTACCTCTCTTAGAGGATTCCTTGGTCTATCTTCATTCTATTATTGATTCATCAAGCATTATGCGGCTATTGCAGCTCCTTTGATTGATAGTTTGAAGAAGGAGGCTTTCTTTTGGGATGCTCTTGTAGGTACTATCTTCAACCAATTAAAGGGACTCCTTACCTTTTCTCCTATCTTAATATGCTCAAACTTCTCCAAATAATTTACCATACATTGTGATGCTAGTGGCCATTGCATTGGGGCTATTTTGTTACAGGAGTATGGAGTGATTTCCTTTAAGAGCTATAAGCTTATAGATAAAGAAATGGTCATGAATGTTTATGACTAGGAGATGTTGGCTATCCTACATGCAATTAAGAAACGGCACCATTACTTGTATGGCAGCCAATTCAAAGTCTAGAGTGATCACATGGTTCTTAAGTATTTCCTTACTTAGCCCAATCTTACTCCTAAGCAGCGTTGGTGGGTAGCTACACTATAGAATTATGATTTTGACATCACTCATATGAGGGGCAAAGACAATATAGTGGTTGATTCTCTTTCTCGTATGTGGGCTTACAAAGTTTCAACTATGATTGGATTGCATAATGATTGGATTGTGAAGAACTACAAGAGGCTTATCTTTTGGATGAAGAATTCAACCATATTTTTTAGAAATTACAGCAAGGTCTTATGGAAGAAAACTCGCATTATCAATTCAAAAATGGCCCTATTTGGTTGAAAGGAAAGATTGACATTCCTTCTACCTCTTCTTTTACCCAGAAAATTATGGAGGAACTAAATTCTTCACCTTTAGCTGGACATCTAGGAGTTTTCAAGACCTATGACAAGATCAGTAAAATATTCTATTGGAAAGGACTGTGGAAAGATGTCAAGGACTTTGTCATGAAGTGTATGCCTTGTCAACAGAATATGGACAACACCCATAAGCTAGGAGGTTTGTTATAGCCATTACCTATTCCTATAGGTAAATGGACTCACATTACTATGGATTTCATTACTGGCTTGCTCACTACCAAGAAGGGATGGAATAATATATATATTTGGTGGTAGATAGACTCACCAAGGCAGCCCATTTTATTCCAACCAAGATCATGTTTACTGCCTCTCTCCAGTGGCTAGTTAGTTTATGGAGTAGATTTTTAGACTACGTGGATTACCGCATGTGATTGTTCATGATAGAGACTCAAAGTTTATGAGTAACTTTTGGCCAGGCGGTATTTACATCTATGGGCACTAAATTGGCTCCATCTATGGCCTATCATCCACAAATTGATGGATAGACGGAAAGAGTTAATAAATGGTTGGAGACTTAACTTCGTTATTTTTTCTATGATGTCCAAACTTCATGGGATTCTTGGTTACACTTGGCTAAGTTTTCTTACAACAACTCTGCCCATGCTAGTATTGGAGTTCTGCCCTTTGAGGCTCTGTATGACTACAAGGTGCCCTTACCCACAATCATCTTTAATGAAAGGATCAACCCTCATGGGAAGGAAGAGTTGAAAAGAATGCAAACCCTTCTTCAACAATGTAAGATGAATCTTAGGAAAGCTCAAGACCAAATGAAGATGTATGCCGATGAGAAGAGGTAGCCTTTAGAGTTCCTAAAAGGAGAGCTGGTCTTATTAAAGGTGCCCAAGTCTAGGTACTCTACATTAAAAGATGGATCTAGTAATAAGCTTGCTCACAGGTTTTATGGCCCCTACCAGATCCTAAAGTGCATTTGGAGACTTGGCATACATATTAAAGTTCCCTTCTTTCACAAAGATTCACAATGTATTTCATGTTAGTCAGCTCAAGCCTTTCTATGGTGATCTAGTGGATATAATTGATGAGCTGCTACCTATTGATGAAGAAGATCTTATTTAGAACATCCCAGAGGCTATTGGGACTCAACTCTGTTTTAGCACCGCCTATCATCCCCAAACGGATGACCAAACAGAGTGTGTAAATCAAGTCATCGAGGATATTCTTAGGCCATACTGCTATTGAGAGCCAAAGAGGTGGATTCAATACTTACCTTTAGTAGAATTTGCATACAATGCTTCTTACCAACAAAGCATTCAGATGACCCCTTTCCAAATATTGTATCGACATGATTGTCGAAGTCCCCTAAACTTTTCTGATCCAACCCTAAGGCTTGAAGCTTTAAGGATAATGACTGGAAGAAATGGATGACCAAATTAAGTCAAATAAGATAGGACCTACAAGCGGCCAAGGATAGATAGAAGGCATACGTGGATTTGAAGCGTCAAGAAAGGATCTTCGAAGAAGGAGACATGACCTTCATTTGCGTACGCCCAAAGAAGAGTTCTCTATCCTTAGGAAGTTGCAAGAAGCTAAGTCCAAGGAAATGGTGCACCATACAAGATCCTCAAGTGCCTAGGACCTAATGCTTATAGACTGCAACTCCCAGAGAACCCAAAAAGGTTCATAAGGTATTTCATATCAGCCTATTGAAGAAGTATGTACCTAATCCTAACCATTTACTTGACAGCTAACAAGTTGTAATTTCTAGTCAAGGAGTCCTTGAGCTACATCCTGACGGGATCTTGGATGTTAGAAAGAGACAACTGAGATCCAGAACCCTGAGAGAATGCCTCGTCCCAATGGGAAGTTTATCCTAAGGAGGATGCCTCTTAGATAAATGAAGTCAATTATCAATATCCCTAGCTTATCTCAAGATGAGGACATCTCGATTCCTCCAAGGGGAAGAGAATGTAATATTTCTGCTGAAAATATTACGAGGCCATGTGAAGTATCGAGCAAATGACAATGCCGGCATTGTGGTCATGGAAGGTGCGGTCTTCAAATGGTACACTCTCTACTGGCCAATCGAGACTTAGGACTAAAAAAAACCTGCATATCTTTATAAGAACCTCCTCTTGGGAGAAGGTGAAGAGATTAATGTCATATTTAGTGCAATTTTTTTTTATTATTTCCTTTCCCTAGCCGAAGCGTGGCTGAGGGAAGAGGGATGACTGAAATGGAAAGGAGAGAGGTGGCAGGGAGGGGATAGCCACGCAAGGCAATTACGTGGTAGGATAGCCTTACCCCCCTGTTCCTATAAAAAAACCTCGTTGATGCCGTGAGGAAAAGGGGAAGGTGGAAAGGCCGATGTGAAAGAAGTTATCGTGAAGAGGAGGACGCAGAGGGCCACGCTATGTGATGAGAGAGGGGGAAGATTGTAATGTCACCGTGTTGTGAGGGTGGAAGGTGCCGCTGATGCCGTGAGGAAAAGGGAGATGGGAAGGCTGACAAGTTGAGATTGTCATGAAGAGGAGGACACAGAAGGCCATGCTGCGTGATGACACCATGTTGCCATTCTACGTGGAGAAGGACTGGGAAGGAAATGGTGTGTTGCGTCGTGAGAGAAAGGGGAGGTGGAAGGCGCCGCTGATGCCGTTGCGAGGACCACTGCCAACTGATCATTCACACTCCTCCCATTTTCGACACGTATGCCACATTAGAACTTCTATAAGGCCCTTTCACAAAGCCGCCTTAAGGCCCATTTCCCATAGGTTTTTCCCGCAACTTCATTCGCAAGAGGCCTTTTTCGCAATTAGTTTTCAAAGCCCACAAGCCATCCGTAAGCCCATTCCTAGCCACCCCAGTTTCCCCTAAACAAGCTCATAAAGCTTCCTTTCCCACAAGCACCATTTGTAAGATCCTTTCCAAAAAACCCCTCGAAAAACTCCAAATTCCATACATCCAAATCCCATAAGCCCAAGTCTCACAAGCCCAACCTGTTAAAGATCCGAATTTCCATGAAGGCATCTCCTACATACGAGGGAGAAAGGCAAAGATCTTGAGGCTGCGTACCAAGGTGAGAAAATTCACCGAATCATGTAAGGAAAAAGGCAACCTGGAAGTCCGAAATTATGCCCACAATGGCCCAAGAGGTTGCAATTCGGCCCTGTGCGGGAGGTTCTTCTCCTAACATTCACGTGGATATCTCCCTGAGCCCACAAGTCCAGGTTTTTACTATTTTTGATTCGTCGCAAAAGTAAGGCATTATGCACGATAAATTCATGGACTAGGAAGCACGTACGCATGTCAAATTCACCTAGCCTAGTTAAATGCAATTGGAAATAGATTGACTATTTGAATAATTAGCTCATGACATGAAGTGGTCCTTGGTATTTCCAACATGATGAATAAAATAACGTAAATTATCTATGCATCTCACGACCTTATTAGTAGTTTCCCTTGTGTGCATATCAAAGTGACAACCTAGAACACCTATTGCCTATCCTTATAAGGTCAAAAATTACTAAAGTGCGCCTTTGATTAGGCATGGAAAGATTAATCCCATGTTGCATTTTTAGACAAATCTTCATTGAATGATTCATTAGGGTAAGTCATTAATCCCGTAGAAAATAGAAGAGCCTAGAAATGATTCTAGAAATTTGCGTGTGGCATGGATTGTAAATTGGAATAAGTTAACTCTAGTTTTTTTGGCATAAATCTCAATCAATTACGTAAGTAGTTACGAAAGTTGGTGTAATGCCCATTTAGCCTATGAATAATTCATTCAGAAATAAAATTAGGAAAAGGCTACATGGTCCATTTTAACATAAACCCCAAAAGCCTAACAGCATAAATCATGAAATGCATGTTCTAGAAGGGTCAATAAAAATTATGCCGTAATTTAACCTACTCTTTGATCTTAACCAGGAAAGTTAGGGTTGGTAAATCTAATCATATGTAGGCAATGAATCATGTGATTATGAGAATGGTATCGTAAATATCTTCAAGAATAGACAAGTAAATTGGTTTACCCTAAACACCTAAACCGCGAGGGACTTGCTTAGAAATGGTTAAATCAAAGCAACATATCACAAGTGCTAACTAGGATTTAGAACATTGAGGACGTAACCTAGTTGTTCTTATTGCCAAGTTGAAACTCTCATACCCTAAAGACCTGTCCACATTCACGGAATGTAGCGAAAATAGGACATACTTGCGAGAATGATCTAGGGTTTGTTACCCTAAGGGTCGCTCTCTAAAAGGATGAAACTCGGTTTGAATTGGAACCCTAGGACCGACAAGGTTGGCCTAGTGCAATCAGAAATGGATTGGATATGAGGACACCCTAACCCTATTTCCTATTAATCATGATTTTGTGATTAGAATACGACATTCGATGGGAAAAATAGTCCCATAGATTAGATGCGACACTTGTGCAACAAATTATAGAGTTGCATGACCTTGTGGGGTTGACCACAAGGGAGTGGCCAATTCCTCGAAATGAGATTGGCATATTCTTACACAAGTTTATCTTGCAAGAGGATGAGTGGTCATCCTGATATAACACCTTTCTTGGGAAAGGTGACCAAGATAAGTGGATTAGATAATTGCTTGGAAGCAAAAGACCAATCAGTAAATTGAAATAACATATTTAGTGCCAATAGAACTTAAGGGATTCGTTAAAGCTGGGTTAATAGGGTATGGCCCTAACCCAAGGACATAAGGGTTAACAAACAAATCCTTGGGAATCTTGCCAAGTCGCAATTGATCCTGGATCGAGTGCTGGATGCATTCGGAGAGAAGGATACACTCCTTAGCAGTTGGGCAAATAAACGACCACTGGAATTGATTGTGCCTGTAACAATTTAGAAAGCACTGTTTGCATTGTTTACTCAAGGAACTAAAGGATGAAAAGATATCTAATGCTTCAGGTTTAAGGCCTAAAGGGAGAGGCAGCTTCAGTTACCCCCGACTGCTTGCCTGACCCTAACCAAGGGGGTTGTTGACCGCGATGGGAATGTGGACTAAACCCGCCACAAGATGTCTCTCCGTTGAGCTCTACTTGGAGCAGGAGGATGCTTGGGTGCCAGGGGGAGCTCTGGCCGTAAATCCCTCGCCTTCCGGGTCCTGCACAAGAGGCTAACGTGACTTGGGATTGGATCTCAAGGCCCGCATAGTAGTTTACAGGCGAAAGCTTGGAATAGTGATCCCTGTGGATTACTGGATAGCCTTCGGGCAGATTATGGATAAGCCTACGGGCAGAACTCCTTGTATTTCAAAGATAAAACGAGTCATGTGATAAGATTACGTGAAGAAACCAGTGCTTAACAGATTAATTAAAGAAGCTGATTGTTATATGTCAAATTAATGTGTTAGATAATTACATAACTAAAACAAACCGAGGAAAGTGCGGAGGATGGACCATGTCCTACGGTTGGGTGATCCCGGTTAGTTGGGAACTTTTCTCAAAATCTCGAAGAACAGCTAAATGATCATCAAAGAAAATGAATAACGAAAGCAATAACCTAGAGTTATGTCTTAACCGATTTATGCTGTTTTAGGGGAACGGAATGGGACTATGCCTTATGACAGAGAGGTTGAGCTTTGCATCCCTCTCGTTTCCCATTCTCCTTGAACCAAGTGCAGCATAAATCCGCTTTGGATCTCGCATTTCTGCATAAAGTAGTACGCTTGGGTCCGACCCTAGTTGCTGTTAGATAATGACCAATCAGGATAACCCTCATTCCGGTTGATCCTAAGTGGAAACGGCCAGGATACTTCCGCTACGTGGCAGACGCGGGAAGACCTAGATCACAAATCCCGTAACATTCCATGGGAGTGCCGGGCGGAGCTTTCTAGACATCCTTTCCGATGGACTGCTAAGACGTGTCCTAGATGATTCTAGTGGACACGTTGCAGTTTGCAATACATTTTTATCAACAATGATTCAATCTTATCTTTAGCAAATGAGCTTATATTCAGTAAATTCACCCAATTTTTGTTAGTTTTATTCATGTAACTATTAAGATATATTTTATTAAAAATTATTTATTAATTTAAAAAAATATTCATATTTATCTTATGTTTATGATTTCAATAGGTTTTGATTATCATAAGTTTTGAATTAATAGAGTACATGCATTCTATCTTATAGGTAAAATCTCTCTTTAATAACGAATACTTGTTTATTTTGGATGTTATTGAAGCGTTATGTTTATGTGACATGCATGTCTTGTAGTGAAGCATAAAGTTCTCGATTGGCTATTTTTCTATGGTCAGTGTTTCCTTTGTGCTAATGAGATGGATTTACTAGAAGTTACATCATATAATCCAAATGGTACACAATGTGCTAAGTCATATAATATCTTAGTTGTCAATCCAATGTGCCTATTCAGACTTCCATACTATGTGATTGACATCCTTGTAACAACCAGTCTATGTTCATTCCATTTCTATATTTGCCTCTATCTCTTTCCCTTATTGTGCACAGTATTCTCTTATCTACAAGTTTTTGGTTTTCACTGTCAAGATTGTGGGAGAGAAGGAAGGAGTCTCACTTGTAGCTTTCTTGCTTGCACAATGGGGGAATACACATAGACGTGGAGGCTGAAAACAGTTTTTCTCTTCTTAGTTGTGTAAGCCAAAAGAACTCTCATACAAAGAAATAGAAGAACCCTATATATGGGTCTCAAACCAAACTCAACTAACTAAGGTGGCATACTAACTGAGCCACGAACTAGAGTAGATAAGGATAGCTGTCATGTAGCTATTATTCATGGGCGGTGTACCAACCGCGTCTACAACTGACAAGTCGGTGACATAAATACACAACGGTCACCCTGGCGTATCACGAGTGGAGCTCGATATCTCAGCACTCCCCCTCGAGCTCAATCCCAATTCCTGCAAACCAAGCAGGTCTCTGAACTTGCGCAGCTTCTCTACGTCCAATGCCTTTGTGAATATGTCAGCTACCTGATCCTCTGTGCTGACATAAACTAGATCAATAAGACCTAGTAAAACCCTCTCTCGCACATAGTGATAATGCACCTCAATGTGCTTTGTTCTAGCATGATAGACTGGGTTATTTGCCAAGTGTATACTACTCATGTTGTCACAATAAATGACAACTGGCCCATCTGTAGACTGATGCATATCATAAAGTAGCTTATGCAACCAAGCTACCTCACATGCAGCCATTGCCGCATCCCTGTACTCAGCCTCTGTGCTCGACAAGGCAACTGTAGGCTGTTTCTTGCTGCTCCAAGTGACTGCAGTACTCCGAAAAGAGAACACATATCCACTGGTAGATCGTCTATCAGAAATACTACCAGCCTAATCAGCATCAGTGTATCCATGCAACTGTATCTAAACCCCAGTCTCATAAAATAGTCCATACTACAATGTGGACTTCACATACCTGAGTATGCATCTAGCCGCATCCAAATGCGGTTTCCTTGGAGCCTGCATAAACTAACTTACCAATCCAACAACATAGCTCAAATCTGGCCTGGTAATAGTCAAACTATGTGTCTATACATAGTAGGGTCTTCCAGAAGCTCACCTGCATCTGCGCTCAGCTTCACATTCTGCTCCAAAGGAACTGAAATAGGCTTACAGCCTGTCATCCCATATTTGGACAGCATGTCCAATCCATACTGCCTCTGCAAGAGCTGTATCCCACTTGGTGATCTAATCACCTCAATGCCCAAGAAATAACGCAGCTCTCCCAAATCCTTCATCTCAAACTTCTGCTTCAATAGCATTTTCACATGAAGGATATCTTCATCACTGTCACCTGTCATAATCAAATCATCAACATAAATGACAAGTAGCATAATACCTTTCTCTGTTTTTCTCACATAAAGTGAGAAATCTGCCTTGGAAATCTGAAAGCCAATAGTGACAAGATACTGTCCTATCTTGTCAGACCATGCTCTAGGTGGTTGCTTCAAGCCATACAAGGCTTTCTTCAACCTGCAAACAAACTCAGGATGAACAGCATGCACATAACCTGGTGGCTGCTCCATATAGACCTCTTCTTGCAAATCACCATGCAAGAAGGCATTCTTTACATCCATCTAATGTAAAGACCATCCCTTTGATGCAGCCATAGCAATGACTACTCTTACGGTTGCCATCCTTGCAACCGGACTGAATGTTTCTTCATAGTCAATGCCATATATTTGTGCATACCCCTTGACTACTAATCTTGCCTTGTATCTATTCACAGAACCATCTGCATTGTGCTTCACCTTATAAACCCACTTACAGCCAATTGCATTTTTACCTTTAGGCAAAGGTACCAATTCCCATGTAGCATTTGCTTCCAAGGCATCCATTTCTTCATCCATGGCTTTCTCCCATTTTTATTTTCCCATGGCTTGCTCAAAAGAAGTGGGTTCTGGTTCTTGTATCACTTTGACCATATATGCATAGTGAATGGCTGTAAATCCATCATATTTCAACCTATCCACTGGATACCTAGCTCTCATAGACCTGCGCAAAATAGGTTCACTCCCAGGTGCTCTCAAAACATCCCTGGTCTTCCTTACTCCAGGTGTAACAATAGAAGGAATACCCAACTCATCATCAATGATCTGTTCTGAGCCACTGGATTCACCATCCACATAAGAGTGACATGCATTCACATCAAACATGGGCTGATCTACCTTCTCTTTTCCTTTTCGTGAAACCTGTATACCACTATCTATATTGTTTTGAGGAGATTCTCCCGATCTCAATCTGCCTGTCCATGGCAAAGAATATGAACTATTGCTAGAGGACACTCCAGGTCCACTAATATTTTGTGACTGCTGCTGTAAATTCTGTGCAGCATTACCATTTTGTGCATCTACATCATCAATCACATTTACTGGTTTATACCAGCTGCTCATCTCATCAAAAACAACATCTCTGCTCATTGTAAACTTACGAGTAGAAGGGTTATAGCATCTATAACCTTTTTGCTGCATAGAGTAACCAATAAAGATGCACTTCTCAGCTTTTGGATCCAGCTTGGATCTCAACTCATCTGGCACATGTACATAGGCAATGCAACCAAAAATTTTCAAATGAGAAATATCTGGTTTCCTACCAGTATACCTCTCCTCTGGAGTCATCCCATGTATTGTTGTAGTGGGAGTCCTGTTCATTATGTAGACTGCTGTAGCAACTGCTTCAGCCCAATAAAAATCTGGCAAGTCTTTTTCATTGAGCATGGCACGAGATACCTCTCCAATATGCCTGTTTTTCCTTTCTGCAATTCCATTTTGTTGTGGGGTATGACTACATGAATATTGCTGCTTTATGCCATGCTCCTGCAGGAACCTTGCAAACTCATTTGAGAGGTACTCTCCCCCTCCATTTGACCTTAGGCATTTTATATGCATGCCTGTTTCTTTTTCAACCATAGCTTTAAGAGTTTTGAAGTGCCCAAAAACTTCACTTTTCTTTTTCATAAAATACACCCAAAGTTTTTTGCTATAGTCATCAATAAAAGTGACAAAATAATGACATCCTCCAAGAGATGCACCTTTAGCAGTCCACACATCAGAGTGGATTAATTCCACTGGCTTCTCACTCTCTTGAACTTGTCTAGGAAATGGTTTCCTTGCCTGTTTTCCAAACTGACAGGCTTCACATACCTTATGCATTTCTGCAACCTTGAATTTGGGCAATCCTGCAACAATATTTTGGGCTTGCATTGATTTAAGTTATTGTACATTAACATGACCAATGCGTTTATGCCAGATATCAATATCTGAAACTACACCGGTCCCATGTGCAAACATTGCTGCACTCAATTCAGGCATTTCTGCATCCAACGTAAACATTCTGCCCTTCTTCTTTTCTTTTGCTATCAAGCGACCTTTATTTTTCATATCCTCAACAAAGTGTCCATGAGGATTAAATCTGACCTGCAAGCCCTGCTCAACCATTTGACCAACACAAACCAGATTCTTGGTGATATTTGGGACATGAAATACATCGGACAGGTATTTCTTTTTCCCATCCTACATAGACAAAGGAATTTTTCCAATCTGCACAATAGGATGTGCAGTATCATCACCAGTCTCCACAAATCCTGGTTTTTCCACTTTCCTTACATCCTCCATCCATTCTGCATGACCTGTCATGTGGTTTGATGCACATGAGTCAACATACCATACATCATTGCTTTCTTCTGCACTTGTCACAGAATTGTTCATGTGCTGCACCATAAACAAATGCTCATTTCTGTCATCACCCTGTCTACTAGAAGATGCATAATTCCCTTGTTGCAGTTTTCCATTCATGATGTCATTCTGCTTTTTATAGCAGTCTTTAGCCATATGACCCATTTTACCACAGTAGTAGCATTCAACATTACTGTTTGCATTTTGGCCTCTTTGCCATCCACCACGACCTCTTTGGCTCCCCCTGCCTCTAGAGTTACCACGTCCTCCTCCACAGGACTGGTTTTCTTGAGTTTGCTGCACATTCTGATTTCTACCACGGCCTCCATATCGGCCTCCTCTACCTCTGCCTCTACCTCTTCCAGCATTTGAGTAGAAGACAGCTTCTTTTGAAGTTCCTCCTGAAGAAGATGCACCACCATTTCTCTGCTCCTTAGAAATTAGAAGAGCAATCAACTCCTCAAAATCAGGAAATCTTTCACAGATGGAAATGGATGTTTGGAACTGTGCATAATCCTTTCCTAGACCATTCAAGGTCACTGAGACTAAATCATCATCTTCCACTGGCGACCCAATGGAAGCAAGTGCATCTGCAATCTTCTTCACCTTCATGTGGTAGTCATTGATGCTCATACTTTCTCTTTGCACATTGTGCAACTCTTGCTTGAGCTACATTTTCCTGGCTTGCATATTTGTGCTATACATTTTTGACAAAGTATCCCATGCCTCCTTTGGCGTACTTGCATCTTGAATGTGCACAATCATAGAGTCTGAAATGTTGATAGACAGCCAGTACATAACTTTCCTGGCTCTCTCATGCCATGCTTTAAATGCCTGCATTTGCTGTTGATTGGGAACATAAAAAAGAACTGATTCTTCTTCATTTCCTGCAACAAATTCCCAATATCCTTTTCCCATAAGGAAATTCGTCATTCTAAACTTCCATGCTTGGAAGTTGTTCTTGTCAAGCTTTTCAGTGATAATCTGTGAGAGAGAATCAGATGCCATTACAGAACACTGCAAAAAATTCTGTCACTACAAAGAACACAGCTTCAGCCTCACAAAGGCAAATCTGCAAAACTGACGAAAGTGGTATTTGACCACACAGTCACTTCCTAGTGACGATTTTGCATCAACAGGAAATAGGGATGATTCTGTAACTCCCAATGTCTCTGCGCACAGGCATACGATGCAATTTCTACAGTAACTTTTCACCAACCTGTAGAACAGTGGCTGCACAGCATAAAACATGGCCTTTTCCTGAGTGCGTGCAGAAAACTTCCACCTCCAAAACAGGCCCCGAAATGGCCTCAAATAAAAAAAAACAGGGTCCCCGAGGGCTAAAGCCCTCACCCGCAACATATATTGCCCTCTTGCTTCACTGCGAAGGGCGTCTCAACCTGAGACAATGCACTCTTGCAATTTTCGGCTGTGCTACCTGTAGAGATCTGCTCCCAAAACAAAAAATGAAAGCAACACTGCTCCTCTTACCAGAACACCACGAGCTTGGCTTGCTTTCTTGAGCTCCTTACCACGAACAAGGCTCTAATACCATGTCAAGATTGTGGGAGAGAAGGAAGGAGTCTCACTTGTAGCTTTCTTGCTTGCACAATGGGGGAATACACACAGAGGTGGAGGCTGAAAATAGTTTTTCTCTTCTTAGTTGTGTAAGCCAAAAGAACTCGCATACAAAGAAATAGAAGAACCCTATTTATGGGTCTCAAACCAAACTCAACTAACTAAGGTGTCATACTAACTGAGCCACGAACTAGAGTAGATAAGGATAGCTGTCATGTAGCTATTATTCATGGGCAGTGTACCAACCGTGTCTGCAACAACTGACAAGTCGGTGACATAAATACACAACGGTCACCCTGGCGTATCACGAGTGGAGCTCGATATCTCAACATTCACTACATGGTATCAAAGCACCAAGTCCTATCTTTCTAGCTTATCATATTCTCCTCAAATTCACAAACTACTCGTCCTCATTTACTCTCATTCTTCCAATGGCTCTCCTCAATGCCAGTACCTCCTACAATCGACACATCAAGATTGACAAACTCAATGGAAGTAACTATCAAGTATGGAAGCTAAGGATGGAACTTTACCTATCTCAAGCAAACCTATGGAATATTATCAATGGCAAGGAAGACTGCCCTGAACAAGAAGGAGTAGACAAGGAAGATTGGATGCAAAGAGATGTAGCTGCAAGAATGGAAATACTTGTCCATTGTGGAGATCAACAAGTACAACTAGTAAGAACAATACCCACTGCAAAAGGTATTTGTCAACAATACATATGAACACACAGATATTGTTTATAAAATGACAATGTTTAGAAAACTATCTACTGCCACTATTCATGAAGATCAATTTGCCACTAAGTTCTTAGAACAGTGGCAATCTTTGCTAGATGAAACCATAATATCTGGTTTAGTCATTCCAGAAGAATTACAAGCCATGTTTCTTCTCTCTTCCTTGCCTCTATCTTGGATAGCCTTTATTACTACTCAAACCTCCACTGATAAACTCAAGCTTCAACCACTAATTGATAAAATCAAGCAAGAGCAAGTCATGAACATACTCTTTCTACTTCCTCAAATCAAGAATCCAATGCTCTAGCTGTAACTACTTACAACCCAAAACATCTTCACAAAAGAGCTCAACACCTTCAACACAAGCCCAAGTTTTCTTCTCGGTCTAACTTCAAAGGGATTCTTGGTGATCCTCAACATAAGCCTAGTCTTTCCAATCCCTATCCTTAACAAGAAACCCTCTATATCATCTCATATGTAATGCTTGAAAATTACAAGGTCATATTGAAAAGGATTGTCGTCACAAAAATAGATTCAACAAATATCAATCAAAAGGTCAAGCTTACTTTGTTAGCATTGGCAATTATGACATAGAAGAGCAACTAGAAACTAGCCACACGTGTTTGAGCACATTCCTCAAACTCCAAACAAGAATATACATGGTTTCTAGATTTTGGAGTTACTCATCATATGACTTTTCACAAGGAATGGTTACTCGACTTCAAAGAGATCTCCACTCCACTCAATGTTTCCATGGGGGACAACAGCATTCAACAAGCTCAATGCTACCGCACCATTTAAGTGGAGCTTCCCTCCAATCACATAATCAAGGTACATAAAGTCTTATTATGTTCCCAATCTCAAGAAAAATCTATTAAGTATCAATGAGCTCACTTCTCAATCCTCTCTCACTGCTCACTTCTACAAAGACCACTACATCTTATAGCTACTCTCACCTTCTCTCAAACTTACCTACCCCAAACTAGGACATCTTTATATACTTGGATATTCACTTCTACAACCTTCTTCAAATGCTTCAGCTAACTCCACTTCACTCACAAGTATACCACAGAACACACTCGTATGGCACTCTAGGCTTGGTCATGCCTCTCAAAATATTCTCTAACAACTTATTCAAAAAAAACTTATCCGTGGCATTTCACCTTCCCTCTCTCAACTTCCATTTTGTCAAGCTTATGCTCTCAGTAAAGCCACAAATCTTCCTTATCCCAAATTTTACTCCATTACGACTCAACCACTTCAATTAGTACACTCCCACATTTGTGGTCCAATAAATCCTTTATCTCTCACTGGAGAAAAATACTTTATGGTGCTTATTGATGACTATTCAAGATACAATGTTTTATATTTTCTCACACAAGGAAATCACAAGTCTTCTCCAAGTTCCAAGAATATAAGGATGTACTTGAAAGTAAGCACGAGTTATGACTCAAAGCTCTTCGTACAGACAATGGAGGATAATATACTTCAAATGAGCTCAAAGATTATTGCAAGGCGTTTGGCATTCAACATGAGCTTACCATACCACATCATCCACAGAAAAATGGAGTTTCCTAACACAAGAATCATACACTACTCAATGTTGCAAGAGCCATGCTATCACTAGCTTGTCTAGGAAAATAATATTAGGAAGAAGCAATTGCTACAGCAACACATATTCTAAACAGGTTGTACTCAAACTCTCTAAATAATAATTCTCCTTACGAATTGTGGTTTGGTCACCCTCCTAACTTATCACATCTAAAATTCTTTGGATGCGCTGCCTTTCTTGTCAATCAAGATCACACATCTAAATTTTCTCCCAAAGCCACACAACTATTTTTTACAGGATATGATGAGCCACATGGTCACAAGGCCTATCAATTTTATGATCCCAACGACAAGGTTTTTATTTATGCTTGAAGTGCCATCTTTCATGAATTTAATATTCTTCCAACAAACACAACACAATCTCAATCTCTCACACTTTATCCCGCCGTTCCCTATGATAGCGAATCTCCCACATGTAACGTGTCCACCTGTTCACTTGCAGGACATGTCTTAGCAGCCCCTTGGGAAGAGAGTCCAGAAAGCACCGCCCTGCACTCCCACGAAATGTCACAGGGTTTGCGATCTAGGTCTTCCCGAGTCTGTGGAAGCATTCTGGCCGTTCCCACTTAGGACCAACCTAAATCAGGGTTTTCCTAGTGGTCAAATTCCTAGAACGGCAGCTACCATCGAACTACTTTATGCAGAAACATCAGGGTCGAAGCGGATTCATGCTACACTTGGTTCAAGGAACGAGATGTTGAGATGACAAGCTCAACACATGCGGACATTGATGATGGACCGCTTGGTTA
Source organism: Lygodium microphyllum (assembly GCF_053477565.2). Taxonomy (NCBI): domain Eukaryota; kingdom Viridiplantae; phylum Streptophyta; class Polypodiopsida; order Schizaeales; family Lygodiaceae; genus Lygodium; species Lygodium microphyllum. Next base: position 115,297,906 of record NC_141137.1, read on the forward strand.
GATGGGTCCACACGTCTACACTTAGCACGTCGGTGGTCATTATGACTCACACATGACCACTGACTCATTACTTATTATATTCAGGTTGTTACACCTATTTACAGCTAGCATAGTTATAGCACTAGTCGACTAGTGTAGTCGGTTATGCATTGTTTGACTTAGTAGGCCACTTTCCTTTTATCTTGTATCTTATCTATACTTTGTGTACATTGTAAAGAGTGTGGAAGAAGAAGAAGAAATCAACAAGAAAACGTTTTGGCCTCCATCTCTCTTCTTGTCTCTTGAGTGAGCTTCTCCTTGTGCATTCTGTGTGTGTTCGGCTCAGCATCTTGAGCAACTCCCCCCACCACACGATTCTTGACATGGTATCACAGCCGCACCACTGAGAGAGGCTGATTTCGAAGGTTGAAGCAAAGGAGAAAAGCAAGGTTTGAGCAAGCAAGCCACGGGTAAGAAGCTCTCCCATCCTTCCACTCTTTCTCTTGAATAGTGCCTGTGGAGGCACCGGAAGCAGGGCAAAGAAAAAATCTCAGATTGCAATGAGATTTGGTGTGCGCGAAGAGCGCTGTATATTCTGCAAATAAGCCCTTAAGGGTTTTTTCCCACAGTTATTTTGGGCATTTGAGACTGTTTCAGGGCTCGTTTTAGAGCCGCAAGGTTGCGAACAACAGTTTTAGGGTACGCTGTGACTTCGGCTGTATCGACCGAAAGTGGGTGCGCAGGTTACAGATTTCAAATCTGTAAGATCAAAGGTGTTTACCAGTGAGTAAACACAAGGTTTATTTGCAAACTGGTTGCAGATTGCATGTATTGTTGAGCAGACAGTGAAAAAGGCTGTCTGGTATTACTGTGCACTACAAGTCGAGGGTTGCAGAAGATTTGCTTGCTGTTTGGTATTATTCTTGTGATAATGGCAGAGAATAGTGGAAGCCCCATCATTGAGAAGCTCGACAAGAACAACTACCCTTCATGGAAGTTCCGTGTCACAAACTTTCTTATTGGAAAAGACCTCTACGAGTTCATTTCAGGTGAAGAAGAGCCGGAGGTGAGTAATCCTCCAACTACAGAAGAGACAAAGGCACGAAAGGAATGGAATGCAAAAGACAAGAAGGTCATGTATTGGTTGTTTGCAGTAATTGACAATAATATGTTGGGACACATTAGAAATGCAGAGAATGCATATGCAGCTTGGACCATACTTGAAAGTATGTTTTCTATAAATACAAAGGCACGAAAGATTCAACTCAAGCAAGAGTTGAATACACTGAAGAAAGGGAAGATGTTGAGGGCTGAAATGATGAACGGGTTGCCTCTTACCCATCCAACCTCCAATCCTCACTAAGAGAACTAAAGAGGGGCACCACCTAGCCAAAGGGAAGATGGGCTAGGATATCCATTTTCTCAAAGAGAATCAAGAGAACCAAGACACAAATTTACAAGAGAGAATATATATACTAGACACCATATTGGAATATAAGAGAGAGAGATATGAGAGGAGAGGGAGAAAAGAGGAGAAGAGGTAGAAGAAGCTTGCCATTATGCTACATGGAATGAGAAGATGAGAAGAGAGGGAGATAATAGGAGAAGAGGTAGAGGAAGCTTGCCATTATGCTACATAATAAAAGAACTCACTCATAGCTTACCTGAAAGAGATGAGGGTATTCTAGAGTGCTCTCATGGACTTGTCATTCTCCTTTCCCCCCCCTTTTCTCAAAGAGAATCAAGAGAACCAATACACAAATTTACAAGAGAAAATATATGTACTAGAGACCATATTGGAATATAAGAGAGAGAGATGAGAGGAGAGGGAGACAAGAGGAGAAGAGGTAGAAGAAGCTTGCCATTATGCTACATGGAATGAGAAGATGAGAGGAGAGAGAGATAATAGGAGAAGAGGTAGAGGAAGCTTGCCATTATGCTATATAATAAAAGAACTCACTCATAGCTCACCTCAAAGAGATCATGGTATTCTAGAGTGCTCTCATGGGCTTGTCATTGTCCTTCCCCTCCTCATTCTCCATGGGCTCTTTATATAGCCTCCATGAGGATTAGATCAAGCTAATCTTCTTGATTAACATAATCCTAGATGATGTATGGCATCTTTGAAAATATGGAGCATAGTGGATGGGACAAATCCCCACCTTGGTCATCATGCAAGAAGCCAAGGGTGGTGGTAGACAACATAGAGAAATGGAGCTAGATTACAAGAGGTGGGTGCCCAAAGAACATTATTATAATATATTTTCAAGAAGGACAGAGTGGAAAGTTGGTGTGGTGAAAGAGAGAAGAAAATTGCATGTAGCCAGCAGTCTGCGCCTTTGTAACTTCAAATCCGTGAGGAATTTGAAAAAAGTTTCTTCTGCAACTTTGTAGACCAGGTCAAAACCGATTGGGTTGAGCGGGAATTTTCTTGAAATTCGCTTTTTCTTGGGAGTTATTAAGATTATAAAAAATGGCTTCTAAAAGCTGCTTTGACAAAAGGGGTCCATGCTTGTAAGCTTTTGTGCAAGATCCAAATGACACCATGATGTGGATATTGACTTGTGTGCTAGGGTGAGGTGTCCTCTAATGATGGTAATAGATTCCAAATCTTAGTGATGCAGACAGAGCCCATGTGTAGTTGGAGGCTAGTCCTTTGAAAAATCTATGCATTCACTCAACTCCTAGGTGTAATCCATTTTCATCTTCACTAAGATAACCATCCCTTTTACCCTTTACATTGATATGCATTCTAAGAACTTGTTTCCCCCATTTGCTAGAGTTATCATAATGGAGAAGCAATGTAGCATACCTAGTGCTTGAAGAGTAAACCCAAAGTGATATGGTAAGCTCTTGATAGGGGCTTTGGCCAAATTTTATGGTAATAATCCGGGTTGTAAAAAACCCGGATCATTAGTCCTCCCCTTAGGCTAGAGGTATTCATGCCTCTAGCTTGATAATGATGGTCCAATAGAGCAAGGAGGACTACACCCCCTCATTGGTGGCTCTTCATTGAATGATTGCTCCAAAGTGTTCATATTTCTTTGAAAATAAGGCTTCAGTCGCCATCCATTACCCTTGTCTTGTGAACCTTCCCATCCATGTCACCTAGCTTATAGCTGCCATTTGGATATCTCCTTATGACCATGAATGGCCCTTCCCACTTGAACACAAGTTTAGCATCCTTTCTGTTATCAAAGCGGTTATCATAGCATAGCACAAGTGATCCTTCCCTTATGTGTTTACTAACCAGCTTCTTATTAAAGGTCTTCCTTCTCTCTTCAGCTTGCATGGAATAGTGTTGGACTGCTGCTTCTCTGTCTAACTCTAGCCTCTCTAGATCCAAGATCATTTCCTCTAACTTCTTATCTTGATTCTTCTCTCGACTGGCTACTAAAACACGTAAACTGGCCAGTTCCACCTCTATAGGAAGCAAAGCCTCTTGGCCATAGACGAGGTGAAATGGTGTATAGCCAAGTGAGGTTCTAAATGAAGTCATGTAAGCCCAAAGAGCTGCAATCAATTTTTTATCCCAGTGCTTGGGATGCATGTGTACCTTCTTGGTAATTATCTTACAAATCAGCCCATTTACTTTTTTTACCAAACCATTACACTGTGGATAGTAGGGAGTAGAATGCCCGTGCTTGATTTTTAGCCTTTCCATTAGCTCCCCTACTAGGTTTGCCCTAAAACCAAGACCCCGATCAGAGATAATTTCCAAAGGTGTACCAAACCTGCAACAAATATTTTCAAACACAAATTTTTCCACTTCTTAGGCTGTGATCCTACTAGTTGCTGAAGCCTCTGCCCACCTCGTCATGTAGTCCACTCCCATTATGATGTATTCCTTGCTAGATTGAGTTTGTGGGAGTGGCCCTATTGCATCAATCCCCCATTTCTCAAATGGGCCATATGTAGTTATGGGATTTTGTTCCTCATGCACTAGCTTCCTTGGTCCGGCCTTTTGGCAATCGTCACAAGTGCGGCACCAATGTTGCACATCTCGATGTAGACTAGGCCACACAAAACCGGCTTGGAGAATCTTCCTGCTGGTTATTTCTTGAGCAAAATGTCCGCCACAAACCCCCTCATGGTAGCTCTTAATCACATCTATAATCTTCTTTGTTGTTGGCACCCTTCTAAGCACTGCATCCTTTCCTTTGCAATACAACACATCATTTATCAAGCGGTATTTAATGGCCTTAGTAGCTAGCCACCTTTTCTCACTTTTACTCATATGTGTAGGTACCTCACCTTGCTCGAGAAAATAAAGCACATCTTGTAGTTGAAACTTACCCTGAAACAAGGGAAGCTTTACTGTAATGATTCCCACTATTACCTCTTTCAATTTTTCAGCTGCTAGAGCATCTGCGTCGCCATTTGTGCGCCTTGGCACAAAATAGATTTGAGCTTTCTGTAGCTTTCTCATGAGAGTTTTAGCTTCCCTCATTTTCACTGCTAAGTTATCATTTTTACAAGCCCATATTCCTTTCATTTGCTTAACAATGAGCATAGAATCTCAAAAACATTAAGTCGAGTGACACCATGTGAAAGACCACCTTAAACCTAAAAGCAAGGCTTAATATTCTGCCTCATTGTTAGAATGGACATCCTCCAAGCTGATACCTTCTCCATAAAGTTTGTCACCTTCGGGACTGAACACCACTATTCATGCTGCCACTTTGTCTTTAATACGCTTGTAGGCCCCATCGAAGTAGAGGGCATGGGCATTCTCCACCCGTGGCAGCTCCTCAAGAGGAGGTGTCTCCTCTTTTACCTTTCCCTTCTCCTTTTCCTTCTTTTGATGGCATCTATGGGTCAACAAATCAGCTAAGCAAGCTTGAGTAGAATCCTCCACCTTGAAGGTGTAGTCAAACTCTTGGAGTTGTATCACCCACTTAGCGATTCTAGCTGAAACATCCATGTGCTGTAAGGCATATGGAAAATGCTCTTCTATCGTGATCACTGTGAATGGCCTAGGGAGAAGATAAGGACGAAACTTTCTTACAGCAAACATTAGAGACAAAACCATCACCTCGACCATCTTGTACCCTCGTTCTGACGCTGTCATTACTCTACTAGAAAAGTAAACCGGTCTCATTAGGCCAATTTTAGCATCCTTTTATATTAGTGCTGCCCCTAGAGCATCTTTCCCAAAACTCGGATTGACAAAAAACTCCTGATCCCAACACGGCTGTAAAATTATAAGAAGGGTGCTAAGAGTCTTCTTCACCTCGTGAAAGTACCTTTTGCTGTCGTCACTCCACAGGAGCTCCTCAAAGTGGATTAACTGTTGCAGTGGAAATATTAATTGGGAGAGGAGATGAATGAACCGCCCCATATATCGCACCTTCTGAATGAAAGAGGTTAGTTGCTTCACAGAAGATGGTGATGGCACTGCCAATAGGGCCTTAACTTTGTTTGGATCTGCTTCAATGCCCCTCTCACTTACGACATGCCCTAACAAAGTTACACTGCTTTCGCCAATGCAACACTTCTCATGGTTTAATTGCCCCCCCATTTGTGCAAGGCGTTTGAAAGCTTCATCCACCTTTCCTAGATGTAAAGCCTTAGAACTATAAATACAAAAGTCATCAATAAAGACCCTAATGGATTTTCCAAAATATGGTTGGAAGACATAATTCATGAATCGTTGGAAGGTAGCTGGGGCATTTGTTAATCCAAATGGCATTACTTTGTAAGAAAAACAACCCCAAGGTGTAATGAAGGTGGTCTTCTGTTGATCCTCCTCAGCTATTTGGATCTGGAAATAACCTGAATACCCATCACAAACAGTGTATCTCTCATGCCTGGCCACCTTGTTAAGTATTTCATCATGAAAGGGAAGAGGAAAGTGATCTCTCTTAGTTGCAGCATTTAGCAGCTTGTAATCCATACAAATCCTCCATTTTCCATTCTTCTTGGGTATCACCACCATAGGTGAAACCCACTCTGAGTCCCCTATTGGATAGATGAAGCCTGCCTTTAAAAGTCGTTGCACCTCAGTGAGTAGAGCATTTTGTTGAACTACTCCCAATCGTCGTAGTCACTGCACTACTGGACGTGCTCCCTCTTTTAGATTAATGTGATGTTGTACTGCAGTTACACCTGTGATGTGTTCATAATCAGAAATAAAAAGTGCAGAGTGTTTTATCACCACTTCCATGTAGGCTACCTTCTCCTCAACTGATAGATCCTTAGCCAACATTTTTTCTAACCCCTCCTTCTCGACCTTTGGAAGCTGTTGAGGAATTTCACTACTAGAAGACCCTTTTAATGTAATCCCCATCACTTCTAGAGAGCTTTCTTCCTCCTCATTAGAAGACTCTCCCTCTATCATAGATGACCAACCCTCACTGGAACTCCATTCATTAGCGGTGGTTTCTAACACAAGATCCTCCTGTTGGCCCTCCTTCATGTTGTAGATAGTGCTCTTCCATTTTTTATGCAGCCCCTTTTGTGGCCTTAGCTCTAAAGCCCCTGTCTCCCAATCTTGTCTGGCTTTCATTTCCATTAGCCATGGTTGCCCAAGAATGAGCGGATAGCTATCCCCCTTCACTGGCATCACATACATGTCAAGCTCCAATTGCACTCCACACACCTTTACCTTGACTTTCTTTATAACTCCCAAACAATTTACTACTACATTGTTGGCCATTTTGGCCCCAAATTTAGTAGTTTCATTTATCTCTAATCCCAAATGATGCATCAACTTTTCCGTCATGACACAAATCTCTGCACCTCCATCCACATATGTTTTTGACACTCTCTGCCCATTGATTTCGGCCTCTACTAGAGGCATAATATCTTTCATCTTTCTAGCCTGGATTGCATTCACATGTCTATTTTTCATGGGTCTAATGCTTACCATCTTTGACCATTGTTGCCGCACTGTTGGAGACAGATGTAATAATTGGGGCCATGAAATTTTTTGCCTTTGATTCCTCACATCAGCAAGCAAATCATAAGCTCTAGTACCTTTACCCATAGAAAAATCATCTGGCTTAATGTGTCGGCGTGAGCGAGCCCTCCTCTTTTTACTGTTGCGTGTCTTTGCAGCCATTGATGACTCTGCCTCCTCTTCCATATTTTCAACCTCCTTTGGTGGTGTAGGCTCCATTTTCTCTATTCTCCGGGCTTTCTTCACCGGCATTGCTTCAACCTCTACTACTTTGGCCTTCCCTTTGACATCACCCTCATCTAAACTAATTATCCTAACATCATGATTCTCTGGCGGCTGGACAGGCAAGGGCGGCACCTCTACAAGTGGTCGAGGATGCTGGAGAACTTGAACCGGTGGTCGAAGCCCTGGATTTGGTGGAACAAACGTTTCCCTAGGTGGTGTCACTTGTTGTCCCCTCCTTGGTTGGAACCCATTTCTTGGAAAACGCCTAGGATGAGGGCAAAAGTATATACCATGGCCAGTCTCCCCACAATTATAGCAAACATACTCTCTTTCTTGTCTCCTTGGACCTCGATTGCCTTCATTTATGAGGGGAGGGGGTCGTACTCCTTGCACTAAATTTAACGAAAGGCTTTCAAGTTGATTAGTAATGCGTTGTAGGAGCTCTTACTATGGTATCTCTGGTTCAGGTGGGGCCTCTGCTATTTCTCTAGGCCTTGGCATGGTTGGTAAAACCTGCATGGGCTCAACTCCCCCCTTCAACTGGGCTTGATACTTCAATTTTCTATCTTTCTCCCTCGCATAAGTGACTGATTATTCATAGGATGTGGGAAACTTTCCTTTGACCTTCTCCCTTAGTAGAGGATGGAGTCCGGCTAGAAAACAATCTTTCTTAAGGAAATCAGGTACTCTTTCTCCCTCATCTAAAGAGGCTATCCATTTATCCCACAATTTTATAAACATGCCTTCATATGCTTGGTATTCCCCTGGTAAGGCTTGGCGAAGATCTAAGAGTTGTCTCCAAATATCTTCAGGTGGCTCTATATCTTGGTACTTATGCATGAATGCGGTCTTGAGATCCTCCCAATTACCCCTTGTAGCCTTCGGGAGAGCTTGATACCACACTCGAGCATCACCTTTTAGAACTAAAGAGAAGGCCCGTACTTTGGTTGCTTCATCATCCCGGCTTGTGACTAGGAAGGCCATTTCTAAGTCATCCAAAAAGTCTAGAGCTTTCTCCCCTTTGTGCCCAAAAAAACTTGGAAATGCCATGTTGCCTTAGTAGAGTATGAAGATGAAAACGTCTAGACTTAAGTTGTATTCTATAAGGGGAAGGATGAATGGGTTCATAGATGCATTGATTTCAGCAAGATGTCTAGGCCCAAGTATGCTTCTAATAATGCCTTGAAATCTAAGCTTTGTGCTAGCTACAATATGCACAGTTTGCATAGCAAGTGGATGGATAGGTCCATACAACTCATTCTGATTCATGAGAAACTATTATAATAGGATAAAGACATGTACATTGAAGGATGCATTGTAGTCTAGCATTGGGAAGATTATAGGTTCTGGTGATACAAGAATCTCCCTTAATCTTTCAGCCCCAAAGTACATGACAAGACGCTGCTGGAAGAAAATCTTCCTACTGATGCATACATTAACTTGGATGTTTTGTACAAAGTGGAAGGTGTAGAAATTCAGACCATTATTATTATTCATGAGTGGAGACTACTTAAGGGAGTAGGGGGGAATGCACTTTCTTGAATTATGAAGGATTTTTCCCAGAGTGTTTCTTTTTGGAACCCACCAACTTTGCTATACTGAGAATTTGTTCACTAGTGATTGTTCTTGCCTTGGTGTGTCCATCCTCGGCGACATATATTTCATAAGGTGTGATGGCCACCTTTTCAACCACACCCAACCTTTGAGCTAACAACAGTTGAAGGTAGTCTCCATACTTTGCACTTCTACAAAACTCCACACCGTTCATGCATAGTTGTCCTCCTTTGATATGGATTAGGCCAGAGAGAGAGAGAGATTTGATGATTTGGAGACAAGGACCTCTCGGAAGGGCCTTCACTTTGTTTGCAAAACACTCACCACAATTATGAGAACCTAGCAATTGATGGTGACATAATTTTTTCCCTTGTGAGATAGTGGAATTTCTAAAGTGAACACCTTTTACCCGCATGCGTGCCGTCATCCGATAGGCATACTTTCTTTCTTGAGCTTCTTTAGGAGACAATTCTGGGAGTCGTGGACTTAGACCAGCTTCAAAAATAGTTGGTGAAGGCGTTGAGGAAGAGCCACTCAGGGAACTTGTTGTAGAGGATGCACCACCATGTGTTATATCATTCCACATAAAGAGGTAGAGAATTGTGGTTGAGAATGTCCTCAGTGGGGGCACCAAAAATGAGGGCCAAAATGATGAACGGGTTGCCTCTTACCCATCCAACCTCCAATCCTCACTAAGAGAACTAAAGAAGGGCACCACCTAGCCAAATGGAGGATGGGCTAGGACATCCATTTTCTCAAAGAGAATCAAGAGAACCAAGACACAAATTTACAAGAGAGAATATATGTACTAGCCACCATATTGGAATATAAGAGAGAGAGAGATGAGAGGAGAGGGAGACAAGAGGAGAAGAGGTAGAAGAAGCTTGCCATTATGCTATATGGAATGAGAACATGAGAAGAGAGGGAGATAATAGGAGAAGAGGTAGAGGAAGCTTGCCATTATGCTACATAATAAAAGAACTCACTCATAGCTTACCTGAAAGAGATGAGGGTATTCTAGAGTGCTCTCATGGACTTGTCATTCTCCTTTCCCCCCCCTTTTCTCAAAGAGAATCAGGAGAACCAAGACACAAATTTACAACAGAGAATATATGTACTAGACACCATATTGGAATATAAGAGAGAGAGATGAGAGGAGAGGGAGACAAGAGGAGAAGAGGTAGAAGAAGCTTGTCATTATGCTACATGGAATGAGAAGATGAGAGGAGAGGGAGATAATAGGAGAAGAGGTAGAGGAAGCTTTCCATTATGCTGCATAATAAAAGAACTCACTCATAGCTCACCTCAAAGAGATGAGGTTATTCTAGAGTGCTCTCATGGGCTTGTCATTGTCCTTCCCCTCCTCATTCTCCATGGGCTCTTTATATAGCCTCCATGAGGATTAGATTAAGCTAATCTTCTTGATTAACATAATCCTAGATGATGTATGCCATCTTTGAAAATATGGAGCATAGTGGATGGGACAAGTCCCCACCTTGGTCATCATGCAAAAAGCCAAGGGTGGTGGTAGACAACATAGAGAAATGGAGCTAGATTACAAGAGGTGGGTGTCCAAAGCACATTATTATAATATATTTACAAGAAGGACAGAGTGGAAAGTTGGTGTGGTGAAAGAGAGAAGAAAATTGCATGTAGCCAGCAGTCTATGCCTTTGTAACTTTAAATCCGTGAGGAATTTGAAAAAAGTTTCTTCTGCAACTTTGTAGACGAGGTCGAAAACAATTGGGCTTCGCGTGGATTTTCTTGAAATTCACTTTTTCTTGGGAGTTATTAAGATTATAAAAAACGACTTCTAAAAGCTGCTTTGACTTCAGTCTCCCATATGTATATAAATATATATAAGCATGTGACAAAAGGGGTCCATGCTTGTAAGCTTTTGTGCAAGATCCAAATGACACCATGATGTGGATATTGACTTGTGTTCTAGGGTGAGGTGTCCTCTAATGATGGTGATAGATTCCAAATCTTAGTGATGCAGATGGAGTCCATGTGTAGTTGGAGGCTAGTCCTTTGAAAAATCTATGCATTCACTCAACTCCTAGGTGTAATCCATTTTTATCTTCACTAAGATAACCATCCCTTTTAACCTTTACATTGACATGCCTTCTAAGAACTTGTTCCCCCCATTTGCTAGAGTTATCATAATCGAGAAGCAATGTAGCATACCTAGTGCTTGAAGAGTAAACCCAAAGTAATATGGTAAGCTTTTGATAGGGGCTTTGGCCAAATTTTGTGGTAATAATCCAGGTTGTAAAAAACCCGGATCACTGTCTATCAATGAGTATGCATTGAAGGTAAGGAGCATTGCAGATGCCTTGGCAGTAATTGATGCAATGCCCGATGATGATTATTTGGTGTCGTCTACCTTGGGTGGACTTAACAATGAAAAGGCTTGGAAGTCTTTTATAACTTCCGTATATGTCAAAAAGCCATTTCCAGATTTTGATGAGTTGGTCTCCCTTATGATCACTAAAGAGATCAACATGCAGAGTGAGACATCTGAAAGAAGTGATGAACAGGTCCAAGCTTTCTACTCCAGTTCAGGAAGGGGACGTGGCAGGTTCTCTTCAAGAGGCCGTGGTACAAGACGTGGTAGTGACAACCAGAAAAATAGATTGAATCAGCAATTTGGCGATATGCACGTTTTAGGAGGTCGTGGTAACTTTAGAGGCAGGGGAGCTTTAGAGGAAGAGGTGGATGGCAGAACAGAGGTTCTAACAACTATGGTATTGTGTGCCACTACTGTGGCAAAATAGGTCATATTGCAACCCAATGTTATGCTAAGAAAGATGATATCCGTAGTGGTAAGTTGCAGCAACGAAACTATGCATCGTCTTCACGACAGATTGAAGACAAAAATGAACGTCTGTTTGTTATGCAGCATATGCTGAATGCTGCTATAGGAAAGGGATCACATGATGATGTTTGGTATGTTGATTCAGGTGCATCCAATCATATGACCAGCCATGCAGAATAGTTTGGAGAGATACAGAACTTGCAGAATGTAGGTTATGTGCAGACGGGTGATGACTCATGCCACCCAATTTCACACATTGAAAAAGTTCCCTTGTCCTTGCATGATGGTAAGACAAAGAGTCTTTTAGATGTATTACATGTGCCATCTATTACAAAGAACTTGGTGTCAGTCGATCAAATGGTAGAGCAAGGGCTGCAAGTCAGATTTAATGCAAAGGGCTGCTTTATAGAAGATTTCAATGACAAGTACAGGTTGGTAGCAAAGGGAAGTAGAGTTGGACGTATGTTTACTCTGGACGTTGGAATTCCTACTATGAATGCTGCTATGTATGCCAAAGGAAAAGGTGTTGTTGCAGACATTGAAATTTGGCACAAACGCATTGGACATGCAAATGTACAAAGGCTGAAATTAATGCAGTCTCAAGGGTTGGTTACAGGTTTGTCTATATTTAAAGTTGCAGAATTTCATAAGGTATGCAAAGCATGTCAGTTTGGTAAGCAGGCAAGACAACCCTTTTCACATGATAGAGATGTAAGCAGAAATATCCTTGATGTTGTGCATACAGACATTTGGGGGCCTACACAAAATGTATCTCTTGGAGGCATTTTATACTTTGTCACATTCATTGATGATCGTTCTAGAAAGCTGTGGGTATATTTTATGAAGGAAAAGAGTGAAGCATTTGAGCACTTTAGAACTTTCAAGGCTGCAGTTGAAAGAGAAACAAGCTTGAAAGTAAAGTGCTTGAGGTCAGATGGAGGGGGAGAGTACCTCTCAAATGAGTTCAGTGATTTTCTGAGGTATCATGGGATAAAGAGACAATTCACATGCAGGTATACCCCACAGCAAAATGGGGTTACAAAAAGGAAAAACATGCATATTGCAGAAGTTGCACGCGCCTTGATGGCTGAAAAGAATATGCCTAAGCATTTTTGGTCTGAGGCTGTTCATACTGCTGTTTATATTATGAACAGAACTCCCACAGCTGCAGTTCATGGTATGACCCCCGAAGAATGTTTTACAGGTAAAAAGCATGATGTTTCACACTTGAAAGTGTTTGGTTGCATTGCGTATGTCCATGTGCCAGATGAGTTGTGGAGGAAACTAGATCCAAAGGCTAAAAATTGTATCTTTATTGGATACTCTTTAGAGCAGAAAGGGTATCGCTGTTACAACCCTGTCACATGTAAGTTTAGAGTGAGCAGGGATGTCATCTTTGATGAAATGAGCACTTGGTATGTATCGATTGGTGATGCATTGGATGTTGATGATGATCATGATACTCATGTGCAGGCTAAAAAGCAAGAATCATGGACTCTTAGTGGACCAGAGACATCATCTAGTAGTCCTTGGTCTGGGAGACTAAGGAGTACCTCTACATCTTCAAGTGCATCTAGTAGCACTACAGGTAAAGATAAAGGAAAGAATAAAGTGACAGAAGGCATTGATGCAGTTCTTGATGGAGACTCCAGTGGCTCAAAGAGGTTGGATGATGAGCTTGGCATTCCTTCAGTGAGGACTCCAGGTGTGCAGAGAGCACGCATTAATGCAAAGACTCCATTGAGTGATCCAGTGGTACGCAGGTCTAGCAGGGTGAGATACCCAGTTAAAAGATTTGGTTTTGAAGGTTATGCAACTCACCATTATGCTTATATGGTGAAACTAGTTGAGGATGTTGAGCCCACATGTTTTGAGGAGGCTGTTGGTCATGCTCATTGGGATGCAGCAATGGATGAGGAGATGGCTGCATTAGAGGCCAATAAGACTTGGGATCTAGTATCATTGCCAAAGGGAAAGAAAGCTATTGGATGTAAGTGGGTTTATAAGACTAAGCACAATGCAGATGGTTCTATTAGCAGGTACAAAGCTAGGCTGGTTGCAAAAGGCTATGCTCAAACATATGGCATAGATTATGATGAAACCTTCAGTCCAATTGCTAGGATGGCAACTGTCAGATGTGTGATTGCTTTGGTAGCAGCCAAAGGTTGGAGGTTGCAGCAAATGGATGTGAAGAATGCCTTCTTGCATGGTGATTTGCATGAAGAAGTGTATATGGATTAGCCAGCAGGTTATGAAGATTTAGAGCATCCCACATATGTGTGCAGGTTGAAGAAGGCGCTCTATGGGCTCAAGCAAGCACCTAGATCATGGTTTGACAAGATCAGAGAGTATCTTGTCAATATTGGCTTTTATGTTTCTGATGCTGATCACTCACTTTATGTGAGAAAGGGAGATGAAGGTTTGGTCATCATAGTCATCTATGTGGATGACTTGATTATAACAGGTGATAGTGATAGTGGAATTGCTGAAGTCAAGGGTTGTTTGAAGATCAAGTTTGAGATGAAGGATTTAGGTGAGCTAAGGTACTTCCTTGGCATTGAGGTGATCAGATGTGATGATGGTATATGGCTGTCCCAAAGTCAGTATGGCTTGGATATGTTGTCCAAGTATGGTATGACTGCATGAAAACCACTTTTAGTCCCGTTGGAGCAGAATGTAAAGTTGAGTGGTGATGTTGGGGATGAGATAGAAGACCCTACTATGTTCAAGAGGATAGTGGAGAGTTTGATCTACATGACCATTACAAGGCCAGAATTGAGCTACGCTGTTGGTCTTGTGAGTCAGTTTATGCAAGTACCTAGAAAGCCACATTTGGATGCAGTCAGATGCATATTGAGATATGTGAAGTCCATATTACATTATGGACTTTTCTATGAGGCAGGTACAGATGTACAGGTGTTTGGATACACAGATGCAGATTGGGCTGGTAGTATGTCTGATAGAAGATCTACCAGTGGATACATGTTCTCTCTTGGTAGTGCAGCAGTTTCTTGGAGCAGCAAAAAGCAATCTACAATTGCTTTGTCGAGTACAGAGGCTGAGTATAGAGGTGCTGTTATTGCAGTATGTGAGGTAGTATAGCTGCAAAAAACACCATATTGGGGAATATGGGAATTTCCCATAAGTTTGGGACACATGGTCAAATCTTTGGATTTGTCATAACTTAAACACTATAACTCCAAATCAAGCGCTCTATAGCTCAATAGATCCCATTTTTCAAGCGCTTTCTAATGATAGGTCACATCATATGGTTTTGAGAAACTTATGGGCATGTTATTCAGGTGCCACCTTTTTAGTATTCAAAAAATGGGAATTGGGAGATTCCCAAACTCACTAATATTGTGTTAAAAGTTATTGGCTAATTTGGATGTGCAGATGGAAGGTCCAGTTGTCATTTATTGTGACAACATGAGCAGTATACAGTTGGCTAGGAACCCTATGTTCCATGCCAGGACAAAACATATTGAGATACACTACCACTTTGTGAGAGAGAAGGTACTAGCAGGTGAGATTGACTTGGTGTATATCAACACACAGGATCAGATAGCTGACATCTTCACGAAAGCATTGGGTACAGAGAAGCTTCAAAAGTTTCGAATCTTACTTGGAGTTGCAGAGATGCAGTTGAGCTTGAGGGGAAGTGTTGAGATGACAAGCTCAACACATGCGGACATTGATGATGGACCGCCTAGTTAGATGGGTCCACATGTCTACACTTAGCACGTCGGTGGTCATTATGACTCACACATGGCCACTGACTCATTACTTATTATATTCAGGTTGTTACACCTATTTACAGCTAGCATAGTTATAGCACCAGTCAACTAGTGTAGTCGGTTATGCATTGTTTGACTTAGTAGGCCACTTTCCTTTTATCTTGTATCTTATCTATACTTTGTGTATATTGTAAAGAGTGTGGAAGAAGAAGAAGAAATCAGCAAGAAAACGTTTTGGCCTCCATCTCTCTTCTTGTCTCTTGAGTGAGCTTCTCCTTGTGCATTCTGTGTGTGTTCGGCGCAGCATCTTGAGGAACTCCCCCCACCACGCGATTCTTGACATGAGAGGGATGCAAAGCTCAACCTCTTTGCCCATAAGGCATAATCCCATTCTGTTCCCCTAAAACAGCACAAATCAGGACTCTAGTATCCTAAATTCTTGGTCAACGTTCCTTG
Source organism: Lygodium microphyllum (assembly GCF_053477565.2). Lineage (NCBI taxonomy): Eukaryota > Viridiplantae > Streptophyta > Polypodiopsida > Schizaeales > Lygodiaceae > Lygodium > Lygodium microphyllum. The sequence goes on from NC_141137.1 coordinate 115,313,576, forward strand.
TTGTTCATTTCCTTCGAGAAAAGTTCCCGGCCAACCGGAACCACCCATCCGTAGGACGGACCCATGGCCACATCCACCGCACTTTCTTCAGGTTTGCTTTAGTTGTTTAATTACCTACCACATTTTAGTTGGACACGCATAAAACAGCTTCCTTAATTAGCCAATTAGTCACTGGTTCCTTCACGTAATCTTAGCACTTGACATAGAAAAACAGTGTCAAACAAGTTCCTTTTCAACACGTTATCTTATTAATCAGTCTTTGGAATACATTATAATAATCCAGCCTGAAGGCTAATCCATAATCTGTCCGAAGGCGATCCATAATCCGCCCGAAGGAAATCCAGCAATCCACAAGGATTACTAATCCAAGTTTCCACCCGTAGACTAGTATACGGGCCTCAAGGTCCAATCCTGAGTCACATCCGCCTCTTGTGTAGGGCCCGGAAGGCAAGGGATTTATGGCTAGAGCCCCCCTTGGCACCCAAGCATCCTCCTAATCCAAGTAGCACCCAATGGAGAGACCTCTCACGGTGGGTTCAGTCCACGTTCCCGGCATGGCTAACAACCCCCTTGGTTAGGGTCACGTAGACAGTTGGGGGTAATTGATGCTGTCTCTCCCTCCAGGCCTTCAACCTGAAGCATTAATTAATTATTCCATCTTTAGTTCTTTGAGCAAAGCAATATAAACAGTGCTCCTAAACTATACAAACACAATCAATCCAGTGGTCGTTTTTATTTGTCCAACTACTAAGGTCTGAATCCTTTTCTTCGAATGCGTCCAACATCTGATCCGGGATCAATTGTGACTTGGCAAGATCCTCAAGGGTTTGTTTGTTTACTCTTTTGTCCTTGGGTTAGGGTCATACCCTGTGCACACAAATTAACCAACACCTTAGGTTTCTTAAGTTAAGACAATAAATCTTGGCGACCATGTTGCTCTAACTTGATTTGTTAGTTGCTTGCTAGGAAATTCATAGTTACCTTATCTTGGCAAATCAATCCAAGAAGGGTGATGTAGCAGGATGTCTACTCATCCTCTTGCACAATAGGCTTGCACTAGAACCTCCCAACCTCATTCCAAGGAGTGGCAAATCTATCTTGTGATTAAAACACAAGCCATGCTATGTTGCAACTTGTTGCACAAGTGTCGCACCTAACTCATGAGATCATTTCACCCATCAAACAACATTTCTTGGTCAAGGAATTTGTTTAGTCAAGATGTAGGGTTTGGGGTGTCTTCTTACCCAACCCAACGCTAACCTTGCTAGACAAATAACGTTTGGGCCTAGGGTTTCTAGGTTCAATCAGAATTTTAGTATTAGGTCGTTTGATCCTTAGGGTAAAAACCCTAGATCGTTACTATATGGGCATCCAATTAACCCAAACATTCCGTGAATGTGGGTAGGACCTTTGGGTTTGAAGGTCTCGACTTGGCATCCCAAGTGCGATACTAGGTAGAATTTCTAACGTGCTAAAACCTACCTAGCACTTTCAGGTGTTCATCATACCATCTAATCATGCTTTTACGAATCCCTAGAGGGTTATAACATTACAAGTGATTTAGCTAAATTGGTATACTTGTCTTGCGACAAGGAACGATCCTTTCTTAGAGATGCTAAACTTGTTCTAAAGGTGTAAATAGTTGCAAGACATCACATTACGCGTAAACATGTGATTCATTACTTCTATGCAACTATAAGATTTGTAATAACTATTTCTTTTCCTTGCAAAAATCATGATTATTGACAATTCGGGAAATAAGTTGCACAAAACCTACATAGATTTACATCAAGAGTTTTTTCCTATAACCTTTCATTTAATGCAATCGAATTTCATGCTTTGATATGACATGCAACCTTTTCTAGATGCAACTTCGATAAATGAAGTTCATACATGACAAATATTATAAGACTAATGTTGACTTAATCCATTCTACAAGCATCTTTGCATGCAACATGCAAGTCCATAGTTTCATTTTGATGCCATGCAATTCTTTGGACAACATCTAACAAATGTTAACGATTTTCCTCATGCAAATCACAACAAGGAAGCTATTGCCTTAATGCAATATATGCTTGTTCTTTCTTTCAAGAAGGAAGACCATGATAAATTTAAACAAAATTTCCATCTTTTTAACCTATGCAATATGTGTTTAGGTTTATCACTTTAGAAATGCATGAAAAGGGCAATATGCGACTAAGCTCATAAGACGAATAAGTATTTTACATTCATAACTTTGGAAATGCAAGCAACCCAATTGCATGACATGCACCAACCCTTGTCCATCGTTCAAGGAGATAATTTCTCAACTGTATTTTTATATTTACTACATGAATTAGACACAAGCATAAATGCATTCTTCCCATGGAGTTAAGTGTGCCTAATGCATTTCTTTTACGTGGAATTAAACTCGTAGAACCTCGGATTGAGGACTCGTGGGGATGTCCATGCGTATGCTCGGGGAAGAACCTCCTGCGTGTGTGCCTTGCATCTTTTGTTTTGGGGCCATTTATCCAATGTAATTTTTTATTGCAACAGATTTCCTTGGGTTACTCGTGCGACCTAAAGATTCACAGCCCGCGATCTTCCATTCTCGCGCAGGATCATGGCCTTAGAGGCTTGGATTTTAAACCCTAGGGATAAGCCTATGCACAAGGCTTAAGGATGCTTGCCTTTAGAAGCTTCTAAGAAGCTTATGTATCTCAGTAGAAGCTACATGGAGGGGGGTAATGATTGATGACGATGATGGCGGGGAGTATGAGCAGCAGCCTGGTGGCTATAGGCAGATTGCATGGTGGAGTGGCGACGAGTAGTGGCAGCATGGCACGGCAGCAGCAGCAGTCCTTCCTTCTCTCTCTTCCTTCATGCCTCCCCCCAAGGATAAGGGGAAGGTTATATAGTGTGTAAGGAAGGGGGGGAGATCCACCATGTGGAGGCTTCATGCCTTCCCTTCCTCATGCATCCCCACACCACACTCCTCCCTCTCTCCACTTAACTCACTCCTCCACACACTCTCTCTCCCCTTCCATGCATCAACTGAGGGGAGGGGTAATGAATTAAAAATTTTGCACTACTTTAATCATTTATCCATTTGCCTTTATGTAAGGGGTGTTTCTTGTGTGGCTTGCGAGTTTTAAGCCTCGGCCTCATTTGCACAATGCGGATGGGCTCATTATTGCACGTGCAGGGTAAGGACTTTGTCACTATCATTATTCAGTTGTGGGAGATGACTTTGCACAGCTTTTGCACGGGCGTGTGGTGATCAAGGTCCTTTAATATTTCGAGCAAAAATATTACATTCTCTCCCCCTTAGAAGAATCAAGATGTCCTCATCTCGAGAAGAACTGGGGGTATTGTTGGTTGAGAGTACTTTCATCCATCCAAGTGGCATCCTCCTCGGGATAATCTTTCCACTGGATGAGACATTCTCTTAAGGTATTGTTGGTTGAGAGTACTTTCATCCATCCAAGTGGCATCCTCCTCAAGATAATCTTTCCACTAGACGAGACATTCTCTCAAGGTTCCAGATCTCAATTGTCTCTCCCTAACATCTAAGATCCTGTCAGGCCATAGCTCAAGGACTCCTTGGCTAGGCATTACAACTTGTTGATCATCAAGTACATGGATAGGGTTAGGTACATACTTCTTGAGTAGGCTAATATGAAATACATTATGAACCTGTAAGTTCTCAGGGAGTTGAAGTCTATAAGCATTAGGCACTAGGCACTTGAGAATCTTGTAGGGTCTAGAACACCTTGGACTTAGCTTCTTGCATTCACCTAAGGATAGGGAACTCTTCTTTGGGTGTACGTGAATGAAGACCATGTCTCCTTCAGTGAAGGGTCTACCTTGACGTTTCAAATCCTCATATGCCTTCTATCTATCCTTGGCGGCTTGGATGTCCTACCTTATTGACCCACCATCTACCTTGAAGCTTCAATCCTCAAGGTTAGATCCGAGAAGTTTAAAGGACTTCGATAATCGTGCCCATAAAATGCTTGAAAAGGGGTCATCTGAATGCTTTGCTAGTAGGAAGCATTGTAGGAAAACTCAACTAGTGGCAAGTATTGAATCCACTTTTTTGGTTCATGGCAGCAATGTGCCCTTAGCATATCCTTGATGACTTGGTTGACTCGCTCCATTTGACCATCGGTTTGAGGATGGTAAGCTGTACTAAAATAGAGTTGAGTCCCAATGGCTTTGAAGATAGCTCTCTAGAAGTGTGATGTGAAGAGAGAATCACGATCACTAATGATTCTTTTGGGTAACCCATGCAGTTTGAATATCTCCTTGATGAACAACCTTTCAATGTCTGAGGCTTTATAGTTTGTCTTAACAGGGATAAGGTGTGCAACCTTGGTCAGCATATCCACCACAACCATAATGGAGTTGTATCCTCCCTGAACTTCGAACAGGCCAACAACAAAGTCCATACTAATGAATTCCCATTTCATTTGGGGAATGTCAAGTGGTTGCAACTTTCCTAGCATTTTGACATGTTCGGCCTTAATACGTTGACAAGACAACATTCAGTGAAATATTTGAGAACATCACTTTAAGCCTCTCCCAATAGTAGCTCTTTCTGACTGCATTGAGGGTCTTGGCATAGCCAAGATGTCCTGAAAAAGGGGAGTCATGAGATTCCCAAAGTATCTTTTGCTTGAGTAACTGTCTTGCCGGTATACATAATCTTGTTCTATAGTAGACAAGCCCATTATCGATAGTGAATTCTTGATACTTAGGCTATAGCTTCGGTTCTTGATCCTTGATAGGGATCTCCCTTAGCATATCTTGATAGGTTGGATCATGTCATGCCTCTTCTCTAGCTAGCTCAAGTATTGGATTGTTTGGCATGGATACCTTTGTGGCTAGAGATCTAGCTGTTGATGGATCTTGCAAGATTAGAGAATTTAGAAATGCCTTGCACAACTGAGTGCATCGGCAACTACATTCTCCTTTCCAAGCCGGTATTTGATTTCAAAATCATATTCCTCCACCACTTCAATCCATCGACTTTGCCTCATGTTGAGCTCATTCTGGGTAAAGAACCACTTAAGACTTTTATGATCCGTCACTAGGGTAAACTTGTTACCCAGTAAGTAGTGTCTCCAAAGCTTGAGAGCATGGATGATAGCTAACAACTCTAGATCATGGGTAGCATAATTCTTCTCATGGCTCTTTAGTTTCCTTGAAGAGTATGCTATAGGATTACCTTCCATAAATGAATATATTTCCCTACCCACTAATTGATCCAAAATCTGATCAATAAGCGGCAATGTGTAGTAATCCTTAACTGACTGCTTATTCAGCTCTCTAAAATCTACACATAATCAGATCTGGTTGTTTTTCTTCTTCCTAATAACAACTGGTGAACACCATTATGTGTTTTGTACAGGAAAGATTAAACCAGCTTTCCTTAACTTTTGTAACTCCTCAAATAGATCGTCCCTTAATTCAAAAGGTATACGCCTTACTTTCTGATGCACAGGACGACTGCCTTCTTTTACAAGAATAGTATGAACAGCCAGGCTGGAAGGGATGCCTCTCAGCTCATCATAACTCCAAGCAAAGATATCGCGGAATTCTTGAATCAAGGACACATAGTCCTCCCTTTCTGCTGAACTGAGCATGGAACCTAATTTAATTGTCCGTGAATCATTCAGTGTGCCAAGGTCTAACTCAATCACATCTGCATCTCTTATCCTATCTTGCGGCTCTATCGGCTCATTTAGAGTTATCTGATAGATATCCTCTGTAGTGGATCCCTCTTTAGATTCATCGTTGGATGATGTCTCACTACCAGGTGGATCGTCTTCTATCTCTAATTCAGTAGAAGATAAAGGAGCTCTCTCACTTTGAGGAGACTCAGGATAAGCATCGACTATTACTCGATCAGCACCTCTACCTAGAACCACTCGACCGGCGGGTATATCAACTTGACAGTCTGTTCGTAAGATCCAAGGCCTCCCTAGCAAAACTCGATAGCTAGGATGTCCTGCAAATCTAATCACCCTAAAGTCCAAGAAACATTCTACACTCGCAACTATAACATGGACCTTAGTAACGCAACCTTCTGGTTGTCTTAGACTATCATCAGCCATTCTAAGAAGAGTGGAGCTGTCTTTTTGGATGCCTAGACCCAATCTCTCCATCAATTCTGAACTCATGATATAGACGGAGGATCTAGCATCTACAATGGCATGTTCCACTAATATTCCATCCACATAAGATGGAACCCTAGGGCAGTTCTTTTCAGCATGGTCAAACCAATCTTCCCCTACTCTTGCTATGCCCAAAGGTTCTACAATATACCCAATACGCAGGATCTTCTTAAATTCCTTGCGTACTCCTAGAGATAATTTGATCAATTGCAAGAGATTCACATCTGGCTTAACTTCACAGAGAGAACTTGCTAGATCAAAGTCATGATAAGTAGCCAAAGCTCTCTTTTCTCACCAAACCATCCTCCCTTTTGGTATTTGGACCGGTTTTGGTGCTTCTTTCTTAGCTCTTGCCTTCTTTATTGGCACTTCCTCATCCTTCTTAGGGTCGCCTTTCCTATTAACCGGCCTTAGCAGTCCCCCTTCCATGCTAGGATTCTGGACTTGTGTCCCCTTATCCCCTTGTTTAGGGTTTGCCTCAACCGGTTTTGTATTATCTTTGTCAACCTCTTTAGCCTTTTGGCCTCTTGTCATGGCTCTTAAGTTAGAGGTTTCAGTATCATTGACTCGCACAGCCTCAATAAGGCTGACTCCGTTGCATTGTGGCAACTCTTCTATAGTTGTTTTTCCCCTCTGTAATATTTTTCTTGGTGCATCATTCTGTTGCAAGTTATTTCCTTGCGCTCTATGATTCACAGGGCCTAGCTGTTTACTCCCTTGTTGGAGAGAACTAATCTTACTCCAACAGGTAGCAGCTAAATGGCCCGACTTCCCACAAATGTCACATTTCACATTTGGACTGTTTCTGGGGAAGTGCTGTCCACCACACCATTTACAACTGAATCTAGAGGGTCCACCCTCTTCACGGCGTCGACTCCCTATCAGATTTTGTTGCTTCTTAACTTGTAGCTTGTGGTTTCGAAGAAATTGAAGGTCTCCATTACAAAAGTACATTCTCTCCCATGCTTTCTTTATCCTCCTTACGTGTATTACTCTCCATAGCAACTCATTTCAAATTAATTCTTCACCATATTGATGTCAAAACTGCCTTCTTACATGGTCACTTGGAAGAAAAAATCTACATGTCTCAACCATCAAACTTTGTTGATCCAAAATTTCCTACACATGCCTGTCTATGGCATAAAGCTCTTTATGGCCTAAAACAAGCACCAAGGCAATGGTATACTCATATTCATTCTCACTTACTAGACCATGGCTTTCGAAGGCTAGAAATAGATCATAACATTTATACTCTTCTTCAAGGCAACACCATCATTATCTTAGGTCTCTATGTTGATGGCATTCTTATCCTTTCCAACTCTCCTCACACAATGTCCAAAGCCAAATCTATCATATCTTCATAGATTGATATAACAGACTATGGTCCTATGCATTATTGTCTTGGCATTGAAATTGAACAGTCACCACATCCATCAAAATGCATCAACATATCTACATTATCTTTATTCTCTCCCATTATTCCATGCTAAAATGTAATCCCATGGTCACTCCACTTGCCCAAAATCTCCAATTAAATCCATCCTCATCCCATTCTCTTTCAACCGACCAAGCTCGTGAAATGGAGACTATTCCTTATAAAGAAACTCTTGGAAGACATCAGGATTGGGTATCAGCCTCAGTAAATTCCAATCTTCGCCAATAATAAAGCATCAATCTCTGTCATTCAAGGCCCAAAATTAAGTATTAAACTCCGCCATATTGATATGAGATATCATTTTGTACATGAATTGGTTGAAAATTCCCATATCATCCTTCAATGTGTACCATCATGTGATAATGATGTTGATTTCCTCACCAAATCAGTTCCTCACTTGAAGTACAAAATTGCCATGCAAATCCTTTGCATGATCTGATGGGGAGGGGAAAATATTCTAGCTAAATTGATGAATTGAATGTAATATTTTATCTAGAGATACCTATGGAATCCTTTTGAGGGGGGATGTAAAGATAAAGTTGTAGATAAGGATACAAGTTTGGATAAGATAAGGACAAGTCTGTATGTGGACAAAAGGATCTCATATATATCCACTTTGTAAATATCTTAGATATTTAGATATGAAGCTCACCTACCTCATTTAATTTACCATGTATATATACAACTAATAGCAATGAAATGTTCAACTGTAGTTCATTCCATTTCTATATTTTCCTCTATCTCTTTTCCTTATTGTGCACAATATTCTCTTATCTACAAGTTCCTGATTTTCACTACACTCTATAGTACCCATGTTTTCATCATGGGGGATTCACTAGTAGTAGTAAGGAGACGTCACTTGCGTGCAAGAAATATATGAAAATACCCCTTATCTACCACCTATTTATGGGACCTTACCTTATAAAATATACCTTCCTTCCCTTAAATAACCCCCCTCCCTTACACTCATGTGGTACCATATAGTAAACCCTAGTGGACCCTCCTGGGGTTTTTGTACAATATATTAAGTTTAGATTAGACTTCTATTCTTTTTTTTTGGCAAAATTCTATAAGTATTTTTTTACTACTCTTTTCATTCTCTTTCATGTAAACGGTATGATTAATCAAAAGCCTTGAAATGAAATATAATTTTTTTGTCGATATACATACCTATATGCATTTTGATATCAATATTCATGTTTATTTACAAAAGTGTATACATCTCTCAATGCCATATTGATTTGTACGGCATATTAGTGATTATTGGTTGGACCTAAGATGCTTATTGTTTAGGGTTTAATACATTCTTTTAGACATCTATTACCTAGGTTATAATGCCTGAGAGAAGAATAATCATTATCGTAATAGAAGTATGTAATAGGAAACACGAAGAAGAGAATTGGATCACTCATACATAGCATTGCTCATTTTGGATACATATGTGCCTAACTATGAAGAGATATTTTTGGGTAAAAGTACCTACAATTGAAAATATATCAAAGCAATCAAAGGGTAAAATTTTAACTCTCACACAAAGGAAGATGGATTCTCACCTTGTAACACAGGTGTTAGTACAATATGTATTCATGCAAAAACAAATACATGTTGCACCCATTGTAACCATTCAATGAAACATTGCAAATAATGTATTTGCATCACATTGAGAATGAGTAATTTCATGATATATATGTAACTAATTCTATCGTATTTGCAAAAGTATACCTTTCAAATTACTATGAGTTAAAAAATATTGAGATTTTTGCAAGTTCTTTTAAGTGTTACCACCTTGAAATTGGTAGACTACTCTTTGAGGGGCATACAACAAAGTAGCTCGTAGAGAACCTTGTATTTTTTAGGACTCCAAGTACATATTTCCCAAAGGGGGTCAAGAATATGGAAACCTCAAGGCTATACATGTATTGAATATCATTAGGATAGGATGATTATTATGTAATGGTGATATATTACACGTGTAGCACAAAAATTTTGGCAAACATATTGAACTCTATAAAGCCAAGTACTCGCTCTTATACACCTAACTTGGTTCATATCAATTGCAATTTTTACACATATGTTTAAGGAATGTGAGGATTTGAGACATACCAAAAGCACATACATCATAAAAAGTGCATTAGAGGATTATGCAACTAGGACTCTAGGCAAAACTTGGATGTCAAAAATCACTCACAATCCTAACATGTTAGAGTGTTGAGTCACAACAAGGGACATGGATTTTAGGTAAAATTTTACTCTCTTGGTTGTCTATTTTCTTACTTTGAATGGATGAGCTAACTTTTATTCCTAATTGCAAGTACTTTGTTGTACAACAAGCATTATGCCTACTATTCAAGTATTGTAGATAGAGGATACTCAAGGGTGAATGGTTATGCCTTGCTCAAGGTACACATGAAAGTACAACTATGGATGTTACTATCATCTATAAGGGTTATGAGCCCCAAGTATTGTAGATGGAGAATGGTTGGCTCTTGAATATAATGCACAAGGAAATCACAATGTTAATGGAGAATCCACTTGCTAGATTTTATTTTAAATTAAATGCCAACTTTCATATTTTTTTGGCTAATGGAATATTGTCCCTTTGCAAAATTGTACACTCATAATATTTTAAATTTTTATTATTTTCAAAATTGATGTGTATTTATGGATTTATATTCAAAACTATTTAAATATATATATGTGTATTACATACATTAAATTTTGAGACAAAATACATGTGTTTGTGACTGCACATCGGGGGAGAGAAATGTCTACCTTAACCTTAATTATTTTGAACACATATAAACATATTTTTTATCAAGATAAGATGCATATATCTAAGCACAGACCTGGGATAGGGAGAAGATACCTACCTTTCAACATTAATTGATAAAGTATATCTATATTCTTGCAATTTACAATGAAATTTTTGAACATGTTTAACATCCTTTTGTTGACGTATGACATATACTTACACACGCATAATGACCAAGGGGGAGAGGGGACTCCTTCAATATCATAGCTAACAAAATGTGCAATTTCCACATCAACATGTTTTCATATACATGTGAACTCTACAAAGTTGTTAAGTAAATCCATAATTGAACATTGTATGTGAACAGTTCTTTAATGGTTTAAAACTTGGGGTTTTTGTAGTGAAACTACTTTAGTTATCATTTCATTGTTCATTTTACACATTCTCTCTTCATCTATTTACATCCATCACATCCCTCCTTCTTACTACAATGGATGCTCACGTATACTAACTCTTTCAAGCTTTACTCCTTTGATGATCTCACTTTGATTTAGTTTTAACAAGCTACAGTTTACCATTATATTTCTCAAGAGACATATTGTACTACATTATCATTGTCGTTTGCACCTTATATTGATCTAGATAGTAATTGTTGAGCTCAATGAGATTCACCTCACATGAATTTTTGGTCTCAACCTTTAGTGTTTCTACACCTTGAACAAGCATAGTATCTCCTATCAACTCCGAAACCTTTGCATTAAGTTGCAATTCAGCCTCTATTAACTTTGAAGGTCTAGGAAGAGGGATGATTCTATTTCTCTTCAATACAAGACCCAACCTAGTCTTTACATCCTTGAATATTTTTTAGTAAGTCATTGTACTAATTGAGAACTTGTTTAAAATATCTTTCAATGTGGACTGAATCACCTTTTTCTTCAAAGCCTTGAACGTTGGATTGCTCAAAGAATTTTCCAATGTACTTTTCTTTACTAATTTTATAATAGATGATCCAAGCTTGCACTCATCCTCACCTAGGTTTTTATTCTGAGATTTCTTGCATGTTTCAGTATATCACTTTCATTAACCATTATTCACAATTAACTCATTGACTAGCTTCTTCTTTCATTTGCACTCTTGTGTTGTTAGCTTGTTGTGGATCTTTCCAAGATCATCAAATTGTGCCTTTGTCTCCTCATATGAGATACCAATGTCATGGATAGCATCTTACATTGTGACAATGTGATTATTTTGTTGAATTATAGTCTCATTCAGTTGTACCACTTATTGTATAAGTTGTTGTATATTATGAAGTTGTATGTGTAACGACACATCATGATTTTTTTTAATGGTTGATTAATAGGTTGAAAAACTATGATTTCATAATCATTGAGCCACTTAGTGTAACCAAGAAACCCATTATTACCCTCATAGACATACTTCAAAAAATTGGTAATTTCTAAGAATGTTGAATGTTTATTGGTTAGGGGATCAATTGGTTAGATCCCCTATGATCAGCCCACACTCCACATGCTTCAAACCTTTTTTCTTATAACTCTCTAGAGCATGAGTGTCATCACTAATACATTGGGTACTTTTGAGAAATGGGGCATATTTGTCCTCTAACTCAAGATGCAACTCCTTTTTCCTTGTATTCATTTTACTTATTTCTTGTGCCCTAGTTACAAGTATATAAATTCATTACACATATAAGAGAATTTTAGTGGTCAAAAATGGGCCCTCTAAGAAAATACAACCTTGAACTTTCTCTCTCTAAAAAAATAGCACATTTTCTCATTTTTGGGCCAAAAAGTATCCCCATCTATACTAAATGGTCGAGATATTGAACCTACTTCTTCCTTGAGGTGAAAGCAACATCATTAAATGCCCAAAAATTCAAAACTTTCGAAAAATGAGAGTTTCTTCTAAATCCTTTCCCGCTTCTATAGCCATGGTGCAAAATCCACCACGTGTAGGTACAATGGTGAATACAAACTCACACAGTTCACCACACATAGGTGCAATGGTGGACACAAATGTGCAACAACCTCCTCTCAACACTAATGCCAAGTATCACCTCCACATAGACATAGAGAATGTTTATGTTCCATTACAAAAAAGGAGGGGAGGAAATTACATCTCAAAAACAATGAAGATGCAACTACGTGAAGGAGGAGCAAGGCATGTCTACCTTTGGTGTGACGATTTTCTTTATCCAAAGATCCTCACACTATTAGCACCCACCCCTTTCAAACCCAACTAACCTTCTTAGGTTTGTCGGACATGGCAAGAATGGCCTTCTTAGCTATTGTAAAGCTATCTCTACAACACCTACAATGGAGAGTGCAATGTTGCACATCAAGAGCAAAACCATCAATAACTTAAAGGTGGAATGCAACCTCCAAGAACAAAATATCAAAGCCCAACAACAGGAGATAGAAAGGCTGAACAAGAAACTCCAAATTTTGAGACAAAAGCAAACATTGTTTGGCCCTTGTTTGACAAAGGAAATGATAACTAATGAACATAGAGGATTTGAAGGTGGGATCTGGAGGTATGAAGAAACAAATAAGGGCTATCATGTTAGGAATCTATTGTCTTACTATTATGTGCTTTTTTCTTTAATGTCTCATTGCTTTACATTGTCCCTCTTGTTTAGGGATGTGCTACAACCAAACAAGGAAAATTGTAACCCCAATGTCAACCTTGCAAAGCGACCTAAGCCACTTGTTAGCTCAAAGATTGCAAAAGAACTCAAATAGGAGACTTCATGTTAGAGCAGCGCATCAAGGGGCCAATCCTTTTGTTGTAGGAGAGCTACAGTGGGGCCACGGCAATTCAGCCACTGGAGGGGTGCCTCCTCTATGTTTGTACTACCTTGGTATATTATACCAAGATGTGTGGGATCTCCCTCTGAGGAGTAAGGAAGGGAAATTGTTGGACTATGTCTTACTACAAACGTGATATCTACATTAGAAGTTAGGGCAACGTGCCCTTAAATGCTCCTAGCCACAAGGCCATGTGGGGTTGTCTTGAGAGTATTATAGAGGCTTGGCCAGTGCCTATAGCTAGTGTTGGGTCTGTTTTAGGTCCCGACAGGTGGTGTGTTTGCCAGGAGCCGATTATAAGTGGCAGTTTTTGTGCCTTGGTTGACTGGGACCTATTCTCTAGTGTATGCCAAAAATTAGCGAGCTAGATTCACAAGATTGTCAAGTGGAGCTCCAAAAGCAAGAAAGGGCTGAACGCGCTAGATGGCAAGCCGAGATAAACAAAAGATACTCTCTGCAAAGGAGTGGCCTGATATCTTTGCAAGGGTGGGGTCATGATAATCCTAGTTCGGGACAGAGTCCATTGGGGGAGACGAAGCTCTAGTTCTCCCCCCCTCCAATTAGTCCCTCCACTTTGAGTGGAGCTCTAGTTTTGGTTATTTGAAGCCCTGTAGCAAATCTGGTTGTTACCATGGTGGCACAACCTATTGCTATAGCTGCTAAAATAGTGGATTTTCTAGCCCCAGGTTTCTCCCTACCCATCTTTAATGGGTTTGCGGAAGAGGATGCCGAACTACACATTAACAAATTCCAGCAGTTGATGTTCAACTTTCGTATCCAGGATGAAGAACATTTAATGATGTTCTTTAATATGACTCTCAAAGGAAGAGCTACCATATGGTATCAAAGCTTAGAGGCCAAAACCATACCCACTATTGATTTATTTTTTGAAGCATTTCGAAGGGAATTTTCCCCTGAAAGGGGTGGTTAATATTGGCTACATATACTAAATCTAACACGTCAAGAGCCACATGAGGATATCCAAGAATATGCAAAGAAGTTAAAAGATGACTTTTGCAAATTGCAAGCCTCAATCCCTATCCCAAAAATTGCCCCCAACTGCAATATTTTTTGCATGGTCTAGATTTCAACATTCAGCTGTAGTTGATTAATGTCACTTTGCTGGATTTGGACACTGCCATTCGACAAGCACAAGAAGTAGAATCTCGACTACAAGTGGCATATGCCTCTTGAACCAATCTTAATATGGGTCTAGTTTTGGGAAATAATTTGGTGTTGACCAATGGCAATGGAAAATAAGGGATAGCTATGACTAACCCAAACATGAGAGGAATGTCAAGATTGTGGGAGAGAAGGAAGGAGTCTCACTTGTAGCTTTCTTGCTTGCACAATGGGGGAATACACACAGAGGTGGAGGCTGAAAACAATTTTCCTCTTCTTAGTTGTGTAAGCCCAAAAGAACTCAAGTACAAAGAAATAGAAGAACCCTATGTATGGGTCTCAAACCAAACTCAACTAACTAAGGTGGTATACTAACTGAGCCACGAACTAGAGTAGATAAGGATAGCTATCATGTAGCTATTATTCATGGGCGGTGTACCAACCGCATCTGCAACTGACAAGTCGGTGACATAAATACACAACGGTCACCCTGGCGTATCACAAGTGGAGCTCGATATCTCAACACTCCCCCTCGAGCTCAATCCCAATTCCTGCACACCAAGCAGGTCTCTGAACTTGCGCAGCTTCTCTGCGCCCAATGCCTTCGTGAATATGTCAACTACCTGATCCTCTGTGCTGACATAAACTAGATCAATAAGACCTAGCAAAACCCTCTCTCGCACATAGTGATAATGCACCTCAATGTGCTTTGTTCTAGCATGATAGACTGGGTTATTTGCCAAGTGTATACTACTCATGTTGTCACAATAAATGACAACTGGCCCATCTGTAGACTGATGCATATCATAAAGTAGCTTATGCAACCAAGCTACCTCACATGCAACCATTGCTGCACCCCTGTACTCAGCCTCTGTGCTCGACAAGGCAACTGTAGGCTGTTTATTGATGCTCCAAGTGACTGCAGCACTCCCAAAAGAGAACACATATCCACTGGTAGATCGTCTATCAGAAATACTACCAGCCCAATCAGCATCAGTGTATCCATGCAACTGTATCTGAACCCCAGTCTCATAAAATAGTCCATACTACAATGTGGACTTCACATACCTGAGTATGCGTCTAGCCGCATCCAAATGTGGTTTCCTTGGAGCCTGCATAAACTAACTTACCAATCCAACAGCATAGCTCAAATCTGACCTGGTAATAGTCATATAAATCAAACTTCCTACTATGCGTCTGTACATAGTAGGGTCTTCTAGAAGCTCACCTGCATCTGTGCTCAGCTTCACATTCTGCTCCAAAGGAACTGAAATAGGCTTACAGCCTGTCATCCCATATTTGGACAACATGTCCAATCCATACTGCCTTTGCAAGAGCTATATCCCACTTGGTGATCTAATCACCTCAATGCCCAAGAAATAATGCAGCTCTCCCAAATCCTTGATCTCAAACTTCTGCTTCAATAGCATTTTCACATGAAGGATATCTTCATCACTGTCACCTGTCATAATCAAATCATCAACATCAATGACAAGCAGCATAATACCTTTCTCTTTTTTTCTCACATAAAGTGAGAAATCTGCCTTGGAAATCTGAAAGCCAATAGTGACAAGATACTGTCCTATCTTGTCAAACCATGTTCTAGGTGCTTGCTTCAAGCCATACAAGGCTTTCTTCAACCTGCAAACAAACTCAGGATGAACAGCATGCACATAACCTGGTGGCTGCTCCATATAGACCTCTTCTTGCAAATCACCATGCAAGAAGGCATTCTTTACATCCATCTGATGTAAAGACCATCCCTTTGATGCAGCCATAGCAATGACTGCTCTTATGGTTGCCATCCTTGCAACCGGACTGAATGTTTCTTCATAGTCAATGCCATATGTTTGTGCATACCCCTTGACTACTAATCTTGCCTTGTATCTGTTCACAGAACCATCTGCATTGTGCCTCACCTTATAAACCCACTTACAGCCAATTGCATTTTTACCTTTAGGCAAAGGTACCAAGTCCCATGTAGCATTTGCTTCCAAGGCATCCATTTCTTCATCCATGGCTTTCTCCCATTTTTCTTTTCCCATGGCTTGCTCAAAAGAAGTGGGTTCTGGTTCCTATATCACTTTGACCATATATGCATAGTGAATGGCAGTAAATCCATCATATTTCAGCCTATCCACAGGATACCTAGCTCTCGTAGACCTGCGCAAAGTAGGTTCACTCCCAGGTGCTCTCAAAACATCCCTGGTCTTCCTTACTCCAAGTGTAACAATAGAAGGAATATCCAACTCATCATCAATGCTCTGTTCTGAGCCACTGGATTCACCATCCACATAAGAGTGACCTGCATTCACATCAAACATGGGCTGATCAACCTTCTCTTTTCCTTTTCATGATACCTGCATACCACTATCTGCATTACTTTGAGAAGATTCTCTTGATCTCAATCTGCCTATCCAGGGCGAAGAATGTGAACCACTGCTAGAGGACGCTCCAGGTCCACTAATATTTTGTGACTGCTGTTGTGAATTCTGTGCAGCATTACCATTTTGTGCATCTACATCATCAATCACATTTACTGGTTTATACCAGCTACTCATCTCATCAAAAACAACATCTCTGCTCATTGTAAACTTATGAGTAGAAGGGTTATAGCATCTATACCCTTTTTGCTACTGCAGAGAGTAACCGATAAAGATGCACTTCTCAGCTTTTGGATGCAACTTGGATCTCAACTCATCTGGCACATGTACATAGGCAATGCAACCAAAAATTTTCAAATGAGAAATATCTGGTTTCCTACCAGTATACCTCTCCTCTAGAGTCATTCCATGTATTGCTGCAGTGGGAGTCATGTTCATTATGTAGACTGCTGTAGCAACTGCTTCAGCCCAATAAAAATCTGGCAAGTCTTTTTCATTGAGCATGGCACGAGATACCTCTCCAATATGCCTATTTTTCCTTTCTGCAATTCCATTTTGTTGTGGGGTATGACTACATGAATATTGCTGCTTTATGCCATGCTCCTGCAGGAACCTTGCAAACTCATTTGAGAGGTACTCTCCCCCTCCATCTGACCTTAGGCATTCTATTTACAGGCCTGTTTCTTTTTCAACCATAGCTTTAGGGGTTTTGAAATGCCCAAAAACTTCACTTTTCTTTTTCATAAAATACACCCAAACTTTTCTGCTATAGTCATCAATAAAAGTGACAAAATAATGACAGTCTCCAAGAGATGCAGCTTTAGTAGTCCACACATCAGAGTGGATTAATTCCAATGGCTTCTCACTCTCTTGAACATGTCTAGGAAATGGTTTCCTTGCCTGTTTTCCAAACTGACAGGCTTCACATACCTTATGCATTTCTGCAACCTTGAATTTAGGCAAACCTGCAACAATATTTTGGGCCTGCATTGATTTAAGTCGCTGTACATTAACATGACCAATGCGTTTATGCTAGATATCAATATCAGCAACTACACCGGTCCCATGCGCAAACATTGCTGCACTCAATTCAGACATGTCTGCATTCAATGTAAACATTCTACCCTTCTTCTTTCCTTTTTCTATCAAGCAACCTTTATTTTTCATATCCTCAACAAAGCATCCATGAGGATTAAATCTGACCTTCAAGCCCTGCTCAACCATTTGACCAACAGAAACCAGATTCTTGGTGATATTCGGGACATGAAATACATCGGACAGGTATTTCTTTTTCCCATCCTGCATAGACAAAGGAATTTTTCCAATCTGCACAATAGGATGTGTAGTATCATCACGAATCTCCACAAATCCTGGTTTTTCCATTTTTCTTGCATCCTCCATCCATTCTGCATGACCTGTCATGTGGTTTGA
The DNA here is from genome assembly GCF_053477565.2 of Lygodium microphyllum. Taxonomy (NCBI): domain Eukaryota; kingdom Viridiplantae; phylum Streptophyta; class Polypodiopsida; order Schizaeales; family Lygodiaceae; genus Lygodium; species Lygodium microphyllum. Next base: position 115,331,686 of record NC_141137.1, read on the forward strand.
TGCACCTAAGTCAACATACCATACATCATTGCTTTCTTCTGCACTTGTCACAGAATTGTTCATGTGCTGCACCATAAACAAGTGCTCATTTTTGTCATCACCCTGTCTACTAGAAGATGCATAATTCCCTTGTTGCAATTTTCCATTCATGATGTCATTCTGCTTTTTATAGCAGTCTTTAGCCGTATGACCCATTTTACCACAGTAGTAGCATTCAACATTACTGTTTGCATTTTGGCCTCTTTGCCATCCACCACAACCTCTTTGGCTCCCCCTGCCTCTAGAGTTACCACGTCCTCCTCCATAGGACTGGTTTTCTTGAGTTTGCTACATATTCTGATTTCTGCCACGGCCTCCAAATCGGCCTCCTCTACCTCTGCCTCTACCTCTTCCAGCATTTGAGTAGAAGACAGCTTCTTTTGAAGTTCCTCCTGAAGAAGATGCATCACCATTTCTCTGCTCCTCAGAAATTAGAAGAGCAATCAACTCCTCAAAATCAGGAAATCTTTCACGGACGGAAATGGATGTTCGGAACTATGCATAATCCTTTCCTAGACCATTCAAGGTCACTGAGACTAAATCATCATCTTCCACTGGCGACCCAATGGAAGCAAGTGCATCTGCAATCTTCTTCACCTTCATGTGGTAGTCATTGATGCTCATACTTTCTCTTTGCACATTGTGCAACTCTTGCTTGAGCTGCATTTTCCTGGCTTGCATATTTGTGCTATACATTTTTGACAAAGTATCCCATGCCTCCTTTGGCGTACTTGCATCTTGAATATGCACAATCATAGAGTCTGAAATCCTGATAGATAACCAGTACATAACTTTCCTAGCTCTCTCATGCCATGCTTTAAATGCCTGCATTTGCTGTTGATTGGCAACATCAGGAAGAATTGGTTCTTCTTCATTTCCTGCAACAAATTTCCAATATCCTTTTCCCATGAGGAAATTCGTCATTCTAAACTTCCATGCTTGGAAGTTGTTCTTGTCAAGCTTTTCAGTGACAATCTGTGAAAGAGAATCAGACACCATTACAGAACACTGCAAAAAATTCTGTCACTGCAAAAAACACAGCTTCACCCTCACAAGGGCAAATCTGCAAAACTGGCAAAAGTGGTATTTGACCACACAGTCACTTCCTAGTGACGATTTTGCATAAACAGGAACCAAGGATGATTCTGTAACTCCCAATGTCTCTGTGCACAAGCATACGATGCAATTTCTACAGTAACTTTTCACCGACCTGTAGAACAATGGCTGCATAGCATAAAACTGGGCCTTTTTCTGAGTGTGTACAGAAAACTTCCGCCTCCAAAACAGGCCCCGAAATGGCCTCAAATCAAAAAAATAAGGTCGCCAAGGGCAGAAGCCCTCTCCCGCAGCATATAGTGCCCTCTTGCTGCTATCATGTAGCTATTATTCATGGGCGGTGTACCAACCACATCTGCAACTGACAAGTCAGTGACATAAATACACAACGGTCACCCTGGCGTATCACGAGTGGAGCTCGATATCTCAACAAGGAAGCATGGTCTAGAATGTGCATTTATTGCTAGCTCCTCCCAGTGTGACTATGCCTACAGCTAGTCAAATGGCTCCACCAAATGTTGGAGGCCAAGCATTGAACCCTAACGTTGTTTCTATGAGTTAGCAACCAATGCCCAATCAAATTTTTAAGCCAATGGAATGATGAATATACAATCATGGCTATGAGTCAAGTGCATCAAATGTTTAGCGAGGTTAAGGATATGATGAAGCACTACACTAACATGATTTTCAAACAATATAGACAAATAACCATTGATGTTAATTTCCTTAAGAAACAAAAGAATTTGATAAAAAGTAGATGCACTGAAGAGGGTGCAATTACAAATGGTCTGGTGGCCAACACTACCCTCAAAATTATCCAAATGTCAAATGTGACATTTATGGTAAGTCTAGCCATTTGGCTGCTACTTGCTAGAGTAAGATTAGCTCTCTCCAGAGCAAAGGTAGTAGACAACCAAGTCTTGTTACCCATTATGTGCAAGGAAACAATATTCAACAAGATGGTGGGCTGAAACAAATACTTCAAAGAGGTAAGGCTACTAAAGAGGAGTTTCCTAGTGGTAGTGGAGTTAGCCTCACTGAGGATGTACGGGTTAATGGAACTAAAGCTTCTAATATGCGGGCCACTACGAGAGGTCAACAAAGTAGAGAAGGCGAAAAAGGTAATGTAAAACCTATCAATAGAAGCCCTAAGCAAGACACAAAATGGACACAAGTCCTTAATCCCGACATGGAAGGAGGACCTTTAAAACCCATAGAGAGTAAAGCTAATGCCAAGAAGGATAAATAATTCCCAAGGAGAAAGACAAAAGCTAAGAAGAAAGAAGTACCAAAGCTAGTTCAACGACCAAAAGAGAGAATGGTGTGGTGAGAGAAGAGAGCTCTAGCGAATTATCACGAATTCCATTTGGCAAGCTCTCTTTGTGTTGCTACCCTTTCTATGCAGAATACATAAAAGAATAGACAAATACTTCATGAAGCAAATATCTAATCTCACACCCAGAAATCATAGGAACTCAGAACTAACCATATGAGAGCATAGATACATTACATTGAGCACTACTAATCAGAAAACAGAGAATGAATCACACAAGACATGCCACAAACGAGATCAAGATTCCAGCCATGATGGCGCCAACTGCCATATCCTCTTCATAATTAAGTAGAAACATCATACATCATGCGTAATCATCATAAGTGATCAGATAGACAAGAAGAACACACACAATGCCTCATCAGGTCACGTTTTTTCAACTGCCCCAAAATTGCACTTCATGAGGTAATAAGCTTCATAAGACATATAAAGGCTACTTCACATAGGAAATAGTAATAACTAAGGTAATACACTATTCTAAGGGTAAATGTAGTGTCAAGCCAATGGCTAACACCTGGCACAGCCCGGTGGATGGCTGGCACAGCCATGACTCGAACCCTTGAATGATCGATGAAGTCAAAATGCCTTATCCAAAACCCGACATATCTAGTGAAAAAGATTATGCCTTACCCACATCCTTTCACCATGAAGTAAGCCATAGAGTGTAACCATAAGTAGAGCCTCTCCAGTAGGATACTTATAGCCCTCTACTGCAATTGCATAGGCCCCTCAAAAGACAGTCAAAAGAAAACAAAAAGGCATAATCCTAGAGGCATACATATCAAGTATGATGTAAGTATGATGAACAAAAAGAGAATCAGATCTGACAGTTCTACACCAAAAGAACTTATAAACTATGAGGCTCATGAGCATCATTGCAATCCGTAATAGATTGCTCCTGGACATGATGAACCTGAAATCCAAAAGATGCAATATCATGAACTATATTAGCCATATGATCTTGAATCTTAATCTGTTGATTTATATCCTGCAAAACATTATTAATATTAGCTTTGACCATATCTACTACATCCACAGATAGATTTTTAGAACCTTGAATTTGCTTAACATTCTGCAACCCAAACACTACATTCATCATCCTATGATAGTCAGCCTGCATACTATCCAACTTTTCCTTTGACATATCTTTCTCATGAATCAATTTCTCCATGTTTTCAGACACAAATGTCTGCTGCAAAACTGCACATGGCTGAGAAATAACTTTAGACATTCTAGCAGCTATGCCAACCCACTGATCATGCATAAAGGAAGTCAATGTAGTTCTCATTGATGTCAAATCTTGCTACATAAAAATAGAGCCATCAAGATCAACCTCCATATCTCTCAAGATTTTCTTTTCCACTTTAAGAAGAGGTTGTAAACGGGCATCCAATAATACCATTTTAGCCTTTAACTTAGCATTTTCTTTAGCCAACAAATCCAATTCACCACCAAACTTATCTTGCATATTAGCTGTCCATTCCTTAAATGCAACAGAAGACAATTTACATTTAAGCAACATATCGGCATACTTATCAATTTGCCTTTTCAAAGCACCAACCTCATTCTCATGTAATTCCTTCATTTTTCCATTTCAACTTGCATAGAATCTCTTTTAGTTTTCATGGACTCTAACTGCTCCTGCAAAGATTGCACCACACTTAACTTAACGGCACTATTAGCATGCATATCCTTCATGAATCGATGTAACCCTGCAACCAAAGAGCAAGCTTCACCCAGACTTTGAGGAACATATCCATCATGAACCACTTCAACTTTGAGCAAGCTTCACCCAGACTTTGAGAAACCCATATGCTACTGCATAGTATCACTGTGCTTTGGTATAGGCATAGTCTCCATCTTCAACTTCCTTCTTCTTAACCCCTATAATAAGCACATCTTCACGAGCATTTTCATTCTTGACATCATCATTTAACCATGCTGATATATCTAAAGGCACAGTGCATCCCAAAGTACTAGCATGTGAAGCTTCAGGAGATGAAAAAGTCATAAATAAAGGATCCACAAACTCCTTTGACTTGACATTCTCAAGATCATTCAATGCATGATCATGAGACAAAGCTTTATCATAACAATCAACCATTATCCCATCCACTAATGTTTGCCTTTTAAATGCAGTAACCTTTTCCATACTCAGAGATTCCCAAAGTGACGGATGCAATGTTGGACATACAACCTGCAAATGAGCATATAAACCAGCCAACATAGGTCCAAGTCTACTTTTCTGTTGGTGCTTACAAATTGTTGGCACATGAACTTCTTGCATCAATTTGTCATTTAAAGTTCCTGACCAATTTGGAATCCCAACATTTTTTGCATACCATAAAATACCAAAAGTGTCCTTTGTTATTACATCAGCCTTTATAAACAATAAAAACCGTTGCATGAACCATTTGATGAAAAACATCCTCTTTGCATCTGCATGCCTTAACACATACTGATTTCTAACACTTGTAGGAAGCCCAAACTCTTGCTGCATAGCTTCATCTATGCATCGCCAATGTTATGGCTGATCATTAAGCGCAAGAGAGAAAACATGTGCTAGTAGAGCAGGAGTAAGCTCCAATCTTCCCCCAACTTTGCCACTTTCTCTAATCATAAGTAATTGTTGTTGAGCATTTGTATTGTTTCCCCAAGCCTCCCATGGTAGCTCCACGTAACCAAGCAACCCTTTTCATTTACCTTAACTAGCCCTTGGTATTGGGTTCTTTGGTATCCATGAGTATAGAGCAATCAAGCATAGGAGTAGGCAACTCACTGTCATCTTCACTCGACATAACAGAAGGTGTTTTTGGCGTGGAGTTCTTGACTTTTGATGGCATTGTGTCAGGTGGGCTATCACTAGAGTCATCCTCCTGCTCTTGGATTTCTCTCGGCTCTTGTCGTGCCCTCTTAACAGGGAGTTTCAAATTCTTCTTTTGTCTTGTCTTCACCATGGCTGCATCAGCGACGACCTGCTACGGATTAGGAATGAGAAGAGATGAAGAAAATGATGAAGCTTGATGGCGTGAAGTCGCACAGAGGCACTACTGAATTGGCGCAGGCGACAGCACACGAGTCTTCTTAGCCATAGTTTTCCCTTTTTCGACTTTCTTTACCTGACCATGAGTTAAACTCCTTGAAAAAAGAGACACGGTAACATATGGATTGCCTTTTGTACTCCCTCTAAGTTGAACATGAGAATCTTGTTGCTTCAAACCCACCTCATGCAACTAAAACTTGATAAGTTCACCCAATGAAAATACCAACAGAACTGGAGTGAAAGACAATTGATCTTCTAAACCATCACATAAACATCCCAATTTGAAAGGTAGATATATTTTCAAAGCACAATTTTCCATGGCCATGATACCACTTTGCCCAATCAAGATTGCAGGACAAAGAAATTTAAAAAGATAATCCTCATAAAATAAATTCCAAGAGCCAACTTTGAATGTCATATATTACCACCACTTCATGTAGTACCATTGAACCTTTAAAATGAGATAGAACAATTGCCAAATAGCTTGCACTTCATAGAGCACTACTAAAGTTTGCCTCACTTCTTCATGTACACCACAAGTGATGTACAAGATAAAATTATCAGCTAATAGCTCACCATAAAAGAGTAGTTCTTTTTGCCAAAACTCAAGCCAAGACACCCTAAAAACAATAATGAGAGTCATAGAATCATAAAGTGCTCCATGAGGTAAAATGCCATAGATTACTCCGTGAGGTAACAGTGCTAGAACTTGAACCAAATTTAGTGCAACTGATTCTTGTTCAACTCCATAGAGTACCTTATCATAATCTGGTTGAACCAACCTTCTTAATCTAAATCATCCATTCACTGCTGGCTTAATAATTTCACCCTGTAATTAGTCAACACAAAAGTGCCTTGACCAACATCTTTCAAAACTTCATAGGGACCGGTGTACCTTAACTTTAACTTCCCTGGATGCTTCCCAAGCTGCGAATTATACACCATAACCAAATCCCCTTCTTTAATTATCTTCTTTTTAATATGCCTATTAACACATGCATGTCTTCTTGACTGCACCACCCCTTGAAGGCAGTGAGCTATAATCCGATCTTCCTCTAACTGGAACAACTTTAGGAGCCTATCATGAAGTGATTCTTTCGGACACAACCTATAAGCAACCACTATCCTCAAACTAGGCACCAAAAATTCCATGGGAACAACTGCCTCAAGTCCATAAACCAGCTTAAAAGGAGTCAAGCCTGTTGACACCTTATATGCTGTACGAAAGGACAATAATACCAAATCTAACTTTGTATCCCAATCCCTATGGTTATCAGCCACAATTTTCTTAAAAATTCGGAGTAAAATCTTATTTGAACCTTCAACTTGTCCATTTTCTTGAGGGTGATAAGGTGTAGACTTCTTATGAAGAATCATATGCTTAGCAGTAAGCTCTTTGATTACTTCATTCAGAAAATGCTTACCCCGATCACTTACCAACTCTATGGGCCATCCAAAACGGGTCATGATAGTAGAGTACAAAAACTGAGCTACACTTGCCGTTTTATTATCCCGTAATGCTTTGGCTTCAACCCACTTAGTACAATAATCGGTACAGACCAGAATATATTGATTCTTACTCTGACGAGCAGCTGGCTTGATGGGGCCCACAAAATCAATACCCCACTTTTGAAATGGTTCCAAAGGTAGAACTGGATGATCTTGCATTCGATCTTGAGATTGAGGTTGACCCTCCTTCATAAAAGTAATGCATTCTTTAGCATATTGATGAGCATCTTTGAGCACAATTGACCACCACAATCCCGCTTGAAGAACCTTTCTAGCTGTAATCTAACCAAAGAAATGCCCTCCAGTTATTCCTGCATGTGCTTCATGGAGAACTGCAGGCTGCTCTTGAACAGTTACACACCTTCTTAGCACATTATCAATGCCTCTCCTATAAAGAACTCCCAAAATAACTTGATAACTCCTGCTTTGTAATGCCAATCTTCTACGGTGGTCTCTAGACAAATCTGCAGGCATCACTCCATGAAGCAAAAACTGTAACATTTGATCATAGAAGGAATTGAATTGACTTACTTGAACATTGAATAATTCTCCATCAGGCAATTGATCATTCGCCCCCAATACAGGGTCCACTGACTCAATTCTACTCAAAAAATCAGCCACCCACTGCATGCTCTTTACCTGGTGTATGTACTATTTTGTAATCAAACTCTTGCAATAATAACATCCATCTTGCCAATCTTCCTATAAGCTACAGCTTGTTAATAAGATACAACAAAGCCTGATGATCCACATGAAAAATAACTTGGTTCCCCAACAAGTAATGTCTAAATTTTTACAATGCAAATATCATCCCCAAAGCTTCCTGTTCAGTAGCAGTATAATTCTTCTCAGCTGTTGTAAGCCGTCTACTTGCATAATAGACAGGTTTGAACCAACCAACAACCCTTTCCTGCATCAAGACTGCACCTACTACAATATCAGATGCATCCACAAATACATGAAATAGAATATCCCATTGTGGTGGTTGCAAAATTGGTGCTACAACTAGCATCTTTTTCAATATAGCAAAAGCTTTATCCTGGACATACCTCCACACAAACTGAACCCCTTTCTTGGTTAACAATGTTAGTGGAGCACAAATATGAGCTAAATACCTCAAATACCTGCTATGCCATTTGAGCTGCCCCACAAAGCGCATCACTTCTTGAACTGTTGTAGGTACTACAACCTTCTGAACTGCTTGAATCTTCCTTGAGTCAATAGCCATATCCTCTTCTGAAATGATATGCCCCAACAGAACTCCTCTTTTAGCAGCAAAAATAGATTTGAAAGGGTTAAGGGACATGCCAAATTGATGGCATCTTTCAAAACAAAGTCTAAGATGCTGCAAATGATCCACTTTCTTACCAAATACACAAAAATAATCTATGAAGACCCTCATAAAAGATGTGAGATAAGGATCAAAGGTTTTATGAGCTGCACCCTAAAATTATGGAGGTCCATTCTTCAGACCAAAATTCATGACAGTACTCACAAAGACGGGATTCGGTTATGAAAGCTGTCTTATCCATATCTTCCGGATGCATACGAATCTGTTTATAACCAGAGAGACCATCCAAAAAACTATAAATCTCATGGCCCGCCACATCATCCAATAAAGAATCCGTGAATGGAAGAGGGAATGGGTTAGTAATAGTTGCTGCATTCAACTTTCTATAATCCACACAAACCTGTATTTTTCCATTCTTCTTAGGCACCACCACAATTGGTGACAACCAAGTCACTTTATTAACAAGGCGGATAAAACCCACTCGAAGAAGTTTGTCAATCTCTTCCTTCACCTGTTTAGCATAATTAGGATTCATATTATACCGTTTCTGCATAACTGGCTTTGCATCTGCCTTTAAATTAATTCTATGCTGACACACCTTTGGATCAAAGCCCTTCATATCCGTATATTCCCAAGCAAAAATATCTTGAAAACCCTTACACAACTTAATTAATTGCTATTTAAAATCTTTCTCAACGAAAATACTCACCTTTGTCGACTTAGAGCCTATTTCAGCTTCCAAATACACTTCTTGGACATCATCCTCAAATACTCTAGCTGACTTATGCATAGTATGCTCATATTTCAGTTCTGCATCTATAATAGCTTGCTGACTCGCTTTGTCTAAATCCTCCTCTGCATCCAAAGAAGGCTTCTTTTGGTCTTTAAGTGTTCCCAAATCAGTGTTTTTACTTCCCTCAGAAGTAACATTACTTTCCACCACCAAATTACTATTCTGCTGCATGAAATCACTACCCTTCTCCATGAAGTCACTGCCCTACTTCATGGGGCAAACAGTTTGCTGCATCAAATTACTCTGCTGATGCATGGGGTAACTGTTCTATTCTGAAGATAAAAGCACTTCTGATGATAATACCGCTGGAAATACCCTATACTGAGCCAAAGTTTTCTGAACATCCACTTCAAAAACTGGCACAACTGTGGGGTTAGCTTGCATAAAAAGTTCATCCTCATCATCCTCAATCTCAGGTGCAACATTAATTGTCTGAGAAACTAACGGATGGTACTTAGGTTCCAAAATTACCCGATTACTTGTGGACAACTTGACCTCCTTACTTCCATGAGGAATAGTTGTTGTATCTGAGCCCCAATCCTGCTTCAACTTGGCTAGTCTAATCCAAGGTCTTCCCAATAGCATATTATATGAATCCCCTAAACCTTCCATACAAAGAACAACAAAACTAACCTTGAACTTCAGCCCGGATATCCAACTAAGCTGATTCTTTAATATTTGTTGAGATATCGAGCTCCACTTGTGATATGCCAGGGTGACCGTTGTGCATTTATGTCACCGACGTGTCAGTTTGCAGATGCGGTTGGTACACCGCTCATCAATAATAGCTAGATGACAGCTATCCTTATCTACTCTAGTTCATGGCTCAGTTAGTATGCCACCTTAGTTAGTTGAGTTTGGTTTGAGACCCATATATAGGGTTCTTCTATTTCTTTGTACTAGAGTTCTTTTGGCTTACACAACTAAGAAGAGGAAAACTGTTTTCAGCCTCCACCTTTCTGTGTATTCCCCCATTGTGCAAGCAAGAAAGCTACAAGTGAGACTCCTTTCTTCTCTCCCACAAACTTGGCATGGTATCAGAGCCTTGTTCGTGGTAAGGAGCTCAAGAAAGCAAGCCAGGCTCGCGGTGCTCTGGTAACAGGAGCAGTGTTGCTTTCATTTTCTGTTTTGGGAGCAAGTCTTTGCAGGCAGCACAGCCACAAAGTGCAAAGTGCATTGTCTCAAGTTGAGATGCCCTTCACGGTGAAGCAAGAGGGTAGTATATTGTCTCAGGTTGAGCAACCGTGTTTTTTTTATTTGAGGCCATTTTGGGGCCTGTTTTGGAGGCGAAATTTTTCTGCACGCACTCAGGAAAAGGCCCTGTTTTATGCTGTGCGACCACTGTTCTACAAGTCGGTGAAAAGTTACCACAGAAATTGCATCGTATGCTTGTGTGCAGAGACATTGGGAGTTACAGAATCATCCTTGGTTCCTATTTATGCAAAATCGTCACTAGGAAGTGACTGTGTAGTCAAATACCACTTTCGCCAGTTTTGTAGATTTGCCCTTGTAAGGGTGAAGCTGTGTTTTTTGCAGTGACATAATTTTTTGCAGTGTTCTGTAATGGCGTCTTATTCTCTTTCACATATTGTCACTGAAAAGCTTGACAAGAACAACTTCCAAGCATGGAAGTTTAGAATGACAAATTTCCTTATGGGAAAAGGATATTGGGAATTTGTTGCAGGAAATGAAGAAGAACCAGTTCTTCCTGATGTTCCCAATCAACAGCAAATGCAGGCATTTAAAGCATGGCATGAGAGAGCCAAGAAAGTTATGTATTGGTTGTCTATCAACATTTCAGACTCTATGATTGTGCATATTAAGGATGCAAGTACGCCAAAGGAGGCATGGGATACTTTGTCAAAAATGTATAGCACAAATACGCAAGCTAGGAAAATGCAGCTCAAGCAAGAGTTGCATAATGTGCAAAGAGAAAATATGAGCATCAATGACTACCACATGAAGGTGAAGAAGATTGCAGATGCACTTGCTTCCATTGGGTCGCCAGTGGAAGATGATGATTTAGTTTATGTGACCTTGAATGGTCTAGGAAAGGATTATGCACAATTCCGAACATCCATTTCCATCCGTGAAAGATTTCCTAATTTTGAGGAGTTGATTGCTCTTCTAATTTCTGAGGGGCAGAGAAATGGTGGTGCATCTTCTTCAGGAGGAACTTCAAAAGAAGCTGTCTTCTACTCAAATGCTGGAAGAGGTAGAGGTAGAGGTAGAGGAGGCCAATTTGGAGGCCGTGGTAGAAATCAGAATATGCAGCAAACTCAAGAAAACCAGTCCTATAGAGGAGGACGTGGTAACTCTAGAGGTAGGGGGAGCCAAAGAGGTGGTGGTGGATGGCAAAGAGGCCAAAATGCAAACAGTAATGTTGAATGCTACTACTGTGGTAAAATGGGTCATATGGCTAAAGACTGCTATAAAAAGCAGAATGACATTATGAATGGAAAAGTGCAACAAGGGAATTATGCATCTTCTAGTAGACAGGGTGATGACAGAAATGAGCATTTGTTTATGGTGCAGCACATGAATAATTCTGTGACAAGTGCAGAAGAAAGCAACGATGTATGGTATGTTGACTCAAGTGCATCAAACCACATGACAGGTCATGAGAATGGATGGAGGATGCAAGGAAAATGGAAAAACTAGGATTTGTGGAGACTGGTGATGATACTGCACATCCTATTGTGTAGATTGGAAAAATTCATTTGTCTATGCAGGATGGGAAAAATAAATACCTATCCGATGTATTTCATGTCCCAAATATCACCAAGAATCTAGTTTCTATTGGTCAAATGGTTGAGTAGGGCTTGCAGGTCAGATTTAATCCTCATGGATGCTTTGTTGAGGATATGAAAAATAAAGGTCGCTTGATAGCAAAAGGAAAGAAGAAGGGCAGAATGTTTATGTTGGATGCAGACATGGCTGAATTGAGTGCAGCAATGTTTGCACATGGGACCGGTGTAGTTGCAGATATTGATATCTGGCATAAATGCATTGGTCATGTTAATGTACAACGACTTAAATCAATGCAGGCCCAAAATATTGTTGCAAGATTGCCCAAATTCAAAGTTGCAGAAATGCATAAGGTATGTGAAGCCTGTCAGTTTAGAAAACAAGCAAGGAAACCATTTCCTAGACATGTTCAAGAGAGTAAGAAGCCATTGGAATTAATCCACTATGATGTGTGGACTACTAAAGCTACATCTCTTGGAGGCTGTCATTATTTTGTCACTTTTATGGATGACTATAGTAGAAAAGTTTGGGTGTATTTTATGAAAAAGAAAAGTGAAGTTTTTGGGCATTTCAAAACTCTTAAAGCTATGGTTGAAAAAGAAATAGGCCCTCAGATAAAATGCCTAAGGTCAGATGGAGGGGGAGAGTGCCTCTCAAATGAGTTTGCAAGGTTCCTGCAGGAGCATGGCATAAAATAGCAATATTCATGCAGTCATATCCCACAACAAAATGGAATTGCAGAAAGGAAAAATAGGCATATTGGAGAGGTATCTCGTGCCATGCTCAATGAAAAAGACTTGCCAGATTTTTATTGGGCTGAAGCAGTTGCTACAGCAGTCTACATAATGAAAAGGACTCCCACTGCAGCAATACATAGAATGACTCTAGAGGAGAGATATACTGGTAGGAAACCAGATATTTCTCATTTGAAGATTTTTGGTTGCATTTCCTATGTTCATGTGCCAAATGAGTTGAGACCCAAGTTGGATCCAAAATCTGAGAAGTGCACCTTTATTGGTTACTCTCTGCAGCAGAAAGGGTATAGATGCTATAACCCTTCTACTCGTAAGTTTACAGTGAGCAGAGATGTTGTTTTTGATGAGATGAGTAGCTGGTATAAACCAGTAAATGTGATTGATAATGTAGATGCATAAAATGGTAATGCTGCATAGAATTCATAGCAGCAGTCACAAGATATTAGTGGACCTGGAGCGTCCTCTAGCAGTGGTTCACATTCTTCGCCATGGACAGGCAGATTAAGATCAGGAGAATCTTCTCAAAGCAATGCAGATAGTGGTATTCAGGTATCACGAAAAAGAAAAGAGAAGGTAGATCAGCCCATGTTAGATGTGAATGCAGGTCACTCTTATGTAGATGGTGAATCCAGTGGCTCAGAACAGAGCATTGATGATGAGTTTGGTATTCCTTCTATTGTTACACCTGGAGTAAGGAAGACCAGGGATGTTTTGAGAGCACCTGGGAGTGAATCTACTTTGTGCAGGTCTACGAGAGCTAGGTATCCTATGGATAGGCTGAAATATGATGGATTTACAGCCATTCACTATGCATATATGGTCAAAGTGATACAGGAACCAGAACCCACTTCTTTTGAGCAAGCCATGGGAAAAGAAAAATGGGAGAAAGCCATGGATGAAGAAATGGATGCCTTGGAAGCAAATTCTACATGGGAGTTGGTATCTTTCCCTAAAGGTAAAAATGCAATTGGCTGTAAGTGGGTTTATAAGTTGAAGCACAATGCATATGGTTCTATGAACAGATACAAGGCAAGATTATTAGTCAAGGGGTATGCACAAACATATGGCATTGACTATGAAGAAACATTCAGTCCGGTTGCAAGGATGCCAACCGTAAGAGCAGTCATTGCTATGGCTGCATCAAAGGGATGGTCTTTACATCAGATGGATGTAAAGAATGCCTTTTTGCATGGTGATTTGCAAGAAGAGGTCTATATGGAGCAGCCACCAAGTTATGTGCATGCTGTTTATCCTGAGTTTGTTTGCAGGTTGAAGAAAGCATTGTATGGCTTGAAGCAAGCACCTAGAGCATGGTCTGACAAGATAGGACAATATCTTGTCACTATTGGCTTTCAGATTTCCAAGGCAGATTTCTCACTTTATGTGAGAAAAACAGAGAAAGGTATTATGCTACTTGCCATTTATGTTGATAATTTGATTATGACAGGTGATAGTGATGAAGATATCCTTCATGTGAAAATGCTATTGAAGCAGAAGTTTGAGATGAAGGATTTGGGAGAGTGGCGTTATTTCTTGGGCATTGAGGTGATTAGATCACCAAGTGGGATACAGCTCTTGTAGAGGCAGTATGGATTGGACATGCTGTCCAAATATGGGATGACATGCTGTAAGCCTATTTCAGTTCCTTTGGAGCAGAATGTGAAGCTGAGCGCAGATGCACGTGAGCTTCTGAAAGACCCTACTATGTACAGACACATAGTAGGAAGTTTGATTTATATGACTATTACCAGGCCAGATTTGAGCTATGATGTTGGACTAGTAAGTCAGTTTATGCAAGCTCCAAGGAAATCACATTTGGATGCGGCTAGATGCATACTCAGGTATGTGAAGTCCACATTGCAGTATGGACTACTTTATGTGACTGGGGTTCAGATACAGTTGCATGGATACACTAATGCTGATTGGGCTGGTAGTATTTCTTATTGACGATCTACAAGTGGATATGTGTTCTCTTTTGGGAGTACTGCAGTCACTTGGAGCAGCAAGAAACAGCCTACAGTTGCCTTGTCGAGCACAGAGGCTAAGTACAGGGATGCAGCAATGGCTGCATGTGAGGTAGCTTGGTTGCATGAGCTACTTTATGATATGCATCAGTCTACAGATGGGCCAATTGTCATTTATTGTGACAACATCAGCAGTATACACTTGGCAAATAACCCAGTCTATCATGCTAGAACAAAGCACATTGAGGTGCATTATCACTATGTGCGAGAGAGGGTTTTACTAGGTCTTATTGATCTAGTCTATGCCAGCATAGAGGATCAGTTGGCTGACATATTCACGAAGGCATTGAGCGCAGAGAAGCTGCAAGTTCAGAGACCTGCTTGGTGTGTAGGAATTGGGATTGAGCTCGAGGGGGAGTGTTGAGATATCGAGCTCCACTTGTGATATGCCAGGGTGACCGTTGTGCATTTATGTCACCGATGTGTCAGTTGCAGATGCGGTTGGTATACCGCTCATGAATAATAGCTAGATGACACCTATCCTTATCTACTCTAGTTCGTGGCTCAGTTAGTATGCCACCTTAGTTAGTTGAGTTTGGTTTGAGACCCATAGATAGGGTTCTTCTATTTCTTTGTACTAGAGTTCTTTTGGCTTACACAACTAAGAAGAGGAAAACTGTTTTCAACCTCCACCTTTGTGTGTATTCCCCCATTGTCCAAGCAAGAAAGCTACAAGTGAGACTCCTTCCTTCTCTCCCACAATCTTGACAATATTCCCAATGGCTGAATTCTTCTTTGATCTGCCATTTTAACCTGAAATGGTGCTGCCACAAGTCCTTGCAACTTATGTGCCAAATACATCTCTTCAGGCAAAATATTAACTCCAGAACCTCCATCTAGAAGAACATCATCAAGCTTGCTACTCAAATAGTCAACTTGAATAGTCGGAACTTTATAGTCTACCACCTCCATCTATGTGGGAATCACCATTTGACAATCTGAAGTCTACTCTCGATCCATAGCATAGTGCTTAAATACTTCATCCTAATTTGACATAATCTTAGCCAAAAGATTTTCTTTAAACCCTGGAATTAAATCAAGGATTTGTTCCAAAATAAACTGTAATGAAGATTTGGCTAATGCAACAAACAACTCATGAGAACCATGCAATGCCTCACAGGGCTTCAAACTTTGTGAGTGTTTACTGAACTGCATTCCTAACACAAGCATATCCTTCTTATTTTCCTCATGAAGCAACTGGCTGTCTTGAACTTCATAAGGCTCTACAACTTTAAGCTGTTTTAAAGACTGTTTTTTCTGCAACTTCATAACTTCATTGGAAGCCACTTCCCTAGCCTTTTCTTGATCTTCCCAATTAATCTTTTTCTTAGCTTTTGCTCTGGTAATGGCCAAAACTGTTGTCTCATTCGGACAATGTTCCACAACTATGCAATTTGAACATATCACCTGCGGCTCTAAACCATCCTTAGTAACATTTAACACACCCTTACATAGCACTTCTTTCTATATAGCTTCACAAACTTGCTGGTTCTTTTGATGACTTACTGCCTCACTCTCCATGACTTCTGTAGGTAACTCTACTAGGACTACAGCTGTGCTGGTGCCAATGGTTGCTGTCCACACGGGGTAGTCCTACTAGTTGCATTTCTTGCTGCTCCCCGGTCTACATTCCCCTTTCAGCCTTATGGTGTACCCATAACTCACAGTTAGGTCTAGACATGTGTCCCTGCCTGCCACAGTAATAGCAAGTCCTCGCTGCCTCTGTTGAACATTATTCCACTGCCTTGGCTGGTCAGTACCCCATTGCTTAGGTGGCTGACCCTTCCTACCAAAGCCTCTAAATCCTCTTTGCTGTGCCAATTCAGGTGCAATTTGGTTAACTGGTGCCATCGGAGATGCTGTTTGCTGCCTTGCATTCCGTACAACTGGATTATACTAGCATTCTCTAGCCTCATGACCCACTTTCTGACAAATGGTACATGACTTTACACTTCTGGAAGTTGTCAACACTCCCATCTCCAACAGTTTCTTCTTAATTTTCTTTTCCAACCTTTTTTCCAAGGCCGTTTTTTCCTCTACGCTTACTTTGATCATCATCTAAGTCGCTTGATTCGGTTTCCGACTCAGAGCCTAATGAAGTATCTTCCTCCTCACTACTATCCTCTGAATCAGAACCATCAGAGTCTGAGTCTGAAGAGTCATGTTTACTCTTCTTCTTAGATCTACTCTTACCAAGTCTCTTTTCCACCCGCTGGGCTACTTCAACCAGCCAATCTATACTATTATTGTTTCCAATTTCTGCATTAGCAATTGCTGCTGCAATTGCTTTGTCCAAACCCTTAA
This sequence comes from Lygodium microphyllum, assembly GCF_053477565.2. Taxonomy (NCBI): domain Eukaryota; kingdom Viridiplantae; phylum Streptophyta; class Polypodiopsida; order Schizaeales; family Lygodiaceae; genus Lygodium; species Lygodium microphyllum. The sequence continues at coordinate 115,348,581 of NC_141137.1, forward strand.
CAAAATAAGAGTATTGTAACTCCATAGAAGGTATATCTTCATGATTCAACCTATTTAATAGATTTTTAAATTTTTGTGCATAATCTTGCACTAACATTGTCTTTTGCTTGATCTACTTCAATCTTTTCAACACATCAGTAGTTGTCTTATGCTTTCTAAACCTACTTAAGAAAGCAGTTTTAAGGTCACCATATGTGGTAAAGTATCCAGCATCATAAGTACTATACCAATCTATAGCCTTACCCTTGAAAGTTGCTGGAAACTGCTGTAATTTAACTTGATCCCCAAACATATTGTTGAAGCCACTGGCCACCCACCTTGTCTCAAACTAAGCGACATGACAATCCGGGTCTTCTTTCTTCTTCCCTGAGAATTTAGATGCCCTAACCTTAGGGTTAAGTGGTGGATTAGGATTCATAATTCAGAACTTCTTCTTCTTCAATGGGGGTAGGGGATCAAAAGTTAAAGACTTCTTAGCAGTACCCACTGGTCTCCTCAACAGGACTGCACTTCCTAACACCAAATGTTGTAATCGCTCTGTTGCACGATCCGGAGGAGTTGAAAGATCTTGTAAGTTAAGTACTCCTTTTGCTTCATCAGGAGAACTTGAGGGAGACTCAATAGACGACGCATGGGAATGATACACAGTAGTGGTACCAACAGAGGTATCAACATCTTGGAACTCCTCTCCAAAAGATGGAAACTCTCCCTCATCCAGGGTGTCAATTCCTCCTGCTTTCCGATTATCATTCTGCAATAACTCCCTCTGTTGTCCTACCAATAACTCCCATAATTCTCTGGATTTTCTTCGGGTTAGAATAACATTTGATCGGTATGGGTAATTCGCTCACATATATGCAGAAATGCAAAGTTAAACCTATAATCTACATCATGTTGCTTGAAGCAATATACCACTACCCCAAGAAGCAGCTAGATTTTCATATATATATATCATCAAAGAAAAGTAATTCGACTATGGTTCAGTATCCAAAAATGAAAACCACATAAAGAGAGTTGAATTGTCTTGATTCTAGTTCTGCTTCTTCATGCAGAAAACTTCTACTTCACGCAGAAAACTATTGCTTCATGCAGCAACTTCGAACATCTGGGCTTAACCTTCATCATTCTGAATAATGTTTCGACACAAAGGTTCCAAGAAGGCAATGGCAGGATCGCCAAAGTGTTGCTGCCCTTTCTATGCAGAATACATAAAAGAACAGAGAAATACTTCATGAAGAAAATATCTAATCTCACACCCAAAAATCATAGGAACTCAGAACTAACCATATGAGAGCATAGATACATTACATTCAACACTACTAATCAGAAAACAGAGAATGAATCACACAAGACATGCTACAAATGAGATCAAGATTCCAGCCATGATGGCGCCAATTGCCAGATCCTCTTCATAATTAAGTAGAAACATCATACATCAGACGTAATCATCATAAGTGATTAGATAGACAAGAAGAACACACACAATGCCTCATCAGGTCATGTTTTCTCAACTGCTCCAAAACTGCACTTCATGAAGCAGTAAACTTCATAAGACATATAAAGGCTACTTCACATAGGAAATAGTAATAACTAAGGTAATACACTATTCTAAGGGTAAATGTAGTGTCAAGCCAATGGCTAACACTTTGTGAAGTTAAACTAGATGTGAATCTCTTGCAGCAGCTGATTAAGCCATCTCCAATTATTGAAGGGTTGTTTTTGCACTTCACCTAGCTTGTTTCTAATGATAAAATGCTTGAGTACAATGATCATCTACACTTGCATTGAGCATAACAAGGTACCAAACCTAGATTCATTGCAATTGTTTGCCAAGCATTGACCTATGTGGAGTGTGTAAGGAAACTTGAGTTGTAGGGTAGATGAACGGTTTCTTGGGGCAAGCTTGGTAAGGAAATATCAAATCTCCTGGATCATTCAAAATATATAAGAGTGGAGACTGTTTGTATGTTCTTTATGTTAGAGCAACACATCGAGTGGCCAATACTCTCGGTATAGGAGAGCTACAGTGGGGCCACGGCAATACAGCCGCCAGAGGGGTGCCTCCTCTATGTTCATACTACCTTGGTATATTATACCAAGATGTGTGGGATCTCCCTCTGAGGAGTAAGGAAGGGAAATCGTTGGACTACGTCTTACTACAAACGCGATATCTACATTAGAAGTTAGGACAATGTGCTCTTAAACACTCTTGGCCCTGTGAGGCCATGTGGGGTTGTCTTGAGAGTGTTATAGAGGTCATCTAGGGTTCTCTCTCCTCTCTCCTCTTTGCGGTTGTTTGGATGCATCAATTCAACTGAGAAGGGGGAGAGTTGTGATGAAGAATCCTGAGAAAATGATGATGTTGGACCAATGGAGGACATAAATCAAGCTGGAAGAGTGTGTCAACAACAAAGAAGAAGTATCAACTACCTCCCGTCTATGAGATACGAGCCTGGGAATCGCGGTTTCTATGTGTAGGTGAGTGCTTCTTTTATTTTACAAAAATGGGTTGAAGAAAGTGCTTTATTTTGTTTGTTCTTGATTTTTCATGTTGCGTTCTCTTTGAAATATGAAAAAAAAACTAGAAAAATATGATGATATAATAATTTCTTGCAAACATACAAAACCTGTAAGTTGCATTATTTATAAATATGTAATATTTCTACTCGAAATATTAAAGAGCTTTGATCCCCACAGGCCGCGTAAAAGCTATGTAAAGTCATCTCCCACTTCGACTAATGATGGTGGCCAAGTGGTTACCCTACATGCACAATAAGGAGTCCATCTGCATTGTGCAAATAAGGCCAAGGATTAAAACCGCAAAGCCACATGAGAACTCCCTTCTAGGGAAAAAGGAGAAATTGAAAAGGGTGAGAATTTAGGCAAAAAATTTTTACTAATTATCCCTTCCCCCAGCTGATGCATGGCTAGAGGAGAGGGAGTGTGAGAAGAAGTAAGTGAGGTGCGTGGGGAGCTTATGGAGGGAGAGGCATGCATAGGCCACATGGTGGCTACCATCTCCCCCCTTAGCATTATATAACCTCCCCCTTAGGCATTGGGGTGAGGCACGATCAGGAAGAAACAAGGGAGAGGAGGCTTCCATGCTATGAGAGACAAGAGAGAGGATGGACAAAAAGCTGCATGTTGCCTACAGATCGCCGCCACGACTAAAACTGTCGCCTGCTCTGTCGCCGTTGCAGCACTGATGCCGCCCTTAGCTCCATGTTTGCCATCATCGATTCAATCTCCCCTCTTGTCGTCAACCTTTCCCCTACCAATCATTGGTCCTTCCTCCCACCTGATTCTGGGAGACGGAAGCTTCTTAGAAGCTTCTAAAGGCAAGGCCCTTAAGCCTTGTGTACGCGGTCTTTACCCGGGTCTTAAAACCCGCACCTTGTAAAGGGTACTCTTGCGTAAGGGAGAAGCGAATAGATTTTGAGGCTGTTTACCAAGCTTGGAGGGAATTTGCAAACTGTGTAAGGGTGAAGGCAAACCCGAAGTCCAAACACACTATGTCTACGATGGCTCCCAAGAAGATGCAAGGCACACCCATGAGAGGTTCTTCCCTGAACATACACGTGGACATTCCCACGAGCCCTCAAGCCCAGGTTCCACGAGTTTTAATTCCACGTAAAAGAAATGTGTTATGCATGATAACTTTCATGGAAAGGAAGCACTTATGCATGTTTTTCACCTAGACTAGTTAAAATGCATTTGGGGAAAATTGCCTACCCGAATGATTTACTAGAATTAATCCATGACATGCAATTGGGTTATTTTCGCTTCCAATGTTATGAATGTAAATTACCTATCCATCTTACAAGCTTAGTAGCATGTTGCCTTTTCGTGCATTTCAAAGTGACAAGCCTAAACGCATATTGCCTAGGGTTAAAAAATGAAGTTGTTAAGTGCATCCTTGTTTGGCCGTGAAAGAACAAGCATATCTTGCTTTTAGTCAATAACTTCCTTGTTATGAGCCGCATGGAAAGAATTGTTAACGTCTGTTGCATAGCATGGAAATGGGACCATAGACTTGCACGTTGCATGCAAAGATGTTTGTCGAACGGATTAAAGGTTGTATGTCACATGAACTTCATTAACAATGTTATATCTAGAAAATGGTTTCATGTTACATATTCTTCATGCGAAAAAATCATTGCATCAAGAGTTGCATTTAGGAAAGGTTGCATGGCTTATCAAAAGCATGAAATTCAAATGCTTAGACAAAAGGGTTGTAGGCATAGTTCCTTGATGTAGATCCTCATAGGTTTCATGCAAGTTATTCTCCAAATTATCATTTGTCATGACTTTAGCAAGAAAAGAAAAGGGTTATTGCAAACCTTATAGAACATAGATGTAACAAATCTCATACTTGCACGAAATGTGATATCTATTTACACCTTTAGAACAAGTTTAGCATCTCTAGGAAAGGACCGTCCTTGTCGCAAGACAAGTAGATCAATTTAGCTAAATCACTTGTAATATTATAACTTTTAGGGATTCGTATAGGCATAACTAGTCAATACGATAAACACCTCAAGTACTAGCTAGGGCTTGGCACTTTAGAAATGTAGCCTAGTATTGTACTTGGACGCCAAGTCGAAACCCTCAAACCCAAAGGTCCTACCCACATTCATGGAATAATTGGGTCAATTGGACACCAAGTCGAAACCCTCAAACCCAAAGGTCCTGCCCACATTCATGGAATGTTTGGGTCAATTGGACGCCCATGCAAACAATGATCTAGGGTTTTACCCTAAGGATTGAACGACATCCAATTGAGTTAGAAACCCTAGGCCCAAACGTTATTGGCCTAGCCATGTTAGCATTGGGTTGGGTAAGAAGACACCCCAAACCCTACATCTTGACTAAACATACTCCTTGATAAGAAATGCCGTGGATAGGTGAAATGGTCCCATGAGTTAGGTGCGACACTTGTACAACAAGTTGCAATGATGCATGGCTTTGTGGTTTAATCACAAGAGAGATTTGCCACTCCTTGGAAATGAGGATGGCAGGTTCTAACACAAGTCTAACTTGCAAGAGGATGAGTAGACATCCTGTTACATCACCTTTCTTGGGCTGACTTGCCAAGTTAAGGGAAGTTATGTTTTGCCTAGTAAGCAAAGGATCAAATAAGTTACAGTGATATGGTCGCCAGGATTTACTGTCTTAACTTAAGAAGCCTAAGGAATTGGTTAATTTGGGTTGACAGGGTATGATCCTAACCCAAGGATATAAGGGTAAACAAACAAACCCTTGGGGGAACTTGCCAAGTTGTGAATTGATCCCGGATCGAATGCTAGATGCATTCGAAGATAAGGATTCAATCCTTAGCAGTTGGCCAAATAAAACGACCATTGGATTGATTGTGTTGGTAATAGTTTAGGAGCACTGTTTGCATTGTTTGCTCAAGGAACTAAAAGATGGAAAGATAATTAATGCTTTAGATTGAAGGCCTGAAGGGAGAGGCAGCATCAGTTACCCCCGACTTTCTGCCTGACCTAACCAAGGGGGTTGTTAGCCACTCCATGAACATGGACCGAACCCGCCAGGGGGGCTCTGGCCCTAAATCCCTTGCCTTCTTGGCCCTACACAAGAGGCCAATGCGACTCAGGATTAGATCTTGAGGCCTGCATACTAGTCTACGGGCGAAATCTTGGATTAGTAATCCCTGTGGATTGCTAGATTGCCTTCGGGCGGATTATGGATTGCCTTCGGGCAGATTATGGATTATATGGATGTATTCCAAAGGTAAATAAGATCAATTGATGTAAAGGAACTTATTTGGAAATGTTTTTCTATGTCAAGTGCTAAGATTACGTGAAGGAACCAATGTCTAATTGGCTAATTAAGGAAGCTATTTTTGTGTGTCCAACTAAATGTGGTAGGTAATTAGACAACTAAAGCAACCCTGAGGAAAGTGCGGTCGATGTGGCCATGGGTCCGTCCTACAGATGGGTGGTCCCGGTTGGTCGAGAACTTTTCTCAAACGAAATGGATAGCAGGGAACTTCTCTCAAAGGAAATGAACATCAAGGAACGTTGACCTAGAATCTAGGTTACTAGAACCCCGATTTATGTTGTTTTAGGGGAATGGAATGGGACTATGCCTTATGGGTAGAGAGGTCGAGCTTTGTATCCCTCTCATTTTCCATTCTCCTTGAACTAAGTGCAGCACGAATCCACTTTGACCCTGACGTTTCTGTGTAAAGTAGTTCGCGCCTAGGGTTTGACGCTAGTTACTCTCTAGGAACTTGACCATTAGGGAAACCCTAATTCAGGTCAATCCTCAGTGGGAACGGTCGGAATACTTCCACTACATGGCAGACTCAGAAAGACCTAGATCGCAAACCCCATAACATTCCATGGGAGTGCCGGCGGAGCTTTCTAGACCCTCTTCCCGATGGGCTGCTAAGACGTGTCCTGCTAGACATGTTACAAAAAACAATAGAATTTAGGATTTTTGTCAAGTGTTTTGGGGTTATATGGGATAGAAATGGATATGAAAATTATGTTGAGTGTCCTTGATCAATAAGAACTCATAATTCTAAATATATTTTTTTTGAAGAAACAAATGGAAAATTTAGAAAAAATAAGTAAAATTTTAGTTATTGCATCTTAACAATTAGGAAAAAATACATTTTATGTTTGTGAGTGTATGACAAGACTAGAGCATGAGGATCAAGCATTATTCAAGCCTTTTTTCCATGTTTTAATATATTTTGATCAATTTTTATATTAAAAATTACATGAAAATGAGCTTTACACCTACCCAACGAATGCAAAATCTAAATGGTAGGAGGGAAGAGGGATTGTGAAAGTGGTTAGTTGCTAAAAATGATTCAAATTCTGATTTATTTGTGTATGCACAACATATAGGATGGATTATCGTTTGAATTAAGGAGACTAGTAGCACAAAGAAATTCGGTGCTAGTCTCTATCAATGCCACACGTACGATTAATTGAAAAATCATTGAAGGGTTGTTTTTGCACTTCATCTAGTTGGTTTCTAATGATAAAATGCTTAAGCACAATGGTCATCTACACTTGCATTGAGCATAATATGGTATCAAACCTAGATGCATTGCAATTGTTTACCAAATGTTGACCTACGTGGAGTGTGTAAGGAAACCTGAGCTATAGGGTAGATGAACGGTTTCTTATGGCAAGCTTTGTAAGGAAATATCAAATCTCCTGGATCGTTATAAATTATATAAGAGTGGAGATTTTTTGTATGTTCTTTATGTTAGAGCAGCGCATCGAGGGGTCAATCCTCTCAGTGTAAGAGAGCTGTAGTGGGGCCACGACAATTCAGCTGCCGGAGGGATGCCTCCTCTATGTTTGTACTACATTGGGATATTATACCAAGATTTGTAGAATCTCCCTTTGAGGAGTAAGGAAGTGCAAGTGTTGGACTACGTCTTACTACAAACGTGATATCTACATTAGAAGTTAAGGTAGTGTGCCCTTAGACACTCCTGGCCTCGTGAGGCCATGTGGGGTTGTCTTAAGAGTGTTATAGAGGTCGAGCTAGTGCCTATAGCCAGTGTCAGTGGGCCCATTTTAGGTCTTGACAGGGCTTGATCAATCCTTTCAATTCTCAATGCATATGTGGTTACATCTATGGCAACAAATGTTGTCCTTGTAGCCATATCTTCTAACCTCTTCTACATGCGACCATTTGGAAGACCAGTTTCTATTGCACGTATTTTTCCATCTTTACAAAAGACTAACATTTTTGCTTCTACTTCGCAATAGGCTATATAGTCTCGCTTTTCATGATGTAAACTATCACACCAAATTTATCTGCTCTTGTATCCTTCTTTCTACGGTCTTTGGGTTGTTGCCCGAGCCTTCTCTTCTACCTTAACATCTAACTTTTTGACCTTTGCATAGATTTCTGTCGAATTCAAACTCAAATCACACATGTCTTTGATTAATTCATCCACAACATCACCTATAAGAGCCAAAACAATAGGTATAACTAGTTGTTCTGCCATAGCCATAGGCACCTTAGCTACCCCCTTCGGAGCACTAGCAGGTGTGGTGCATGTACCCCATCTTAATTTCATCCGATCTCTCTTTACCAACATATCCAATGCCTCACCTACATTATCCCAATCTGATTTCTTCCTCATTTTAGAGGAGGCATCTTCCAAATGATTGGTCAACTTATCTTGCAAGATAGGATCTGCAGCCTTCAGAAACAAATCAATTTTCTTACTCTTCAATGATTACTGCTCATCAGCATCCAACTATGCATACCGACTTTCAAATTCACAAAGCAAGGTTCTAGCAGTCAACCCTTTATTAGCCTTCTCAATCCAATCTGTAAATGTCTTTTTAGTTACCAATCATGCATCTTCTAAGAAAAACTCTTCTCTCAAAGCTTTCTTAAAAGCTGGCCAATCCACATCTCTTTTGTGTAACTCATCAATCTAATCATGCAAGGCATGCATGGCTAAACGAGAGAAATAATGACTATATGCATAGTACAGTACCCCATGAAACAACATCTTTTCTTCATACGACCAGATGAAGGCCGAAACAGTGTGATCTTTAAACTGCTTCAATTCCTATCCCACTCCCTGCAATGCATTCAGAGCTAAGGAATCAATTCTTTCTCCTTCCTGCAAAGTTTACATCTATTGTTGTAAGAATAATGTTGTTGTTTCTACAACAAAGCCATCATCCATTTGTAAAGCCTCACCACCACTTGAACCTATAGAATCCCCCATCTTTTTGTCAAGATTGTGGGAGAGAAGGAAGGAGTCTCACTTGTAGCTTTCTTGCTTGCACAATGGGGAATACACACAAGGGTGGAGGCTGAAAACAGTTTTCCTCTTCTTAGTTGTGTAAGCCAAAAAGAACTCAAGTACAAAGAAATAGAAGAACCCTATATATGGGTCTCAAAACCAAACTCAACTAACTAAGGTGGCATACTAACTGAGCCACTAACTAGAGTAGATAAGAATAGCTATCATGTAGCTATTATTCATGGGCAGTGTACCAACCGCGTCTGCAACTGACAAGTCGGTGACATAAATACACAACGGTCACCCTGGCGTATCACGAGTGGAGCTCGATATCTCAACACTCCCCCTCGAGCTCAATCCCAATTCCTGCACACCAAGCAGGTCTCTGAACTTACGCAGCTTCTCTGCGCCCAATGCCTTCTTGAATATGTCAGCTATCTGATCCTCTGTGCTGACATAAACTAGATCAATAAGACCTAGTAAAACCCTCTCTCGCACATAGTGATAATGCACCTCAATGTGCTTTGTTCTAGCATGATAGACTGGGTTATTTTCCAAGTGAGTACAGGGGTGCAGCAATGGCTGCATGTGAGGTAGCTTGGTTGCATAAGCTACTTTATGATATGCATAAGCTTACAGATGGGCAAGTTGACATTTATTGTGACAACATGAGCAGTATACACTTGGCAAATAACCCAATCTATCATGCTAGAACAAAGCACATTGAGGTGCATTATCACTATGTGCGGGAGAGGGTTTTACTAGGTCTTATTGATCTAGTTTATGTCAGCACAGAGGATCAGGTAGTTGACATATTTACGAAGGCATTGGGCACAGAGAAGCTGCGCAAGTTCAGAGACCTGCTTGATGTGCAGGAATTGGGATTGAGCTCGAGGGGGAGTGCTGAGATATCGAGCTCCACTTGTGATATGCCAGGGTGACCATTGTGCATTTATGTCACCAACGTGTCAGTTGCAGACGCGGTTGGTACACTGCCCATGAATAATAGCTACATGACAGCTATCCTTATCTACTCTAGTTCGTGGCTCAGTTAGTATGCCACCTTAGTTAGTTGAGTTTGGTTTGAGACCCATATATAGGGTTCTTCTATTTCTTTGTACTTGAGTTCTTTTGGCTTACACAACTAAGAAGAGGAAAACTGTTTTCAGCCTCCACCTTTGTGTGTATTCCCCCATTGTGCAAGCAAGAAAGCTACAAGTGAGACTCCTTCCTTCTCTCCCACAATCTTGACACCGACTGCATGGAGCAATGTAGACAGCGAATATTGGCAAAACAAGGTATTTAGACCGCCAAGATATGTGCCAGGATTTGAAAGCCAGTGTTTGTGGAGGAGAAGGCTATGTTTGATGAATATGGACACTTGGATGACCTTTTGCAATGCACTACCCTCCGAGCGTAATGATCCCACTCACATGCCGTACCCTCAGAGGATTGGAGTCGATTTTGACCCAAGTGCCCATGGAAGGTATGATTTCCCAATCATCTACAACCCTAACCGTACAAATTACGAGGATGCTCTTACCTTCACCCCTAGCAATCTATGTAATGCCATTGTACACTTCCTAGACACATTCTCCTCTTTCCCTAACCCAGCATTTATCACCACTTGTAATTACCTTTGCCTGCTTAGAATTCTCCTTAGGATAGATCCACTCCACAAGAGCGCAACTTACCCCCTCTCTTCTTCGATCCTTACATGATTGATAGTTGTACCATGGCCCATCTCATGATGCGAGCCACACTCCTACCCTCATTTTGCCTAGCCCTTTTAGAGGATATGAGTGATAGCCGATTTTCCACTTGTAATCATCCCTTCCTCTCCACCACCACACTCCAAACCCGCCTCGATCTACATAGGTATCTGCAAAGCCGACCCTTCCTTAATAGATCCCACAAACCCAAACCTCCTTCCCAACATGATCAGAGTGAGCAATAGTAGCCATATCCTCCTCTGTAACATCTTCCCTTATTAACAACTTAAAAAAAATATTTTGAAAAAAAAGAGAGAAGAAAAGAAAAGAAAAGCAAAGAACGTACAGAACAAGAAAATCTTAGAAAGAAAGGCAAAGCAGAAAGCATGACAACACAAGCACTCACTTGTAGAAGCACTCAATCACCACATAAGCACTATCACTGCACCTAGGGGTTCTCAAGTTAGGCGTGCCCAATGGCTTCGGTCAGCCGGCTCCACTCCTAACCCCCTAGATCCTTTTGCTCCCCCACTTCACTCTTAGGGCACATCAAGGGCAGGACATACCTAGGTAGGTAACACTTGCCTATGGTTAGACCTGTCACCCTAAGCTACTGGCACCACACCTCCCTCGCCACAAATGGGGTCCTCAAGTGTGGGACATCACCCAGGCTTGCCTACGGTTAGACCCACCTCCCCATTCCACTAGCACAAGCACAGTACACTAACACGGTACGGTAAACACTCCCCTTAGGTAGAGCACAGCACCTTCTCCTGTCATGCATCACAGAAAGCAATAAACCACCAACTTCGGAGGCCTCGTCAACCACTCACTATCCATTTAACTTCTCCGACAACCATCCTTCCTCAACTTCCACGAGCACCTGAATCTCCACGTGGCCCTCCCCTTTACATCATCATTTTTCCAACTGCCTATCACTCTGCAACAACACAAAAGTGCCATGGGACTGGCACCCGTCTAAGAGTGGGGTAATGTTAACCCCGAGTCAAGATGGCGAATGGAAAAAGCAGAAAAAGCACGGAAAAAGAGCAAAGACACGCAGGCGACCGCTAAAGCTAAGTCGGGACAAAAAGCACAATTTTAAATGAAAGGTGCCTCAAAAACTTGGAAAACTCTTGTAAAAGAGCGCCAAGCTCCCTCCTGTGCCAACTGTAAAATTTTAGACGGGTGTAGGCTAAAGGCATAATGGTAGAAGAGTAAAATGGAAAAAGGACCTTGCCACAATGGCCAGTCATTTAAAAAAGGGGATGGGTGCCCATGGGATTTTAGGGCTTGTATATAAAGTTCAAAAAAATAAACGGAAGCTCATTCTTTGGTGTGTGGCTAACAAGAGCTCTTATCTTCTTCTCTTCTTCTCTTCCTTCTTGCTTGTGTGTGCTCTTGAGAGAGGAAGTGTGAGAGTGTGAGGGAGTGAGTGTGTGGGAGTGAGGGATCAAGAGGATGAAGCTCTTCACCATCTCCTATTCTCTTCTTCTCTTCACTTCTCTTCTCTTTTCTCGTGCACGCGGCTATGGAGGATGGAGCTCTTCACCATCTCCTCTTCTCTTCTTCTCTTCTCTTCTCTTCTCTTCTCTTCTCTTCTCTTCTCTTCTCTTCTCTTTTCTCGTGCACGTAACTATGGAGGATGGAGCTTGACAATGGAGGAGGCTTGAGGATGCTTGAGCTTTCATCAAGAATCATGGAGCTACTGAGGTGTGTGAGGGAGGAGGCTACTCACATCGACATCAAGGTAAGCTCACTACCCTCGTAGGATTGACGGCGCGTCGGCTAGGTGAGAGATAGCCATTAGAGCTCGCTTGAAACGCTTGAAGTAATAAGCGGTCCGTGGGTCTTGGCGGTTGAGCGTGAGCTCCCTCTACACCAAGAATCCATGGAAATAGAACAACTAGTGGCAACAAGTGGCTCATGAGAAGTCCCACCTGGATCAAAAGGAAAAGATTTGACTGGATCATAGAAATACTCTTGCCCAACTTCTTCCTCAAGACCTTTATTTTTAGCATTGAGTGCAATTGCATTAGCTCCATCTATCTCATCTTCAAGATCCTCAAAGACTAACATACTCTGAAGCTTGGGTTTGACATTTTTATATACACACTTTGAGGCATGATCAGGTGTATACTTTTTCCTACACGTGAAACATAAGCCTTTCTCCTTCCTTTCTTTGTAAAGATCCATAGCAATAGACTTAGGATTCATGTTGGCTGAAATGGATTTAGGCTTGTTGTCCCCTTGTTTGAAGTCAACTCTAGGACTGTTTGCTGTCCTGAAATTACTTTGAGGTCTAGAAGCATTGAATGATGGATAAGTTGGCACCCTTAAGCTCCCATTTGGCACATGATTGCTGTCATAAGTTTTACCAAATTGCCCATGTTTAAAAATAGTCCTTGGTTGTCCAAATCTAGGCTAAAATGAAGATTCTCTTCTATATTTCCTTCCATAGTGCTCTGCAAGCTCAATAGCCTTAAAGAGAGAAGTAGGGTTTTGTGCCATGACATCAATTGATAAAGATGGCTCTAAACCATGCATGTACTTGTGGAGCTTAGCCTCATCACTGGTACTTTTTACATACATGGTTAGGGTGAGAAATTGGTTAGTGTACTCTCTTACACTTAGGCCTCTTTGTTCCAAACCATACCATCTCTATGCCAATTTCTCTTTTTCAAGAGGAGAGACATACTTTAGCCATAAGTGCCTTGAAAGCTTCCAAATTCTCTACAAGTATGTTTTCCATTTTTATATACCTCCACCAAGTATGGGAAAATCCCTCCAAATGCAAAGAAGCAAAATGAATCTTTATGTCATCAGTTTTGGGGAATATGTCAAAGTAAGATTCCATCTTAGAGGTGTGAAAGATGCGGGATCTAGAGCATGGCAGTGAGTTATGGTGGATGGAAGGAGACGTGTGGACTCATGATGGAGAAGACAAAGACACTGTTTGTTACACAAGTGAATTAGGTTCCAAGATTGAGACTTGGACTCATAAACACAATCTTTTGTATGTGGTCAATGACACTGACACTTCACTGAAAAGAAAAGAGTACTATCATTGCATTAAGAAAAGGAAGCAAGTACAATGCTTTATAGGAAAGTAGGAAACTGCAGTAGGCACCACTGTGCATATGGGATAGGTTAGCTTGCATGTCCTTGGCCCTAAAGCTCCATACAAAGAGGTTGTTTAGTGAGTGTGATTGCTTAATCTCAACACCCCTCCTGAATCGCAACTAAAAAGGCACAAAGTGTGTAGAGGCTGTAATGAGAACCACCTGCAAAGTGTGGGCACACAACAAACATGGTAGACACTAGAGGTTGTCGTAGAAAAGGCTAAGTGTGGGCACCAAAACATGATGGACATCCAGAGGCTGTAACAGGGGCCTCATAAAGTGTACAGGGACTCTAATGCCAAGTTACATGAGGAGTTTACAAATCTTATGGCAGGAAGCATTAGGGCAAGGAGATACAAGGCTTTTAAAATAGTCTATCAGAGTAATGAGAGTAGAAGGATTGATGAGTCTTGTCCTTCCGATCCTGGTGGTCTTAATCTTCATCTTTTGGTCCATGGTCTTCTTCTTGTTTCCCAGCTGCAAGATAGGCCTTTTGGGACCTCTTCCTAGCATGACAGAACTTCTCAGTATGTCCAGTCCTTTTGCAGAAGTCACAGAAGAGCGGTTTCTTTTTACCTTTGTATCTGTTGTTTACATGTAACATTTTTTCATCCTTTGAAGTGCTGGGCTCTTCTTTGCTTTTAAGTTTCTTTTCTTCCTCTAACAGAGAGGCTTTAATATCAACAAGTTGAGGATCAGGCATGTTGGTTAGAGTGGTTGATACATTATCATAAGCAGGAGGCAAACTTTTTAACACGACACCAATACAAACATCTTCATCCATTTTTAGCTTTATTCTTGCAAGTTGAGTAAGCAGGCTTTCCATGTAGTTCAGATGGGATGCCAAGGATGTATGAGGCTTCATATCAGGTCAGAAAAATTCAATTAATAGATCATACTTAGACGACTTTGACTGTGCACCAAATAGGGTATCCAATTTATCCCAAGTGTCATGGGACGTGTCACAGGCATCCACATGATGGATGTAGCTGTTGTCCAATTCCAGTTTGATGATGGCTTGTGCCTTGTCATCATTCTTCTGCCAAGTAACTGCAAGGTCGGCATCTCGAGGTTTCTTCTCTTTGCCATTTGTGAGGGCCCAAAGACCCTTCTTCATCAGAATGAGCTTGATGCGGGTTTGCCAAGTGTGAAACCCGACTCCTTTGAATCGAGCATTTGGAGAGTCTTTTCCCATGTTGAGGTTGCAAGATTAGCAGCAAATCAACTCCAGATTTCTGAGATTTTATCAGTAGAAGAGCAGATTACAATGTGTCAAGAGACACAAGTAATGACAGTGCGAAAACACACTATGTCTATGTTGATGTTGAGCTTGATTCTTCTTGTTTGGAATCATTCAGTCATTCGTTAATCTTCTCAGGTCCTTCCCCTCCTTGATTTGGTGCTGGGATAGTGGATTAGAGTGGGCTTTATCTTGGTAAAGTGTCAGGAGTGAGAAAATGAGAGAAAAAAAGAGCTTGGGAGATTTTGGATATGGTGGAATTAGGGTTTCTGAGACAGGGGCCTGGTTTTTTTCAGATTTCAAGAGTTGTAGTTGATCATTTTCAAAACTTTTTACATGTCTAGGAAGCTTATGTCAAGGGCTATCAAATCCCCATAACAATTGATCAGATTGCAGGCAGTACGGCGTGCACAGGAAGCTCAAACAAAAACGACGCAGATCTGGACAGCAACGACAAATTTCTGCAATGCCAGGGCTGTCAATTGCCAATGTGCCTCTGTGATGTGCCAGGGAGAAGCAAGGGAGTAGGAGAACAATCCCCTAGAAGGAATCAGGAGCTGAAGTGGCCTGGTTGAGGAGTTATGGAAGCTCCAAGTGAGGTAGGTCATGTCTGGCTATGGCAGACACAGGGCAGAGATTGAGAATTTTCACAATCCTGGAGCTATGCTTGCCCAAAGTCAGTGATTGATGTGTCAAGAAGAAGCTCCGGAAGCAGGAGAATATTTCCCAGAAGGAAGCTCCAAGAGGTTTGACATGTGGAGTGAGATATAAGAGCTTGAAGCAGGTTTGGCTGTGGCTGCCAAACAGGGCAGTGAGAAAAAAGAGTAGGAGATGAGGTCCTAGACTTGGCCTAAGCTGGACTAAGCTCAAACTGAGCTAGATGAGAGTGAACTGGAGTTGGAGGAGCAGTGCCATGCCCGTGTGAGCTCTGATACCATGTGAAAGATGCGGGATCTAGAGCATAGCAGTGAGTTATGGTGGGTGGAAGGAGAAGTGTGGACTCATGATGGAGAAGACAAAGACATTGTTTGTTACACAAGTGAATTAGGTTCCAAGATTGAGACTTGGACTCATAAACACAATCTTGTGTATGTGGTCAATGACACTGACACTTCACTAAAAAGAAAAGAGTACTATCATTGCATTAAGAAAAGGAAGCAAGTACAATGCTTTATAGGAAAGTAGGAAACTGTAGTAGGCACCACTGTGCATATGGGATAGGTTAGCCTGCATGTCCTTGGCCCTAAAGCTCCATACAAAGAGGCTGTTTAGTGAGTGATTTCTGAATCTCAACAAGAGGTCCACTCCTCTAAATCAGATGGTGAAGATGATTGACCACTAAGCTTGGCTAAAATGATCTTGTCTTGCAGCTCTCTTTCATGGAATGGTTGCTGTCCCAAAATAGATAGATCATGAGTACCATTCATTGAACCCCCAAATGGAGATGGAGATCTCCCAATAGGTGGTTGAGAACCACTATGCAATCTTCCCATTGGTAGAGGACCCCTAGGAAGTTGAGTATTCAGCCCAAAAGCTTGAGAGTTGGCTCCATTCAAACTACCCAAATAGTCATCATGTCTTTGTGAAGTCTCACCTACTTCAATATTAGCTATTTAGAATGCCTCTTCGTCCAATAATTCCATGACCATGACCATTTTGGTAAGATGACTGAAGTGGGATTGAAGACTCACTGTTTGAATAGGATTTCTCATTGGCTTCTTTAGATCCCATTTTCATCTGCATCCATTGGGAGAATTGAGCCATAATTTGAGCATTGGATTCCACCAAATTGTTAATATAAGCCTTTTTTTGAGTCATTGAATCTACTAGCTTCTTAATAGAAAACTTCATTTGATCACTATACAAAACTATTTGCTCCATTCTTGATAGTAGGGCCTCATGACGTTCTTTATGCCTTTGTTCATGTATGCACAAGGTATCATTGAGTATACTGATTTCCCCTTGTTGTTATGGCTCTTCAGGGCTCTCTTGAGGTACATTATCCAACATGAAATCTTTGATTTTCTGAGCATAATCATCCTCGATCTTTTTTTTTTACCCTTATGCCTTGCCATAATAGTACAGTCTTGTAGTACCCTCTGTCAAAGAAATGGCTATAACTTTTGCTAGGAAACTATGATTTCAAAAATGTTTAGTTCAAATCAAAGCCAAGAATGCCTTCTTTGAGATGAAATATAGCACGCTATAAAAAATTTAGGACAGAAAATTTTGCAACTCAATCTCTGAGTCTGAACTGTCCAGGCCTGCACCTTGTTTTGACATGTAAATGTCATGTTTTGACCCTGTGAGGTAAAATAGTAACCCTAAATGGTTACCAAACCCTGTAGAAGACTGACTAGGACATGTGGGTACCCTATAGTACTTGCACATGCACTTCAGTAATGAAGAGTGTACCTGTAAATGCCTTGTAGTGCCTTGTAAAATCCCAGTTTTACCCTGTTTTGATCTTGAAGATACTTAAGCCTTTGGAAACTCTTCAATCTTCAATTCTCCACTTGTTGTACTTGTGTATGGGGTAAAACAACATGGCAGGCTCCCTACACGGGCTTTGAATCACCATGAGGTTGGCAAAGTTCCCCCCAGGTCAGTTGGTTGCATCCCTTTGGGATCTTTGATAGTGAGGGAGGGCCACCTCTCTTTTGTCCCACTATCTTCCCCGGCATCCACCTTTTTCCTTGGTGGATATATCAACATGGCAATGGCATTCTATTCTAATAAACCAGTATGAAATGCATTGCTAAAATATTCATTTAGCCCTTTTCATGAGATGCAATTGAATGAAATCCGAAAAAATTAGATAAGGAAAGGGTCTTACCAATGCAATTTAGTGACTCATGATTGCTTTAGTACTTACCCTTTTACAATATTTCAGCTTGGGCAAAATAATTCAACCAAAACAAGTCAAGGTTATGCATCAAACTTGGCAAATGATATCTATGACGAGGCTATGATTGAATCAATACTGAAATTCAATGGAATAGGCTGAAGTTAATGGGAAATAACACTAATCTCCGATCTATTGATCAATTCAGAGAATTAATTGATCAATAATATCTTATCAAAAAGTGGAAAAGCATTAGCAAGTGGATTATTAAGAGATTTCAGAGAAGCAAGAGAAATACCCTGATTAAGCTTGAAGAAGATGATAAATGTCAGCACCAATCCCATTGATGGAAGAATTCTTCAAAATCCACCATAAATCCACCATGAATCCACCATAAAGTTTGAAATATCCACTAAATTGGTCCATATGAGCTTCTATATGCTCAAATCCGTAAGAATCAATGCCTTGGGCTTGCTTGAACACTTGAATACCAAAGATTCAAGCCTCTTGAAGAAAAGCCCCAAAATAAACCTTCAATATGAGCTCCAATGTCCTCCATGGGCTGAAATCTTTGCAATTTGTTGAAGAATCCTCATTTAGATGATGCCACGGGCTGAATTGATGGTAATCCTCAAGAAATTGTCAAGAAATGAAAGCTTGGACTAAAGCTTTCATGGCTGCCCATGGACGTTCATGTAGGGTTTCAAGAGAGAGAAAGGATGAAGAATAGGTGGCTCCCTAGACCAAAGTATCCTCCAAAAGCAAGTGATTTATGCCAAAGATTGATTAGAATGGGTAGGAGGAAGAAGAACAGCACCTCAGTAAGATTTCCTAAGACTGAAAATCAATGCAAAATGCGCCAACAATCTGCTGTCCACGTGGCATGAATCTCGAGTAACAATGGTAATCATTGTGACCTCTGAAGTAAGAGGAATCCAAAAAGAACCATGGTTGATGCTCGTGATGCCTGAGAATAAAGATCTTGAAGGAATTCCACCATGAAAGTTGAAGAAACTTGTAGGAAGGTCCAAGAAAGGGAAAGAGAACCCTCTCTTTTCAAAGTAACCACAATTTAACCCCAAACTAAGCCCAGTTAACTCTCCTTTACCCTAGTTACCTCTAGCTTTGCATGAAATTTGATGATGACGACCTACCACTTTAGCCATCCTCTGCCATATTTGACCTTGGAGATCTCTAGATGTAGTCTCTTACTAACTGTAAATGGTCTGCAACACTCCACTAGTCACAGTCTTGTCCAATACTTGTCTAAAATTGATTTTGATGGAGGAAAATAGGATTGAAAATAGAAGGAAAAATGGATCAAAGACCAAAGATTTTGATACCACTTGTCAGAGAGAGAACTAGAGAGAGAGAGAGAAAGAGGAGAGAGAAGATTGTAGAAGAGAGAGAAAGACTACAGAAAGAGAGAAAGAGAGTGATGAGGAGAGAGAAAGACTAGAATTGGAGAGAGAAAGAAAGGAAAGAGAGAGAAGCCATAGAAGCTATGAGCAAGATAGTAATTGTATTAATGTGTCAAAAAGATATGAAAAATTACATGTTCTCTCCTTTTATACCAATGCCAGTGTGACATGGCATAACATCAATATCATTTTTACACTAAATTCTTATTCCCATCTTCTTACACACACACACACACACACACACACACACAGATGAGCACCTATGCCTCCTACCCAAAATAAATTCGGTAAAAAGCACAATAATAATAGTAAGAAACAACACCAAACCCTACTTAAAAACACAAAAAGAAAAAACATAAAGAGAGATAGATGTCTACATTTTGCCCAGATTCTGGAGCTATAAGGTGAAAAAAGTGAAGAGTTAAGGAAAAGGCTCAAAATCCTAATTACTCTCACCATAGAGCTTCAATGGAGATGAAAATTCACCATAATGGAGAAGAGAGGAAAAGTAGTCAGTTACTCAACTTTTGGGTCAAGTTTATTTCATGAGAGAAAAAAAAGAAAATTTACCAAAAAATGTGGAAATGATTCTCCCTTTTTGTAATCCCCCACTGTCCCTTTTTTAGGATCCCTTAATTGCAAGATTTAGTGGTCTATCGAGAGATTGTTCCCAAATGATGTCGTTTTCTACTTCTTAGAATAACATGGAGTTTCTCACCTAGGCTCTCTTGAGTCCACCTCAAAACAAAAGATTTTAGCCATAACCCATAATGATCTTAATCCAAGTCCCTAATTCAACACTAAGGTCACCTATCACCTTAGCTAGGATTGGTCCTCCTTGGGTCATTACATTTGTAAGGCAACTAAATCAAAAGCAGATCAATGTTGCACTTGGTTCATATTGAGTGAGAAACAAGGGAAAATGATATGTAATGACCCCTTGCTTGTAAGGTATAGTCTCAATT
This sequence comes from Lygodium microphyllum, assembly GCF_053477565.2. NCBI lineage: Eukaryota > Viridiplantae > Streptophyta > Polypodiopsida > Schizaeales > Lygodiaceae > Lygodium > Lygodium microphyllum. The sequence continues at coordinate 115,368,644 of NC_141137.1, forward strand.
CTGTTTCCCTAAAATAGCATTGATTAGGGTCTAAGACAACACACTAAGTGTTTGGCCACTTCTTGAATCTAGCACCCTCAAGGAAAATTTATCGTGACCTAAAACGGGCCTGCAATGGCTCTATGGTAATAGCCAGGCCTCTACTACTACCCATCTAAAGCCACCCCATATGGCCTCGTGGCCAAGAGCATCTAATAATTTTACATTTGTACAATTTGTAGTCCAACAACTGATTCTTTCCCACACTCCTTAGAGGGAGTACCCAAACATGCTTGTGTTATACACCACATAAGTACACACAAAGGAAGTACCCCTCGGGTGACCATTGTGACTTGACTATAGATCTCCTACACCTCGCAGAAGATGCACCGTGAACATAGAACACATTTGAAACAAACTCCCCTCTTTTGATTGATCGATCCAGGAGATAATAGATAATACTCATTGAGTTTTCCCCAATGAACCAAATATCTAGGCCTACAACTTAAGGTACCTCTTGCACTCTCAACGTAGGTCATCACTCATAAAAACATGTGCTATGCATCCATGATATGATACCATATGGTGTGTGCAATGAAATTGTGTATGACCACCATGCTCAAAAAATTTTATTCATTAGCAATCAACAACGTGAAAGTAAGAAGACATTTCTTTTTATGCTTTTCTTCTAGTACGATAGTGCTTTGTTGCTTAGGGATAGTACTGAGCTTTCTCATGCTATTAGATCCTTTTAATTTTTTTAAAAATAAATCCTATATGATATGCATCATACAACATCATAATTCAGAGTAATTTAACCACTCAACAACACCTTTCTCCCTAATGGTTAAGATTTTGCGTGCATTGATAGGTTTAAGGCATTTTTTCATGTATTTTCCTTTTTTTTCGAAAGCGATAAAAGGCCACTTTAACAAAGAGATAGGAATGAACTGAGGCTAAACCCCATGCTTCAGCTCTACTATACATTCATAAACATAAATCTTATTTTTCCTTATTTTTCAGATGTAAAAACTAGATTTTCTTTATTTTTTCTTATTTTTCCTATTTACTTATAGAAAATCACTGATATTTATTGATTATTTGGTTTAGATTGATTGATCTTACTAAGAATGGTTTTCTTATCATATTTCAACCCATAAGAATAGCATATGAACACTAAAACCCAAACAATCGCATATTTTCCCTTAAACCACATAGTCTCAAGTTTTGCGTATTTAGCATAAAATTATTATACGGCTAAATTTTTATGAGTTCTTGAAGATGACTGATAAATTAGAATATTTCAATAAAATACAAGCATGTCCAACCATTTCCAACAAAAATTGATCATAAAACAATGAAATCTATCTTTTGCTCATTAAACTGCGCACTATGATGCACATTTTTCGAAATTGGAGGCTTGCTAGCGCTCTTCAACAGATGTTGAGGATCCATCTAGCCTTGATTCACATCCCTTTTCACTCTAGCATTATCGCACAATCAAAATCATCCATCTCAACCCACCGCCTTCTCTCTTACATTGATCCATGTAACAAACCACAAGAGTAGAGAGAAGAGAGGAGAGAGAAAGACTAAAATAAGATCTCTTCATAGAATGTATCAAATTTGGATCCGTTTCTTATGATAGATGGTGAAGAATTCAAGAATCTTGCTGCCTAGAGCATTCTCGTGTGATGATCAACCATAGAGAAATCACATTTTTTAAATAATTTTTGGGGGCACAAAAAAAAACAGTACCTGTTCTCCCCCCCCCCCCCCCATGTTTTGAAGAATCATGACTTTTCAATTCTTGACTTAAGCCAAGCTTAAGCCTTAAACCAAAAGAAATTGGTTCACTTTTATGTGTTCACACTTTGACCTAAGTGATTTTTTCAATTTTGGAGGGCAAACGAGCTCGGGATTTAAGATCTGTCTAGATGACGCTTCGTAGCATCGAAATCTATTAATTTGGCCTCAATCATGCACTTTTTAGCTCCCGAATCACATAGCTACTTCATAATGCAAAACTTTGTGGGGATTAAATGGGGGGTCAAATGGACTTTGATCAATGAGAATCGAGATTTGCCTTGGGTTCGTGGCATTGAACTCCATCTAGGAAAACTCTAGCTCATTGATCTGCAACCATTTTATTTTGCATGAAAATTTGGTCCTTCATGGCCTCTTGGGCTCTTTTCCACTTCAAAAATAGCCTCTACAATTCGCTCTCATTGGCGATCATGGGATAGGGTAACTCAACCCATCAAATCCCACGAACTGATCTACACAAACAACAACAAAAAAAGCATCAAACTGCCACAAAAAAATACCCAAAAAAGCATAAAAATAGCTCTCACCCTACCCCTTGACAAAATCAAGGCATGAAAATCCACAAGGGATAGGCCTAGCATAATCTGACAGAGATCTAGAGCAAGTCACCAACCAACTGATCCACAAATTGGCTAGAAAGAACCATCAAAGAGGTCATCCTAGTGGTGGCCTTAAAGTACCTACTTAACTTAGGAGAACTGGACCAGGACCTCCTATAAGGTGAGGACTCCTCTGGCCTGGTCATGATATATTTTCATTTAATACATTTTCCTTTCAAAGTTTCCATACTGGGGTGTGTAAAAAGGAGGGAGCTAAGTGTAGAGTGACCCAAGGAGAATAGGGCATTGACCTTAGGTTCTTATTCGGTACCCAAGAACCTACGAAGCTCTCGCAAGGTAACACTTAACCCTTTTCTTTTTGGATCACTTTTATTTTCACTCCAACATTCCTAATTTCTTTATTATGGCTAGGTGTTATCCCTAGGAAGACAAGGCATTAGCCCTTGGGCTAATTACTTGGCCTTAGGAACCTACCAAGCTCTTCACAAGGCAATAATCAACTACTCATAAATTCTTTCCTTTTCATCTCTTTTTGAGTTTAAGGGGTGAGAACCCCTTTTTACACACCTTGTATTTTTTAATCTTTCAAGTATATTCAGATTTTCCTCCTCTTTTTATTTTGGTAGGCTTCTCTATAATTGCCTCACACTAGGCAAGGACTCCTAGAACAGCTACCTTAGTAGGCTAGTAGAACACTGTCACTAGGATTGCCTTCTAAGATAGGTCTTTCCATGCTTGACAATGTCTTTACAAGAGGTAGACAACTACTCAAATCTCCCCCAAATATACCTAACCTAACCCTAGGAATTCATGCCTTGATTGTCGGTCCCCACAACAAAAAGAAATTTATCCCCACATATACATATAATGCTTATCAACCTAAGGGAAAAACTCAAAAAGGAAACGACACCACCTAGAATGGCCCCAGAAGAAGCTTCTGCGCAGCAAAGGCTCCCTCCAGACACTTCGTCAAACATGTTGAATGCAATCACTAAAATAAAAAACCATTAAATGCACTCACACACCAAATAGACATATGGCCCTCTTGGCCTTAAGGAATAAAATATTTGAACCCAACAGAAATAGCCCGCTTGGCCTTACTCCTAAAACAAACCCTTGCACAAGATCAACCAAGGATAAGGGCGACTCATGCCCTACATGAAGTGTATTAGATTATTGGCTTACACCCTGCATAAATAGCAAGGGGTGTCCGATAAATATGACAATAAACAATCCTATGCATCCATGACAGAGTGGAAAGGGGCTCAATTGCTACTTGACTCATAACCCAAACTAACCATTGGTGGCCAAAGTAGGGACTTGTCAGCAAGAAGACCCCAAAGTATTCCAGTGCTAATGTTGAAAGGTAATTGTAAAAGCTCCCTTGGACCACAATTGAAAAAGAAATCTTCTACGACAAAAGCATGATTAGCCAGGGAATCTTCAAAGCAATTCCACCATCGAGGAACTAACTTACAAGTTACCATCTCAAAATTATACAACATATCCAAGGTTGCATGACAGTACATCCGTAGGATGGGATCCTGCACACTTTAGGTCCCATTCAACTGATTGATTACTAACTGTGAGTCCCCTTTTACCAATAATCAGCGGATACTAGCATATCATGCTACATTTAGTCACATGATCAAGGCCTTATATTCTACCATATTATTGTTAAAAGACGGTCCTAAATATACTTTCATTTTCATGACAGCCCTACGTCTGGGATATTTAATGACTATACCAACACTGCTCACATGTTTAGCAGGCCCTCTAAAAGCTCCATCAAACTACAAAGTATTGGCCTAGTATTTAGTGATAAGACACACCAAGCTGAGAGAAAGGATGTATTACAGGCACAATCCCTCCCTCCTAACTAAACTTGATAGGAATGCTAGTCAAAATTTGTTGACATTGGTGGCAATAGACCTTAATCTCCCTTGTGAAAGATCCATCTTGCCACTCAATAACCTAATAACCTTTACTCCACTAGACCTTGGTAGTAACATTTCTCTAGATACAGATGCTCCAGATAGGGAATAGTTCATCCCATCCAATCGTCTTAGTATCTACTGCATGTTAAAGTTGAATCGTGAAGGACTTGCACACGCACCAAGCCCAACATCAGCCCTTACACATAGTAAGGCTTTAGCTTATCAAAGTTAACTTTATTCTTAAACTCTACTCCCAATAAATCTACGAAAAGGGTTGTAGAGACATTCTTTCCTATACGTACAATTTTGTATGCTCCAGCCCATTTAGGTTCCAATTTACCATGAAATAGCTCACGAGAAGCATCTTAATATATCACCAACTAGCCCCTCATAAATTTATATTTCTTAGCCTGAAGGTCATGAAGGGATTTCATTCTCTTCTTCCCTACTTATTGATGTAATAAAGCCTGCAAAAATTGAATCTCGTCAAGATGTGCAAGAGAAGTATATCTTTCCTGTAATGCTTCTGCCTCTCCCAACAAATGATTGAGAGCAAAATGTAGAGTGGGCAGCTCTATTTCCAATGACAAAATGTACTCCTCTCCATATACCAATTTGAATACGGTGTGGCCTATAGCTCTCTTGATGAATGTTGTGTTGTAAGCCCACACTGCCACATATAATTTCTTATCCCAATAGCACTTACTCTCTGTTACTATCTTGGATAAGATCCCCACTAACTATTGATTCGTGATCTCAAGTTGACCATTTGCTTGAGGATTATACGGGGTAGTTTTATTGTGCTTAATCTTCAAAACTTCAATCAAGGCTATGACAACCTTATTCAAGAAGTGTGTCCCTCGATCAAAAAATATCTCCTTTCGTGGACCAAAATGGCAAACAATTTGCTCCATAATGAAACATGCCATCTCCTTAGCATTATCCTTCACTGTTGCTCGAGCTTTAGACACTTTGTAAAGTAGTCTATTGCTACAATAATATACCACTTACGAATATTTAATGAAGGGTATATTGGTTCCACAAAATTGATACCCTATTTGCAAAGGGTAATGCAACCAAAATAGGGTTTAGAGGTCACCTATGATTATCCCTCATATCGTGTCTTTGATAGGCATCACAACACTTAACATAACAAAAAGCATCTTGGATAATCAATGGCCACCAATAGCCAACACCTTGGAGAACTTTTTGGGCAGTAAGCCATCCAAAAAAATGTCCCCCACATGTTAGATTATAGCATTCCTCAAGAATGAATGGTACCTCATCAGATACTACACAACAAAGATAAATGCCATCTACTTCTCTTTGATACAAAACGTTCGCTATAGTAAAAAAGCGTAGAGCTTTTTGCTTGATCTTTCTCTTCTTAGACTTTGATAGAGTAGCCCCAAATCCTCCTGTGGATAGATAATGCGTTATAGCTACATATCAAGAAGGGATGGAAGCTACATCGATTTTGAATAGGCCTTCAATGTCACTTCCTTTAGCCAGAGTTTCCATTGGCTGTCCGAAATCCATAAGACATTCCACAATACCTTGCAACTTTAGTGGCTTACTCCTAATCTCATAATCAAACTCTTGCAAAGTGATTAACCACTTTGCTAAATGGTTAGGTGACTAGAACTTGTTCATAAATAGTCTAAGTCCCTCGCTCTTCATAAAGAATATCACATTTTCATAGAGAATAATATAATGCCTAAATTTCTTCATTGCAAAGACCATTCCAAGGCACAAATTCTCCATATAAGTATAGTTGAATTCAAATATCCCCAATTTCCTACTAGCAATGAAAATTGGATGATACCATTTTTCTTTTCAAATTTGAGCTAACAACAACTAATATTATGTATTGTTGCTGCTAAATATAAATATAAAATCTCAACTCTTCTAGGAACTTTTAGGATTGTCTCTTTTGCTAGTTCCTGCTTCACATCCTCAAAGGATACTTGATAGGCTTCATTCCACTCAAAAAAACACTTAAAAGATAGGAGGTTTGTCAATGGTCACACTCTTTCTACAAGTGCATTGATAAATCTCCAATAATATCCCACTGATGACAAAAAGTTGTGTACCTCTTTTGGAGTACGTAGTGGACTCATAGCAACTATAACCTTTATATTTTTTGAGTTAGTTGCAATACCAATCAAACTAACCACATGGACTAGTAACAATCCATAGGGAACCTCGAAAATACACTTTTGTGGATTAAGAGCAATGCAAAATTGTCTACAACGCTCAAAACATTTCCTTAAAATGATTAATTGTCTTTCCCTCATGGTGGCTGCTCCTAGATCGTCAATGAAGACTTTTAATTCCTTAGGGGAGATGACACCCAAAGTCTTATTAGCTATTCGTTGCCAAGAACCATGCACATTGCATAAGCCAAAGGCCGTCACATGATACACAAAGGTATCGAAGACAGTGCTAAACATCATTTTCAGCTTATCTTTCTCAACAATAGCCATTTGATTGTATCCAACAAAATAATCCATAAATGAATAGTTCTCCCTATTCCCTAATTGATCCAAAATCTTGTTGAAAAACACAGGATCTAGAGCATGGCAAAAGCTATGGAGGATGGAAGGTAGAAATAAACTTCATGATGACATAGACAAAGAAGACAAGACTGTTACACAAGTGAATTAGGTTTCAAGATTGAGACTTGAACTCATAAACACATTCTTGTGTATTAGACACACAATGACAATGACAATAACTGAAAGAGAAAAGCATCATGATATTGTATTCATCTCATATGAAAGTGATAATTAAGTAAAACATTATATAGAGTTCTTTGGTAGCACTTGACATCCACTGTGCATATGGGATTTTGTCTCTCTTCATAGAATGGACTGCATCTTCCTAGCCTAGCTGTCCTATACAAAGGGACTAAAGTAGGTGTGATTGCAAATATCTCAACACCCCTCCTCAATCACAACCAAAAGTACAAAGCGTGTAGAGGCTTTAGTAAAAGCAACACCTGCAAAGTGTGGGCACACCATAAACATGGTAAAACACCAGAGGCTGTTGCAAAAAAGGCTAAGTGTGGGTACCACAAACATGATGGACATCCAGAGGCTGTAGTAGTAGGGGCCTTACAAAGTGTACAGGGGCTGTAATACAAGGATAATTGAGGAGTTTTACAAGTTTATGTTTGATACATTAGGACTAGGAAACACAAAACTAAAAAATTCTATTTGAATAGAAGGACTAATGAGGTTTGTCCTTCTTCTGGTGGTCTTCTTCTTCTTCTTCCTTTGCTCCATTTTCTTCTTCTTCTTGGACTGCAACTAGATAGGCCTTTTGGGACCTCTTTCTTGCATGGCAGAACTTCTCGATTTGTCTGGTCCTTTTGCAAAAGTCATAGAAGAGCTGATCCTTCTTGCCTTTGTACATATTTCCAACATATAATGCATGCTCATATCTAGAGGTACTTGGTTCTTCCTTAGTTTTTAGCTTCTTTTCCTCTTCTAACAGTGATGCCTGGATATCAAAAAGTTCAGGATTTTGTATATTGATTAAAGTTGTTGATACATTATTATATTCAGGAGGCAAACTCTTAAGTAGAACACCGATGCAAACATCTTCTTCCATTTTAATGTTTATTCCTTCAAGTTGGGTTAGAAGTCCTTCCATGTAATTTAGATGTGTTGCAAGTGTTGGACTTCATTTCAAGCTTGAAAACCTCAATCAGGAGACTATACTTTGATGATTTAGACTGTCCACCGAACAAGGTGTCAAGTCTCTTCCATGTATCCTGTGAGGTCTCACAGTTATCCACATGGTGGATATAGCTGTCATCCAATTCCAGTTTGATAATGGCATGTGCTTTGTCATCATTCTTTTTCCAAGTAGCTACAAGGTCTGCATTTTGAGGTTTCTTCTCTTTGCCATTTGTGATGGCTCAGAGACCCTTCTTCATCAAGATGAGCTTGATGCGAGTTTGCCAGGTGTGAAACCCGAATCCCTTGAACCGAGCTGTTGGTGAGCCTTTTCCCATGATGGAGAGATGGAATAGTAGCAAATCAATTCCAAGATTCTCAAATTTTACAAGTGAAAGAGCAGATTACAATGTGTCAAGAGACACAAGTAATGGTTGTGTGAAAACACACTATGTCTGACTTGATGTTGAGCTTGAATCTTCCTGTTCGGGTCTTCAATCCTTTGTCGATCTTTCTAGGTTCTTCCCCTCCTTGATTTGATGTTGGGGTAGTAGATCAGAGTGGCAATGGGTTGCTCCAAGTGGTAGGAGAGAGAAAATCATGAGATTTTTGAGCTTTGATGAAAATGGCTATGGCTGATAATTTAGGGTTTCAGATAGGGACCTGGTTTTTTGCTCTGTGTGGGCTGTATACTTGATCATTTCCCAAAATTTTTACATGTATAGAAAGCTTATGTCATAGCCAAAGCCCCATGGTTGCAAGCTGAAATTTGTCATGTGTTGATGGCGTAGATAGTACAAACAGGAAAAGGTGCACATTTGGCAGAGATCTCAAATTCACGCAATACTGCTTTCTACTGCGCACGATGTTGAGGACTGATGTGCTATGATGAAGCTCCTTGGAATGTAGAATAACTTTGTAGAAGCAATTGAGTTGAGATATGGCCCATAGATGTAGATCTAGGTCCTCAAACAGAGATGGGTCATCCTGGCTATGGCAGACAAGGAGCTTGAGAGAAGTTGGAAGTGAGGAATGAGCTCATTGGCTGGGACCACGATGACTTGAGGTTAAGATGAGCTTGAGAGAAGTTGAAAGTGAGAAATGAGCTCATTGGCTAGGACCAAGCTGACTTGAGGTTAAGATGAGCTGAGAGAGAGTAGAGAAGAACTAAGCCAACCTGCGACTGGGCTCTGATACCATGTTGAAAAACACGGGATCTAGAGCATGGCAAAAGCTATGGAGGCTGGAAGGTAGAGATAGACCTCATGATGACATAGACAAAGAAGACAAGACTCTTACACAAGTGAATTAGGTTTCAAGTTTGAGACTTGAACTCATAAACACATTATTGTGTATTAGACAGAAAATGACAATGACACTAACTGAAAGAGGAAAGCATCATGATATTGTATTCATCTCATATGAAAGTGATATTCAAGTACAAAATTATATAGAGTTCTTTGCTAGCACTTAACATCCACTGTGCATATGAGATTTTGTCTCTCTTCATAGAATGGACTGCATCTTCCTAGCCTAACTGTCCTATACAAAGGGACTAAAGTAGGTATGATTGCAAATATCTCAACAAATCTGGTCAATTAATGACAATGGATAGTAATCCTTAATCGTCTTCTTATTAAGCTCTCTGAAATCTACACAAAGTCAAATCTAACTATTCTTCTTCTTCTTGATAACAACTGATGAACACCACTCTGTGTGTTGAACCGAAAATACTAAGTCAGTTTTCTATAGTTATGTCAATTCTTCAAATAGCATATCCCTTAAATCAAAAGATATACGTCTTACTTTTTGTCGCACAAGGTGGCTACCGTCCTTTAGAGGATTAGTATGAACAACCACTAGGCTGGGAGAAATGCCTCTCAACTCACCAAGCAAAAATATCACGGAATTCCTAAATCAGGGACACATAGTCCTTTCTTTCTTCCAGACTGAGACCCTAATTTGATTGGCCATGAATCATTTAGCATACCAAGGTCTAGCTCAATTAAGTCCACATCTCTTATCCTCTTTTGAGCCTCTATTGGCGTATTCAAAGTTACTTGATAGACGTCCTCTATAGTGGACCCCTCATTGGATTCGTCACTTGATAATGACTCACTAGTAGATGGAGCATCTAATGTATCTAACTTTGATGAGGATAAAGGAACTATCTCACTTTGAGGAGATTCAAGGTAGGCATCTACTACTACATGTCTAGTACCTCTACCAAAGATCAACTGACTAGCGAGTATATCAACCTGGCAGTCTCCTTATAAGATCCATGGCTTGCCTAGCAATACTTGATAGATAGGCTGCCCTACAAACCTAATGACCCTAAAGTCTTGAATGCATTCCACATTGGCAATGGTCACATGGAATTTAGTAATGCAACCTTCAGGTTGTCTTAAACTGTCAACAAGCATTCGGAGAATCATGGAGGTATATTTTTTTATTTCTAATCTTAGCCTCTCCATCAATTCCAAACTCATAATGTTGATGGAAGATCCTATATCCACTATAGCATGATCCACTAATATTCCATCAATGTATGCTGCCACCCTTGGACAATGGTTTTCAACATGTTCAAAACAAACATCACCTAATCCTGCTATTCCCAAAGGCTCAATGATATACTCAATGCAAAGAATCTTCTTAAAAATTTTATGCACTCCTCAAGACAACATAATTAGATGTAGGAGGTTTACATCTGGCTTAACTTTGCAAAGAGAACTTGCTAAAATGAATTCATTATAGCTAGCAAGAGCTCTCTTTTCTTGCTAGACCATGCTCTCCTTTCTTCTTTGAATCGTCTTTGGTGCCTCTTTCTTGGAATTTGCCTTCTTCTTTGGAAATTCCTTATCCTTCTTAGGGTTGGCTTTACCATCTACAGCCTTTAGAGGTCTGCCTTCTATATCGAGATTAAGGACTTGCATCCTCTTATCATCTTGCTTGGGGTTTCCCTCTATATGTTTACCTTATCTTTATCAACTTCTTACTCTTTTGACCTCTTGTAATAACCCACAGGTTAGAAGCTTTAGTTCCATATTGCCACAAAGAGCTTCAATAAGGTTGACCTCACTACCACTAGGCAGCTCCTCTACGATAGCTTTTTCCCTTTGTAGTATTTGTTTTGGCCCCTTATCTTGCTAGAGATTATTTCTTCATGCTCAATGGTTAAGTGGACCTAGTTATTTACTTCCTTGTTGGAGAGAGCTAATCTTACTACAATAGATACTAGCTAGGTGGGGCTGCACTTCCTAGATATGTCACATTTAATATTTGTACAATTCCTAGGGAAATGTTGGCCTCCACACCACTTCCAGCTAAATTGTGAGGGGCACCCTCTCCAAGGCATTGACTTCCTATCAAATTTTGCTACGTTTTAAGGAAAGTGACATCAACGACTATTTGCCTATATTGTTTGCTAATCATGCCAATATAGTGCTTTATCATATCCTTAACTTTGCCAAGGACATTTGATGCACTTGAATCATAGCCGTGATCATCTACCTGTCATTCCATTAGCCTAACCACTTGATTGGGGATTGGCTATTGATTTTCCAGAACAACATTAGGGTTTATTTTTTGGCCTCCAAGATTTAGTAATTCCATCTGACTAGCCATAGGCATGGTCACACTTGGAGGAGCTAGCAATATGGGCACATTTTGAATCATGCTTCCTGTCAGTACTCATGTGAATCCCTTGACCTCCATTCATCAATGCCAAAGTATTTCCAATTGGCCCTAGAGGTATAGGTCACTTGTAATAGTGATTCTACCTCCTCTGCTCTCGTAATAGCCGTATCAACATCAACAAGAGCAACACTTGTCAATTGCACTTGAACGTTAAAGTCTAGCCCATTCAAGAAGTATTCTAGCAGTTGGAATATGAATATAGTTTTGTAACTTATGGAATACTTCCTTCAATTTCTTGCCATACACACGAACATTTTTGTGAGGTTCTTCATGTGCTACATTGAGAACACATACCCAATACTGACCTCCCCTTTCAGGGAGAAAACTCTCATCGAAAGCCCACAAAGAAGAAGTCAAACATAATTATGATTCCAGCTTCTGGGCTGTGATACCATATTATAGCTTGTCCTTTTTAAAGTCATATTAAAGAACATCATCAAGTGTCCTTCATCTTGAATTTGACAGTTAAACATTAACTTTTGGAATTCATTGATATGAAGTTTTGCATCTTCCTTTTCTAACCCATTAAAAATGGGTAGAGGAAACCCTAAGGCTGGCAAGTCTCGCATTCTTATTGGGATTGCAATGGGTTGTGCCATAGTAACAATCGGATTCGCTAAAGAAGTTTGAATGATCAAAACTACTACTCCACTCAAAGTGGACGGACTAACTGAAAGAGGAGAAGTACTAGAACTTCCACCTCCTAATGGGCTATGCGTCGAATTAGGGTTGCCAAGGTCCTGTTGAGATATTGAGCTCCACTCATGATATGCCAGGGTGAACGTTGTGCATTTATGTCACCGACTTGTCAGTTGCAGATGCAGTTGGTACACCGCCCATGAATAATAGCTAGATGACAGCTATCCTTATCTACTCTAGTTTGTGGCTCAGTTAGTATGCCACCTTAGTTAGTTGAGTTTGGTTTGAGACCCATATATAGGGTTCTTCTATTTTTATGTACTAGAGTTGTTTTTGGCTTACACAACTAAGAAGAGGAAAACTATTTTTCAGCCTCCACCTGTGTGTATTCCCCCATTGTGCAAGCAAGAAAGCTACAAGTGAGACTCCTTCCTTCTCTCCCACAATCTTGACATGGTATCAGAGCCTTGTTCATGGTAAGGAGCTCAAGAAAGCAAGCCAAGTTCGCGGTGGTAAGAGGACCAGTGTTGCTTTCATTTTTCTGTTTTGGGAGCAAGTCTCTGCAGGTAACACAGCCGGAAAGTGTAAGAGTGCATTGTCTCAGATTGAGACGCTCTTCGCTGTGTAGCAAGAGAGCAGTATATGCTGTGGGAGAGGGATTTAGCCCTTGGTTGCTCTGCTTTTTTTATTTGAGGCCATTTCAGGGCTTGTTTTGGAGACAGAAGTTTTCTGCACGCACTCAAGAAAATGCCATGTTTTATACTGTGCGACCACTGTTCTAGAGGTCGGTGAAAAGTTACCACAGAAATTGCATCATATGCTTGTGTGCAGAGACATTGGGAGTTAGAGAAACATCCTTGTTTTCTATTTATGTAAAATCGTCACTAGGAAGTGACTGTGTGGTCAAATACTACTTTCGCCAGTTTTGCAGATTTGCCCTTGTGAGGGTGAAGCTGTGTTTTTTGCAGTGACATAATTTTTTGTAGTGTTCAGTAATGGCATCTGATTCTCTTTCACAGATTGTAACTGAAAAGCTTGACAAGAACAACTTCCAAGTATGGAAGTTTAGAATGACAAATTTCCTTATGGGAAAAGGATATTAGAAATTTGTTGTAGGAAATGAAGAAGAATCAGTTCTTCCTGATGTTCCCAATCAATAGCAAATGCAAGCACTTAAAGCATGGCATGAGAGAGGCAGGAAAGTTATGCATTGACTGTCTATCAGTATTTCAGACTATGATTGTGTATATTCAGGATGCAAATATGCCAAAGGAGGCATGGGATACTTTGTCAAAAATGTATAGCACAAATACGCAAGCCATAAAAATGCAGCTCAAGCAAGAGTTGTATAATATGCAAAGAGAAAGTATGAGCATCAATGACTACCACATGAAGGTGAAGAAGATTACAGATGCACTTGCTTCCATTGGGTTGCCAGTGAAAAATGATAATTTAGTTTCTGTGACCTTGAATGGTCTAGGAAAGGATTATGCACAGTTTCAAACATCCATTTCCGTCCGTGAAAGATTTTCTGATTTTGAGAAGTTGATTGCTCTTCTAATTTCTGAGGAGCAGAGAAATGGTGGTGCATCTTCTTTAGGAGGAACTTCAAAAGAAGCTGTCTTCTACTCAAATGCTGGAAGAGGTAGAGACAGAGGTAGAGGAGGCCGATTTGCAGGCCGTGGTAAAAATCAGAATATGCAACAAACTCAAGAAAACCAGTCCTATGGAGAAGAACGTGGTAACTCTAGAGACAGGGAGAGCCAAATAAGTCGTGGTGGATGGCAAAGATGCCAAAATGCAAGCAACAATGTTGAATGTTACTATTGTGGTAAAATGGGTCTTATGGCTAAAGACTGCTATAAAAAGCAGAATGACATCATGAATGGAAAATTGCAACAAGGAAATTATGCATCTTCTAGTAGACAAGGTGATGACAGAAATGAGCATTTGTTTATGGTACAGCACATGAATAATTATGTGACAAGTGCAGAAGAAAGCAATGATGTATGGTATGTTGACTCAGGTGCATCAAACCACATGACAGGTCATGCAGAATGGATGCAGGATGCAAGAAAAATGGAAAAACCAGGATTTGTGGAGACTGGTGATGATACTGCACATCCTATTGTGCAGATTGGAAAAATTCCTTTGTCTGTGCAGGATGGGAAAAAGAAATACCTGTCAGATATATTTCATGTCCCAAATATCACCAAGAATCTGGTTTCTGTTGGTCAAATGGTTGAGCAGGGCTTGCAGCTCAGATTTAATCCTCAAGGATGCTTTGTTGAGGATATGAAAAATAAAGGTCGCTTGATAGCAAAAGGAAAGAAAAATGGCAAAATATTTACGTTGGTCATATTTTTGCCCATAAACATACTGCCCAAGATTGCATGATGACTGTCCAACATGACTACAATGGTGTCCTTGCATCCTAGGCTGACCATAAGTATGATAAGTGGCAAGTCCATGAGCATAAGTAATGGCATGATGCTGGTCATAATCACTGGCTTGCTACTCCTGCATTGCATAAGAATCTCCATATGCATACTGTTGACCAATGTTGTATGAGCTAAATTTACATGTCCATGATCATGACTTGCATAAGAATTATGTTGCTACATAAAGGGATGCTTGTAAGCATAATCATGTTGTCCATGATAGCCATACTGCTGATCAAATCCATTGGAGTATGATCCACCCTCATGACAAGGTATGTATCCTAGATGTTGCTCAAAGTTGTATTGTACAATACTTTGGTTATCAAAATTGCCCATATGTGATTTAGCTTAGCACCGGCAAACAATTGACCTCACAGCGCATCTCTAAGTAATTACAGATCCATCAAAGTGTTCAATTAAGTAAACCTGCCAATGGGATTACAGACTCCAGAATGGACCTCCCCGTGGCATTAATTCTGTTGCATTAATTATGTTGCGGATGACTGCAAGAGTTGCACCACTAGTTGATCAACAAGGAAGTCAAGATGGTCACTGTCTGACACACAGCATCTGCTTCTTCATTGAGCTCTCAAAGATCTCAGTAGCAGTGTCTACTAGCTACTTTTACACACATCAATAATCAGCCTCAATTCTGAAATGCAACAGGCATTACACTTGTCATGCCATCCCAAACTCCATTGCATATGCCAACACAATAAATTCATCATCTACAATCAAATCCACTCCATTGCATGTGCCAATGCCATCTGCTCTTCCCTGTAATTTGTCAAAGCATGAAAATACTCTCTGCTAGACTAATCACCCAGTTGTGATTGAAGCATATATTCTATCACACTAGCTTCACTAGAAGCAACTACTGCTACTCCCTGCTCTATCACACTAGCTTCACCAGAAGCAACTACTGCTGCTCCCTTCCAAGCCAACAAAATTTTGTTTGCACTCAAATCATATGCAGAGATTTGACAGAAGATGCCTCTAATGGTGTTGGCAACAACCATGAATCCTTCATCTCAGACTGGTAAATTAGCAGTTCATATGTGCAGGATCAATTTGGAGCCTTGCATCTAGTCTCATCCCCTTTCTTCACCAATCCTCTACTTTATGTCCCCTTTTTGGCAGATTCAAATTTGAAAGATGGATCACCCAACCAATTTCATTTTACTTCAAGAACTGTTCCAATCTGCAATCCTGCAAGGCTTATGTCAGCACAGTGGGAGAAATGTACCAGTGTGTGATGCAAAAGGGAGTGAAGTTGGAGAGGAGGCTAGGAGTGTGCCAATCATGATCAACAGATATTAGATCTTCCCCATAAGGTCTATTGAAATAGTTACTCAATAGATCCAAAAATTGAGTGGCCTCAGCATAGCTTGAGCAAGCAAATTGAGTCACAGCAGCGGGTTTTCCTGATAGTATGCCTTTGCGATGCGTATATGATATCCATTGCTTGGTCCAGAATTTATCATGTTGCTGGCAATGTTGGTTTGAACCAAGTGGCTGTAGACCATTACAATGAGATAATTAATGATGTCCTGGAGCAAGGATTGGATGCAGTCCCAATCCTTGTTGCTGCCTTAGAAGAAGACCTTGTTGCAAGATCTGGTGCTAATGGCATCAAGAGGTTTATTCAAAGAATCCTTGCAATCAGACAAGCCATCCTGCTAGTTTGGTTTGGAGCTATTGGTAATACCATTTGGAGCAAGCAGACTGAGTCACAGCAGTGGGTTTCCTAATAGTATGCCTCTATGATGCGTACATGATATCCATTGCTTGGTCCCAGAATTTATCCTGTTGTTGGCAAGGCCAAGTCATGTGGTTCACAGGGACAGTTCTAAAGTGAGTGGGCCACCCAAGTTTGAGACGACCTTTCTTATGGGCATTCTGCACGACAGGTACAAGCATACCATAGTCAGTCTGAAAAGCAACACTAATGTTGATGTTATGATACTATCGGATGAACTCATCTGTCCAAGAACTGTTGCACTCAGCCAAGAGTCTCGTGTGGCTTCTCAACTGTTTTTGCGGGAGTTGGAGCACCCAAAGCTAAAAACTCTTCAACATCAGCCTTTATGACACGTTCGTTAGGGTCAGTACCTTTCAGGTGTATCTGCTTTTGGCGCATCTTCCTTCATGGGTGGTGAGGGAGGAGGTTTACCACCAACAGCCTTATAATCCTTAAAATTTGCAATCTCATCCTCTATTTCAACAAGAACTGCTATAGGATGCCCAACAGGTGACAACAAAGGCATGCCAATTTCTTAATGTTGAATCATTGCGGTAGAAGATATTAATCGGAGACTGTTCGGAATGCCATAATGGCGCAATAAATCTGACCTGTCAAACCAAGCTCTACATTTCTCAGCAACATAGTGGAAGCCCTGCAGGTTATTCCAAGTTGATGCCTGGTTCTGGCTATGGCCATCACAATGGAGGAGACATTCGTTTCCTGTCGAGGAATAAGGAACGACCTGAGAGGGTGTCTCCCCTTCTACAAGCAAGAGCAGGCTGAAAGTGGTTGTTGGAAGTATGGGCTACACCTTGATCTCAATGGTCTTGTGCACAAGAATTTTCCTCCTGGCTTTGAAGGAAATAGAACCAAAACTTGCACTTGCCTGCCTGCTAGAAGAGCCACATGCAAGATTATCTGTGCATGGGGTACATAGGGGGAGCAGGCAGGCTGCATAGGATGGCAGGACTGAGTGAGCGTGCCAGCAACAATAGAAAGCGTGAAAACTTGGTGCACTGCTTAGCTCCTCATGTCCCTTGCCATGGTCTGACTGATCTATTCCTTTGACGAGCCTTAGAAGAAGGCATGGTGGCGGTGCTCCTTTAATGAGACTTGGCAAAAGGCATGGTGGCAGTGATGTCGGTGATGACTAATGTCATCCCAGAAGAGCTTGCAGGAGCAGACACTTGCCTACTTGATTGGGTGGTGCATGTCAAGAGCTCACATTGTCAGATTTTCTTCCTCATGGGCTCTCTCACAAGTAGACCCCCACAAGTAGGGCAAAGATACCAATTTTTTTGATGATCATGAATCACCCAATCCCTTGATTCCTGAGCACTCTTCTCCCAGTAATGCTCAATGGCACTGGACTCCCAAGTCAGGACCATCTCCAAGAAATATTTCAAATGCAGGTCCCACAAATCGACCTACTTCATCCTCTAAAGTGGTGATAATCCTTGCCCAAACTCTAATGGCCCTCTTCAAGATGATGAAGCTCTCTCGCCTCTCAACCCTCCTTCTCCACCTGCGGAACCAATGAACTAGTTACGTGCACTCGAACCCCTTCCAAAAACTCATCCAGCCAGGGCCTGCGATACAAATCCCTCAAGGAGATTTGTGAAGTTAGTAATCTCGAGATCAAGTATGACTCCCCCAAAATTTTCAACGATGGAGTGACTCTAGCCAAAGAAGTAGAGCTTGAGGATCCAGAAATCTCAAGTCAATGGTGATGAATGGAAGCTTCAGGATCCAGAACTTGTGCGAAAAGCTGCTGTAAAGACCTACGACCTGGCTGGAGATGGCACCACCACATTTTTCGTGCTTGCTGAAGAGCTCATTGTAGAGGGTGTGAAGGTGGTTGCCATAGGTGCCAACCCTATCCAGATATCAAGAGGCATTGAGAAAACTTAGTCTATGATCTAGAGAGCAAGTATGGCACTCCCAAAATCGTCAACGATGGAGTGACTGTAGCCAATGGCCATAGAGGTAGAGCTTGAGGATCCAAGGTATTTGGCTCGTATCCTCGTAGTTTGCCGCTCACCCAACATTGACCTCTTCAAAATTGGCTTGGGGTTGAAAAGCGAGCTGCCATCTTTGTCTTTTGGCCTCCAAATTTGGTCAAGCCTCTTACCATATTTGTGTAAACTCCCAAGAAAGCTACCACCTCTATAGTACTTCTTAACTACTGGGGTTCTTCAATGTTGTACTTGTGCACAGTAGGGTTTCCTGAGACCAAAAAGGATCTAGATCTAAAGGAAGGAGAGAGAAAGGAAGGATCTAAAAACTAAGCTCTAATACCACTTATAATGAAGGGGACTTAGGAGAGAGAAGGAGAGAAAGGAGAGACTGCAGAGAGGAGAGAGAAAAAGAGAGAAACAGGGTGATGATGAGAGAGAAAGACTAGGAGTAGAGAGAGAAAGGCAAGAAGAGGAGAGAGAAATGGCTGGCAGCCATGGAAGGACATGGAAGAAGGTGAAAGGACAAATGAGTGTTCATCAAATGGTCCGTATGCAGTGTCCCTTATACCTTTTATACTTAGGTCAACTTGACCTAAGTATTTCCCTCTATTACAATAGCAGTACTTTAGAGCACTACCATAACATTTGGGTATCAAGACAAGTCCAAATAGGAAGCATCAACAGATGCATAAAAACCATGCCAACATGAAGACAAATCCTCTTATTATCAATGAGAGATAGTAGCCTATTATAACTAGCACATATGCTTTGGTAACCAGTAGTACATCAGCTCAAAATAGAGCAATCATTGCTCAAACCATTTGAGATATCATCCTAGAGAAATCAATCATCAATATTCCATTACAAAGGCTTTATTGAAGCATAGACACATCAAATTCTTGTTGAATACAAAGTTTCCAACATTCTATCTGATGTACATAGCTAATGGCTAAACTTAGGAAGCGCAACCCGATGCTATCAATGCCTAGAGAGTGATCAATGCCTTTGCCAAGGTTATCAATGTGTATAAATGTCAAGAAGCCTACAAATACCTATTGCTCTTGTAGTAAACAACCAATTTTCATAGGTTTCTGCGAAGATCTCAAAATTGGTGAACAATTCGAAAAATATATTCTTTTGCAAAGTTATAGACAATCAGGGATCTTACGTCGTTTCTCCAAAATCCATTTCTACTATATGATATGGGTTCTACAAAAAACGGGTTGCTGCAGGAAATGCTGGCCTTAATGCACATAAACCAGGGCCCCAATACAAGCCAATGAACCCCTTTTGCAAGCCTCAATAGGGTCTATTAGGTGTAAACTCTAGAAACACTAATACATACCACATCAAGTGGAAGCTATGGTTGTCAATGAACCTCTATAGGCTTCCTTCTCAAGCTACAAGTCGAAATCACCTTCTAGATTCCAGATCCTTCAAGTCTAATCTCCTGTCTACCACGAAGCCAAGCTACCCTGGTTTTGATACCATGTCAAAGTTTTAGAGGGAGAGAGAAAGACACAAACATTGGAAACCCACACATAGAGTAGAGTACTCTTATGTTCTTCTCTTCATTATTCATAACTCATAGACTAAAGTGTAGTCACACACACTTAATAGTCTAGTCTACTAAATGACTATGTCACTAACTATGGTTGAGTCTCTGACTCATTTATTGGACACACATGACAAATGATGACATCTAAGACTATGGTTATCAAGGTAGAGTCAATTTCAATCATCATGAGCTTGAATCTCAATAACGAGATACTACACGAAAGGGGATAGTGCACACAAAAGTAGGGGTTAGAGTACTTAGTCATGCAATCTTGCAAACTTGGAGAGGCCCACCAGTAAAAAATGCAAGGTTCAATATTACCCTAGTGAATGGAATGAAGGTTAGACCCTTTGGAGTCCTAAAGGATTGGCCACTAAAGATAGTGGGAATCCAATTCTCAATTAACTTCATAGGCATGAAGGGAGTGGATTATGATATCTTGATATGGAGGCCATGGATGAGAAATGCCAAAGTAATAGAGGACTAGGGTAATGGCCTAATATTCTTAGGCAATAGATCTGAAATAGTTTGAGTAGAAATGGATGCTTGGAAGACCTCACCAAAAGGGTGTAATATAAAGGGTTATTAACGGATTGAATACCAAAGGGTTATGTTTTATTCATGAAAATTTCACAAATAAGGATATTTACAAATAGACCTTGAATGTAGGTGATGTAGAGGATATATATATAGTAACTTCCTCGAGTAAAGTACATTCCTTGCTGTGAGGATGAGAAGGATTGGATGCACATGTTGGCAACCATTAATCTCCCATTCTTGGAGGAAGAGGATGAATATAGGCAAGTTGTAGACTCCACTAGAAATCCTAAGAGTCCCACCACTTCTCAGCTACCAAAAGTTTCATGGGCCAACCAACATCAATTACCTATCATATCTCAGCAAACAAACTTAAACTTCAAGAAATCCTCTAGCACTTGTCTAGAAAGCTAGACAGCACTCCAACCACCAACTTGAAGCCCCTCAAGGATCTTATGGATAGCAGGGAATGGAATGGCAATGGACCAAGGTGCATGACCTAAAATTTTCATATAATTAGTAAATCATGACAAGTGAGATTGCATCTAGAAGTAAGAACCTTGCAAGCAACCTATAGACCCAATCCAAAAATTCTGACGCGAGTACAAGGACTCCACTAGTGAGGAAAGCAAGGAGGAAGTAAAAACAATATAATATGATACAAAAGGGAGGATAATTGAATAGATCAGAGTAGATTCTAAACCCTGAGAGATAAACATGTTCTACGTGAGCAAAGGAGTTGCCAAGGTAGATTGTGATTGAGCTTGGCTAGAGTGTCTTGAGGCTTTAAATCATGAGTAAGCAAGACTATCTCATCCTTGCCCCCCACCAAGGGGGACCTTCTAGCCCACCTAAGGCACAATAAGCTAAAGGAGGAAAAAAGGAAATAGTCATAATCGTGACAGAAGCTCCATAGCAAAAGAAATCCCAAGACCTGCCCAAGCACTTCATAAGGTATAAAAAAGGGTGATAGAATATTGATGTTGGTAGGAGCCAAGCAAAAGGGGCAAGAAAGTGAACCCATCAAGTCAAGGTTAAGAAGGTCAACTTGGTGAGAGGAGGGGCAAGCCTTGCGACCCATGTACATAGCAGATGATTTATTCAAGAAGGAAGAGCATGATATCATAAATTTCCTAAGGGAGTTCATTGATGTGTCTGCATGGGAACTGAAGAGAATAGATCTAAGTATCATGACTCATAACACTCCCATGACCCCCGACGTAGCACCAAACAAGCAATGACCATATGCAATGAATCCTAAGCATACACACCCTGTAAATGAGGATATTGATAAGCTATTGAAGCTTAGATTCATTTACAAGATAGAGCATGTGGATTGGGTATCGCCCATAGTCATAGTCATGAAAAAGAATGGGAAGATTCAAGTGTGCATAAACTATAAGAAGGTCAATGCAGCCACCAAGTGAGACAATTACCCATTGCCATACACGGAACACATGCTAGAGAGAGAATGGTAGAAAAGGAAGCATATAACTTTTTGTATGGCTTTTTAGGCTATAACCAAGTGCAAGTCCATCCGGATGATAGGCACAAGATGGCATTTGCCACTGAATGTGGGATATTTGCCCAATTTTGGACAGGATGGCCACAAGCTGCTTGTTGGTGCTTTCAACTTGCCCATTGGCTTTCGGGTTATATGGGGTTGTCTTGTTATGCTTGATTTGCTACATCTCTATCAAACCTTTGATCACCTTAATCAGGAAATGGGTTCTGCGGTCCGACACTAATTCTTTCGGTGGACCAAAATGGCATATTATCTGCTCTAAAAGGAAACTAGCAGTTTCTTTAGCATCATCTTTCCTTGTTGCACGTGCTTCTGACCACTTTGTGAAGTAGTTAGTTGCTACAATGATGTACCTCTTTTGCGTAGTCGACGATGGAGTAATAGGACCCACAAAGTCTATTCACCACTTCTCAAATGGGAGTATCGCCATAATAGGGGTGAGTGGTCGTTTCCTATTCTCTCATGTCGTTGATAAATATCGCATCTCTTGTCATACGCAAACGCATCCTGGAAGATGGCAGGCCACCAATAACCTGCTCTTAAAGCCTTTTGTGCTGTAAGCCGTCCAACAAAATGGCCGCCGCAAGCAGAATCATGGCACTCTTCCAAAAGGAATGGCACCTTGTCAGTCATCACACATCAGCGATAGATGTCATCAACCCCTTGCCGATATAATGTACCTGCGATCAAAGCAAACTTTAACGCTTGCTACTTAATTTTCCTTCTCTCAGCGTTAGATAATTCGGATCCTGCCTCTCCCCTCGATAAATAATGCATTATTGCAGCATACCAGGAGGGAATAGATGCCGTATCTATTTTAAATAACAACTCCATGTCACTACCTTCAGCCACAGATTCTTTCAGCTCCCCAAAGTCCACAAGACATTCCACGATGCCTTGCAACCTTGGTGGCTTACTACGGATTTCATAATCAAATTCCTGCAAAGTGATCAACCACTTTGCTAGACGATCAGACGGCTGTAGCTTATTCATCAATAATCGAAGTCCCTCCGCCTTCGTATAAAGCACGGCTTTCTCATAGAGAATATAATGCCTGAATTTCTTGGTCCCAAAGACCATCGCTAGACACAATTTCTCCATGTAGGTATAATTGATTTCGGATACCCCCAGCTTCCGGCTAGCAAAAGCAATCGGGTGGTACCACTTCTCTTCCCAAATTTGGGCTAAACAACAAGCTGATACTATACATGGTGGCCGTTGAAAATATATAGAACACCTCACTTCTTCTAGGTGCTTTTAAAACGGGCGCTCTTGCTAGCTCTTGTTTCACATCCTCGAATGCTACCTTACAAGGGTCACCCCATACAAACGAACAGCTAAAGGACAATAAATTTGTAAGCGGCAATGTTCTTTCTGCCAAGGCGTTTATGAATCTACGGTAATAACCAACCAAAGATAGAAAGCTATGAACTTCCTTCGGAGTGCGTGGTGGACCCATGGCAACTATAACTTTGACCTTCTCGGGGTCTGTCGCAATTCCAACCGAGCTGACCACATGACCTAGCAATAGCCCATAAGGTACTCCAAAAACACACTTCCGTGGGTTTAGAGTGATGCGATATTGTCTACAGTGCTCAAAGCATTTTCTTAAAATGATCAACTGCCTTCCTCTCACGGTGGCGGCCCCTAAGTCATTAATAAACACCTTCAACTCTTCAAGGGATATGTCACCGAGTGTCCTATCTGCTGTTCGTTGCCACGAACCAGGCACATTGCATAAACCAAAGGCCATCACATGGTATGCAAAAGTACCAAACACAGTGATAAAAGTTGTTTTCAACTTGTCCTCTTCTGTTATTGCCATCTGATTATATCCTGCAAAGCAATCCATGAACAAATGTATCTCCCTACCCGCTAATTGATCCAAAATCTGGTCAATAAATGGCAACGGGTAGTAGTCCTTAACTGTCTGCTTATTCAACTCTCTAAAGTCTACACATAATCGGATTTGATTATTATTCTTCTTTCTTATCACAACTGGCGAACACCATTCCGTGTGTTGCACAGGAAAAATCAAACCCGCTTTTCGAAGCTTCTGTAACTCTTCAAACAGCCCGTCCCTCAGTTCGAAAGGCATACGCCTTACTTTTTGTCGTACAGGACGACTGCCCTCTTTCAATGGAATTGTATGAACAGCAAAACTAGGAGGAATGCCTCTCAGCTCATCATAACTCCAGGCAAAGATATCACGGAATTCCTGAATCAAGGCCACATAGTCCTCCCTTTCTGCTGTGTTGAGCATAGAACCTAATTTGATTGGCCGTGAATCATCAGGCGTACCAAGGTCTAGCTCGATAACATCTGCATCTCTTATACGATCTTGGGCCTCTATCGGCTCGTTCAAAGTGATCTGATAGATGTCTTTCGTGGTAGATCCCTCTTTGGAATCATCACTCGATGATGTCTCACTGGCAGATAAATCTTCTAATGTCTCCAATTCTGCAGAAGATAGAGGAGCTCTCTCACTTTGCGGGGACTCAGGATAAGCATCAACCACCACGCGCTGGGCACCTCTACCGAATATTAGTCGACCGGCGGGTATATCTACTTGGCAGTCCGCTTGCAAGATCCAAGGTCGTCTGAGTAATACTTGGTAACTTGGACGGCCTGAAAAACGAATCACCCTAAAGTCCAACAGGCATTCTACATTTGCAACAGTGACATGGACCTTAGTAATGCAGCCTTCTGGCTATCTCAAACTATCATCTGCCATTCTAAGAATTGTGGAGGTATCTTTCTGGATCGCAAGACCCAACCTTTCCATCAGTTCAGAACTCATAATGTTAACAGATGATCCCGTGTCGACAATGGCATAATCTACTAATATCCCATCGACATAGGCTGCAACCCTTGGGCAATGCTTCTCAGCATGCTCGAACCAGTCATCACCAACTCGCGCAATACCCAAAGGTTCTACGATATACCCGGTACGTAAGATCTTTCTAAATTCCTTGCGTACTCCTAGGGAAAGCTTAATAAGTTGTAAGAGGTTCACATCCGGCTTGACTTCACAAAGAGAGCTCGCCAAATCGAATTCATGATAGTTCGATAGAGCTTTCTTTTCACGCCAAACCATCCGCTCTTTAGGTCACTGCACCAGCTTTATTGCCTCTTTCTTAACTTTCACCTTCTTCTTTGGTGGTTCCTTATCGGCTTTACTCTCCACGGGCTTCAAAGGTCCCCCTTCCATGGCAGGATCCAAAACTTGTGTTCCTTTCCCGCCTTGTTTAGGGTTTCCGTCGACAGCCTTATCCTTGTCGGCTTCTCTACCCTTTTGACCTCTTGTCTTTGCTCTACATTGGTCATGATTTGGTGTCCCCATGAAAGGTGCAAATTATACCACTTATGTATGAAATTGGATGCAAATTCAACGAGTCATTGGAGTTCATAGAGTTTTTGGAGTGGCATGGAAATTTTGCTTTTTTGATTAGATGTGATCAATCATTGTCTTTCGGCCTTTTCTTGTGATATTTCATCGCAAATCATCTCATTTGCAATAGCATAAGTTTTAATAAAGATGAATTTTTATTCTTCCCAATTACATAGTAAAGAGCGTACCTCGTTTGCTATAGGCTTGATAAGTAGTCCTAGGTCTAAACATTCATAACTTTTAGCAAACAATGTGAAAGTGGAATCTAGCCATTGGATGTATGTAGCCAAATCATCCCCTATGGCCATGGCCATAATAGATGCCACTTCAAGAATGGATTTTCTTGGTGGCCATGGCTGAAGGTGTTCTAGTAGCTTGGGTTTGGTGGAGCAACACAAGTTGACTCAGGCCACTTCCATTGGAAGATTCTCAACGGGTATGGCATGTTCAGATTGTGAGGTTTGCAACTCAATTGATGCATTGGCATTGGGGTTTTTGGTGATTATATTAGAGTTTTAGGCAAAGCCTTGCTGAGTTTCTCATGGAATCTTGGTTGAACTTTGGGTTGATAGACCATTCGAGCACTCAAGGATTGAGCACCTTCTATCTCAATTCTTCTCCTCCGCTGTTTTGATTGATGTTGTGGAAGTTTGGTTTGTGGGGCTTGAGATTGAGGATCTATGTTAGCACTCGTGAGTTTGGGAAATCACAGTGAGGTGTTACCCTCATAGTATCCTTGGGCTCATAGCAAGGCCTTTGAGGCCTAGCACTACTCGGTCGCATGTGCAAAATAGGAGTTCCAACTCCACCATTTAGTCCTAGACAAGAGGTATGGAAATTATCCACACCCGGTGTTTGAAAATGTGGCATATTCTTGGGAATCCACTTGCATGTTTGGGTCATGGTTCTTTGATGTGATAGGGTAGATATTGTGGATGCATGTCAATATGTATCACACCCGTCCTTAGGGTGGACACTAGGTTTAGCTACCAGTAGCACTATAATTTTTGGGATAACTGCAATGCTCTTGTTGAAAGCCATTACAATTCTAACATGCCTGATGGCAAGGTGGATGCACTACAAGTTGTAGTCTATATTGCAATGAGCTTTTTTTTTTGAACACTCGTCCTAGCAGGGTTTCCTTTCCAACACTTTGCTTATTGGGTAGCACGTAGAAAATGAGGTGTAGACTCTTAGTGCCTTGATTGAAACCATTATTTTTCATTTCCTTAAGATTGGGTAGGATTACTCCCCAAATGGGATCAGCTTTGCATTGGTTGGTTGAAATTGGGGTTGACCCAATGTGGTCCAGTATTCATGCATTAAGATATTGGCATCGGCTCCCTTGTTAATTAGTGCATCAAGGGTGCATATCGTTTGGGAGGTCACAATGATCTATAGGTAGGCTAGTGCTACTGCTTCCTCATCTGCATCCTCGAGCTCTATGATGGTCCAAACCCCCACATTCGATGATAGGTCGAGTATCGGAGGTTCATGAAGTGGATGTGGTGGAGATAGTACTTTTTTTTGCAATTTCTATTGAAGAAGAATATACCCTATCCCTCTAGGGTTTCTAGTTCCACATTCCTCATTCTACTGGTAGTACAGATCTTGAAGGGTCCCAATCCCCTAAACATCATTTTCTACTTGTGTCCTTTGATAGGGTTTACTAAGTCTCCTTGCCCAAAGTCCCATTACTTGACATATTAGTCAAACCAACTCTTGTAGTGCGCTTTTTTGCATATTAGAGCATGGGTTTCAATGAGATGGTTCTCAGAGAGACATTCTAGCTCTAGTATGCGATTTGTCTATGCTTCTTGGCCCTCCCATCATTCTTGGATTACTATTCTAAAGTTGGGAACAAAGAATTCTACTGGAAAAATAGCTTCAATTACATAGGTCAGCCTAAATAGAGTGAGTCTTGTGGTTGTTTTCTATGCCATTTTATATGCCCATGAAGCTGCCATAAGTTTGTTGTCCTAGTCTCTGTGGAAGGCAAAGAGACGACTTTCGTCAGAATACCCACCAATATCTTGGTTGTAGATTTAGCTTGACCGTTGGCCTCTGCGGATAATATGGTGAGGACTTCTTATGGATTATTAGGAAGGAGGATAACAAGTTAGCAATCAATTCATTGATAAAGTGTGTGCCCTAGTCATTAACCAACTCTATGGGGTAGCCAAACCACAAGATTAATTGCTCCCAAAGAAACTTGGCTATGGTCCTTGTGTCTTTTTGTGAGTTTCTTGAGCTTCTACCCACTTGGTGAGATTGTTCGTGGCAACAATGATGTATTCGTCTTGAGAGTATTGAGGTGCAGGACTGACTGGGCCAATGAAATCAATCTGCCATGTCTCAAATAGCCGACGTGTAATCACTGGGGCTAACTCCATTTTGTCCTACAAGTAGGGACTTGAGCTCATTGGCACTCATCTCAATGCATTACAAACTTATTTGCATCGCAAAATAACATTGGCCATCACAATTGGGACTGAAGTACCTTTCGTATGGTAGTGTCCTCGCTAAAGTCTCCTTTTGCTATTGGGAAAGAAACGGGATTGGGATAAAAAGTTATACGTGGCAGTGTGGGCCTATAATACGACCTTCAAACGAGCCACTGGCCATACCCCCTTCAAGTTAGTATATGGGGAGGAGTGTGTCTTGCCTTTAGAGATTGAGCTGCCGACTATTCGGTTTGCCATCAATCATTCTTTGAGTGACGAAGACGCACTTTTTGAGCGCTTGACGACACTGGCACATTTAGATGAGCTTAAGCTACAGAGCTTATTGCACCAAGAAGTGGCAAAGCGCCGAATGAAGCAGCTACACGACCTTAAAGCCAACAAATACACCTTCAAGAAAGGACAGCTTGTTCTGTATTATGACGCACGACGTTAATTATTTCCAGGCAAGCTAGAGCCCAAATGGGACTTGCCCTATAGGATCGTTAGAATAGGAAAGAATAAATCCACAGTCTTGTTAGCTGACCTTGAGGGGGTAGAATTTAAAAATAAGGTTAATCTTAATAAGATTAAACCTTATTATTTCTAATTGCACTAATACTATGACTGCCTTGCAGGTCTAGGAGA
Organism: Lygodium microphyllum; assembly: GCF_053477565.2. NCBI lineage: Eukaryota > Viridiplantae > Streptophyta > Polypodiopsida > Schizaeales > Lygodiaceae > Lygodium > Lygodium microphyllum. The sequence continues at coordinate 115,397,208 of NC_141137.1, forward strand.
GATCGATCAAATATCTGCAAGGAAATCGTGATAGAGGTTGATGGGTCGTCTGATCCCTTATTTAGAACACCCATTTTTAGAACAGAGGTATCATCAGGGAAAGCTCATTTGGTGGAGCAAAGGATATAAGGTGACTGAGCAAGAAGGTGGGACATTTATTTGGGAGATCAAGGTATTCTTCCATCACTGCCTACAAATATTGATGAGCATCCCTGTTGAATTCAATGATGATGGAGGGATGGAGCCTACAGTCCACCCGTTGAATATGTTGAATTTCGATTACCATAATTACGAGTAGAGTTCAAGATGGTGGGATATGTAAACCCTTTATGGACGTACACCTTGTACTTTGATGGGGCGTCCAGGGGTGCATGCAAAAAAGGAAGTGTAGGAGTTGTCATCCGAGACCCCCGACGACGCATTGTCATGAGGTTAGCTGCTTATCTCGGGGTCAATTTTACCAATAATATGGCAGAATACAAAGCCTTGATTATGGGTTTGAATATTGCAAAGAAGGGTGGTATCCGCCAATTATTGGTGAAAGGGGACTCTCAGTTGGTTTTAAATCAACTCAATGGGACGTACATGGTGCGAAACCCCATCCTTTGCATGTACCATCATACTGCCATAGCCCTGCTAGACGAATTCGATAGAGTGTCTTTTCAGCTGATTCCACGGAATTGGAATCAGTTTGCCGATTCATTGGCTAATTTTGCGTATGAAGAAGACCTTTTCTTTAATGGACGAGTCATACCCGGGGCCGATGCCTTGCCTTCCTAGGGGTGGCTTCTTGTTGAAAAATGAATGACAAAACAAGGAAGGTTGGAGCGAAAATAAAAGTGAGCGTTAGAAAAGGATTAAGTGTCGCCTTGCGAGGGCTTGGTAGGTTCTTGGGTGCGGAGACAGGTCCTGAGGCCGATGCCTTGTTCTCCTTGGGTCACTACGCTCAGCTCCCTCCTTTTTACATGCCCAAGTATGTTCATCCAATATAAGCCCTAAAAGAAGAAATGTACTGAAAGAAAATACTTCTTGATCAGGCTATAGGAGTCCTCACCTTGTAGGAGCTCCTAGTTGTGTTGTCCTTAGTTGGTAAGTAGTTCAGACTACCATTTAGGACAACCTCTTTGATAGGTTTTTTAGTTTGGCTGTGTTGGAGCAGTTGGTTAGTCACTCGCTTCGGATCTTCTATTAGATGATGCTAGGCCTACTCCTTGTGGATGTCATGCCTTGGTTCTGTCCAGGGGTAGGGGGAGCATGGTGTCAAGTTTTATTATATATTTGTTTTGTATCAGCTTGATGCTCCTTTGGTTGTTTATGTGCAGATATGTTCGTGGATTCGACGGGCTGCGTCGCCCTATCCTGTGGTCGCCAATGAGAGCGGAATTTTGGTGCCGAGAAGTGCTTAAAAATAGCTAAAAATTATGAATATCAAGGGAAAAATATTCACCGTCAAAGGCGGCGGCTCAATCTAGGACGATTTTAAGCGTCAAAGTGCTTTAAAGGATCCTAAGCCGAACGCCCAAGATTTTTCAGAGCTCAATTCCGAGTCCGGACGGGGAAATGGTCAAGGAAACGGTCAAGATGCGAAGGGGTGGACAAAATTTGGCCCAAATGAGTAAGTGACTCTTGGGAGCCCAAAATGAAAGTCACATGAAATGTTTGGAAAGAATCATGGAGAGAGAGAGAGGAGGAAATCAACGCCAACATGCGCCGAAAAATGCGCCCTTTTTTATGGAGATGGAGATGGGGGATTGCAAACAACCCCTACAACTGATCATGGGCCTTCATTCCCTCCTTTCTGTGGATCTTATCGCCACCCTTCGCTCCTCAATTGATGGCCTGGATGCTGAGATGGAAATCTAGTCTTTCTCTCTCCTCCCTCTCTCTCTTCTAAGGGGGAATTCATGTGGGAAGAAGAAGGAAGAAGAAAGAATGATGGAGGCTTGTCCGGCATGGATCGGATTGCTTCCCGGGATGGAAATGGTGATTTGTGATTGTGCTGAGCATAAAGTGCTGCTGATTTTCAGAGTTGTAGCCATGGACATGAAACCCGAAACACGCAAATAAGCGGTAATTCAATTTTTTCAAAGGAAATTTGAGATTTCATGGCTTTTGATTGATAAAATGTTGTTCATATGGGCTAAAAATTGTGCATGTTGCTGTTTTCCATGAGTCCTTGCTGATCATAATCAAAAAATCAGAAAAATATGCATCTTGTGGTTCAAAATAATACACTAAAACACGTAAAATATGGAAAATCAAGGGAAAATGATATTTTTGGGCATAAAAATGGGAAAATGAATAGGAACACCAACTAAATTTTCAATTTTGCTGCAAGAAGGAACTAAGGGCCACAGCCCATAACCTATTTTGAATTTTTAGTAATTAAATAATGCAGAAAATAAGGGAAAATACAAGGAAAATAGAGGAACATCACTAAAAATAAGAAAAAAATGCATTTTGGGTGCGGAAAATTAATGAAAATTAAGAACAATGTTTGTGAATGTTTGGGGGGACTGAAGCATGAGGATTTGCCTTAGTTCAACCCCACCTTCTTGTTCTAGTGTGTTTTTCCCGCTTTTTACACATAAAATGATGGCAAAATGCCCTATAAATCTATGCAACGATGCAATATTTAAACGGGGGAGGATAGGGAAGTTGAAATATGTCTAAATGCCGTGTGAGATGATGGAAAAGTTGCTGATTTCTATGCATAGCATTTAGGACGGAAAATAATTAAAATTAAGAGCCTAATAGCACGAGGATCACCTCGGTGCTAGGCCCATGCAACGAAACACGAACGCTAGAGAAATGAAACCATTAAAAGAATGTTTTTGCATTTGTGCACGATACTGTTTTGCTAAATTTTTGAGCACTAGGCATCCACCAAATGCATAGAGCATGAAAATAATTTAAAGGTATCAGAGACCAGCTCCTGGGGTGCACAACAATTGCTTTCATTACGACCTTGACCCACGTTGAGTGAGAGACAGGACACCCTAAGCCATAGGCTAGTCATGGGGTCTAGGGGAAAGAGAAGTGAGGGGGAAATGGTACACTCCTGGACACACTTATTTGGTACCTTGAGCGACTTTTGTGCGATGTGTCTATTTGTTGAGCGACGCACTGAGGGGCCAATCCCCAAAGTGTAGGAGAGTCGCAGAGGGTTGACAACATTCAGCCGTAGGAGGAACCCCATGTGTATGTGATTCGAGCCTTTTGGCTATGTGAAAGGGACTCCCTCTGAGGAGTAATATTGGGTTAGGATCAGTTGGACTACAACGTATTACAAATGCAATGTTTAGGAAGGCAGAGATTTTGATAGACGCTCCTGGCCGCGAGGCCGAGGGGTTGTCTTGCGCGTAGTGACGAGGCCTGGCTAGTGCATGAGCTAGTGCCAGCCCGTTTTTTGGTCCAACCTATGTGGCCCCCACCTCATTTAGAGTGTTGGCCATAACCAAGAATTAGCCATTAGAAGACAATGTCATGCTTCACCCATGCTTGGATAAGATTCTAATGGAGGAGGAACTCCACATTGCAAGTTGGCTCAATTGAGGTGACCTCTTGACTAATGTAAGCATTCGGCCATGGGATTTGGACTGTTATGCAACTCTTGAATATAACCCAAGTTTTACGATTGGTTCTTGGGAGAGTAACGCATGTCACGAATATGCTAAATGCTCAAACACTTTGATTTCCACAATCCATAGACTAAAAGATGGAGCAAACAAAGTGATGATGATCATTAATAGGGAAATGATCTCATTAAAAAAGGCCGACTGCAAGAGAGGGAGAGGAGGGTCTCAAGGAGTTATATGATGAAGAGAAGAAGACCCACATCTCCTTGGAAAATATGTGTGCCTTCAACTCCCGCAAAAATAAACTTAGAGATGGAAATAAAAGAGGTAAAGAGGCAAAAAAAACATGCTACAAAGGAGCTGCAAGAGGCAAGGAACCAACGAGATGATGAGAATAAGAGGAAACTAATGGATATGCACAACCAGTTGCAATTTGTTCTCCATGAACAAGACATACTTAAATAGTAAGTGAAAAGAAAAACCCAAGAACAAGAGAAATTGCATACACTATGGCAAGATCAAGAGCAGGTAATTTCTATTCTAGTCCAATACCAAAATCAAGGATTAGAGTGGATGGAGGTCTAAAAAACAAAGATCAAATTAAAAAATAGTCTACAAGTTGGTCCATGCCAAGGGGAAGCACCTTCTAGCAAAAAGAAAAGTCACGACTGTCAAGATAGGAATGCTAGAGCAACAATGTGCATTATTACAAATAGTGTTGAATGTCACACATCCAAGAGGAGAAGAGATGGTGGAGTAGCTCAAGAGAAAGTTAGAATTGACAAGGAGGGCTCTACAATGCATGTAATCCATGACAAGGCACTCGGTACTAGCACCAATTTGGGACTAGAGGAGCAGCACACTCACTTACTCTCCTAGCTTAACAGCACAAGAACTCACTCTTCTACTAGGGCTTGGGAAGCTAGAACAGCCAATGCAACCATTGCAATAAGAGCCACTAGAGCTGGTCTAGGAAGGACCTGATTTTGAACTTGAATGTCAAGAGGAGGAACAAATGTAGGAATCAAGCCCCCCTATGAAACCAAAATTGCAAATAAAAGAGCAAGGGAGGAAGTAGAGCCGCCCGAACAAATGGTGGAGGCAAGGCATAAGTGCAATGAGAAATTGGAACATATCCACAAAATGTTCAAGCTAGGACACTACACATTTCTCAACTTGCCATCCATCAAAGTGAGGAGTGTGATCTCGTCAACTAGGACACTCGCATTTTTCAACTTGTCATCCGTCAAAGTGAGGAGTGTGATCTTGTCAACTAGGAACAGGAACTTGCAGTGTGGGAGCAATGGGAGAACCATAGCCCCTTGGAGTTCTCTTTTACCTTCCCTCACTCATTAGACAAAGTGCTATTTCCTAGGGTGGTGGAAGATATCATCAAGCTTTTAGCTAGTCTATGAAGGAGATGGCTAGAAGAACGAAGAAGGCACCCCACAAGGTGGCAAAAGGAATGCGCAAACTATTGGAAAGATAAGGCAATGGAGGTACCCTAGAGAGTAGAGGGATATGAGACACAACCAAGGTGGCCTCATAGACTCTAGCTTGGAGGCCTAGACCACTTTTTGTAGCACCCTACCTTTTGAGCAAGATGATCCTATCTACATACTCTACCCAAGAAGAATTGGAGTTGACTTCAACCCAGAGGTGCATGGTAGATACAACTTCCCTTTGATCTATAATGTAAATGTCTCAATCCCTAAAGAGAGCTTGATTTTTACCAAAAGGGACCTCTTCCCATCTATCACAAGTTTCCTAAATAATTTATCCTCATGCCTTGACCCTACTTTCATTACCACATGTAATTACCTCTACCTACTATGAGTGTTATTAAAACAAAAACCTACTAAAGAGGAAGAGCAGCTACTGCCCCTCTTTTTTTACCTTAATGTTGGGATTAATAGTTGTGCAATGGTGCACCTCATGATGAGAGCCACTCTCTTTCTAGCATTTTGCATGAACCTCTTAAACAACATGAGTGATAGTAGATTCACTGGGTGTAACCACCCATTTTTTTCATCTAATCCACTCAATGTAAGAACTAACTTAAAGGGGTATTTGCAAAGTAGGGCATTCCTCAATAAAGCCCTCAAGCCACCATGTAGTTTTGCCCCTCTCCACAACGAGATGCCTCTTAGCATGCTCTCTTATTAAATTTTTTCATTACCAAAAAAAGAGAAAAAATTAAAAGATAAGAAAAAGTATGAGGACAAGAAGGAAAGAAGAAGAAAACAAAGAAGCACAGTAAGAAAATTAGTCATTTGTACTCTACAAGCATCACAAGCATTGTACCTAGTGACCACTCTAGCCCTCTCCCCACTTCACATACTTAGGGCACCTTAAGGGGAGGACACACCTAGGGAGCTTTTTCTCACCAACAATTGGACCTACCTCCCTAAGTCACACCCACAACACCTCCCTTTGTAACAGAACTGGGTCCTCAAGTGTGGGACAACACCTTGGGCTTGTGCCTAAGGTTCAACCCAACTCCCAGTTCCACTGGCACAGACACTATGCACTACACTATGAGATAGGCACACCCCCAGGGAGTGAACTTCCTTTTCTTTTCAAGTACATTCGGCAACTTGCAAATCAAAAATTGACATTAGAGGCCCCCATAATCCAATCAATCCATCCTCGACATCCACAACTCTCCATTCATTTTGATGTGTCTCTTCTCCATAGCTAACCTCTCAAAACCTCATCATCAACTCACATGGAAAACCTTCAACCACCCAATCCCTTATCAACAAGTGTTATAGGACTGGTACTCAACTAGGAGGGGGGTAATGTTATAGCCCAAAAGGAAGCCCCAGCCAGAAAGGCCCCAAAAAGTCAAAAATAGAAGATCCAAAAATGTCAAAAATGGAAGACAACCCAACGTGAGAAAACCGAAAAAGAAAGGAAAGCTTAAAAAATGTAGGAAAAGCCTTAATACAAAAGGACGTACACAATAATGAGTGCACTAAATATTCTAGCAAAGAAAGCACTGGTCACATTATAATTCATTTTGTAAAAGAGAGTCAGGCTCCCTCCTATGCAATTTGTAAATGTAGACAAGCATGGACAAAAGAACCATGAAAATAGGAAAGAAATAAGAAAACACACCTTGGCTAAAACGGCTGGTCATGTAAAAAGGGATGGGCATTCAAAAGAGGAGGAGATCATGTATAGAAAGGAAAAAAGGAAATGGAGAATATCATTCTTGTGTGTGGACAAAACTAGCTATAAGCACTAGTCAGGCCTCTAACATTCACAAGACAACCCCACACAGCCTTGTGGCGAGCAACATCCAAGGGACACACTACCCTAATTACTAATGTAGATATCACGTTTGTAGTGGAATGTAGTCCAATGATTGCCCTTCTCTACTCCTCAAAGGGACATCCTAGACATCTCGGTGTAGTACACCAATGTGATACAAACATAAAGAAGGCACCCCTCCGACTAAATGCTATGGCTCCACTGCAACTCTCCTACACCTCGCGGATTGCTCCAAGATACACTACTCTAACATAAAGCACATACAAACACACTTCACTCTTATATATTTCGAACATTCTAGGATATAAATTTTTCTCACTTGACAATTTTCGAAAGATTTGATCGTCTAGCTTACAGCTTGGGTTTCCTCACAACTCAACCTAGTGAGGGCTGAAATGATGAACGGGTTGCCTCTTACCCATCCAACCTCCAATCCTCACTAAGAGAACTAAAGAGGGGCACCGCCTAGACAAAGGGAGGATGGGCTAGGACATCCCTTTTCTCAAAGAGAATCAAGAGAACCAAGACACAAATTTACAAGAGAGAATATATGTACTAGATACAATATTGGAATATAAGAGAGAGAGATGAGAGGAGAGGGAGATAATAGGAGAAGAGGTAGAGGAAGCTTGCCATTATGCTACATGGAATGAGAAGATGAGAGGAGAGGGAGATAATAGGAGAAGAGGTAGAGGAAGCTTGCCATTATGCTACATAATAAAAGAACTCACTCATAGCTCACCTCAAAGAGATGAGGGTATTCTAGAGTGCTCTCATGGGCTTGTCATTGTTCTTCTCTCCTCCCATCTTCTTCATTCTCCATGGGCTCTTTATATAGCCTCCCTAAGGGATTAGATTAAGCTAATCTTCTTGATTAACATAATCCTAGATGATGTATGGCATCTTTGAAAATATGGAGCATAGTGGATGGGACAAGTCCCCACCTTGGTCATCATGCAAGAAGCCAAGGGTGGTGGTAGACAAAATAGAGGAATGGAACTAGATTACAAGAGGTGGGTGCCCAAAGCACATTATTATAAAATATTTACAAGAAGGACAGAGTGAAAAGTTGGTGTGGTGAAAGAGAGAAGAAAATTGCATGTAGCCAGCAGTCTGCGCCTTTGTAACTTCAAATCCGTGAGGAATTTGAAAAAAGTTTCTTCTGCAACTTTGTAGATCAGATCGAAACCAATCGGGTGGCGCGGGAATTTTCTTGAAATTTGCTTTTTCTTGGAAGTTATTGAGATTATAAAAAATGGCTTCTAAAAGCTGCTTTGACTTTAGTCCCCCATATGTATATAAATGCATATAAGCATGTGACAAAAGGGGTCCATGCTTGTAAGCTTTTGTGTAAGATCCAAATGACACCATGATGTGGATATTGACTTGTGTGCTAGGGCGAGGTGTCCTCTAATGATGGTGATAGATTCCAAATCTTAGTGATGCAAAAGGAACCCATGTGTAGTTGGAGGCTAGTCCTTTGAAAAATCTATGCATTCACTCAACTCCTAGGTGTAATCCATTTTCATCTTCACTAAGATAACCATCCCTTTTACCCTTTACATTGACATGCCTTCTAAGAACTTGTTCCCCCCATTTGCTAGAGTTATCATAATCGAGAAGCAATGTAGCATACCTAGTGCTTGAAGAGTAAACCCAAAGTGATATGGTAAGCTCTTGATAGGGGCTTTGGCCAAATTTTGTGGTAATAATCCGGGTTGTAAAAAACCCGGATCACTAGGTCACGTGTTTGGCAATCAATTGATATGCATCTACTAGGAGCTACCATGTGATATGAAAAATACAATTGTTGATGACACACCTCATGCTCAAATATTTTATGAAAGAAAACCAGCAATGTGAGGTGCGAAAACAATCCTTTGATGATTTCCAAGCTACTTGTAATTGTGGCATTGCTAGAGACTAGCACTGAGTTTTCTCGTGCTACTAGTCTCTCTTTAATTTAAATGGTGATTGAACTATATGCTATGCATACTCAAATAAGAATTTATTTTTTTAAAGCAACCACTCACTTTTACAACCCCTCTTTTCCCCCACCATTTAGGTTTTGCATTCGTTGGGTAGGTGTAGCATTCATTTTTATGTAGTTTTTCATGTAAAAATCAATAAAAGCCATACTCTAACATAGAAACAAGGCTGAACTAAGTTTCATCCCTCATGCTCTAGCCTTGTTATATATTCAAAGACATAAAGTATATTTTTTCCTAGATTTTTAGGTGCAAAAACTATTTTTTCTCTATTTTCTCTATGTTTTCTCATTTATTTGTTCATAAATATATGGAATTTTTTATTTATGTTTCTTGAATGATCATATTGACTAAAAATTGGTTTTATCAAAATTTTTATCCCTTATGGACTTCATTCCCCAACCTAAAACAAGAAAACCCTCATTTTTTATCTTAAAAGATACATTTTGGGTTTTAAATGATTTATTATGACTAAATATGACTACGGTTCTGCATTTTATCATGTGCAGCCCTAAAGAATACTTAAAACATGATTCATACAAATTTTCTTTCCATGTGCACATCATTAAAGCCATCAAACATCAAAACAATGAAATTTTCTTTGTAGAAATTAAGCATACTGCTTATTTGCGTGTTGCATGTTACTAAAAATGGTTTTGGGGTAGCCCATGGACCCCCCGATCAACTCCCCAACAGTGCTGAACATCAGCTCTCAGTGACCTTTTGATATTGTAGTTATTTGTTCCAAGCATTCTTCATTCCCTCTTCTTCATGATGCGTATGATCAACCTCTTAGAGGAGAGAGGAGGAGGAGAGAGAGAAAGAGAGGCAATCAAAGGAGAGAAAATGGAGAAGTTCATGGCTGAGATCTATTTCATGTGCTGGAGGGAGGTAGCATATTTTTGCTAGCGCTGATCGAAATACTACCCCCTCCCTTAATCATGTTTTTAAAATTTAATTAGGGGGCCCAAGCCCCCTCCAAAAGGCCCATGCCCAAGCTTCAAACCTTTTGTTCCCTTTTGGCCATTTGCAGTGTCGAGCCTCATATCTCCACCATCTGACCTCCATTCCGCACATTGAAAAAATTTTGCCTACTAACCTGCTCAGGGTCCCGCATTGCTGGCCACTTGCACTAGTCTGGCTAGGCGCATGGAAAATTCCAATGAGGTTCAATTTCCACCTTGAAGTAAAATATTTTGCCACATTTTTACTGCTTCTAAGGATCTAAATTCCATCTCTCATTGGCAAGGCGACTCAGTCCATCAAATCGCACAAATTGATCTCTGCACAAACATCTCAGGGACGTTCCTATATGTATATACTCTATATCACGTGCGTTCAAGGCCTATTTATAAATATCCTTATTTGTTAATTTTTCATAAATAAAATATAACATTTTTCTATTCAATCTATCAATAACTCCTTTATATTACCCCTCGTTGTATGTAATATATATATAAAATAGTATTTTAAAAATACCTTATTTTGAACCCACGTGATGCACATATATACTTATGAGTAACTTACCCGAGACAAACATAAACATAAAGAGCATCAAGCTAAAACAATAAAATACACAACAAAACACAACACATCTCTCACCCTACCCCTTGATAGAATCAAGGCATGAAAATCCATAAGGGATAGGCCCAGTATAATCTGACAAAAATCCAGAGTGAGTCTTTAACTAGTTGCTCTAACACAGACTAGCTAAAACAAGCCAATCAAAGATGTCATTCTAGTGGTGGTCTGAACTACCTACCTACCTTAGGACAACTGGACCAAGTCCTCCTACTAGGTGAGAACTTTGATAGCTTAGTCATCAGATTTTCCTTGTAACACATTTTCTTCCAAGGTTTCCATACTCAAGCATGTAAAAAGGAAGGAGCTGAGCATAGAGTGACCCAAGGAGAACAGGGTTGAACTCAATACCCAAGAACCTACCAAGCTCTTGCAAGGTAACACTTAAATACTTTTCTATTTTGCTCACTTTTATTTTCACTCCAACCTTCCATTTCTTTTCTTTTCAGCTAGCTGCTACCCCTAAGAAGACAAGGCATTGGCCTCACACATCCCTAGGAACCTACTAGGCCTCCTCAAGGCAATAATCAACTACTTGTAGGAATTTTCTTCTTTTTTCTTTTCTTTTTTGTTGAGGGGTCAGAACCCCTTTTTACGCACCTCTGTAATTTTATTTCTTTAGATAAATTCAAGACTTATGCTTGTTTTGATATTTTGGTAGGCTTCTCTAACTGCCTCACACTAGCACGGACTCCTAGGACAATTGCCTAGCAATCATGAAGGATAGGGTCACAAGGACTACCCTCTATCACAGGTTTTTAATGCCTAATAATGTCCTAAAGGAGGTAGAAGACTACTCAAATATCCCCTAGACAAACCTAACCTAAACATGGGACTTCATGCCTTGACTGTCGGTCCTCAACAAAGGAAAAAGAAGTAACCCCACAAACACATATAACATTCATTATCTACTTAAGGGAAAAACTTGGAAAGGTGATGATACCACCTGTAATGGCCACAAGAAGCTTCTACGTGCAAAGGCTCCCGCAATGCACTTCATCCAACCAGTGTGATGCAACCACTAAAATAGAAAACCATTAAATGTACCTACATCAAATAAACATATGGCCCTCTTGGCCTAAAGAGGTATTACATTTCACAACCAACAAAATCTGCCCTCTTGGCCTAAAGAGATATAACAATGCAACTCATATAAAACCCTCCTTGGAGAGACACTGATATACAACCAAACGCTCCATTCCAAGGAGAAATTAGGTCTCCAGGACCTAATTTAAATGCATTAAATTGTGACCCATACCTCTTGCATATACAGCAAGAGCTGTACACATAACATATTGTTTGACTAGCCTATGGGTCCATAATAACAAAGAAAAATGGGTCTTGGCTACTTTTTGCATTACCCATACTAACCATTGCCTGCCATATAGGGCATGTTCTGATAAAAGGCCCCACAATTGATTGGGTCCTGTCTCATCAATTATAGAGATATCCAAACTGGGATCACAATTGAAGAAAAGGTTTTCATCATAAGCAAATTTTGCTAATGAGTCCACAAATTGATTCTGAGAACGTGGAACCAGCTGAAGAAACACTCTCTCAAACCCGTTGAGCAGGGTCATAGCAGTGTGACAATACATAGAAAGAATGGGATTTTGTATTGTGCATGTCCCAGCATGTCCCATTTAGTTGGTTCAATACCAATTGGGAATCCCCTTTTACTAAAAATTGATGGATGCTGCCTCTCTTTAGCAATGTTTAGTCCCATGATCAAAGCTTTATACTCTGCGAGATTATTGGTAAATCCTGCCTCAAGACAAATAGCTAATTTCATCGCGATGCGACGTCAGGAATCTCTAATAACTACCCCTACACTCCCTTTCTTGTTTGGACCCCTCGACACTCCGTGGAAGTACGATGTGCATGTCCACAATGGGTTCACATAGCCAGCCATCATCAGCTCCTCTACTCATAATTATTATAATAAAAATTCAACATGTTCAAAGGATGAACTGTAGGCTCCATCTCACCATCATTATTAAATGCTACATGGATTCTTGTCAGAATCTATAAATAGTGATGGCAAAAAACTTTGATCTCCCAAATGAATGATCCATCCTCTTGCTCAATCACTTGATATCCTTTGCTCCACCAGATAAGCTTCCCCTTATGGTATTTTTGCTCTAGGTATGGGTGTTCTAAATAAGGAAATAGTTGCCCCATCAATCACTTTCGTCTCTTGTAGGTTTGTAATCAGCCTAGCATTGACTTGCAAGGAATTTATTTTGTTAGTGCATTAAGAAATAATAAGGTTTAATATTATTAAGATTAACCTTATTTTTATGCTCCACTCCCTCAAGATCTTCCAGTAATGCTATGGACTCATTTTTCCCTATCTTGATGATTTTGTAGGGATCATCCCATTTGGGCTCAAGTTTTCCTGGAAACAGATCCCTACACACATCATAATGTAGAACTATTTGCCCTTTCTTGAAGGTATATTTCTTCGCTTTTAAATCATGCAGCTGCTTCATTGGCCACTTCCAAATGTAACAGACTTTACAATTTGACCTTATCCAAGCGTGCCAAATTCGTAAAGCGCTCAAACAGTGAATCTCCATTCCCCAAAGAATGGTTGATTACAAATCTTATGGTTGGCAACTCAATCTTGAGGGGTAAAATGCACACCTCTCCATAAACTAACTTGAGTGGGATGTGGCACGTAGCTCACTTAAAGGTCATATTATATGCCCACACATGCATATATAGCTTCTTATCCCAATCTCATTTCTTCTCTGATATTATCTTTGATAGGATACCCACAAGCTGCTTATTAGTGCTTTCAACATGCCCATCCACGTGTGGATTATAAGGAATCGTCTTATTGTGCTTAATCTTCCATGTGGCTCTTAATCACCTTGTTTAGAAAGTTTGTTCCTTGGTCCAATACTAATTCCTTTGGCATGCCAAATCGGTAGATAATCTACTCAAGTAGGAAGCTAGTAGTGTCATTTGCATCATCCTTCTTTGTCGCTCATGCTTTTGACCACTTTGTAAAATAGTCAGTTGCCACTATGATATATATCTTCTATGTAGAACACGACAGGGTAATAGGACCCACAAAATCAATGCCCCACTTCTTGAATGGTAGTATAGCCATAATAGGAGTTAGTGGCCACTTCTTATTCTCCCTAATGTCATGTCTTTGACATATATCACATCTCTTAACATACTCAAATGAATCTTGAAAAGTGGAAGACCACCAATATCCAGATCCTAAAGCTTTTTGTGCAGAAGCAGCAAAGTGTCCTCCACAAGCGGAGTCGTGGCACTCTTCCAAGATAAACAAAACCTTGTCAGGTTTAACACATCGGCAATAAACATCATTAATCCCTTGTTGACATAATGTTCCTGCGATCAAAGCCAATTTCAAAGCTTACTATCTAATTTTCCTCTTCTTAGATTTTGATAAAGTGGCTCCAGCCTCTCTTGTAGATAAATAGTGCATTATGGTAGCATACCAGGATGGAATGGAGGCCGTATCAATTTTAAACAATATCTCCATATCACTTCCTTCAGCCAAAGTCTCATTTGGCTCTCCAAAATCCACAAGACATTCAACGATGCCCTGCAACTTTGGTGGCTTACTTCTAATCTCATAATCAAACTCCTACAAAGTGATTAACCACTTTGCTAAATGGTTAGGCAGCTGCAACTTGTTCATCAGCAATCTAAGCCCTTCCTCCTTCATATAAAATACTACATTTTTCATAGAGGATGTAGTGCCTGAAATTTTTAGTCACAAATATCATTTCAAGGCACAACTTCTCCATATAGGTGTAGTTGATTTCCGATATGCCCAACTTTTGACACCAATGACGATCGGATGATACAATTTTCCCTCCCAGATTTGGGCTAAACAACATCTAATACTATGCATTGTGGCTGTTGAAAATATATAAAAGGTCTTGCTCCTTTTTGGGGCTTTTAAAATTAGTGCTTTTACTAGCTCCTATTTCACATCATCAAAAGCTACCTTACAAGGGTCACTCCATATAAATAGACAGCTAAAGGATAATAGATTTGTTAGTGGCAAAGTTCTTTCTACCATGGCATTTATGAACCTCCAATAATACCCTACCAATGAGAGAAAGCTATGTACTTCTTTTGGAGTGCATGGTGGACTCATGCCAACTATGACCTTGATCTTTTCAGGGTCAATCACACGATCCCTACTACTGAACTGACCACATGGCCTAGCAATAGCCCATAAGGCACCCCAAAGATACACTTCCGTGGATTAAGAGCTATGCAAAATTGTTTGCAATGCTCAAAACACTTTATTATGGTGGATATCCCCAAGCTATCGATAAATACTCTCAAATCCTCTAGGGAGATGTCTCCAAAGGTCTTGTCTATTGTTTGTTGCCATGAACCAGGCGTATTTCATAAACCAAAGGCCATCACTTAGTATGCAAATGTACTGGAGATAGTAATGAAAGTTTTTTTTAGCTTATATTCTTCTGCAATTTCTATCTGCTTGTATCCCACAAAGCAATCCATAAATGAATATATTTCCCTACCCGCTAATTGTTGATCAATAAAGGGCAACGAGTAGTAGTCCTTAATTGTCTCCTTATTAAGTTCTCTAAAGTCTACACAAAGCTGAATTTGATTATTTTTCTTCTTCTTGATGATAACATGTGAACACCATTCAGTTTGCTGAATAGGGAAGATTGAACCATCTTTTCACAAATTTTGTAACTCCTCAAACAGCCTGTCCCTTAGTTCAAAATACATACTCCTTACTTTCTAACGCAGAGGATGGCTACCTTCCTTTAGAGGAATGGTATGGACAGCTAGGCTAGGAGAAATACCTCTCAACTCATCATAACTCCAAGCAACGATGTTGCAAAATTCTTGGATTAGGGATAGGTAGTCCCTCCTCTCTTCTAGACTAAGCATGGCCCCTAATTTAATAGGTTGTTGATCATTCAACATCCAAAATCTAGCTCAATCACAACTGCATCTCTTATTCTATCTTGAGCTTCAATTGGCTCATTGAGAGTCACTTGGCATATATCCTTTGTAGTGGACCTCTCTTTTGATTCATCACTTGATGAAGTCTCACTGCTAGGTGGTTCCTCTAATGCATCTAATTCTAATGAGGATAAAGAAGCTCTCTCACTTTGAGGAGACTCGTGATATGCATCTACTACCACACGACTAGCACCTTTGCCAAAAATCAAACAACCAGTAGGTATATAAACTTGACAGCCTGATTGCAAGATCCATGGCCTTCCTAACAATACTTGATAGCTTAGCTGCCCTGCAAACCTAATGACTGTAATGTCCACATTGCATTCCACACTAGCAATGGTCACATAGACTTTGGTAATATAACCCTCAGGTTGTCTTAGACTGTCATCAGCCATTTGCACAATTGTGGAGGCATCCTTTTGTATTTCTAGTCCCAGCCTTTCCATCAATTCTGAACTCATGATGTTGACGGAGGTGTCAAGAATCACGTGGTGGGGGGACTTGCTCAAGATGCTGCGCCGAACACACACAGAATGCACAAGGAGAAGCTCACTCAAGAGACAAGAAGAGAGATGGAGGCCAAAACGTTTTCTTGCTGGTTTCTTCTTCTTCTTTTACACACTTTATAATGTACACAAAGTATAGATAAGATACAACATAAAGGAAAGTGGCCTACTAAGTCAAACAATGCATAACCGACTACACTAGTCGACTGGCACTATAACTATGCCAGCTGTAAATAGGTGTAACAACCTGAATATAATAAGTAATGAGTTAGTGGCCATGTGAGAGTCATAATGACCACCAACGTGCTAAGTGTAGATGTATGGACCCATCTAACCAAGCGGTCCATCATCAATGTCCGCATGTGTTGAGCTTGTCATCTCAACACTCCCCCTCAAGCTCAACTGCATCTTTGCAACTCCAAGTAAGCTTCGAAACTTTTGAAGCTTCTCTGTAGCCAATGCCTTCGTGAAGATGTCATCTATCTGATCCTGTGTGCTGACATACACCAAGTCAATCTCACCTGTTAGTACCTTCTCTCTCACAAAGTAGTAGTGTACCTCAATATGTTTTGTTCTGGCATGGAACACAGGGTTCCTAGCCAACTATATACTGCTCATATTGTCACAATAAATGACAACTGCACCTTCCACCTGCACATCTAAATCAGCCAATAACTTTTGCAGCCATACTACCTCACATGCTGTAACAGCAACACCTCTATACTTATCCTCTGTACTCGACAAAGCAACTGTAGATTGCTTTTTGCTGCTCCAAGCAACTGTTGCACTACCAAGAGAGAACATGTATTCGCTGGTAGATCTTCTATCAGACATACTACCAGCCCAATCTACATCTGTGCATCCAAACACCTGTACATCTGTACCTTCCTCATAGAAAAGTCCATAATGTAATGTGGACTTCACATATCTCAATATGCGTCTGACTGCATCCAAATGTGGCTTTCTAGGTACTTGCATAAATTAACTCACAAGAGCAACAATGTAGCTCAAGTCTGGCCTTGTAATAGTCATGTATATCAAACTCTCCACTATCCTCCTAAACATAGTAGGGTCTTCTATCTCATCCCCAACATCAGCACTCAACTTTACATTCTGCTCCAATGGGATTGAAAGTGGTTTGCATGCTATCATACCATACTTGGACAATATATCCAAGCCATACTATCTTTGGGAGAGCCATATACCATCATCACATCTGATCACTTCAATGCCAAGGAAGTATCTTAGCTCACTAAATCCTTCATCTCAAACTTCTTCTTCAAAAAATCATTGACTTCAGCAATCCCACTATCACTATCACGTGTAATAATCAAGTCATCCACATAGATGACTATGATGACCAAACCTACATCTCCCTTTCTCACATAAAGTGAGTGATCAGCATCAGAAACATAGAAGCCAATATTGACAAGATACTCTCTGATCTTGTCAGACCAAGCTCTAGGTGCTTGCTTGAGCCCGTAGAGTGCCTTCTTCAACCTGCACACATATGTGGGATGCTCTAAATCTTCATAACCTGCTCACTGATCCATATACACTTCTTCCTACAAGTCACCATGCAAGCATGCATTCTTCACATCCATTTGCTGCAACCTCCAACCTTTGGCTGCTGCCAAAGCAATCACACATCTGACAGTTGCCATCCTAGCAACTGGACTGAAGGTTTCATCATAATCTATGCCATATGTCTGGGCATAGCCTTTTTGCAACTAGCCTAGCTTTGTATCTGCTAATAGAACCATCTACATTGTGCTTAATCTTATAAACCCACTTACATCCAATAGCTTTCTTGCCCTTCGGCAATGATACTAGATCCCAAGTCTTATTGACCTCTAATGCAGCCATCTCCTTATCCATTGCTGCATCCCAATGAGTATGACCAACAACATCCTCAAAACAAGTGGGCTCAACATCCTCAACTAGTTTCACCATGTAAGCATAATGGTGAGCTGCATAACCTTCAAAACCAAATCTTTTACCAGGGTATCTCACCTGCTAGACATGCGTACCACTAGATCACTCAATGGAGTCTTTACATTGACACGTGCTCTCTGCACACCTGGAGTCCTCATTGAAGGAATGCTCATCATCCAAGCTCTCTGAGCCACTGGAATCTCCATCAAGCACTGCATCAATGCCTTCTGACACTTTATTCTTTTCTTTGTCTTTACTTGTAGTGCTACTAGATGCACCTGAAGATGTAGAGGTACTCCTTAGTCTCCCAGACCAAGGACTACCAGATGATGTCTTTGGTCCACTAAGAGTTCGTGATTCTTACTTTTCAGCCTGCACATGAGTGTCATGATTATCATCATCGTCCAATGCATCACCACTAGATGCATACCAACTGCTCATTTCATCAAAGATGACATCCCTGCTCACTCTGAACTTACATGTGACAGGGTTATAACAGCGATACCCTTTCTGCTCTAAAGAGTATCCAATAAAGATACACTTTTCAACCTTTGGATCCAGTTTCTTCCGCAACTCATCTAGCACATGAACATACGCAATGCAGCCAAACACTTTCAAGTGTGAGACATTAGGCTTCTTACCTGTAAAACATTCTTCGGGGGTCATACCATGAATTGCAACTGTGGGGGTTCTGTTCATAATATAAATAGCACTATGAACAGCCTCAGACCAAAAATGCTTAGGCATATTCTTTTCAGCCATCAAGGCACGTGCAACTTCTGCAATATTCCTGTTTTTCCTTTCTGCAACTCCATTTTGCTGTGGGGTATACCTGCATGTGAACTGTCTCTTTATCCCATGAGACCTCAGAAAATCACTGAACTCATTCGAGAGGTACTCTCCCCCTCCATCTAACCTCAAGCACTTTACTTTCAAGCCTGTTTCTCTTTCAACTGTAGCCTTGAAAGTTCTAAAGTGCTCAAACGCTTCACTCTTTTCCTTCATAAAATATACTCACATCTTTCTAGAACAATCATCAATGAATGTGACAAAGTATGAACCGCCTCCAAGAGATACATTTTGTGTAGGCCCCCAAATGTCTATATGCACAACATCAAGGATATTTCTGCTTACATCTTTGTCATGTGAAAAGGGTTGTCTTGCCTGCTTACCAAACTGACATGCTTCGCATACCTTATGAAATTCTACAACTCTAAATGTAGGCAAACCTGTAACCAACCCTTAAGACTGCATTAATTTCAGCCTTTGTACATTTGCATGTCCAATGCATTTGTGCCAAATTTCAATGTCTGCAACAACACCTTTTCCTTTGGCATACATAGCAGCATTCATAGTAGGAATTCCAGCATCCAGAGTAAACATACGTCCAACTCTACTTCCCTTTGCAACTAACCTGCACTTGTCATTGAAGTCTTCTACAAAGCAACCCGTTGTATTAAATTTGACTTGCAGCCCTTGTTCTACCATTTGACCGACTGACACCAAGTTCTTTGTAATAGATGGCACATGTAATACATCTAAAAGACTCTTTGTCTTACCATCATGCAAGGACAAGGGAACTTTTCCAACATGTGAAATTGGGTGTCATGAATCATCACCCGTCTGCACATAACTTGCATTTTGCAAATCCTGCATCTCTCCAAACCATTGTGCATGGCTGGTCATATGATTGGATGCACATGAATCAACATACCAAACATCATCATGTGTTCCCTTTCCTGTAACAGCATTCAACATATGCTGCATAACAAACAGACGTTCATTTTTTCTTCATTCTGTCGCGAAGATGATGCATAGTTTCCTTGCTGTAACTTACCACTGCCGATATTATCTTTCTTAGCATAACATTGGGCTGCAATATGACCTATTTTGCCACAATAGTGACACACAATACCAGAGTTGTTAGAACCTCTGTTATGCCATCCACCTCTTCCTCTAAAGCTCCCCCTGCCTCTAAAGTTACCATGACCTCCTGAAACCTGCATATCTCCAAATTGCTGATTCAATCTGTTTTGCTGGTTGTCACTACCACGTCCTGTACCATGACCTCTTTAGGAGAACCTACCACGTCCCCTTCCTGAATTGGAGTAGAAATCCTAGACCTGTTCACCACTTCTTTTGGATGTCTCACTCTACATATTGATCTCTTCAGTGATCATAAGGGAGACCAACTCATCAAAATCTGGAAATGGCTTTCTGACATATACAGAAGTTACAAAAGACTTCCAAGCCTTTTCATTGTTAAGTCCACCCAAGGTAGACGACACCAAATCATCATCATCGGGCATTGCATCAATCGCTGACAATGCATCTACAATGCTCCTTACCTTCAGTTCATACTCATTGATAGACATCTTTCCTTTCTTCAATGTATTCAACTCTTTCTTGAGTTGAATCTTTCATGCCTTTGTATTTACAGAAAACATACTTTCAAGTATGGTCCAAGCTACATATGATTTCTTTGTATTTCTAATATGTCCCAACATATTATTGTCAATTACTGCAGATAACCAATACATGACCTTCTTGTCTTTTGCATTCCATTCCTTCCGTGCCTTTGTCTCTTCTGCAGTTGGAGGATCACTCACCTTCGGCTCCTTTTCTTCTCCTGAAATGAACTCGTAGAGGCCTTTTCCAATAAGGAAGTTCGTGACACGGAACTTCCATGAAGGGTAGTTGTTCTTGTCAAGCTTCTCAATGATGGGGCTTCCACTATTCTCTGCCATTATCACAATAATAATACCAAACATCAAGCAAATCTTCTGCAATCCTCGACCTGTAGTGCACAACAATACACCAGACAGCCTTTTTCACTGTCTGCTCAATAATACATACAATCTGCAACCAGTTTGAAGATAAACCTTGTGTTTACTCGTTGTTAAACACCTTTGAACTTACAGATCTGAAATCTGTAATATACGCACCCACTTTCGGTCAATATAGTCGAAGTCACAGTGTACCCTGAAACTACTGTCCGCAACCTTGCGGCTCTAAAACGGGGCCTGAAATGGCCTCAGATGCCCAAAATAACTGCGGGAAATCCCTAAAGGGCCTATGTGCAAAGTACACAATGCTCTTCGTGCACACCAAATCTCACTGCAATCTGAGATTTTTGCTCAACCCTACTTCCAGTGCCTCCACAGGCACTACCCAAGAGAGAGAGTGGAAGAATGGGAGAGCTTCTTACCCATGGCTTGCTTGCTCAAACTTTGCTTCTTCTCCTTCGCTTCAACCTTGGAAATTAGCCTTTCTCAGTGGCACGACTCTGATACCATGTCAAGAATCGCGTGGTGGGGGGACTTGCTCAAGATGCTGCGTCGAACACATAGAATGCACAAGGAGAAGCTCACTCAAGAGACAAGAAGAGAGATGGAGGCCAAAACGTTTTCTTGCTGGTTTCTTCTTCTTCTTTTACATACTTTACAATGTACACAAAGTATATATAAGATACAACATAAAGAAAAGTGGCCTACTAAGTCAAACAATGCATAACCGACTACACTAGTCGACTGGCGCTATAACTATGCTAGTTGTAAATAGGTGTAACAACCTGAATATAATAAGTAATGAGTCAGTGGCTATGTGAGAGTCATAATGACCACCAATGTGCTAAGTGTAAACGTATGGACCCATCTAACTAGGCGGTCCATCATCAATGTCCGCATGTGTTGAGCTTGTCATCTCAACAGGAGGATCCCATGTCTACAATAGCATGATCCATTAATATTCCATCAACATATGCAGCCACCCTTGGACAATGCTTTTCAAAATGCTCAAATCAATCCTCTCCTACTCGAGCTATTGCCAAGGGCTCAATGATATACCTAGTGTGTAGAATCTTCTTAAATTCCTTGCGCACTTCTCGAGACAACTTAATCAATTGTAGAAGATTTACATCTAGCTTAACTTTGCAAAGAGAACTCGCTAAATCGAATTCATGATAGCTATTCTCTTCTCCTGCCAAACCATTCTCTCATTTGACCTTTGAACTGACTTTGACACCTCCTTCTTGGCTTTTACCTTCATCTTTGGCAACTTGTTTTGAGCTTCTACTTTGCCATCAACAGCTTTTAGATGACTAGCTTCTACATTAGGGTTAAGGACTTGCGTCCCTTTATCATCTTGTTTAGGGTTTACCTCAATAGGTTTTATATTATCCCTATTTTCTTTTTTATCCTTTTTCCCTCTTGTAATGGCTCATAAATTACAAACTTCAATATTATCGTTACACACAGCTTTGATAAGGCTGACACCACTACCACTAGGTAGCTCCTCTACCACAGCTTTCCCTCTTTATAATATTTGCTTTGGTCATTCATCTTACTAGAGGTTATTTCCTTGCACTTTATGGTTAATTGGACGTGGTTGTTTACTTCCTTACTGGAGAGAGCTAATCTTAGTCCAACAGTGTAACGTGTCCACTAGTATCATCGAGGACATGTCTTAGCAGTCCATCAGAAAGGATGTCTAGAAAGCTCCGTTCGGCACTCCCATGGAATATTACGGGGTTTGTGAGCTAGGGATTTCTGCCTCTGCCATGTAGCGAAAGTATTTCGGCTGTTCCCACTTAGGATCGACCTGAATTAGGGTTTTCCTAATTGGTCATTTCCTCACAGCAACTAGCGTCGGACCAAGAGAACTACTTTACACAGAAGCGCCAAGTCTAAAGCGGATTCACGCTGCACTTGGTTCAAGGAGAATGGGAATTGAGAGGGAGGCAAGCTCAAGCTCTTTGCCATAAGGCATAGTCCCATTCTGTTCCCCTAAAACAACGTAAATCGGTTTTAATCATAACTCTAGGTCAATGCTTTTGTTGTTCGTATCCTTTGACGATCATCCTGCTATTCCTCGTGATTTGAGAAAAGTTCCTAGCCAACCGGGACCACCCATCCCTAGGACAGACCTATGGCCCATCCTCCGCACTTTCCTCGGGTTGTTTTAGTTATTTAATTACCTAACACACTAGTTAGACATGTAACAACCAGCTTCTTTAATTAACCCATTAGGCACTGGTTCTTTCACGTAATCTTATCACTTGACATAGAAAAAAAATGTTTGACAGATTCCTTATTAACAGGTTGTCATATTTATCTTTGAAGTACAAAGAGTCCCACCCATAGGCTTATCCAGAATCCGCTCGAAGGCTATCCAGCAATCCATAGGGATCACTAATCCAAGTTTTCACCCATAGACTAGTATGCGGGCCTCGAGATCCAATCCCCAGTCGCGTTAGCCTCTTGTGCAGGACCTAGAAGGCGAGGGATTTACGGCCAAACCCCCCCCCGGCACCCAAGCGTCCTCCTGCTCCAAGTAGCACTCAACGGAGAGATCTCTCACGGCGGGTTTGGTCCACTTTCCCAGCGTGGTCAACAACCCCCTTGGTTAGGGTCAGGCAAGTAGTCGGGGGTAACTGAGGCTGCCTCTCCCTTCATGCCTTCAATCTGAAGTATAGATATTCATTTTTCTTTTTAATTCATTGATGAAACAAAGCCAAACAATGCTCTAAAATCTGTAGCAAGCACAAACATTTCCATTGGTCGTTTCTTTTTGTTGTTCGCAAACTGCTAAGGAATGAATCCTTCCTTTCAAATGCATCCAACACTCAATCGGGGATGACTTGCAACTTGGCAAGATCCCCTATATCCTGGGTTAGGGCGTATCCTATTAACCCAAGTTGGTCAGACCTTAAAGTTCATTGGGTACTTCAGTTTCTGGTCTTTAATCTTCAATTAATCTTCCTTACTCAAGAAGGATATCAAAGTATACATTCTCTTGCAAGATAACTTGTGTAAGGATCCACCATCCTCGTTGCGAGAATTAGGCCTTTCTTCTTGTGATTCAATCACAAGACCATATGACTCCGTACTTACTGCGCAAGTGCCGCATCGTACTATGCGATCATGGAGTCACGAAACAATCCGTTTCACGTTCTTTAAGCTAACGTCATTAGACCTAGGGTTTCCTAGCTTCATTTTTGTAAGAATCTCAGGGACAAACGCTAGTTCCTTTTACGATTACGATTCACTGACCCTACATTCAAGGAATGTGGGCAAGTATTTAAGATATAGGTGTTTCATGGATTTTAACTCATTCTCAATAGGTATTTCACAGCATAGGTATCTTTAAGTTTATATCAATTTGGTTAACTCTAGAAGATAATTTCGAGATTACTTCCACATGATTCATTGTCTATGCGTAACCCTAACTTATCAATTTGAGGTTAGACATAGGTTAGGTTAATTTCAACTAATCTTTCCTTTTCTTTGCGAACAAAACTCATGCTAAATAAGCAACCTTTTTCTTGCTAACTTATGAAGTTAACAATGATAATTTCATAGATTTTATGCATCATAAGAGTCATTTCATGATTTGCACTTTCCATGATGATTCATTGCAAAAAAAAAAAGGGGTTACTAATGCGAGATGCAGTTTTATACTTTTAGGCTTAACCGAAGTATACTATTCTAATGGGTAATAATCTAGCTCATAATTCATTTCAATGCATAAAGCTATTTGCTACAAATACGTTTATGCTTTATTTATTTTGCATGTTCCATTAAATGCATTGATGACTAAGTTCCTTTGTCATGAACAACTAGGACAAGATATATCCTATTTCTAACAATTAACCTTACATGATTGAATTACAATGATATAAAATAAAAATTAAGAAGGAAAATCTGGTTTGGGGTGAGATATCCACATGGATACCGGGAGATGACCCTCCCGCGGTTGCGTCTTGGACTTTCTTAGGAGGCATAGCAATTGTAGTCATTTGGACATGGAAGCGGCTTTACAACTCTTCTTTGGAATTCACCGTTGCTCCCCTTGCACCGTGCGTCAAAAGTAGTTTTTTTAGGAGGCTCCCTCCTTGAAGTCAGGAATTCGAAAGGGTGTTTCAGAGTCTTTTACGACTAAGACCCATTGAAGCCATGGGGAAGGCTTAATGAGCTTATAATGACTCGTTCCATGAGGAATGAAAAGGGATGGAAAAAACACAAGGTGTAGAAGAGAACTCTAAGGGAATATGACAACCGTAAAGGTTATAAGTAAGGTCGAAGGACCCTTAGGTCAAACTTGGAGGAAAGGGTTTCAATACGCCACAAGGGGAGGGTTTAAGGGTTAATACATGGGGGGTGTGGTTCCAAGGAAAAGGGGGCTTGAGGATTTATGAAATATGAAAAGAGGGCTTAAGGGAAGGGGCTAAGTGACTTTTAAAAGCATTGGGGGGGGGAGTGGGGGGGAGTAATAATAGGACTTCTAAGCCCACTCTTTATAGGGGGAAAAAGGGGCTTATGATCCTTTAAACACGAGGGGGGGTGAGGTTCCAAAAAACATAAGAAGGGGGCCTTGGGGATTTTTAGGACACGAGGATAATAATAAGGCTTTTGAAAGATACAATAAGGGGGTGAAAGGCCCTTTAGAGGATAAAACCGGGGGGGGGGGGGGGGGGGGAGGGGGTTAATAAGACCTTTAAGGCCTTAGATCTTTGGGAGGAATAGGGGCTTATGAAGCTTCTTTTTAGAAGCTTCTAGGGCCTTCACGTGTGGCAAGAGGGAGAAAAAAAAAACAATGGAATGTGGACGCATGATGATGAAGTGGTCATAGATGCGATGGCGGTACGCGGCGTCTCCACCTCTCCCCTCTTGCAACGGTTGCAACAGCCTCTATAAATCCCTCACGATCCTCTCATAGTAGCAGCACAAGCTCAACCCTTTTTTTTTCCTTCCTCTCTTGTTTTTCATGGCAGCAACCCCCCTCTGTATAAATAGGGGAGGGGAGGGAGATCCTCCCTCTCTACATGTGGAGAGGCATGATTCCCCCTTGCATCAAGCTCTAGCAAGGAGCCTAGTGTCCCATGCTTCCCTCCCTCTCCCCCAGCTCGACAGTCGGTTGGGGGAAGGAGAGAATCATTAAAATTTTTTACCTTTTTCTAATTAAAATGAATTATCCCGCGTGATAGAATTAGATTGTTACATTCTCTCCCCCTTAGAGGAATCGAGATGTCCTCATCTGAGATAAATTGGGGACATTGATGGTTGAGAGTGCCTTCATCTACCCAAATGGCATCCTCTTCGGGATAATCTTTCCACTGGACAAGGCATTCTCTCAAGATTATGGATCTTAATTGTCTCTCCCTAACATCTAAGATCCTATCAGACCTTAGTTCAAGGACTCCTTGACTAGGCATTACAACTTGTTGGTCATCAAGTACATGGTTAGGATTAGGTATATACTTTTTCAATAGGCTGATATGGAATACATTATGAACTTTTAGGTTCTCAGGGAGTTGTAGTTTATAAGCATTAGGTCCTAGGCACTTGAGGATCTTGTACGGTTCACAATACCTTGGACTTAGCTTCTTGCAATCTCTTAAGGATAGTGAACTCTTTTTAGGGCGTACGCGAATGAAGACCATGTCTCCTTCTTGGAAGACTCTATCTTGATGCTTCAAATCCGTGTATGCCTTCTGTCTATCCTTGGCCACTTGGACGTCCTGTCTTATTGACTTTACTTGGTTATCCATCTCTTCCAACATCTGCCTTGAAGCTTCAACCCTTAAGGTTGGATCTAAAAAGTTTAGGGGACTTTGACAGTCAATGCTTGGAAGCATTGTATGCAAATTCAACCAAAGGTAAGTATTGAATCCACCTCTTCAGCTCATGACAGCAATATGCCCTAAGCATATCCTCGATGACTTGATTTACTTGCTCTGTTTGGCCATCCGTTTGGGGATGGTAGGCGGTGCTAAAACAGAGTTGAGTCCCAATAGCTTCAAAGATAGCTCTCCAAAAGTGTGATGTGAAGAGAGAATCATGATTGCTAATGATTCTCCTCGGTAAACCATGTAGCTTGAATATCTCCTTGATAAACAATTTTGCAATGTCTGAGGCTTTATAATTTTTATTTACTGGAATAAGGTGAGCAACCTTAGTAAGCATGTCAACCACAACCATGATGGAGTTGTATCCTCCCTGGACTTGGGGTAGGCCTACAACAAAATCCATACTGATGAATTCCCATTTCATTTGGGGGATGTCAAGCGGTTGCAGTTTCCTTGGGATCATGACATGTTTAGCTTTGATACGTTGGCAAGACAAACACTCGGTGACATATTTGAGAATGTCACCTTTAAGCCTCTCCCAATGGTAGCTCTTCCTAACTGCATTAAGAGTCTTAGCATAGCCAGGATGTCCTGCAAAAGGGGAATCATGAGCTTCCCGCAATATCTTCTGCTTGAGTGACTGGCTTGCTGGTATACACAGCCTTGTTCTATAGTAGACAAGTCCATTATTGATAGAGAATTCATGATACTTAGCATGCAGCTTTTGATTCTGATCCTTCATAGAGATTTCCCTTAGCATTGTTTGGTAGGCCGGATCATGGCATGCTTCCTCTCTAGCTAACTCAAGTATAGGGTTGTTTGGCATAGATACTTTTGTAGCTAGAGATCTAGCTGTTGATGGATTCTGCAGGATTAGAGAATTAAGAAATGCCTTGCGACTGAGTGCATCGGCAACTACATTCTCTTTTCGTGGTCGGTACTTGATTTCAAAGTCATACTCCTCCAACACTTCAATTCATCGACGTTGCCTCATGTTGAGCTCATTCTCGCTAAAGATCCATTTGAGACTCTTATGGTCAGTTACTAGAGTAAACTCATTACCCAACAGGTAGCGTCTCCAAAGCTTTAGAGCATGGATGACAGCTAGCAATTCCAGATCATGCGTAGCATAATTCTTTTCATGACTCTTCAATTTTCTTGAAGAGTATGCTACTGGATGACCTTCCTGCATAAGTACACACCCCAAGGCAAGAATGCTAGCATCAGTTACTACCTCGAACTCCTTATTGAGGTTTGGAAGTTTTAGAATAGGTGCTGATACCAAACTTTGCTTCAATCTGTCAAAGCTATATTTTTTCGGGAGTTGACCATGCAATGGAAGTTTGCTTCTTCAATAAGTCTATCAAAGGTGCTGCAATCAAAACATAGTTTTTGATGAAGACCCTATTGTTGAGATGACAAGCTCAACACATGTGGACATTGATGATGGACCGCCTGGTTAGATGGGTCCACACGTCTACACTTAGCACGTCGGTGGTCATTATGACTCTCACATGGCCACTGACTCATTACTTATTATATTTAGGTTGTTACACCTATTTACAGTTGGCATAGTTATAGCGCCAATCGACTAGTGTAGTCGGTTATGCATTGTTTGACTTAGTAGGCCACTTTCCTTTTATCTTGTATCTTATCTATACTTTGTGTACATTGTGAAGTGTGTGGAAGAAGAAGAAGAAATCAGCAAGAAAACGTTTTGGCCTCCATCTCTCTTCTTGTCTCTTGAGTGAGCTGCTCCTTGTGCATTCTGTGTGTGTTCGGCGTAGCATCTTGAGCAATCCCCTCCACCACACGATTCTTGACATGGTATCAGAGCCGCACCACTGGGAGAGGTTGATTTCGAAGGTTGAAGCAAAGGGGAAGAAGCAAGGTTCGAGCAAGCAAGCCACGGGTAAGAAGCTCTCCCATCCTTCCACTCTTTCTCTTGGATAGTGCCTGTGGAGGCACCGGAAGCAGGGCAGAGCAAAAATCTCAGATTGCAGTGAGATTGCAGGGAAGAGCACTGTATATTCTGCAAATAAGCCCTTTAAGGCTTTCCCGCAGTTATTTTGGGCATTTGAGGCCGTTTCAGGGTCCGTTTTAGAGCCGCAAGTTGCGGACAGCAGTTTCAGGGTACGCTGTGACTTCAGCTGTATCGACCGACAGTGGGTGCGCAGGTTACAGATTTCAGATCTGTAAGATTAAAGGTGTTTACCAGTGAGTAAACACGAGGTTTATCTGCAAACAGGTTGCAGATTGCATGTATTGTTGAGCAGACAGTGAAAAAGGCTGTCTAGTGTATTGTTGTGCACTACAGGTCGAGGATTGCAGAAGATTTGCTTGTTGTTTGGTATTATTCTTGTGATAATGGCAGAGAATAGTGGAAGCCCCATCATTGAGAAGCTCGACAAGAACAACTACCCTTCATGGAAGTTCCGTGTCACAAACTTTCTTATTGGAAAAGGCCTCTACGAGTTTGTTTCAGGTGAAGAAAAGGAGCCGGAGGTGAGTGATCCTCCAACTGCAGAAGAGATAAAGGCACGAAAGGAATGGAATGCAAAAGACAAGAAGGTCATGTATTGGTTGTCTGCAGTAATTGACAATAATATGTTGGGACACATTAGAAATGCAGAGAATGCATATGCAGCTTGGACCATACTTGAAAGTATGTTTTCTGTAAATACAAAGGCACGAAAGATTCAACTCAAGCAAGAGTTGAATACATTGAAGAAAGGGAAGATGTCTATCAATGAGTATGCATTGAAGGTAAGGAGCATTGCAGATGCCTTGGCAGCAATTGATGCAATGCCCGATGATGATGATTTGGTGTCGTCTACCTTGGGTGGACTTAACAATGAAAAGGCTTGGAAGTCTTTTGTAACTTCTGTATATGTCAGAAAGCCATTTCCAGATTTCAATGAGTTGGTCTCCCTTATGATCACTGAAGAGATCAACATGCAGAGTGAGACATCTGAAAGAAGCGGTGAACAGGTCCAAGCTTTCTACTCCAGTTCAGGAAGGGGACGTGGCAGGCTCTCTTCAAGAGGCCGTGGTACAGGACGTGGTAGTGATAACCAGCAAAATAGATTGAATCAGCAATTTGGCGATATGCAGGTTTCAGGAGGTCATGGTAACTTTAGAGGCAGGGGGAGCTTTAGAGGAAGAGGTGGATGGCAAAACAGAGGTTCTAACAACTCTGGTATTGTGTGCCACTACTGTGGCAAAACAGGTCATATTGCAGCCCAATGTTATGCCAATAAAGATGATATTCGGAGTGGTAAGTTGCAGCAAGGAAACTATGCATCGTCTTCAAGACAGAATGAAGACAAAAATGAACGTCTGTTTGTTTTGCAGCATATGCTGAATGCTGTTACAGGAAAGGGAACACATGAAGATGTTTGGTATGTCGATTCAGGTGCATCCAATCATATGACCAGCCATGCAGAATGGTTTGGAGAGATGCAGGATTTGCAGAATGCAGGTTATGTGCAGACGGGTGATGACTCATGACACCCAATTTCACACATTGGAAAAGTTTCCTTGTCCTTGCATGATGGTAAGACATAGAGTCTTTCAGATGTATTACATGTGCCATCTATTACAAAGAATTTGGTGTCAGTCGGTCAAATGGTAGAGCAAGGGCTACAAGTTAGATTTAATGCAAGGGCTGCTTTGTAGAAGATTTCAATGACAAGTGCAGGTTGGTAGCAAAGGGAAGTAGAGTTGGACGTATGTTCACTCTAGATGTTGTAATTCCTACTATGAATACTGCTATGTATGCCAAAGGAAAAGGTGTTGTTGCAGACATTGAAATTTGGCACAAATGCATTGGACATGCAAATGTACAAAGGCTGAAACTAATGCAGTCCAAAGGGTTGGTTACAGGTTTGCCTACATTTAGAGTTTGCAAAATTTCAAAAGGTATGTGAAGCGTGTCAGTTTGGTAAGCAGTCAAGGCAACCTTTTTCACATGATAGAGATCTAAGCAGAAATATTCTTGATGTTGTACATACAGACATTTGGGGGCCTACACAAAATGTATCTCTTGGAGGCAGTTCATACTTTGTCACATTCATTGATGATTGTTCTAGAAAGCTGTGGGTATATTTTATGACGGAAAAGATGAAGCGTTTGAGCACTTTAGAACTTTCAAGGCTGCAGTTGAAACAGAAACAGGCTTGAAAGTAAAGTGCCTAAGGTCAGATGGAGGGGGAGAGTACCTCTCAAATGAGTTCAGTGATTTTCTAAAGTCTCATGGGATAAAGAGACAGTTCACATGCAGGTATACCCCACAGCAAAATGGGGTTGCAGAAAGGAAAAACAGGCATATTGCAGAAGTTGCACGCGCCTTGATGGCTGAAAAGAATATGCCTAAGCATTTTTGGTTTGAGGCTGTTCATACTGCTGTTTATATTATGAACAGAACTCCCACAGCTGCAGTTCATGGTATGACCCTAGAAGAATGTTTTACAGGTAAGAAACCTGATGTTTCACACTTGAAAGTATTTGGCTGCATTGCGTATGTTCATGTGCCAGATGAGTTGCGGAAGAAACTAGATCCAAAGGCTGAAAAGTGTGTCTTTATTGGATACTCTTTAGAGCAGAAAGGGTATAGCTGTTACAACCCTATCACATGTAAGTTCAGAGTGAGCAGGGATGCCATCTTTGATGAAATGAGCAGCTGGTATGCATCTAGTGGTGATGCATTGGATGTTGATGATGATCATGACACTCATGTGTAGGCTGAAAAGCAAGAATCACGGACTCTTAGTGGACCAGAGACATCATCTAGTAGTCCTTGGTCTGGGAGACTAAGGAGTACCTCTACATCTTCAAGTGCATCTAGTAGCACTACAGGTAAAGACAAAGGAAAGAATAAAGTGTCAGAAGGCATTGATGCAGTTCTTGATGGAGACTCTAGTGGCTCAGAGAGCTTAGATGATGAGCTTGGCATTCCTTCAGTGAGAACTCCAGGTGTGTAGAGAGCACGGGCTGATGCAAAGACTCCATTGAGTGATCCAGTGGTACGTAGGTCTAGCAGGGTGAGATACCCTGTTAAAAGATTTGGTTTTGAAGGTTATGCAGCTCACCATTATGCTTATATGGTGAAACTAGTTGAGGATGTTGAGCCTACATGTTTTGAGGAGGCTATTGGTCATGCTCATTGGGATGCAGCAATGGATGAGGAGATGTCTGTATTAGAGGCCAATAAGACTTGGGATCTAGTATCATTGCCAAAGGGAAAGAAAGCTATTGGATGTAAGTGGGTTTATAAGATTAAGCACAATGCCGATGGTTCTATTAGTAGGTACAAAGCTTGGCTGGTTGCAAAAGGCTATGCCCAAACATATGGCATAGATTATGATGAAACCTTCAGTCCAGTTGCTAGGATGGCAACTGTTAGATGTGTGATTGCTTTGGTAGCAGCCAAAGGTTGGAGGTTGCAGAAAATGGATGTAAAGAATGCCTTGTTGCATGGTGATTTGCAGGAAGAAGTGTATATGGATCAGCCATCAGGTTATGAAGATTTAGAGCATCCCACGTATGTGTGTAGGTTGAAGAAGGCACTCTATGGGCTCAAGCAAGCACCTAGAGCATGGTCTGACAAGATTAGAGAGTATCTTGTCAATATTGGTTTTTATGTTTCTGATGCTGATCACTCACTTTATGTGAGAAAAGGAGATGCAGGTTTGGTCATCATAGTCATCTATGTGGATGACTTGATTATT
Source organism: Lygodium microphyllum (assembly GCF_053477565.2). Lineage (NCBI taxonomy): Eukaryota > Viridiplantae > Streptophyta > Polypodiopsida > Schizaeales > Lygodiaceae > Lygodium > Lygodium microphyllum. The sequence goes on from NC_141137.1 coordinate 115,429,425, forward strand.
ACAGGTGATAATGATAGTGGGATTGCTGAAGTCAAGGGTTGTTTGAAGATGAAGTTTGAGATTAAGGATCTAGGTGAGCTAAGGTACTTCCTTGGCATTGAGGTGATCAGATGTGATGATGGTGTATGGCTGTCCCAAAGACAGTATGGCTTGGATATGTTGTCCAAGTATGGTATGACAGCATGCAAACCACTTTCAGTCCCGTTGGAGCAGAATGTAAAGCTGAGTGCTAATGTTGGGGATGAGATAGAAGACCCTACTATGTTCAGGAGGATAGTGGGGAGTTTGATCTACATGACCATTACAAGGCCAGATTTGAGCTATGCTGTTGGTCTTGTGAGTCAATTTATGCAAGTACCTAGAAAACCACACTTGGATGCAGTGAGACGCATATTGAGATATGTCAAGTCCACATTACATTATGGACTTTTCTATGAGGCAGGTACAGACGTACATGTGTTTGGATACACAGATGCAGATTGGGCTGGTAGTATGTCAGATAGAAGATCTACCAGCGGATACATGTTCTCTCTTGGTAGTGCAACAGTTGCTTGGAGCAGCAAAAAGCAATCTACAGTTGCTTTGTCGAGTACAGAGGCTGAGTATAGAGGTGCTGCTGTTGCAGCATGTGAGGTAGTATGGCTGCAAAAGTTATTGGCTGATTTAGATGTGCAGGTGAAAGGTCCAGTTGTCATTTATTGTGACAACATGAGCAGTATACAGTTGGCTAGGAACCCTGTGTTCCATGCCAGGACAAAACATATTGAGGTACACTACCACTTTGTGAGAGAGAAGGTACTAGCAGGTGAGATTGACTTGGTGTATGTCAGCACACAGGATCAGATAGCTGACATCTTCACGAAGGCATTGGGTACAGAGAAGCTTCAAAAGTTTCGAAGCTTACTTGGAGTTGCAGAGATGCAGTTGAGCTTGAGGGGGAGTGTTGAGATGACAAGCTCAACACATGTGGACATTGATGATGGACCGCCTGGTTAGATGGGTCCACACGTCTACACTTAGCATGTCAGTGGTCATTATGACTCTCACATGACCATTGACTCATTACTTATTATATTCAGGTTGTTACACCTATTTACAGTTGGCATAGTTATAGCGCCAGTCGACTAGTGTAGTCGGTTATGCATTGTTTGACTTAGTAGGCCACTTTCCTTTTATCTTGTATCTTATCTATACTTTGTGTACATTGTGAAGTGTGTGGAAGAAGAAGAAGAAATCAGCAAGAAAACGTTTTGGCCTCCATCTCTCTTCTTGTCTCTTGAGTGAGCTTCTCCTTGTGCATTCTGTGTGTGTTCGGCGCAGCATCTTGAGCAATCCCCTCCACCATGCGATTCTTGACACCTATACCATCTTGTCAATCCAAGAAAGCTGCATATCTCTTTGACGAATGTTGGTATTGGCCACTCAAACACATCCCTGACCTTGGTTGGGTCCACTGAGATTCCTTTTGCTGATACTATGAATCCCAGATATTCAATCTGACACTTGAAGAATGCACACTTCTTCATTTTAGCATACAGCTTATGTGACCTCATTGTCTCAAGGACAATCCAAAGTTGGGGTTCATGATCTTTTTCTTGTTTAGAATAGACTAAAGTGTTGTCGAAGAAGAGAAGCACAAAATCATCAAGATATGGCCTAAAGATATCTTGCATTAACCTATTGAAGGTGGTAGGTGCATTCGTAAGCCCGAATGACATAACTAGGAACTCAAAGTGCCATGTATTGAAGGCCGTCTTTGGGATATCTTCTTCCTTGATCCTTATCTGATAGTAACCTGACTTGAGATCAATCTTGGAGAAGATCTTCGCACCTTGAAGACGATCAAGAAGCTCATCTATTCTAGGAATAGGGTACTTGTTCTTGACTATTGATTGATTCAACCCTCGGTAATCAATACATAGTCGAAGTGTCCCATATTTCTTTTTCTGGAATAGTACTGGAGCTCCCCACAGTGAAATGCTAGGCCGGATGTAGCCCTAATCTAGTAGTGCTTGAGTTATTCCTTCAGCTCAATTGCTTCTGGTATGGACATTCTATAAGGTCTCTTTGCAATTGGCGCAGCTCCTGGTACTAACTTAATCTCATGATCCACTTCTCTTTGAGGCGAGAGTTCAGTCAACTCTTCAGGGAATACATCCGCGTATTCCTTTAGCCAAGAAGGTCCTTCATTAGACTCTTACTTCTGATCTAACTTGTTGAGTTTGATCAAGTAAACATGTAATCCTTTTCTGACTCCTTTTATGATCGGAGATACTTTGGCTAATTGGATTCTCGACACTCCAGCCTCACCTTGAGTTGTGACTAATTCCCTTCCGGAGTTTCAAAAGGAAACTTGACCCTTTCCACAATGAATGTGGGCGTCGTTAGACTTAAGCCAATCCATTTTGAGTAGACACTCATGGATACCTAAATTCACGACTCTGAATTTGAGTGAAGTCTTCTTTTCTCCCAGAAAAAATTCCACCTTAGCAGTTTGCCTGGTACAAGTAACCTCACGACCATTTGCCAATTCCACAAGTAGGGTAGGTGCTTCTACTGTGGCTATTCTTAATCTTTTTGCACATGTTGGTGAGATAAAGGAATATGTACTGCTGCAATCAATCGAGGTCTTGAAACTTTTACCTTGATAGTCCGACGGTGTCTGAATCATCGAGAACTGGCGATTCGGTTCTTTCTTGTGTAGAGCGGCATGAACTGTCGCCCTTTCAAATTCTGCTTCCATGGTCAGATCTTCTTCTTCTTCTTCTTCTTACATTTTCCTATGGGCAATACAGGTGGTTCTTCCTCTTCCTCGGGTAGCGGCTCCTTTACCACAAGCTGTTGCTTGGAAAGGCGCTTGGTGATGTCCTCCACCAAGCTTGGGACATTGCCTCTTGAAGTGACCGGGTTCATTGCAGTGGAAACAATGGAGGTTTCGGCCATTGCTTTGAGTAGGAACAAAGTTGTTGACGTTGTTCGTCCTTGCTTTCTTTCTTTGTCCCTTATTATGGCCTTGAACTCTTTTTATCTGAGGTCTGAATGCTCCTTTGTTTGGGTCATTATAAGACCAAGCTTTGTTACCCCTTGGTCTAGACTGCACCTCCTAAATTATAGGTGCCGCTTGAATGAGTGCATTGTGAAGATCTGATAGGTGCATAGATTCAAGACGGGTATTGATTGGTGGATTTAAACCCGCACAAAATTTGGACACCTGCTATGTCAAGTCCATCTGCGGTGCATACTTAAGAAGTGAGACAAATTTAGAATAGTATGCATCAAGCATGAGCCCCAGCTATTTTAGCTCATAGAACTAATTCATTTTCTGCGTGTGATAAGCAAGTGGTAAATATCTTCCTTGCACAGCTTTGTTCAGCTTCTCCCAAGTAATGGATCCTTCTGTGATCCCTTAATCCCTGCACCATTGCTTCCACCAAAGCCTGGCTTTGCCAGTGAGCTTTAGCTTGGCAAGCATAGCCTGATTGGCAGGTGCAGTACCAGTTGCTTCGAAGTAATCCTCCATGGATTCAATCCAAATTTCAGCATCAGCTTTTGGACGAATCTGCCTCTCCTGTCAAACTCGAGTGACTTAATTTGCTTAAGAAGAACTTCTTCTCCTGGATCACAGCAATACTTGATGTAGGAGGCAAATTAGGAACCTGTACCTGGGGTTGTGCCTGAATAAAGGTTTTCTTAACATTATTATACAGTAATCATCGTTGATTTATATTACATCTTTAATTCAGCTATCACGTAAACAATGCAGCTACTTAACTTTTTATCAACTCTTATGCACAATTAGACATTAATAAAAAGAAGTCTTTATTTGTATGTATATGGCCATAGCCCTTTCGAATACAAAATTTCTTGCGACGATGAGCTAACTGTTACATTTATTTTGGGGAGAACAATGTTGTATTACATTGATCTATAGGAATTGTATAATAGTAAGGTTTCGGGTCATGGATCTTCAGGAATTGGTAAGTCATTGGAAGTTCAGGATATCCTTTTTGTTGGAATCCATACTTCTCATGTGGCCCAACACTTTAATCCTGTCGGTGGGGATTACATGGGTTACTTCCTCATATATATATATGAGTTCATCTCAACCCTCCGACCTTGAATATGTAAAGTTGAGTTTACGTGAGCTTCCACAAAAATGAACAGCTTCACAACTTTCAGGTCTTCCAACAACTTGATCCTCTTTACGTTGGTTTGCAGATAAGCAAACCAGTGGGCGACTATATAGTAGATCCATGTACAAGGGTGATGGATTATAGATCTGCTCTAGGATGTTCATCATCTCAACCCTTTGTCGATAATGCGGAGAATGCATTGTAGTCATAAACATGATTCGAAATATTAAGAACTTGTTCCACACTTCGTAATTCTCCAAGACAGCATTGAAGGTAAGAAAATGTTTGAAACATCAATTTGCTTTACTTCTTCTTATTAAGATTTCATAAAACAATTTCTTGTTGGTTGGCTCTGATACCAACTATAACGTATCCACTAGTATCATCCAGGACATGTCTTAGCAGTCCATCGAAAAAGATGTCTAGAAAGCTCCGCCTGGCACTCCCATGGAATGTTACGGGGTTTGCGAGCTAGGGCTTTCCGCGTCTGCCACGTAGCGGAAGTATTCCGGCCATTCCCACCTTTAGGATCAACCTGAATTAGGGTTTTCTTGATTGGTCATTTCCTAATAGTAACTAGCGTCAGACCCAAGCAAACTAGTTTACGTAGAAATGCCAGGTCTGAAGCGGATTCATGCTACACTTGGTTTAAGGAGAATGGAAAATGAGAGGGAGGCAAGCTCAACCTCTCTTCCATAAGGCATAGTCCCATTCCGTTCCCCTAAAACAGCGTAAATCCAATTTAATCATGACTCTAGGTCAACGCTTTTGTTGCTCGTGTCCTTTGACGATCATCCAACTGTTCCTCGTGATTTGAGAAAAGTTCCCGGCCAACCAGGACCACCCATCCATAGGACAGACCTATGGCCCATCCTCTGCACTTTCATCGGGTTGTTTTAATTATTTAATTACCTAACACATTAGTTGGACATGTAAAAACCAACTTCTTTAATTAACCCCTTAGGCACTAGTTCTTTCACGTAATCTTATCACTTGACATAGAAAAACAATGTCAGAGAGATTCCTTATTAACAGGTTATCATATTTATTTTTGAAGTACAAAGAGTCCTGCCCGTAGACTTATCCACAATCCACCCGAAGGCTATCCAGAAATCCACAGGGATCAATAATCCAAGTTTTCGCCGGGAGACGAGTATGTGGGCCTCGAGATCCAATCCCGAGTTGCGTTAGCCTCTTGTGCAAGACCCAGAAGGCGAGGGATTTACGGCCAAAGCCCCCCCGGCACCCAAGCGTCCTCTTGCTCCAAATAGCGCTCAATAGAGAGACCTCTCGCAGAGGGTTCGGTCCACTTTCCGAGCGCAATCAACAACCCCCTTGGTTAGGGTCAAGCAGGCAGTCGAGGGTAACTGAAGCTGCCTCTCCCTTCAGACCTTCAGCGGGAAGTATAAATATTCATTTGTCTTTTTAATTCATTGATTAAACAAAGCCAAACAGTGCTCTAAAATATGTAGCAAGCACAAACATTTCCATTGGTCGTTTTTTTTTGTTGGCAAATTGCTAAGGCATGAAAGTTTTCCTTTCGAATGCATCCAGTACTCGATCTGGGATGACTTGCAACTTGGCAAGATCCCCTATATCCTGGGTTAGGGCGTATCCTATTAACCCAAGTTGGTCAGACCTTAAAGTTCATTGGGTACTTCAGTTTCTGGTCTTTAATCTTCAATTAATCTTCCTTACTCAAGAAGGATATCAAAGTATACATCCTCTTGCAAGATAACTTGCGTAAGGATCCGCCATCCTTGTTGCGAGAATTTGGCCTTTCTTCTTGTGATTCAATCACAAGATCATATGACTCCGTACTTGCTACGCAAGTGCCGCATCGTACTATGCAATAATGGAGTCACGAAACAATTCGTTTCAAGTTCTTTAAGCTGACGTCATTAGACCTAGGGTTTCCTAGCTTCATTTTTGTAAGAATCTCAGGGACAAACCCTAGTTCCTTTTACGATTACGATTCACTGACCCTACATTCAGGGAATGTAGGCCAGTATTTAAGGTATAGGCGTTTCTTGGAATTTAACTCATTCCCAACGGGTATTTCACAGCATAGGTATCTTTAAGTTTATAACAATTTGGTTAACTCTAGAAGATAATTTTGAGATTACTTCCACATGCTTCGTTGTCTATGCGTAACCCTAACTTATCGATTTGAGGTTAGGCATAGGTTAGGTTAATTTCAACTAATCTTCCCTTTTCTTTGTGAACAAAACTCATGCTAAATAAGCAACCTTTTTCTTGCTAATTTATGAAGTTAACAATGATAATTTCATAGATTTTATGCATCGTAAGAGTCATTTCATGATTTGCACTTTCCATGATGATTCATTGCAAAAAGAATAGGGGTTAATAATGCGAGATGCAATTTTATACTTTTAGGCTTAACCGAAGTATACTATTCTAATGGGTAATAATCTAGCTCATAATTCATTTCAATGCATAAAGTTATTTGCTACAAATACGTTTATGCTTTATTTATTTTGCATGTTCCACTAAATGTATTAATGACTAAGTTCCTTTGTCATGAACAACTAGGACAAAATATATCCTATTTCTAACAATTAACCTTGCATGATTGAATTACAACGATATAAAATAAAGATTAAGAAGGAAAACTTGGGTTTGGGGTGAGATATCCACATGGATACCGGGAGATGACCCTCCCGCGGTTGCGCCTTGGACTTTCTTAGGAGGCATCGCAATTGAAGTCGTTCAGATGTGGAAGCAGCTTTACAACTCTTCTTTGGAATTCACCATTTCTCCCCTTGCACCGTTCGTCGAAAGTAGTTTTTTTAGGAGACTCCCTCCTTGAAGTCGGGAATTCGAAAGGGTGTTTTAGAATCGTTTACGACTAAGACCCATGGAAGCCATAGGGAAGGCTTAATGGCCTTATAATGACTCGTTCAACGAGGAATGAAAAGGGATGGAAAAAACACAAGGTGCAGGAGAGAACTCTAAGGGAATATAACAACCATAAAGGTTATAAGTAAGGTCGAAGGACCCTTAGGGAAAACTTGGAGGAAAGGGTTTCAATATGCCACAAGGGGAGGGTTTAAGGGTTAATACACGGGGGGTGTGGTTCCAAGGAAAAGGGGGCTTGAGGATTTATAAAATACAAAAAGGGGGCTTAAGGGAAGGGGCTAAGTGACTTTTAAAAGCACAGGGGGGAAAGTAATAATAGGATATCTAAGCCCACTCTTTATAAGGGAAAAAAGGGGCTTATGATCCTTTAAACACGAGGGGGGGTGAGGTTCCAAAATACATAAGAAGGAGGCCTTGGGGATTTTTAGGACACGGGGGTAATAATAAGGCTTTTGAAAGATACAATAAAGGGGTGAAAGGTCCTTAAGAGGATAAAACCGAGGGGGGAGGGGGGGTTTAATAAGACCTTTAAGGCCTTAGATCTTTGGGGGGAATAGGGGCTTATGAAGCTTATTTTTAGAAGCTTCTAGGGCCTTCACATGTGGCAGGAGGGAGAAAAAAAAAGTGGAATGTGGACGCGTGCTGACAAAGTGGTCATGGCTGCAATGACGGAGGCCAACGATGGCGGTACACGACATCTCCACCTCTCCCCTCTCGCAACGGCCGCGACAGCCTCTATATTTCCCTCACGGTCCTCTCATAGTAGCAACAGGCGCAGCCCTTTTTTTTTCCTTCCTCTCTCGTTTTGCATGGTAGCAGCCCCCCTCTATATAAATAGGGGAGGGGAGGGAGATCCTCCCTCGCTACATGTCGAGAGGCATGATTCCCCCTTGCATCAAGCTCTACCAACAAGGAGCCTAGTGTCCCATGCTTTCCTCCCTCTCCCCCAGCTCGACAGTCGGTTGGGGGAAGGAGGGAATATTTAAAAAAATTTACATTTTTCTAATTAAAATGAATTATCCCGCGTAATAGAATTAGATTGTTACAAATAGGTACTAGCTAAATGATCGGACTTCCCACATATGTGGCATTTGATATTTGGAGAATTCCTAGGGAAATGTTGACCACCGCACCACTTACAATTGAATCTTGATGGGCCACCCTCTTCAGGGCATCGACTCCCTATCAAGTTCTACTACTTCTTAAGAAAATTGACATCAATGGCTATTTGTCTGTATTATTAGCTAAACATATCAATATAGTGCTTTGTCATATCCTTAACTTTTCTAAGGACATTCGAGGCACTTGACTTGTAGCTGCGATCATCTACATGTCATTCCCTTGGCCTAACCACTTGATTAGGGATTGGCTATTGATTCCTTGGAACAATGGTAGGATTTATCGTTGGGTTTCCAATAGTTCGTGGAGCCATTGGACTCGACATCGGCATGGTCTCCGGTAAGTTACTCATGAATATATGTGTGCATCACGTGGGTTAAAAATAAGGTATTCTAAAAATACAATTTTTATACATTTTTTACATATAGATGTCAAGATTGTGGGAGAGAAGGAAGGAGTCTCACTTGAAGCTTTCTTGCTTGCACAATGGGGGAATACACACAAGGGTGGAGGCTGAAAACAGTTTTCCTCTTCTTAGTTGTGTAAGCCAAAAAAACTCTAGTACAAAGAAATAGAAGAACCCTATATATGGGTCTCAAACCAAACTCAACTAACTAAGGTGGCATACTAACTGAGCCACGAACTAGAGTAGATAAGGATAGCTATCATGTAGCTATTATTCATGGGCGGTGTACCAACCGCGTCTGCAACTGACAAGTCGGTGACATAAATACACAACGGTCACCCTAGCGTATCACGAGTGGAGCTCGATATCTCAACACTCCCCCTCGAGCTCAATCCCAATTCCTGCACACCAAGCAGGTCTCTAAACTTGCGCAGCTTCTCTGCGCCCAATGCCTTCGTGAATATGTCGGCTACCTGATCCTCTATGCTGACATAAACTAGATCAATAAGACCTAGTAAAACCCTCTCTCGCACATAGTGATAATGCACCTCAATGTGCTTTGTTCTAGCATGATAGACTGGGTTATTTGCCAAGTGTATACTACTCATGTTGTCACAATAAATGACAACTGGTCCATCTGTAGGCTGATGCATATCATAAAGTAGCTTATGCAACCAAGCTACCTCACATGCAGCCATTGCTGCACCCTTGTACTCGATCTCTGTGCTCGACAAGGCAATTGTAGGTTGTTTCTTGCTGCTCCAAGTGACTGCAGCACTCCCAAAAGAGAACACATATCCACTGGTAGATTGTCTATCAGAAATACTACCAGCCCAATCAGCATCAGTGTATCCATGCAGCTGTATCTGAACCCCAGTCTCATAAAATAGTCCATACTGCAATGTGGACTTCACATACCTGAGTATGCATCTAGCCGCATCCAAATGTGGTTTCCTTGGAGCCTGCATAAACTGACTTACCAATCCAACAGCATAGCTCAAATCTGGCCTGGTAATAGTCATATAAATCAAACTTCCTACTATGCGTCTGTACATAGTAGGGTCTTCTAGAAGCTCACCTGCATCTGTGCTCAGCTTCACATTCTACTCCAAAGGAACTGAAATAGGCTTACAGCCTATCATCCCATATTTGGACAGCATGTCCAATCCATACTGCCTCTGCAAGAGCTGTATCCCACTTGGTGATCTAATCACCTCAATGTCCAAGAAATAACGCAGCTCTCCCAAATCCTTCATCTCAAACTTCTGCTTCAATAGCATTTTCACATGAAGGATATCTTCATCACTGTCACCTGTCATAATCAAATCATCAACATAAATGACAAGTAGCATAATATCTTTCTCTGTTTTTCTCACATAAAGTGAGAAATCTTCCTTGGAAATCTGAAAGCCAATAGTGACAAGATACTGTCCTATCTTGTCAGACCATGCTCTAGGTGCTTGCTTCAAGCCATACAAGGCTTTCTTCAACCTGCAAACAAACTCACGATGAATAGCATGCACATAACCTGGTGGCTGCTCCATATAGACCTCTTCTTGCAAATCACCATGCAAGAAGGCATTCTTTACATCCATCTGATGTAAAGACCATCCCTTTGATGCAGCCATAGCAATGGCTGCTCTTACGGTTGCCATCCTTGCAACCGGACTGAATGTTTCTTCATAGTCAATGCCATATGTTTGTGCATACCCCTTGACTACTAATCTTGCCTTGTATCTGTTCACAGAACCATCTGCATTGTGCTTCACCTTATACAGCCAATTGCATTTTTACCTTTAGGGAAAGATACCAACTCCCATGTAGAATTTGCTTCCAAGGCATCCATTTCTTCATCCATGGCTTTCTCCCATTTTTCTTTTCCCATGGCTTGCTCAAAAGAAGTGGGTTCTGGTTCCTGTATCACTTTGACCATATATGCATAGTGAATGGCTGTAAATCCATCATATTTCAGCCTATCCATAGGATACCTAGCTCTCGTAGACCTGCACAAAGTAGATTCACTCCCAGGTGCTCTCAAAACATCCCTGGTCTTCCTTACTCCAGGTGTAACAATAGAAGGAATACCCAACTCATCATCAATGCTCTGTTCTGAGCCACTAGATTCACCATCCACATAAGAGTGACCTGCATTCACATCAAACATGGGCTGATCAACCTTCTCTTTTCCTTTTCGTGATACCTGCATACCACTATCTGCATTACTTTGAGAAGATTCTCCTGATCTCAATCCGCCTGTCCATGACGAAGAATGTGAATCACTGCTAGAGGACGCTCCAGGTCCACTAATATTTTGTGACTGCTGTTGTGAATTCTGTGCAGCATTACCATTTTGTGCATCTACATCATCAATCACATTTACTGGTTTAAAAGCTACTCATCTCATCAAAAACAACATCTCTGGTCACTGTAAACTTACGAGTAGAAGGGTTATAGCATCTATACCCTTTTTGCTGCAGAGAGTAACCAATAAAGATGCACTTCTCAGCTTTTGGATCCAACTTGGATCTCAACTCATCTGGCACATGTACATAGGCAATGCAACAAAAAATTTTCAAATGAGAAATATTTGGTTTCCTACCAGTATAGCTCTCCTCTGGAGTCATTCCATGTATTGCTGCAGTGGGAGTCCTGTTCATTATGTAGAATGCTGTAGCAACTGCTTCAGCCCAATAAAAATCTGGGATGTTTTTTTCATTGAGCATGGCACGAGATACCTCTCCAATATGCCTGTTTTTCCTTTCTGCAATTCCATTTTGTTGTGGTGTATGACTGCATGAATATTGCTGCTTTATGCCATGCTCCTGTAGGAACCTTGCAAACTCATTTGAGAGGTACTCTCCCCCTCCATCTGACCTCAGGCATTTTATCTGTAGGCCTGTTTGTTTTTCAACCATCGCTTTAAGAGTTTTGAAATGCCCAAAAACTTCACTTTTCTTTTTCATAAAATACACCCAAACTTTTCTGCTATAGTCATCAATAAAACTGACAAAATAATGACAGCCTCCAAGAGATGCAGCTTTAGTTGTCCACACATCAAAGTGGATTAATTCCAATGGCTTCTTACTCTCTTGAACATGTCTAGGAAATGGTTTCCTTGCCTGTTTTCCAAACTGACTGGCTTCACATACCTTATGCATTTCTGCAACCTTGAATTTTGGCAAACCTGCAACAATATTTTGGGCCTGCATTGATTTAAGTCACTGTACATTAACATGACCAATGCGTTTATGCCAGATATCAATATCTGCAACTACACCGGTCCCATGTGCAAACATTGCTGCACTCAATTCAGACATGTCTGCATCCAATGTAAACATTTTGCCCTTCTTCTTTCCTTTTGCTATTAAGCGACCTTTATTTTTCATATCCTCAACAAAGCATCCATGAGGATTAAATCTGACCTGCAAGCCCTGCTCAACCATTTGACCAACAGAAACCAGATTCTTGGTGATATTCGGGACATGAAATACATCGGACAGGTATTTCTTTTTCCCATCCTGCATAGATAAGGGAATTTTTTCAATCTGCACAATAAGATGTGCAGTATCATCACCAGTCTCCACAAATCCTGGTTTTTCCATTTTTCTTGCATCCTCCATCCATTCTGCATGACCTGTCATGTGGTTTGATGCACCTGAGTCAACATACCATACATCATTGCTTTCTTCTGCACTTGTCACAGAATTGTTCATGTGCTGCACCATAAACAAGTGCTCATTTCTGTCATCACCCTGTCTACTAGAAGATGCATAATTCCCTTGTTGCAGTTTTCCATTCATGATGTCATTCTGCTTTTTATAGCAGTCTTTAGCCATATGACCCATTTTACCACAGTAGTAACATTCAACATTACTGTTTGCATTTTGGCCTCTTTGCCATCCACCACGACCTCTTTGGCTCCCCCTGCCTCTAGAGTTACCACGTCCTCCTCCATAGGACTGGTTTTCTTGAGTTTGCTGCATATTCTAATTTCTGCCACGGCCTCCAAATCGGCCTCCTCTACCTCTGCCTCTATCTCTTCCAGCATTTGAGTAGAAGACAGCTTCTTTTGAAGTTCCTCCTGAAGAAGATGCACCACCATTTCTCTGCTCCTCAGAAATTAGAAGAGCAATCAACTCCTCAAAATCAGGAAATCTTTCACGGATGGAAATGGATGTTCAGAACTGTGCATAATCCTTTCCCAGACCATTCAAGGTCACGGAAACTAAATCATCATCTTCCACTGGCAATCCGATGGAAGCAAGTGCATCTGCAACCTTCTTCACCTTCATGTGGTAGTCATTGATGCTTATATTTTCTCTTTGCACATTATGCAACTCTTGCTTGAGCTGCATTTTCCTAGCTTACGTATTTGTGCTATACATTTTTGACAAAGTATCCCATGCCTCCTTTGGCGTACTTGCATCCTGAATATGCACAATCATAGAGTCTGAAATGCTGATAGACAGCCAGTACATAACTTTCCTGGCTCTCTCATGCCATGTTTTAAATGCCTGCATTTGCTGTTGATTGGGAACATCAGGAAGAACTGGTTCTTCTTCATTTCCTGCAACAAATTCCCAATATCCTTTTCCCATAAGGAAATTCGTCATTCTAAACTTCCATGCTTGGAAGTTGTTCTTGTCAAGCTTTTCAGTGACAATCTGTGAAAGAGAATCAGATGCCATTACAGAACACTGCAAAAAATTCTGTCACTACAAAAAACACAGCTTCACCCTCACAAGGGAAAATCTGCAAAACTGGCGAAAGTGGTATTTGACCACATAGTCACTTCCTAGTGACGATTTTGCATCAACAGGCAACAGGGATAATTCTGTAACTCCCAATGTCTCTGCGCACAAACATACAATGCAATTTCTATAGTAACTTTTCACCGACCTGTAGAACAGTGGCTGCACAGCATAAAACTTGGCCTTTTTCTGAGTGCGTGCAGAAAACTTCCGCCTCCAAAAACAAGCCCCGAAATGGCCTCAAATAAAAAAACCAAGGTCGCCAAGGGCTAAAGCCCTTTCCCGCAGCATATACTACCCTCTTGCTTCACCGCGAAGGGCGTCTCAACCTGAGACAATGCACTCTTGCAATTTCCGACTGTGCTACCTATAGAGATCTGCTCCCAAAATAGAGAATGAAAGCAACACTGCTCCTCTTACCAGACCACCGCAAGCTTGGCTTGCTTTCTTGAGCTCCTTACCATGAACAAGGCTCTGATACCATGTCAAGATTGTGGGAGAGAAGGAAGGAGTCTCACTTGAAGCTTTCTTGCTTGCACAATGGGGGAATACACACAAGGGTGGAGGCTGAAAACAGTTTTCCTCTTCTTAGTTGTGTAAGCCAAAAAAACTCTAGTACAAAGAAATAGAAGAACCCTATATATGGGTCTCAAACCAAACTCAACTAACTAAGGTGGCATACTAACTGAGCCACGAACTAGAGTAGATAAGGATAGCTATCATGTAGCTATTATTCATGGGCGGTGTACCAACCGCGTCTGCAACTGACAAGTCGGTGACATAAATACACAATGGTCACCTTGGCGTATCACGAGTGGAGCTCGATATCTCAACAATAGAAGTATGTAATATAAATGAGTTATTTACAAATTGAATAGAAAAGGGTTATGTTTTATTCATGAAAATTTCATAGATAAGGATATTTATAAATAGGCCTTGAATGCACGTGATGCAGAGGATATGCATATAGTAACTTTCCTGAGATCATGGTTAGGAGGAGTTGGAAACATGGGTACATTTGGAATTATTCTTCCTCTCCCATTAGGAGGACTCATGGGCATCCCTTGACCTCCATTTGTCAGCGCTAGAGCATTTCCAAATCCAAAACTCGAATTCTAGTTTGACTAGAGACATAAGCCGCTTGTAATTGCGATTCTACCTCTTCTACTCTCGTATAATGGCCATATCAATGTCGGCAAGAGTGACATTGCTCAACTGCACTTGAATGTTAAAGTCTAATCCATTTACACAATATTGTAGCTGAGGAGCAACTGGAATGTAGGTTTGCAATTTCCAAAATACCTCCTTCAGTTTCTTGGCATACCCATAGATATTCTTGTGGGATTCTTGACGTATAACATTAAGGACATGTAACCAATACTGACCTTTCCTTTCAGGGTAAAACTTCCTTCGAAAGGCCGCAAATAATAAATTGATCCTAGTTATAGTTTGAGCCTCTAGGCTATGATACTACACTGTAACTCGTCCTTTCAAAGTCATGTTGAAGAACATCATTAAGTGTCCTTCATCTTGAATTTGACAATTGAACATCAACTTCTAGAAAAAATGGGTAGAGGAAATCCCAAAGCTAGAAAATCTGATGTTCTAGTAGGTATAGCAATAGGTTGTGTTTCCATGGTGACAACCAGATTCGCTACAGGAGTTTGAACAACTGGAACTATAGCTCCACTCAAAGTGGACGGACTGATTGGAGGGGGGGCAGTATTAGAGCTTCCTTCCCCTAATGGACTATGTGCTGAGCTAGGGTTATTAAGACCCCACCCTTACAATGATATTGGGCCAATCCTTTGCGGAGAGTATATTCTATTTATTCCATCCTGTCGTCTAGCTCGTTCAACCTTTTCTTACTTTTGAACCTCAACTTCTGAGTCTAACTCACTAATTTTTGGCATACACTAATGAATAGGTGTCTCAATTGACCAAGATACAAAAATGGCAACTTGTTAGCGGCTCTCGACAAACGCACCACCTATCTGGACCTAAAATAGGCCTGACATTGGCTATAAGCACTAGTTAGGCCTTTAACACTCACAAGACAACCCCACATGGCATTACAGCCAAGAGCATCCAATGAATATACTGACCTAATTGCTAATGTAAATATCGCTTTTGTAGTGGAATGTATTCCAAGGATTTTCCTTCCCTACTCCTCAGAGGGACGTCCTAGACATCTCGGTGTAGTACACCAATGTGATAAAAACATAAAGGAGGCACCCCTTCGGATGAATGTCGTGGCGCCACTGCAGCTCTCCTACACCTCAGGGATTGGCCCTAAGATGCACTACTCTAACATAAAGCACATAGGAATACACTCCACTCTGATATATTTTGAACATTTTAGGATATAAATTTTCTCACTTGACAATTTTCCCATCATTTAGCCTACAGCTTGGGTTTCCTCACAACTCAGCGTAGGTCACGTGTTTGGCAATCAATTGATATGCATCCAGGAGCTACCATGTGATATGCATAATGCAATTTTCAATGACACACCTTGCACTCAAACATTTTATGAAAAAGAAACCAGCAAAGTAAGGTGCAAAAATAATCATTTGATGATTTCCAAGCTACTCGTAATTGCAGTGTTGCTAAAGACTAGCACCAAGTTTCCTCGTGCTACTAGTCTCTCTTTAATTTAAATGGTGATCGACCTGTATGCTATGCATAACTGAATAAATCAAAATTTAAAAAATTTTCAGCAACCACTCACTTTTACAAACCCTCTTTCCCCCTACCATTTAGGTTTTGCATTCATTGGGTAGGTGTAACGTTCATTTTTGTGTAGTTTTTCATGTAAAAATTGATAAAAACCATACTCTAACATAGAAAAAAGACTAAACTAAGTTTTTCCCTCATGCTCCAGCCTTATTATATGTTCATGAAGATAAATCTTTTTTTTTCATAATTTTTTAGGTGCAAAAACTATTTTTCTTCTATTTTTCCTATTTTTTCTCATTTATTTGTTCATAAAATGAGGTATTTTCTTATTTATGTTTCTTGATTGATCATATTGATTAAAAAATGGGTTTTGTGAGTTTTTTATCCCATATGAACTTCATTTCCCAACCCTAATTGGAAGAAGCCCTCATTTTTCCTCTTAAAAGACACATTTTGGGTTTTAAATTACTTATTACAACTATGTATGGATATTCATTCTACATTTTATCATGGGCAACCCTCAAACATAATTCAAGCATGGTTCATAAAAATTTTCTTTCCATGCGCACATCATTAAAGCCATCAAACATCAAAATAATACAAATTTCTTTGTAAAAATTAAGCATACCGCTTATTTGCGTGTTGCGTGTTATTAAAAATAGTTTTAGGGTACCCACAAACCCCCCAAAAATTCCCCAATATTTCTAGACATCGCCTCTTAGTGTCCTATTGATCTTATAGCAATTTGGTCCATGCCGAACAAGCATCCTTCATCCCCTCTTCTTCATGATTCTCTGCGTGTGATTAGCCTCTTAGAGGAGAGAGGAGGAGGAGAGAGAAATACTGAGTTTTTATGTCTATATCTAGGGATCCAATACGTGAATTGAGATGGGCAATCAGAGGTGAGAAAATGGAGAAGTTCATGGCCCTTAGATCTCTTGCATGGGTTCTTTTTTGGCCTACCATGGCTCTCCCCCCAAAATCATCACATTGTGGAGCAGGGTGACACAATTTTGTTGGTGCTGATTCGAAACGGCACCACCCCCCCCAATCAAAATTTTTAAATTTAACTGGGGGCTCAAGGCCCCCCCAAAAGGCCCATGCCCAAGTTTCAAACCTTTTTTTCCCTTTCGGCCTTTTGTAGTGTCCAACCTCATATCTCCACCATGCGACCTCCATTCCATGCTCTGAAAATTTCTTCCTAGCCGGCTCAGGTCCTGCATTGCTAGCTACTTACACTAATATGACCAGGAACATTAAAAATTTATAAAAAATCCACAATTTCTCTTCAAAACCACTTTCAAATCCCATCTTTGGAGGCTTGTAAAAATTGGCAAATCCGTCTCTACTGCTTCCAACAAGGTTTAATTCTTGCCTTGACGTAAAATATTTTGGCACATTTTTGCCACTTCTAGAGATCTAAAATCCATCTCTCACTCTTTTCTTCTTGTTCTTGTTCTTTCTTGCTTGAGCTTGTGCTTGAGAGAGGGAGTGTGAGGGAGTGAGTATGTGTGTAATGTCTCCCCCCCCCCCCCCCCCCCCCCGCGGTGATCCCTGTGCTCCCCTGGGCCTCCTCCATAGGAACAGTCCCCTCCCTTAAATTTTTTTTAAATCCTTGTGTTCATGGCGGGGAGAGATAGAGAGAGAGAGAGAGAAGGGGCGACGTGTGGGAG
Organism: Lygodium microphyllum; assembly: GCF_053477565.2. NCBI lineage: Eukaryota > Viridiplantae > Streptophyta > Polypodiopsida > Schizaeales > Lygodiaceae > Lygodium > Lygodium microphyllum. The sequence continues at coordinate 115,447,066 of NC_141137.1, forward strand.
CTAGGGGCATGCAGCCCGCAGGTGGCAACAGATAACTGTGCCCCCTCCCTATAAAACCTCCCCCTCCTCTCTCGCACAGAGGCCTGGCCCCCCCTCCATCGTCTGTGCAGGCCCCCCCAACTTGCTACATCAGCGCCCCCCTAGGCTCACGAGTCAATCCACCATCCCTTGTTGGCAAATTACACCCCCCCTTTAATTCGATCAGTAGCCCCCACCCCCCCTTTTACGTCCGATCAATAGCCCCTCGTATGCTCAACGCAAGAAGAAAAGAGAGGGAAAAAAATGGATGACCAGGCCATTGTTGAGAGAAGAAGAGAAGGAGAGAGAGAGGAGAGGAAGTGAAGAGGAAGAGGAGAGAGATAAAGGAGAAGGAGAAGAAGAAAAGAAGAAGGAGAAGAAGAGGGAGAGAGAGGAAAGGAAGAACGAAAAGAAGAGAGAGAGTGGGAAGGAGAAGAGAAAGAAGAGGTAGAAGAGAGGGAGAAGAAGAGAAGGGGAGAGAGAAGAGAAAGAGGAGAAGGAGAGAAGAAGAGGAGAGTGAGAAGAAGAGGAAGGGAGAAAAAGAAGAGAGAGAAGAGGGAAGGAAGAAGAGAAGAGTGAGAGAAGAGGGAAGAAGGAGAAGAAAGAAGGAGGGAGAGAGAGAAGAAGGGAAGGAGAAGAAAAGAAGGAGAAGAGAAGAGGGAGAGAAGAGAGAAGAGGGAGAGAAGGAGAAAAAGAAGGAGAAGAAGAGGGAAGAGAGAGAAGAGGGAGAGAAGAAGAGAAGGAGAAGAAAAGGAGAAGAGAAGAGGGAGAGAAGAGAGAAGAGAGAAGAGGGGAGAGAAAGAATAAGAGAAGGAGAAGAAAAGAAGGAGAAGAGAAGAGGAGAGAAGAGAGAAGAGGGAGAGGAGAGAGGAGAGAAGGTGAAGAAGAAGGGGAAGAAGATGGAAGAGAGAGAAGAGGGAGAGAAGAGAGAAAGAATAAAGAAGGAGAAGAAGAAGAAGGGGAAGAAGAGGGAAGAGAGAGAAGAGGGAGAGAAGAAGAGAAGGAGAAGAAGAAGAAGAGGTAGTAAGAGGAGGAGAAGGGGAGGGAGAAGTGGAAGAGGAAGAAGAAAGGGTGGAAGGAGAGAGAAGAGAAGTAGTGGAAGAAGAAGAAGAAGAAGAAGAAGAAGAAGAACAAGAAGAACAAGAAGAGGTAGTATGAGGAGAAGAAGAGAGGGAGAGAGAGTAGGAGAATAAGTGGAGAAAGAAGAGAGGGAGAGAGAGAGAGAGTAGGAGACTAAGTGAAAAGAAGAAGAAGAGAGAGAGGGAGGAAGAAAGAAGTGAGAGTCGGTAATTACAAGGAGCCACGGCCAAACCACCCTCTCAGAAAAGGACCCCATCCAGTGGTCTTTTCTTTCGAACTTGTCAACCCAAAACCCGTCAAGGTCCAGACAACTATTTGTTAATGTGGTTTTGGATGTTAACCCAAGTGGGGAGTGTTTGATGATTTTATGACCAGGTCTGAGATGACTGATTGCCATGGAAATGAAAGGGATGTTTTCCCTAGCAATTGTTACTATGCTGGTTGTTATGGTTGATTTCCTAAAGGGATAATTAAGGAAGGATCGCGCTAGCTACCCCTCGCGAGCCGCCAAACCCTAACCAAGGGGGTTATAAATGCGCACCGGGAATGTGGACCAAACCCACCATGAGAGGTCTCTCTGTGGAAATCACTTGGCGTAGGAGGACACTTAGGTGCCAGTGGGGGCTCTGGCCGTAAATCCTAATGCGTCCGAGCCCTACACAAGTATTCTACGTGACTCAAGATGGGATCTTGAGACCTTGATACTAGTTACAAGGAGGAATCTTGGAAGGATAAACCTTCAGATTTTATTGCTGGAAGATGGAAGGATTTTTCTACGGAGGCAGAAAGGAGCACTTAATTCTCCTATATGGGCAAGAGACACACATTAATCCGAAGATAAGTTAAGGAAGTGATTGATCTTGTTTTATCTTGTCTTCGTGTCTGTGGCCTAAATTACATAAAGGAACCTGTGATTAACAGGTTAATTAAGGAAGCTACCTTTATATGTCAAACATAATGTGGTAGGTAATTAGATAACTAAGACAATCCTCGAGGGAAGCATTGTGGATGTGACCGATAGGTCTATCCTATGGAAGGGTGGTCTCAGTTAGCCGAGAGCTTTCCTCAAAGGAAATGCTAACAAGTAATGTTAGGAAAAAGTCGGTCTATGACCTTAGACAATGTTGATTAGGAACCTAGACTTCATCCTAGTGGGAACGGCTGGATAAGTTCTGTTGTGGGGCAAACTTGGGAGACACTAGTTGGCAAACCCCGTGTCATTCCTTGGGAGTGCCAGGCGGCGTCTTCTAGATATATCTCTCGATGGATTGCTAAGATGTGTCCCGTGATTTGAGGAGCGGGCACATTACAATGTGAGGGTGAGGGAATAAGGTAGAGAAGCTCTCCACCTTCTTCTCTCTTCTTCTTCTCTTCTCTTATTGTCTCGCACATGTAGCAATGGAGCATGGAGCTTGGAGGTTGAGGATCGAGCTCGCTTGCAGCTTGCACTTGGATTGTGGAGCTATCAAAGTGCTTGAGGGAGGAGGCAACTCGATCACCATGGAGGTAAGCTCACTACACTCATAGGTAGCCATTGCACTTGCCTTGAAATTCTTAAAGAAATAAGCGATCCGTGGGCCTTGGTGGTCGAGAGAAAAAGCTCACACATCGTTCTTTCAAAGTCATATTGAAGAAAATTATCAAATATCCCTCATCTTGGATTAGATAGTTAAACATTAAATTTTGAAACTCATTAATGTGGAGCTTTGTGTCTTCCTCTACTAACCCATTAAAAATGGGTAGAGGGAATCCTAAAGCTGGTAGATCTAGTGTTCGTGTTGGGATTGCAATGGGTTATGCTATGATGACAACTGAATTTGCTAAAGATATTTGAACTATTGGAGCTATAATCCCACTCAAAGTGGGTTGATTGACTGAGAGAGGGGAAGTACTAGAGCTTCCACCTCCGAAAGAACTATTGACGGTCTTTTGGATCCATTTCATTACCTTTTAGCATACACTAAAAGAAATTGGTCCCTATTGACCAAGATTTGGACACCGTCGTTCAAACATATAACACATACAATATATAGTCCTCTCTTTATAAAATTAGTTTCAGGAGATGAAGTATAATCCTCATTGAATAAGTCTCCCAAAGGAAACAGATCACTAACCCTACAACTTGGAACTCCTCACTCTCAACGTTGGTTAGTATCCATAAAAGCATGTGCTATGCATCCAAGATATATATTTCCAATACCATGTAACAAATGCAATGTAAGAATGGATGATTTATCACAAGCTCAACCATTTTATTTATTCAAAATAGCATTGTGACAATGCACAAATAATTCTCTTCATGCTTTTCATACTAACACATTTACTTCGTTGCATAGGGAATAGCATCAAGTATACTCATGCTACTAAACCCTTTAACTTTCAAAAAAAGCGTGTCCTATATATAAAGTGCATCATAAAAAATCAGATTTTAGTCTATATTTAGCATTCACAACCCCTCCTCTCTCTATTGTTTAATGTTATGCTTGGGGTGGTAGGTGTAGAGAATGTTTTTATGTCATTTCTTGTCCAAAAAATAATAAACCATGCACTATAATATGGAAATGGAGCTAAGATGAGGCTAAACCTCATGTCTTAGGCCCACCATACATCCACAAATATATTTATAGTTTTCTATTATTTTCTGGTGCATAAAACCTATTTATTCACCATTTTCTTGCATTTTATCCCATAAGAACATGATTTTTCCACCCAAAACAAAAAAAACCGTTATTTTCCACTTAAATACCGTATTTTGGGCTTTAAATTATTAATAACAATCGCATTTAATTACAAGCTCTACATATTATTAGTCACAACTCTCAAAGACATATCAAGAAAGGTTCATATAAATTTTCATTCCATATGCAGTTCATTTGGATCGTAAACTATGAAATTGAATGCATGGATAGCCATCGGACCTCCAACTATCTCTATACAACACATGACATCAATTCTTAGCATCTTGGAACAATGTGATGCATGCCGGACAAGAATTCTTCATCCATTCTTCTCTTTCTTTCACCTGCATAAATAGCCTCTTGGAGGAGAGAGAGAGAGAGGAGAGAGTAATACTGAATTCAGATCTGCACAACCATATAGCCATTGTTCGAGTGGAGAGTGGTGATAGGGAGAAAAAAAATGGAGAATCAGGCTTGCATCTTTGCTTCTATAGGTTGCTTGTTGCCTCTATATACCCCTCTCCTCAAAATCATCAAGATGACATCTTCACCCTACTATCATTGAAAACAAATGCCCCCCCCATCACTTGAAGTTTTTTATGACTCAAGGCTCCAAGGGTAATGCCATTCCACATCTTGGCCAAATTTTGACTTATCAAGTGTCCACCAGTCTCAAGTTCCTCAGTTGTCTGGTAGTCGATTTTGCATCTAGAAAATTTTGTGCATCTATCTTGAAGTCCTCAACTACAAGGAACTTTTCGTGCTTTGATCCAGTACCCTGAAAAAATTATGAAAAATCAGCAACCACTACGAAGGCCAGTCTTTTGAAGTAAATTGAACTCCCATCTTCCACAGCTACTTAAAATTGTTGGATCTGCATCTTTTTCTTTCGTAAAGCTTTGAATTCCATCTTACATATGCATCCATTGGCACTTATTTGGCATTTCTTGTATGTTTAAATCCCCTCTTACACATCATTGATCGAGCCATCTCTAGCATGGTCTAATTTGCATGCTCCACTACACCATTCTTTGAAGATGTGTTTGGATTGGTATGCTCCACCCAAATACAGTGATCCTTGAAAAACTAAGAAAAGAGGTTAGAATTAAACTCTCCACCATGATATACTTGTACACCACAAATGCGAGAAGTAGCTTGTGTCTCTACAAATACCTTCCACTCACAAAAATGGGAGTATGCCTCGCTCTTGTACTCCAAAAATTAAGGCCACACATAGTGACTGAGGTTATCTACAATCAGTATCAGATACTTATCCTTTCCAAGGGACGTCATGCCCATAGGGCTACAAAGGTCAGTGTTCACTAAGTCAAGCAGGGTAGAAGCTCTCCTAGTGGCAAACTCAGGATGTGGTTGCCTATGTTGCTTGCCCCTCAAACAACTAGCACAAAAAGTGTGAATAGGAGGGAAGCGAGGAATTCCCTCCACCATCTTCTTTCGAGAAGCCCACCATATGACATCAAAATTGAAAAGACCATAAGAAGCATGCCAATGTAGCCCAAGCTCATGGAAATACCTTGCAGCTAAGACTGTGAGTATATAAATCCCATCCTCTTGGGATAGTATCCAAAGAATGGCACTTATAGAAACATCCTCCACTGTCATTGCATCCTATGTAAATACTATGCATGTAACAAGTAGTACATGTAAGACCATGAATATACTATAAGTTAAAACCTAAATTTGGTACGTAGAGAACTTTGGTTGAAGGCACAACTTATCACAATTTTTGGTACATAATCTTAACACCCTCACATAATGCCACAAATTAGAGTAGCATAGTGCAACATTAACATATGAATAAAATAATATTTCCACTAAATGGTTTATCACAACTCATAACATCTCATCCTCTCTCCTATGCAAATTGTAAGGGTAGACATGCAATAGGAAGGAATCTAGGAAGATAGGAGGACAATAGGCAAGAGGGCCTAGGCCACGGCTAGCCATGTAAAAAAGGGGATCATCATCAAATTGGAGTTGGATGATAGCTACATCCATCATGTAGATGCACGTGACATGTCCCATGACACTTAGGATAGATTAGATATCTTGTTTGGTGCACAGTCCAAATCCTCAAAGTATGGTTTACTGATTGAGTTTTTTTGACTTGATATGAAGCCTAATACATCCTTGGCATCCCATCTAAACTACATGGAAAGTCTCCTAACCCAACTTGCAGGGATAAATCTCAAGATGAATGAAGATATTTGTATTGGTATGTTGTTAAAATTCTACCTCCTGACTATAATAATGTGTCAACTACATTAATCAACATGCCTAGTCCTAAACTAGTTGACATTAAGGCCTCCCTGCTAGAAGAAGAAAAGAAGAAAAGATCCAAAGGAGAACCAAGAACCTCTAAATATGAAAAAATGTTATATGTCAATATAACAAGTAAAGGACAAGAAAGAGATAGTATGTGACTTCTGTAAAAGGAAGGGGCACACAAAAAATTTATGTCATGCCAGGAAGAGGTCTCAAAAGGCCTATCTAGCTACTATTAAAGAAGAACAAGACCATGGAGTGAAAGAAGAAGAAGAATACCACCAAGAGAAGGACAAGCCTCATCAATCCTTCTACTCCTATTCTGATAGACTTTTTAGCTTTGTATTGCCTAGCCCTAATTCTTGTGACATAAGCTTGTAAACTCCTCATGTAACCTTAGACTACAACCTCTACACACTTTGTGAGGCCCCTGTTATAGCCTCTAGATGTTCACCATGTCTTTGGTACCCAAACTTAGATTTTTTTGCAATATCCTCTAGTGTTTACCATGTTTGTGGTGTGCCCATACTTTGTAGGTGGTTTCTCACTAAAACCTTTACACACTTTGTACTTTTCTAGTTGTGATTGAGGAGGGGTGTTGAGATATTGGCAATCACACCCAGCTTAGCCTCTTTGTATGGAGTAATATGGGCTCACGATGTAGAATCCCATATGCACATTTGTAACGTGTCCACCTATCCACTTTTAGGACACGTCTTAGCAGCCCATTCGGAAGAGAGTCTAGAAAGCGCCGCCCAGCACTCCCACGGAATGTCACGGGGTTTGCGATCTAGGTCTTCCCAAGTCTTCCACAAAGTGGAAGCATTCCGGCCATTCCCACTTAGAATCAGGGTTTTCCTAGTGGTTAAATTCCTAGAATGGTAGCTAGCGTTGAGCCCAGGTGAAGTACTTTACGCAGAAGCGTCAGGGTCAAAGTAGATTTATATTGCACTTGGTTCAAGGAGAATGGGAAACGAGAGGGATGCGAAGCTCGACCTCTCTCCCTATAAGGCATAGTCCCATTCTGTTCCCCTAAAACAGTATAAATTGGGACTCTAGCTTCCTAGATTCTAGGCTATTGCTACCATACTATCAATTCCATTGAGAAAAGTTCTCAGTCAACTCGGACCACCCTTCCGTAGGACGGACCCATGGTCACCTCCACCACACTTTCCTCAAGGTTTCTTTAGTTGTCTAATTACCTACCACATTTAGTTTGACAAGCAAAAATAGCTTCCTTAATTAGCCAATTATTCAATGATTCCTTCATGTAACTTAAACATTAACATAGAAAAACAATGTCAAGCAAGTTCCTTTTCAACAATTGATCTTATTTATCAGTCTTTGGAATACATCTTATACTCCAGCCCAAAGTCTATTCCATAATCTGCCGAAGGCTAACCCAGTAATCCTCAAGGATTACTATTCTAAGTTTTCGCCCGTAGACTAGTATGCGGGCCTCGAGATCCAATGTTGAGTCATGTCGGCCTCTTTTCCACATACCCAATGTGGCTAACAACCCCTTGGATAGGGTCAGGAAAACAGTCGGGGGTAACTGATGCTGCCTCTCCCTTCAGGCCTTCAACCTGAAGCATTAATTATTTTTCCAGCTTTAGTTCATTGGGCAAAGAAGTACAAACAATGCTCCTAATTGTACAAACAAAATCAATCCAGTGGTCGTTTGTTTGGCCAACTGCTAAGGTGTGAATCCTTCTCTCCGAATGCGTCCAGCATTCGATCCGGGATCGATTGCGACTTGGCAAAATCCCCAAGGGTTTTGTTGCTTGTTTACCCTTTTATCCTTGGGTTAGGGTTTATACCCTATTAACCCAAATTAACAAATACCTTAGGTTTCCTTATATTGGTCAATAAATCTTGGACAACCCCGTTGTCCTATCTTGTTTGGTCAATTTATTGCTAGGCAATACATAACTCCCCTAACTTGGCAAATCAGCCCAAGGAAGGGTGATGTAGCAGGATGACTACTCATCACCAATCTTGTTCTAAGGAGGGGCAATTCTATTTTGTGATTTAACACAAAACCATGCAACATTGCAACTTGTTACATAGGTATCGTACCTATCTTGGGGGATTATTTTTCCCATCACACGATATTATTTGGTCAAGAATACCCTTGGTCAAGATGTAGGGTTTGGGAGTCCTCTTGACCCAACCCAACCCTAACCTTACTAGGCCGACAATGTTTGGCCCTTAGGGTTCCTAAATCCATGCGGAGGTCTAGTATTTGCCTAATTGATCCTTAGGGTAAAACCCTAGATCGTTCTTGAATAGGCGTTCAGCTAACCCTAACATTCTGTGAATGTGGGTAGGATCTTTGAGGTTGGAAATATTAAGCCAATTTTCCCAAGTGCGATACTAGGTAGAATTTTAACACGGCTTAGCTCTACCTAGCACATTGAGGTGTTCGTTGTACTAACTATTTATGTTTTTCTGAATCCCATGTGGGTTATTCCATTACAGGTGATTTACCTAATCGATCTAATTGTCTTGCAACAAGAGATGATCCCTCCTTAGAGATGCAAATACTTTTCCTAAAAGATGTAAATAATTTCAAGATACAACATTCTATGCACGTATGTGATTCATAGACTTTTTCCTTCTATGCAACTATAAGATTTACAATGGCCATTTCTTTTCCTTGCCTAAGCTATAATGATTGACAATTTAGGGCTACTCGTATAAACCCTACGTTGATTTACATCAAGAACTATGCTTATAAAGCCTTTGTTTAATGCATTGAATTCAAGCTTTAATATGAAAATTCGGAGCCATTTATGCAGATTCTTTTGTTATCCATACGTCTTTAGCTTCGGAGCCATTTATGCAGATTCTTTTGTTGCAGCAATTTCCTCTTGGATTACTCTCGTGTTATCCACATGCGAACTCAAGGTAGAAGCTCCCCCGTGTGCGCCTCACGTCTTTAGCTTCAGAGCCATTTATGCAAATTCTTTTGTCGTAGCAATTTCCTCTTGGATTACTCTCGTGTCCCGAAGTCTCACAGTCTGCGATCTCCCTCTCCCGCACGAGACACGGTCCTTGGAGACTTGGGTTTTAAGTTTCCGAGGAAGGCATGGGGGAACGGGACTTAAGGAAGCTTAAAATTAGAAGCTTCTAAGCTTCTGTCTTCTGACAGAAACCTGGAGAGAGAAATGATTGGGAGAGGTTGGAGGGGATCACGATGACGGTGATAATGATGAAGATGATGATGGTGGTGTGGTTGAGGACGCCGCCAGCGTGGCGAAGCAGCAGCCTGGTGGCGGCAACATGGCGGCTGATGGCGACAGCATGGCAGGCTCCACGACTCCTCCAGCAGCACGGCTCCACCTCTCTCTTCCCTCCCCAAAGCTTAAGGGGAGGTTATATAGGATGGGGGGAGGGGGGGGTGAGATAGCCACACACATGGCTTACTTGCATGCCTCCTCTCTCCCCCATGCTCTCCACATAGCTCAAGGTCCCCTCATACTCCCTATCCCCACCATGCATCGGCTAAGGGGAGAGGATTAATAGTAAAAAAATTTGCACAAAATTTAACCATTATCCTTTTGCCTTTCCCATAAAGGGTGTTCCCGCGTGGGCTTGCGAACTTTTAGCCACGGACTCTTGTGCGCAATGTGGGCTAGAATTTGATGATGCATGCAGATTAAGTACTTAGCCAAGGTCTTTTTGTTGCAGGGAGGTCACTTGAAATTGCTCACTGCATGGTGTGTGTAGGGTTTAAAAATTATTAATATTTCATGCAGAAATATTACATTCTCTCCCCCTTAGAGGAATCGAGATATCCTCATCTTGAGAAGAACAGGGGGTATTGTTGGTTGAGAGTACTTTCATCCATCCAAGTGGCATCCTCTTTCGGATAATCTTTCCACTGGACGATGTATTCTCTCAAGGTTCTGGATCTCAAATGCCTCTCCCTAACATCTAAGATCTTGTCAGGTCGTAGCTCAAGGACTCCTTGGCTAGGCAGTATAACTTGTTGATCATCAAGCACGTGGCTAAGGTTAGGTATATACTTTTTCAATAGACTGATATGGAATACATTATGGACTTTTAGGTTTTCAGGGAGTTGCAGTCTATAAGCATTAGGCCCTAAGCACTTCACAATATTGTAAGGTCCACAATACCTTTGACTTAGCTTTTTGCATTCACCCAAGGATAGGGAACTCTTCTTTGGACGTATGCAAATGAAGACCATGTCACCTTCAACGAAGGATCTATCTTGATGTTTCAGATCCGCGTAAGCCTTCAGTCGGTCCTTGGCGGCTTGGATGTCCTATCTTATTAACTTGATTTGATCATCCATATCTTCCAGCATCTGCTTTGAGGCTTCAACCCTTAAGGTTGGATCCGAAAAGTTTAAAGGACTACGACAGGCATGCCCATACAATGCTTGAAAAGGGGTCATCTGAATGCTTTGTTGGTAGGAAGCATTGTAGGAAAACTCAACCAGTGGCAAATATTGAATCCACTTTTTGGGTTCACGACAGCAGTGTGCCCTTAGCATATCCTCAATGACTTGGTTGACTCGCTCTGTTTGACCATCGGTTTGGGGATGGTAAGCTGCACTAAAACAGAGTTGAGTCCGAATAGCCTCAAAGACAACCCTCCAGAAATGTGATGTGAAGAGAGAGTCATGATCACTAATGGCTCTTCTGGGTAACCCATGCAATTTAAATATCTCCTTGATGAACAACCTTGCAATGTCTGAGGCTTTGTAGTTTGTCTTAACAGGAATAAGATGTGCAACCTTGGTAAGCATATCTACCATGACCATAATGGAGTTGTATCCACCCTGAACTTGGGGCAGGCCAACAACAAAATCCATACTAATGAATTTCCATTTCATTTGGGGAATGTTAAGTGGTTGCAACTTCCCTATAATTTTGACATGTTCGGCCTTAATGCATTGGCAAGACAAACATTCAGTGACATATTTGAGAACGTCACCTTTGACCCTCTCCTAATAATAGCTCTTTCTGACTGCATGGAGGGTCTTGGCATAGCCAGGATGTCCTGAGAAGGGGGAGTCATGATCTTCCCAAAGTATATTCTGCTTAAGTGATTGGCTTGCTGGTATTTGATTTCAAAATCATACTCCTCCAGCACTTCAATCCATCAACGTTGCCTCATGTTGAGCTCATTTTGGATAAAAATCCATTTGAGACTTTTATGATCTATCACTAGGGTAAACTTGTTACCCAGCGAGTAGTGTCTCCAAAGCTTGAGAGCATGGATGACAGCTAACAACTCCATATCATGGGTAGCATAATTCCTCTCATGGCTCTTCAGTTTCCTTGAACAGTATGCTATAGGATGACCTTCTTGTGTAAGCACACATCCTAAAGCAAGTGTGCTAGCATCAATTATCAATTCAAACTCCTTACTAAGATCTGGAAGTTTCAAGATGGGTGTTGATACCAAGCTTTGCTTTGGTTTATCAAAGCTGGACTGTTCAGCAGGTGACCATACAATTGGCACTTGCTTCTTTGTTAGATCGCTCTCAACGGTGCTGCAGTCAAAGCATAGTTTTTGATAAAGACCATATACCATCCTGTCAATCCAAGAAAACTACGTATTTCTTTGATAGTTGTTGGCTTTGGCCATTCTAGAACGTCTCTGACCTTGGTCGGATCTACTGTGATTCCTTCCACAGATACAATGAATCCTAGATATTCAATTTTTTGCTTGAAAAATGCACACTTCGTCCTTTTGGCATAAATCTTGTGTGCCCTCATTGTCTCAAGGACAATGCGAAGATGGGGTTCATGGTCTTCTTCTTGTTTGGAGTAGAATAAGGTATTGTCGAAGAATATGAGTACAAAGTCATAAAGATAGGGCTTAAAGATATCCTGCATTAACCTGTTGAAGGTAGCAAGTGCATTTGTCAGCCCGAATGACATGACTACGAATTCAAAGTGTCCATATCTTGTGCTGAATGCTGTCTTTGGGATATCTTCTTCCTTGATCCTTATTTGATAATATCTAGACCTAAGATCAATCTTGGAGAAGATCTTCGCACCTTGAATACGATCAAGAAGTTCATCTACTCTTGGAATAGGATATTTGTTCTTAATGGTTGATTGATTCAACCCTCTATAGTCAATGCATAACCGAAGCTTTCCATCCTTCTTCTTCTAGAATAGCACTGGAGCTCCCCATTGTGAACTACTAGGATGGATGTAGCCTTGGTCTAACAGTTGCTTGAGTTGCTCCTTCAACTCAATCGCTTCTGGGATGGACATTCTATATGGCCTCTTTACAATTGGAGTAGCTCCTGGTGCTAGCTTGATTTCGTGATCGACTTCTCTTTGAGGAGGAAGTTCTGTCAGACCTTCAAGAAATACGTCTGCATACTCCTTTAGCCATGAAGGTTCTTCTCTAGACTCCTGATTTTGATCTAGCTTATTTAGCTCAATCGAATAGATAGGTAGCCCCTTTTTAACTCCTTTTATTAATCGAGATGCTTTGGCCAGCTAAATTTTTGGCATACCAACCTCTCCTTGAGTTGTAACCAATTCCCCTTTCAGAATTTTGAAAGGAAACTTGGCCCTTTCCACAGTGAATGTGGGTATCATTAGGTTTAAGCCAATCCATTCCGAGCAAACACTCGTGGACACCTAGGTTCATAACCCTGAATCTGAACAAAGTCGACTTTCCACCCAATAAGAATTCCACCTTAGCAGTTTTCCTGGTACAAGTGACTTTACGACCATTTGCTAATTCCACAAGTAAGCTAGGTGCATATTTTGTGGCTATTCCTAATCTTCTTGCACAAACTGGTGAAATGAAGGAATGTGTACTGCCACAATCAATCAAGGTTTTGAAGCCTTTACCTTGATAATCCGATGGAGTTTGAATCACCGAGAACTGGCAATTTGGGCCTTTCTTATGGAGAGCAGCATGAACCGTTGCCCTCTCAATGTTTGTTTTCATAGATGGGTCTTCTTCATCACACAGCTCCTTGTTGGCAATACTAGAGTTTCTCCCTCTGGCCCTAATGGTGGCTGCTCCTTAGCCACGGACGGTTCCTTGGAATGGTCCTTGACATTGTCCTCCCTTAAGCTTGGGACACTGCCTTTTAAAGTGACTGAGCTCTTTGCAATAGAAGCAACAAAGATTGCGGCCATTACCTTGGGTAGGAACAAAATTATTGATAGTGTTGGTCCTAGATTTCTTTCTTTTTCCCAGATTTTGACCCTGCGCTCTCTTCGCCTGGGACCTATACACTCCTTTGTTTTGATACTTCAAAGACCAAGTCTTGTTATTTCTTGGCCTGGTCTACACCTCTTGTATTATGGGTGAAGATCAAATGAGTGCATCCTAAAGATCTGTTGGGCGCATTGATTCGAGGCGAGTGTTTATAGGTGGGTTTAATTCGGCACAAAACTTTGACACCTGTTGTGTCATATCAATTTGTGGCACATACTTCAAAAGAGAGACAAACTTTGAATAGTATGCATCAAGGGATAGACCAAGCTGCTTCAGTTCATAGAACTCGTTCATCTTCTGCGTACGGTAGGCAGGTGGTAGATATCTCCCTCGCATAGCTTTCTTAAGCTTCTCCCAAGTAACTGACCCTTCGGAGATCCCTTGGTCTCTGCACCATTGCTTCCACCAGAGTCTTACTTCACCGGAAATCTTCAGTTTGGCGAGCATTGCTTGGTTAGCAGGTGTAGTACCTACTACTTTGAAATAATCCTCCATGGACTCAATCCAGATATCGACATCAGTTTGGATGGTCCTTCCCTTGCCATCAAATTCTGGTGTCTTGATTTGCTTGAGAAGAAACTTCTTCTCCTGAATCACAGCCGTACTTGGTGTAGGGGCCGGCCTAAGAATCTACACTTGAGGTTGTGCCTGGGCATTAAGATTCTTTGCGTTAAAAAAGAACTTGCTAAGCGTTTCTCACATTACATTAACATGCCTAGTTCAGCTTTTAGCCAAGTGACCTAATCACTTAACTTCTTTACCATCACTCACAGCCAAGACAGTCATTGATAAAAAAAAGTCTATTTCATTCATATGGGCATAGCCCTTTTGAGTACAATTATTTTTGGAAAGATGGAACAAGCTGATACATTAATTTGGGGAGAATAAGATTGTGTTACATTCAGCTACAAGAACTAAGTAATAATGTGGATTAGGGTCATGGATTTTCAGGAATCGATAGGTCATAGGAAGCTTAGGGTATCCTTTCCTTTGATACCCATTCTTCTCATAACATCCCAACACCTTGATTCTGTCCGGCAGGGATTATTCAAGTCACTTCCTCGTACACATACTTGTTCTGCTTGACCTTTGGACCTCCGACATGTAGGGTTGTATTTGCGTGAGCCTCAACAAAGATGAACAGCTTCACGATCTTTAAGTCCTCCATCCATTTGATTCTCTTCAAGTTGGTCTGAAGGTATGCAAGTCGGTGGGGAACTATGTAATAAATTCCTGAATCACCCGTCCATCTTCGTTCCACATACAGGGGCAAAGGATTGTAGATGCGGTCTAGGATATTCATCATATCTAGCCTCCATTGATAATCCGAAGCACGCATAGTAGTCATAAACATAACCTAGAACACCAAAAATTTGTTCCATGCTTCACGACTCTCCAGGCCAGCATTTGTAAGTAAGTAAGGAAATATTCTTAATAGCAACATTTGCTCTACTTCTTTTCATTAAGTTTCCTTGAAAATGTTAGATCCTCGTTAGTTCGCTCGCTCTAATACCAACTGTAACGTGTCCACCTGTCCACTTGTAGGACATGTCTTAGTAGCCCATCGGGAAGAGAGTCTAAAAAGCGCCACCCGACACTCCCACAAAATGTCACGGGGTTTGTGATCTAGGTCTTCCTGAGTCTGCCATGAAGCAGAAGCATTCCAGTCGTTCCCACTTAGGACCGACCTGAATCAGGATTTTCCTAGTGTTCAAATTCCTAGAACGGTAGCTAGCGTTGAGCCCAAGTGAACTACTTTACGTAGAAGCGTCAGGGTCAAAGCAGATTTATATTGCACTTGGTTCAAGGAGAATGGGAAACGAGAGGGATGTGAAGCTCGACCTCTCTCCCTATAAGGCATAGTCCCATTCTGTTCCCCTAAAATAGTATAAATCGGGACTCTAGCTTCCTAGATTCTAGGTCATTGCTACCATACTATCAATTCCGTTGAGAAAAGTTCTTGGTCAACTCAAACCACCCTTCCGTAAGATGGACCCATGGTCACATCCACTTCACTTTCCTCAGGTTTTCTTTAGTTGTCTAATTACCTATCACATTTAGTTTAACAAGCAAAAACAACTTCCTTAATTAGCCAAATATTCAATGGTTCCTTCACGTAACTTAAACACTGACATAGAAAAACAATGTCAAGAAAGTTCCTTTTCAACAATTGATCTTATTTATTAGTGTTTGGAATACATCATATAATCCAGCCCGAAGGCTATTCAATAATCCACCCAAAATAGCAATCCTGAGGGATTACTATTCCAAGTTTTCACTCGTAGCCCCCCCTGGCACCCAAGCATCCTCCTACTCCAAGTAGCACCCACGAAGAGACCTCTCGCGGCGGGTTCGGTCCACGTACTTGATGCGGCTAACAACCCCCTTGGATAGGGTCAAGCAGACAGTTGGGGGTAACTGATGCTGCCCCTCCCTTCAAGTCATCAACCTGAAGCATTAATTATTTTTCTAGCTTTAGTTCATTGAGCAAAGAAGTACAAACAGTGCTCCTAACTGTACAAACACAATCAATCCAGTGGTCATTTGTTTGGCCAACTGCTAAGGTATGAATCCTTCTCTCCGAATGCGTCCAGCATTCGATCCAGGATCGATTGCGACTTGGCAAGATCCCCAAGGTTTTCCTTGCTTGTTTACCCTTTTATCCCTGGGTTAGGGTTTATACCCTGTTAACCCAAATTAACAAATACCTTAGGTTTCCTTATATTGGTCAATAAATCTTAGACAACCCTGTTGTCCTATCTTGTTTGGTCAATTTCTTGCTAGGCAATACATAACTCCCCTAAGTTGGTAAATCATCCCAAGGAAGGGTGATGTAGCACGATGACTACTCATCGCCAACCTTGTTCTAAGGAGTGGCAATTCTATTTTGTGATTTAACACAAAACCATGCAATGTTGCAACTTGTTACATAGGTGTCGCACCTATCTTTGCGGATTATTTTTCCCATCACATGGTATTACTTGGTCAAGATGTAGGGTTTGGGAGTCCTCTTGACCCAACCCAACCCTAACCTTACTAGGCCGACAACATTTGACCCTTAGGGTTCCTAAATCCATACGAAGGTCTAGTATTTTCCGAATTGATCCTTAGGATAAAACCCTAGATCGTTCTTGAATAGGCGTTCAACTAACCCTAACATTCTGTGAATGTGGATAGGATCTTTGAGGTTGGAAATATTAAGCCGGTTTTCTCGAGTGCAATATTGGGTAGAAATTTAACATGGCTTAGCTCTACCTAGCACATTGAGGTGTTCGTTGTACTAACTATTTATGTTTTTATGAATCCCACATGGGCTATGCCATTACATGTGATTTACCTAATTGATCTAATTGTCTTGCGACAAGAGATGATACCTCCTTATAGATGCAAATACTTTTCCTAAAAGATGTAAATAATTTCAAGATACAACATTCCATGCAAGTATGCGATTCATAGACTTTTTCCTTCTATACAACTGTAAGATTTACAATGACCATTTCTTTTCCTTGCCTAAGCTATAATGATTGACAATTTAGGGATACTCGTATAAACCCTACGTTGATTTATATCAAGAACTATGCTTATAAAGCCTTCGTTTAATGCATTGAATTCAAGCTTCAATATGAAAATTGTTCATTCCTAAATACAATCTTTGATGGAAAGACTCCATGCATGGACAAATACCATGAGACCATTATTGATTTAATTCATCCTTCGACACTTAGCCCAATCTAGGATGCAATTTCCACCACATGCAATTTGCCATGCATTGCGACCATTTGGACATCATTCAATGGACGTCTACGATGATTTTATATGAAAAACAAAGCTAGGAAATTTTTACCTGAATGCATTATGCACTATTCTTTTTGTGAGGCAATAAAGGATGCATTTAGACAAATCCACCTTTTAACTTATGCAATACACATTTAGGATTTTCAATTTGGAAGTGCAAGCAATTCCAAATGCACATCATGCAACTAAATCTTTGAAAATCGGGCGATCGATTAAAATTTCCAAGTGTATTGAAACTTGCTTACGACAATTGGACATGCCTAGTGCATTCTTTTCAAGTGGAATCAATTTTAAGAACCTGGGCATTGAGGTTCGCGGTGTTATCCACACGCGAACTCGAGGTAGAAGCTCCCACCCGTGCGCCTCATGTCTTTAGCTTCGAAGCCATTTATGTAGAGTCTTTTGTCGCAACAACTTCCCCTTGGATTACTTGCATATCCCGAAGTCTCACAGTCTGCGATCTCCCTCTCCTGCGTAGGACACAGTCCTTGGAGACTTGGGTTTTAAGCTCCCAGGGAAGGCACGGGGAACGCGACCTAAGGAAGCTTAAAATTAGAAGCTTCTAAGCTTCTGTCTTCTGACAGAAACCTAGAGAGAGAAATGATTGGGAGAGGTTGGAGGGGATCATGATGACGGTGATAATGATGAAGATGATGATGGTGGTGTGGTTGAGGAAGGCGCTAGCGTGGCGCAGCATCGGCGTGATGGCAGCAGCGTGGCGGCTGATGGCAGCAGCATGGCAAGCTCCACAACTCCTCCAGCAGCATGGCTCCATGATTCGTAATGCAAGATCATGGAGCTACTGGGTTTAAGCATCAAGGTAAGCTCACTACACCCCCAGTAGCTCCATGATTCGTAATGCAAGATCAAGCATCCTCAAGCCTCCACCTTCAAGCTCCATCCTCCATAGCCGTGTGTGAGACAAGAGAAGAGAAGAAGAGAGGAGTGTTAAAAGTGCATGGATCTAGGATATGGCTATGGAGTTTGAAAGAGGAAGAGTGAGCTCATGAGCACATAGACATTAAGTGCATGGATCTAGGACATGGCTATGGAGGTTGAAAGAGGAAGAGTGAGAGGAAGAGTGAGCTCATGAGGACATAGACATTAAGATTGACTATCACACAAGTGAATTAGATTAGAAATGAGGGAAAGGAGTGCTTAGATGTATTAATGTCACAAGGGGAGTGATCAGGAAGGTCAATGGGAAAGGGTTTAAAACCCAAGAGAACAAGGGAGAGCTCATTAGCAACAGTAGCATAGAGAGAGAGAGAGAGAGAGAGAGAGAGAGAGAGAGAGAGAGAGAGAGAGAGAGAGAGAGAGAGAGAGAGAGAGAGAGAGAGAGAGAGAGAGAGAGAGAGAGAGAGATTGAAAAGACCAAACCCTTGCAGCAGATTGATTGATTTGTTCTAGAGATTTTTTAGCACATCAAGTAAATGAAAACCTTGATCTTTGTCCATTTAGCCCCAACCAATTCAAACAATTAGCCATTTGGCCCACCTTGCCACGTTGCATTCCGAAGAAGGCTCTCTAAAGAAGGGGTTGCCTACATAAGGCAAAGCAAATGATGAGTGGTAAATAGACTCAGGGGCATCTAACCACATGACTCCTCATGGAGAGTGGTTTGAGACGT
This sequence comes from Lygodium microphyllum, assembly GCF_053477565.2. Taxonomy (NCBI): domain Eukaryota; kingdom Viridiplantae; phylum Streptophyta; class Polypodiopsida; order Schizaeales; family Lygodiaceae; genus Lygodium; species Lygodium microphyllum. Next base: position 115,465,780 of record NC_141137.1, read on the forward strand.
TCATAGAAAGTGCTCATGGATATGTTTGCATAGGGAATGATACTAAGCATGACATTAAGCATACATGTACCATTCTCTTGATGATGCACGGTGTGACAAGAAAAAGAGTCTATATGTGATAGAAGTTTTCAAAGATCCATAAAGTGTCGAGACAAAGCATATTAGTGCAAATTTTAGGTAGGAGTTTAAAGTCAACGGAAGCGGAACATGAAGATCCGACAATTTTAGAGACAAAGAAATACAGAAATGCAAAACTTCAGATGTTGTGGTGGTTGTGGATTTTTAGGACTTTTTTTAACTGTCAAATTGAAGAGAGATAGATTCCTAGCCATTCGGGATGTCGAGTTGGTCATACAAGATTTTACGGATTCAAAAATGGACAAGATGCACACGGCCGAACATTACCAAAGTTAAAATGGCCAAATATTTAAAAAATTTGGGCATGGCCCTTTGGGGGGCCAATGGCCCCCAAAAAAATTTTGTGATATGGGGGGTTGGGGGGTTTTGAAATGGCATGCAATAAAACATGTTGCCTCCCCTCTTGGCATCATTTATGGAGAAGGGGGGCTATGGAGGTTACAAGCAACCCCTACAACAGATCGTGGAAATGAATTCCTCAATTTCTTTGCTTCCTGTCACCGATCTCTAATGGAGAAATGGATTCCCGGTGGTGGATCTACAAATCTAGTCTTTCTCCCTCCTCCCTCCTCCCTCCTCTCTCCTCTTGAGGGTTGTTCACATGTATGAATCTATGGAAGAAAAGGAAGGAGTTGGATGTGAGATTCTGATGGAATAATGGTACTGGAGTGGAAGAGATCGTAGATCAGAGTTGGAGAAAGTGTAAGTGTGGCCATAAATGAGCCTCAACGGCCTCCCAACTATTAAATACGTGCCTCCAAAATCGGGTTTCTATGTGTAAGCACTCATTTCATTTGTTTTATGAAAGATGTTTGATGAAATTGTTGTAAATGGATTCCTTTAATTGATAATGTTGAAATTTATAAAAAGTATTGAAGAAAACCAAAAAAATTAGTAGTTAAATAATTTACATCAAAACATGCAAAACTCGCAATTATGCGATTTTCATGAAAATGACAAATTTTGGGGGTTTTGTTGTGATTTTGGGGTTTATATGGAGTAGAAATGAATATAAAATCAATGTTAAGTAATTGTGATCAACCCCAATCCATAAATTGGAAATATCAAAATGTTCACCTCAATAAATGAAGAGAAATAGTGAAAATTTGAGAAATTTTAGTTTTTTACACTAGAAAATTAAGAAAAAATATATCTTATGTCCATGAATGTATGGCATGGCTATAATATGAGGGATAATCCTTAATTCAGTCATGTCTCCATGTTAAAGTCCATTTTTACTACTTTTTACAAGAAAAACACATGAAAAAACTACTATGTACACCTATCAACAAAGCATAACCTAGATGGAAGGGGGAACGAGGGGTTTTGATGCTAATTAGATGCTAAGAACATTTGAAATTATGGTCTATTTGTTTGTGCATAACATATAGGATGTTATAAATTAAGTTAAAAGGGGTCAAGCAGCATGAGGATTGTCGGTGGTGACCCTTAGCAATGAAGCATGACATCTAGGCTGAAATTATGAAAAGAAATGTTTGTTGCACTTCACAACACTGATTTATAAATCATAAAATGTTTGAGCACTATGGCATTCACAGTTACATTGGGCATATCACATGATAATTCCTAGATGAATTGTAATTGGTTTCTTATACTTATGACCTACCCTGAGTTGTGAGACACCTAAGCTATAGGTTTAGGCGTTCGGGTTCCTTAGGGAATTGTTAAGTGAGAAAATATCTTATCTCTTAGAACATTCTAAATAAGAGTGGAGTTTGTGACATCTGTGTTTTTTGTGTTAGTGGCGCACCAAGGGGCCAATCCTCGAGGTGTAGGAGAGCTATAGTGGGGCCATGGCATTCAACCAAAGGGTACCTCCTATTTGTGATTATGAGGTGTTTGTACACTGAGATATATGTAGGGGCTTCTTTTGAGGAGTGGGAAAGGTTTAACGATTAGACTACATTTTAAAACAAATGGGATTCATGATAGCAACTGGGACAGTGTGTCCCTTAGACGCTTCTAGCTATGAGGCCGAGGGGTGTTGTTCTTTTAGCATAGAGAAGCCCGACTAGTGCTTATACCTAGTTTCGGGCCCGTTTTAGGTCCTGGCAGGTGGTGTGTTTTCCGAGATCTACTAATAAGTGGCAGTTTCTAAATCTTGGTCAATAGGGACCAATTCATTAGTGTATGCCAAAAATTAGTGAGCCAGACTCACAAGACCGTCAAGCCAAGCTTCAAAAGTAAGAAAGAGCTGAATGAGCAGCAAGAATAAATAAATAGAAGATATTCTCTACAAGGGAGTGGCCCAATATCTTTATAAGGGCAAGGTCTTAGTAACTTTAGCTCGATGCATAGTCCGTTAGGGGGAGGAAGCTCTAGTTCTTCCCCCCTTTCAATCAATCCATCCACTTCAATGGAGTAATAGTTTCATTTGTTTGATCTACTTTAGCAACTCTGATTGTTACCATGGTGGCACAACCCATTGCAATTCTTGTCGGGAGGGCGACTTTGCCAGCCTTAGGGTTTTCTCCACACATTTTAATGGGTAGTAGAGGAAGATGCAGAACTTCACATTAATGAATTCCAGAAGTTAAGTTTAACTGTTGAATTCAAGATGAGGGACACTTGATGATGTTCTTCAACATGACTTTAAAAGAACGAGCTATAGTGTGGTATCACAACCTAGAGGTTGGAACCATAACTATGATCGACTTATTCTTTTTAGCCTTTCGAAGAGAGTTTGCCCTTGAAAGGGGAGGTCAGTATTGGCTACATGTCCTTAATGTTACATGTCAAAAACCTCATAAGAATGTCTGTGGGTATGCCAAGAAACTGAAGGAGTTATTTCAAGAGGTTGCAAATCTATATTCCTATTCTAGTTGCTGCTCGGTTGCAATACTTTTTGAATGGGCTAGAATTTAACATTCAAGTGCAGTTGAGCAATGTTGCTCTTGCGGACATTGATACGGCTATTATACAAGTAGAAGAGGTAGAATCACAATTACAAGTGGCTTATGTCTCTAGGTCAAACCGAGTTTAGGGTTTGGAAATACTTAAGCATTGATAAATGGAGGTCAAGGGATGTCCATGAGTCCTCCTAATGAGAGAGGAAGCATAATTCCAAATGTGCCATGTTATCAGCTCCTCCTAGTGTGACCATGCCTATGACTAGTCAAATGACTCCACCAACTGTTGGAAGCCCCACAATAAATCCTAACATTGTTCCAGGGAATCAACATCCAATCCCTAATCAAGTGATTAGGCCAATGGAATGACATGTAGATGATCACAACTATAAGTCAAGTGCCTCAAGTGTCATTGGTGAAGTTAAGGACATGATGACACATTATATTGATATGACTAGCAAACAATATAGAAAAATTGATTTTGATGTTAATTTCCTTAAGAAGCAACAAAATTTGATAGGGAGTTAATTCCCTAAAGAGGGTGCCCCCTCAAGATTCAGCTGTAAGTGGTATGGTGGCCAACATTTCCCCTGGAATTGTCCAAATGTTAAATGTGACATATGTGAGAAGTCCGACCATTTAGCTAGTGCTTGTTGGAGTAAGATTTACTCTCTCTAGTAAGGAAGTGAATAGCCAGGTCTAGTTAATCATTGAGCGAAAGGGAATAATCTCTAGCGAGATGAAGGACCAAAGCAAATGCAACCAAATCTCATCAAGATGTACCAAAGAAGTATATTGTTCTTATAACACTTCTTCCTCTCCCAAAAAATGATTGAGGGCAAAACACACAGTGGGGATCTTTATTTCTAATGGAAAAATACACTCCTCCCCATACACTAGCTTAAACTGGGTGTGCGGAGGGCAAAACACACAGTGGGGAGCTCTATTTATAATGGAAAATAACACTCCTCCCCATACACTAGCTTGAACCGGGTGTGGCTTGTGGCTCTCTTGAATGTCGTGTTATAAGCCCACACTATCACATATAATTTCTGCTACACTTACTTTCTGATACTATCTTGGATAAGATTCCTACTAGTTTTTTATTTGTACTCTCAACCTAATCATTCGCTTGAGGCTTATATGGGGTAGTATTATTGTGCTTAATCTTTAGAGCTTCAGTTAGGTCCACTAAAACCTTGTTCAAGAAGCGTGTCTCTTGATTAGACACAATCTCCTTTGGTGGACCGAAACGACAAACAATTTTCTCCATAATAAAACTAGCCATCTCCTTAGCATTGTCCTTCACCGTTGCTCGAGCTTTAGACCACTTTGTAAAGTAGTCCATTGCTACAATAATTTACCGCTTTTGCGTAGTTGATGAAGGGTATATTGGTCCCACAAAATCAATACCCCATTTTTCAAAGGGTAACATAACCAAAATGGGAGTTAGAGTTTGCCTACGATTTTCCCTTGCATCATGTCTTTGATAGACATCACAACACTTAACATAACTGAAAGCATCTTGGAAAATCTATGGCTACCAATATCCAGCACGAAGAGCTTTTTGGGTGGTAAGCCAGCCAAAAAAATGTCCCCCACATGTTGAATCATGGCATTCCTTAAGAATAAATGGTACCTCATCGGATACTACACAATGATGATAGATATCATCTACTCCTCTCTGATAAAATACTCTTGCTATAATCAAAAAGCATAATGCTTCTTGCTTGATCTTTCTCTTTTCAGACTTCGATAAAGCAGTCCCAAATCCTCTTGTATATAGATAATGTGTTGTTGTAGCATACCAAAAAGGGATGGAAGCTGTATTGATTTTAAATAGACATTTTACATTACTTTCCTCAGCTAGAATTTCCTTTGGCTCCTTAAAATCCACAAGACATTCCACAATATCCTGCAGCTTTGGTGGCTTGCTCCTAATCTCATAATCAAACTCTTGCAAAGTGATTAACCACTTTGCTAAATGGTTGGCAGTTGCAACTTGTTCAGCAATAATCTGAGTCCTTTCACCTTTATAATGAATATTGCCTTCTCATGAAGAATATAATGCCTATATTTCTTTGTCACAAAGACCATTCCAAGGGAGAATTTCTCCATGTACATATAATTAACTTCAAATATTTCCAATTTCCTACTAGCAAAGGCAATTGGATGATACCATTTCTCCTCCCAAGTTTGAGCTAAACAAAATAATACTATGCATTGTGGCTGTTGAAAATATATAGAAAACTTCACCTCTTCTAGGTGCTTTTAAGATTGGCGCTTTTGCTAATTATTGCTTCACATCCTCAAAGGATACTTAACAGGCTTCATTCCACTCAAACGGACAATTAAAAGTTTGTCATTGGCAACACTCTTTCCGCCAGTGCATTGATAAATCTTCAATAATATCCCATTGATGATGACAGAAAGCTGTGCACATCTTTTGGAGCACACAGAGGGCTTATAGAGACTATAACCTTTATCTTTTCAAGGTCAATTGCAATACCAACTGTACTAACCACATGGCTGAGTACAACCCATAGGGTACTCCAAATACACACTTCCTAGGATTAAGAGCAATACAAAACTGTCTACAATACTCAAAACATTTCCTCAAAATAATTAGTTGTCACTCCCTTATGGTGACTGCCCTAGAGACCCAAGAGAGACACCAAGGAAAAGGGTTTTCTAATGCAAGAAAATCTATCTTGTAACATCAATAATCTTTTGTTTCATTCTTTTGATGACCAAAACAAGGAAAAGAACAAACCTTTATGCAGCAACATAGTAGGTATCTCCCACGGATTTGATAGAATCAACCATAATCTTCAAATTTTTCATAGAATCCATCAATAGAACAAGGAAAAAATAATAATAAACTATTTTTTAATGGAAATAATCACATATGATTCATTTTCATTGTCTAGTTTTCTCTCTCAATCTCTCATAGAAAGATACATTGTTTTGATAGAATTGGCTATCTCTAACTCTCTCTCTCTCTCTCTATCTCTTTCAATCAATAGTACATCATCTCCTCACTACAATACACAATAATGGTACTTAGTAATCCTTCTTAGGTCATGAATGCACCTCCCAAGAGGTATGGGAGGTATGAAAGGGCACAAGAGCCACTATAGTGTCTCTTCATAGCTCACTACTATCACTGTCAATCTAGTCTTCTCTTTAGTCTTCAACAGCTGCTTCTTCCATTTATTTTAGCTCTTTTGAACTGATATTCATCCTTTCTAAAAGTTAGAAAATTTTCCCAAAGTCACACATACATTCTATAGAACACTTGTAGAAGATCTACATAACATAACAGAATAGGAACGGAGCACAGACAGAGGCTCTATAGAAGGTCTACAGAGGGTTACAAAAGGTCATCATAGAATAGTAGATCCTCATAACTCATACTAAAATCATTCCAAACTATCAAAAAATATTCAATAAACTTTCAAAATATCTCAACCTTCATCAATCATCAATCCATGCTTCATACAAAAGAAAATCAAAACAAAACAGAAGCTAAACAGAAGGTATCATAACCAATTAGAACCTATCTAAACATCGCAGAGCTTCATTTTTCTACTAAGAATCATCATGAGCTTCCAAACTATAATCAATATCATCCAAAAAAATCTAAAACACTTTCAAAAACAACCAAACATCACTCAAAATCCGTAAAAAATCAACCATTTAGACCTCAAAAACAACAAAAATCAGTCAAAAATTCAATCTTTTTCCACTCTCAACATATCCCTACACTTAGAAAGGAAGCATCCTCGCGACCTAAGGAAAATAAGAATGTAGGTTCAGTAAAGAGCTCAATTTTGTCTTCTTTAGTATCTTTGATAATCACCCAAGCACAACCCCAACTTATCACCTGTATCTAAGAAAGAATACTAATAAAGGAAAACATCGTTATTGATTAACACATCTTATTAACAATAGAAAGTCATGACAAATTCGTAAAGGATATAAGAGGATCCTCTCATCACGTAAAAAGTAATACATCACAAACACAAAGCAACCATCTGAATGGCACTTCCAAAAAATATATATCATTAAGAAGCATAGAAGATACATTCAGGGGTATTAGTGAAGATGATCCCTCTTGAAAGCTTGATGATTACGAAAGCGATCCATGGATAAAGACTCATCTACAAAAGGTTTTGGAGGATTCTGAAAGAATTGAAGGCAGCACATCCATTCTAGCAAAACAAGGTATCTGCTAGATAAACAAAGGGCATGAAAATATAGGACATCCAATTGTTGGGAATCAATGTTCACATTGACATTCATACAAATCTTGGGAATGGCCTTTTGATCGTTATGGAAATGCCTATGCATATATGCTAGGTACCAAGCAAAATGGAATGTCAATCTCACTAGAGGATCAAGAGATTGTGAATATTGTTGGGAAAAATGGAGAGAATTTTGGTATGCTTGACTAGTAGTTGTCCAGTCCCATGGAATTAATGGCCAATTAATCTGTGGTCCCGTGAGAGAATCAGTAGAGCTCCATCCTCTTCTTCTTGGAATCCGCTGATCAAATCCTTCATACCCACTAACCAACTGAGGGGGTTGAGAAATAGAAGTGGCAGGAGATGGAAGAGGAATGAGTAAAAGAGGATGAAGAGATGGGTAGAAAAACTCATAAAATGAGGAATAAGCTAAAGAAGAATTAGCTAAAAATTTAGGTGAATCGGTTAGGAAAGGTGTTAATTGATAAATAGAAAAAGTAGAAGGTATATGGATAGATGGGGAAGGACAAGGCGGAGAAGGGAAAAAACTCGATCTTCAATGAAAGAACAATAGGTAAAGATTGGAATTTAAGGAAAACCTTGAGGTTGGAAAATGAGAGATAAGATGGCCGCCGCTGAGTTGGATTGATAAAGAAAAAAATAAGCATCATAGCAATGGGCCATTTGTTGATAATACAATAAGCTAGGAACAGAGGGACCTAAAACAAATCGTCAATGGTAGGCATCAAAGAAGGATGAATCAAAGATATGGTTCTTAGAAATATAAGCTAAAATATCCACCCTCAGTTGGTTAGTGTTCTACACATGAGTAGAGGCTGCATTCTGTTGTTGGTTCAAGACTACAGAATCAATCATTGAATGCCATAAAGTGTCAGGGAAAGTAGCCACTTTAGAAGAATAGCACTAGAACATTTCATCTATCCCCAACTCCAAATGGTTGACATATAAGGCAGCTTGTAAGACCACATCCCCTATATACCAAGCTAGATCTACATCATCTGGAATTAACAAATCACCTCGTAGATACATATAAGACAACATCATGGTATCCGTCGTCACAGAATCTTCAAAGAATATACAAACAACTTCTCTCAGAAAATCAAAAGACTAGGCGCCACTCCAACCATCCTCTAGAAGAGGGAGATCCATCGTTGAGAGATTAATATAGAAGGCTAACTTCTGCAGCTGATAGTGGACAAAAAAGGACTGGCCGAGAGGAACATACTCCTGAAATTTCTCAAATGTAGACCATAATAAATCCATTCTGGACTGCAATATTTCCACTTTAGCTTGAAACAAGAGACATAATGTGACATGTCTCTGGAGAACTACCAAGTCCTGCTGAGATATAGAAGGAATCATGGGGACATTGGGACTTGGAGGGATAGACTGTGATTGTGCCAATTGGTCCTTCAACTGTTTAATCTGGGAAGCTTGGGATTCCATTGTATTGTGAGTAGTCTACAAAGCTGACAGTTTCGTATCCAGAAGAGTCTTAAACTATTGAGCTTCTTTGGATATTTTCTCTTTCTCTTACAAAACTCTAGTGACCTTTGACTGAGCTTCTGCTAACTGAGTTTTCAAAGAAGATATTTCTTCTCTCTAGGTCTCAATCATTTGTGTCTACTGCTCCATCTGCTTAAATAAATTGGAAAGAGTGTCTTTAGCAGAGGCTAGCTCTATGGTTGTCGTATGCATCTAGTCTTTGGATTGCATCAATTCTTCATAGAAAGAAGAATATAACTGTTGAACAGACAAGTTGTCACTGAGAGTTCAATAGAACTCTGGATGTCAATACAAAGGAAAGGAATGTCATCCCCTGTCACTAAGCTATTTAGCGAAGGAACTAATGTATCTAAAGAACCCTCTCAATGTGCCCTGAATAAGTTGTTGCATGTGAGGTAGATAGGGAGGTCACTTCCAGAGGTAGCAGGAACTGACGCTGAAGGAATGACTAGTGGAATTTTCTCTGCTATACACTTCAAGCGCTTCCACTGAATGACCAATAGAGGAGGGGAGTTAGTATCCTCTATGTCAATGGGTTCTGAATCTTCTAAAGGTGGAGGGAGTGGATCAGATGGAGGAGGTGGAACACCCTTCTTAAGACCTGAATATGTCAAGAAAGCATATAAATATGAATCATAGATTACATTGGCAACATTCGCTCTAGTCATCTTGACAAAATGCTGGTCCATATTTGTAAGAAGGTAAGTACTCCAATCAATGGCAACCCCTTTTAAAACCATTCTAGAGGCTGTGAAGAGCTCCTTGGACAAATAGTGAGGTAATGTCTTGGCAGGCATGAACCTGCCCTAGAGAAATTGGCAGACTAGCTTCCAGAGAGGATCAATGATCATTGAGAAAGACACTCGCGAAGTGTTAATCACATTCTTGACATCAAGGACCTCTTTAGTCTGCTTTTGTAACAACTTGAGGATCTCTTCATTTGAGAATAATTGTCTGGATGTGACAAAGGGTTCTCCTTTTTAGGGAAGAGACAAAGCCTTTCCTAACCCTCTAGGTGTCAGGACCATAGAAGTACCACTAGCCAAGCCCGATTTCTTACTATATGACGCAAGAAACTCAACACAAAGGGCTGGATCATTTGGAATCAGAGGGAGTGAAGCAACCACAAAACATGCAAGGCCAGCTTTCGTAATAGACTCAAAAGTCAGTAGGGAATAATAATCCCTATTGACTAATGGGACATACTGAATAGGGGAGGAGGAGCTTGAGGTGCCATTCAGATGGAATATATACACACACACCACACACACAGACAATCATAGTGAATGCCTGCAAAACAACAAAATATCTATATTAAAAAAATCGACCAAAATAAACATGCACAAACATGGCTAACTGACTGACCACCCCAAACAATCCACATCCTAGAAAAAATTCGGCATGACCCCTACCCATATGCAGCTGAAAGCTTCATGCTATGCAACAAACATGCACCCGAGACCCCGTATCAAGTAGAAAAGAAAACTAGAGACCGCATATGTAATCATATCATACAATCAAACCATAATACCTCAATAACCTTCTCAGAACATAACCAAAACTTCGGTAAGCGATGACAGCTCAAAAGACTGCATGTGCCCATCCCATGAAACATATTTATTGAAAAGGAAAAAAAGTGTAGTGAGGGGAATGATTTTAGTGAAGGGTTCGTTTTAATAAATTATTTACAATGGTTGAAATTTTATTAGGTTATAAACCTTAATAAGAAAACAACAATTCATTTTTAAATTGTTAGTTACAATTTATTAATGTGAAATGGTACTTTTAACGAATCCCAAACTTTGATACCCTGACTCAGGTCTCTAAATACATATTCATTGATTAAAAATTAAGTGTATATTTAGCACTTTTTATGTAGTACGTGCATTTGTGACAGTGGATTTTTTTAAATTAAACTTAGGTGTGTCTATAGTGCACAAAGCGCGTGCTAAGTGAATGGCAGCTTGTTTTAATCTATTAGAAAAAGGTGTATTTGGCACGAGTGCATGTGCCATGGTGGTGTTTAGGATTCATTTTAAGAATTAACTGTGAATTTTGGGTAGTGAAAAATAAAAAATAGGAAGGAAAAAAGAAAAGTACCTAGAAGTGGGTATGTGTGTATGCAATGAAATGGAATGGGCACGTCTCAATCCCAAGATACAAGTTAGTAGTTCAAAAAGGAAAAAAACCACAAACTGAAAATGATGTGACACGTTAAGGCAAGGTTAGTGGAAGTATATTTGTTTGATGTGCATGATTTTTTTTGTTGTGTTTTTTTAAATAAATTATTTTGAAAAGTGATATTCGATGTTTGTTTGTTTGTTTTTTTAAATATGATTAAAATAGGATAAATGGGACACATGAATATGTTGTAAATTTTTATGGTGAGGTTTCAATAGTCCACCATGAGTGAAAACTAGACCATCAAGTTTCAACAATATTTTTGGATTTATCCAATATTTCTCAGCTTATTTTTAGAATTGAAAATGATTTTTCCATGAATTTAGGTATTGAATTTAGCATTTTTACCTTAAAATAATAGTTAGACCATTTGGCAAAGCATTTTCAACATATGGAATATTTTAGAAATATTCAAATGAGTTGGTGGAATTTTTTGATTTTTTTTGGAAATTATTTTTGATTATTTTTTATCTTTTAATGAATTTTTTTAATTTTCAATGGATTTTGAAGGATTTTTAATATTTGTAATTTTTCTACAATTGATTTTTTTCATTTTAACTAGGAAAATAAACTAGAAAATTTCCCAATTTGGTAAAGGATTTTAAAGCTATTTTTCTATTTGTAATTAAATTTTTATGATTTTTAAGAAAATTTTAGGATCCTAGGTGTTTTCTCAGGTTTTTAATTAGGTTTTGAAATTAAAATAAGTATTCGTGGCTGCGTGTGAACAGCTACCTGGAAACGACTAAGCATGCACCATTGCACAAACAAGTCCGGATGTGCGTCCTTATGCGTGAACACTCTAGCAGCTCACGAACACACAATCACGCCTCTACGCCTGTGCGTGACTACCTTTGTTTCTCGCGTAGGGCCCATGAATGGAGCGGGGTGGGAATAGGGACTATGAGGCCATTGGGGGAGAATGGGAGTTGGGGAGGGCTTAATTGTAAGAAGCTGGGAATAACGATTTAGTGTAAAAAATAATATTGATATTATGCCATGTCACACTGACATTGGCATAAAAGGAGAGGACATGTAATTTTTCATATCTTTTGACACATTAATACAATTACTACCCTTCTTTCCCATCTTGCTCACAGCTTCCATGGCTTCTCTTTCTTTCTTGTCTTTCTCTCTCCAATTCTAGTTTTTCTCTCTCCACATCACTCTCTTTTTCTCTCTTCCTACAGTCTTTCTCTCTCTTCTGCAATCTTCTCTCTTCTCTTTCTCTCTCTCTAGTTCTCTCTCTAACAAGTGGTATCAGAGCATTGGTCTTTTATCCATTTTTCCCTCTATTTTAAGTCCTATTTTCTTCCATCAAAATCAATTTCAGACAAGTACTTGGTAAAGATATTGACTGGTGAAGTGTTGCAGACCATCTACAGTTGATAAGAGACTACATTTGGAGATCTCTAAGGTCAGATATGGCGGAGGATAGCTAAAGTGGCAGGTCGTCATCAAATTTCATGCAAAAATGGAGGTAACTAGGATAAAGGAGAGTTAACCGGGCTTAGTTTGGGATAAAACTATGGTTACTTTTCAAAAGAGGTCTTCCTTTCCTCTTTCTCCACAAGCTTCCATAGAGTTCTTCAGCTGAGATCTTCTCCTTATTCACTGATCCTTGCTCTCCTTCAACAATGGCTTGTATAATGGCCTTCTAGGCATTAAATGCTATGGTGGATTTTGAAGAATTCTTCCATCAATGGGATTGGAGCTGACATCTATCATCTTCTTCAAGCTTAATCAAGGTATTTCTTTCACTTAATCTTTGAAATCTCTCAATAATTCACTTGCTAATGCTTTTCCACTTGTTGATGAGAGATTATTGATCAATTAATTCTCTGAATTGATCAATAGATCAGAGATTAGTGTTATTCCTCATTAATCTCAGCCTATTCCATTGAATTTCAGTATTGATTTAATCATAACTTCATCATAGATATCATTTACCAAGTTTGATGCATAACCTTGACTTATTTTGGTTGAATTCTTTTGCCCAAGCTGAAATATTATACAAGGGTAAGTCCTAAAGCAATCAATGAGTAACTAAATTGCATTGGTACGACCCTTTCCCTATCCAAATTTTCCAAATTTCATTCAATTGTATCTCATGAAAAGGACCGAATGAATATTCCAGCAATGCATTTTATACTAATTGATTAGAATAGAATGCCATTGCCATGTTGATATACCCACCGAGGAAAAAGGTGGATGCCAAGGGAGATAGTGGGACAAAAGAGAGGTGACCCTCCCTCACTATCAAAGATCCCGAAGGGGTGCAACCAATTGACCCGGGGGGACTTTGCCCACCTTTCGATGATTTGGAGCCCGTGTATGGAGCCTGTCATACCGTTTTATCCCTCACACAGGTACATCGAGTGGAGAATTGAATAAAGAAGAGTTTCCAAAGGCTCAAGTATCTTTAGGATCAAAACAAGGTAAGAGAGGGATTTTACAGGGCACTACAGGGCATTTACAAGTTGTCACAGGTACACCCTTCATTATTGAAGTATAGGCGTAGGTACTACAAGGTACCCACAGGTCCTACTCAACCTTCTACAAGGTTTGGTAACCATTTGGGGTTACTATTTTACCTTACATGGTCAAAATAGGGCATTTACAAGTCAAAATAGGGTGCATGCCTGGATAGTTAAGGCTCAGAGATTGAGTTGCCGGATTTTCTGTCCTAAATTTGTTATAGCTATAGCTCATCTCAAAGAGAGCATTCTTGGCTTCGGTTTAAACTAAAAAAATTTAAAATCGAAGTTCCCTAGCAAAAGTTATAGCCATTTTTCTGGCGGGGGTATTGCAGGACTGCACTATTATGGCAGGGCATAAGGGTAAAAATAAGGTCCAGGATGATTATGCTCAGAAAATCATGGATTCCATGTTGGATGATGTACCTCAAGAGAGCCCCAAAGAGCCTCAACAACAAGGGGAAATTAGTATACTCATTGATACCTTGTGTATACATGAACAAAGACATAGAGAACGTCATGAGGCCCTATTATCAAGAATGGAGCAAATGGTTTTGTGTACTAATCAAATAAAGTCTTCCATTGAGAAGTTAGTAGATTCAACAACTCAAACAAAGGCTTATATTGACAAGTTGGTAGAATCTAGTGCCCAAATTATGGCTCAATTCTCCCAATGGATGCTGATGCAAATGGGATCTAAAGAAGCTAAGGAGAAAGCCTATTCAAACAGTGAGCCTTTAGTCCCACTTCAACCATCTAACCAAAATGGTCATGGTCATGGTCATGGGATTATTGGACAAAGAGGCATCCCAAATAGGCAACATGAAGTAGGTGAGACTTCACAAAGGCATTATGACTATTTGGGCAGCTAACTCTCAAGCTTTTGGCCTGAATACTCAACTTCCTAGGGGTCCTCTACCAACAAGAAGATTGCATAGTGGTTCTCAGCCACATATTGGGAGATTTCCATCTCAATTTGGGGGTTCAATGCATGGTACTCATGATCAATCTATTTTGGGACAGCAATCATTCCATGAAAGAGAGCTAAAAGACAAGATTGTTTTAGCCAAGTTTAATGGTTAGTCATCTTCACCATTTGATTTAGAGGAGTGGACCTCTAAGATGGAATCTTACTTTGACCCCAAAATTGATGACATGAAGATTCATTTTGCTTTTTTGTATTTGGAGGGATTTTCCCATACTTGCTGGAGGTATATAAAAAGGAAAAACATACTTGTAGAGAATTGGGAAGCTTTCAAGGCACTTATGGCTGAAGTATTTGTCTCCCCTCTTGAAAAAGAGAAATTGGTACGGAGATGGTATAGTTTGGAACAAAGAGGCCTAAGTGTAAGAGAGTACACTAACCAATTTCTCAACCTAACCATGTATATAGAAAGCATCTGTGATGAGGCTAAGCTCCACAAGTACATATATGGTTTAGAGCCATCTTTATCAACTGATGTCATGGCACAAACCCTGCTTTTCTCTTTACAGCTATTGAGCTTGCAGAGCACTATGGAAGAAAATATAGAATAGAATCTTCATTTCAGCCTAGTTTTGGACAGCCAAGGACTGTTTTTAAAGAGGGACAAGTTGTTAATACTTATGGCAACAATCATGTGCCCAATGGGAGCTTAAGGGTGACAACTTATCCACCATTCAATGCTTCTAGACCTCAAAGTAATTTCAGGACAATAAACAGTCCTAGAGTTGACTTCAAACAAGGGGACAACAAGCCTAAATCCATTTCAGCCTAAATCCTAAGTCCATTCCTATGGATCTTTACAAAGAAAGAAAGGAGAAAGGCTTATGTTTCAAGTGTGGGGAAAAGTATACACCTGATCATGCCTCAAAGTGTGTATATAAAAATGTTAAACCCAAGCTTCCAAGTATGTTAGTCTTTGAGGATCTTGAAGATGAGATGGATGAAGCCAATGCAATTGCACTCAATGCTCAAAATGAAGATCTTGAGGAAGAAGTTGGGCAAGAGTATTTCTATGATCCAACTGACTCCTTTTCGTTTGATCCAGGTGTAAGTGTTCATTTTCATCCAGGTGGGACTTGTAATGACACATTTCCTGCCACTAGTTGTTCTATTTCCATGGATTCTTGGACAAGATCTAAGAGCCCTAATACACTTCTTATGAAGGTTAACATTCACGGAAAGGCAGTATTCATTCTGATAGACAATGGCAGTACCCATAGTTTTGTGAATAAGTCCATTATGGACAAGATGAATTGTATTCCCATAGATTTACAACAGTCCATGAGAGTTCAAGTGGCCAATGGTGAAGAAGAAATCAACACATAGATATGCCTACAGATTTCTTTATAGTTGGCTGAAAATTTTGAAGCAAAAGTAAACCTGATTACTTTGGAAATGGGGCCTATAGACATCATAATTGGTTGTGATTGATTGATGACATTAGGCAAGATCACTATGGATTTCTTATAGTTGTACATGGAGTTTATCTTCAATGGACAACTCATTCATTTATAGGGAATTCTTAGTAGATCAAATTTTCATCTTATTTCCATTTAACAAATCAAAAGGGAGTACAAGAGACGCTCACAAATATTTGTTGTGCATTTAAATAAAGAGATGCAAGATCAGCCCAATAATTCAGCAAACCATCCAGCCTTGACACCTCTTCTTGAGGAGTAGAGGGATTTGTTTGAGGTGCCTACTTCATTGCCTCCCAAGAGAGTAGTAGATCACCCTATTAATTTGGAGCCCAACTCAAAGACAATAAATAAGCCACCTTAGAGATTATCTAAGTGCAAGTGAGAGGAAGTAGCCAAGAAAATCAAGGAACTACTTGAGATGGGATTCATTGAACCAAGTTCTTCACCTTATGCATCTCCAGTTCTGTTAGTAAAAAAGAAAGGTGGATCTTTCAGAATGTGCATTGACTACGGGGATCTTAATAAGATCACAGTGAAGAATAGGTATTCAATACCCATGATTGATGATTTTCTTGATGAGCTCAAGGGGGCTTGATTCTTTACGAAGATTGATTTGAGGTCAGGGTATCATCAGATTCGCATGCGAGAGGATGATGAAGTCAAGACTACTTTCAGGGTTGATCGAGGGCTCTATCATTTCTTAGTGATGCCATTTGGGCTTACAAATGCTCCAACTACCTTCCAGAGCTTGATGAATAAGATTTTATGCCGTTCATCTTTCAGTTTGTCTTGGTGTTCTTTGATGACATTCTTATCTACAGTAATACTTTACAGGATCACTTGGCACATATGAGGAGGGATTTTTATGTATTGAGACATCACATGATTTTTGTTAAGGAGAAGAAGTGTTCTGTCATGCAGACTGAAGTGGAATACTTGGGACATATTGTTAGTGAAAAAGGAATGCAGGCTGATCCCAAGAAGGTATAGTGTATAAAAGATTGGCCAACACCCACTACTACTACCTCTCTTAGAGGATTCCTTGGTTTATCTTCATTCTATTGCCGATTCATCAAGCATTATGCAACTATTGCAGCTCCTTTGACTAATAGGTTGAAGAAGGAGGCTTTCTTTTGGGATGTTATTGCAGATAGTAGCTTCAACCAATTCAAGGGACTCCTTACCTCTATTCCTATCTTAGTATGCCCAAACTTCTCTAAAGAATTTACCATACAGTGTGATGCTAGTAGACGTGGCATTGGGACTGTTTTGTTACAAGAGCATGGAGTGATTGCCTTTGAGAGTCGTAAGCTTACATATAAAGAAATGGCCATGAATGTTTATGACCAGGATATGTTGGCTATCTTGCATGCAATTAAAAAATGGCACCATTACTTGTATGGCAGTTGATTCAGAGTACACAGTGATCATTGGGTTCTTAAGTATTTCCTTACTCAATCCAATCTTACTTCTAAGCAATATTGGTGGGTAGCTACAATATAGAATTATGATTTTGACATCACTCATATGAGGGGCAAAGACAATATAGTGGTTGATTCTCTTTCTCCTATGTGGGCTTGCAAAGTTTAAGCTATGACTGAATTGCATAATGATTGGTGGATTGAAGAACTAGAGGAGGCTTATCTTTTGGATGAAGAATTCAGCCATCTTTTTCAAAAATTACAGCAAGGTCTTATGAAAGAAAACTCACATTATCAGTTCAAAAATGGCATTACTTGGTTGAAAGGCAAGATTGTCATTCCTTCTACCTCTTCTTTTACACGGAAAATTATGGAGGAACTATATTCTTCTCCTTTAGCTGGACATTTAGGAGTTTTCAAGACCTATGACACGATCATCAAAAGTTTATATTGGAAAGGGCTGTGGAAAGATATCAAGGACTTTGTCATGAAGTGTATGACTTGTCAGCAGAATAAGAACAGCACCCATAAGCCAGGAGGTTTGCTACAGTCATTATCTATTCCTATAGGTAAATGGGCTCATATTACTATGGATTTCATTACTGCCTACTAGCAAGAAGGGATGGAATAGTATATATGTGGTGGTAGATAGACTCACCGAGGCATCCCATTTTATTCCAACCAAAATCCAGTTTACTGCCTCTCAAGTGACCAGTCAGTTTATGGAGCAGATTTTTAGACTACATGGATTACCGCAAGTGATTGTTCATGATAAGACTCAAAGTTTATTGCCTCTCAAGTGGCCAGTTAGTTTATGGAGCAAATTTTTAGACTACATAGATTATCACAAGTGATTGTTCATGATAGAGACTCAAAGTTTATGAGTAACTTTTGGCAGACGGTATTTACATCTATGGGCACTAAATTGGCTCCATCTACAGCCTATCATCCACAAATTGATAGATAGATAGAAAGAGTTAATAAATGGTTGGAAACTTATCTTCACCTTTCTCCTATGATGTCCAAACTTCATGGGATTCTTGGTTACACTTGGCTGAGTTTTCTTATAACAACTATACCCACGCTAGTATTGGAGTTTCACCCTTTGAGGCTTTGTATGGTTACAAGGGCATCTTTAATGAAAGGATCAATCCTCATGGAAAGGAAGTGTTAGAAAGAATGCAAACCCTTCTTCAGCAATGCAAGATGAATCTTAGAAAAGCTCAAGACCAAATGAAGATGTATGCTAATGAGAAGAGGCGGCCTTTAGAGTTCCAAGGAGAGTTGGTCTTACTAAAGGTGCCCAAGTCTAGGTACTCTACATTAAAAGATGGATCTAGTAATATGCTTGCTCACAGGTTTTATGGCCCCTACTGGATCTTTAAGCGCATTGGAGACTTGGCATATAGATTAGAGCTTCCCTCTTCCACAAAGATTCACAATGTCTTTCATGTTAGTCAACTCAAGCCTTTTTATGGTGATCCAGTGGATATAATTGATGAGTTGCCACCTACTGATGAAGAAGGTCTTATTTAGTACATCCCAAAGGTTGTTATAGGCCAGCATGAGAAGAAGCTTTGATATTGTTCTATCATGGAATATTTGATCAAATGGACAGGTTTACCACCTGAGGAAGTTTCTTGGAGGAATGATTCTATATTGGATGAGTTTCCTTTCTTAAGGGATACATTAGTGGCTGGAGCCTATTGATTATGGAGCTAGTTATGGTGCATACATGATCAGGATGGCACACTATTTTAGAACAATTTTTATCGTGCATAATTTTCATAATTTAGCTATCTACATGGGCTTAAAGTACTCTTCAAGAGCTCCGTTTTGATATATGGCACACCTATTGAGTATTGAAATGACTTGTTTTTTGGCAGTTTTTTGTTGTTTTTGAGAGCTGAATGGTTGATTTTATGAGATGATTGATTGGTTTGGAAGTGGTTTGAGAGTGTTTTGGATGATATTGATTGTGTTTTGGAAGTTCATGATGATTATTAGTGGTTCTGTGATGTTCTGTATAGCTTCTGTTTTGTTCTGATTGTCTTCTATAAGGAGGGATGGAGTATTAATTGATGAAGATTGAGATCTTGTGAAAGTTTATTGAATAGTTTTTGAGAGTTTGGAATGTTTTGAGTAAGAGTTATGAGGTTTTGATAACCTTCTGTAACCTTCTGTAGGTCTTCTGTAGAGCCTCTGTCTCTGTTCTGTTCTGTTCTGTACTGTAGCTGTTCTGGTATTGTTCTGTGACTGTTCTGTATGCTTCTGTATGTGTTCTGATGGATGAGAGTGTAGCTTGGGAAATTTTTCTAGCCTTGGAAAGAGGTGAATACATGTGCAAAAGAGTTGAAAGAAGTAGCTACTGAAGACTCAAGTGAAGACTGGAGTGAAGTGACAGTAGTGAGCTATGAAAGGACATTGTAGTGGCTCTGGTGACCCTTCATATTAGACATACCTCTTGGGAGGGGTATCCACGACCTAAGAAGTATTATTGAGAGTGATTTTTGAGAGATTGTAGTGAGGATATGATGTATTATTGATGGAGAGAGAGAGAGAGAGAGTCAGAGATAGCCAATTCTACTAAAATAGAGTGATTGTATATGAGAGATTGAGAGAGAAGACTATGAAGATATTAAAGATAAATACTATGTGATTTATTTCCATTCAAAGATGGTGTATTCCTTTGCTTTCTTTGTTATATTGATGGATTTTGTAAAGATATTGAAGAATATGGTTGATTCTATCAAATCCGTGGGAGATCTACATGATGCTGCATGAAGATTTGTTGTGCCTGTTGTTCTTTTCTTCATTGTGATCATATGAAACATAATAAACAAGCTTGTTGATGTTACAAGATAGATTTTCTTACAAGAGAATTCCCTTTTCCTTGGTGTTCCTCTTGGGGCTCCATGTTTTTGGTGTGCAACCGGGGAAGCTTGCCATCAACAAGCATCAGAAGAGGCTGAAAATGAAGGAAAGGGCATTGCCAAGAAGAGAAGAATACAATGGATGTTTGTAAAGTTCCTTCTTCCACTGAAGAGTTGGAATTTCTCATAATCAAAGCCACTTTCCACAAGAAGTTCATCCCACAATGGCGGAAACACATCACCATCATGATGCATGCTCTATTTGGTGGACAGTTTCCTCTTCCTGTTGAAGCAGCAGAAACTTGCATCTTGGTGGCAAACTGTTTGGGAATAAACTGAAGAGCAGAAACAGAGAGAATGACCATACATGGAAGATTTGGAATTCATTGAGAAGTTTTCAGAAATCATCATGTGGGAGATTGTGAAGAAGCTTCAGGAGTCTTGGCCTGTAGAGGTTCACAGAGACAAGAAGGAAAAGAGTTGGAATTTGTTCGTGGATGGTCAACAGCAAGATACATGGGATGCTTGGTGCACTGATAATCTTCTGTTTGTTCAATTAGCAACCCACTGGAAGTTGGTAGACATATTTTTTTTCACAACCTACACTATTGAAACCATCAGAAGCTGGCATTACTATGATGATGGCACCACCACAATGCTCAGACGTATGCATTTTGATACCTTCAGAACCGAATACCTTCCTCTGTGCAGTGGCATGAAAGCAGAATTCAGGGACGTTGAAAAGGAAGAAGTAGAATAAATGTTGGCAAGACAATCCTCCAAAGACTGAAGCCTTCTGTTAACCCTCTGTGGAGCACTAACAATATAGTGGAGCCAACCCCTTGATGAATGACGCAATAAAGAGGCAAGTGTTAGAACAAGTCCAGAGGTACGTGAGAAGAGAGAAAGTAAAAATCAAGGATGAGAACGAGCTTGCAGCGGAAGCCGCCTTTGACGCCCTTGCGGAACTCTTTACAGAAGTCCCAATGGCACATCAAGCCCTTCCTCCTCCTGTCGGAGGTCCACTTCCAAGCCAGATCCGTCCTAGAAATATTGATGACAGGCCAGCGAATGTAGTTCCATTGCTAGTTTTTAAGGGAGAGTACAATGAAGACCCTGATCTTCATGTAGAAGAGTTTATGGTAACGTGTGTGGCTAACAATGCTAGAACCCCTGAGCATTGATTAGCAATATTCCCCGCCACTTTCAAGGGCGCGGCGTTTCAGTGGTATGAGAGACAAGCAGTAGGAACTTTTGGCACATGGGACGACCTGAAGTTAGCCTTCCTCACTAAATTCAAGCGTGAAGGTTTTGAAGAGCAGATGCGAGAGGAATTTATGAATTTAAGTTAGTCCTCTGGAGAAAGAGTAGAAGCTTATGTCTCACGAATGGAATCCATCCTGAAGAGATGGACTAACCATAATCTAGATGATGGCATTCAGAAGGGGGTGTTTCTCAGAGGATTACAACCAGAAGTCTGTAAGTTTGTGGAGCTGCAAAGACCAGCCACACTGCAAGCTGCAACAGAAGGTGCAAGACTGTACGATGAAGTGGAAGCTAGATTAGCGATGAATACAGGAAGAGGAGTCCTACCTCCTCTAATGCCAGGAATGATGTACCCACCAAATGCAGTCCCACGGACTGTCCCCTACCCTTACCAACAGATGCCCCCAGTATCATAGTACAGTGCACCAAATCCACAGTGGCCACAATCCATGCCTCAAATGATGGTTCAATCACAACAACAATGGTCCCAACCAATTTCCTCAATGCCAAATCAGCAACAGTGGAACCCTACCAACTAGATCCAACAGCCAAAAGTTCAAACAGGAGCTCTGAATCAGAATCAGAACAGAGACCCCTCTGTACCAGCCCAATGGGTTTATGCAGTGATTACAGAGACTTCTCAAAACCCTCCTGCTAGTGCATCAAGAGGAGAAATCTTGAAGGACTACTTATCCAACTTAGTTGCAAACATCAAAATTACAGAGCAGCTACAGACGTTGAAAGTGAATACCGCTAGCATATCCAACGTTGCAGGACCAGGAAGAGATGTCATGCGGTCAAATACTTGGTGTGGTAAGTGTCATCAAGTAGGCCATTTAGCCACTAAATGTACACAAAAACCAACCATTCTTGGAGCCTTCTGTTCCTACTATTTGCGGAAGAACCATACAGAGGACATTTGCTCTCTGAAGGAGATGCATGATAGGAGAAGGAAGGAAGAAGATGCAAGATTCAACTTGCTGGAATCACAAGTGGCAAAAGAAGTTCCTATGATGCCTCTGTTGGAAGAAAGAGGAAAAATGAAAATGGGTGTTGCCCCATTCCCTAACCGATTAGAGAAGCCAGTGGATCCTATTACGGAATATGATATTGTCAGAGATCTAGATACCTTTAAACCAAACCTCACATTTCGACAATTATTGATGTTGTCTCCCAGTTACCGAAAAAGGTTCAAAAGTATACTGACAAGAAGACGTGGATTAAGGATTGCTCCCTCAACAGCAACAAAGTGTAACAAAGCTCCAGAGCCTGTCAAAGAAGTGGACGTAGCTAACGCCTTCCTAGATCCGGGTACCCCAAAGACTGGCGTGTGGATTGAAGGCTGCTTCATTGCAAATGTACTGATTGATGGTGGTTCATCAGTGAACATTATGACGGATGTGACAATGAAGGATCTAGGCTTACAAGGTGTGCAACCCACCCAATGGCTCATCAGACTGGCGGATCAGAGTAGAATCAAGCCTTGGGGTATTCTCCCATATGTGAAGACTACAGTGGCTGGGAAAGATTATTGGCTAACCTATCTGGTGGTGAAGCCAAACTCTTATGGTACATCCTACCCTCTGTTAGTGGGCAGACCATGGCTTTTTGAAGTTAGAGCAAGGACAGATTGGTTCAAAGGAACCATGACCTTGGGTAGAGGACCCAACAAAGTGGTGTTGAAGTTATATGGTTCTCAAAAAGGACATGGATCCACCTCCTTGGAATTATCTTCTGACTCCCCTAATGAGGTTACAGATGGAACATCAGCAGACGAAGATGCTGTCAAATAGATCCTTCCCAAGAAAACAGTGGCACGTTCCTTAACAGTGGATACTGTAAGCCGACTCCCAAAAGATGAAAAGCCATTATCAATGGGTGAATACTTCCTGCCTGAACCAGGAACGATTTCCGAAATCATTTTTGACAGTGAGATAGAAGCATGGATGTACTGCTCTCCCTATTACATGGCCATAGCAGAGCCAGAGACAGAGGCAGAAGATGAAATAGAGAACCTGTTCTTCTCTTACAGAGCTCCTACAGAGACAAAGATAGAGACAGAAGAGGATGGATATGATATGGACGAAGAAGGTTATGAAAGTGAGCCAGAAGAATCTATCCCTCCTGCAGAGGATACATTTGGAGAAGAAGTTTTGAGAAGCATTAGAAGCAGACGAGCTCATGCTATAGGACAGAATGATGATGGTACCATTTGGTCTGGTAAATGGATCTTCTCATATGCAAAATCTTTATAAGACATGGGTTAAGAGGAACAAGCCGTCTTTCAGCAGTGGCTCATGCCGTCCTAACTCATCTTTGCCAAGAAAAGATGATGATGATACACCGTGCCAACAAGCACGAGTCCCACAAATCCAACAGGCATCAGAGGTTCCCTGTTATGTGACGTTCTTGGATGTGTCATCAGAAGATGAGTCTTCCAGCCAAGAGGTAATTAATTGTGAAACCAAACCCGAAACGGCTCTAATCCCATTTCAACATCTCAAGGAGCAAATTAAGTCTCCACCTAAAGAAGAAGTTGGGTCTAGTGGGACATCAGAAGAGGACATCACTTCCTTGAAGGAGTTGGATCTGTATCCAAAAGCAGTCCGTGGGACCTTCATCCGTGAAGTAGAAGGTGAAAGGCAGTTAACCTTTGTGGATGCAGAAGGCATTGAACGCCACTTGAAGGTGGGTAGCAGCCTCCCAGAAGAGGAGTTGTCAACCTTGTACAACTTGTTGAAAGAAAATTTGGAAGTGTTTGCATGGTCCTACAAAGACCTAAAGGGGATTGATCTCACAATATGTCAGCATCATATTGACTTGGAGCCTGATGCCAAGCCCGTACGGCAACGACAAAGGCGAATGAACCCGAATTATTCCACATTGGTGAAAGCAGAGCTGCTGAAGCTTCTGGAAGCCGAGTTCATCTATCCAGTGGCAAATAGTGAATGGGTTTCACCCATCATGGTTGTACCCAAGAAGAATAGCAAGCTTCGTATATGTGTGGGTTTTCGTAGTGGCAGGACATGAGCTTTATTCCCTTCTAGATGGATTCAGTGGATATAACCAAGTCCAAATCGCAAAAGATGACCAATCCAAAACAACCTTCACCACAGAATGGGGGACCTACGCTTACTGAGTGATGCCATTTGGACTCTGTAATGCCCCTGCTACTTTCCAGCGAGTCATGATGGCCGCATTCCAAAATCATCTGCACGACTTTATTGAGGTATATTTGGATGACTTCTGTGTCTATAGTTTGACCAATGCCGGGAGTATGGGATTTCCCTCAACCCCGACAAATGAATTTTTGGGGTCTCTTCTGGAGTCCTGTTGGGCCACATTGTCTCTGCACAAGGGATATCAACAGACCCTGCAAAGATCGAAAAGATTGCAGCCCTGACCGCACCCACCAACCTCAAACAGTTGAGGGGATTCCTAGGCCATGTGGGTTACTACAGAAGGTTCATAGCCCATGTCACAACAAAGGCAACCTCCTTGCACAAGCTTCTGAGGAAAGATGCAGAGTTTACTTGGACGGAAGAATGTGATAAAGCCTTCCACACTCTGAAGTAGTGTCTGATCGAGGCACCCATTCTTCAACCTCCTGATTGGACGAAAGAGTTCCATGTACATACTGATGCATCTATTGAAGGCTTAGGTGCTGTCCTATGCCAGAAGAGCTCCTCAAAGCTGGATCAACCAATCTATTATGCAAGCCGAAAAGTCACTGATAGGGAACGGAACTATATAGTGACAGAGGTGGAGTGCTTGGCAATGGTGTTTGCCCTAGAAAAGTTTCACCACTACCTCTTATTCACCCACTTTAAGTTTTATGTGGATCATGAGGCCCTATCCTTCCTGATGAACAAAGCATATGTGAAAGGACGAATGATGAGATGGCTCCTTCTATTCCAGGAGTTTGACTTTGAGGTGATTACTAAGCCTGGTCGTTCCCATATTCTGGCTGATCATCTGTCGCGTATCCCACAAACTGCAGACCAGGAGCAGGATGATCCAGACCTCCCTGATGCTTCCCTATTCTTGGTAGAAATTGTAACTCCTTGGTATGCAGACATTTCCAATCTGTTGGCAACCCAACAGTACCCTCCTAGTATCTCTAGTCGAGAGGGAAGAAGCTTATGCTAGAATCAGCCCCCTACACCCTGCTAGGTGGTGCACTGTATAAGAAAGACAAAGATGAAGTGCTCAGAAGATATGTTGCAGGAGATGAGATTGGGATTGTTCTAAAGGCTTGCCATGACAAGCCATGTGGAGGTCACTTTGCGGGAGAAGCTACAGCCAGGAAGGCTCTGCTAGCAGGTTACTGGTGGCCTACCATTCATAAGGATGCCTATGATTACTGTAAAAGATGTGATGCTTGTCAGAGAATGGGGAAACCGACAAAGACAAGTGCCATGCCATTGCAGCCTATTCTTCCTTTAAAACCGTTTGAGAAGTGGGGCATCAACTTCCTAGGTCCAATCGATCCTCCTACCAGAAGGAAGCAGAACCGATACATCCTCGTATATACGGATTATGTCACAAAGTGGTGTGAAGCTAAAGCCCTAAAGCGGGACGATGGTAACAGCGTGGCCGTGTTCATGTACGAGAATATCATCACCCATTTTGGCAGTCCCTTAGAGCTAGTAAGTGACAGAGGCACTCATTTCATTAACAAAGTTATGGAAGAGTTGACAGAGTTGTATAAGATCTGCCATCGCAAGTTCACTCCTTATTACCCCAGAGCCAACGGCCAAGTCGAAGTCATCAATCACATCCTTTGCTCGATTCTGACAAGGACGATTGCCGCACATCGTCGTGATTGGGATGATCGACTTACAGAGGCCCTTTGGGCATACAGAACATCCCATAAAGCAGCAACAGGACAGACACCCTTCCAGCTGGTGTATGGTAGAGAAGCTGTTTTCCGTGTTGAACTGGAATT
Source organism: Lygodium microphyllum (assembly GCF_053477565.2). Lineage (NCBI taxonomy): Eukaryota > Viridiplantae > Streptophyta > Polypodiopsida > Schizaeales > Lygodiaceae > Lygodium > Lygodium microphyllum. The sequence continues at coordinate 115,492,134 of NC_141137.1, forward strand.
ACCCTCTTTGAGAGTGGCTATCAAAGAGCGTTTGGGGGACGATGATTCACTGCAATGCCATCTCCTGTACCTAGAATGTTTGGACGAAATTCGTAGGATGGCTCTATAGTGCATGGAAGCCATGCAAGCTCGACGCAAGGCTTACCATGACAGTTTCGTCAAGCACAAGGAGTTCAAAGAAGGTGATTTGGTCCTAGCCTATGATTCACGATTTGACAAGTTTCCTGGCAAGCTCCAATAGCGGTGGATGGGCCCATATAAGGTACTTGCCATTAACCCTAATGGCTCTGTCCAAGTGCAGACCATTGATGCCTCTAATGATCCCTTCCTGATCAATGGATATCGCCTGAAGAAGTACTTTCCTCCTTGGGGATCTTGACAATTATGGTCACCTGATCCTTTCCCTCTTTGGCGCGGCACTGTACTTCTTATGATGTTACTTTTGATAGCCGTTCTTCAACCACTTCTGATGAGGTGGACGCAACCCTCTGTCCCCTCAGCCTCATCTTCTAGCCCTAATATCTTATCCTCTATTTTCCACCAGCGGCAGTGGTGAGGTTGGTCCTGACAAATGGTATTTCGACCATTCCCTTGCTTAAATTAGAAAAAAAAGAGAAAAAATATATATACATATCGGTCATGGGAGAAAAGGACTTAGGTCCCTGTCATGCCGACCTATTCTTTGAGAAAAGGTGGAAACACCCTCGGGAATAGGGAAAAACAAAAAAAAGAAAAAAGAAAAAAAAGAAAAAAAAACAAGATAAGAAAAACAAAATTGTTATGGGAGAAAAGGAAGCAATTCCCTATCATAGTAGGCCTCGTTCCAAGAAAAAGTGGCAAACACCCTCGGGCGAAAAGCTGGCTGTGGAAAAGGTGGCAACACCCAGCAGTCCAAAAAGTGGATTCATCAATTGATATCCCCAGAATCCAATTTCGAAGCTGCCTCCCTTGGTACGCTATGTCCTGGGTCTTTCTGCAGAGCATCTAACTGTCCTCTAGCAGACAACATGTCCTATCCAACACAATGTTCGATTTGATGGCTACCTCCTTGGGTACGCCTCTTCAACAACTGATGACGCAATCTTCATCGACAAACAATCGAGTGACGTGAGCTTTCATCCTAACCGGATGGGGACGTGAGTATGGGTTGGCCTCTGTAATTATCCACAGAGAGTGAGACAGAGGGTGGGGCGAGTGACCAGTCTTTTCCCTTCAAATCAAATGAGAGGTGAGTAGTGTGATTGAAGTGTTGCACGCGCGGGACGGGCCTCTCAATGCACAAAGCACAATTTGTTTCTGTGCACTGCACTATAAGGCTCCCTGGCCTTCCTTCTCGCACCATATGCCCACACATGGCGGGATGCACAGTTGCACCATCAAATGCGCACAAGGCATACAACCTTTGCACACGTGACTGTGAGGATTACATCTATGGGTTTCAGGACAGGGTTGCCCCTTGTATCTATCAACCGAGCGTGAGACAGAGGGTGGGTTGAGTGTGAGTGGAGTTTCTTCAATCAATTACCGAGCGGTGAGATTGAGGGACCTTACGATACTTGGAGTCAGGTATGTTCCCGGTTCCCTATGCACCCACGGGGTGGGTCTCTACCATCATCACAGGACACGTCACCCTGTTCTATACACTGCACTGTAAGGCTCCCTTGCCTTCCTCCTTGCACTTATGCCAAACGGGTTGGACGCACTAATGCACCATCAACTGTGCACCCTGGCATACTTCCTCTGCACCATTCCCCTGTTGATTCCTAAACTGGGTATGAGATATGGGCGTCAATCATTCTTCCTCGTGTGATATTGGTCCTGGGGCGAGTGACAATTCTTTCATTCCATTTGAGTGACTGTGAGTTGAGTGCAACATTCCTTATCATCAACGAATTTCTTGCGATTCCTTCTATCAGCTACCTCCCTGGGTGCTGCCACGTGGTCCCTTCCATGACGGACATGTGCCGATAAGATGCCTTGGTACCTCCAGCAGCCGACAACAATACAAGAAGTGTTATTGACAATCAACCTTGATCCTCAACAAAATGGGCCAAGTTTTTCTAACCCTACAACTTCTGTTTCTTGGTGATGTTCATGTTTTAAGTGTGGGGACGTTAGTGGATGGTCTTTGGCGTGGTCCTAGGTCCCTGTTGCTCGATTAACCCTATCCGTTACGGTTTTAAGTGTGGGGACGCGTTCCTGCGCGTCTATATTTCATACCCTTCTGCATATGCCTCAACCTGCTCATGCATGTATGCCATGACTTGCTGTTACCCTAATGGGGTCCCTTTCCACCCGATCGTTCATTTTCCACCCACCCTTGGGGCTGTTCCCTTGCAGTTTTCCTTCATTCCCTGATTTTGAGGTCATGCCATGTGAACGCACCCTATGTTCACCGCAGTCCAAATCCAACCTTATAACCATATTCCTCCCTTTGAACAGACCATTTTTTCTCTTTACCTACCCTTGTTCCGGTGCATGGTTTTCGAGTTATTAATTTTTGAAGCATTTTACGCAAATTAGCCGATTTTCCATGTGAACGCACCCATTTTCAATTTTACGTGTCTCCACACGCCCCGGTCGCATCCGCGTGCCTCGTCCCAGCATCCGGGCACCCTTTCAATCCCGTCACAGCAAATTTTTTTACCCGCGCACGTGTGTGGGACCGGGGGGTACGCCTCCCTTTTTTTTTTTGGCCCTCCCCCCACCCCTAACCCACCCCCCGGGCACCCCCAACCCCTACCCCGCCCATAACCCTACCCTACCCTACCCCTAACCCACCCCCTGGGCACTCCACCCATTTCCACCCCCATCCCCCTATGGGCACCTCCCTATGGACCCCCCTACCCCATCCCTTGGGTCCCCTAACCCATGGGCATCACCCTCCCTCCCCTTTCCACCCCCTCCATGTCCTTTCCTATCCCCCCCCCTACCCGGACCCCTTCCCTCCTCCAACTACCCCTCCCTCTCCCTCCCCTGCGTCCTCCCTCCTCCTCCTCTGCTTCTCCCTCTCCTACCCTCCTCCACCTCTCCCATCCCTCTTCTCCATCTTCCCCTCCTCTCCCCCTCCTCCCCTCCTCCTCTTCTCCTCCTTCTCTCCTCCCTATTGGCCGCCTGCCACATCCGCCTGCACCGCTCCTGGATGCCCTCAGGTCGCCCCCGCCGTGCAGTCGCCGCTGACGCCGCCCTCCCCCACGACGTCGCTTGGCGCCCCTCTGTCCTATCGGGGACCTCCTCCATGCCTCGTCACACCTCCTCATGGGCCACGCCATCTGCCCGCCCTCGTTTGACGCCCCTGCGCCCAATCCCGCCTTGCCCGCTGCTCGTTAACTGTGGCCACGCCTTGCCCGCCGCCTTCCGACTGGTCTCCCGCCACGCCTCGCCACGCTCGTCTGCCCTGGAGCCGCCCGCCCCCAGTCGCCTTCGCCGCTGGTGTGGCTGCGAGTCGCCTGCTGACTCCCTCCCCCATCCCCCCACTAACCCCCATTCACACCCCCCTTCCCACCCACTAAACCCACCCCCCCACTAACCCCCCTTCCCACCCACTAAACCCACCCCCCCACTAATCCCTGTTCCTGCCCCCAGCACACACAACCTCCCCCCCTCCACTAGCCCCCCTTCACCCCCCATACCCACACACTCCCCACCACCCCTAACCAGGCCCTCTTTCCCCCCACCTTTGCACACACCCACCTCCGTTGTACCCCTTCCCGAACCCCTGTTCCCGCGTAGCAACCCCACCAGCCGCACCCACCTTCCCCCTTCCTCAGCCGCTATTCCCCCACCCACGCAGCTACCCTTTTCCGTCCTTCGATACGTGCACGGGTGTGTACGCGCGCGTGGGAGCTTGTGGTTGATCGTGCGATTGTTCGTGCACGGGTGCGGGACTTTGATCGTCGATATCTGACACGCAGCCTATTGCTGGGTATTTTCCCAGATTTTTAATTCACACACCCGCAAACCCTTTTAAAATAATTACAAAAAAAAAACCAAACAAAAACATTGAAAAATACAAACAAATAATTTAAAAAACACTTAAAATTCTGAAAAATTTACAGAAAAATCTAGGACAATTTCCTTTTATTTCTGCAATCCATGGCCATATTTTTCTAAACCTGTAAATTTCAGAAAAAATATTTTTGCCCATTTTAAAATTTCAAAATATTTTAAAAATACCCAAAAGTATGAAAAAATTCATTAAAAATGCTTAAAAATTCCAAATTAATTTCTAAAAAATTCCTAACACTTTCTTTAATATTTTTATTTATCTTTGGCATATTTTTCTCAGTTGTCATGATCTTTCCTTTCATACCTAAATTCCTTGCAAATTAAACAAAATAATAAAAACCTTTTTTATCAAAACATCCACTAAACATCTAGCAACAAAATCCAAATATTTCTGGATTGAGGAGAGCGCATTCTTTGCATTTCCATATACCCACTACCAGGTATTTTCCTTTTTATTTGTTATATTTTTAGCTATCCCAAAATCCAAGGTTAATATGAAAATAAAAAACAAACAAGAAAAACAACACAAAACAAACAAACAAACACACAACCACAAAAAAAAAAACCTACATACCACCATGGCACGTGTATTCGCGCTAAACACACCATATTTTTTTAAATTAAAATAAACCCGCCGTTCACTTAGCACACGCTACATGCGCTAAAGAGACACTTTAATAAATTTTAATTAAAATGAACCAGTCGTCACAAGAGCACGCGCTGGCAAAAAAGTGCTCCACATCACCTTAATTTGTAATAAATGAACTTGCATTTAGAGACCCAGTCTAGGTATCAAAGTCCGGGATTCGAATTAAATCACCGTTTTCACCAAATAATTGGTAATTAATTTTTTAAGAAGGAACCGCTGTTTTCTTGCTAAGGTTTATCACTTAATAAAAATTCACCCATTTCTTAATAATTTATTTAAATGAATATTTCATTAAGTTAATTCCCCCTCACTGCACTTAATTCCCCTTTTTAATGAACCCGTTTCGTGGGATGGGTATGCGCCGTCATTAGAGTTATTTCCATGGTCAAACACTGGTTTATCAATGATGTAGTCTTGATATGTGTCGGATGTGGTGATGTTTTGGTTTATTGTCTTTGATACGGTTAAGGGTACGGTGTGTAGTTTTTTTTCTTTTATTGCCTGATACGGGGTTCTGGGTGTTTGTCTGATGCATAGCATGAAGCTTTCGGTTGCATATGTCTAGCAGTCATATCGAATTTTTTCTAGGTTGTGGTTTGTTTGGTGATAGTTGGTCGAGTCACGTTTTCTTGTTTTGGTTGTTCTCTTATCCTTGGTTTTTTGTCTGTTGCTTTGCAAGCATTCTCCTTGATTGTCTGTGTTTGTGGTGTGTGTGTAACCATCTGAATGGCGCCTTCTCACGCTCCTCTCCCTATCCAGTACATCCCACTAGTTAGTAGGGATTACTCTTTCCTACTCACTTTTGAGCCTCTCACGAAGGCGGGACTCGCTGCTTTTGTGGCTACCTCCTTTCCATTGCTTCCAGAGGATCCGTCGTTATGTGATGAGTTTTTGGCCTTCTACAGCAAGAAGACAGGACTAGTCCAGGGAATTTCTATGACTTTGACACCTCGAGGCCTAGGGAAGGCTCTGCCCTTTCCCTCCAAAGGTGAACCTTTTGTTACCACTCGATAGCTTTTCTCTAATGAAGAGATTCTGAAGCTGTTTCAAAAGCAAACAAGGGAAATGGTGGATGTTAAGAAGGTGATAAACTCTTCAGGAGTTTCCTTTTCTATGATCACTGATCCCGTATGGAAGATGGTGTGTCAGTTTCTCCAGGATAGGTTTATGCCTGCCAAAACACCATTCCAGTACTTGTCCAAAGAGCTTTTCACAGCTTCCAGGATGGTGTTGAAAGGAGTTGCTATTGATTGGAGCACTTACCTCCTCACTAAAATGGATCAACATTTCGTCAAAGTCACCAGGGGTAATGTTACCAATGTCACATATGGATCATATTTGTCTGCCTTCTTGACCTACTCAGGTTTACAGAAGAGTGTGCCTCTACCTCCTCCATCAGATCCCGTACCTCCTCCTCCACCTTCCGATGAGTAAGAACCTATTGACATAGAGGATGATGATTCTCCACCTCCCCTGGTCATCCAGCGCAAACGCTTGAAGCGGGTAGCGGATAAAGCTCCTTCAGTTCTTCCTTCAGTGTCCATTCCTGCTACCTCTGGCAATGATCTCCCAGGGTATCTCACTTGTAATAACCTCTTCAGAGCACATCGCGAAGGATCATTGGATATATCAGTTCCCTCACTGAACAGTCTAGTCTCAAGAGATGCAATTCCTTTCCTCTGTAAAGACATTCAGAGTTCCATTGAATTGACAGTGAACAGCCTATGTTCAACAGTTGTACGCGTCCTTTTATGAAGAACTCATGCCGTCTAAGGACCAGTTGCATAAGGCAACATCCGAGTTAGCCTCTGCTAAAGATACCCTAGCAGATTTGTTTAAGCAAATGGAACAACAAACCCAACTGGTTGCCACCCAAAGAGATGAGATCTATTCTTTGAAGATCCAGTTTACTAGAGGCTCAATCCGAGGTTACTAGCCTTTCAAAGGAGAAGGAGAGGATGTCCAGAGAAGCGCAGGTGTTCCAAACTCTCTTAGATGACAAACTTTCAGCTTTACAGACTGCTAATGACACAGTGGCATCCCAAGCCTCCCAAATTACGCAGTTGCAAGATTAACTGGCAAAGTCACGGTCTGTTCCTCCAAGCCCTAATGTTCCCTTGATCCCTTCTCTTTCACAGTAGGACTTGGCTGCTCTTTAGAGACAGGCTACCTTGTGTCCTCTATTCCAAGATAAAGTGGAAAGATTGCAGTCCAGAATGGACTTGTTATGGTCTACATTTGAGCAGTTTCAGGAATATGTTCCACCAGACCATTCTTTCTTTGTCCACTACCACTTACAGAAGTTGGCCTTCTACGTGAAGCTTTCCACGATGGATTTACCTCTTCTAGAGGATGGATGGAGTGGGGCTTGGTCTGTTGAGTTGTTGACAGAGGTGGTGAGGATGGTGTTTGAGGATTCTGTCATGCCAGATACCATGTTGATGTCATACATGTATCTACGAGGAGACTTGTTAATTCCAGATGAGGTGGATATGGCATGGTATGTGGGAGACGTGCTTCTACAAGCTGTTTTGTATGTCAACCATTTGGAGTTGTGCATAGCTGACATGTTCCAGAGTTACTCCTCCAAAGTGGTTGATTGTCATGATAATTCCTGGCATCCCATGATTGATTCTGTGATCCTGAATCAACGACAAAACACAGCTTCTACCTATGCCCAGAGTACTAATCAACTGAGGATGGATCTCTTATCCTATCTTTCAAAACATAATCCGTTTGATTCTACCTTCTTTGATGCCTATCATAGACGATCTCTCTTAGGACCTTCTGTTCCTACCCTCCTATATTACCAACAAATGGCTCACCGATATGATCTATATCTTTCCCTTTTTCAATCTAATTCCACCACTATTTTACCCCTTCTTTTCCAACCTTCATCTTTCCCTCAAATTCCCATTTTTACATACTATTCCTTTATTGAGGATAGAGTATTTTCCCCTTCTCCACCATGTCTTTCTCCATCCATTCATGTACCTTCCACATTTCCTATTTATCAGTTAACACCCTTCCTTAGTGATTCCATACAAATTTCTGCCACTCCTTCTTTAAATCATTCTTCGTTTTATGATTTTTCCTATCTCTCACTTCATCCACTTTTCCTTATTCCACTACCCTCACCTAACAATTCTATATCTCAACCACCTCAGTTGGTTAGTGACTATGACGGGTTTGATAATCAGATTTCCAGAAGAAGGGGATGGAGTTTGAATGATTCCCTTACAGGACCTCAGATCAATTGGCCAGTAATTCCAGGAGAATGGACAGCTGACCAGTCAAGCTTATTAGGACTATATTCATTTTTCTCAGCAGTATTCACAGTCTGCAGATCCTTCAGTGCAATTAACTGCTCACTTTGCTTGGTACTTGGCGTATATGCATAGGCACTCTCATAATGATTCCAAGCCTATTCCAAAGTTGTGCATGAATGTCAATGTGAGCATTGATTCCCAATAGTTGGATATATTGTATTTTCATGCCCTTTGTTTGCCTAGCAAATACCTGGTCCTGTTGGAAAGGATGTGTTGTCTTCAGTTTTTTCAAAATCCTCCCAAAACATTTGTAGATGAATCCTTGTCTATGGATCATTTCCGAAATCATCAATCTTTCAAGAGGGATCATCTTCATTGATACCTTTCCAATGTATAGTGGATGCTTTTTAATGAAAATCTCTCTTTTTTGAGGAGTTATTCAGATGGTTGTGTTGTGTGTAGTGTTTGTATTGTGAGTTCATTTATGTAATACGAACGTGGTGGTTTCCTATTGGATTGGATTTCGTGTGTGAGCTACATTTTGGAGAATTGTGGTGATGGGGTCGTGGTTGGAGAGTTGAAGATGCTGATGAAGAAGAAAAAGAAAACTCTTATATCCTTTACAAGTTTGTTGTAATTTTTTTAGTTTGATAAGAAGTGTTAATGTATAAAGGGTTTTCCTTTCGTTGTATTTTTATATCAAAAACAGGTTATAGGTTGGGGTCGTGGTGGATGGATTCTTTTTGAAGCGATATTGAATATTAAAGTTGAGCTCTTACCTGAACTTGTATTCCCTTTTTCCTGGGTCGCGAGGACGCTTCCTTATTAAGTGTGGGGATATGTTGAGTGTTGAAATGACTTGTTTTTTGGCTGTTTTTTGTTGTTTTTGAGAGCTGAATGGTTGATTTTATGAGATGATTGATTGGTTTGGAAGTGGTTTGAGAGTGTTTTGGATGATATTGATTGTGTTTTGGAAGTTCATGATGATTATTAGTGGTTCTGTGATGTTCTGTATAGCTTCTGTTTTGTTCTGATTGTCTTCTGTAAGGAGGAATGGAGTATTGATTGATGAAGATTGAGATCTTGTGAAAGTTTATTGAATATTTTTTGAGATTTTGGAATGGTTTGAGTATGAGTTATGAGGTTTTGATGACCTTCAGTAACCTTCTGTAGGTCTTCTGTAGAACCTCTGTCTCTGTTCTGTTCTGTTCTGTACTGTAGCTGTTCTGATACTGTTCTGTGATTGTTCTGTATGCTTCTGTATGTGTTCTGATAGATGAGAGTGTAGCTTGGAAAAGTTTTCTAGCCTTGGAAAGAGGTGAATACAAGTGCAAAAGAGCTGAAAGAAGTGAAAGAAGTAGCTACTGAAGACTCAAGTGAAAACTGGAGTGAAGTGACAGTAGTGAGCTATGAAAGGACACTGTAGTGGCTCTAGTGACCCTTCATATCAGACATACCTCTTGGGAGGGGTAATCCACGACCTAAGAAGGATTATTGAGAGTGATTTTTGAGAGATTTTAGTGAGGATATGATGTATTATTGATGGAGAGAGAGAGAGAGAGAGAGTCAGAGATAGCCAATTCTACTCAAATAGAGTGATTGTATATGAGAGATTGAGAGAGAAGACTATGAAGATATTGAAGATAAATACTATGTGATGTATTTCCATTCAAAGATGGTGTATTCCTTTGATTTCTTTGTTATATTGATGGATTTTGTGAAGATATTGAAGAATATGGTTGATTCTATCAAATCCTTGGGAGATCTACATGATGCTGCATGAAGATTTGTTGTGTCTGGTGTTCTTTTCTTCATTGTGATCATATGAAACATAATAAACAAGCTTGTTGATGTTACAAGATAGATTTTCTTGCAAGAGAATTCCCTTTTCCTTGGTGTTCCTCTTGGGGCTCCAACACCTCATTTGGACACTTCTACTAAAAGTTATGGCAGATTTGGTCCAGCAGGGTCTATTTACATAGCAAGCTGTCTACTTCATTTTGAGATTATCTATTGAAGATTTTATGGCTCCATATACTTTTGAAGTATTCCAAATCATGTACATAGCTGAGGCCTACTCTTGTTCTTCAATTTTAGTCCATATGTTGGTCATTCTTCATTCATTTTCCCATTTGTAAAGCTGTAAAAACAGAGTAGTACTTTGTTCTATCCATCCTTTTCTAGTCTTTCAAGTTTGTTTTTTAGGACAAAAACTTTTGGAAAAGGATAGATTGTAAGCAGCTGGGAATAAGGATTAAGTGTAAAAAATAATATTGATATTATGCCATGTCACACTGAGATTGGTATAAAAGGAGAGGACATGTAAATTTTCATATCTTTTAACAGATTAATACAATTACTGTCCTTCTTTCCCATCTTGCTCACAACTTCCATGACTTTTCTTTCTTTCCTATCTTTATCTTTCCAATTCTAGTCTTTCTCTCTCCACATCACTCTCTTTCTGCAGTCTTTCTCTCTTATGCAATCTTCTCTCTCCTCTTTTTCTCTCTCTAGTTCTCTCTTTGACAGCTTAGGAGGGGCATATGAAGGGGGGGTTATAGAGGAGGAGAGAGGTGGAGAAGGAGGGTGGAGGAAGAGGTGGGTGGAGGAGGAGGTGGAGCAAGAGGTGGGTGGAGGAGGAGGAGAAGCAAGGCGGTGGGAATGGAGGTGAGGGAGGATGGAGGATGATAGGGAGGCAAGGGACGAGGTAATGGCACAGAGGCGAGGGAGGATGGAGGCGAGAGGCGATAGGGGAGGCAATGGGCGCAGAGGCGGGGGGTCACAAGAGTAGGCGATGGGGGATGAGGAGCATGAGAAGACGAAGAGAAGGAAGAAGAAGAAGGAGGGGAGAAAGAAGAAGAAGAGAAAGAGGAGGAGATAGCGGGGGCCGCAGGAGGAAGGGCCAAGCATTTTTTTTGTCATTTTTTGTTTTGTTTTTTTTAATGTTGGTGTTAAGGTTGTTAAGGTGGGGTGGTTGTATGGTGTGTGTTTGTTTTTTTTTTTTTGGTTTTGTTGGGTTTTTTGTTTTTATTGTTTTTTAAATTATTTTTTGTTTTCTTGGTTTTGTGATAAATGTTATTTTGTGCGTTTTGAGGATTAGGTCGGTGGGTGGGAATTTTTTTTATTTTATTAAAAAAAAGGGAAATAAAAATACAAGAAAAGCTCGAAAAAGGGGAGTGCACCCCCGTCCCATGTGTATGCATGGGGGGGGAGGGGAATTTGCACTAATGGGATTGAACATGGCTGGGAAGTCGGGACGAAAGGGTGTGAAGGCTATGAGGCATCGTGAGGTGCGTAAATTCAAAAACGCGCGAGGCAAAGCACGCGAGAACACGACAAAACAAAGAAAATTTAAGAACGCACAAACCGTTCATCGGAATGCAATGTCGTAAAAAGGAAAACTAGGTCAGGCGGTGAGGAGACTATAGAAAAGTACAACGGGGTGTGCACAATCAAATCAGGGCGTTCCTATGGGAAAAATGCAAAAAGTAGGCCCGAAAACCCATAGGACAATTAACATCAAAGAATCCATTTTCTAAAATGAAACACTGGAAAAAGGAAAATTGTGAGAAAAGTTATATCGGACAAGTCTATCATGTCAGAACACAATTCCGATGGAGATAAGACCTGTTCACATGAAAAAAACCAAAAAAGCAACCCCGAAACAGAATACAGAAATAAAAAGAAAAATATCTAGTCACCAGAACGAAGGGCAGTAAAAAGGAAAAATTTCTGCAGGAAGGGGATTCACAGGGCTAGCACAATAAAATGCACATCCAAGGGAATAAGAAGATGTTTGCATGTGAAAAAAGTAAAAATGGACCCCGAAAATGCATACAGGAATTAATAGCTAAAAATCCATTAGTTGGAATGAAGTGAGGGAAGAAGGAAAAATGTGCGAAAAGTTGTACCCGACAAGCCTATCACATTAGAACATAGTGCCGAGCAAAAGAAACCCCGTTTGCATGAAAAAACCCAAAAATCATATCTAAAATGGGATTCAGAAATTAATAGCGAATGATCCATACACCGGAAGGAAGGGCGGAAAAAAGAAAGAATGTTAAGATATATAGAATCTTTAGGGCTGTCACATCAAATTGCAGTTCGGATGGGGTTAGGAGGGATTCACATAGAAAAAAAAAATGGAGTCGATAACACCAATAAAAATTAATAACAAAAAATTGAGAGGTTGAAACAAGGTAGAGGAAAAAGGAGAATTGTGCAAAAAAGGTGGTTGGACAAGGAAATCTAGTCAGATTTGAATTCTAAGGAGAATAGGTCAGGTTCACATGGAAAAATGTCAAAAAGATATGCGAAAAGACACAAAACCACACAAAAAATAATTACGGACAAACCATACATCAAAATGACAAGTGATTAAAGGAAAAAATATCCCACGAAAAGCACAGGACAGGGCTGGTATGTTAGATCACTATTCCAAAGCTATAACAGTGCATTCGCATGGAAATAGATCCAATTGTGTGGAAAAACTTCAAAAATAAATAACACAAAAATGGTAAATTAGAACAAGGGGATATTAAAAAGGAAAAGTGTGTCATTCAAAGGGATGAACTAGCCTATAAGGTTTGATCAGGAATTTGGTGAACGTAGGGGATGTTCACATAAAACAGAGAAAAATTGCGCAATAAAAGAAACCACAAGGGAAATGGCCGCAACAATAGGGGGTACAAGGATGGGTGGGTGAGGAAATGACCCCATCAGAACAAAACTAGTACGGGGTAGACACACATGATTTGGTAATGGCATATGTAGGGGGTATGCACATCAGATGCGTAGGGACGTGTTCCCACACTTAAGGCCTTTCCGGTTAGAGTAGATTGATTGACACGGCCATGGACATGTTAACCGACTGGATGTTGGCATCCCCATACTTAAGACATAACATACACTTGCAAATAGAAAACTAGGGTTAGGAACACTTGGCCCATTTCGTAGATGGTTGAAGGGAGCTGCCGTTGTTGATGTAGAAAGATTGAAACCGTCGTCAGGCGGCAAGAGGGACCAGGCGTGCCACAGAACACATCCAACATGGCAAGGACCATGTAACAATACCCATAGAGTGAGTTTTGTTGATAAAGTCCATAGATTCAAGTGTCGATGACGAAAAATAGAACTCTCAACTCACGGGCACCAAAGAGAATGATAGAATAGTCGCTCACCCCATGACACACATAGCTCAATGAATAGGCATGAAATCCCATAACTCACGGCCGGTTTAGCATTGAACAAGGGGAAAGTGATTAGGAGGGAGTATGCCAGTGTGCACAATTGATAGTACATCCATGCGTTCCACCCATCTAGCATAGGTCCAAGGAGGAAGGCCAGGGAGCCTTGTAGTGCAGTGCACAGAACAGGGTGACGTGTCCTATGCTAATGGCAGAGACCCATCCTGTGTATGCATAGGGAAACAAAAACATACCTGACTCCAATTGTCGTAACATCCCTCAATCTCACCTCTCATAATTGATTGAGGAGAAACACTAGTCACACTCAGTCCACCTCTGTCTCACACTATGTTGAAAGATACAGAGGGCAGCCCATACTCAAATCTCCATCCTGTTAGGATGAAAGCTCACATCACTCAAGGGGTTGGTGATGAAGATCGCATCGGCTATTGTTGTCACAAGAGTGTTGAAGATGATGTGTACCCAAGGAGGTAGCTGACACGTCTAGTACTTCAATAATTTATATGAAAGGTCGTTTGTTAAGGAGGGAAGATGGATTGATATTGCAAAGACAGTGCACCAAGGGAGGTGACTTCAAATTGCTTGCGGAAAGGTTCTGCTGATGAATTAGCTATCCTGAACTCTGGGGTGTTATTACCTTTTCCACAGCCAGCTTCCCATCCAAGGGTGTTTCCACCTTTTCTTGGAATGAGGCCTGCTATGATAGGAAATTTCTTCCTTTTCTCCCATAACAGGTTTTTTTTTGTTTTTTCTTTTTTTTTTCTTTTAATAAAGAGAATGGTAGAAATACCATGTAGCAGAACCATCCACATTACCACTACTGGATCAAACAAGAGGAGAATAGAGTAAGAATGGGAGGTGTCTAGGAGGGTTTAGCAGAATAAAACCGCCTCATGAGGAAGATCATAAGGGCTATCAGAAGCACAAGGAGAAGAACAATGTGATGCCCACAAGGAAAAGGGTGAGTCAATTGTGATTGTTAGGATCCCCAAGGAGAGAAGTACTTCTTTAGACGATAGCAATTTATCAGAAAGGGATCATGAAAGGCATCAAGGAGAGAAGTACTTCTTCAGACGATAGCCATTTATCAGAAAGGGATCATGAAAGGCATCAATGGTCTGCACTTGAACAGAGCCATTAGGGTTGACAGCAAGTACCTTGTATGGGCCCATCCATCGTTGTTGAAGCTTGCCAAGAAACTTGCCAAATCTCAAATCATAAGCCATGACAAAATCACCTTCTTTCAACTCCTTGTGCTTGATGAAACTATCATGATAGGCCTTACATCGTGCTTGAGTGGTTTCCACGCACTGTAGGGCCATCTGCCGAATCTCCTCTAAACATTTCAAGTGCAGGAGGCGGCATTGCAGTGACTCATCATCTCCCAAGCGTTCTTTAATTGCCACTCGCAGAGAGGGAAATTCTAGTTCAACTGGAAAAATAGCTTCTATACCATACACCAGTTGGAAAGAATTTTGTCATGTAGCAGCCTTATGGGAGGTTCTATATGCCCAGAGGGCCTTTGTGAGTCAATTGTCCCAATCATGACGATGTGCGGCAATCATTCTTGTCAAGATCGAGCAGAAGATAAAATTGGTGACTTCAATTTGGTCGTTGGCTCTATGGTAGTAAAGAGTGGACTTGCGATGGCGGATCTTATACAGTTCTGTCAACTCTTCCATGATCTTGTTAAGCTAATGAGTACCTTTGTCACTTACCAGCTCGAGGGAACTACCAAAATTGGTGATAATATTCTCGTACATGAACAGGGCTATGCTATTACCATCGTCTCGCTTGAGAGCTTTAGCTTCGCACCACTTTGTGACATAATCCATACATACTAGGATGTATCTATTCTGCTTCCATCTAGTAGGCGGATCATTGGGACCCATGAAATCAATCCCCCCACTTCTCAAATGGCTTTAGGGGAAGAATAGGTTGCAGTGGCATGACACTTATTTTGGTGGGTTTCCCCATTCGCTGACAAGCATCGCATCTCTTGCAGTAGTCATATGCATCCTTGTGGAGGGTTGGCCACCAATATCTCGCTAAGAGAGCCTTCCTGGCTATTCCTTCTCCTGCAAAGTGTCCACTATATGGTTCGTCATGGCATGCTTTCAATACACGGGATATTCACTAGTAGTAATAAGGAGACGTCACCTGCATGCAAGAAATATATGAAAGTACCCCTTATCTACCCCCTATTTATGGGACCTTACCTTATAAAATGTACATTCCTTCCCTTAAATAACCCCCCTCCCTTACACTCAGGCGGTACCATACGGTAAATCCTAGTAGACCCCCCGGGTTTCAATACTATGCCGATTTCGTCTCCCTACAACACATCTTCTCAACACTTCATCTTTGCCTCTCTTACACAGTGCATCGCCTAGCAAGGTATGGGGGGTGATTCTAACAGAAGCTTCTTCTTCTCATGGCTTAAGATACGAGGAGGATACTATTGAGTTGCTAGGAGGTTGGCTATGTCTGCATATCATGGAGTAACTATTTTGACTAGAAACAAGGAAGCATTAGGAAGGTCTAGATCATCGTGTTCCTCTTTTGCAATTTGAGGGATCCGTGACAAATGATCAGCTAAGACATAGGAAGGTTCGGGCTTAGTGACTACTTCAAAATTAAACTCCTGGAACAAGAGCAATCATCTCATGAGTCGTCCTTTGACATCTCCTTTGTTCATCAGGAAGGACATGGCTTCATGATTCACGTAGAACTTGAAATGCGTTGACAGTAGATAGTGTCAAAACTTCTCCAATGCAAACACCATTACTAAGCACTCAAGCTGTATCACTGTGTAGTTCCACTCTCGATCTGCTACTTTTCTCCTTGCATAATAGATTGGTTGATCTAATTTAGAAGGGCCCTTTTGATATAAGATAGAACCTAGTTCTTCAACTGATGCATCTGTGTGCACATGGAACTCCTTCGTCCAGTCAGGACGCTGCAAGATAGGTGCTTGGATGAGGCACTATTTTAGGGTATTAAAGGCTTCTTTGCAATCATCAGTCAAAGGAAATCCGCATCTTTCCTTGGGAGCTTGTGTAGAGGGGCTGCCTTGGTTGCAAAATGTGCAATAAATCTTTTGTAATAGCCCACATGGCCAAGAAATCCTCTCAGTTGCTTGAGGTTTGTTTGTGCTGTCAAGGCCACAATCTTCTCAATCTTTGACGGGTCTATTGCAATCTCTTGTGCAGAGACAATATGGCCTAAAAGAACTCTTGATGAGACACCAAATACACATTTTTTGGGATTGAGAGAAATCCCATACTCTCAGCATCTGTCAAAGCATTGCTCTAGGTGTCCCCAATGCTCATGTAATAAGCTATAGACATAGAAGTCATCAAGATATACCTCAATGAAATCATGTAGATGATTCTGGAAGGAAGCCATCATTACTCATTGGAAGGTGTCAGGAGCATTACAATAGAGCCCAAACGATATCACTCTATAGGCATAGTTCCCCCATTCTTTGGTGAAGGTTGTTTTGGATTGTTTCTCTTGTGCAATTTGGACTTGATTATATCTGCTGAATCCATCCAAGAGGGAATAGAGCTCATGGCCTGCCACTATGTCCAACAATTGGTCTGTGAAAGGGATAGGGAAATGATCCTTCTTCGTCTTCGAGTTTAGCTTACAAAATTCCACACATATTCAAAGTTTCATGTTCTTCTTGGGTACTACCACAATGGGGAAAACCCATTCACTATTATCCATGGGATAAATGAACTCGACTTCAAGAAGCTTCAATAATTTAGCCTTCACCAGAGCAGAATAATTAGGATTCATATCCCTTGTCTTTGCCTCACTGGTTTGGCATCAGGCTCGAGATGAATGTGATGTTGGCATACTATAGGGTCAATCCCCTTTAGGTCTTTGTACGACCAAGCAAACATGTCTAAGTTCTCTTTCATTAGGTCTCACAGGATCACTAGTTCTTCTTCTTGAAGATTTATTTCCACTTTCAGGTGATGTTCAGTATCGTCAATATCCAAGAATGTCACTTGCCTTTCACCTTCCACTTCGCGGATAAATGTTCCACGGATTGCTTCTAGATAGAGGTCTGACTCCTTTAAGGGAGTAGTGTCATCATCTAATGTTCCACTAGAGCTAGTGTCTTCCTTCTGAACACATGAATCATTTGTCTGTTGAGATTGTTGGAAGGATATCAGAGCTTTGTTTGTTTCTATATGAGTGGTGATTTCTTCTGGACTTAGAGATTCATCTTCAAAGAATGTGTTCAGGAATGTCACATAGCACGGACCTTCTATAAGCTGTGGCTTTGATGGCTCTGGCTTTTGTTGACAAGGAGCATCATCATCATCTTTTCTACAAAATTAATGGTCAGGGCAACAGGAGCCACTGGTGAACTTAATTTTTATACCTTTGATCCATTGCTTATGCAGATTCTGCATACTTTCTGGTCCATTGGTCAACCCAAATGGAACCATGGTCATTCCATCCAATACCCTGAGATCTTTGGCCTTTGAGTATCTGTAGGGGCATCAACAAGATTGTACGCTATCATAGGAACTTCTTCATCTACACTTTCATAACCTACTTTGTTTTCTTCCTCATCATTTTCATCCTCTTCCTCTGGAGGCTCTATCTCTACTTCTGTAGAGGCTCAGCAGGAGAAGAACAGATCCTCCGCCTCTATGTCTGCTTTTGCTTTTGCCTTTGTCTCTACAATTGCCATGTAACAGGGAGAACATCACATCCATGCTTCTATCTCGCTGTCAGAGGTGATTTCAGAAGTCAATTTGAGTTGAGGCAGGAGATATTCTCCCATGGCCAAAGACTTTGCTTCCTTTGGTAGTTGGCTACCCACTGTTAGGGACTTTGCCTCTATTTACTTGGGAAAGATCTATTTGATAGCTTCTTCTTCTGTTGATGTTCCATTTGTATCTTCATTGGAGGAGTCTGATAAGACTTTGATGGAGGTAGATCCATTACCTTTTTTTGACCCATACAGCTTCAACACCACTTTATTGGGTCCTCTGCCTAGGATTAGGGTTCCTTTGAACCAATCCGTCCTTGCTTTTGCTTAAAAAAGCCAAAGTCTTTCCAACAACAGACGGTATGAGGTCCCATAAGAATTTTCTTTGACCACCAAATATGTCAGTCAATAGTCTCTTTCTACAAGGGTTTTTTTTACATATGGAAGGATGCCCAACAGTTAATTCTGCTTTGGTGTGCCAATCTAATAAGCCATTGTGTAGGTTGAATTCCTTGCAAACCTAGATCCTTCATTGTCACATCCATCATTATGTTTACTAATGAGCCTCCATCAATCAATGCATCTGAAATAAAGCATTCTTCTATCCATACACTAATCTCTAGGGTTCTAGGATCTAGGAAGGCGTTGGCCACATCCACTTTTTTCACAGGTTTTGAGGCTTTGTTGGACTTTGTTGTTGTTGGGGAAGCAATCCTTAGGCCACATCTTCTTGTCAAGATGCTTTTGAATCTTTTTGGGAAACTGGGAGACAACATTAGCAACTTTCGAAATGTTAGGTTTGGTTTAAAGGTGTCTAAGTCTTTGACCAAATCATACTCTTTGATAGGATCCACAGGATTTTCCAATTGACTGGGAAATGGGGCCACGCCCACTTTCATCTTTCCTTTTTCTTCTAGGAGTGGCAACATATGCACTTCATCTTCGTGAGGAGAGACTTTTGCATCCTCTATTTCTTGGATCTTTGGTCCTATCTCTGCAATTGTCTCTGTAGCTCTCTGTGGCTCGATAGTGCTCTGTACTGCCTTATTTTGAATTGCATTGTTCTGTTTTTCCCGAGAAAGGTTGAACTTCACAGTTTTGGCAGAAGAAACGTTCTCTTTTGGAACTACGAGTTATAATTTCTTTGCTCGTATTATTATGGCCACTTCCAATTCCACCAAATGGAAAGAAGGTGTTGAGATATGGAGCTCCACTCGTGATATGCCAGGGTGACCGTTGTGCATTTATGTCACCGACTTGTCAGTTGCAAATGCGGTTGGTACACCGCCCATGAATAATAGTTAGATGACAGCTATCCTTATCTACTCTAGTTCGTGGCTCAGTTAGTATGCCACCTTAGTTAGTTGAGTTTGGTTTGAGACCCATATATAGGGTTCTTGTATTTCTATGTACTTGAGTTCTTTTGGCTTACACAACTAAGAAGAGAAAAACTGTTTTTAGCCTCCAGCTTTGTGTGTATTCCTCCATTGTGCAAGCAAGAAAGCTACAAGTGAGACTCCTTCCTTCTCTCCCACAATCTTGACATGGTATCAAAGCCTTGTTCGTGGTAAGGAGCTCAAGAAAGCAAACCAAGTTTGCGATGTTCTGGTAAGCGGACCAGTGTTGCTTTCATTTTTTTGTTTTGGGAGCAAGTCTCTCAATGTAGCACAACCGAAAAGTGCAAGAGTGCATTGTCTGAGATTGAGACGCCCTTCACAGTGTAGCAAGAGGGCAATATATGCTGCGGGATAGGGCTTTGTTTTTTTTTATTTGAGGCCATTTCGGGGCCTGTTTTGGAGGTGGAAGTTTTTTGCACGCACTCAGGAAAAGACCCTATTTTTTGCTGTGTGACCACTGTTCTACAGGTCGGTGAAAAGTTACCATAGAAATTGCATCGTATGCTTGTGCGCAAAGACATTGGGAGTTACAGAATCATCCTTGTTTCCTGTTGATGCAAAATCGTCACTAGGAAGTGACTATGTGGTCAAATACCACTTTTGTTAGTCTTGTAGATTTGCCCTTGTGAGGATGAAGCTGTGTTCTTTGCAGTGACAAAATTTTTTGTAGTGTTCTGTAATGGTGTCTGATTCTCTCTCACAGATTGTCACTGAAAAGCTTGACAAGAACAACTTCCAAGCATGGAAGTTCAGAATGACGAATTTCCTTATGGGAAAAGGATATTGGGAATTTGTTGCAGGAAATGAAGAAGAACCAGTTCTTCCTGATGTTCCCAATCAACAGCAAATGCAGGCATTTAAAGCATGGCATGAGAGAGCCAGGAAAGTTATGTATTGGCTGTCTATCAGCATTTCAGACTCTATGATTGTGTATATTCAAGATGCAAGTATGCCAAAGGAGGCATGGGATACTTTGTCAAAAATGTATAGCACAAATACGCAAGCCAGGAAAATGCAGCTCAAGCAAGAGTTGCACAATGTGTAAAGATAAAGTATGAGCATCAATGACTACCACATGAAGGTGAAGAAGATTGCAGATGCACTTGATTTCATTGGGTCGCCAGTGGAAGATGATGATTTAGTTTCCGTGACCTTGAATGGTCTAGGAAAGGATTATGCACAATTCCGAACATCCATTTCCATCTGTGAAAGATTTCTTGATTTTGAGGAGTTGATTGCTCTTCTAATTTCTGAGGAGCAGAGAAATGGTGGTGCATCTTCTTCAGGAGGAACTTCAAAAGAAGCTATCTTCTACTCAAATGCTGGAAGAGGTAGAGGCAGAGGTAGAGGAGGCCGATCTAGAGGCCATGATAGAAATTAAAATATGTAACAAACTCAAGAAAACTAGTCCTATGGAGGAGGACGTGGTAACTCTAGAGGCAGGGGGAGCCAAAGAGGTGGTGGTGGATGGCAAAGAGGCCAAAATGCAAACAGCAATGTTGAATGCTACTACTGTGGTAAAATGGGTCATATGGCTAAAGACTGCTATAAAAAGCAGAATGACATCATGAATGGAAAATTGTAACATGGAAATTATGCATCTTCCAGTAGACATGGTGATGACAAAAATGAGCATTTGTTTATGGTGCAGCACATGACCAATTTTGTGACAAGTGCATAAGAAAGCAACGATGTGTGGTATGTTGACTTAGGTGCATCAAACCACATGACAAGTCATGCAGAATGGATGCAGGATGCAAGGAAAATGGAAAAACCAGGATTTGTGGAGACTGGTGATGATACTGCACATCTTGTTGTGCAGATTGGAAAATTTCCTTTGTCTATGCAGGATGGGAAAAAGAAATACCTATCGGATGTATTTCATGTCTTGAATATCACCAAGAACCTAGTTTCTGTTGGTCAAATGGTTGAGCACGGCTTGCAGGTCAGATTTAATTCTCATGGATGCTTTGTTGAGGATATGAAAAATAAAGGTCTCTTGATAGAAAAAGGAAAGAAAAATGAAGATCATCAATAAAGACTTTTAACTCCTTTGGGGAGATATCACCAAAGGTCTTATAAGCTATTTGTTGCCAAGACCCCGTTGCATTGCATAGAACAAAGGCCATCACATGATACGCAAAGGTACTGAAGAAAGTGATACATGTCTTTTTCAATTTTTCTTCCTTTGCAATATCTATCTGGTTATATCCAACAAAGCAATCCATAAACCAATAGATTTCCCTACCTGCTAGTAGCTAATCCAAAATTTTATCAATGAAAGGAAATGGGTAGTAATCCTTAACTGTCTACTTATTAAGCTCTCTCAAATCTATGCAAAGCTGAATTTGATTATTCTTCTCTTCCTGATAATAATTAGTAAACACCATTGCATGTGTTGGACCAGAAATATCAGGCTAGCCTTTTGTAGCTTTGTCAATTCTTTGAATAGCATATCAATTAATTCGAAAGGCATATGCCATACTTTTTGTCACACAAGGCAACTTTCTTGCTTCAAAGAAATTGTATGCATAGCCAAGCTGGGAGGAATACCTCTCAGCTCATCATAACTCCAAGCAAAGATATCACAAAATTCTTGAATCAAGGACACATAGCCCTTCCTTTCTTCCAAATTGAGCATCAACCCTAATTTAATTGGCTATGAATCATTCATTGTACCAAGGTTAAGGTGAATTACATCCATATTCCTTATCCTCTCCTAAGCCTCTATTGGCTCTTTCAAAGTCACTTCGTAAATATCTTTTGTAGTGGACCCCTCATTGGATTTGTCACTTGATGACATCTCACTAGCAGATGGAGCATCTAATATATCAAAATATGACAAAGATAAAGGAAATTTCTCACTCTGAGGAGATTTAGGATAAGCATCTACTACTACATGTCTAGCACCTCGACCAAAGATCAATCACCCAGCAAGTATATCAACCTAATAGCTTGCTTGTAAGATCCATGGTATGCCTAGCAATACTTGATAGCTAGGTTGCCTTGCAAACCTAATGACCCTAAAGTGTAGAATGCATTCTACATTGGAAACGGTCACATGGACTTTGGTAATGCAACCTTTAGGTCATCTTAAACTGTCATCAGCCATTTGGAGGATCATGTGGAGACATCTCTTTTGATTTCTAAACCTAATTGCTCCATCGATTCTAAACTCCTAATGTTGAAAGAGAATCCTGTGTCCACAATAGCATGGTCCACTAATATTCCATCAACATATGCTGCTACCCTTGGACAATGCTTTTCAACATGCTCAAACTAATCATCTCTTACTCGCGCTATTCCCAAGGGCTCAATGATATCCCCAGTGCATAGAATCTTCTTAAATTCCTTCTGTACTATTGGAGACAGCTTAATTAATTGCATTACATCAGGCTCATCTTTGCAAAGAGAACTTGCTAAATCAAATTCATGATAGCTAGCAAGAGCTTGCTTTTCTTGCCAAACGATTCTCTCTTTTGGTCTTTGAACCAACCTTGGTGCTTCTTTCTTAGCTTTTTCCTTATTCTTTGGCGACTTCTTATCCTACTTGGGGTTGGCTTTACCATGTATGGCCTTGAGAGGTTCACCTTCCATATTGGAATTAAGGGCTTGCATCCCCTTATCATCTTGATTAGGATTTCCCTTAATAGGTTTTGTGTTGGCTTTGTTGACTTCTTTACCCTTTTGACCTCTTGTAATAACCCGTAGATTAGAAGCTTCAATGCCATTGATGCAAACAACTTCTATAAGGCTAACTCCACTTCCACTAGATAGATCCTCTACCATAGCTTTCCCTCTTTCTAATACTACATCAAGAAGTGGAGAAGAGGATAATGAAAGCCCTTCATGATCTTCATGCTAAGAAGTACAAATTTGAGAAAGGTCAGTTAGTACTATATCATGGTGCCCATCTAGAGCTCTTTGCAAGAAAATGAGAACCAAATGGGATAGACTATACAATATTGTACATTTAGGAAAAAATAGCTTTGTGGCCCTAAGAAGATTTGCAAGGGGTAGAGTTTAAGACTAAAGTTAACTTTAATAAGCTAAATCCTTACTATGCGTAAGGGATGATGTTGGGCTTGGTGACTATGTAGGTCATTCATGATTCAGCTTTAATGTGTAGTAGGTACCAAGACCAATGGATGGGATGCATTATTCCCTATCTAGAGTATCTGTATCTTGAGCAACGTTACCACCAAGGTCAAGTGATCTAGTGAAGCAAAGGGTATCATGTTATTGAGTGGCAAGACAGATCCTTTACGTAGAAAATTAAGGTCTATTGCCACCATTTTCAACAACTTCTAACTAGCGTTCCTATCGAGTTTACCAAGGAAGGATGGATTGTGCCTATTATACATCCTCTCTCTCGGCTTGATTTTGATTATTATAAGTACGAGTAGGTTGATTATTATGGTGTGACCTATCAATGAAGGTTGGGTATATACTTTGTATTTTGACGAAGCTTCTAGAGGGACCGCTAAACATGTGAACATTGGTGTGGTCATTAAGGATCCCGAATGTAGGGTTGCCATGAAAATGGGAGTCTATTTAGGACCCTCTTTTACTAATAATATGGTACAATACAATGCCTTTGATCATGGGGTTGAATTTATCCCGATGTGGTGGTATCTTCCGATTATTGGTAAAGGTGATTCACATTCAGTAATCAACTAGCTAAATGGGACCTATAGTGTGCGGAATCTCATTTTATGGATGTATCATTGTGCAGCCTTGGATATGTTACATATCTTTGAGATGGTGACTTGTCCATTTAGTTCCTTGACAATGGAATCACTTTGAGGATTCCTTGGTCAACTATGCTTTTGTGGTATTTTTCAATTGTGGACCAAGGGAGCCCTTACAATAACCTCCCTAACATTAGCCCTGGACTACTTTGGGGTCCTCTTGCTAACATGTCATATTTCGGTGCCGATGGTTAGTTTGGGTTATGAATCATGTAGCAAGGGAGCACCTTTCTACTCTGTCATGGATGCATAGGATTGTGTATCATCATATTCGTTGGACACACCTTATTATTTATGCAGGGGGTTAGCTAATAACCTAATACACTTAGTATAGGGCCTAAGTGGCCTTATCCTTGGTCAGTTTTTTGCTTTAGTAGAGTAACATTAGAACCAAAGAATTGTTTCAAAACTATTCTATGTTGAATGGTATTAAATGTTATATTTCATAAGGCCAAGAGGGCCATCTCTGTCAAGTTCTAATGTTTTATTTCATTTGGCCAAGAGGGTAAGTTCTGTTGGTTGTGAAATGTTATATCTCTTTAGGCCAAGAGGGCCATATGTCTGTTTGGTGCAGGTATGTTTAATGGTGTTCTATTTTAGTGTTTGTGTCACACAGGTTGGACAAAGTGCCTAGAGGGAGCCTTTGCTTTGCAGAGAAGCTTTTTGTGACCATTCCAAGTGGTATCATCACCTTTCCAAGTTTTCCTCTTAAGCTAATAGTGTTATGTGTATGTGGGGGTTAATTTTATTTTCTTTTGTAGGGACCAACAATCAAGGCATGAAGTCTTCGGGTTTGGTTAGGTATATTTGGGGGAGATTTGAGTAGTTGTCTACCTCCTATTAGGACATTGTTAGGCATTAAAGACCTATGATAGAGGGTAGTCCTTGTGACCCTGTCCTTCCTGCTTGCTAGGTAGCTATCCTAGGAGTCCCTGCTAGTGTGAGGCAATTAGAGAAGCCTACCAAAATAGCAAAGAAGAGAAAGTTCTGAATATATCTAAAGATAAAAATTATAGAGGTGTACAAAAAGGGGTTCAAACCCCTCAACTCAAAAAGGAAAAGAAAAAGGAAGAAATTTCCTATAAGCAATTGATTATTGCCTTGCAGAGGCTTGGTAGGTTACTAGGGATGGAGTCAGAGACCCAGGTCCAATGCCTTGTCTTCCTAGGGATAGCAGCTAGCCAAAAGAAAAGAAAATAAGGAAGGCTGGAGCGAAAACAAAAGTGAGCAAAACGAAAAAGGATTAAGTGTCGCCTTGCGAGAGCTTGGTAGGTTCTTGGGTACCAATCAGGATGACCTAAAGGCTAATGCCCTATTCTCCTTGGATCACTCTACACTCAGCTTCCTCCTTTTTACACACCCGAGTATGAAAACTTTGGGAGGAAAATGTGTTTTAAGAAAAATATGATGACCAGGCTATGGGAGTCCTCGCCTAGTAAGAGGTCTTGGTAAAGTTGTTCTAAGTTATAAAGGTAGTTCAGACCACCACTATGATAACCTCTTTGATAGGTTTTCTTAGTCAATCTATATCAGAGTAGTTGGTCAGTGACTTGCTCTGGGTTTTTGTAACATTATGTTGGGCCTATCCTTTGTGGATTTTAATGCCCTGATTCTGTCAAGGGGTACAGTGAGAGCTATTCTTGTGCTTTGTTGAGTATATTTATTGTGGCAGCTTGATGCTTTCTTTGGTTGTTATTTTTCCAAATTAGTTCATGGGATTTGATGCGGGTTGAGTTGCCCTATCCCATGGTCGCCAATGAGAGCAGTTTTTAAAGACCTGTAAAGTGTTGAGGTGGAGCGGATTAGTGTAAAATTTAGGTGGGAATTTAAAGCCAATGGAAGTAGAACATGAAGGTTCAACAATTTTAGAGACCAAGGAATATGAAAATGCAAAACTTCAGCTGTTGTGGTGGTTGCAAATTTTTAGTAATTTTTTTTATAGGCGGATTGAAGAGGGATGGCTTCCTGGCCATTCGGGATGTCGAGTCGATCATGCAAGATTTTACAGATTCGAAATTAGGCCCCGAACAGATGAGATGCATGAGGCCAGACATTGCCAAAGTTAAAATGGCCAAAGATTAAAAAAAAATTGGGCATGGCCCTTTGGGAGGCCAATGGTCCCCAAAAAAAGTGGGGGGGGGGGGGGGGGGGGGCGGGGGGGCGGGGCGTTTGAAACAGCATGGAAGAAACACATCGCCCCCCTCTTGGCGACATTTATGGAGAAAGGGGACTATGGAGGTTACAAGCAACCCTTGCAACAAAGCCCGGCAATAAATGCCTCCAATTTTTTTCTTCCTGTATCTCGAATCAAGAAATGTCTACCCAGTGGTGGATCTACAAATCTACTCTTTCTCTCTCCTCCCTTGTCTCTCCTCTTGAGGGTTGTTCACACACATGAATCTATGGAAGAAAGGGAAGGAGTTGGATGTGAGACGCTAATGGAATAATGGTATAGATCATAGATTAGAGTTGGAGAGAGCGTTAGAAGCTATAAATGAGCATCAACGGCCTCCCAACCATTAAATACCTGCCTCCAAAATCGGGTTTCTATGAGTAAGCACTCATTTCATTCGTTTTATGAAAGATGTTTGATGAAATTGTTAGTAAATGGATTCCTTTGATTGATAATGTTGAAATTTATCAAGAATCTTGAAAAAAACATGAAAATTTAGTCATTTGATAATTTACATCAAAACATGCAAAATCCATAATTATGTGGTTTTCATGAAAAAGACAAATTTTGGGGGTTTTGTTGTGATTTTGGGGTTCATATGGAGTAGATATGAATATAAAATCAATGTTTAGTAACTATGATTAGTCCCAATCCATAAATCAAAAATATCAAAATTTTCATCTGATAAATGAAAAAATAGTAGAAAATTGAAAATTTTTAGTTTTTTGCGCTAGAGAATTAAGAAAAAACATGTTTTATGTCTGTGAATGTATGGCATGGCTGTAGCATGAGGGATAAGCCTCATTTCAGTCATATCTCCATATCAAAGTCTATTTTTATAGCTTTTTACAATAAAAACACATGCCAAAAGGGATCAAGCAGCACGAGGATGCTCGATGTTGACCCTTAGCAATGAAGCATGATGTGTAGGCTAAAATCATTAAAAGAAATGTCTGTTGCACTTCACAACACTAATTTATAAATCATAAAATAGTTGAGAGCTATGGCATTCACAATTGTATTGCACATATCACATAGTAATTCTTGGATGCATTGCAATTGGTTTCTTATACTTATGACCTACACTGAGTTGTGAGACACCTAAGCTATAGGTTTAGTTGTTTGGGTTCCTTGGATAATTGTTAAGTGAGTAAATATCTTATCTCCTAGAATGTTTTAAAATAAGTGTGGATTGTGACATTTGTGTTATTTGTGTTAGCGGCGCACCGAGGGGCCAATCCTCGATGTGTGGGAGAGCTACAGTGGGGCCATGGCATTCAGTCGGAGGGGTGCCTCCTTCTGTTTGTGATTACAAGGTGTTTGCACACCGAGATATGTATAGGAACTCCCTTTGAAAATTAAAAAAGGTTTAATATTTGGACTATATTTTAAAATAAACGTGATTCACGATAGCAATCAAGGTAGTGTGTCCCTTAGATGCTCCTGGCCGCAAGGCTGAGGGGTGTGGTTCTTTGACCAAAGAGAGGCCTGAATAGTACTTATAGCTAGTATTAGGCCCGTTTTAGAGGTCCCAAAAATATGATGTGTTACATGTACCCTCCATTACCCAAAACTTGCTTTCTATGGGACAAATAGTTGAACAGAATCTATAAGTTAGATTCAATAGAGATGGATGCTACATTGAAGAGTATAGTCAAGGATGCATACTCATTGCTAAAGGCAAAATAAATGGCAGGACGTTTACATTGGATACAAAAATTCTAGCTTTGAATGCTATTATATATTCACATGACAATGTTGCAATAAGGGACATTGAGATATGGCATAAAAGGATTGGTCATGTAAATGTTCAAAAGTTGAAGAATATGCAACATAAGCAAGTTGTACTTGGACTCCCTAAGTTCAAGCATGTGGAACTGGGACACGTATGACAATCGTGTCAATTTGGGAAGCAATCAATGCTTCCATTTATGAGGTATGTAAACTCCACTACTGGACCATTACAGATTGTACATTCTAATGCATGGGGACCCTCACAGAATGCATCTCTTGGGGAATCATGCTACTATGTGTCATTCATAGATGACTCTAGTAGGTACACATGGTTGTATGTGCTGAAGCACAAGAGTGGTGTCATGGATGCTTTTTAGGACTTCAAGAGACATGTGGAGAAAGAATTGGCTTGTTACATCTCATGCTTGAGATCTTATAGTGGTGGAGAATATGTCTCTAAATACTTTGATCACTTCTTGGCAGCCCATGGGATAAAGAGGCAATTGACATGCAAGTACACACCACAAAAAAATGGTGTGACAGAAAGGAAAAATAGGGTGATCATGGAATTGGCTTAGGCCATGTTGAATGAGAAGATCCTACCAAGGCAGAGGGTGTAATGACTACAGTGTATGTCATGAATCGTACACCAATAGTAGAGATACATGAGGTGACTCCTCATGAGAGGCTTTATGGGATAAAGAAGCCTAACAATAGCCATCTTAATGTCTTTGGATGTTTGGCATATGTACATGTTCCAGATGAGAAGAGGAAGAAGCTTGATCCAAAGGTAGAAAAGACCATCTTTATTGGGTATGCACAAGATAGGAAGGCTTACAAATGCTACAATCCTTCTACTCATGAGAAATTAGTCTCAAGAGATGTAGTATTTGATGAGATGAATTCATGGCATGCGAATAAGACCATCTTGATAGATAATGATGATGTTTGTCATGAGACTTATGTAATGTAGGTACAAATGAGAGTACATAAATTTTTGGGCCTTCTAAGGATGCTACTACATCAATTAGTCCTTGCACAGGTAGATTGAGGAGTTCAGCATCTTTATCCACTAACACAGATATGTTAGTGAGGGGGAGAAATGTGGATAAAGGCAAAGGAAAACTTGATGATGTTAGAGGGCCACTCACTTTTGGTTATGATTCACCTAGTACTGATAGCTTGGATAGTGAGTTTGGCATTCCATCCATTGTGACTCCTAGTGTGAGACATAGATATGTACCACCTCATGAGAGAGGAGAGTCTCATATTGCACCTTAGTTTGAGGAGATCAGAAAGAGTCAAAAAGCCTATGGATAGACTTACATACAGTGGCTACAAAGTGAGGCACTATACGTATATGACAAAAGTCACTAGCTTCAAGGAACCCACAAATTTTTTTGAAGTTATTTTGGATGATCATTGGTGTAAGGCAATGGATGAGGAATATCCAACATTGGCTGAAAATGACACTTGAAATTTGGTTGATTTTCTTGAAGGAAAAATGCCTATTTGTTGCAAATGGATATACAAGGTGAAGTTCAAATCAGATGGCACATTGGTCTTGATTATGATGAGATATTCAACCCCATTGCTAAAATGGCAACCATGAGAATAATGATTGCATTGGTAGCATCTAGAGGATGGAGTATGTATTAGATGGATGTGAAGAATACTTTCCTTAATCGTGATTTGGTTGATGAAGTATACATGGATCAACCTAAGGGCTATGTACATCATGATTTTCCTACACGTGGGTATAGATTGAAGAAAGGATTGTATGGGTTGAAATAAGCACCTAGAGCTTGGAATGTTAAGTTAAGTACATGCTTACAGAAGCTTGGTTTCACTATGGGAAAGGCTAATCATAGCCTATTCACAAAGAAGACAAGGGCTGGTTATGTGATATTAGTCATCTATGTGGATGATTTGATCATTACAGGTGATGATGCCATGGGAATTGGAGAGATCAAGGAAATGTTACATGCTAAATTTCAGGTCAAAGATTTGGGTGAGCTGAAGTATTTCTTTGGGATTGAGGTTGTTTCTATACGTCATGGTACTTGGTTGTTGCAGAAGCAATACGCACAAGACATGTTAAGCAAGTATGGTATGTTGGATTGCAAGCCTTTGAGCACTCCATTGGAGTAAAATGTTAAGCTACTTACAGATGTTGGCCATGAGATTGAGAATGTCACTATGTATAGACAGATGGTGGGTAGCCTAATTTACCTTACCATTACTAGATCGGACCTTAGCTATTCAATTGAACTACTTAGCCAATTCATGCAAAAGCCTAGGAAGCCTCACTTGGATGTAGTTGAGGAGAATCTTGAGATATGTGAATGCTACATTAGATTATGGTCTACTCTATGAGCATGGTAAGACTTTGGAGCTTACAAGATATAGAGAAGTTGATTGGGCAAGAAATGCCTATGATAGGAGATCTACTAGTGGGTATCCATTTTCCCTTGGTAGTAGTATGGCTAGCTAGGGTAGTAAGAAGCAACCTACAGTTTCACTCTCTAGTACTGAGGTAGAGTATAGAGATGTTGCACTTGCTGCATGTGAGGCAGCATGGCTCATGAAGCTTCTTGATGACTTGGGGATGCATAGAGTCAGGCCTTT
Source organism: Lygodium microphyllum (assembly GCF_053477565.2). Lineage (NCBI taxonomy): Eukaryota > Viridiplantae > Streptophyta > Polypodiopsida > Schizaeales > Lygodiaceae > Lygodium > Lygodium microphyllum. The sequence goes on from NC_141137.1 coordinate 115,522,685, forward strand.
CACACTCTATTGTGACAACATGAGTAGTGTGCTCCTAGATATTAATCCTATCTATCATGCTAGGACTAAGCACATTGATGTACGTTATCACTTTATCAGAGAAAAAGTGATTGAACGTAACATTGATTTGGTCCATGTGAGGAGATAAGACCAAGTTGCTGATATCTTTACCAAGTCATTGGGTAAATATAAGTCTATGCATTTTAGAGAGCTACTTGGAGTGAAGTACCACACTTGAGAGGGAGGGTTGAGAATCAAGCTCATGTACCTTTTGTTTTGGTTTGGTTACCTTAGATGAATAAGGTTTGGGTCACACTAACTTAACTATGGTTACATCTAGGTTACTTTACTTTTGTATGTTTGGTTGTATGCACACATGAGTGTGTAGAAGATAATGAAAGTAATATAGAGAGCATGGTTGCTCTCCTTCTTTCTTGACCATTATCCCTCTCTCTCTCTCTTTGTTTTCTTTTAGATCCCTACAGCTTCATAGAGTAGTTTGAGTAGGTCTATGAGGTCAACAGCCTCACTGATCTCACCTAGCACTCGCAACGAACCTTGTCATTGAGAGATTCTTAGAGGCTGGGTACTCAAAACATTTAATTGTACTACTCATGAACGTGAAGTAGAGAGATAAGGAAGATATCATGGATTATGTGACCCATGTGAGAAGTCTCTTTAAGAGAATCTTGACAAACAAAAGACCCATAGAAAGGGTGGTGTCCACGGTCTTCATCAATGTAATACTAAGTGAGGAACTCTACAAGGCCTTGGCAAGCAACTCAAGCTTGCAACGAGGCATGCTAACTAGGGTCTTTGAAGAGGACATTTGAGTGGATGACCAGCTCAAGGAGAGGATCTCTAGGATCTCAAACCAAGATGAGGCTAGCTCTAGAAGCTCAAAAAGGGCAACCACATCTAGCAAATGGTTGGTCCCAAGTAGCCAGGATAAGGGAAAGAGTACTAACCAAAACCAAGAGCTAGCGGAGATGAAGAGGGAGATATCAAGGCTCTAAGAAATGATGAGAAGACCAATGCATCCACACATCCAATGCATATATTATGTGGAAAAAACCACCTTCCAACCAAGTGTTAGGACCCTAAGTCCTAACCTTGCACTAATTACGGTAGGTTTGATCATGATGCCATGCACCAAGCAACACTCTAGTCCACTATGTGGAGGAGCCAAATGACAAGGAGACCTATGTGAACCCTTACCTCTCATACGATAAAGAGGGCAATAGAATCCTCATGGATTATCTACAGGTCATGGCACTAGGTAGAGATAGAGATAGAGGCTTAGGGGGGGAAAACCCAAGAACCAATTTCTTGTTGGATTTGTGGTCACCTTGCTCCTTACGCTGCCCCGAATGAGAGTAAGGTAATCAAGAAAAGGCCAATCTTAGGTGCCAAGAGTGTGGAATCACTCACTCGTTTGTTGAATGCCCTAGATGAAAGCCACCCTCTAGTGTGGCAAATAAGCCATCAGTACCATTGGGGTTGTTTGGAGTTGAGACATTTGACGGAGAGGACACACCTATCCCATTACACATCATGACTCAAGTACATACAAAGCAGGCCGATATACCTAGACCTAGCAATCTAGACATAGCCTTGATAGGTAAAAAGAGCTGTAGGAAAAGGAAGAAGAGGATGGAGGCCAAGATCATGCTTAAAATGGAGAGTGCTATGACATTGCCTATAGGAAAGAAATTCACCAACGCAAATGTAGAGACATCCACTCCAAGGAGTGCTAAGAAAGGGAGCACTAGGGTGGGGGAGTATCCCAACCCAAAACACTAGCTTGAAGCCACAAAGAAAGTCAAGGAGTGGGTGAAAGAGGCCCAAGATCACCTTAAGGACACTCATCCCATCTTTGAGGACAATATCAATAATCTCTCAAGCATAAGCACATCAATTTTTCCTCCACGATTAAAGTCAAAAGACACATCTGCACCACAAGCAGTGCCGCTTAGATAGATTTTAAACGCTACGGGCCAACAAACCAATCAAGGCCATTTGCCAAGGAACATAGGAATAGAAGAAGAGAAAGTAGCTAGCAATCTTCTTACAATGCTAGTGACCATCCCAGTGACTCTAAGCTTAGGAGATCTTCTTAGGCAGCATCCGGCGCTATGGCAAGAACTGAAGAAGTGGATTGAAGGACCAATGGATCAAGGGGAAGCTGACCTATATAATCATGATGCAATAACTCAGATACCCAGTCTCATGCTACACTCAATGCTCAAGTCCTTTTCAGGTTAATGCTTTTTCGGAGGGCACAAAGATATGTGCAGTCCTACCAGTCCTAGCATTAGGAGATGCCATACAAAAAGGGATCATGGACATAGGGGAAGGAGTGACTGTGCATGACTATGCTTAGCCATGCAATGCTCTAGGCTTGGGGTAACCCACCTGTCAAGAATGTTAGGTTTAATGCTACACTGACCAATGGAATGAAGGCTAGGCCATCTCGAGTGTTGAAGAAATAACAATAGAAGATCACAGGTGTCTAGTTTTCTATGAACGTCATTGTCATGAAGGGACTGGACTATGACATCCTACTAGGCCAACACTGGATGAGGAATGCATGAGTCATAGAGGATTAGGGCAATGGTTTGATCTTCTTAGGTAAACGAATGGAAGTGGCAAGGGTAGAGATGGATACTTGGAAGAATATGCCAATCAACTTAGGTGCCATCTCAGCCATGTTGAAGGGTGATATGCAAGTTAGAAAATCGTATGGGCCACTCACCAAGTATATCCCTTGTCCTAAGGATGAGCAAGATTGGATGCATGTGCTAGCCACAATTGATTTTCCATTCTCAGATAATGAGGAGTACAAGCAAGCTACTAAGGCAATTGGTAAGCCTGGTGACACACCCTCAGTACTAGTTTGCATCATAGCAAGGAGCTTATATAGGCAACCCAAGCTTATCAAGGTACAAGTGGCCTCTATCACAGAAGTTGAAGATGAAGATGAGGAAGTCATAGCTCTAGCCTACCTAGGCATGACTATCACTGCCCAAGAAACACATAGATTTAAATGTTATTCATAAAGGAACAATTATACTTTGTATTATTTCACCACTTAAACTATTGTATAACATCATCCTCCCCCTCACCGTTTAAATTTTACTATGATGCATAGATGTAGAGGTTCTTTTATGTCTTTTTTTAAAATGTAAAAGCAATAAATACACACTTTAACACAAAGGACAAGGGCCAAACTAAGGCTTAACCTCATGCTTTAGCCTTGTCAGACATTCATATGCATAGATCTTATTTTTCTATTTTTTTGTAACGCAAAAAACCCATTTTTTTCCATTTTTCTCTATTTTTTCTATTTATTTTTAATATAAAATATGTATTTTATAGTTTTTTTAAATGACTGGTCATTGGAACTGAAACTCAACATTTTCCCTTATTTTATCCCATGTCCGTTCATTTTTTCCCACTCAAAATCAAAGAAGCTATCAATTTCCATCAAAATTTATGTTTTTTCGGGTTTTGAAAATTTATAATTGCTATAAATCAATATGAGTTCTCCATAACATTGATTGCAACCCTCAAACATAATGCAAGGAACATTCAAAAAAAATTCAGCCCATGTGCACACCATTTAGACCATGAACGATAAAAAACAAGCAAAATTCTTTCATAAAATAGAGCACCACCTCTTTACATGTTTTGGGTTTTTTGAATATTTAATTGGGACTTTGTATTGACCAACTAGCCATGGATTTCAGCATAGATCTTCAGCCTTTAGCCTCGTGAGCCTCTTGGAACAATCTGGTGCCTCTCGTACAAGCATCCATCTCCCAATTCTCTTCTTGATTCTTGCCACATGAAGTGCATGTATGCACGAGAGAGAAAGGCTAGTTTTTTATCTCCACAACCAGGCAACCATTCCATGCATGGAGATTAGCGATGAGAAGTGAAGATAGAATGTAGATCATGCATCCGGTAAGTTGGGGGGTTGTTTGCAGCCCCCATAGCCCATCTCCATCAAGCATAAAAAATGTCGCCTTCTTTCTCTGCATGTGAAAAAAACGGAACCCCCCCCCCCCCCCCAACGATTATGAGTTTGGTTGGGCTCCAAGTGGAGCCCCCAAATGGCATGTCTGAATTGAAGTCTGAAAAATCTTGGGTTTTCGTCTTGAAGTCCTCCAGTGTCGAGCATCTCCCAAGGTCTCATCTGATATGCCAAAAAATTATGAAATTCACCAACTATCTTTTAGTGGGTCTTTTAAGCACTTTCGGGCATTACCGCTTAAAATCGTACTAATTACAACAGCTGCCTTCGACGAAGTCTATTTTTCCTGTGAAATTTGAAATTTTTGGCTATTTTTAAGCACTTCTCGGCATAAAAACTCATCTGCCATTGGCGACCATGGGATAGGGCGACTTAGCTCGTTGAATCCCACGAACAGATCGGCACATAAACACAACCACAAAGAGCATCAAGCTAATACAAAATAGATACACAACAAAACACATCACAGCTCTCACCATACCCCTTGAGAAAACCAAGGCATGATTCCAGGAGGAGTAGGTCTAGCATAATTTGACAGAAAGTCTAAAGCTAGTCACTAACCAACTATTGCAACACATCCAAGTTAAAAAGATCAATCAAAGAAGTCATCCTAAGTGGTGGTCTAAACTACCTACCTAACTAAGGACAACTCAACTAGGAGCTTTTACTAGGCGATAACTCCTATAGCCTAATCAAAAAATAGTTTCTTTTTGCACATTGCTCTTTTAGCCTCTTATTTTCCATACTCGAGCGTATAAAAATGAGGGAGCTAAGCGTAGTGACCCAAGGAGAACAAGGCATCGGGCTCAGGTCCTGTCTCAGTACCCAAGAACCTACCAAGCCCTCGCAAGGCGACACTATATCATTTTCTAATGCTCGCTTTTATTTCGCTCCAACCTTCTTATATTCTTTGTTTGTCAGCTAGATGCCACCCTTGAAAGACAAGGCATCGGCCCCGGGTCTTGTCTCGTCCTTAGGAACCTACCAGGCCTTTGTAAGGCAATAAACCACAGCTTAAGGATTTTTCTTTCTTTCCTTTTTTATTTTTTTAGGGGTTAGAACCCCTTTTTACACAGCTCCATATATTCATATATTGTCTTTCATATATTTAGGGTTTTACCTCTTTCCATATTATTTCAGCAGGCTTCTCTTACTGCATCACAACTAATAGGAACTCCTAGAACAGCTACCTAGCAGGTCAACAGAACACGGTCACTAGAATTGCCTTCTAAAATAGGTCTTTCAATGCTTGATAATGACTACTCAGACCTCCCCCAAACATACGAGCCTAAACCTAGGACTTCATGCCTCAAGTGCCGATCCCAACAAACAAGAGAAAGTAACCCTTACACGCACATAAATCATTAATTTCTTATGGGAAAAGACTCAGAAAGGGGAAGAAACCACCTAGAATGGCCACAAGAAGCTCCTTCGCAGCAAAGGCTCCCTCGAGCGACTTCATCAACCTATATGATGCAATCACTACAACAAAAAACCATTAATTGTACCTGCACAAAACAGACATAGGGCCCTCGTGGCCTAAAGAAATAGATCATTAAAACCTTTAAACAATTGGCCCTCTTGGCCTAAAGAAATCAAACATGACATGACAAAACTAATTGACCCTCCTAGCCTAAGGAAATCAATCATTAAAGCCTCGAAACAACTAGCCCTCTTGGCCTAAAGAAATCAAACATGACACGACAAAACTGACTGCTCCTCCTGGCCTAAGGAAATCAATCATTAAAACCTTAAAACAACTAGCCCTCTTGGCCTAAAGAAATCAAACATGACATGAAAAAAATAACTGGCCCTCCTGGCCTAAGGAAATCAATCATTAAAACCTTAAAACAACTGGTCCTCTTGGCCTAAAGAAATAGATCATTAAAACCTTAAAATAGCTAGCTCTCTTGGCCTAAAGAAATAGATCATTAAACCTTAAAACAACTTACCCTCTTGGCCTAAACAAATCAAACATGACACGACAAAACTAACTAGGCCTCCTGGCCTAAGGAAATCAATCATAAAAACCTTAAAACAACTGGCCCTCTTGGCCTAAAGAAATAGATAATTAAAACCTTAAAACAACTGATCCTCTTGGCCTAAAGAAATAGATCAAGCATGCCAGCTCATATAGATCCCTCCTTGGGAGAAGCCAGGCATATGAAAATACACTCCATTCCAAGGGGAAAAATAGGGCTCTCAGCCCTAAACTAAATGCATCAAGTTGTGACCCATACCTCCTGCATATATAGCAAGAGGCATACGCGTACCATGTCGTATGATCAACCTATGGGTCTAGGATAATAGTGGTAGATGGGTCTCAGCCACTCTTTGCATTACCCATATCAACCATCGCCTGCCATATAACGCGTGGTCTAATAACATTCTGCACAAGCAACTAGGTCCCGTCTCATTATCAAGAGTGACATCTGAACTAGGACCACAGTTGAATAAGAGGTCCTCTTCATAAGAAAAATTAGCTAAGGAATCCGCAAACTAGTTCCAATAACGTGGAATGAGCTGAAGAGATACGCTCTCAAATTCATCAAGTAGGGTTATAGCAGTTCGATGATACATACAAAGGATGGGATTCCGGACTGTATATGTCCCATTGAGTTGATTCAAGATCAGCTGGGAATCCCTCTTTACCAACAATCGTTGAATACCACCTTTCTTGGCAATATTCAGTCCCATAATCAAGGCTTTATACTCTGCCATGTTGTTAGTGAATCCTAGCCCCAAATAAATGCTAATTTTGTTGCAACTCTACGTCGGGGATCTCGGATAACTACTCCAACACTCCCTTTTTTATTAGGCCCCCGGGGGATGCTCCATCAAAGTATAACATATACATACATAATGGGTTTACACAGTCATCCATCAAGAACTCCCCTATTTGTAATTATGATAGTCAAAATTCAACATATTTAGAGGATGAACTAATGCCTTCATTGCACCTTCTTCATTAAACTCAATAAGAATTCTTGTTAAAATTTTTAAATAGTGATGGCAAAAAACTCTTTGTATCCTTTGCTCCACCAGATAATCTTCCCCTGATGATATATTTGCTTGAGATATGGGTGCTCCAAATAAGGGATTAATCGCCCCATCAACTAGTTTAAACTCCTGCAGGTCTCAAATCAACCCCAGCATAGACCTGTAATGCATTTAGCACGTTAGCATATTCATGAATAATAAGGTTTAATCTTATTAAGATTAACCTTATTCTTAAATTGCACTCCTTGTAGGTCAGCTGATAAAGCCGTGGACTTATTTTTACCTAACCAAACTATCTTGTAAGGGCCATTTCATCTAGGTTCCAGCTTTTCTAGGAATAGCTCCCTACGTGCATCGTAGTATAGAACTAATTGCCCTTTCTTAAAGGTATATTTATTTGCTTTTAGATCATGCAACCGCTTCATCTGATTTTTAGCCACCTCTTGGTGCAACATAATCTGCAATTTAAGTTCATCCAAGTAGGCTATTGTCATAAACCGCTCAAATAGAGCATCTTCATCACCCAAAGAATGCAATCAAAGAATGATTGATTGCAAATCTAATGTTCAGCAACTCAATTTCTAAGGGCAAGACACACTCCTCCCCTTAAACTAATTTGAATGGGGTGTGGCGAGTGGCTCGCTTGAAGGTCGTGTGCATAATACATTTCTCTGTTTTTCTCACATAAAGTGAGAAATCTGCCTTGGAAATATGAAAGCCAATAGTGACAAGATACTGTCCTATCTTGTCAGACCATGCTCTAGGTACTTGCTTCAAGCCATACAAGGCTTTCTTCAACCTGCAAACAAACTCAAGATGAACATCATGCACATAACCTGGTGGCTGCTCCATATAGACCTCTTCTTGCAAATCACCATGCAAGAAGGCATTCTTTACATCCATCTGATGTAAAGACCATCCCTTTGATGCAACCATAGCAATGACTGCTCTTACGGTTGCCATCCTTGCAACCGGACTGAATGTTTCTTCATAGTCAATGCCATATGTTTGTGCATACCCCTTGACTAGTAATCTTGTCTTGTATCTGTTCACAGAACCATCTGCATTGTGCTTCACCTTATAAACCCACTTACAGCCAATTGCATTTTTACCTTTAGGCAAAGGTACCAATTCCCATGTAGCATTTGCTTCCAAGGCATCCATTTCTTCATCCATGGCTTTCTCCCATTTTTCTTTTCCCATGGCTTGCTCAAAAGAAGTGGGTTTTGGTTCCTGTATCACTTTGACCATATATGCATAGTGAATGGCTATAAATCCATCATATTTCAGCCTATCCATGGGATACCTAGCTCTCGTAGACCTGCGCAAAGTAGGTTCACTCCTAGGTGCTCTCAAAACATCCCTGGTCTTCCTCACTCCAGGTGTAACAATAGAAGGAATACCCAACTCATCATCAATGCTCTGTTCTGAGCCACTGGATTCACCATCCACATAAGAGTGACATGCATTCACATCAAACATGGGCTGATCAACCTTCTCTTTTCCTTTTCGTGATACCTGCATACCACTATCTGCATTACTTTGAGAAGATTCTCCTGATCTCAACCTGCCTGTCCATGGCGAAGAATGTGAACCACTGCTAGAGGACGCTCCAAGTCCACTAATATTTTGTGACTGCTGCTGTGAATTCTGTGCAGCATTACCATTTTGTGCATCTACATCATCAAACACATTTACTGGTTTATACCAGCTACTCATCTCATAAAAAACAACATCTCTGCTCACTGTAAACTTACGAGTAGAAGGGTTATATCATCTATACCCTTTTTGCTGCAAAGAGTAACCAATAAAGATGCACTTCTCAGCTTTTGGATCCAACTTGGATCTCAACTCATCTGGCACATGTACATAGGCAATGCAACCAAAAATTTTCAAATGAGAAATATCTAGTTTCCTACCAGTATACCTCTCCTCTGGAGTCATTCCATGTATTGCTGTAGTGGGAGTCCTGTTCATTATGTAGACTGCTGTAGCAACTGCTTCAGCCCAATAAAAATCTGGCAAGTTTTTTTCATCGAGCATGGCACGAGATACCTCTCCAATATGCATGTTTTTCCTTTCTGCAATTCCATTTTGTTGTGGGGTATGACTGCATGAATATTGCTGCTTTATGCCATGCTCCTATAGGAACCTTGCAAACTCATTTGAGAGGTACTCTCCCCCTCCATCTAACCTTAGGCATTTTATTTGCAGGCCTATTTCTTTTTCAACCATAGCTTTAAGGGTTTTGAAATGCCCAAAAACTTCACTTTTCTTTTTCATAAAATACACCCAAACTTTTCTGCTATAGTCATCAATAAAAGTGAAAAAATAAAGACAGCCTCCAAGAGATGCAGCTTTAGTAGTCCACACATCAGAGTGGATTAATTCCAATGGCTTCTAACTCTCTTGAACATGTCTAGGAAATGGTTTCCTTGCCTATTTTCCAAACTGACAGGCTTCACATATGTTATGCATTTCTGCAACCTTGAATTTAGGCAAACCTGCAACAATATTTTGGGCCTGCATTGATTTAAGTCGATGTACATTAACATGACCAATGCGTTTATGCCAGATATCAATATCTGCAACTACACCGGTCCCATGTGCAAACATTGCTGCACTCAATTCAGACATGTCTTCATCCAATGTAAACATTCTGCCCTTCTTCTTTCCTTTTGCTATCAAGCGACCTTTATTTTTCATATCCTCAACAAAGCATCCATGAGGATTAAATCTGACCTGCAAGCCCTGCTCAACCATTTGACCAACAGAAACCAGATTCTTGGTGATATTCGGGACATGAAATACATCGGACAGGTATTTCTTTTTCCCATCCTGCATAGACAAAGGAATTTTTCCAATCTGCACAATAGGATGTGCAATATCATCACCAGTCTCCACAAATCCTGGTTTTTCCATTTTTCTTTCTGCATGACCTGTCATGTGGTTTGATATACCTGAGTCAACATACCATACATCATTGCTTTCTTCTGCACTTGTCACAGAATTGTTCATGTGCTGTACCATAAACAAGTGCTCATTTCTGTCGTCACCCTGTCTACTAGAAGATGCATAATTCCCTTATTGCAGTTTTCCATTCATGATGTCATTCTGCTTTTTATAGCAGTCTTTAGCCATATGACCCATTTTACCACAGTAGTAGCATTCAACATTACTGTTTGCATTTTGGCCTCTTTGCCATCCACCATGACCTCTTTGGCTCCCCCTGCCTCTAGAGTTACCACGTCCTCCTCCATAGGACTGGTTTTCTTGAGTTTGCTGCATATTTTGATTTCTACCACGGCCTCCATATCGGCCTCCTTTACCTCTGCCTCTACCTCTTCCAGCATTTGAGTAGAAGACAGCTTCTTTTGAAGTTCCTCCTGAAGAAGATGCACCACCATTTCTCTGCTCCTCAGAAATTAGAAGAGCAATCAACTCCTTAAAATCAGGAAATCTTTCACGGACGGAAATGGATGTTCTGAACTGTGCATAATCCTTTCCTAGACCATTCAAGGTCACAGAAACTAAATCATCATCTTCCACTGGCGACCCAATGGAAGCAAGTGCATCTGCAATCTTCTTCACCTTCATGTGGTAGTCATTGATGCTCATATTTTCTCTTTGCACATTATGCAACTCTTGCTTGAGCTGCATTTTCCTGGCTTGCGTATTTGTGCTATACATTTTTGACAAAGTATCCCATGCCTCCTTTAGCGTACTTGCATCTTGAATATGCACAATCATAGAGTCTAAAATGCTGATAGACAGCCAATACATAACTTTTATGGCTCTCTCATGCCATGCTTTAAATGCCTGCATTTGCTGTTGATTGGGAACATCAGGAAGAACTGGTTCTTCTTCATTTCCTGCAACAAATTCCCAATATCCTTTTCCCATAAGGAAATTCGTCATTCTAAACTTCCATGCTTGGAAGTTGTTCTTGTCAAGCTTTTCAGTGACAATCTGTGAGAGAGAATCAGACGCCATTACAGAACACTGCAAAAAATTCTATCACTGCAAAGAACACAGCTTCAGCCTCACAAAGGCAAATCTGCAAAACTGACAAAAGTGGTATTTGACCACACAGTCACTTTCTAGTGAAGATTTTGCATCAATAGGCAACAGGGATGATTCTGTAACTCCTAATGTCTCTGTGCACAAGCATACGATGCAATTTCTACAGTAACTTTTCACTGACGTGTAGAATAGTGGCTGCACAGCGTAAAACTGGGCCTTTTCCTGAGTGCGTGCATAAAACTTCCGCCTCCAAAATAGGCCCCGAAATGGCCTCAAATAAAAAATACAAGGTCGTCATGGGCTAAAGCCCTCTCCCGCAGCATATACTGCCCTCTTGCTTCACCGCGAAGGGCGTCTCAACCTGAGACAATGCACTCCTGCACTTTCTGGCTGTGCTACCTGTAGAGATCTGCTCCCAAAACAAAAAATGAAAGCAACACTGCTCCTCTTACCAGAACACCGCGAGCTTGGCTTGCTTTCTTGAGCTCCTTACCACGAACAAGGCTCTGATACCATGTCAAGATTGTGGGAGAGAAGGAAGGAGTTTCACTTGTAGCTTTCTTGCTTGCACAATGGGGGAATACACAGAGAGGTGGAGGCTGAAAACAAATTTCCTCTTCTTAGTTGTGTAAGCCAAAAGAACTCTAGTACAAAGAAATAGAAGAACCCTATATATGGGTCTCAAACCAAACTCAACTAACTAAGGTGGCATACTAACTGAGCCACGAACTAGAGTAGATAAGGATAGCTATCATGTAGCTATTATTCATGGGCGGTGTACCAACTGCGTCTACAACTGACAAGTCAGTGACATAAATACACAACGGTCACCCTGGCGTATCACAAGTGGAGCTCGATATCTCAACAACCTTCTTGTTGTCTCAGACTATCATCAACCATTCTAAGAAGGGTGGAGCTATCCTTTTGGATGCCTAGACCCAACCTCTCCATCAACTCTGAACTCATGATATTGACGAAGGATCCAGTGTCTACAATGGCATGTTCCACTAATATTCCATCTACATAAACTGAAACCCTAGGGCAGTTCTTTTCAGCATGGTCAAACCAATCTTCCCCTACTCATGCTATGCCCAGAGGTTCCACAATATACCCAATACGCAGGATCTTCTTAAATTCCTTGCGTACTCTTGGGGATAATTTGATCAATTGCAAGAGATTCACATCTGGTTTAACTTTGCAAAGAGAACTTGCTAAATCAAAGTTATGATAAATAGCCAAAGCTCTCTTTTCTCGCTAAACCATCCTCTCTTTTGGTCTTTGGACCAGTCTGGATGCTTATTTCTTAGCTCTTGCCTTCTTTCTTGGCACTTCCTCATCCTTCTTAGTCTTTGCAGGAGGCAATGACTACTCCGACCTCCCTCAAACATACTCAACCTAAACCTGGGACTTCATGCCTTGGTTGCCGGTCCCCAACAAAAATGTATCCCCTCGACAAGTACAAATACACATATAACAGGAAAGAAAGGTACTCGTAAAGGAGAAATATCACCTAGATTGGCCGCAAGAAGCTTCCATCGCAGCAAAGGCTCCTCCAGGCTCCACAAAATTCCACGAACCACGAAATCTGTCCAGCACAACACTTAAAACAAAAACCCGATTAAATGCACCCGCACTAGACAGGGAAACGGCCCTCTTGGCCTAATGAAATCAGACAATACTATGCATAACATCCTCCTGAAAACAACTATGATAGACATCAAATCATACTATTCCCAGGGGAACAAAGGCTCGTAGCCCTAAACTAGATGCATTAGATTATGACCTATCCCTCTTGCGTATATTGCAAGAGGTGTTCGCATCACATGTCGTCTAACCAGTCTGTGGGTCCAAGATAATAAAGGCAGATGAGTCTCGCTTACCCTCTGCATCACCCAGATCAACCATCGTCTGCCAAAGAGGGCATGTTCAGAAATCATACCCCACAAACGACCAGGTCCTGTCTCACCATCAATAGATATATCGGGACAAGGGCCACAATTAAAGAAGAGGTCCTCTTCATACGCAAGATTAGCCAAAGAATCGGCAAACTGATTCCAATTCCGTGGAATCAGCTGAAAAGACACTCTATTGAATTCGTCTAGCAGGGCTATGGCAGTATGATGGTACATACAAAGGATGGGATTCCGTATCATGTATGTCCCATTGAGTTGATTTAAAACCAACTGAGAGTCCCCTTTCACCAACAACTGGCGGATACCACCCTTCTTCGCAATATTCAAACCCATAATCAGGGCTTTGTATTCTGCCATATTATTGGTAAAATTCGCCCCGAGATTAGCAGCTAACTTCATGACAATGCGTCGTCAGGGGTCTCGGATGACAACTCTTACACTTCCTTTTTTGCATGGACCCCTGGACGCCCCATCAAAGTACAAGGTGTACGTCCATAAAGGGTTTACATATCTTGCCATCCTGAACTCTACTCGTAATTATGGTAATTGAAATTCAGCATATTCAACGGGTGGACTGTAGGCTCCATCCCTCCATTGTCATTGAATTCAACGGGGATGCTCGTCAAAATTTGTAGGCAGTGATGGCAGAAGACCTTGATCTCCCAAATAAATGTCCCGCCTTCTTGCTCAATCACCTTGTATCCTTTGCTCCACCAAATGAGCTTTCCCTGATGATACCTTTGTTCTAAATATGGGTGTTCTAAATAAGGGATCAGACGACCCATCAACCTCTATCACGATTTCCTTGCAGATGTTTGATCAATCTCGCCTAGACCTGCAAGGCAGTCATAGCATTAGTGCAATCAGAAATAATAAGGTTTAATCTTATTAAGATTAACCTTATTTTTAAATTCTATCCCCTCAAGGTCAGCTAACAAGATTGTGGATTTATTATTTCCTATTCTAACGATCCTATAGGGCCCATCCCATTTGGGCTCTAACTTGCCTGGAAATAATTCACGTCGTGCGTCATAATACAGAACAAGCTGTCTTTTCTTGAAGGTGTATTTCTTGGCTTTGAGGTCATGTAGCAGCTTCATTCGGCGCTTCGCCACTTCTTGGTGCAATAAGCTCTGCAACTTAAGCTCATCTAAATGTGCCAGTGTCGTCAAGCGCTCAAAAAGTGCGTCTTCATCGCTCAAAGAATGATTGATAGTAAACTGAATAGTCGGCAGCTCAATCTCTAAAGGCAAGATACACTCCTCCCCATATACTAACTTGAACGGGGTATGGCCAGTGGCTCGTTTGAAAGTTGTATTGTAGGCCCACACTGCCACGTACAACTTTTTATCCCAATCCCGTTTCTTTTCCTATACAATTTTGGACAGGATGCCCACAAGCTGCTTGTTGGTGCTTTCAACTTGCCCATTGGCTTGCGGATTATATGGGGTTGTCTTGTTATGCTTGATTTGCCACATCTCTGTCAAACCTTTAATCACCTTATTCAGGAAATGGGTTCCGCGGTCCGACACTAATTCTTTCAGCGCACCAAACCGGTATATTATCTGCTCTAACAGGAAACTAGCAGTTTCTTTAGCATCATCTTTATTTGTTGCACGTGCTTCTGACCACTTTGTGAAGTAGTCGGTTGCTACAATGATGTACCTCTTTTGCGTAGTCGACGACGGAGTAATAGGACCCACAAAGTCTATTCCCCACTTCTCAAATGGAAGTATCGCCATAATAGGGGTGAGTGGTCGTTTCCTATTCTCACGGCTATCATGTCGTTGGCAAATATCGCATCGCTTAACATACGCAAACGCATCCTGGAAGATGGCAGGCCACCAATAACCTGCTCTTAAAGCCTTTTGTGATGTGAGCCGTCCAGCAAAATGGCCACCACAAGCAGAATCATGGCACTCTTCCAAAATGAATGGCACCTCGTCAGGCATCACACATCGGCGATAGATGTCATTAACCCCTTGCCGATATAATGTACCTGCGATCAAAGCAAACTTTAACGCTTGCTGCTTAATTTTCCTTTTCTCAGCTTTAGATAATTCGGATCCCGCTTCTATTGTCGATAAATAATGTGTTATTGCAGCATACCAGGAGGGAATAGATGCCGTATCTATTTTAAACAACAACTCCATGTCACTACCTTCAGCCACAGATTCGTTCGGCTCCCCAAAGTCCACAAGACATTCCACGATGCCTTGCAACCTTGGTGGCTTACTCTTGATTTCATAATCAAATTCCTGCAAAGTGATCAACCACTTTCCTTGACGATCAGGCGGCTGTAGCTTATTCATCAATAGTCGAAGTCCCTCCGCCTTCGTATAAAGCACGACTTTCTCATAGAGAATGTAATGCCTGAATTTCTTGGTCCCAAAGACCATCGCTAGACACAATTTCTCCATGTAAGTATAATTGATTTCGGATACCCCTAGCTTCTAACTAGCAAAAGCAATCGGGTGGTACCACTTCTCTTCCCAAATTTGGGCTAAACAGCAGCTGATACTATACATGGTGGCTGCCGAAAATATATAAAACACCTCACCTCTTTTAGGGGCTTTTAAAACGGGCGCTCTTGCTAGCTCTTGTTTCACATCCTCGAATGCTACCTTACAAGGGTCACCCCATACAAACGAGCAGCTAAAAGATAATAAATTTGTAAGTGGCAACATTCTTTCTACTAAGGCATTGATGAATCGATGGTAGTAACCAACCGAAGACAGAAAGCTATGAACTTCCTTTGGAGTGCGTGGTGGACCCATGGCAACTATAACTTTAACCTTCTCGGGGTCTGTCGCAATTCCTACCGAACTGGCCACATGACCCAGTAATAGCCCATAAGGTACTCCAAAAACACACTTCCGTGGGTTTAGGGCGATGCAAAATTGTCTACAGTGCTCAAAGCATTTTCTTAAAATGATTAACTGCCTTTCTCTCACGGTGGCGGCCCCTAAGTCATCAATAAACACCTTCAACTCTTCAGGGGATATGTCACCGAATGTCTTATCTGCTATTCGTTGCCACGAACCAGGCGCATTGCATAAACCAAAGGCCATCACATGGTATGCAAAAGTACCAAATACAGTGATGAAAGTTGTTTTCAACTTGTCCTCTTCTGCAATTGCCATTTGGTTGTATCCTGCAAAGCAATCCATAAACGAATATATCTCCCTACCCGCTAATTGATCCAAAATCTGGTCAATAAATGGCAACGGGTAGTAGTCCTTAACTGTTTGCTTATTCAGCTCCCTAAAGTCTACACATAATCGGATTTGATTATTTTTCTTCTTTCTAATCACAACTGGAGAACACCATTCCGTGTGTTGCACAGGAAAAATCAAACCCGCTCTTCGAAGCTTCTGTAACTCTTCAAACAGGCTGTCCCTCAGTTCGAAAGGCATACGCCTTACTTTCTGCCGTACAGGACGACTACCCTCTTTCAACGGAATTGTATGCACAGCAAGACCAGGAGGGATGCCTCTCAACTCATCATAACTCCAGGCAAAGATATCACGGAATTCCTGGATCAAGGCCACATAGTCCTCCCTTTGTGCTGAGCTGAGCATAGAACCTAATTTGATTGGCCGCGAATCATCAGACGTACCAAGGTCTAGCTCGATAACATCTGCATCTCTTATACGATCTTGGCCCTCTATCGACTCGTTCAAAGTGATCTGATAGATGTCTTCCGTGGTGGATCCCTCTTTGGACTCATCACTCGATGATGTCTCACTGGCAGATAAATCTTCTAATGTCTCCAATTCTGTAGAAGATAGAGGAGCTCTCTCACTCTGCGGGGACTCAGGATAAGCATCAACTACCACATGCTGGGCACCTCTGCCGAATATCAGTCGACCAGCAGGTATATCTACTTGGCAATCCGCTTGCAAGATCCAAGGTCATCCGAGTAATACTTGGTAACTTGGACGCCCTGCAAAATGAATCACCCTAAAGTCCAACAAGCATTCTACATTTGCAACAGTGACATGGACCTTAGTAATGCAGCCTTCCGGCTATCTCAAACTATCATCTGCCATTCTGAGAATCGTGGAGGTATCTTTCTGGATCGCAAGACCCAACCTTTCCATCAGTTCAGAACTCATAATGTTAACAGATGATCCCGTGTCGACAATGGCATAATCTACTAATATCCCATCGACATAGGCTGCAACCCTTGGGCAATGCTTCTCAGCATGCTCGAACCAGTCATCACCGACTCGCGCAATACCCAAAGGTTCTACGATATACCCGGTAGGTAGGATCTTTCTAAATTCCTTACGTACTCCTGGGGAAAGCTTAATAAGCTATAAAAGATTCACATCCGGCTTGACTTCACAAAGAGAGCTTGCCAAATCAAATTCATGATAGTTCGATAGAGCTCGCTTTTCATGCCAAACCATCCGCTCTTTAGGTCGTTGAACCGGCTTTATTACCTCTTTCTTAACTTTCACCTTCTTCTTTGGTGGTTTCTTATTAGCTTTACTTTCTACGGGCTTCAAAGGTCCCCCTTCCATGGCAGGATCAAAAACTTGTGTTCCTTTGTCGCCTTGTTTAGGGTTTCCGTCGACAGGCTTATCCTTGTTGGCTTCTCTACCCTTTTGATCTCTTGTAAGTACAGCTCGCAAATTAGAGGTTTCAGCATCATCAACGCGTACAGCCTCAATCAAACTGACCCCACTACCACTTGGTAGCTCCTCCACTGTAGTCTTTGGTCGTTGAAGTATTTGTTTAGGCCCGTCTTCTCGCTGGGAATCACTTCCTTGGGCACGATGATTAACAGGCCCTGGTTGCCGACTACCTCGTTGGAGGGAACTGATCTTACTCCAGCAAGTAGCTGCTAAATGGCCAGATTTTCCACAAATGTCGCACTTAACATTTGGGAAATTTCTTGGATAGTGCTGCCCACCACACCATTTGCAACTAAACCTCGAAGGTGCACCCTCCTCTGGGTATCTACTTCCTATCAAATTTTGTTATTTTTTAAGGAAGTTGACATCAACGGGTATTTGCCGATACTGCTTCGTAATCATGTCGGTATAATGCTTCATCATGTCCTTAACCTCGCCAAGAACATTGGAAGAACTCGACTCATAGCCTTGCTCATTACCATGTCGTTCCATCGGCCTAACAACTCATTAGGCACTGGTTGTTGAGCCACAGGCATGGTATTAGAATTAACCGCCTGGCCTCCACCATTTGGAGCCATTTGACTGCCCGTAGGCATCGACATGCTAGGGGGAGCTGGTAATAAAGGGACATTCTGCATCATGTTCCCTCTCCCATTAGGGTTAGACATCTCTATCCCTTGACCACTACTGCCATTGGCTATTGCCATATTATTTCCCAATACTAAACCCATGTTCAAATTGCCTCGAGAAGCATAGGCTGCTTGTAGTCGGGATTCCACCTCTTGTGCTCGTGTAATGGCAGTATCTATATCCTCCAAGGGGACACTACTCAACTGCAATTGGATATTAAAGTCCAAACCATGTAGGAAATATTGCAATTGGGCAGCTGCGGGGATAGGAATAGAGGTGTCCAGCTTACGGAAAACCTCTTTTATCTTCTTCGCATAAGCACGAATATCCTCGTGTGGTTCTTGGCGAGTCACATTGAGTACACACAACCAATATTGCCCACCCCTTTCAGGGGCAAACTCCCTTCGAAAAGCTCCATAAAATGAATCAATTTTCAATATGGTTCCGACTTCTAAACCATGATACCATATAGTGGCTCTTCCTTTGAGAGTCATATTGAAGAACATCATTAAATGTCCTTCTTCTTGGATGCGACAATTAAACATCAGCTTTTGAAACTCCCTAATGTGGAGTTCCGCATCTTCCTCAACTAGCCCATTAAAAATGGGTAGCGGGTAACCTAGAGCCGGCAAATCCGTCGTTCCTGCTGGAATTGCAATAGGCTGCGCCATGACACGGATTGGATTTGCACTAGGAATAGGGGACGGTGGGTTTACACCTCCCGTACTTGACGTGGACTGGCTTATAGAAGGAAGGGGAGCACTAGAGCTTCCACCTTCTCCTAACTTGCTACTTGTGGCCCCAAGACCACTAGATCCACTCCCTCGTAAGGGTTCAACACCGCTACGCTTAGGGGAATATCTCCTAAAAATTTCACCACGTCGCCTAGCTCTTTCGTCTCTTTCTTGCTTTTGGATTTCTACTAGACGATGCTTATCAATAAATAACGGATCAATCTCAGTATACTTTGGCATAAACTGCTAGTTGGTCCCTAAACAACCAGGATTCGAGAACCGCCACTTTTAAGCGGCTCCCGACAGACGCACCACTGATGGACCTAAAAACGGGCCGGCACTGGCTCATGCACTAGCCAGGCCTCGTCACTACGCACAAGACAACCCCTCGGCCTCGCGGCTAGGAGCGTCTATCAAAATCTCTGCCTTCCTAAACATTGCGTTTGTAATACGTTGTAGTCCAACTGATCCTAACCCAATATTACTCCTCAGAGGGAGTTCCTTTCACATAGCCAAAAGGCTCGAATCACATACACATGGGGTTCTTCCTACGGCTGAATACCGTCAACCCTCTGCGACTCTCCTACACCTTGGGGATTGGCCCCTCAGTGCGCCGCTCAACAAATAGACACATTGTACAAAAGTCGCTCAAGGTACCAAATAAGCCTGTCCAGGAATGTACCATTGTCCTTACTTCTCTTTCCCCTTTGGGACCCGCGTCTATCTACAGCATGGGTACCTCACTGCCTCTCATCGTAGGTCATGTTCTAATAAACCAATTGCAATGCATGTCCAGGAGTTGGTCACTGATACTTTTAAATTCTTTTTCATGCTCTATGCATTTGGTGGATGCCTAGTGCTCAAACATTTAGCAAACAGTATCGTGCACAAGTGCAAAACATTCTTTTAATGGTTTCCAACTACCATTCATGCTTCGTTGCATGGGCCTAGCACCGAGGTGATCCTCGTGCTACTAAGCTCTTAATTTTAATTATCATCCGTCCTAAATGCTATGCATAGAAATCAACAACTTTCCTATCACTTCACACAGCATTTAGACAGATTTCAACTCCTCTACCCTTCCACATTTAAATATTGCATCGTTGGATAGGTTTATAGGGTATTTTGACATCATTTTATGTGTACAAAGCGGAAAAAACACACTAGAACAAGAAAGTGGGGTTGAAGTGAGGCAAATCCTCATGCTTCAGTCCCCACAAACATTCACAAACATTGCTCTTATTTATCCTTATTTTTTGGAATCCAAAATGTATTTTTTTCCTATTTTTTAGGGTTTTTTCACCCTTTTCTTGTATTTTTCCTTATTTTCCTGCATTATTTAATTACTGAAAATTAAGAACAGGTTATGGGCTGTGGCCCTTAGTTCCTTCTTGCAGAAAAATGAAAGTTTAGTTGGTGTTCCTATTCACTTTCCCATTTTTATGCCAAAAAACCATCATTTTCCCTTGATTTTTCATGTTTTACGTGTTTTAATGTATTATTTTGAACCACAAGATGCATAATTTTTTGATTAGGACCAGCAAGAACTCATAGAAAACAGCAACATGAACAATTTTTATCCCACATGAACAACATTTCATCAATTAAAAGCTATAGAATCTCAAATTTCCTTTGAAAATTTTAAATTACCGCTTATTTGCGTGTTTCGGGTTTCATGTCCATGGCTGTAAATTTGGAAATCAGCAGCACTTCATGTCCAGCACAATCACCAATCACCATTTCCAGCCCGTGGAGCAATCCGATCCATGCCGGACAAGCCTCCATCATTCTTTCTTCTTCCTTCTTCTTCCCACATGAACTTGCCTTTAGAAGAGAGAGAGGGAGGAGAGAGAAAGATTGAAATCAGAGATCTTCAAAGAGGGCATCATTGCGCAAGTGAAGGGTGGCGATAGAGTCAGCATACAGAGGGGAATCAATGCCCATGATCATTGGGGGGGGGGGGGGGGGGGGGTTGTTTGCAGGCTGAGGATTGAGGCATCAACATGTGGGCGCAAAAAACGGCGTGATGAAGGTGCCATCTTCCTCCACGATTTGCATCTTCTCTCTCCTCCAAAGTTTCATGCTACATTTTAAATTTGGGCTCCCAAGGGTCACTTGCCCATTTTGGCCAAATTTTGTCCACCCCTTCGTATCTTGACCGGTTTCTTGGCCATTCCCCTGTCCGGACTCCGAATTGAGCTCTGAAAAATCCTGGGCGTCCGGCTTAGCATCCCGCATTGGCCAATAGCTCATGTCAACCCGCACGACTATCTGAAAAATTATGAAAAATCAACAAGTGTCGCTCGGGCGCCTTTAAAGCACTTTGACGCTCAAAATCGTCCTAGATCGAGCCGCCGCCTTTGACGGTGAATATTTTTCCCTTGATATTCATAATTTTTTGCTATTTTTAAGCACTTTCCGTCACCTAAATTCTGCTCTCACCAATGAGAGTGGAATTTTGATGCCGAGAAGTGCTTAAAAATAGCTAAAATTTACAAGGGATAAATATTCAACGTCGAAGGCGGCGGCTCCAGCTAGGACGATTTTAAGCGTCAAAGTGCTTTAAAGGCACCCAAACGACACTTGTTGATTTTTTATAATTTTCCAGACTGCTGTGCGGGTTGTCAAGAGTTACCACCCAATGTGGGATGCCGAGCCGAATGCCAAGGATTTTTCAGAGCTCAATTCGGAGTCCGGACGGGGAAGGAGCCAAGAAATGGGCAAGATTTGAAAAGGTGGACCAAACTTTAGTCAAGTGATTATGACCTTTGGGGGAGGATGTAGCATTTTAGTGTAACAACAAATCGTGGGCAACATCAAGATGAAGAAAACGTGGAGGAGGGCACCATCAGGATGCGCCGAAAAATGTGCTCCATCCTTGGAGATGGAGATGCCATGCTCAATACAACCTACCCAACTGATAATGGGGCTTGCCTACATTCTCCTTGCTGATCATATCACCACCTCTCGCTCCTCAAATGGTGGCCTGGTTGGAAATCTTTGATTCTAGTCTTTCTCTCTCCTCCCTCTCTCTCCCTTAAGGGGCTGTTCTTGTGTGGAAGAAGACAATGAAGAATGATGGAGGAAAGCTTGTCCAGATGAGACCGGATTGCTTCGGGTGGATGAAGACATGAAGAATGCTGATTTTGAAGATGCTGAACATTGAATGAGGGCTAACACGCAGTCCCGTAGCAAAACTGAGATCCCGAGACACAAAGCCTAAGCGGTAATTCAATTTTTATGAAGAAAAAATGAGTTTTTATGTTATTTGGGTGATGAAATATTGTTCCCATGGGCTGATTATGCATTATGTTGTTGTTTGCTATGATTTTGATCAGTTTATGCTCAGAAAATCAGAAAATCATAAGTGTTATGACTGAAATTAATGGTATAAAACCCGTAAAATACGTGTTTAAGAGGCAAAATGGGGGTTTTTTGCAAAATAAAGGGGAAACATGAGATATAACATCAATAAAACCTAAAATTTTGCTGTCAAAGAACCTAAGGGGCACATCCCATAATCAATTTCAATTTCTAGTCATTTTTATTGAAGAAAATAAAGGAAAAATATCAAAAAAATGGTGGAAAATGGGTTTTAAATGGGAGAAAATTAGGAAACGATTGAAGGAAAATTCCAAAAAATTACATAAGTGGTTGTGCAATGTATAATGAAGATAGAGCATGAGGTTAGCCTCGGTTTACCCTCATTTCTATGGTCTTGTTTGTATTTATTGCTTTCTCTACAAAGAAAGACACATAAAACGACTCTTACACCTATCAACGATTGCAAAACATTAAACGGTAGGGTGAGAGGGGATTTTGAGCATCAAAGTACAATCTTAAATCTGATTTATGTGTTGCATCATGGCTATAGGACGGTGTTTTAAAATAAAGGAAAAGGCAGCATGAGCGTAAGGCTTGGTGTCTTTCCTCGTTTCAATGCATAAAAGTTAGCATGGAAATCATGAAAAGATTGGTTTCGCATGATGCACAATGTTGATTTTCTATTGTTTATGCACTAAACCATTCACATTATGCACTACGCATGGTTCATGGTATCGAAGGAAAATCTCCTAGACTGCATAGCAATTGTTTTCTTAGGACTTTGACCCACGATTGAGAGTGTGAGGTTATCCCTTGCCGTAGGGTAGGGAGCTGGTTTCCTAAGGGACTGTGAAGTGAGGAAGCATGGTATATCTCCTAGAAATACGAGAAATATTAAAGAGAGGAGTTTATACTCGTTTGTGTTATATGTTTAGCAGTGCATCAAAGGGCCAATCCTTGAGATGTAGGAGAGCTGCAGTGGGGCTCTGACTATTAGTCGGTGGAGTGCCTCCTATGTGTGTGTGATCGTGGCACTGCCAATGTATAAGGGTTCTCCCTCTGAGGAGTTTAAGGGAAATGTTGGACTATAAACTATAAACGCATGAATTAAGCATTAGGGCAGTTTGTCCTTCAGCATTAGATTGACGCTCCTGGTCTGCGAGGCCTTGAGGGCGTTTGTGTGTCATGAGCATGAGGTCCGGCTAGTGCTATAGCCAGTGCCGGCCCATTTCAGGTCCCATCATTTGTTACCATTTTTTTTCATTACACAAGAGTGGATTAAGTAACAATTTCTTACTAAAAAGCTTGAAAATTCCAATTCTAATAGCGTTTCTCCCTCTATTATGGATAGTGTGCATTTTGTTGGGAGCTCCAAAACAATGATAGATGCATGATATATCACATATCTTCATGTGAACTATAATGTCGATGTCATTTATAGAAAATATCCAAGGTTGTTTCAAAAAGCTCAAAAAATCAACTTCAATTGCAAAAGCATGAAATCAAAAGCTTGCAAAAATAATGAACCCCTCCCCATGTTGTTTCATATTTTGATTAGTTACCTTCTTTTTAATCAAGGTTACTATTAAGGCACTAAATAACTAGTTTGGTTTGACCTATTCACACTTAAGAAAAGTGGTTCTTCCAACTGAGTTGAGAGGGCATTGACTAGACGGGCAGCTTTCTGACATCAAAATCTATCACCCTGGCCTCTATGACATGCTTTTCAACTTTTATATTTAGTAGGCTGGTTCAAATGCCAAATCTTGTAGCCATTAAATGGGGCAAACTGACGAATGCTTGTGTTGGATTTCTAACATTGAAATACATCTAGGAAAACTCCATCTCCTCAATCTGCAAGCATTTCATTTTCCATGAAATTTTGTTATTTTATAGTTCTTGGAGTCTTTTAGTGCTTTAAAATAAACTCCAAAAATTTTCTCTCATCACTTGAAACAAGCTCAAATGGCCTTTTCCAATAAGGAACTTCCATGATAGGTAGTTGTTCTTGTCCATCTTCTCAATGGGGTTTCCACTATTCTTTGCAATTATTATAGGTTCAAGTCCCTAATTATCGAAATCTAGATGGGAAACACATACCACTCATGTGTTTTCCATCTTCTCAATGATGGGGTTTCCACTATTCTTTACAATTATTATAGGTTTGAGTCCCTAATTATCAAAATCTAGATGGGAAATGCATACCACTCTTGTGCCCTCTCTAACTGAGTTTTCTCATGGTCTCTCATATTGTAAACTCTCCTTCCATCAAATCTTGTTCAATTGACTAGCTACACGAATGGCTATCCACAGCCTGCCAAGTAAGAAGAATACCAAAAGAGAATACTCGAAATATGAGGCTCATTGCATTGTAGTCTAGATGAGTGTTATGAGCTCTGAAACTCTAACAACTCCATCATATGCACTCGATCTCTTCACTTCTTGCTCATCCATCCAAGCTGAGATGGTTCTACCTTCAATCTCTCTCTCTCTCTCTCTCTCTCTCTCTCTCTCTCTCTCTCTCTCTCTCTCTCTCTCTCTCTCTCTCTCTCTCTGTCCTTCAAGCTCTCTGCACCTAATGTAGCAACTCAATCTCTCTATCTCTCAATCTAGAAAATAATTCCAAGAAGGAAAGGAGAAAGGTTAGAGGAGAAAATATAAAGCAAGAACCAACACAAAATCCCTCACAAGTTCTCTCTCCCTACCTTAGAAAGCTTGCATGCAGAGTACTCACAAGGTGAAGAAATAGAGTAGTGGTAGAGAAGCGGATACTTGCATTAGTAATGGAATGAGTTATAAACAAGGATTCTCACCTTATATATGAAGTTTTAATTTTTTGAAGCTCAAACAGGGCCCTATCCTCTATTGGTGGTTGTTGTCCATTGACTTAAAGCCCACCCTCAGAGTCCTACGACCCTTTGAGCTATCTATTTTCTATAAAAGGCTGACTCTCGCACCCGTGCATCATGAATTGCACTTTTGATTTTACAAGTTCCATGGGAGCAATCCTTATGCTCGAGAAAATTTACTTTTACAACTTCTACCCATAGGGAACATGGCATTAAATGTCAATACATTTAATGTCAGTCCATCATTTTTCCCACTAACTGTACTCTCTTTGACTCTTTTCAATCTTTCACCTACTTTTCTCTTTTTCTTGCTACTTTTTCATGTTTCCCTTGGTCGTTTCCTCTCGCATGCTCCACTTTTACCCCATTTTGTCATTTTCTACCAAACCAATTAACATTACCCCCCTCAATATTGTGGTGCTAGTCCCATGGAAACTGTAAAAGGGCATGGAAGCTATGTGGAATGATGAGAGGTGGGGGTAAGAGGTTGAGCTGAAGATGAAGGATAGATGTTGATGGGTCTCCGTGACTCCTCAAGGTACCTGCTACAAGGAATAGTGTGTATGCAATGTGGAAATATGTATGGTTGGTATGATTGGGAGATGGGTCTATGTTAGAGAAGCCGAAACTCTCAAGATCCATCCTACACTTGAGAACCCAATCAGTGAGAGAGGTGGTAATGTGCTACGCAATGATGTTTAGGGTGGCATGTCTACCAATTGCTTGGGGTGTCCTGACATTAAGGACCTTGAAATTGTTGTGGGGGGAAAACAGGCTAGGGGATTGAGGATGGAGCCAACCAACAATATTCACTGGACACTCTCAAGCTTAATAAGCCCGAAGTGTTGTGCAAGTGTGGGTCTATTTATATACATATATATAAATTTTTACTCTCTTTTTTTCTTCTTCTCTCCCTTTTTTTCTTTTCAAAGATGTAAAGATGCATACTTTTCCCTTTATTTTCTCTTTCTATGTGGTGGGGGGAGGAGGGGCTTCAATGAGCACTCAAGTCAATGTTTGCTTATGATTTAAGGCTTTTTAGATAGTCAAACTGCCAAGGGAGTTGTGGGTAGGAATGGATGACTAAAACTGGTGAAGTGTGTGGCATTCATGTCTTTTAATAGGTTCAAGTAGTAAGCTAGTAGCATGGTGGCACATAGAATGAGATGGGCCATAGCATATTTGTCAATACGTACATTGATATCAAAGAATAAAGGGTGGATCCCTTCCTCCTTTGGTGATCTCTTCTAGTTTAGTAAGACCAATAGGAGCTTGAGATAGTTGCATGTGGCAATGAAGTCTGGATTGTTTTGGCAATTTTGGAATGTATCCACAGACTGCCAGAAGGTTGGCACCAAGTCCCTTTCTTAGAACTTAAGACAGTCATCTAGCCCTATGGCTCTTGCATTGTAGATCAACAAGTAGTGATGTTTTCCATAGAATTTAGGGTTATTATCCACTCCATGCCTCCTCGGGTAAGGTAGAAATGAGGGGTTTCTCTCTTAGTGGATGTAGCACTATAGAAAACCATCCATGCCATGTTGTTGGTTTCTTGAATGGATCTCTGTGAGGCTAATTGTGCCTCAAACCCTTCTAAGTACTTCTCCAACCTTATCACTCCAATAATGCTCCTTAGTGGTGTTGAGATATCGAGCTCCACTCGTGATATGCCAAGGTGACCGTTGTGCATTTATGTCACCGATGTGTCAGTTGCAGATGCGGTTGGTACACCGCCCATGAATAATAGCTACATGATAGCTATCCTTATCTACTCTAGTTCGTGGCTCAGTTAGTATGCCACCTTAGTTAGTTGATTTTGGTTTGAGACCCATATGTAGGGTTCTTCTATTTCTTTGTATAAGAGTTCTTTTGGCTTACACAACTAAGAAGAGGAAAACTGTTTTTCAGCCTCCACCCTTGTGTGTATTCCCCCATTGTGCAAGCAAGAAAGCTACAAGTGAGACTCCTTCCTTCTCTCCCACAATCTTGACATGGTATCAGAGCCTTGTTCGTGGTAAGGAGCTCAAGAAAGCAAGCCAAGCTCACGATGTTCTAGTAAGAGGAGCAGTGTTGCTTTCATTTTCTGTTTTGGGAGCAGATCTCTGCAGGTAGCACAGTCGGAAAGTGCAGGAGTGCATTGTCTTAGGTTGAAACGCCCTTCGCGGTGAAGCAAGTGGGCAGTTTGTGCTGTGGGAAAGAGCTTTAGCCTTTGGTGACCCTGTTTTTTTGATTTGAGGCCATTGTAAAATATTACACGGCGCAGCGAACAGAATCTGAGAAAGAGATAGAGAGTACACAACAGATAAGAGGAGAATCAGTAAAATTCTTTAACTCCAAACAACTGATACAAAGATGGCTCTGTCCACCCGTGCGCTTCCAATGAATGAAGCTTAGATGGCGATCTAGACAGAAGATAGGTGAAGAGCTTAAGGCTAGCTGGAACAACAACTCTGACTGGGTGAAAGATGAGTGTAAGATGGCTGCGAAGGGGTTTAGCTTTTATAGCCCGCGAAGGTCGTTAGGTCGGCCTGCTGACCGACCTACCATATGAGCCTCCACTAGTCGGCCAGGGAATATTCCAGGGAATATTCCCTTTACCATCGGGCCGGGGGCGCTGCCCCCGGACCCCCGCCAGGGGGGCCGCTGGCCCCCCTGGGACCCCCCAGCCAGGGGCCGCTTCCGCGGCCCCCGGACCCCACAATAGGGGCCCCTTTTAACTCCCTTACCACGCAACTCAATGCAATGTGCCTCGAGTTGCTACCAGCATAACCACTCCGTCTAACCCAAAGATTAGACCCACAACAGTCACCTTTTTTGCCATCCGGTCACATAGACCTCATCTGATATACAAGTCAGGACTCAACCAATGTCCGGGCTCACATTTGGCTTCTCCTCATAATGGGGGCCTTACAACTTTGAGCACCATGGATCATTGGTAGCACCTAATGAGGGTGGGGCATTGATCATATCTAACACCCCCCCTCAATGTCCACCCATAGGTGAACTATCTCCTCGGCCCAATGCCGAGTCTCTGAAGATGAACTTGAAGCAGATCCTTCGTAAGTGCTTTGGTGAAGATATCTGCTCCATTCTCCTCTGTTGGACAGTAGACCAATTCCACTATCCCATCCTCCATCAAATCACGCACATAGTGATACTGGATCTCTATATGTTTGGTGCGTGCATGAAACACTGGATTTTTGGCAATGGCGATGCAACTCTGATTGTCACATCTCAGCACAGTTGGTTCTTCATCCTGCACTCCCATATGCCATAGAATCCTTCTCAACCATACGGCCTCACATGCAGCAAAACAAGCTGCCTTGTACTCTGCTTCGGTAGAAGACAATGCCACTGTTGGTTGCTTCTTACTAATCCAAGAGAAAATTCCTGAACCCAAAGAGAAACAATAACCAGAAACTGACTTCCTGGAATCAATGTCTCCTGCCCAATCTGAGTCACAGTTCCCCACAAGAGAAGTTCCGAAACTGTATGTGATACCATAGTCAAGAGTTTTCTTCAAGTATCTGAGCACCCGCATCCCAGCCTTCCAATGACTCTCATGAGGTTTGTTTGAGAACCTGCTCAAAACACCAACAGCAAAACTGATATCTGGTCTGGTGTTACACAAGTAGATTAGACTGCCGACCAACCTCCTATACCTCCCAATGTCTGCTAGTGCTGATGTATCCTCAACGGATAACTTTACATTCACCTCCATAGGTGTAGCTATCTCCTTGCACTCGGTCATGCCAAATGCCTTCAAGATCTCCCATGCATACTTCTTCTGAGAGATGAAGATCTTTCCTGGCTCTTGCCAGACTTCAATCCCCAAACAATAGTGCAGCAAGCCCAAGTCTGTCATTTCAAACTCAAAACTCAAAGCCTTTCGAGTTTGGTTGATCATATCTTCATAGTCACCTGTAATAAGAAGGTCGTCCACATATAGGACAATCACTACAGACTTTTTACCATCCCTGTAAACATACAAGTTAGCATCTGAGGCACATCTTTTGAAGTTTAGGTTTAAAAAGAACCTATCTATCCGCTGGTACCATGCTCTGGGGGCTTGTTTCAGCCCATACAATGCCTTCTTCAGTTTACACACTTTGTTCTCAGAATGGGGGGCCTCAAACCCTGGTGGCTGAGCCACGTACACCTCCTCCTTGAGGTCACCATTTAAGAACGCTGACTTAACATCCATTTGGTACACTGGCCACTTCTTGTGGGCAGCCACTGCAAGTACCGTGCGAATAGTGGTCATTCTGGCAGTTGGGGCAAATGACTCTTGAAAATCAAACCCTTCAACTTGTGAAAATCCTTGGGCAACCAGTCTAGCTTTGTACTTTTCTAAGGTACCATCAGCCTTGTACTTTACCTTCCAGATCCACTTGGTGCCAATAATCTTCCGCTTTGCTGGCCGATCCACTAGCTCCCAAGTGTCATTCTTCATTATGCTGTCATACTCCGCCTGCATAGCAGCCTTCCATGATGGATCTGCAAGTGCTTCTTCTAAGTCAGTTGGCTCCTTTACTTCTCTCATAATCTCAACCATCAAGGCCATGTTGACTATGTGAGCAGAAGCCCTCCTTTGCTCCTCTATTCTCTGAGACCTCCTTGGTCCGTCTGCCTTCTCCTCAACAGATGCAGGCCTAGGATTATTGTGGTCATAGAGCTGCTTCACCCAGCGCGGCAATGGCTTTTCCGGTGGGGTGATGTCAGGTTGGTGAACTTTTTCCTCATCATCTGAAGATGATGCTTCCTCCTCCTTAAGGATAGGGATAGCTCTCGGGACAGGTTCATAGTGGACTACTTCTTCGCTTGATGATAAAGTGGAAGACCTTGCCTTCTCCTCCTCCACTGTATGCGGCTCCTCCTTGAACACCACATCACGGCTCGCGATGATCTTCTTTGCCTCTTGGTCATATAACTTGTAAGCCTTCTGCTCATCACTATAACCCAAGAAGATACATTTTCTGCTTTTTGGTTGTAACTTGTTTCTCTTCTCATCTGGAACATGTGCATAACATTCACATCCAAAAATTCTGAAATGTGAAACAGATGGTTTCTTACCAGTGTAAGCCTCATGAGGTGTTTTTCCCTTGAGAGCCTTTGTGTAGCTCCGATTTAGAATGTAGACTGCAGTATTAACAGCTTCAGCCCAAAAATGGTTAGGCAATCCCTTGCCCTTTAGCATGCATCTTGCCATCTCCACAATGGTACGATTCCTGCGTTCCACAACACCATTCTGCTGAGGTGTGTGAGGCGTCGTCAATTGACGCTTGATCCCTTTGCTCTTGCAAAAACCTTCAAACTCCTTTGAGTTGAACTCACCACCACCATCTGTTCTAAATTTCTTCACACTTTTCCCTGTTTCATTCTCAACAAGTATTAGCCATTCTTTAAACTTACCAAAAGCTTGAGCCTTATCACGAAGGAAGTACACCCACATCTTCCTACTGTAGTCGTCGACAATCAACATAAAATAAGAAGATCCCCCCAAGGCCTGTGTAGGCATCTTACCACACAAGTCAGCATGCACCAACTCTAGAGGAGCATGTGCTCTATTCTTGCTTTCTTGTGGAAATGCCTTTCTCTGTTGCTTGCCCATCATACAAGCTTCACATGGTTCCTTCAATTCAGTTATTGTAGGTAGGTGAGCAACCATACCTTGCTTTTGCATCTCCTTCAATACTGCAAATCCGATGTGTCCAAACCTTTCATGCCAAAGCTTACTTGTGCCCACTCCAGCGGTGGCTGTAAGAGCACTTAGCTCATACAGGTTGTTCCTTCTTTCTCCTTTGCCAACAATTGTGCCAGCACTATCAATAATTTCTGCACCTGTCTTCTTGAACCTCACTTCATGACCAAGATCAGTTATGGCAGCAACTGATAAGAGATTTCTCCTGATTTCGGGAACATACAACACATTTGAAAGCTTTTTGACTTCACCATTTGCAGCAACAAAAGAAATAGTACCTGTGCCCGCAGCAGGGCATTTAGCATCATTTCCAACCGTCACAGTGATGGATTCTTGTAGAGGCTGCATAGAACTGTATAGACCTTTCTTGTTGGTCATGTGACGGGAGGCCCCACTATCCAACACCCAAGAGTCAGTGGTAGATTCTTCTTGCGCCGAGGAGCACACTTCCTCAATGGTCGCCATGAATAATTCCAACTCTGCTTCAGCCGTATTGGCTGTCTCTTTCCCTTTAGTTTTAAGGGTACCATTCTTTTCATCTGCCTTCTTGACACGACAATCTGCAATCGCATGTCCTTTCTTCTTACAGTAGAAGCACTCTCCTTGAAACTTCTTCTTGCCGCCCTTTTTCTTTTTGTCACCATCGTTTTTGGTGGAGGAAACACCTTTGCCTTTTGCATTGGCAGAGAATGCAGCATCTCCATTGTTGCTTCCTTCTCGGGCTTTCAGCCTCAACTCCTCCTCCATTAATAATGCACAAAACTCCTCAAAAGTCAAAGCTTGAGGTCTCACCTGAGTATTAAGGGCAGTTACTAGTCCATCAAACTTTTGTGGACAAATCCGAAGACACCTCCGAGCTAGCTCTTCGCTAGTCTTTTGTATCCCAGCGCCAGCCATCTGGTCGCGCAGATTCTTAATCCGAGTGATGAATGCTTCAACCGTCTCTCCTTCAGCAAACTTCTCCGCTGCTAGTTGATTCTCCAAGTTTTGAATCCTTGTTTGGTTTCGTGTTTCATACTGACTCCTTAGTACATTCCAAGCCTCTGACGCTTTGGTTGTATGCTGAATCAGAGTCAAAACACTGTCAGAACAGCTTGTAACTAAGGCACACAATGCATCTGCATTCCTTCGTTTCCAAGCTCGTAGAAGATCTGCATTCGGAGGAATCATCACACTAGGATTTGATGGGTCGGGGGTAGGCTGTGGTTCTGCGTCAGTCCCCAGCACAGTCTCCAGAAGCTCATAAGAATCAAGGATAGTAGTAATTTTGAACTTCCACAAGGTGTAGTTTGTACCATCTAACTTGCCTTCGCTGAAGGTTGGTGGACGAATCCTCAGTGTTTGAATAGCCGGTACAGCAGCACCACCTCCTGCACCGCTTCCTGATGCGCCAGAACTGCTTCCCGGAGTCGACATCGTTTCTCTTTGCTGTTGAAGCCTTTGCCTCTTGCACTCTCTCCGATCTCTAGAGCCCCCTGGGCTCTGATACCATGTAAAATATTACACGGCGCAGCGAACAGAATCTGAGAAAGAGATAGAGAGTACACAACAGATAAGAGGAGAATCAGTAAAATTCTTTAACTCCAAACAACTGATACAAAGATGGCTCTGTCCACCCGTGCGCTTCCAATGAATGAAGCTTAGATGGCGATCTAGACAGAAGATAGGTGAAGAGCTTAAGGCTAGCTGGAACAACAACTCTGACTGGGTGAAAGATGAGTGTAAGATGGCTGCGAAGGGGTTTAGCTTTTATAGCCCGCGAAGGTCGTTAGGTCGGCCTGCTGACCGACCTACCATATGAGCCTCCACTAGTCGGCCAGGGAATATTCCAGGGAATATTCCCTTTACCATCGGGCCGGGGGCGCTGCCCCCGGACCCCCGCCAGGGGGGCCGCTGGCCCCCCTGGGACCCCCCAGCCAGGGGCCGCTTCCGCGGCCCCCGGACCCCACAATAGGGGCCCCTTTTAACTCCCTTACCACGCAACTCAATGCAATGTGCCTCGAGTTGCTACCAGCATAACCACTCCGTCTAACCCAAAGATTAGACCCACAACAGTCACCTTTTTTGCCATCCGGTCACATAGACCTCATCTGATATACAAGTCAGGACTCAACCAATGTCCGGGCTCACATTTGGCTTCTCCTCATAATGGGGGCCTTACAACTTTGAGCACCATGGATCATTGGTAGCACCTAATGAGGGTGGGGCATTGATCATATCTAACAGCCATTTCGGGGCCTGTTTTGGAGGCGGAAGTTTTCTGCACGCACTTAGAAAAAGGCCCTGTTTTATGCTGTGCGACCATTGTACTACAGGTTGACGAAAAGTTACCACAGAAATTGCATCGTATGCTTGTGTGCAGAGACATTGGGAGTTACAGAATCATCCTTGGTTCCTATTTATGCAAAATCGTCACTAGGAAGTGACTGTGTGGTCAAATACCACTTTCGCCAGTTTTGCAGATTTGCCCTTGTGAGGGTGAAGTTGTGTTTTTTGCAGTGACAGAATTTTTTGCAGTGTTCTGTAATAGCGTCTGATTCTCTTTCACAGATTGTAACTGAAAAGCTTGACAAGAACAACTTCCAAGCATGGAAGTTTAGAATGATGAATTTCCTTATAGAAAAAGGATATTGGGAATTTGTTGCAGGAAATGAAGAAGAACCATTTCTTCCTGATGTTCCCAATTAATAGCAAATGCAGGCATTTAAAGCATGGCATGAGAGAGCCAGGAAAGTTATGTATTGGCTGTCTATCAGCATTTCAGACTCTATGATTGTGCATATTCAGGATGCAAGTACGCCAAAGGAGGCATGGGATACTCTGTCAAAAATGTATAGCACAAATACGCAAGCCAAGAAAATGCAGCTCAAGCAAGAGTTGCACAATGTGCAAAGAGAAAGTATGAGCATCAATGACTACCACATGAAGGTGAAGAAGATCGCAGATGCACTTGCTTCCATTGGGTCACAAGTGGAAGATGATGATTTAGTTTCTATGACCTTGAATGGTCTAGGAAAGGATTATGCACAGTTCCGAACATCCATTTCCATCCGTGAAAGATTTCCTGATTTTGAGGAGTTGATTGCTCTTCTAATTTCTGAGGAGCAGAGAAATGGTGGTGCATCTTCTTCAGGAGGAACTTCAAAAGAAGCTGTCTTCTACTCAAATGCTGGAAGAGGTAGAGGCAGAGGTAGAGGAGGCCGATTTGGAGGCCGTGGTAGAAATCAGAATATGCAACAAACTCAAGAAAACCAGTCCTATGGAGGAGGATGTGGTAACTCTAGAGGCAGGGGGAGCCAAAGAAGTCGTGGTGGATGGCAAAGAGGCCAAAATGCAAACAACAATGTTGAATGCTACTACTGTGGTAAAATGGGTCATATGGCTAAAGACTGCTATAAAAAGCAGAATGACATCATGAATGGGAAATTGCAACAAGGGAATTATGCATCTTCTAGTAGACAAGGTGATGACAGAAATGAGCATTTTTTTATGGTGCAGCACATGAACAATTCTGTGACAAGTGCAGAAGAAAGCAACGATGTGTGGTATGTTGACTCAGGTGCATCAAACCACATGACCGGTCATGCAGAATGGATGGAGGATGCAAGGAAAATGGAAAAACCAGGATTTGTGAAGACTGGTGATGATACTGCACATCCTATTGTGTAGATTGGAAAATTTCCTTTGTCTATGCAGGATGGGAAAAAGAAATACCTGTCCGATGTATTTCATGTCCCAAATATCACCAAGAATTTGGTTTCTGTTTTGGTCAAATGGTTAAGCAGGGCTTGCAGGTTAGATTTAATCCTCATGGATGCTTTGTTGAGGATATGAAAAATAAAGGTCTCTTGATAGCAAAAGGAAAGAAGAAGGGCAGAATGTTTACGTTGGATGCAAACATGCCTGAATTGAGTGCAGCAATGTTTGCACATGGGACCGATGTAGTTGCAGATATTGATATTTGGTATAAACGCATTGGTCATGTTAATGTACAATGACTTAAATCAATGCAGGCCCAAAATATTGTTGCAGGATTGCCCAAATTCAAGGTTACAGAAATGCATAAGGTATGTGAAGCATGTGAGTTTGGAAAACAGGCAAGGAAACCATTTCCAAGACATGTTCAAGAGAGTGAGAAGCCATTGGAATTAATCCACTCTGATGTGTGGACTACTAAAGCTGCATCTCTTGGAGGCTGTCATTATTTTGTCACTTTTATTGATGACTATAGCTGAAAAGTTTGGGTGTGTTTTATGAAAAAGAAAAGTGAAGTTTTTGGGTATTTCAAAACTCTTAAAGCTATGGTTGAAAAAGAAACAGGTCTGCAAATAAAATGCCTAAGGTCAGATGGAGGGGGAGAGTACCTCTCAAATGGGTTTGCAAGGCTCCTACAGGAGCATGGCATAAAGCAGCAATATTCATGCAGTCATACCCCACAACAAAATGGAATTGCAGAAAGGAAAAACGGGCATATTGGAGAGGTATCTCGTGCCATGCTCAATGAAAAAGACTTGCCAGATTTTTATTGGGCTGAAGCAGTTGCTACAGCAGTCTACATAACGAACAGGACTCCCACTGCAGCAATACATGGAATGACTCCAGAGGAGAGGTATACTGGTAGGAAACCATATATTTCTCATTTGAAGATTTTTGGTTGCATTGCCTATGTTCATGTGCCAGATGAGTTGAGATCCAAGTTGGATCCAAAAGCTGAGAAGTGCATCTTTACTGGTTACTCTCTGCAGCAGAAAGGGTATAGATGCTATAACCCTTCTACTCGTAATTTTACAGTGAGTAGATATGTTGTTTTTTATTAGATGAGTAGCTGGTATAAACCAGTAAATGTGATTGATAATGTAGATGCACAAAATGGTAATGCTGCGCAGAATTCACAGCAGCAGTCACAAGATATTAGTGGACCTAGAGTGTCCTCTAGCAGTGGTTCACATTCTTTGCCATGGACATGTAGATTGGGATCAAGAGAATCTTCTCAAAGCAATGCAGATAGTGGTATTCAAGTATCACGAAAAGGAAAAGAGAAGGTAGATCAGTCCATGTTGGATGTGAATGCATGTCACTCTTATGTAGATGGTGAATCTAGTGGCTCAAAACAGAGCATTGATGATGAGTTGGGTATTCCTTCTATTGTTACACCTGGAGTAAGTAAGACCAAGGATGTTTTGAGAGCACCTGGGAGTGAACCTACTTTGCATAGGTCTACCAGAGCTAGGTATCCTGTGGATAGACTGAAATATGATGGATTTACAGCCATTCACTATGCATATATGGTTAAAGTGATACAAGAACCAGAACCCATTTCTTTTGAGGAAGCCATGGGAAAAGAAAAATGGGAGAAAGCCATGGATGAAGAAATGGATGCCTTGGAAGCAAATGCTACATGGGAATTGGTACCTTTGCCTAAAGGTAAAAATGCAATTGGCTGTAAGTGGGTTTATAAGGTGAAGCACAATGCAGATGGTTCTGTGAATAGATACAAGGCAAGATTAGTAGTCAAGGGGTATGCACAAACATATGGCATTGACTATGAAGAAACATTAAGTCTGGTTGCAAGGATGGCAACCGTAAGAGCAGTCATTGCTATGGCTGCATCAAAGGGATGGTCTTTACATCAAATGGATGTAAAGAATGCCTTCTTGCATGGTGATTTGCAAGAAGAGGTCTATATGGAGCAGCCACCAGGTTATGTGCATGCTGTTCATCCTGAGTTTGTTTACAGGTTAAAGAAAGCCTTGTATGGCTTGAAGCAAGCACCTAGAGCATGGTCTGACAAGATAGGACAGTATCTTGTCACTATTGGCTTTCAGATTTCCAAGGCAGATTTCTCACTTTATGTGAGAAAAACAGAGAAAGGTATTATGCTACTTGTCATTTGTGTTGATGATTTGATTATGACAGGTGACAGTGATGAAGATATCCTTCATGTGAGAATGCTATTGAAGTAGAAGTTTGAGATGAAGGATTTGGGAGAGCTGCGTTATTTCTTGGGCATTGAGGTGATTAGATCACCAAGTGGGATACAGCTCTTGCAGAGGCAGTATGGATTGGACATGTTATCCAAATATGGGATGACAGGCTGTAAGCCTATTTCAGTTCCTTTGGAGCAGAATGTGAAGTTGAGCGCAGATACAGGTGAGCTTCTAGAAGACCCTACTATGTACAGACGCATAGTAGGAAGCTTGATTTATATGCCTATTACCATGCCAGATTTGAGCTATGTTGTTGGATTGGTAAGTCAGTTTATGCAGGCTCCAAGGAAACCACATTTGGATGCGGCTAGACGCATACTCAGGTATGTGAAGTCCACATTGCAATATGGCCTATTTTATGAGACTAGGGTTCAAATACAGTTGCATGGATACACTGATGCTGATTGGGCAGGTAGTATTTCTGATAGACGATCTACCAGTGGATATGTGTTCTCTTTTGGGAGTGCTGCAGTCACTTGGAGCAGCAAGAAACAGCCTACAGTTGCCTTGTCGAGCACAGAGGCTGAGTACAGGGGTGCAACAATGGCTGCATGTGAGGTAGCTTGGTTGCATAAGCTACTTTATGATATGCATCAGTCTACAGATGGGCCAGTTGTCATTTATTGTGACAACATGAGTAGTATACACTTGGCAAATAACCTAGTCTATCATGCTAGAACAAAGCACATTGAGGTGCATTATCACTATGTGCGGGAGAGGGTTTTACTAGGTCTTATTGATCTAGTTTATGTCAGCACAGAGGATCAGGTAGCTAACATATTCACGAAGGCATTGAGGGCAGAGAAGCTGCGCAAGTTCAGAGACCTGCTTGGTGTGCAGGAATTGGGATTGAGCTCGAGGGGGAGTGTTGAGATATCGAGCTCCACTCATGATATGCCAGGGTGACCATTGTGCATTTATGTCACCGACGTGTCAGTTGCAGATGCGGTTGGTACACCGCCCATGAATAATAGCTACATGATAGGTATCCTTATCTACTCTAGTTCGTGGCTCAGTTAGTATGCCACCTTAGTTAGTTGAGTTTGGTTTGAGACCCATATGTAGGGTTCTTCTATTTCTTTGTATAAGAGTTCTTTTGGCTTACACAACTAAGAAGAGGAAAACTGTTTTTCAACCTCCACCCTTGTGTGTATTCCCCTATTGTGCAAGCAAGAAAGCTACAAGTGAGACTCCTTCCTTCTCTCCCACAATCTTGACAAGTGGGCCACAAACCTAAGTCTTGAAATTTTTTGTCAATCTAGTATTTTCCTAAGGCTTTTCTAGTTTGGATCACCTGTTTCATGACACGGACAGGGAGGGCCCTTGGTGGTGAAATCAAGGACATGATGAAGCATTATAATAATATAATAAAGAAATAGTATAGATAAATAGCTGTGCATATTAATTTCTTGAAGAATAAGCAAAACTTATTAGGAAGTCGACATCTTGAATAGGGTGTCTGATTAAGATTTAGCTATAAGCAATGTGGTAGTCAACACTTCTCAAGAAACTATCCTAATGTCACATGCGATATGTGGAAAGTTTGACTATCTAGCTAGTACTTGGTGGAGTAAGATTAGTTTTCTCTTCAACAAGAGAGTAGGCACCCACGTCCAATTAATCATCGAACAAAATGGAATAACCTTCAACAAGATGAGGAACTAAAGAAAATATTGCAAAGAGAAAAAACTATTATAGAATAGCTGCCTAGTGCTAGTGGTATCAGCCTTATGGAAGCTATGCATGTCAACACCACTGAGGCTTCCAATTTACGATCCATTACAATATGATAGAAGGTTAAATAACATGTTAGAGATCATCTAAAACCTATTGAGGGAAACCCTAAACAAGATGATAAGGGGATGCAACTCCTTAACTCGAATGTGAAAGCTAGTCCTTTAAAAGCTGCCCATGGGTGGCAAAGTTAACTCCAATAATAAGGAACTACCAAAGAAGAAGGTAAAAGCAAAGAAAGAGGCACCTAAGTATGTTCAGCACAACCAAGAGAAAGAATTATCTAATGGGAGAAGAGAACCATTGCTAATTATTATGAATTAGACTTAGTCAATTCTATTTGTGAGGTAAAGCCTGACATGAATCTCGTGTAGCTAATCAAGTTATCTCCAAGAGTAGTAAAGAGTTTAAGAAGATCCTTTGCACTAGGTAGTTCATCAAACTCTTGGTTTGAACATGTTGAAAACCATTTCCCAAGGATGGCAACATATGTTGACAGTATATTAGTAGATCATGCAATTGTGGATATGAGATACTTCGTCAACATTATGAGATCAGAATTGATGAAAAGGCTAGGACTAGAAATCCAAAAGGATGTCTCCATGATTTTTCAGATGGCTAATAATAGTTTAAGACAACGCAAAGGTTGTACTACCAAAGTCCACGTAAATGTTGCTAATGTGGAATGCATTTTGGATTTTATGGTTATTAGGTTTGCAAGAAGGCCAAGCTACCAAGTATTGTTAGGAATGCCATGGATCTTGCAATCTGACTGTTAAGTTAATATACCAGCTAATCATTTGATTTTTACTAGAGGTGCCAAATGCATAATAGTGGATGTATATCCTAAATCTCCTTAAAGTGAGAGAGTACCCTTATCTTTGAGACTGAATTAGATGCATTAGAGGACCCTTCTGGCAATGAGACTTCATCAAGCGATGAATCAAGAGAGAGGTCCACCACAGAAGATGTCTACTAGGTGACTCTAAATGAGCCTATAGAAGCTCAAGCTAGAATCAAAGATGCAGATTTGATTGAGCTAGATCTCAATATGTTTGATGAGCCATGATCAATTAAATTAAGATCTATGCTTAGTCTAGAAGAGAGGAAGGACTATGAGTCCTCAATTCAAGAATTTTGTGATATTTTGTGTGGAGCTATGATGAGTTGAGAGATATTCCTCCTAGTCTAGCTATGCATACTATTCTCTTGAAGGAGGGTATGTGTCTTGTTCCACAAAAAGTGAGGTGTATGTAAAATATTACACGGCGCAGCGAACAGAATCTGAGAAAGAGATAGAGAGTACACAACAGATAAGAGGAGAATCAGTAAATTCTTTAACTCCAAACAACTGATACAAAGATGGCTCTGTCCACCCGTGCGCTTCCACTGTGTGAAGCTTAGATGGCGATCTAGACAGAAGATAGGTGAAGAGCTTAAGGCTAGCTGGAACAACAACTCTGACTGGGTGAAAGATGAGTGTAAGATGGCTGCGAAGGGGTTTAGCTTTTATAGCCCGCGAAGGTCGTTAGGTCGGCCTGCTGACCGACCTACCATATGAGCCTCCACTAGTCGGCCAGGGAATATTCCAGGGAATATTCCCTTTACCATCGGGCCGGGGGCGCTGCCCCCGGACCCCCGCCAGGGGGGCCGCTGGCCCCCCTGGGACCCCCCAGCCAGGGGCCGCTTCCGCGGCCCCCGGACCCCACAATAGGGGCCCCTTTTAACTCCCTTACCACGCAACTCAATGCAATGTGCCTCGAGTTGCTACCAGCTTAACCACTCCGTCTAACCCAAAGATTAGACCCACAACAGTCACCTTTTTGCCATCCGGTCACATAGACCTCATCTGATATACAAGTCAGGACTCAACCAATGTCCGGGCTCACATTTGGCTTCTCCTCATAATGGGGGCCTTACAACTTTGAGCACCATGGATCATTGGTAGTACCTAATGAGGGTGGGGCATTGATCATATCTAACACCCCCCCTCAATGTCCACCCATAGGTGAACTATCTCCTCGGCCCAATGCCGAGTCTCTGAAGATGAACTTGAAGCAGATCCTTCGTAAGTGCTTTGGTGAAGATATCTGCTCCATTCTCCTCTGTTGGACAGTAGACCAATTCCACTATCCCATCCTCCATCAAATCACGCACATAGTGATACTGGATCTCTATATGTTTGGTGCGTGCATGAAACACTGGATTTTTGGCAATGGCGATGCAACTCTGATTGTCACATCTCAGCACAGTTGGTTCTTCATCCTGCACTCCCATATGCCATAGAATCCTTCTCAACCATACGGCCTCACATGCAGCAAAACAAGCTGCCTTGTACTCTGCTTCGGTAGAAGACAATGCCACTGTTGGTTGCTTCTTACTAATCCAAGAGAAAATTCCTGAACCCAAAGAGAAACAATAACCAGAAACTGACTTCCTGGAATCAATGTCTCCTGCCCAATCTGAGTCACAGTTCCCCACAAGAGAAGTTCCGAAACTGTATGTGATACCATAGTCAAGAGTTTTCTTCAAGTATCTGAGCACCCGCATCCCAGCCTTCCAATGACTCTCATGAGGTTTGTTTGAGAACCTGCTCAAAACACCAACAGCAAAACTGATATCTGGTCTGGTGTTACACAAGTAGATTAGACTGCCGACCAACCTCCTATACCTCCCAATGTCTGCTAGTGCTGATGTATCCTCAACGGATAACTTTACATTCACCTCCATAGGTGTAGCTATCTCCTTGCACTCGGTCATACCAAATGCCTTCAAGATCTCCCATGCATACTTCTTCTGAGAGATGAAGATCTTTCCTGGCTCTTGCCAGACTTCAATCCCCAAACAATAGTGCAGCAAGCCCAAGTCTGTCATTTCAAACTCAAAACTCAAAGCCTTTCGAGTTTGGTTGATCATATCTTCATAGTCACCTGTAATAAGAAGGTCGTCCACATATAGGACAATCACTGCAGACTTTTTACCATCCCTGTAAACATACAAGTTAGCATCTGAGGCACATCTTTTGAAGTTTAGGTTTAAAAAGAACTTATCTATCCGCTGGTACCATGCTCTGGGGGCTTGTTTCAGCCCATACAATGCCTTCTTCAGTTTACACACTTTGTTCTCAGAATGGGGGGCCTCAAACCCTGGTGGCTGAGCCACGTACACCTCCTCCTTGAGAGCCTTTGTGTAGCTCCGATTTAGAATGTAGACTGCAGTATTAACAGCTTCAGCCCAAAAATGGTTAGGCAATCCCTTGCCCTTTAGCATGCATCTTGCCATCTCCACAATGGTACGATTCCTGCGTTCCACAACACCATTCTGCTGAGGTGTGTGAGGCGTCGTCAATTGACGCTTGATCCCTTTGCTCTTGCAAAAGCCTTCAAACTCCTTTGAGTTGAACTCACCACCACCATCTGTTCTAAATTTCTTCACACTTTTCCCTGTTTCATTCTCAACAAGTATTAGCCATTCTTTAAACTTACCAAAAGCTTGAGCCTTATCACGAAGGAAGTACACCCACATCTTCCTACTGTAGTCGTCGACAATCAACATAAAATAAGAAGATCCCCCCAAGGCCTGTGTAGGCATCTTACCACACAAGTCAGCATGCACCAACTCTAGAGGAGCATGTGCTCTATTCTTGCTTTCTTGTGGAAATGCCTTTCTCTGTTGCTTGCCCATCATACAAGCTTCACATGGTTCCTCCAATTCAGTTATTGTAGGTAGGTGAGCAACCATACCTTGCTTTTGCATCTCCTTCAATACTGCAAATCCGATGTGTCCAAACCTTTCATGCCAAAGCTTACTTGTGCCCACTCCAGCGGTGGCTGTAAGAGCACTTAGCTCATACAGGTTGTTCCTCCTTTCTCCTTTGCCAACAATTGTGCCAGCACTATCAATAATTTCTGCACCTGTCTTCTTGAACCTTACTTCATGACCAAGATCAGTTATGGCAGCAACTGATAAGAGATTTCTTCTGATTTCGGGAACATACAACACATTTGAAAGCTTTTTGACTTCACCATTTGCAGCAACAAAAGAAATAGTACCTGTGCCCGCAGCAGGGCATTTAGCATCATTTCCAACCGTCACAGTGATGGATTCTTGTAGAGGCTGCATAGAACTGTATAGACCTTTCTTGTTGGTCATGTGACGGGAGGCCCCACTATCCAACACCCAAGAGTCAGTGGTAGATTCTTCTTGCGCCGAGGAGCACACTTCCTCAATGGTCGCCATGAATAATTCCAACTCTGCTTCAGCCGTATTGGCTGTCTCTTTCCCTTTAGTTTTAAGGGTACCATTCTTTTCATCTGCCTTCTTGACACGACAATCTGCAATTGCATGTCCTTTCTTCTTACAGTAGAAGCACTCTCCTTGAAACTTCTTCTTGCCGCCCTTTTTCTTTTTGTCACCATCATTTTTGGTGGAGGAAACACCTTTGCCTTTTGCATTGGCAGAGAATGCAGCATCTCCATTGTTGCTTCCTTCTCGGGCTTTCAGCCTCAACTCCTCCTCCATTAATAATGCACAAAACTCCTCAAAAGTCAAAGCTTGAGGTCTCACCTGAGTATTAAGGGCAGTTACTAGTCCATCAAACTTTTGTGGACAAATCCGAAGACACCTCCGAGCTAGCTCTTCGCTAGTCTTTTGTATCCCAGCGCCAGCCATCTGGTCGCGCAGATTCTTAATCCGAGTGATGAATGCTTCAACCGTCTCTCCTTCAGCAAACTTCTCCGCTGCTAGTTGATTCTCCAAGTTTTGAATCCTTGTTTGGTTTCGTGTTTCATACTGACTCCTTAGTACATACCAAGCCTCTGACGCTTTGGTTGTATGCTGAATCAGAGTCAAAACACTGTCAGAACAGCTTGTAACTAAGGCACACAATGCATCTGCATTCCTTCGTTTCCAAGCTCGTAGAAGATCTGCATTCGGAGGAATCATCACACTAGGATTTGATGGGTCGGGGGTAGGCTGTGGTTCTGCGTCAGTCCCCAGCACAGTCTCCAGAAGCTCATAAGAAT
This sequence comes from Lygodium microphyllum, assembly GCF_053477565.2. Lineage (NCBI taxonomy): Eukaryota > Viridiplantae > Streptophyta > Polypodiopsida > Schizaeales > Lygodiaceae > Lygodium > Lygodium microphyllum. The sequence continues at coordinate 115,566,283 of NC_141137.1, forward strand.
CAAGGATAGTAGTAATTTTGAACTTCCACAAGGTGTAGTTTGTACCATCTAACTTGCCTTCGCTGAAGGTTGGTGGACGAATCCTCAGTGTTTGAATAGCCGGTACAGCAGCACCACCTCCTGCACCGCTTCCTGATGCGCCAGAACTGCTTCCCGGAGTCGACATCGTTTCTCTTTGCTGTTGAAGCCTTTGCCTCTTGCACTCTCTCCGATCTCTAGAGCCCCCTGGGCTCTGATACCATGTAAAATATTACACGGCGCAGCGAACAGAATCTGAGAAAGAGATAGAGAGTACACAACAGATAAGAGGAGAATCAGTAAATTCTTTAACTCCAAACAACTGATACAAAGATGGCTCTGTCCACCCGTGCGCTTCCACTGTGTGAAGCTTAGATGGCGATCTAGACAGAAGATAGGTGAAGAGCTTAAGGCTAGCTGGAACAACAACTCTGACTGGGTGAAAGATGAGTGTAAGATGGCTGCGAAGGGGTTTAGCTTTTATAGCCCGCGAAGGTCGTTAGGTCGGCCTGCTGACCGACCTACCATATGAGCCTCCACTAGTCGGCCAGGGAATATTCCAGGGAATATTCCCTTTACCATCGGGCCGGGGGCGCTGCCCCCGGACCCCCGCCAGGGGGGCCGCTGGCCCCCCTGGGACCCCCCAGCCAGGGGCCGCTTCCGCGGCCCCCGGACCCCACAATAGGGGCCCCTTTTAACTCCCTTACCACGCAACTCAATGCAATGTGCCTCGAGTTGCTACCAGCTTAACCACTCCGTCTAACCCAAAGATTAGACCCACAACAGTCACCTTTTTGCCATCCGGTCACATAGACCTCATCTGATATACAAGTCAGGACTCAACCAATGTCCGGGCTCACATTTGGCTTCTCCTCATAATGGGGGCCTTACAACTTTGAGCACCATGGATCATTGGTAGTACCTAATGAGGGTGGGGCATTGATCATATCTAACAGTGTATGCCTTTTGAGCTAAGGAGGGATGGACTATTTGAGGAGCTACAAAAATTGTGTAAGGCTAGACTAATATTTCCTGTACAACACACAGAGTGGTGTTTGCCAGTAGTTATTAGAAAAAAGAAAATTAATCAAATTTGGCACATAGATTTCAAGGAGCTCAATAAACAGACAGTCAAATATTACTATCTGCTACCATTTATGGATTAGATTCTAGATCACTTAGCGGGTCACGATATCTATTCGTTTATGAACTTCTTTACTGGTTATAATCAAATGGCTCTCATAAAGAGAGATAAGTTAAATATGAAATTTTTCACTGTATTTGGTACCTTTGCATATCATTTATGCCTTTCGGATTATACAATGTGCCTTGGACTTGGCAATGTATCGTGATAAAACTTTCGTTGATATTTTTCCAAATGAGCTAAAGGTATTTATTGATGACATGGGGGCAGCCACCACAAGGAAGAGACATCTGATTATTTTAAGAAAATGTTTCAAGCAATGTAGGGAGTTGTGTATTGCTCTCAATCCAAGAAAATGCATCGTAAAATTTGGAGTGCCCTATGGATTCGTCGATGGCAATGTTCTCTCAGCTAGTGCATTAATTTTCCTTTAATTGTTTGTTTGTTTGAAGTTATCTATTGTCCTTTAATTGTTTATTTGTCTATTTGTTTGAAGTGATCTATGTTAAGTATCATTCGAAGATGTAAAGCAAGAATTGGAAAAAGCAAGAAATTTAGGCAATTTTTAGCATTGAGATGATGGCTCTTTTAAAGCAAGAAAATGTGTATTAATTTTAATTTAAAAATTTTCAAATTTTCTAGAGATGATGATCTCTATGCTAGAAATTTCAAATGTCGATCTTTATTAAAATTTAGGCAACATAAAAAAGAACGTTGATAAACATACCATCATAAGATTGTTGAGAAGATTGTTGAGCCATATTCAAGTGAATGGCACATAATAGATATGAAATTTTTTTCCTTTTATTGATTATCATTGTTTTTGTTTTGATTACTTGCCATCGCTTTTGTGTGGATACACACAACCACTAATCTTTCCATTTTGGATCCTCTCCTCTCACCTTCCAAATATTTTCTTGCAAGCAGACCTTAGTCAACCATCCCACTTTAACTTGCTTCATTTCATAATTAATTGACCTTATGATGGCATATTTTAGGTCATTTGGCCCACACAGTGTTGATAAATCACATTTCATATAAATGATTTCATTCTCCTCTAGCAAAGGACGGATACAACCAATGCAACCTATCTTTATTAAGCGTGACCTTGGTCTCAAATATTTTGTCTCATATGCAATAATATAATTTTCATGTTGAAGTGGGATAAATTTACGTAATAATGATTGTATTGGTCTAATACAATCCCATGAAAATGGCACAAAACTATTTTTCAAGCAAGTCATGCCTGTAGTGGTATCCACAACCAAACTTTCATGGTCCCTTTCAATCATAATACATTGTCTATAGTAATGTGCACCAAAGAAAATCCCCACTTCATCATAAAATTCCAATAAGAAAGTTGATGATATGCATGCTTTCCAATGGCCAACATTCATATCGACAATGGTATCGTCGTCACATCTTACAAATACTTTATCTCCCACTTTATAAGTTTCTCCCTTAATATTTACTTTTTTACGTTCTATTACTCGTTTCATCTCTATGTTGAAATTTTGATGAATGTATCTCCTTTCATCACTACTTGCATTCTTATATCTCAACCTCTTTCCTCTTGTTAATATTCCCTTTGCTGTTATTGTTGCTATTTTGCATGCACAATCATTAGCTTTCATAGAAAACCTCCATAACTCTTTTTCTCTATCAGCACATGATACATGCATAAGACCTAATGCATGTCATTTTGGACATTCATCACATCTATCAAGATCCACTAAGTATCCATCAGGTGGCAAGAGAGCTTTGTGAAACTGTCTTATTATCCTTTGATGATGTGGCATAAGTTTGTCAAGCTGGTCTTTTGTTATATGAATGAGTACCCATATAAAGAAACTCCACCTTTGATAGTTTGCACAATAAATTTCATTGTCTTTGTTATTTGTTTTGATATTAACATATGTCAAGACCATTCATTCATATGTATAGCACCAAAAAGCATCATGGCTATCGTGACGAAGAATATCATCCAAGCACTCTCCAAAACCTATAATAATTGATATAAAAATAGATACATTACTAAATTGAAATGCAGATACCATAAATACATAAAGAAAAGGAAAGTTGAGAAGAATTTATACGTGCAGCATGCTCCAATGGTGCTGAGTTGGATCCTAAGAGTTCTTCAGACTTTACTCTCCAAGAACCAAGCAGTTCTCTCAAAGTATCTACATCATCTCCAGACCAATCATGATCACAAGTATATTTATAAAACGCTTGAGAAATGTCTATGAGTGTTAATTCCAAGTCATAAAAGACCTTTGGAATACCTTCAACCTCACACAACACAGATGGCAAACACCATTGTATCCCCTTTTGATTTTCTTTGGCCTTGTAGCTTTCACAATATTTACTAGAATACCCCGGCTATCGACTATATCATATAGAGTATGGAGTTACTTTTGTAACATGATATGTTGCCTCATCAATTTGTGTTTTCACTCTATTGTCCACAATCCTTACTAGAGCACATGTATACTTTGAAAACAAATTTAGAGCCAAAATATGCATGCAATCATATAGAAGATCCAAGGACAAATCAAAGCCGTAGAGATCATATAATCCCCATAACCATGATCTACCAAAAATTCATGCTTCCTTTAAAAGTTTATCCCTATTTGCTTAAGTGAGAGGGCTCTCTCTACCACCATAATCAAAGAAGTAAGCATTTTATCACTTAATTTTTTTATTGGTTTATATTTTGATCATGTGAGTAATGTCCTGATTCCTCATTCCAAGGTAGCTATCACTTTGTGTCTAGGATAAAAAGATTGACCACCCTCTTTAAAAGATCAAATCTTGCACTGAGCTGGATGGTCACCAATTATCATCATTAGCACGGTACATGTAACGAATATTATACTAAGAGAATTTCTATGTTCAATAATGTGTGTGACTGGATAATTGAAATCTACTTTAAATCCATTAACAAACATACTTTCCAACCCATCAATCAATGGATACATGAAAAAGCTTGCTAGAGCTCCCACCTTTTTATAGTTGAATGGAATAAATAAAACTGATATAACTCCAATAAAAGAGTTCTTTCTAGCATGAGAACCTTCTCCTCAACAACTCCACAATTCTTTTGGAAAACCAAGAAATATATATATATTAGTAATCTATATCGCAAAGTATTCATGTGATTATAAAAATTTTACATTGCAATAAAGTGTATCTGGTAGAGCCTTTTGTCTTTGTGTATGTGAGTACCAATTGCATTTATCTATGAAGTACCAATTGCATTATCCTCTATCAACTAATTTTTTTTATTTCTCCATATTTCCAATAATTCATGACATAGGACTCTACTTTTGGTTAGTAATTGTAATTGTTTGGTAATGGAGATATAATCAAAATAAATCATATCTTTCCTAGGTAGTAAACAGTTGGAACACTTTTCACAACATTGTGGGAAATCACGCTTTAACTTCTTTCTTCCCATGGCATTGAAGTTGCATTGACATTCAAGAATGTCCTGGGTATAGTTATCGTCCTTGCTTGGTTGTTGGTACAGAAATGCTGCATGAGAAGAACTCTCACATCCTTTGCATATTCTGTATTGTTGAGAGGTAATCATACTAAGTCGTGTTAACATGACATTGAGTTTCTCCCAACAAGTAGGAATACTTATATCACCTAAGTCTCAACCCCATGTGTTGGGTAGCTGCACTAGTAGTTTGCCTAAGCTTGGAGCAAACATATTGTCTACACAAGTTTGAGAAGGCTTCCTCTCAACAATATCACCAAACAAAATCTAAAGCATATTTCTTGAAACTCAACCAAAGCTTGATGTTCATCCCAAAGTGATTGCATTTGAATTAGTATTTGAATGATTTTATCAAACAAAGATGGCTCAATGTCATCCATCTCAACCTCATCTTCTTCACTTTTGTCCAAGCTATCAATCTCATGTGAGGACTCATTATGGGCTTTGTTATCCAACTCAATGTCACACCCTTCTAGAATGTCCTCCAACCAATAATAAATCATGAGGGTCAGGTAGACCTAGATGGGTTGTAATACTCTTGAGTCTCTCCTCAATTTTTTGGTGTTGTGTATAAGTTGAAGGAGGAACCAAACTTCCACCACCACAATATGTTTTGCATCTACACCATACATGTCTACATCTAGGCAATGATTGAGATGATACATGACTTCCAACTAGGTTGTCTTCACTCATAGTAGCATTATCTCTCAAAGAGTTTTGACTAGTTTCATAAGCCATAACTAATACATGCATATTGACATTCATATCTTGGCGGCTATGTGCATAATAAGTTTGTCTTGTAACATCTTGATAGCCAAGAGATGAATGTCTACACTTGTAATTGCATTGACATCTCATGATATGGTTCATTATAATTACCTGAAATATAGAAATTTATCAAAGCTAATCAGTCTTAGTACATTCAAACTTTATGTCAAAGAAAGAAGCTTTGTAACATAAGGAAAGCATCTTCATGAACAGTTACGTCAAAATGATCAACACAATGTTCAATCATTATTGTTGCTATATAGATATAAAGATATCTCAATACTAGAGACACAAAACCAAAATTTCATACTAGACGGTTTGAGATGGCAAATCAAACACAAAAAGGAAGGTTGTGTCCGTGGGACATAGTAGTCCATCTCACAACAATTATTCCTTCTAAGTGTAGTTTAGCATCTCCTTGTATGATGATAGTATAATTTCATGATTCTTTCAAAATTCAAATCATTATTGTAATTCTAGGTGTAACTCAAACTTAAAAGTGCACACTAGTATATATTCACACTTCTAGTTATACAATCGCTTAGATATGTACAATGAAACTAAGGCCTAGACTATTTTAAGAGCTGCATGAATACAAATTATCTTGATACTTAGAGACACTAATCCAAACACAGAAAGGAAGGTCGTGTCCCTGGGACTTGGTAGTCCATCACAATTGTAGAGGCAAGATCAACCGCAAAGACCCACGGACCACTTATTGTTCAAGCATTTCAAGTGAGCACTAATGGCTACTTCTCACATAGTCGATGCGCTATCACTCTCTAAGAGTGTAGTGAGCTTACCTCGATGCCCAAATGAGTTGCCTCCTCCCTCAAACACACCGGTAGCTCCACAATTCTTGATGCAAGCTCAAGCATCCTCATGCCTTCACCTCCAAGCTCCATCCTTCATACCCGCAGCCGAGACAAGACAAGACAAGAAGAAGAGAGGAGATGATGGAGAGCTTCACCTCCTTTATCCCTCACCCTCACTCCCTCACACTCTCTCACTCCCTCTCTCAAGCACACACAAGCAAGCAAGAGGAGAGAAGAAGAGAAGAAGAAGAGTCTCTTGTTGCCACACACTAAAGAATGAGCTTTCATTCACTTTTTGAACTTTATATACATGCCCTAAAATCCCATGGGCAGTCATCCCCTTTTTTACATGACCAACTATTGTGACATGGCCCTATTTTCCATTCCCTTCTACTTGGCCTATTTTTTTAGCCTATGCCCATCTACCCTATTACAATTTTCACAAGGGTAAGCTTGGCACTATTTTACAAAGTTTTTGAGGTGCCTTTCACTTTAAAAATGTGCTTGTGCCCTTAGCTTAATTTTAAAGGTTGTCCTTGTGTCTTTGTGTTCTCCAACCTACTGTTGAGATATCGAGCTCCACTCGTGATATGCCAGGGTGACCGTTGTGCATTTATGTCACCGACGAGTCAGTTGCAGATGCGGTTGGTACACCGCCCATGAATAATAGCTACATGATAGCTATCCTTATCTACTCTAGTTCGTGGCTCAGTTAGTATGCCACCTTAGTTAGTTGAGTTTGGTTTGAGACCCATATATAGGGTTCTTCTATTTCTTTGTATAAGAGTTCTTTTGGCTTACACAACTAAGAAGAGAAAAACTGTTTTCAGCCTCCACCTTTGTGTGTATTCCCACATTGTGCAAGCAAGAAAGCTACAACTGAGACTCCTTCCTTCTCTCCCACAATCTTGACATGGTATCAGAGCCTTGTTCGTGGTAAGGAGCTCAAAAAAGCAAGCCAAGCTCGCGGTGTTCTGGTAAGAGGAGCAGTGTTTCTTTCATTTTCTGTTTTGGGAGTAGATCTCTGCAGGTAGCACAGCCAGAAATTGCAAGAGTGCATTGTCTCAGGTTGAGATGCCCTTCGCGGTGAAGCAAGAGGGCAGTATATGCTGCGGGAGAGGGCTTTAGCCCATGGCGACCCTGTTTTTTTTATTTCAGGCCGTTTCGGGGCCTGTTTTGGAGGCGGAAGTTTTCTGCACGCACTATGGAAAAGGCCAGTTTTATACTGTGCAGCCACTGTTCTATAGGTGGATGAAAAGTTACTGTAGAAATTGCATCGTATGCTTGTGCGCAGAGACATTGGGAGTTACATAATCATCCCTGTTGCCTATTGATGCAAAATTGTCACTAGGAAGTGGCTGTGTGGTCAAATACCACTTTCGTCAGTTTTGCAGATTTTCCTTTGTGAGGCTGAAGCTGTGTTCTTTGCAGTGACAGAATTTTTTGTAGTGTTCTGTAATGGCATCTAATTCTCTCTCACAGATTGTCACTGAAAAGCTTGACAAGAACAACTTCCAAGCATGGAAGTTTAGAATGACGAATTTACTTATGGGAAAAGGATATTGGGAATTTGTTGCAGGAAATGAAGAAGAACCAGTTCTTCCTAATGTTCCCAATCAACAGCAAATGCAGGCATTTAAAGCATGGCATGAGAGAGCTAGGAATGTTATGTACTGGCTGTCTATCAGCATTTCAGACTCTATGATTGTGCATATTCAAGATGCAAGTACGCCAAAGGAGGCATGGGATACTTTGTCAAAAATGTATAGCACAAATACGCAAGCCAGAAAAATGCAGCTCAAGCAAGAGTTGCACAATGTGCAAAGAGAAAGTATGAGCATCAATGACTACCACATGAAGGTGAAGAAGATTACAGATGCACTTGCTTCCATTAGGTCGCTAGTGGAAGATGATGATTTAGTCTCAGTGACCTTGAATGGTCTAGCAAAGGATTATGCACAGTTCCGAACATCCATTTCCGTCCATGAAAGATTTCTTGATTTTGAGGAGTTGATTGCTCTTCTAATTTCTGAGGAGCAGAGAAATGGTGGTGCATCTTCTTCAGGAGGAACTTCAAAAGAAGCTGTCTTCTACTCAAATGCTGGAAGAGGCAGAGGCAGAGGTAGAGGAGGCCGATATGGAGGCCGTGGTAGAAATCAGAATATGCAGCAAACTCAAGAAAACCAGTCCTATGGAGGAGGACGTGGTAACTCTAGAGGCAGGGGGAGCCAAAGAGGTCGTGGTGGATGGCAAAGAGGCCAAAATGCAAACAGTAATGTTGAATGCTACTACTCTGGTAAAATGGGTCATATGGCTAAAGACTACTATAAAAAGCAGAATGACATCATGAATGGAAAATTGCAACAAGGGAATTATGCATCTTCTAGTAGACAAGGTGATGACAGAAATGAGCATTTGTTTATGGTGCAGCACATGAACAATTCTGTGACAAGTGCAAAAGAAAGCAATGATGCATGGTATGTTGACTCAGGTGCATCAAACCACATGACAGGTCATGCAGAATGGATGGAGGATGCAAGGAAAATTGAAAAACCAGGATTTTGGAGACTGGTGATGATACTGCACATCCTATTGTGCAGATTGGAAAATTTCCTTTGTCTATGCAGGATGGGAAAAAGAAATACATGTCCGATGTATTTCATGTCCCGAATATCACCAAGAATCTGGTTTCTGTTGGTCAAATGGTTGAGCAGGGCTTGCAGGTCAGATTTAATCCTCATGGATGCTTTGTTGAGGATATGAAAAATAAAGGTCGCTTAATAGCAAAAGGAAAGAACAAGGGCAGAATGTTTACGTTGGATGCAGACATGCCTGAATTGAGCGCAGCAATGTTTGCACATGGGACCGGTGTAGTTGCAGATATTGATATATGGTATAAACGCATTGGTCATGTTAATGTACAACGACTTAAATCAATGCAGGCCCAAAATATTGTTGCAGGATTGCTCAAATTCAAGGTTGCAGAAATGCATAAGGTATGTGAAGCATGTGAGTTTGGAAAACAGGCAAGGAAACCATTTCCTAGACATGTTCAAGAGAGTGAGAAGCCATTGGAATTAATCCACTCTGATGTGTGGACTACTAAAGCTACATCTCTTGGAGGCTGTCATTATTTTATCACTTTTATTGATGACTATAGCTGATAAGTTTGGGTGTATTTTATGAAAAAGAAAAGTGAAGTTTTTGGGCATTTCAAAACTCTTAAAGCTATGGCTGAAAAAGAAACAGGTCTGCAAATAAAATGCCTAAGGTCAGATGGAGGGGGAGAGTACCTCTCAAATGAGTTTGCAAGGTTTCTACAGGAGCATGGCATAAAGCAGCAATATTCATGCAGTCATACCCCACAACAAAATGGAATTGCAGAAAGGAAAAACAAGCATATTGGAGAGGTATCTCGTGCCATGCTCAATGAAAAAGACTTGCCACATTTTTACTGGGCTGAGGCAGTTGCTACAGCAATCTACATAATGAACAGGACTCCCACTGCAGCAATACATGGCATGACTCCAGAGGAGAGGTATACTGGTAGGAAACCAGATATTTCTCATTTGAAAATTTTTTGTTGCATTGCCTATGTACATGTACCAGATGAGTTGAGATCCAAGTTGGATCCAAAAGCTGAGAAGTGCATCTTTATTGGTTACTCTCTGCAGCAAAAAGGGTATAGATGCTATAACCCTTCTACTCGTAAGTTTATAGTGAGCAGAGATGTTGTTTTTGATGAGATGAGTAGCTGGTATAAACCAGTAAATGTGATTGATGATGTAGATGCACAAAATGGTAATGCTGCACAGAATTCACAACAGCAGTCACAAAATATTAGTGGACTTGGAGCGTCCTCTAGCAGTGGTTCACATTCTTCACCATGGACAGGCAAATTGAGATCAGGAGAATCTTCTCAAAGTAATGCAGATAGTGGTATGCAGGTATCACGAAAAGGAAAAGAGAAGGTTGATCAGCCCATGTTTGATGTGAATGCAGGTCACTCTTATGTGGATGGTGAATCCAGTGGCTCAAAACAGAGCATTGATGATGAGTTGGGTATTCCTTCTATTGTTACACCTGGAGTAAGGAAGACGAGGGATGATTTGAGAGCACCTGGGAGTGAACCTATTTTGCACAAGTCTACGAGAGCTAGGTATCCTGTGGATAGGTTGAAATATGATGGATTTACAGCCATTCACTATGCACATATGGTCAAAGTGATACAGGAACCAGAACCCACTTCTTTTGAGCAAGCCATGGGAAAAGAAAAATGGGAGAAAGCCATGGATGAAGAAATGGACGCCTTGGAAGCAAATGCTACGTGGGAATTGGTACCTTTGCCTAAAGGTAAAAATGTAATTAGTTGTAAGTGGGTTTATAAGGTGAAGCACAATGCATATGGTTCTGTGAATAGATACAAAGCAAGATTAGTAGTCAAGGGGTACGCACAAACATATGGCATTGACTATAAAGAAACATTCAGTCCGGTTGCAAGGATGGCAACCGTAAGAGCAGTCATTGCTATGGCTGCATCAAAGGGATGGTCTTTACATCAGATGGATGTAAAGAATGCCTTCTTGCATGGTGATTTGCAAGAAGAGGTCTATATGGAGCAGCCACCAGGTTATGTGCATGCTATTTCTTGAGTTTGTTTTCAGGTTTAAAAAAGCCTTGTATGGCTTGAAGCAAGCACCTAGAGCATGGTCTGACAAGATAGGACAGTATCTTGTCACTATTGGCTTTCAGATTTCGAAGGCAGATTTCTCACTTTATGTGAGAAAAACAGAGAAAGGTATTATGCTACTTGTCATTTATATTGATTATTTGATTATGACAGGTGATAGTGATGAAGATATCCTTCATGTGAAAATGCTATTGAAGTAGAAGTTTGAGATGAAGGATTTGGGAGAGCTGCGTTATTTCTTGGGCATTGAGGTGATTAGATCACCAAATGGGATACAGCTCTTGCAAAGGCAGTATAGATTGGACATGCTGTCCAAATATGGGATGATAGGCTGTAAGCCTATTTCAATTCCTTTGGAGCAGAATGTGAAGGTGAGCACAGATGCAGGTGAGCTTCTAGAAGACCCTACTATGTACAGACGCATAGTAGGAAGTTTGATTTATATGACTATTACTAGGCCAGATTTGAGCTATGTTGTTGGATTGGTAAGTCAGTTTATACAAGCTCCAAGGAAACCACATTTGGATGCGGCTAGATGCATACTCAGGTATGTGAAGTCCACATTGCAGTATGGACTATTTTATGAGACTGGGGTTCAGATACAGTTGCATGTATACACTGATGCTGATTGGGCTGGTAGTATTTCTGATAGACGATCTACCAGTGGATATGTGTTCTCTTTTGGGAGTGCTGCAGTCACTTGGAGCAGCAAGAAACAGCCTACAGTTGCCTTGTCGAGCACAGAGGCTGAGTACAGGGGTGCAGCAATGGCTGCATGTGAGGTAGCTTGGTTGCATAAGCTACTTTATGATATGCATCAATCTACAGATGGGCCAGTTGTCATTTATTGTGACAACGTGAGTAGTATACACTTGGCAAATAACCCAGTCTATCATGCTAGAACAAAGCACATTGAGGTGCATTATCACTATGTGCGAGAGAGGGTTTTACTAGGTCTTATTGATCTAGTTTATGTCAGCACAGAGGATCATGTAGCTAACATATTCACGAAGGCATTGGGCGCAGAGAAGCTGCGCAAGTTCAGAGACCTGCTTGGTGTGCAGGAATTGGGATTGAGCTCGAGGGGGAGTGTTGAGATATCGAGCTCCACTCGTGATATGCCAGGGTGACCGTTGTGCATTTATGTCACCGACGAGTCAGTTGCAGATGCGGTTGGTATACCGCCCATGAATAGTAGCTACATGATAGCTATCCTTATCTACTCTAGTTCGTGGCTCAGTTAGTATGCCACCTTAGTTAGTTGAGTTTGGTTTGAGACCCATATATAGGGTTCTTCTATTTCTTTGTATGAGATTTCTTTTGGCTTACACAACTAAGAAGAGGAAAACTGTTTTCAGCCTCCACCTTTGTGTGTGTATTCCCCCATTGTGCAAGCAAGAAAGCTACAAGTGAGACTCCTTCCTTCTCTCCCACAATCTTGAAAGCTACTTCTTCCATCTCAAGCTAGGATTAACATTACCCCCCTCCTAGTTTAGTGCCAGTCCCATGGCACTGATATCGAGTGATTGGTAGGAGGAATGGGTGTAGTCGGGTGGATTTTTTGAGTGGGTATATAAGCCTTGTGAGGGTTGGTGCTGGGGACCGGCTCTTGAAATTGGAGATGAAGTTGGGGTGGGTCCTTCTTTGTTGCTGGTGTTGAGGGGATTTGTCCTTTGAAATTGAATATCATGTTGGACGGATCCTTGCATGGAGGGAGGCTGATGGGCAGGACCATTTTTGAAATTGAAGATGGTTTTTAGACGGATCTATCTTTTGAAATTAAAGATGGTTTTGGAAGGATCCATCTTTTGAAATTGAAGATGGTTTTGGACGGATCCATCTTTTGAATTTGAAGATAATTTTAGACGGATCCATCTTTTGGTCCTCCATGTTTACCTTCTCTTGCACTGTTCCAAATTAGCTTATTCATTCACTTTTTGATTGGGGCTACCTCGGTTTCTCTGTTATGTTTCGCATGCATGGTGATATCGTCACATAAAATGGCCCCGTTCTTAAGCAAGTGCTTGTTCAAGGACACTTGTGTTTTTGAGTTGGTGAAGGCTCAATGAGAAAGCGTAGACATGTGGGTCGATGTTGATGGGGCCTCAGGGGAATTTGGATTGGGAAGAACTAATCACCCAATTAAGGTGGTGGAGGCTGGGGGCGTATTGCATGGATGATGGGGCCTCCAAAGCTAGTGGTTGCGGCCTTTGTTTGTACCTAAAAAGAAAAGAAGGTGCACTACTTAGGGGTGTCTGCTCTATTGTGTGGTGCTTTGTGCTTGTGCTAGTGGAACTGCAAGTTGGGTCAAGCCTAGGTGTTGTCTCCACTTGAGGACCCAGTGTGTACATAAGGGAGTGCGTTGTGGGTAGCTTAGGGTGATAGGTCCTAACCATAGGTAAGTGTTACCTCCCTCCCTAGGTATGTCCTGCCCTTAAGGTGCCCTAAGCGTGGTAGTGGCGGGTCAAAAAGGGGCTAGGGAGTTAGACACAAAGCCGAGGCCACCGAGCGCACCTAACTTAAGAACCCCTAGGTGCAAAAAGGGGGGTCAAAAAGGGGCTAGGGGGCTAAACATGGTAGTGGGGGGTCAAAAAGGGGCTAGGGGGTTAGACTTGAGAACCCCTAGGTGTAGTGACTATAGTCTATGTGCAGCAATGGTCGTTAATACTTTATAAGAGGTTGGAGTGACATAAGTTAGAGTGCATCATACTATGTCAATATGATTGAGGAGTTCAATGGATACTCAGCTTAGTATTATCTCACAATAGTAGGCAATGTTCACCATTGGGCATCTGTTAACTTCCATTAGCAAACATGGGTACATTATCCTTTAGTAATTTATGTCTAATGATAGTCTCAAATGATCCTGCCCTTCCTAGATATCCATACCATCATCTTATCATGCATAATACATGGTTATGGAAATATATAAAGCTTATAGGGAAATGATTTAAAGAATTCCAACAATACCCATCATGTGCCTAAGATACTATTGTCATAAAGATATTGGTCAATCATACCACTAATCTTATCTGTAGGACAATAGTCATATCATTTGCCTATACATGCATGGACTTTTTGGGTAGGTCTAAGTAAAATGCTTATCAAAGCTAATATTATCAAGAAAAAAGGAATTAAACCTATATATACCAGTATTTTTTCAACACTGGCAAGATATGTTTAACTTGTGTGAATCAAATCCACCCTTATAGGGGATTTTTTAATTTGACTAGGTCATCTAAAGAGCCATGCATGCTCAAAAATCAAGGTAATATGCAAAAATGGTTGGTGTTTTGAGAAATAAATTAGTCAAGATAAGTTATGATATGATGCAAACAACAAGGATACCATTCTGCATGTTATTAGAAATACATTTACTTTCAAATATACATCGATATAAGAAAGTTACATCCTTTATCATTACAAGGTCAATGAGTTTTGTCATGCATCGTATCTACAAAGAACTTGATGGTCCAAACAACAACATAGCCATTTGAATGTAGAAATCTAATGAAGACAAAGCAATAAACAAAGAGATCTATGAAGCAATGAGTAAATGCAAACGATGCACATGTCTCACATATATTTAGATACCTTGCAACCATACAAGTTTATTGAAGAAAATCATCGTGAATCAAGGAGACTGAGTGCTATATCAAGGGGGAATCCCTATCGATTGGTGAGGAGGATCAAATTGTATGCAAAGCACCCTCATGTTAACATGTGAAAAAAAGAATGAAGCTATGAGATACTTCTTGCATGAGAGAGGGTATATGTGTGATTGGGAGGTTAGTTCATGTTTTTTTTTTTTTGTGTGTGTGTGTTCCACCTCATTTCCAAGGGTAGGGCCACAAGATGGGAGTATGGCCCACCAAGTGGACCTAATCTTCACCAAGTAGTGAAATAACTTTGTGGATGTCCACCCTAATACCTGAAAGGATCCTTTTTTCTAAGAATCAATAATATGTCTAGTTATTATATCCTTGCAAAATCCATTCTTTTGAAAATGTATTTCAAATAGAAAAAATATTGAAATGCTACGTGAGAAAAAAAAGCATTATATAATATGGGAAGCACTTGAGAATTGAATACCTTTTCTACCATACATTTAGATCTCTTATTTTGTGCATGGATATAACTAGTTCTTTGACAATGTAGTTTATATTTTTTCCATGCAATAGATGAGGAGTAGTCGCCTACGAAAAGTTTTATTTCTATGTTACAAAATGTGATACTAGATGTGTTATATGTGTTTTTTATGCATATGATGTGTAATGGCTATATATTCAGAGTGATCTTGACATAAAGACTTTGGTTATAAAACATACATGAGTAGAAAAATGAACTCAAAAATGGGCCTTTTGGCCCCCTCTCTCCTCCTTAAAATAAGGAAAAGAGGAGAGAAGAATAATAAAATAATCCTATTCTCTCTTCACTCTTACAATCTTGTTTTTCCTTTTTTTTATTAGCCACAAATGATTTGCTTAGATTTCTTCTCTCTCCTCATTCAAGTATCCCTTTTCAACCAAGTTTTATCTTCAAAAAGGAGATAGTTATGGGAATGTAGTGCTTGGTTCTAAATGAAAAATGATTAGTAGCTATGAATTAATTGATATTTCAATTGAAAATAAGATAAATGAAATTTCAAAACTTCTTTTTTAGATATTTTGGAAAACTTGTATATTCTAACTTTTGGTCAAAAAACAAACATGTTGGTCAATTTTTTCGTCTTTTAGAGATGTTTTTAGAGGTAAATTTGAAATTTCTAAAATACAAACTCTTGGATGCCTCCACTCTTTGAGCTATTTTTCCCCATTTCTTTACTCTCTCATGGATCTATTGTGACCACTTCTATAAGATTATGAAACCTTCATTAACACACAAAAGTACTTACACCTCTCTTGCTCACAATCACTCATCTATAACCAATGTATATAATCTATCTATATTTGTATATCTATCCTCCCTCACTACACTAAGATGCCTCCTTTTCCTTCATACATTTGTGTGCCTCTCTATGCATCACTCTATCTCTTGAGACAACCAAGTAGACTTCCCATTTCTATCAATATCTTTGTGCATCCCCTCCAACCTATCTCCATAAAGACACCAAACCAACTATTTCCATTAATCTATTTATGTGTCTATTCCATACTAAAATTTTTTCTTTATACAAACATGGCTCTAGCAACCTCATCAAATATTACTTAAAAAATAAAAACTCTTTATTAAATCTTGCACATTTGTGGATTATTTGTTGTGGTGGCAAGAAGGGATATTGATTGATGAACATAAGCATAAATTAGATGCTCAATCAATATGCTTAATGAGAGAGAGAAAGAGAGAGGCCATCATCTTGATCTCTCATTGTGCATATATTTGCTAACTTGATATCTTGTTGTTGTAATATTAATATTCATAGGCTATAAAATATAGTTATACTTCTTTGAACTAATTAGATATGTGTACATGTGTCTACGAGCTGTCGAAGGGTTTTCGAAAGCAAAGTCGCAACCACAGAGGACCTTGAATAATTTAAGGATAGAAGATCAATCAAGGAGATCAGGCTATGCAACAGTAAACTCCAGACTCTACATATTGAATGCAAAGATTGTTGATTTAACTTACATCTGTTCAATAAACTTGCTTTTTTCTGTTGTTCAAACACTTTCCTAGAATCTATACTTTGGTAGGCTGACTTAGAACAGAATGGTCCAATAATGTCCTGGTAAATTTCACAAACCAAGTTGGAAAAACCAATACAATGTAAGAACACTGGATTTTTATTTTATGAGGAGAGTAGAGTAAGGCTTTGTATGCTCCATCGGTAGGAAATAATGAGTACGATCAGCAGCCTAGCTATGGCTATGGCCGGCCCCTCCTATTTGTAGAAAAGAGAAGATAAGTACTTAGATACTGGTTAGATTTGGACCACTTGTAGCCCACGATCCTTCCATAGACGTAGAGCGTGACTTGTTCTCTATGACTCTGTGGGCCTCATCCTTGCTGCTATGCTGCGACCATGCCAACCTCTGCATGACTGTCAACGACTGGCTGGTTGATTGGCTCCCTTTTCTGTGGAAGACTCATCAATAATCTTTTGGAATTCAACTGGCTGTCAGTCGGATCTTCTCCTCGTTGTCATCTTTATGTTGTCGCTTCAAGAGAGCTCGCCACCTTCTACCTTGAATTCTTCTTCATTCTGCGTCTTTGTCACCTCCTTCGTTTTGTGTCGTCTTCTGTCACTTTCATCGTCTCCTTCATTGACCATCTCAGTCTGTCGTCACCTTACACGGCTCCCACGACTCGTGGCATGACATAAAAAGGGGAAACGTTGTTGTGTTATGAGGCTGGCTGAATAGTCAGAAATCTTCACGTGGCATGTGGATGATAGACAACGTGTATCAGCATGGCACCGAAGGAGACGCAATCAACTGCTGTCAAAAGGGTGTCCACATAGGAGACCCGGCACTTTGTCGTCATTGCAATTTTCTTTGTCCTTCTTCAGCTTCTCTATCTACTTTGTTTGTCACGTGTCCTTAGTATGCAGCTTCATCTGCCTCTTTTTCTGCAGGTCTTCATCTTTCCCACCTTCCCCATCTATCTTCCTTGCTTTCTCTTCCCCATGCTTACAACATGCCTCCTCCTTTTTCCCCAGAAAAGCGGCCCCCTTTTTTACCAGAAAAGCGGCCCCCTTTTGGACCGCAAGCTTGGCAGCACGCAGCAACTCTAGCATTGTAGACATAGCTGCCTTTTGCACTTCCTCATGAAAGTAAAACTTCAAAAGTGGTACAAGTATAGGAGCAACCTGATCAATCCAGCGAAAAAAGCCTTCCTTCACCTCCACTGCATAGCAACAAAGCATGTTGCAAGTTTTAGCATTTTCCTCTAATACGCTCGTTCATATGCCGAACTTCTTATCACCAATCATGATTGTCTCAACACTTTCATCATTAGAATCAATGCCATCATTCTCCGAGTCATCAGCATCTGTAATCGTTACGTCATGCTTAAGCTGTGCAGAGTTGAGAAGTGGGGCATGACAGTATCCATGTAAGGGAGAAAATCTTGGCCCAAGCACTTGCAAAGCCTTGCCCATGCCTGAAGCATATAACTTGTGGTCGAGTCATCATCCTCCAATTCACCTTCATCATCATCTTCATAGTCATCATCATCATCCAAATCATCAATAAATTCTTTAGCTGAACCTCCCCATTTCCCATACCTGAATGTCCTTCTACCCACCCCAGTATCATGTTCTTCATCCAACTCACTTTCTACATCCTTATTTACAAAATTTGGCAACCTAGTCTTGTGACCTTGAGCCTTAGGATTCAATGGAGTTTCTATGAGGAGTGGATGCTCTTCCTTAATGACCTCTGTTGCAGCCCTTAGCTTTACAACTTTAGGAATCTCCATTGCAAGATCCAAGGTAGATGGTAATCGATCTTCTAGTGCTTCTAAAACTAAGCCAAATTTCCCCAAATATATCCACCACTATGCTTCCCACAAATATATTCACTTCCAAACCTCTCTTCACAACCTCCATATATAATTGTTTGCTTGCATTCATGGATCCTATGCTTTCAAGCTACAAACAAATGTAACAGCATTTGGAGACATACCTTCAAGTTGCATCTGTACAAAACACATCACTGCTTACTCATCATATCCATGTTGAACATAACCTGTAATCAACTCACACCATGATATGACATCTCGAGCTGAAATATTGTCAAACACTTCTTGGGCATTTCCAAGCATGCCAGATTTTGCATACATGTCAACCAGAGAAATACAGACAAGTTCCTCTTGCTCCAACCCCCTTTCCACTATACTGCCCACGCAGAACAAAAATGCAAACACAACGACTAAGTATTTACAAAGTAACAAATGTCACACACACAACTTTTTGGTGGATTCCACACCTCGAATACGCAGCACTACGACATCCACCCCCTCTGATCCTGCGCATACTCCAGATGGGCCAACTACCCATGATCATTGTCGTCAAGATCCACAAACAGATCAATATCTTCATTGTGTATTTTTGGTATATCAACAAGATTATCTGTTATATCATCTATCTCCTCTACTGGAGTTTCTTCTCGTTGCTCTTCTCTTGCAAATTCTTCCAATGCATAATCCTCATCATCTCTTTTCTTGAAAATCTTGATTCTTTTTCCTGCCAATAAGCACTGTCCCATCCAATTCTGTCATCTCATATGTTGCATTGTCAAAGACATGTACGGCCCAAACCATCTTTTCACCATCTTTCGAAGCGTAGTATGATGATTTTCAAGGCTGCTATCAAAGACTAATACCCAATCTCCCTCTTCTATTGCTCTAGACCGCAAGCAATGCCTACTATCAAACCTATCCTTATTTCTAAGTTTAGCAACCTTCAACCTGTCAATAGCTAGCTGAATATCCTCTAGTCTTCTCTCCAACTACCGGATCCAAAGAGCTAAGAGCTCCTCTCTCGTCAAATCCTCCTGCCAAGGTAAAACTGACCAATTCAAAGCACAAGTCTCAGTCGGCATAATCGGTTTCTGACCATACATCAACTCTGCAGGCATATATCATGTGATAACACTATGAGTCATACGATCAATCCACAAAGCAAATGGTAGAAGTCTCGGCCATTCTCCAATCCGTCCTCTACATGCTTTGGCTAATGCTTTCACTATCGTCGGATTCCCTCTTTCACTCTTTTCATTTCCCTCTGGATTGTATGCTGTGGTTAGAGCCAACTTGATTCCTAGTTGAGAGAAAAACTCCCTAGCTTCATCTACATCCAATTCACCATGATCTGCAGTGATCTTACCCTCACAGCCATACTTGCAAAAAATTTCTTCCAATAAGAACTTACACACTGTACTAGTAGTCTTTGTTCTCAAAGGTCTGCCCTCAACATGATTAGTAAGATTCTCTCTAGCCAAAAAAATATATCTCATCTGCCATAGACCCATAGGCATAGTAATCAAGTCAACTACCCACTTATAATGAATGCATAGCGGATAGGTCGGATGAAGCTCATCTCGATGACGCACTACAGAATACATCTGACAATCTGTGCAAGTCTCTACAAAGCGAGAAACATCTCTGTACATCCCTTTCCACCAATATTTTTCCTTGATTTTCTCATAAATATCCCACACTCCTCTATGACCAGCCCAAGGACTCCCATGAAACTCTCTCATCACCTGTAACTGGGTCTCTTTATCGCAGACAACCCGCAAGGGTAATCCTCCTCTTTTCTTCGGGTGCTTCCAAAGAAATCCATCCTTGAGAAAATGGCCATAGGCTTTTCTTCTTATCTTCTTGAACTGTTCATCTATCCATTCATCTCTTTTTCTTAGTGTACTAAGGTACTTGCCAATCTGACCAATCTCCAACATAGAGTTCTTCTATGAAAGCCACAATATCATAGACATGGCAAACATGGTCAACCGTAGCAGCTGAAATTTTTGCATCGTCCTCTTCTGCAAGTAGTGCCTCCTCATCATCATATCTAGCTCTAGATAGCATATCCGCCACTGGATTATCCTTCCTTGCTATGTGTTTAAATTCTGGATTTAATGACTTGATGTATACAATCCATCTCAGCATAGCTATATCCGGAGTAGAGCAACTCGCAATCATACCTATCAATGGCAAGCAATCTGTCTCTACCACAACTGAGGCTCCAATAAAGTACTCCTTGTCACATTTGAGAGCCGTAACAATTCCCAATAATTCCCTCTTGATTTGCGGATACCTCATCTGTCTCTCATTTAGGACTTTCACCCCAAACCGAATAGCATACCTATATCCATATGCATCATCCTGACCCACAGCCAACCTATGCCAAGTGGACTAGTGTCAACTGTCAATACAATAGGCCTTCTACAATTATAATCCGCTTTCCTGAGAGTAGGAGCAATCTGCAATAACTTCTTCAATTTTTGTATGGCTCTAGTGTGGCTCTCATCCCAAAAAAATTTATGTCCCTTTCGAAGCAGCTGATATAAACAATCTGCTATGTGTGCAAAATGGGGTATCCAAATCATGTAAAACACACAGGCTCCAATGAATCTCCATACCTTTGAAGTGGTAGAACAATACTCCATAATCTTTCCTATAGCATCCACCTTCTCAGGTGAAGGTTTCCTGCCATAATACCCACACATATGTCCAACAATGACAACCTCATTTACTCCAAAAACAAATTTTTTCCCTGATAGTGTCAAGTTCACTTCTTCTAACCTGGTCAAAACTTTTCACAAGCTAAAATATGATCAGCCACAAAGTATCTGCATCCTTGCTCATTTAGACTCTCATTCTTCTCTTCTTCTGCACACCCCTTAATGGGCACATCATCCAAGAAAGGCATGGTAAGATGAGGTATATACTCACGAAGGACCTTATGCATGGCATTCATCATATGCCTGACAGAATTAGTGACACCTTGAGGCAAGGTACACATCTTGACAAGCCCAATAAGAGTTCTCATAGTGGTTATGTCCCTGCTTTCCAAAGCCAGTTGAAACTGATCATATCCTGAATACAAATCACCTAGAGAATAGATGGCACGTCCAGCAAATGCTTCTGCAAACTCATCCACAACTGGACCTATACCAATATTCCTGATAGTAACTCTGTTTACTCGTTGCATGTCCTGTATAAATCGGAGAGTACAATTCTTCTTTGGAACCGTAAACCACCTATTTGAGTATGGTGTAGATGATGGCTCTAGGGTTTTCATCCTGATTTTCTCATTCAACAAGTCAACTAGCTTTGGCAGGTGTGCCCTAGGCACTGGAATAGGTCGGTGGTTCCATGGATTATGAGGAATAGTAAATATCACCATAGGGGCAACAATATCTGGATTCACACATCCAATCTCATGCGAGAAAAAAGTAAAACCCCTTCAATGTTGCTCAAGCATATCCTGAAAGCATTGCTTCTCTGAAGGTAGCAAGAAATCACCATTTCCAATTTTTAATTCAGCAAGAGTCTCTACTGAAAATTTATGGCATACATGCTCAGGATTCCTCAAAATTGGCTACTTGGCAACCCTCTCTATTTACTGATCACTGTCAGGTGGAAGCGGTCCAGCTACCGGCTTCACCTTCTTATCCATAGTCTTGTATTTTGTGTCAACCCTAGCTTCATTATGATCCTCTGCATTACTCAAATCTTGCTATAAATCAGCAATTCTACACTTTGGTGGTGGCTGAATATCCTTAGCCCTCTGCTCTATGGACTGCATAAGAACAACCCTAAACTCTAGATGCTGAAATATTTTAGCAGTAATCTTTGTTGGCTGAAAGTTTTCAGCCCTTTCTGTCTCTGTAGGCTGATCATAATCAGCCGGAAACTCTATTTGCTAAATTTCTTCAGCACTCAACACTTTTTGCTAAGTCACCTCTAACTCTATCTATGACACAAAATCTGAAATTTCATGAAACGTGTCTAGGGACTGCACTGATACATTACTGTGACAACTCTGCATATCAGTTTTCAGCATATTTTCCATCTCTGTCATCGTATCTGCACAAACCATACTATCATACATCCCATCTATATGCTCATCATCCTCTAAAATACCTGCATTTTTCAAATCTTTCTCCTTCCTGCATATGTACTGCCTGGCAGCTCTAGGCAACTTAGAAATCTTCTGATCACTCATCAAACTGTTTGCTGAAATTCCAACAAAACTGGAGGAGAAAACACTACTGCCAGGAGACGAGAACTACAATCTCCTCTGCTCTGTACCACTATCGTCTCACAGAACAGTGGTACCTAATGAAAACCCGAATCCCTCACAGTGGGCAAAGTTGCATCTCGAAGACCTGTTTCTAGCATGATTTACACACACAGTCACAAACTGGATTGCTCTCATACCATCCTTACTACGAACCTATGCATAAGCAGATCCATCATCCATTACTTTCATCTCCATGCGCATCTCTATGATGAATGGCTGTCCAAGGATTATGGGGTAAGAGCATGAATCCTACACAAAGAAATGGAAATCCTCCTCTACATCTCCAATAGAAATCCTGACACTAGGACAGGCAGCATACAAATCACCTGGAGTGTTATTGGTGGCTCTCATACGCCACCCATGCTTTGCATCCATGGGCCATCTATTACTTTCATAAACTCCACGAACTATGAGATTAATCTCTGAACCATGATCCACCAAAGCAACATAAGGCACCTGTTTCTCTCCAATTTTTACCATTGTTTCTGTAGTTGCCCTAGTCCAATGACTCCACAAAAAATGACTACGCAGTATCAAGATAGGCTCATCAATTTTAGCATAATCCATAGGTTGAACCCTCTTCTCTGTCTACGGAAAAACAGAAGCATTCTCAACCATAACCTCATCCTCATCCTCATCCAACTCCCCAATCAAAACTCCCTGTGTATCAATAGTAGGCAATGCATGTCTTTTTCTCTTCAGGACTTCTTGGAATTGATCTTGAAACTCTCTTTTCGAGATGCCCAAAACCTCAGAAATAGTAAAAGTCACCTCATTGCCAAATATCTTATCATTAAAGATTTTCTTCATGTCCGTAAATGTCTCAATATCGGACATCAATCTAAACCCTCGTTGTTTTCTCTCTCTAGGCTTTTGTCTCTTTTCTTTCTTTTGAGCATCTTCCATCTGTCGTTTTGGCCCTGGTCTCAAAGACGGCCCTGCAGTAGGTGGAGTAACAAACTCACCCCCTCTAGTCTTTTTAGCTGCATTTGGATTCTCTTCATCTCTTTTACGCTTCTCTTCAACAAGTACATCTGCTCCCTAAGACTTAGCCAAGTAGGCATAAATAGTGTACCTTTCAACAGGAGAATCCCAACCTGTCTCAGATCTGATGCTAGAGCCTACACTAGTCAAAATAGTCTGTTGAATTTTCCCTTTGTTTGCCATCTCCAAAGCATATGTCCATAATGCTGACTGACTCTCTGAACCTTTCTCAATCTAGACTCCATATGCAGAAGCATCTCCTCTAGCTGCCACATAAGAAGTACGTGCAGCCATATCATCTACTAATTTCTTCATTCTACCTTTCCCAAAATTGGTAGCAAGCAGAGCTCCTGTTTTAGTCCACCAAATCTTACCATCTTGTCCCCAAAATACCAAATTCTTCCTTCTTGCATCTTGAAAAGATTCACAATCCCTGCAATGCTGATGGTCCGTACTATCACACCAAATACATCTTTGATCTCTCCTAGGTGCACTAGGAGCACTCCTAGGTGTAGTAGGAGCACTAGAAGAGATAGTAGGCACAGTCAAAGCAAACTGCTCTTTCAATTTTCCCACCAATTCTGCTTTACTTGACTCTAGTGTCAAATCTATTATGCCTTTGATTATGCCATCAAGAGAGGAAGGAACTGACGGAGCGGATGGTTTTGGAGTAGAAGGAGCTAGCATCGATCTTGGAACAGGAGGAACAGGAGAATTAGAAACAGTAGACACTAGCATAGGCCAAGTAACTAGCTAAGGAAGAGAATAAATTATAGGGATAGAAGCAGGCATAGGAGCAGAAGACGGCGTCGGTGTCATGGATCCATTCTGTAAGAGGGTCTTCCATATCCTCCTCTTGGTCAAAGTTGAGACTACATCCTAGGCATCTTGCCAATCTGTTTTAAGACCCATAGGCTTCGTGCGATCCTCAAGAAGCTCTCATAATTCTTCCTGAAGAGCAGGATCTGCAGCTTGCAAGAAAAGCTCAACTTTTTCAACATCCAATGCTCTTTATTCAATGGCATCAAGCTGACTATACCTCTCTTCAAATTCTCGTATCAATTATGAAGCATCTAGACCTTTATTTGGCATGTAGACCCACTCTTGGAATGATCGCCATGTAGCCATTCCAAAGTCCTCAAGAAAATACTCCTCTTTCAAGGCCTTCTAAAAATCTTGCCAATGCGAATTTTGAAGGAAAAGATCAGTCACTTTTACCCTCAAGGCAGGTGTGACAAGGCGAATGAAATATTTACTCATAAGTCATGTTGGTACTCCAAAAAATCCCATCTTGATCTCATACGTCTTCAAATAAGCCGATACATTACGGCCATCAAATAGCTTCTTTTCATTCTCAACTACTTCAATTGCCTTAATCACACTGATTGCATTCTCTTGCTCTGAATATAGTTGCCTTTGTTGAGACAATTGTTGCTGATGCAACTGCTACTACTGCTGCATATACAATTGTGTCTGCTGATTTTGAAGTTGCATATACATAGACATATTCTGCAAAATCTACTTTAAATCATCCAGTGAAGTACTTGAAGCAGCAGTCAATGATAGAGCTGAAGTAGAGGACAACGCAGGAATTGTAGAAGAGGCTGAAATTGATGCTGAAGTATCTCCCATCCTGAAATTAAAATGCGACGCTTTTACGTCGGGTTCACCAAAGATGTTGAAGGGTTTTTGAAAGCAAAGTCACGACCACAGAGAACCTTGACTAATTTCAGGATAGAAAATCAAGCAAGCGAGATCAGGCTATGCAGCAGTAAACTCCAAACTCTCCATATTGAATGCAAAGATTGTTGATTTAACTTACATATGTTCAATAAACCTACTTTTTCCTGTTGTTCAAACACTTTCCTGGAATCTATACTTTGGTAGGCTGACTAAGATTAGAATGGTCCAATAATGTTGTCATAAATTTCACAAACCAAGTTGGAAAAACCAATACAATGTAAGAACACTGAATTTTTATTTTATGAAGAGAGTAGAGTAAGGCTTTGTATGCTCCATCGGCAGGAACCAATGGCTATGATCAGCAATCCGGCTATGGCTATGGCCGGCCCCTTCTATTTGTAGAAAAGAAAAGAGAAGTACTTAGATACTAGTTAGATTTGGACCACTTGTAGCACACGATGCTTCCATAGAAGTAGAGCCTGACTCGTTCTCTGTGACTCTGCGGGCCTCATCCTTGCTGCTACGTTGTGACCATGCCAACCTCTGCATGACTGTCGACGACTGGATGGTTGATTGGCTCCTTTTTCTGCGGAAGACTCATCGAGAATCTTTTGGAATTCAACTGGCTGTCAGGCGGATCTTCTCCTCGTTGTCATCTTTCTGTCACCGCTTCAGGAGATCTCGCCACCTTCTGCCTTGACTTCTTCTTTGTTTTGCGTCTTTGTCACCTCCTTCATTCTGTGTCGTCTTCTGTCACTTTCACCGTCTCCTTCGTCGACGATCTCAGTCCGTCATCACCTTACACGGCTCCCACAACTCGTGGCATGACTTAAAAAGGGGAAGCATTGTTGCATTATGAGGCTAACTGAATAGTCAAAAATCTTCACATGTGGCATGTGGATGATAGACAATGTGTGTCAGCATGGCATCGACAGAGACACAATCAACCGATGTCAAAAGGGTGTCTACATAGGAGACCCGGCTCTTCGTCGTCCTTGCAGTTTTCTTTGTCCTTCTTCAGCTTCTCTGTTTGCTTTGTTTGTCACGCGTCCTTCGTATGCAGCTCCGTCTGCCTCTTTTTCTGCATGTCTTCGTCTTTGCCACCTTCCCCATCTATCTTCCTTGCTTTTTCTTCCCCATGCCTACAACATGCCTCCTCCTTTTTCCCCAAAAAAGCGGCCCCCTTTTTTACTAGAAAAGCGGTCCCCCTTTTTGACCGCAAGCTTGGCAGCACGCAGCAACTCTAGCATTGCAGACACAGCTGCCTTTCGCACTTCCTCATGAAAGTAAAACTTCAAAAGCGGTACAAGTATAGGAGCAACCTGATCAATCCAGCAGAAAAAGCCTTCCTTCAGCTCCACTGCATAGCAACAAAGCATGTTGCAAGCTGTAGCCTTTTCCTCTAATACGCTCGTCCGTATGCCGATCTTCTTATCACCAATTGTGATTGTCTCAACACTTTCATCATTAGAATCAATGCCATCATTCTCCGAGTCATCAGCATCTGTAATCATTGCGTTAGGCTTAAGCTGTGCAGAGTTGAGAAGTGGGGCATGACAATATCCATGTAAGGCAGAAAATCATGGCCCAAGCACTTGCAAAGCCTTGCCCATGCCTGAAGCATATAACTTATGGTCGGGTCATCATCCTCCAATTCACCTTCATCATCATCTTCATAGTCATCATCATCATCCAAATCATCAATAAATTCTTCAGTTGAACCTCCCCATTTCCCATGCCTGAATGTCTTTCTGCCCACCCCAGTATCATGTTCTTCATCCAACTCACTTTCTACATCCTTATTTACAAAATTTGGCAACCTAGTCTTGTAACCTTCAGCCTTAGGATTCAATGGAGCTTCGGTGAGGAGGACTAGATGTTCTTCCTTAATGACCTCTATTGCAGCCCTTAGCTTTTCAACTTCAGGAATATCCATTGCAAGATCCAAGGTAGATGGTAATCGATCTTCTAGTGCTTCTAAAACTAAGCCAAATTTCCCCAAACATATCCACCACTATGCTTCCCACAAATATACTCACTTCCAAACCTCTCTTCACAACCTCCATATATAATTGTTTGCATGCATTCATGGATCCTATGCTTTCAAGCTACAAACAAATGTAACAGGATTTGGAGACATACCTTCAAGCTGCATCTGTACAAAACACATCACTGCTTACTCATCATATCCATGTTGAACATAACGTGTAATCAACGCACTCCATGATATGACATCTTGAGCTGAAATATTGTCAAATACTTCTTGGGCTTTTCC